>NC_136069.1:139803622-141250857 GCF_964261635.1 Lissotriton helveticus | reverse complement strand
TGCCAGAAACTGAAAGCTTTTCTTCAAAGGCTCAGCTGAAGACATATGCATATCAGAAGCAGAGTTTACCAGAGGTTTTTGGCAATATCTACATCGAAATATGAATCAGCCTACCTGGAAATCATAGTTGAAGTCTCAGGGTCATGCATTTTACTCATATGGTGATTTGCAAGATCACCTGTGTTCTGAATGTCTCCTTTTGGAAACTTTTTTAAACATGAAAAGAAAGTCATCCAGAGTTCTCCTCTGAAGACAGCGTCTTGTACCATAGACATTTGGACACCCAGAGTAAACGCTGTCGCTGAGAGTTTTACTAGGAAATTTTGAGAAAATCGTTCAAGTCTTAGCCTTTTTCGAAAGAAGAAGAAAATGCATGCATTCACATCGGGCTCATTAGAATGGAGTCTTAGCTTAAAACCGGACCCACAACGTCTGAAAAGGCTTAAAAAAAACAACATCAGACATGTGTAATTCTTCTTATGATGAATCCAAATATAAAGCAGAGGGTCATCAAATAAGAAATCTGACGACATAAATGCACCAAAGCAGATTTATCTGAAGTAGGTGAGCAAAGATATTTTCTTCACAGTCAATTTATGATAGCACTCCAAAGTATGGTGGCATCTGCGGGGTGCCATTGAGTCTCAGCTCTCATCTCATTTTTTGGACATCTGCTTTTTTTTTTCAATGACATGAGTAGGCTACTAAATTAGAAGTATTTGAAGCCTTATTGGGCTATGATTTGGACTGCATTGCATTTTAATTTTACCATGAGACAGGGATGATTCAAGCATGTGACTATGAAAGATTCAATGCTACAGAAATGTAATTCAGTACTCCAATAGTAGCTAGTGACCATCTCTTTTGTATTTTCTCTTAGTCAGTAGACATTAATGTTTTATGAGACCAAATACAACTGGAGAACCAGTAAGTTAAATATATTACTGTTTGATTGTAAAATTACTGGTTACAAATTTAAATAATCCTTAGTTATAGAGTGCAGACTTGAAACATTACGTCCCAAAGTAGATAAAATTCAAAAGATCATTAAAAAGGTTCCCTGAAACATAAGTCAGACTTACACATAAGACTAACACTCTGCCCTACTCCAAAGGCGGTTAGTAGAATAAAACTGGTCATTTTCAGCTGACCATATTCTTAAACTCTCTTTACACTTCTCAGTCCTCCTCTGTTGCTTTAATTTCGGCACACCATAAAGCCCCTTACAGCTGCCACATACTTGAATATTGATAATTTACTCTCCCTTGTGACTCCAAGTTGTGTAGGCTACCGCACTGTGAAATGCCGTTCTAGCTCTAGAAAAGGTTCACTTATTTTATACTTTTATTTTTTTACTATGCATGATATTGGGATTTCGACATGACAGAGGACTTCCTTTTTACAGTCAGCAGGCCATAATTTTTCCTCTGGCGTGCCATCATCCTGCAAAATATCTAGCACAGTGCCACGATCATCCTCTGACCTTTCAGATCCTTTTGGGGCAATCTCTGCACTATCTCAAGTTCAACCGTCAATCCGGCAGCAATGTTCTTGGTAAGAAAGGCATCCATGATCGCTTTAAAGCCCAGTCTGTCCCAAAATGTTGGTCACCCGTTAGTCCTCAGATCTTCAGCCCTTTCCAGGTTTTACAATCTTTAAACTGTGTCTTCGAGTAGGAAAAAGGAGGCCCCCACATACTGCTGAATCAAGGAAAGACTTTGATTACAGTTGGGCTATAGTACTCCCCAATTTGCTATTGGTATCCTGGAAAGTTTGTTGTTTTGCGTACACTCCAGCAACCCTCAAAGACAGGTACTCCAGCCAGGTCTCAACAGCTGCGTTACAGGTTTAAATATGGGCACCCTCCTTATACACTGCTTCCCTAGGTGCCCTAAGTGCTCTTCTCTTTTCATTAAACCAACCATCTTGGCTCCATGAACTGGGTTGCACTCGATGTATAAGCCCTGCAAGTCTAATCTCAGAATCTCCAAGTTAGGCAAAATTTCCATAACAGTCGGCAGATGATAAACCCCATTGCAGTACTACTCCAATGCCACGCTCAGTCTGGCCGAGCTACTTTTAAGGTCAGTACCAGTATAGCAACAGGTTCACTCCTGTATTTGCCTTTTCAGCTGTCCTGATCTCATAGAGTACCCAGCCACTAGATCTATGGCTGTACAGGGGAAGCATGACATGATGGGTGCATTCTTCAAAATGTTTAAATTTAGGGAGCATGGTTATCTTCTCCACAGTTTTGGTCAGGACTGGGAAAACATCCTTATATTACTCACCCCAGGAAAGGGGCGTGGAGAAGAGACAGTAAAATTACACATAAGAGAACACAGGACAGGAGGCGAAGTGGGCAAGAGAGCGGCTGTGTAGGACGGCCGTGAGCAGTGAAGCAGTGGGGATGTGGACAGAGCCCTGATCTCGGAGTGAATGTACCACAATAGGCACCACACAGCCCCATAGAAAGAAAGTGAAGCCGATAGTTGGTGTATCGTATATCGAACATTTCTGGCAGAGCGAAGAGCGGCGAGTGATTCATGTTTCTGCCCCTTACCTGCCGCGGACCCATTGGACGGCTATTGCGGGAGTTAACGCTGGCCGTGAGAGCGTTGGAGTCCGGAGGCAGAGTTCGCACGGAGAGGAGGAGTCCGGAGTCGCAGAGTTCGCGGAGTTTGAGGAGCAAGCAGGAGCTCTCAGCTGAAACAGCAGCGGGTCGAGGTGCTCGAGGCTCGCGAAATCGGCGGCACAGCGACAGGGAAAGGCGGAGGGAAGCCATGGCACCCAAAGTGAACACGAGCTCCAAAGCCGCGTCAAAAAGGAAAGCCGCCGCCGAAGCTGCGGCCGAAGCCAAGGAGGAGGACAACCGGCAGAGGAAGCAGACACCCCCGGTAAGGAAGCATCAGCTTGCAGTTAAAGCTAAGCAGACCGGGACCCCTATCTTTGATATCTTTGCTAAAATGGGCAAAGAAAAGGACCCTAAAACTAACACTTTGCCAGAGGAGAAGGGACAGGAGGAAGGGGCTGAAGAGGCTGTAGAGGTCGCAGCAGTCGGAGAGGCTGAAGGGGGGGGCCTGTAGCGGCACCGTCTCCCTCGCTGGGATCAGATGTTAACCCTTCCTCGAGTACAGCAGTGACTGATGTAGAGACCGATGGGCAACCCAACGGCATGACAAAACTGTCAAAAGAAGTGCTAGTGATTCAGGTGGGGGCAGGGAAAAACGTAGAGCCTGCAAATCTCACGGATATAGCTACAGTAAGTCCAGAAGAATTAACTAAATCAGAACTGGAACCAGCACTGTTACAGGAGCTCGTGTTGGAGAATAATGCTGCAAACCCTGTCTCTGAAAAATCGAGAGATAAAGAAAAAGCCCCAAGTGAATGTTTCTTCTCTGTATCAGAAGGTGGCGAGTGGTCGGAGGACGACAGTTCTGAACAGGAAGGGAGTAACTTGGATACAGAAAGTGAACCAGAACTTGAGACACTAATATCTGCGGCGAAACCGCCTGCCGGATTTAAAGCACAGGAGCTCAGCTGAGATCATTCTTCAGCCACTCCATTACTTGGGAGTCCACACGGGGAAGCTGCACAGATGTCCCTCTTAGAGGTGATACACAAGGAGATCCTCGCTCACAGAGAAGAGACTCAACAGGACAGTCGCAAGGCACAGGCCGCAGTCAGACAGATGCGGGGCGCTGTGAGGAAACTGTCCAAAGTGTGTGTTAACTTGGGAGATCGAGTATCCAATCTCGAGAAGAGAGTAGTCTCAACCGAGACGGAGACAGCGGCTTCTACCAGTAAGGTAGATGCCCAAAGCGCTCAAATAACAGACATCCAATGGAAGTTGGAGGACCTGGAGAACCGGCAGAGGCGAAACAACCTTCGGATTTTGGGGGTGCAGGAGGGGGTTGAAGGGATAGACGTGAGAGAATTTGTCATCAAACTCTTTGGGCAAGCATTCGCAGATCTGCCAGGTTGGAACTGGGCAGATGAAATCCAGCTGGCTCACCAAACTCTGTTCAGGCTTGGCAGGAATTCAAAGGAAGGGGATAAGCCAAGAGCTATACTAATATTCTTGGGCAACTTTGTGTTGAGACAAGCGATATCAGAAAGAGAAAGACCAGATTCAAGAAAGGTCGTGGAAGGGATATCGTTTTTTGTCAGAACCGACTTCTGTCATATAACAGTGGAGAGGCGGTGGAGGTTGAGACAGTTGATAAAACCATTTCAAGTCAAAAAGATGCAGGCATATTTGATCAACCCGGCACAACTGAAAATAATCAACGCTGGAAGAACTTTGTATTTCACCTCGGAAATCAAAGCCAAAGATTATTTAGATTCTCAGGGGGTCTGATTCTGCTCAAATGAATTCTCTGCCCAACGAGATGTTTAATGGTATATTGATAAGCTTGATAAGCTTGATAACGTGACAACTCGAATATTTTCAGTATTTCAAATTGTGTGTGCAGGGTGTGTGGCGCACTTGTGGCGTTTAGGTATTCAACGATAGTTTATTTATACTCAGGGTGTGGATTATATGTATGGTTTTGTTTAGTATCACCCCCACTGCTTCAATTGCTGTTCATCACGTGCACAGACCAGGTCTGAGCTCTTCACATGAGTGGGTGTGTGGGTGGGGGCGGGGGAGCTGGGTGGGGAGGGAAGGCTGGGGAGGGTTGGGGGGGGTGAGGGTTGGGAAGGGGGGAGGGGTTGGGGGGGAAGGAGGAAAAAGTAAAAATCGAGATGTTTTGGTGTAACGAGGTTCTTGGTTTCAATCAGAGGATTTCATTGACAACAACGGATAAGCCCTGGATGTTTGCTTTCTTCTATCAGGGAAACTTAATTCAAAATTATGTCACACATTAAAATTTGTACCATCAACATTGATGAGTTAAATGACTGGAGAAAGCGCCAAAGATTGGGTCATTTTGCTAAATATAATAATCTGGATATTTTGTGTTTGCAAGAGACCCACCTTCCTTGGGCTAAAAGAAATATACTGTACATAAGGGGTTACGAGCTACTGGGCAGCTCTTCGCAAACCTCAACGGTTAGGGGGGTCGCCATTCTTGCTAAACAAACTCTAGGTGGGGTCAAGAGATCTAAGGTTGATAGCTTAGGGAGGTGGGTAATAGTCGAGCTGACTCTTGGATATACGATGTGCGTAGTATACGGTTCAAACCACGACGATCCGGAAGTGTTTGATATATTAGTGGGAGAGCTCGCAGATTGGCCAACGCCGATTATAATGTGTGGTGACCTGAATATCTCGGTTGACTGGAATAGATCAGGTAGCTATTCAGGGTGTAAACCAAGAGTGTTTCTGCCTTGACCTCACTCATGAGTTCACATGGGTTGAAGGATGTCTGGGATGTTAAGGAACCTATCGGCCCAGGCTTTACATACTTTTCTTTCCCACATCAGAAATATTCCAAGCTGGACTACTTCCTGCTCTCTTCAGAGAAGCTTAGCAAAGTCAATATCACGAAGCTACCCAAATCCATTTCAGACCATAACCCGTTGATCTTAACTTGTGAAGTAGATAATGTCGGGAGGAGACAAACAAACTGGTTATTTGAGAGAAAGCTTCTTTCGGATGACAGGTTTGTGGGAAATCTTAGACAATGGGCAAAGGAGTTTTATGAGATAAATCGCTATAGCACCTCCAGTAATGGAGTTTGGGAAGCCTTCAAGGCTTCTCTGAGGGGTGAAACAATAAGCTGCTCAGCTAGATTGAGGAAGGAGGATAAGAGGAATGTTGACACTCTGATCAGGGAGCTGGCAATAGCAGAAAAACAGCATTTCAAGGAAATAGGGCAGGGGGCTGATGGTCAGGAAAGTTTAAACAGAATGGCCACCATCAAAGCAGATCTTCAGGGAGTAGTGACACAGAAGGAGACCAGGGAGTATCAGTCCTCTAGGGCAAAGCGCTACGAGACGGGTGAACAGGCAGGAAGGGCATTGGCACTTCGGATCAGGCAGGAGAGGTCCAAAAACTCGATCTCCAGTATACAGGAAGATGGTATCGAACATACGGAGCCAAAGGATATACTAAGAGTTTTTCAGACTTTCTATCAAAAACTATATGATGAGGCGGGTGATATGTCTGCTCAAAGCCCAGAATTTGAAGATGATGGTCCAGCACTAGATGAATGTAGTAGGGAGTTGTTGGAACGTGACCTGACCCTGACCGAGGTAAGGATGGCGCTGCGGGAATTAGCAGCTGGTAAGGCTGCGGGTCCCGACGGGATTCCCCTTGAAGTATACAAATGCGTAGAGGAGGAAATTGCCCCAATTCATTTGGATCTATTTAATGGCATAGTATGTACAGGCCTAATTCCAGATTCCTGGAAGGAGACAAATATTGTCATATTCCATAAAAAGAGCAAACCCAAAACTAACCCAGGTTCATATCGCCCGATTTTGCTTAATAATGCGGACACAAAATTATATTCCAAGGTCTGGGCGAAGAGAATCGGGGGGGTCATTGGCCGTCTTGTCTCCCCATGGCAGCACGGGTTTGTGCCAGTTCAAGCCACTACGGACCACACAAGACGTGCTATTGCTTTATTTGATGCCCATTCTGCCACGGGTGGAGAAATGGCCATGATCCTCCTCGATGCGGAGAAAGCATTCGACCGCGTGGTCTGGGAATTTTTGTGGGGCATTCTAGCCGGAAGAGGCTTTGGGAATAAGAGCATGAGGGCTATCAAGGCGATGTACAGAGACCCGGTTGCGAGGGTTACGGTCATGGGCCAAAGTTCGGATGAAATAATAACCAGAAGGGGTACTTGGCAAGGATGCCCTTGCTCCCCGATCTTGTTTTCACTGTATATCGATCCTCTCATACAGAAAATGTTAGCCTCCGAACAGATCACCCTAGTGATACTCAATGGCCATACCACCAAACTGCTGGCTTATGCAGACGACCTGGCAATTATAACAACGGACCCCCAACAAGCTGTGGTTAAGCTATGTCAACTGGCTAAGGTTTTCTGTGCACGGTCAGGCTATCGCTTGAATGAGGAAAAAACACAGATAATCTGTACGAGTAACATCACTAAGTTAGATCAAAGATATGTGGAGTCAGCGCTGTACTTGGTGTAAGGGTGAATGCTAATGTAAATAAGATTATTGTAGATAACTATCTACCCCTGATAGATTCAATTGAAAAGGAGCTGAAAAGGATCGATGTTTTACATCTATCGCTGATTGGTAGGGTAAACGTATTGAAAATGACTATGTTTCCCAAGCTACTCTATCTGTTCTGTGCTATTCCTTTGTTATTGGAAGAGGGGATGATCAGGAAAATAGAAGCAGTATTCACTCGTTTAATCTGGGAGTATGGGAAAACTAGACGATCTATTGCCCGTATGTCTTTACCACTGTCGAGGGGTGGCCTGGCGATGCCTAATCTCAGGTTGTATCACTGGACTTGCCTATTGGTACAAATGAATATACTGTTTCAATTTGATCCAGAAGTATTAGAATCCCAGCCGGGTAATTATGTACTCCCCTCCATTTTTGAGCTCTTAGTAGGAAGTAAGGCTGTTGGGTTACTAATGTGTGAAGTTGACCGCAGGTACTACAAGAGAGCTAGATATAAGACTCTGATGGGGGCATGGGAGACCTGGAAGTCTGTAATGAAATTTTTGAGCATCCCAAAAATTAATAACAATAGTGACCTCTGGAATTCTAATATCTTTCCCCATTTAGGTATAAAATAGAAATAGTCGATTCCGGAGGGAGATGGGTGTTAGGTGCTTGGGGGATGTTATGGCAGGTAATGATATCCTTGGCTTCAATATACTGCAGCAGAAATTTTGTATTCCAGCAAGTCAGTGGCTATTATATGGGCAAATTGCTCAAACACTTCGCTCAATTAGGCCTAGGATCTCTCCTTCTTTGAGCAATCCAATAGTCAACTACCTGAGAAAGGGGGGTAGGAAAATAAGAATAGGGTATAACTATCTACAACAAGAGCTTGAGGATGATATGGAAAAAATGGAAACTACGCTGGCTCATAAAATTGGTAATCCAGATGTGGACTTAGATTTGGCCTTAGTTCTGAATAAAAAGCTCTTTCGGTCCTCAAAACTGAGGGCTCAGCACTATAAGACCCTTTTTAATTTGTATTTTACTCCCTCTAAATTGTTTGCTTGGGGCGTAAGAGATAACGACAGGTGCCCTAGGTGTAATATGAGTCCAGCAGATTTACTTCATATGTTTTATCACTGCCCGAATTTGACCCCAGTCATTACGGAGATACAGACATTTTTGGAGGGGCTGCTAGAACAAAACATCGTTCTATCCCCTACTGTGGTTTTATTAGGTACTGACGGCAAGCTGAAGGCAGAAGGGGGTGCTGAAGCCCTTGTTTTTATTTCAGTAGCTGTATTGCGCATACTAATCTCCGCTGGCTGGAAGGACACCACAGCACCCACTCCAGCAGTGGCTCACTAGGCTTTTAGGAATGCATAATATTGAGGAGTGCCTGTATGATTTTAAGGGAAAGAAAACATGTGAAATGGGTAGAAACATCTGGGCCCCCGTCAGGAAATGGAGGGAATCTAGACGCTGAAAATACATGGGGAAGTGCGTACGTTGATGGGCTGTCCCCATGTATTTATTGATTGATCCGTCCCGGTATGAAATTTTCAACATCATCTGTCTTTTTTTACTTGCTATTTATTGTTGTTAATGTATTTATTCTGATTGTGTAATGATATGATATATATGCTGATTTTCGTTTTATACCTCAATTCATCGAAACATCTCAATAAAGAAAATAATTTTTTTTTAAAATAGGAAATACTATCAACATAAAATTAAAATAGAATATATAAACAAATAACATTTCCCAAAACAATTGATACAAAATCACAAATAAATTAACTTGATAAACAGCACAAAAAAAAAAAATAAGAGAACACAGGACAGGAATCAGATAAGCGGGAAATAAAGAGCTAGGCTAATGCTCTCCTTAACACAAGAGAAATAACAGCAGCAAAGGTCATATATTTATTTATTCGGTACTTGCAACATTACCTCATGCTTCTATGTTAGTGTAAATGTTGTCCATATTTTATTAAAGCTAATTCTATTGGCATTAGCCCGAGGGCAGCATGGAGCACAAATGTGTCATCAACGCCAACAAATATTTGCAAGTATGAATTTGGTAGGGTGAATAGGCAACAATACGTCTTTAAAAGACGAACACACAGATAATGAAGTACAATTCTTTGGAACATCGAGTAAGCCAGCAATCCAGCAGGGGTGTCCACACCTACAGACAAAAAGGATATATAAGGATCTCCGTGTCTCACTTTCAACACAGAATACCAGCATTTCGTCACGAGCAAGCATAGGTAGCCTGAGGTCGCTGATGCTACCGTTGGCACACCCTCTGGTACCCCTGGGCACAATATTCTGTCAGAATACTGTGTTTTAAATATTATGACGATAAACATATACAGAAAAGTATAGATTTTGTATTCAGAACTACTACACAAGTGTACTTTGACAATATACATTTCAAGGTATGTAACGGCGACTTATATAGAAAACTTATACTTACCAACATTGCCTTACCATCCCAATATTGCGATACTCAATATTCTGGCTACACTGTTTTTGGAGAATGTTTTCAACTCGGTTTTCTGACATACAACCACCTGGCACTACCATTGCTATCCCTGGTCGAAGGGATCTAAAGGGCAGCAGCAGTGAAAGCTAAGAGGGCACCAAGAATCCCATTTATTTCGTGTGGTTTCCTGTGCTTTCTCTTCCTATAACATCCAAGTAGCAAATAAGAGGCAGTTGACAGTGTTACCCGGTGAACCACAGGCTAATTCTGGGATGTCATGGGGGGTCAAACGGTGCAGTACAACTACAGCCATTTTGGGCATTCCACTGCATGCATTTTATCCCGACATTTAATCTTAACTGGATAATACATCTTTGTGTATGATTTGGGTAACGGCATTGGGTAGGGACATAGAAGGAGCGTCTGAAATAAGCACGACAGTGAACGTGACTGAATCGAGAAAAAGTTGGAGATTCCGCTGCCAAATGACACAGACTATATAGTTGAGTATAGTTGTATAGTATAGTATAGTTGTATAGCCACAGCCATAGAGACAAGCAAAAGTCGTGGATCCAAAGGCCAAGCAGCGCACCGTATAGTACCGTACTGTATAACATAGTAGTATAGCCAGTGGATCAAATAATAGCGTGAACATGTGCCAAAATCGATAAATGGCTTAGAGCAACTTAAACAGAAGACTTAGGGAAACAAGAATTTTGCAAAAATTAACTGCAAAGCCTACAAGGTCCCGAAGTCAAAATAATGCAAGACGAAGAGCACGTGGACTGGTTTTTGTGACAGGTGTGTTTTTTTGTACACCTTCATATACAAGTAAAGCACTTCTTTGATGGTCTCGATAAAAGTCTTATCTCAATTTAAAGTTCTTTTCTTACTCAAATAATGTAAAAATAACAACTGGTTAACAAGTGCTGCACATGCGGGACCGGGGGTATTTTCATGGAAACTACTGGGATCGCGTACACACCCGGTCTGCGTGTCATTGTGAGTGGTTACCTGTCCCGTAAACCTTGGCGACGTACACTGTTCAGCTTCATTCAATGATCAGATCATCTACAGCCCAGGACTGCGGATCGCTCTCTTCACGGTTTCAATAATTATAGTCTCGCGATAGGTAGATCGCAAACAACGTTCAAAGTTAGGGCACAACTTCCTATCCCCTTCGTTAAGCTCCGTCCAGGCATAAATAATGGCAGGTTTCACACTAACCTTGCCGTCTCCGATCCTTCTCCTCAGCTTTGTTTCTCTTTGTACCTGGTCATCGTAACACCGACTAACGAAGCGGCCAAAGAACCCATCCAAAGTAAGTGCACCTTCAACTAGTTCAACACCTCTTCGGGAGTCAGCCTTCGAACTCCGAAGTCGTGTAGTGTCAAGGACATCATGCCACGGGAACGTATGCTGTGCCACAAGCCCTTGCATTCACTGACATTCCCATGTCCCTTTGATACCGGCGCATTCTGCTGAGGCTGATAAAAGGTACTCCTGCCAAAGGCAGTTGGCATCCAGTCCTTTTTCACGTCATTTAACTGCCAAGGTACACACACAATGATCTTTGGCCCCCAACTGTCTGATCTCCTTGTCAAATCAATGTGTAAAAGCAGCAAGTTAAGTAATTGCCACTACCAAAAGGGAGAGGGAGGATTAACCACCATGCCATTCACAGAATTATGCGGCAACACCAACGATGTTCTTCAAACTGGCTGTATATCAATTTATCCTAAAAACAGCCACATGACAATCTTAAGTACTTCTACATAATGAAATACATCAACATGTTAACCAATCTCTAACCCCTTTGTCAATGGGCTTTTGCAGGTGGCCAACCTAGAGACTGTGGGCTGCCCGCGGTCCACGAAGGGGACCCTCTTAAGAGGGCGGCCGTCTTTGTGCCACATGAGCGCACACGAGTCATCAGCTAGTGGTTCCCCTTTCTAGTGGCCAGAAGAGCCAGTGGGCAGCGTGACTTCCGGCAGTGGTGGGGGAGGGCAGGAAGTATATATACTTTCCCTGCGCACGGTGCGACCTCTTGTTTGTTGCCCGTCTCGCTGTTTCCCGCCCTACCGCTTACCCTGCGGACGGGAAAGGGAGGGGGGTGAATAGTCTAACTTATTGTTTTGTGTTGCAGGAGGAGTTACAGGGCGATCCAGAGGCTGTAAGGTACAGAAGGGTATTCTATGCAGGAGCACAACAAGGGTTCAAAGCCAATTGTACACAGGGATGTCTTGGCGTTGTCCCCTGGAAGAGCGACGGCGCCCCGTTAGTCCTATGGGTGGTGTTGGGCCTGAGCAACCAGGGGCTGCCGGGAACGCTCCGCCCCACCTTTGGGGGCGTGAGTAAGGGTGTGGACTGATGGTCCACCGCTGGGAGTGGTGCACCCTCCCAAAATTAGTAACCACCGATTGGCGACGGCCACGTTGTAATTTGGCTCATCAGGCGGGCGGGCGGCAAAGGGGGGCATGCCTGCCCTTGGATCGCTGGCAAGATAATCCACCATGTTGGCATATTTGTTATGCAACTAATCCTGCAGCAATTTTCTCCATTAACAAGGTGTTGTGAGGTTTATTTATGTATTTTGCTGTAGGAGAATTGGGGAGTGTTGTCAATATTGGCACTATGCGATCCTGCCACACATCTGAAATTGGGAAAAAACGCTAGATGTGCTCGTATGGACAATGATTTTAAGACTCCAACTACCCAACCTCTTTGTCAAATTAACATAGTACACTGATTAGTTCAGTCATTGTGTAGTATGGCCTAAGGCCTGCTTTGCGCGCATGTTATGTTAGCATGGATTATTAGAAGTTTAAACGCCATTTTATCTTTTGCTGCTTTCGCACACAACACTGCATAGCTGTTTTTGTAAGTTAGCCCAGTGGCGTCACTAGGGTTGGTGTCACCCAGTGCGGGTAACTCATGGTGTCACCCCCTCACGACTTACCCCATGTCACTTCCTTTCTCTGCACACCCGTCTTCCCATATTACCTGCACCCCATTCCCAGTTCCCATGGCCAGACTCTCTGAGCAGTCCCTGTGTGCCCCTCCTCCTACCTCCAGCCCCCACACCTCTCCAGCAGTCCCACTTTGTCCTCTGCACTCACATTTTGTCCTCTGTTTCAGCCCACAAATCCCCTTTCAGCAGTCCCACTATCGCCTTCTGCCCACCCCCTCTCAGCAGTCTCGTTTCCCCCATCTATGCACCCTACCCATCTCTGCAGTGCAATATGAAGTGCGCCCCCCTGTGCCCACCTCACCCCGTCTGCACTCTGTGGTCTGTATGTGCGCCCACCTGCTCCACAGAACTCCCCCCCTGAATAAACCTAAATTAAAAGAAATCCCACCTTGGGAGTAAAATTAACCCCAAAATAAAGGTACATTTCGGTTCCGGAGTTCCTGTACTTTGGCCCCAGCAAACTTGTTATACTGATTGTAAACATTAATTATCAAAGACCATTTGAAGAAGTGCTTAGATTGTCACACCATTAAGCGAAGCGCTACCATAAGAAAACACAAAATAGCAATTTGTCCCTTTTAAATGATGTCCTGCAGGCTGGGGTTCCCTATTAGAGTACTCGCCGCTCAGATAGCATGGTGGGTTGTGCGCTTGCTGCACAGATCTACTGTCTGCCCCCCAAGGCACCGACTGAGCCGGCCACCCTCCCAGTGCTTGAATAACTAACAACATTCAGTTGCGTATTAACAACGCGCACTCGTGAATCTCGTGCGGGCAATTGTGCATGTGGTGTCACTGCATAAAATACCCCCATTTTTATTATGACACTGATCAGACGAGTTATTTTGGGGGTACATTTTGCTGCAAAGTAAGACTAGCTCAACGGTGTGGTGTCTGGGGCGGGGAGGGGCGTGCAGTTAAAACCAAATTAAAGGGAACATGTACTTGGCACAGTTCTCCTCAGCAGGCTGTAAAGTAGGGGGGGGGCGCACATTTAATTTACATATATTTAGAATTGCACACATATTACTTCGGACAATGCACGATCCTTTGGGACACCAGTGTGCATTAGGCAGAATTTAAAAACAAGCATTGGCATAGCCAATAGGTCTCGCCTTTGGGACCTTATAAGTGTTTATCCATGCAGCATACAATCCTGCTTGCTACAACATCTACTGTTACTTCACATGTCACTGGTGAACAGCCACACACACCCAAGGATGAGCTTTCATGCTACTTAATTCCTCTGTGTGTGTTAGTGCATGTTAAGATTTGCACCTTCACCCATTATTCCTCACTATATGCAAGGAAGTTCCGCTGTCTGCAGCACTGTAACGAGCAGGGATACTGGAGAGCTTAGAGGCTGTACAGTGGCACTCACTCTGTGCAGGAAGCTGGGCAGTGAGACAGGAGTTGAAGCTACACTACTGCAGCTCCATGGATCTATTACTCTGTTTATATTTACCCTTTGGTGGCCTCAAATCAGTGATCCACATTCTAATATAAAGATCTTATTAATCATTTGATGCTGGCTGAGCAGGGTGTGGGAGGTGGAGGAGTGCTAGCAGAGATGGTGGAAGCTCAAGGGCGGGTGCTCCTTTTGGCTGATGAATAGCTCCCCCCAATGCTTGCAGCAGTAAAGTTCTACACAGGGCAGTGGTTGCGGGGAGAGCTGGGCAGCAGAGGGCAGCTGCAGGGGATGCTGGGCACTGTATGTTGACTAAGTGACATGTTGAACATCAGAGAAGCAGCTGGGCACTCTGAATAGATAGAGAGGCCTGTGAAGAATGAAGCTAGCCCTGGTGCTAGCCATAACCTGAGCATCTCAGCGTCCACTTTCTAGGGATGCTGGGGGTGGGGGCTCTGCATGTTAAATGAGTCGCAGAAAGGCCGGAGCACCTTCTGAATGGAGGGAGAGTAACCCCTCTCCGGTGGCATACGGGGTGGCTTTTGTACCTGTGTAACTCAATCCCCTCGCAATATAGATGCTAAAATCACAGCCGGCACTTCCACAGTTACTCACAGGTAATGAATCCCATGCAAAAGGACTTTCCTCCCTGAGCAACAAATAAGGTAAATGATATAAGTATTCATTCAATAATAGACATATTTTAAGACTCAGGTACAGCTGGTGAATAAACAAGGTCAGTACAAGTAAAAAAGTTTTCAAAGTAAGAATCTCGCTTAATTAGTCCATGCTTGGTGTTGTCCAAAAGTAAGAATCTTCCAATAAATCTTGTCCAAGATGGTCATTTATTTCAAATCAAGTGTCAACAAAGTCAAAGGTGCACTACATCCAATCCGTAGCAAAGCAGCCAACACGTGTTTCGTCATGCACCAGTCTGTGCAAATGACTTCATCAGGGCAGCAGTTCCAAAAGAACATACATTTAATTATAATACATCTTCCAAAAGAATTTTAACAAAACGGTGAAAACATCTTAAAAAAGTCAAGCTTCCATTAGTCCAATAGTTTCGAGTATGAAATAAGTAAAGGAATGCAGAATGTAGGAGAGTAGGGTCTGCAATCCTATGATCACCCAGATTTTTGCTTTTTGCTGCACTGGTTTACGACTTTCCCTGGCTGTGGGCCTGCTAATCAGACCCACAGCCTCGCTGTTCTCTCTATCCAAATTGTACTCAGGTACTGAATTGGCACTGGGCCCTCTCCAAGTCCCTGTACCCAGGGCTGAGGTGTACCCAGAAGTCTCCCAGGGGCTGAAGCATGTATTATGCCACCCCTGGATTGACTAACTAAAACTGACACAACTGGCTGCACGACAGCTGGGGCAAGGTGGTGTACTCACCCTTTGCTTTAGATATAGTATACCTATATCTAACCCTAAAATGGACACACAGATCTCCTATCAGTCACTCCTATGGCAGGCCTTAACAATCCTGAAGGCAGAGTGCTTGGAATCGTGTGAGATGGTGCTCTGGCATGAGCTGAGCCTGTCTGCGGCTTTCGGGATCTATCCCTTAGCCGTTTCCATGATATCGCATACCATATACTCTTAAGTGCATTATAATCCTCGCGGTTATGTGCCAACTCTGGTATCGCTTTATCAAAACATGTCGAGTAAGGTGTCATACGAATTGGAATACTAACCCCTCGCCAATACTGGCGACGGGGTTAGCATTCCACCCTTCTAGAGGGACACGACATGCCTGTAACCTATAACCCGGTTAAAAGTCAGACAGAGCCTTAGCATCCACAAAATGGATGCTGCCACCGAGACACAAGTCTGCCCTCCTGCTGCTGGGAGTCCTCCCAGAGCAGGAGACAAGGACAAAGGGTTTCCTGCCAGGGGCGGTGCCAGCACCGTCCCAGACAGGGTTTTGTGTATTGTAGGTAGGCAGGGCTTTAGAGGAAGGTGACTGCAAGTAGCACCCCGGTGCTCACTGTGCATAGGCCGGCTTGAACCAGTTCCAGGGTCACTCCAGACCCTGTGCTGGGGAAAAGCCCGCCAAGGAAGTGGGTGTAACCACCCCCCTCCTAGTCCCACCCATAGGGCAGGACTTAGTCGCGTGCCAGCCCCTTTTTACCGGATAAAGGTAGAGACTGGCCCCCTTCCAAATCAGATCATCTTTGAATCCTGAAACTACTTTCTGCGAAAGGAACTCAAGACTTCTTCCTAAGATTTCTCCCTTGTGACTAAGGAGTAGTCACCCTGCATCCGCAGGCACCATCTAAGAACACTGCGGTCTGCTGCAAGTCCTTCCTCCGGAATCCGACTGCCCAGCTCGACGAGAACCGGCTTCCCTGGCACCTCTGACCTCTACCCACCTCTACAGCCCAGCTGAGAACCGTGGGTGCGACGAGACCTCAAGGGACCGGCCATCTGCAAGACTGCACGACTTCTTTCCAGCAAGCCCGCCGAGTGAATTCCTGGTGAGTGCTTTGGGGTCCGAGAAGCCCCCACCCTGAGCAGCTCCAGCACCGAAGAGCAGCCCCCCAGCATCTCCACGATCTGCGTGGGGCCCTTCTGCTTTCCGCTGCTCACCGCGTTGTTTGGCTACTAGCCCGTTGGCTTGTGGCCTCCCTGACGATGCCCGACGACATTTCTGCTGCTGGTCTGGTTGCTCCAGACTGGCCCTTGCTCCCTCCCAGAAGAGGAGCACCCCGGACCCTCCTGGTCCACTCAAGACGCCATTTTGAGTCCACCGCGTGGGCTTGAATTAGCCAAGGCTTGTTGCCCAATCCTGGGTAACTTCGACGCCAACGACTTCATCCTCCGTGGGACAGCTCGCACCTCCATCCTGGTCGCCGACAACGCCTCCTGGTCCGAGAGACTGCAGAGCCCAGCAGCGCCCACTCACCTGACTGCGGTGACTTCGCCCGGTGCCATCCTGGTGCCCACTTAATCACTGGCTAGTGATTCAAGAACTTGGTCCCCTCTGCTTTCAGGTTTCTTCTTCCTCGATCCAGGCTTGGATCCAACGAACTTTCCTTCACTGGTCGCCTGCCAGCAACTTCCTTCTTCCAGGCTCCTGGTCCGGCAACGAGATCCCCGACGTCTTTTCAGACCTATGCAGCTGCAGCCCCTGGGCTAGGTAACTTCGGCACTTCGGTGTCCCAGCATAGCCTCACTATCCTAGGGTCAGGATCCACTGTCGTTTTCTTCCTACCAGGTCGGGTTCGCCCGGGAACACTAACTTTGCCTTTTCTAGCTTCCATAGACTTTGTCCCGCATCCCGCGTGAGAGTGCACACTCTGCACCCGAGTTCCCTAGGCCTCCTGCTAGTAATCTAAAGGTTCAGTAGTCCAGTCCTAGCGATCCCAAAGCCTCTGAGAATCGTTACTTACCTGCTAGTAATTCGCATTCCACTTTGAAAGTATATGGTTTTTCGTGCCCCTCGGGCATTCGTGTAACGTGCTAACTTAAAAGTATTTTCGTAAGAGTTTTGTTGTGTGCTTAGCACCCTGTCCTCATAAAGAGTACAGGGTTGTTGTGATTCTAATAAATACATTGTTTATTTTCATAACACTTGTGTGGTGTCCTTTCACTGGGTGTTCAAGGGGTAATGTGATGGTAAAACAGCTGGCTTAACACGCCCTCTAGAGTCTTAGCCTTAGACTGCTCGTATCCATGCTACTAGGATAGCTGGTCTATAAGGTTGACTTACAACCAATCATCAATAAGGGTTGTTTGGACTGATATATAGTGATCACTAGAATAGTGAGCACTGCACATCAGGCCAACTTCTCACATTGGTGAGCAGCGGTTGGGATTTGAGCTTGCTGTTGTTTTACCACACATGCCCTAAGAATATCTTGTGAAAGATCACATAAGTACTAAAGGTACATATAACTTAGCTTAGAATACTCTGAGTTCTACTGAACCAGCTGTTGTAGCTCCTAGGGCCTAGCACACCCTAAACTACAACTCTAGCAAGGGATCAGTAGGCAAACATATAGTGTAGGTAAGTGCACCACTTACACCTCACTAGAAAAGCATGTCGACTCAGGGGGACTCTACTGAGACTCCCCTGGTCAGTGTTGACCCTCCACAGGTCACTTCAAGATATGCAGCTCTCAATTTTCAGGAGATGAGGCAACTCTGTGTCTCCAGGAAACTGAAGCAGGGGTCTAACCCCACCCTTCCCTTTCTGATAGGTCTCTTAGAGACGTATGATGCCAGAAAGCTCTCTCAGTTACATGAGAGCATGCCAGCCTTAGAAGGAACCTCTGGGGATCCAGACCTCCCCAACACTGATTCAGCAGTTGAGGAGGAGGATGAGGAGGTACTCTCTGGGGATGAGGTAGACAAGGGTCTTGAGGTAGTCAGAAGGCTAACTAGGACCAACTTAGACTTACTTGGGCTAGGATCTGGGGGCCCCCCAGTACTAACCCGAAGTGGGCCTAACCTTGGAGTTAGGAGAGATAGATCTCTTTCTAGGGACTCCAATAGATCTCTGCACTCTAATGCCTCTTCTCAGGGGAGAAGGAATCCTCCACAGAGGAGATTTACTTCCCCTCAGAGAAAGGAGCATGAGGCTAGGATGAGACAAGCTGAACTGAGGATTGAAAGGGAAGAAATTGCCCTGGCCAAAGAGAAGCTTGCCCTGGCAAGAGAGCAGCAGATGAGTGGGCTAGCTCCCACTGGTGGCAGCAATCTCCCAAGAGATAGAGAGAAGGGTTTAGATACTAAACACCTGACTAAAATAGTGCCCCCCTTTAAGCAAGGGGATGACATCCAGAAATGGATGGCTGCTCTGGAGAGGGCCTGCACTGTGCAGAACATTCCCCAGAGTCAGTGGGCAGCTATATTGTGGCTCTCCTTTGATGGTAAAGGTAGAGATAAGCTCCTCACTACAAGAGTGGAGGATGCTAACAATTACCAGGTCCTGAAGAATACACTGGTTGATGGGTTCGGTTTAACCACTGAGCAGTACAGGTTGCTGTTCAGAGACACCCAGAAAACTCAGTATCAGGACTGGTCTGATTTTGTGGATTGTGCCACTAAGGCTTTGGAGGGCTGGTTGCTGGGTAGCAAGGTTACAGATTACACAGGATTGTATAATCTAATGATGAGAGAACAAATTTTAAACAATTGTCAGAACCAGTTGCTGCACCAGCACCTTGTTGATTCAGATCTGACCTCTCCCCAAGAATTGGGAAAGAAGGCAGACAAATGGGTCAGGACAAGGATCAAGCAGAACCAGAACCAGAACCAGGGTGGTCAGAAGAAAGCAGACCAGAAGGGTAATGTTAAGAATGAGCAAAATGACCAGAAGTCTTCACCAGGTCCCCAACAAACCAAAGAGGGTGGGGGTCAGGCTTCCCAGAAGAAGAAGACTCAAGAAGGCCAGTCAAAAAGGTGGTGCCAGTACTGCAAAAGTAAATCTCACTGGTTTAGTGAGTGCACCAAAAGAGGAGGAGGACAAACTCCTACCACTACAGCTCCTAAAGCAACTGCACCCCCTAGTACAGTCAGTAGTGGTAGTGTCACTCCCAAGGCATTAGTTGGGTTAACCTTGGGTACTGAGGGGTCTGACAACTTAGTTGGCACACTCACTCAGGCTGTCCTTGTCTGTACAGGGGATATGGATATGTCCCCTGAAATAAGTCCCAATACTTTGGGCAAATACAGGCAGACACCTTTGATTAATGGCAAAATGGCTCAGGCCTATAGGGACACTTGTGCCAGTGTCACCATGGTGACACCTAACTTTGTGGACCCTGGACAGATCATGCCAGGTACTGATTTCCTGGTGACCAATGCCAGCAATGTCACTACTAGTCATAGTGTGGCAATTGTAGCTTTCTCCTGGGGTGGAGTGAAGGGACAAAAGAAAGTTGTAGTCAGTTCAGACCTCCCAGTTGATTGTTTGTTGGGCAATGATTTGGAGTCATCACAATGGTCAGAAGTGGAGCAGAGGACTCACATGGAGATGTTAGGCTTGCCAGCACATGTGCTTGCTGTGACTAGGTCACAGGCCAGAAGATGCCCCACTGAACAGGTGCTGGATCCTGAAACTATGGACCAGACACCTCCCAAGAAGAAGAGCAGTAAGGGTAAGGCTTTGCCTTCCCCCTTGCCCCAGGTTGAGGATCAAGTCTCTGAGGAGGCTGATCTAGAAGAGCTGAGGGAAACTGAGCCTAAAGAGCTTGAACTTGATCAAGTTGAGTTTCTGGGCTCAGGGGGACCCTCCAGAGCAGACCTGGGGAAGGAACAGTTGAGCTGCCCTTCCCTTGAACCCCTCAGACAGCAGGCTGCTGCTGAGGCTGCAGGGAATGCCACAGGTGCCCACAGGGTATACTGGGAAGATGGACTCCTGTACTCTGAGTCAAGAGACCCCAAGCCTGGTGCAACCAGGAGGCTGGTCATCCCCTTGTCTCTGAGAGGTTTCCTTCTCACCTTGGCCCATGAGATTCCCCTTGCAGGTCATTTAGGTCAGACAAAGACTTGGGACAGGCTTGTCTCACACTTTCACTGGCCCCATATGAATGAGAATACCAAGGAGTTTTGTCGCTCATGTGTCACTTGCCAAGCCAGTGGTAAGTCAGGTGGCACAACAAAGGCCCCCCTTATACCACTACCTGTGGTGGGGGTTCCCTTTGAAAGAGTGGGGATTGACATTGTTGGTCCAATGGAACCCCAGACAGCATCAGGACACAAGTTTATACTGGTGGTGGTGGACCATGCCACCAGGTATCCTGAGGCTATTCCCCTTAGGACCACTACAGCCCCTGTAGTGGCAAGAGCCCTAGTTGGAGTGTTCTCCAGAGTGGGTTTCCCTAAGGAGGTCGTTTCTGACAGAGGTACAAACTTCATGTCAGGATATCTGACTGCCATGTGGAAAGAGTGTGGTGTGAACTACAAGTTCACCACACCCTATCATCCACAATGCAATGGGCTTGTTGAGAGATTCAACAGGACCCTGAAAGGGATGATTCATGGACTACCTGAACCTCTTAGGAGAAGATGGGATGTCCTGATCCCCTGCCTCTTGTTTGCTTACAGAGAGGTCCCACAGAAGGGGGTTGGCTACAGCCCTTTTGAGCTTCTGTATGGGCATCCTGTAAGGGGACCCCTGTGTTTGGTGAAGGAAGGATGGGAGAGACCTCTCAAAAAGCCTGCAACCAACATAGTGGACTATGTACTTGGTCTCCGCTCCAGGATGGCTGAGTATATGGAAAAGGCATCTAAAAACCTTGAGGCCAGCCAGGAACTTCAAAAAGCTTGGCATGACCAAAAGGCTGTACTGACTGTGTACCAGCCAGGACAGAAGGTGTGGGTGCTGGAGCCAGTGGCCCCAGCAGCTCTGAAAGACAAATGGTCTGGGCCCCACACCATCATTGAGCAAAAGGGAGAGGTTACCTACTTGGTGGACCTTGGAACTCCCAGGAGCCCTCTCAGAGTGCTCCATGTTAACAGGCTCAAGGCATATGTTGACAGGAAGGACATGAGCTTGCTCATGGCCACAGATGAGGGACAGGAGGAAGAGAGTGACCCTCTCCCAGACCTGCTCACTCAGAATCCTGATGATGGGTCAGTTGATGGTGTTGTCTTTTGTGGCAGCCTCACTGAACATCAGCAACAGGATTGCAGGCAAGTTCTGCAATCCTTTCGACATATGTTCTCTCTGACACCCAGCCAAACTGATTGGTGTACCCATGATGTTGACACTGGAGACAGTCTGCCTGTCAAGAGTAAAATCTACAGACAGCCTGATCATGTTAGAGACTGCATAAAAACTGAAGTGCAGAAAATGTTGGAACTGGGAGTCATTGAGCCCTCAGATAGCCCTTGGGCTAGCCCAGTAGTTCTAGTGCCAAAGCCTCACACCCAGGGTGGTAAGAGAGAGATGAGGTTTTGCGTAGACTACAGAGGCCTCAATGCAGTCACTAAGACTGATGCCCACCCAATACCAAGAGCAGATGAGCTTATAGATAGGTTGGCTTCAGCCAACTTCTTAAGCACATTTGATTTGACAGCTGGGTATTGGCAAATCAGGTTAGCTGAGGAAGCCAAACCTAAGACAGCATTTTCTACCCCTGGAGGGCATTATCAATTTGTGGTAATGCCCTTTGGACTGAAAAATGCACCTGCCACCTTCCAAAGGTTGGTGAATCAAGTCCTCACTGGGCTGGATGACTTCTGTGCAGCTTATCTTGACGATATTGCTGTCTTTAGCTCCACCTGGGAGGATCACCTGGTCCACCTGAGGAAAGTGTTAGAGGCCCTGCAAAAGGCAGGCCTCACTATCAAGGCCACCAAGTGCCAGATAGGGCAGTCACAGGTTGTATACCTGGGCCACCTTGTAGGTGGAGGCCAGGTTCAGCCACTGGAGAGTAAGATACAGGCCATCAAGGACTGGACTCCTCCAATCACCCAGACTCAGGTTCGAGCTTTCTTGGGCCTGACTGGGTACTATAGGAAGTTTGTCAGAAATTATGGGTCCATAGTGACCCCCCTTAATGACCTGACAAGCAAGAAGATGCCAAAGAAAGTTCAGTGGACAGCAAGCTGTCAGAAAGCATTCAATGACCTCAAGCAGGCCATGTGCACAGCACCTATCCTCAAGAGTCCAGATTACTCCAAGCCATTCATTGTCCAAACAGATGCTTCTGAGTTGGGTGTGGGAGCTGTTCTGTCTCAACTGAATTTTGATGGTAATGATCAGCCTATTGCTTTCATTAGTAGAAGGTTGACACCCAGAGAGAAAAATTGGTCAGCTATTGAGAGGGAGGCCTTTGCTGTGGTCTGGGCCCTGAAGAAGCTGAGGGCCTACTTGTTTGGCACTCACTTCACCATTCAGACAGACCATAAGCCCCTCTTGTGGCTAAATCAGATGAAGGGTGAAAACCCCAAACTGCTTAGGTGGTCCATTTCCCTACAGGGGATGGATTTTACAGTGGAGCATAGACCTGGGACTGATCACAGCAATGCTGATGGGCTCTCCAGGTATTTCCACTTAGAGCAAGAAGACTCACCTGGTCAAGGTTAGTTTATTGTCCCAAAGTTTGGGGGGGGGTCATGTAGGAGAGTAGGGTCTGCAATCCTATGATCACCCAGATTTTTGCTTTTTGCTGCACTGGTTTACGACTTTCCCTGGCTGTGGGCCTGCTAATCAGACCCACAGCCTCGCTGTTCTCTCTATCCAAATTGTACTCAGGTACTGAATTGGCACTGGGCCCTCTCCAAGTCCCTGTACCCAGGGCTGAGGTGTACCCAGAAGTCTCCCAGGGGCTGAAGCATGTATTATGCCACCCCTGGATTGACTAACTAAAACTGACACAACTGGCTGCACGACAGCTGGGGCAAGGTGGTGTACTCACCCTTTGCTTTAGATATAGTATACCTATATCTAACCCTAAAATGGACACACAGATCTCCTATCAGTCACTCCTATGGCAGGCCTTAACAATCCTGAAGGCAGAGTGCTTGGAATCGTGTGAGATGGTGCTCTGGCATGAGCTGAGCCTGTCTGCGGCTTTCGGGATCTATCCCTTAGCCGTTTCCATGATATCGCATACCATATACTCTTAAGTGCATTATAATCCTCGCGGTTATGTGCCAACTCTGGTATCGCTTTATCAAAACATGTCGAGTAAGGTGTCATACGAATTGGAATACTAACCCCTCGCCAATACTGGCGACGGGGTTAGCATTCCACCCTTCTAGAGGGACACGACATGCCTGTAACCTATAACCCGGTTAAAAGTCAGACAGAGCCTTAGCATCCACAAAATGGATGCTGCCACCGAGACACAAGTCTGCCCTCCTGCTGCTGGGAGTCCTCCCAGAGCAGGAGACAAGGACAAAGGGTTTCCTGCCAGGGGCGGTGCCAGCACCGTCCCAGACAGGGTTTTGTGTATTGTAGGTAGGCAGGGCTTTAGAGGAAGGTGACTGCAAGTAGCACCCCGGTGCTCACTGTGCATAGGCCGGCTTGAACCAGTTCCAGGGTCACTCCAGACCCTGTGCTGGGGAAAAGCCCGCCAAGGAAGTGGGTGTAACCACCCCCCTCCTAGTCCCACCCATAGGGCAGGACTTAGTCGCGTGCCAGCCCCTTTTTACCGGATAAAGGTAGAGACTGGCCCCCTTCCAAATCAGATCATCTTTGAATCCTGAAACTACTTTCTGCGAAAGGAACTCAAGACTTCTTCCTAAGATTTCTCCCTTGTGACTAAGGAGTAGTCACCCTGCATCCGCAGGCACCATCTAAGAACACTGCGGTCTGCTGCAAGTCCTTCCTCCGGAATCCGACTGCCCAGCTCGACGAGAACCGGCTTCCCTGGCACCTCTGACCTCTACCCACCTCTACAGCCCAGCTGAGAACCGTGGGTGCGACGAGACCTCAAGGGACCGGCCATCTGCAAGACTGCACGACTTCTTTCCAGCAAGCCCGCCGAGTGAATTCCTGGTGAGTGCTTTGGGGTCCGAGAAGCCCCCACCCTGAGCAGCTCCAGCACCGAAGAGCAGCCCCCCAGCATCTCCACGATCTGCGTGGGGCCCTTCTGCTTTCCGCTGCTCACCGCGTTGTTTGGCTACTAGCCCGTTGGCTTGTGGCCTCCCTGACGACGCCCGACGACATTTCTGCTGCTGGTCTGGTTGCTCCAGACTGGCCCTTGCTCCCTCCCAGAAGAGGAGCACCCCGGACCCTCCTGGTCCACTCAAGACGCCATTTTGAGTCCACCGCGTGGGCTTGAATTAGCCAAGGCTTGTTGCCCAATCCTGGGTAACTTCGACGCCAACGACTTCATCCTCCGTGGGACAGCTCGCACCTCCATCCTGGTCGCCGACAACGCCTCCTGGTCCGAGAGACTGCAGAGCCCAGCAGCGCCCACTCACCTGACTGCGGTGACTTCGCCCGGTGCCATCCTGGTGCCCACTTAATCACTGGCTAGTGATTCAAGAACTTGGTCCCCTCTGCTTTCAGGTTTCTTCTTCCTCGATCCAGGCTTGGATCCAACGAACTTTCCTTCACTGGTCGCCTGCCAGCAACTTCCTTCTTCCAGGCTCCTGGTCCGGCAACGAGATCCCCGACGTCTTTTCAGACCTATGCAGCTGCAGCCCCTGGGCTAGGTAACTTCGGCACTTCGGTGTCCCAGCATAGCCTCACTATCCTAGGGTCAGGATCCACTGTCGTTTTCTTCCTACCAGGTCGGGTTCGCCCGGGAACACTAACTTTGCCTTTTCTAGCTTCCATAGACTTTGTCCCGCATCCCGCGTGAGAGTGCACACTCTGCACCCGAGTTCCCTAGGCCTCCTGCTAGTAATCTAAAGGTTCAGTAGTCCAGTCCTAGCGATCCCAAAGCCTCTGAGAATCGTTACTTACCTGCTAGTAATTCGCATTCCACTTTGAAAGTATATGGTTTTTCGTGCCCCTCGGGCATTCGTGTAACGTGCTAACTTAAAAGTATTTTCGTAAGAGTTTTGTTGTGTGCTTAGCACCCTGTCCTCATAAAGAGTACAGGGTTGTTGTGATTCTAATAAATACATTGTTTATTTTCATAACACTTGTGTGGTGTCCTTTCACTGGGTGTTCAAGGGGTAATGTGATGGTAAAACAGCTGGCTTAACACGCCCTCTAGAGTCTTAGCCTTAGACTGCTCGTATCCATGCTACTAGGATAGCTGGTCTATAAGGTTGACTTACAACCAATCATCAATAAGGGTTGTTTGGACTGATATATAGTGATCACTAGAATAGTGAGCACTGCACATCAGGCCAACTTCTCACACAGAACAACACCACTAAAGTGTTATAACGGTAGTAGTGAAAAATACAGCAAGTCACCAGGGTCTGAGATCCACCGCAGTGCACAAATTCACCAAAGAATAAAATATAATAAATATAGTTATATTTCACCTTCTGAAACTATTAATTTTGAAGTCCCAAAATTCTACTTGCCAATATGACGTTAGGCTTGTACACTGAAAAATATTTATGATAACCAAAGCAGGTATATCAAAAATTAAATCAAAGCGTATCAGCCTTCTAGCAAAGTCAATACAAGATACTAGACATTGATCAGTAATATATGGCTCAACGTGACACCCCACCTGAGTTCATAATCAAGTATCACTACCCCTTAAAAAGACACCAGTAATTCGGCTTCAAAAAGTATAGGTGACTCAATATCCCTTACTATAATGCTCACCCGAATTCTTCAGTTATTCCTCACTCCATAATATTGACTAAATCATAAATATTTAATTTCCAAAAGGTAACCTGAAAATAGAAACAGGGGGTAAATATACACCCCAGAACGAATATACTCCACTATCAACAGCAACCCTATATTGCTCACCTATAATTCGAGGTCAGCAACAAGAAAACTCAATATCGATCCAATAACTCCTATCCGTCAGTCCTGTATGCAAAAATAGGAATAACGTGTATATCCTAAATACATCCATTAACATTCAAACCCCATAAGCCCCATTCCGTGTTCAAAATCTCACAGGAAATTGTCCGTAATCAATAGTACCGTTTACGTAGCCTGAAAAAATAATAAATCAATATAAACTACCGGTCATAGATACTAGTTGTAGAGCATAAATAAATCCCATAAAGAGCTAATCGCAAAATATCAACTGTTTGCACCGTATCAGTCTCTAACTGTATTACATGGCGTGCTCCCCGTGCGCCATTACAGAAGCTGTTTATAAAGTCGAAAACAAAATAGGCGCCATCTTGAAACGGTAAAAAGAACCCACTAATACAGGAAAGAAACGTATTACCTAGGCAATCAGTTCTCCCAATAGTATTTGTACCTACTTATGCATTATCTAATGCAATAGTATAAATTATAATGAATTATTAATTTCGTCGATCAACGAGCAATTTTCAGTCCGTAATAAAGTACATCATCACTTTCTATTAGTAATGTACGTCCTACCGTCGGCTTACAGGAGACGCTAAAATAATATTAGTTCCCTTTATCTGAGTCTGATTCATCCTCAAATAAATATAATGTGCGTAAGAGTTACATTATATATGTTAGAATAAGTTTGAAAAATACACTCAGACATAATGGCCAAAGCGATGACATCACTCACCTACGAAACCGCAAGCAGCCCGGGCTGAGCGTGAGAGGGCGGGGGCTGCCGGCGCATGCGCGCTCCGAGCCCCGGCGCCAAAGCGGACTGCGGCATCTGAAGTCCCGGGTCCCAGGAGGGGGCCCGGGTGAAGACCAGCGCTGCGGAGGGAGATCGAGGATCGAGACTGACCCCCTGGCTGACGAGAGACAGAGACACGGAACACACTAAAAGAGCCCGGTGAGTTGGGGGGAGGGGGATGTGTGTGCGTGCGTCTGTCTGTGTGTGTGTGTGTGTGTGTGTGTGTGTTGTGTGTGCCTGCCTGTGCCTGCGTGTGTGCCTGCCTGTTCCTGCGTGTGTGCCTGCCTGTGCCTGCGTGTGTGCCTGCCTGTGCCTGCGTGTGTGCCTGCCTGTGCCTGCGTGTGTGCCTGCCTGTGCCTGCCTGTGCCTGCGTGTGCATGTGTTGTGAACAGCCGGCCGGGATCGGAGCGCGTGACCTGATCCGATTCCGGCCGGCTGCGTGCGCGTGACAGTCTGTTGTCTCTGCCTAGTCCTTGAACGGGAAAAGGACTGAAATGATTGCAATAGATCGCTTTGCGACAGCAGGGGCTTTCGCCCCTGCATCGCAGGCGCGACCTAAAAAAAAATCCGTTCAAGGTTTGGGGCCCCAATTACCACCTGATTCCCTGGTTTCCTCTCAGGGGCCCTGGTAAACGACCTAAACAAGAAGACCCCCAAGCACGGTGGGGTGCGGGGGGCAATCGGGGGGGCAGTAAGTTGAGGTATAAAGGGGGCGAGACACTAAACACACATAATAATGCATGTGGAAGCTGCGGGGGGAGGGGAGGTGGTCGGTCTACTGCATGGTCAGTATGTTTGATCACCATCCCGAGTGGATCAATTGCCTCTTGGGTGCAAGGAGCGATGGAGGAAAATGGCACATGCCCCCGGGGGCCCTGTTTTTTTTCTTTTGCAACATCGGGGGTGTTGCTGTATTTTACGTTACCAGGCACACCTCTGTAGTCTGTACGCAGTTCGTTTGAAAGCAGCGAGCGCGTGCCTGAGCTGGCCGGCGTCTGGAAATAAGGGATTTAAACCCAGAGTGATATGTTTCTTTACTGGCCCAACTCGCGTGGCGTCACTGCCAATCTATAAAGGACACAAACAGGCATATGTATTTTAAGCGCAGGGTGCTAGGATCGCCTATTACGATGGTACTCCTTTTATCAGCACCTGCAAATGATATGCTGAGCCACCGTTGAAAGAACACACACTACACTGCAGAGGTTGCACACCAATCGCCGCAGCATTTGCCCAACCCGCAGAGATATCTTACAAATCAACCACGCACCGGAAGAAGGCCTCACATTTTATAATAAAACGGCTCCTGGAGGAAAAGGATAGCCTGCAATCAGTGACTGAAAGGAAATATTATTTATATCCCAAAGACAATACAATACATTTTAGAGCATTATAGAGAGTGCAAAATGCGTGCACTGTATCACAAAGGTCCATTTTATGGTTAAATGACTCTTTCAATGTTCTGGCACCTCTCGCACCGATTATATTGGGGAAAACACTTTACTGTCACTCGTGAAATCCATGTAGGCCATCACCAATCCCTGTGCACTTAACCCATGTCCACAAAGAATATTTTACAGAGAGTCTACGAGGAGACACTAAAGCCCTAGCGCCCAGAGGCGTTTAAGCCAGCAGTAGCCGCTGTGTGGCAGAAGAGTGTCTTCTTGTAGTTGTACCTTCTTTTGCCTGGGGGGGGGGTGGGGGGAAGGGGGGGAGTGCGTGGAAGGAAGGAAGGACTGGTTGTCCGGGGAGAACATCTTTCTATGTATATAACTGCTTTTATACAAATATGACATAAATAACAGCAATGTTTTCATCCAGAACAAACATTTGAAAATATGCCGCTGAACTTATTCATGGTCTTCACACACTAACTAACCAAGATAAGTAACCCCCACCCCTCACCTCTTCAACCACCCTAGTCCTGGTCAAATGCTGCATGCATGATCCATGCTAAGAGGGCATGTGTAAATAGCGCGTTCTCTCCACAGTGCCGAGGCGCTTTGCGAGAGGTTGCTTGCTTGCACTGTTATCTGAGGAAGAAGGGCTTCTCATGCACGAGGGAGCCCAGCTGCACTTTTCACACCTGTGCATTGCTTGATTTGATGCAGTGATGGACGGGCGGCTTCGGCTGCACACGGTCCGAGCCTCTGCACTTAAGAGGAGTCGCTCTCCACCCTGCCCCCACCCCACCCCGAGGCGCTTCCTTACCTGCTGCTGGTGGTGGTGATGAGATTATGATGGACAGCCTAGACGAAGAAACACTAACAGCAGTGGCAGTGCTTACATTTTAAGCACGTGTAGTGGTGGGCGAAGGCAGTGCGGGCTGATGAAAACGGCGGGTCTGGGAGCAGCCACGCCACGTGAGTGACGTTTCGAACGTCATCGACGTCCAGACGCCGACGTCGTATTATAGCTAAAATTTTATTGGACAATAATCATAGCAGAGTCAGAGACATAGAATTGACGGTGTCACCCCACATGCTGGTGTCACCCGGTGCGGTCCGCACCCCCCGCACCCCCTAGTGACGCCACCGAGTTAGCCTTCCCGAAGGTCTACACATGAGAAAAGGTTTTGTTTTTGACATCACTAGACTTACACCATGCCCTTAGTCTGCACAGTGAGCGCTGAAGCCGTCAAGGTTATCAAAACATGTTAGCTGTTTTTCGACATGTTCGAATAACGCTTTCTAGACACAACAATTTGGCAGCTGTGAGCCAACTAAGTTTCTGGCGCCCTTATTATCACACACGCCATAATTTCAGACACTTGGAAGATTTCCGTTTCCAGGGATGCAGAGAGCATATGCTGATCCAGATATAATTTACTCTTACTGAGCGGAAAGGTAATGGGGTCCCCCAAACAAGCCTAAGAGACCTTCTTTAGTTTATAATACATAGTTCCTATATAGGGAGGGTGTTAAAACTAGGCACTATAAGACCTGCTTTCACCATCATTGTAATATGTTTACTCCTTTTGTATTTTATGGAATTGTCATCATGCTGACCATATTATTTTTAATCATATGTCTGCTTATGTTGGCTAAGATACTGCACATGAGATCACGTCGTTAAAATAAATATTTTAACCTTACCGTGTCTCTTATTTACTCCTGTTGTGGACTGGTATGAGACTATAACGAAAGAGTGTTCTCACTTCCCACCATTCCTGAGATGGTCCAAAGTAGCATGTTCTAGCTTGTCTAATCATTGGTTACTTTGCTTTAGGACGAAGAACTAATGTGACACTGATGCTAGCTGGTTGGGGTTTTTCTAGGTACTGAGGTGAGTTTCTGGTAAACCACAATTCACTGATGTCCTAGGTCTCTGTGCACAGTTTTGTGTATGAGCAGGATCCTTGCAACATAGCGCCACCAACGAACGATGTGGTCTTATTGTGAGACTCTTGAGTAGTGCTTGTATCAGTCCACGACCCCCTCATTATTGTTTCCGGTTGACAGTGGTGACGGATAAAATCTACCTATAATTACATACGTCTTTTCAAGGTTGATAATATAAAAATGATTTTCTATTGAATTACTAACTAGTTGTGCTTTTTATATTGCATTGTACTTATCTGTCACTGTGTCGATATGGCTGCGGTTGATATCCCATCACACAGTCGCGTGGCTGTGCAGAATCATTTACAGGATTTCCTAGTTTCTTTGGAAGGACAGGCAGTGGTTTTTGTAGTATCTGCTGACGCAGCATACCCTTTTGAGTGATTTTATTCATGGGTTACGTTTCCTGCGGTTGATGCTGTTTCTGGTGTATTTCACTCATACTCTCCATCTGCCGTGCCTGCAGAGTACACTCCATATAGGACACAGGAAGTTCCGATTTCTTTTTGGCAGCATGCCGTTTGGTTTATTGGCGCCCTCCCACACGTAATAACAGCGGTTCGAAAAGGACCGTTGTCGATTGCAGGCGCTTCTTGGCCTGTTTTAGCTGCTTATACCCCGCATCCTAATGTGCCACGGTTGACAGCTCCTGAATTGAGACCCGTTTATAACTCTGCTGTAACAGTGATAAGGAGTCTGGTTCATTACATTTCCCGCAACCTTCCAGGTGGGGCCCCGGGGGAACAGCCATTACAACGCTACTAAAACAACGCACTACCATTACAACAAAACTTTTACAACGCAGGATCCATTACAGCGCATGCCATTACAACGCATGTCATTACAACGCAGCTGCTATTACAACACATGCCATTACAACGTAAGTATGGGTAAGTATTTAATACAATTTTAACCCCTACACCATCCAACACTTACCCTACTATTACACCCCCCTGGAGTTAGAATAGTAATTTTAACCCCTACACTATCCAACACTTACACTACTATTACATTCCCATTAATAAAAAAAAAAAAATACTTACCCATACTTACGTTGTAATGGCATGCGTTGTAATAGCAGCTGCGTTGTAATGGCATGTGTTGTAATGGCATGCGTTGTAATGGATCCTGCGTTGTAAAAGTTATGTTGTAATGGTATGTGTTGTGAATGTATGCGTTGTAACGTCATATATCCGGCCCCGGGTGGTGCAGCGCATTCAGTTGCAGCGAACGGATTAAAGCTTAGTCCCGTTATGGTTAATGATGTTATGGGCAAGCGTCCCCAGGATAAGGATGAGATGCCTTTTTGGCTTGCTGAGAAATTCAACCAACTGTAGGCAGTTTTCCCGAATACTTCTCCTGTGGAAAAACACAGGATCCTTCAATAAGTTTGCAGAAAGACTCAGTGCCAGACGTAAATGACTGTACAGCTTGGGGTGTGATTTTTGCGGCAGTCTATACTAGGTGCTTCGGCACCCCATCAATGACTGTCCTGCCCTCCGTCATTAAGCGTGTTCAGGATGAACACGGGCCGGAGGCGGCTGTGGAATTGGGAATGCGGCTTGTGGGAGCGTTTGACATGGTTCGCGAACTCGTCCTTGCAAATGTTAAGGGGGATGCGGGAAGTTTCCAAGTGTCTAATGCTTTGCGCAATGCACCCGACGCCGACAAACCCTGTCAGTTACCGAGAATTATTCGGAGGCTTATAAGACCGTTGGCCGTAATAGTTTGGGTGTTAAGCCTTTTGCTAAAAAACAAACACAGCAGCAAACTCAGCAGTCATCAACTGATAAAGATGACAGCCCACAATTACAGAAACAAAATTGGAGTAAGAACAAAAAACAGGGGAAACAGCAACAGAAACAGGGGTCCCGTCCTTCTTCAACTACACCTGCCTCTACTGAGCGTACATATGAGTTGCGCGACCGCACTACAATTAAGTCACCTGATAGATTTCAGGTTCCTGAACAACGTTTTCCTCGTTCTTTGAGGGAAACATCGGTCCCACCCACCGGTGGAGGAGGCGGCCGCGGCAGAGGTCGAGGTGGCCAACAGAGCCATGAGCAGCCTCGCAAGGCTGATGGAAAAGGCAAGCAAGGGGAGTCACCGCGACAAAGACTCCAGTTTCAAAAGAAGAAGGTTGCTGCGGTAGCAGCGAGATATGCCACAGATATTGAGAACGCAGCTTCGGAATCAGTCATGGGCGCTAACACTGTTGGACAGCACGGCGGAGATTACCATAGTGCGAGAGTCCCTGCGTCCACTACTGAATGTGACAGCGACTGACACCTTCGTTGTGGTTGAGACAGCTGACACTAGAGTGGCTCCCCCTGACAGACTTTATGACATTGTCCTTATAATTAAAGGTGACATAGAACGTACCATAAAAGGTTTTTTTTGGGAAAATCTAACTACTACCTATGATATTTTGTTGGCAGAGGTCGACTGGCCCCCACCCTTTGTCTATGCACTTTTGCACGCTCCCACTACACTGAAGAAACTACAATCTTTACTGCCCTTTTTGAATTTTGGACGTACCTACATTCTCGAATATGCCCAGCGTATCAAGCCTCTTTAGGCCTTGATACAACCTTCTTTTACCAAATCGTGCTGGCTGCCTGAACATTCAGCCATCTTGCAATCCTTGCAGGCTGAACTTCTTGAATCCAAATTATTGTTGACCCGTGATAACCACACCAACCTGGTGATCAAAATCGTGCTTGGGGCGGTGGGTTTCACGGACTTCACTTTTAATGAGGGTGACACAGTCCCTATGACTTACAAGTCACGCTTGTACACTTCGGCTGAGTTGTGGTTTTCCACTGTGGAAAAAGTTTTGACAGCAGTGCAAATGGCGATTCTTAAGGAACGTGCACTGTGACAGGGAAAACACATTTTGGTTGTTACTCCTTATCCTGCCTCGGAGGCAGTGACGAAAGCTAGTGTACCAAATTCTAAAGCTTTGCACCCTCGGCCGGTACAATGGCCACGTCCTTGACATCTCCGGATGTCACGTTAATGTTTGATTCCACCCTGCAGACTCAAGAGTTCTTACAGTATGAATTTGTTCATCCTGCTCCTCTGACGATGCACGCACTGGAGGATTTCCGTTGTATCATTTACACTGACGGAAGCTCGCAAGTGGCTACGGGTTCAAAGCACGCATATTCTTTGGCCTGCGCAATTGTGGTTGGTACGATGGGTGATGGTGAATTCAAGTCCAACGTCGTGCATACACAGACATTAGGGGGCAGTACCGCCCAATTGGCAGAGCTCCGTGCTCTGATGCTTGCATTGGAGTACCCGGACCCCAGTGTAACTACTCTTATTGTAAGTGACTCTTACTACTGTGTTCAATCATAAAATGACAATCTACCCTTTAGGACTCAAAATGATTATCGTGACTCCAAGGGTCCCACAATAAAACATAAAATGATCTGGGTTCGAGTGGCTGAGCTTAAAGAGAGGCTGCCACTTGTCTTTGTAATTCATACTCTGGGTCACCAGCGTGTTGGAGTTCACGCTGATGGCAACTGTCTCGCGGAAGAAGCTGCAAAGACAGCAGTTGCAACATATGCAGTGGCAGCAGTTACACGTTCCAAAACGTAAGATTGATGATGACATCTTGGCAGCTATTGCCGCAATAGAGAAGGGAGGTAATTACCCTAGAGGTTTCCCTTCTAAATACTCATCTTTTAAGTCCTGATAAGTTCCTTATGTGAGAATTAACGACGTTGGTGACAGGTTAAAACCCAACGCGGACCGCAGGCAGATTTTGATTACAGCAGCCCACGCTGGGATGCCCTCATCGCATGCCAGTGTGTCAGCTACTGTTTCTCTTCTCCAGCAGCGATATTGGTGGCGGGGATTGTACAAACAAACGCGTGAATATGTCCTCCAATGTGGCATTTGTCAGCAAATTAAACCTTCTACTGCTGCACGCCCGCCCCAAACTCAGTTGTACATATCTAATAAACCACTGGCATGTGTTTAATCAGATCACTGCGGTCCTTTCTCATCAGATACTGCATATAAGTACATCTTAGTAGCAGTTTACTCTTGCACGTGCTTTGTGTGGTTGTGGCCTCAAAGGAGTGCTGATTCCAGAACTGTCGTAAGGGATTTGCGTCTTTGTGGGAATTTTTACGTGTGGTACCTTCCATTCGGACCAGGGTCCAGCGTTCGCCTCTAAGGTGTACAAGGATGCCATGGCTTCATTGGGAGTCCAGGTCAAATTTTTATCTCCCTACCGGCCTAAGGGTAAAAGTGTTGTGGAGCGGATGAACCGTGACTTAAAGCAATCCTTGACAGCTAAGGTATTAGGTGCTGGCAGAGACTGGCTTAACCACCTCAATAGCGTACAGCATGCACTAAATAATCTCCCTAGAAGGTCTCTGGGCTGGCGGACCCCATACAAAATGCTCTTTGGCATCAAAATGTTTGTCCCGGACCTTGATGGTCTAGACATGGCGGCGGCCGCCGCATCCTTTGACGTAGATGAGCATTCTAATGTTTTACAGAACCTACAAAAGACCAGAGACAGTCTTGCAAAGGAACATTTGCCCTCCACATCTGATGCTGTGTTGCAGATTACGGTAGTCGGCTGGCTACCCCACGTTGGAGAACTGGTCCGAGAGAAAATCGAGAACAAGAAGGAATTCGGTCCCTCCTATCGAGCTCCAGTACCTGTGCTTGGCGTGCAGGGTACAAGAACAGTCAAAGTCAAGTCAAAAAGTTTTATTTGTTTCGGTACTCAACTGAGGACCACAAATATTATATAAAACAGTTTACATAGAAAATTCATTACAAATTAATACAGTTTTAAGACAGATTTTAAAAATTTATAAAAGTTATAACATACAAGTTCGTTTGGTGGATGTTTACACACCAATAATAGTTCCTTTACTGTTGAAATTCTACATTTGCGGTATATGAGTTCTAGATATCTTGACCGAGCTGTTACTACATTAGGGCTAGAACATGCAAATAGGAGATGCTCAATGTTCTGGTCACCCCCTTGACAAAGAGGACATAATGAGGATCCACCAGGTGACCAACTTGATGTAAACGTTAATACTGGTAGGATTCCTAATCGCAACATTGTGATTGCCCTCCTTGCACCGTGTGTGAGGGAAAACCCTATGTATGGCTGTCCCTGCTTATACTCCAATGATTCAACAAAGAGTTTGTAAGTAGATAGTTTGTTACAATGAGCAAAGTCAAGTTCAAAACTCAGTTTAGGAGTAAAACATTTAAAAAAGTGTTTCAGTTGCAAGGTTGACCAGGTGAGCAAAAGATCCGTACTGATTTTGGCAATTTGAAATACCACAGTCATATTCCTAAAAAAGGTTTGCTTCGAAGCATCTAATTCAAAGGTCTCGATTTTTAACAAAGAACGTAATGTTTCTTTTTTTGCATGAAGGAGATTGTAAGCCCACCTAATAACATTAGCAACGGCTACCGCATAGGAACTTGTAAGTGAGAATTCTAATCTTAGAGCTTGGACTGGTATGGATTGTGAGACCTTCAAGATTTTTTTCAGGATTTTCCCTTCTTTTTGATCCATATAAGCCCATTGTTTTATAGGGATGTGCTCCGTAGCGTAAGATAAAACAGGGGGGATTTTTACTCTGTATATTTTTAACAGTGAAGAGAAGTGCCTGTTCTCTGTAGCAGAGTAGAGTCTTGAGAGGGCACCAGCGTGTAGTTCTGATTTCCTTTTTAAGTTATTTATCTGCTTTATGTTTTTTAGATTCTTTGAAAATATCCTACCAAGATAGGTGTATTCGTCAACTTCTTCTACTTTTTCTCCGAACAGTCATTTTACCTCCTCTTCCTGGGCGAAAGGGGAACAGGCACATCTCCATTGACAATGTGAAAGTACACAGGGTGGCCGATTCTTCATAGTATGACTCCTGCCGTTTCATGTCAGGAATGGTGCGACACTCTGTTTTGGTCCCAGATCCTGCCATCGGGCCTAATATTGCCATTGAAATGTATACAGTTGTGAATCCCTTATTGAATTCAACTGCTGGTGATCCTCTTAATGATACTGAATATACTTACCGCACTGACTTGTCTTTGCCTGATTTGGAGACCCGTGTGGAAAATCAATCATTTTTTTCATTTGACACTGGCTGTACAACATCTAAGGCCCCTTCAAAAGTTTCGATTTTTGCTACCTGGTTTAAAAAACATTTTTTGATTCCCCCTTGTACTTACATTTGGCTGGTGCTTTTTGCAATTTTTGTATTCATGTTCATCGGATTTGTGGTGTATTTTTTTCGTTTTATAAATGAACACTACGTTCAAGAAAGAACTTAAATTAGACTAATTGATGAAACTTTGGCTCCCCACTCCTCTTCACACATCATGAAGAGGGACCAGACATTTGTGAATATAACTGCTTGGCCCATTTTAGATGGGATTCTATGGGATGCTGTCAAGTTCCAGATTCATGGGCCCACAGAGGTTATTAATGTTCCCAATGTACTCCGTGTTTATATGGGGGATGTGGTTAAACAAAATATTCGCTCTGATGATTGGGACGTCCAGGCCGTAGAGGATTTATTTTCTGATTTGAAATATTATGCTGCCTTCAATGCTGAAGATTTGTATCTAGAGTCTGTGAACTATGGTGATTTGTACTGTTACCAACACTTTGGCAATCACTTTCTGCATAAGACAAATTCATTTCGAAATGTGGTTAACTACACACAGTGGGAACATTGCCCCGCATCTATTGATGGCAGGTCCAAAACTCTTTTGAATTTTTTTTCTTATTTTACTGATTTTAATCAATCAAACACTAATGCATTTTATTGTAAGATGACTAAGAAGTCCTCTTCCAAGGTAAGACTTACCCACACAAAATTACTCTATTCAAAGTCCTTTATTGAACAGTTGGCTGTTGAGGGCTATGAGCTGTGGAAAGATACCATTGAACTTAAATCTGTTTGGGGTTCTAAAAGTTGGCAAGTGCAAGGCACTGAAGCTTTGCATCGTGCATGTCTTATCCCAAACCATATGTTGTTTCTTAATGCCACGATTTCACAAACCACCTGCTTTGGATTGGCTACTTCTAAAAAATGAAATGTTCCTTCATTTCCTGATTTGGGTGAATACCCCCATTGGAATAAGTACACCAGTACTTCTCTTAGTGATTTACAAGCCCTGTTGATTAATTCCTCTTTTAATGTTTTCAGCATTAATCCCGAAGGCTGGTTGCTATGGCAAAAACGTGCAGATTTCTGCCAGCACCGGTTTCTGGGTCTGGCCCCTGGCTATACAAAGGTTAGAGTAGATCCCCGTTTTCAGACTCAGCATATAGTCACCACCTATTCTGTAGGCAAATTATGCCAGAGTTGGCTCAGACATTCAACCTTGGCATCTGTTAGGCTGCATTTATCCAAACTCACTGAAGATGTTGACTTAAATGATTTTGTTAAAAGTCCTGCAGCAGGCAGATCGAAAAGATGGATATATGCTGCTTACAACGAGGTTTCGAAACTGTCCCAGATTGAAGCTGCTTCTAGGCTCAGAGCTATAGAGCAGGCCAATTTAGAAAAAGTGCTTGCCGTTGTAGATAATAGCATTAACACCCTTTCTTCCCGTATTTACACATTAGATAATATTGTTTCATCTGTTGTTGATATTGTGCAAGAAGACGTTGCAGTTCTGTACCACGGACAAAATCAATTGCGCTGTATAATGCAGTTTGCCTGGACTCTTCAAACGTTAAAATCTGGGAAGGTGCCTTGGGATTACATGAACACGACATCGTTATTTTTGCTTTTTAATTTGACTGTTAAACAACAATTTATGTCAATGAAAGATGCCACGTTTTCACTGTTGCATATTGAAAAATTGGAACCGTTACCGTTTTCAGTGGCCGAGTCGAATCTGCAGTTTTGCTCATCCATGTGTTAATAACGCTATATTTCTCCCTGTTTAAATTTCAGTCATGCATGAAACACTATGCCATAGGCAGATTTGAACCTTTAGGTAGTGCCTTTTTACATGAAGTGTGGAATCTCCCATTTACATATAGGTGCTTGAGAGAGGGAAAAGAGGTTTACCTAAAAGGTGAAGATTGCACATCCACACCAGATCACTATTTAGCCTGTAGAAACCTGCAATTGAACGGTTCTTGCAATGTTACAGCACCAAATCTTGCGTGTGTTTTGAAAGGCACCCCCACCCCGGCTATTACTCCGACTTTCACAGTGCTTGCTAACGTTATTTGTTATTAAATAATGAAGATTGCTGTGGTATACTTGCTGGTATTCCGTATATTGTTACGGTTTCCCAACGTGTAGTTTGCTGTAAGAATGTCCTGTTTCCTCCTCCACATGGGAGGCTCGATGCTTCCATCTGGCCTTCTATTCCGACCTTGAAAGCAGAGTTCAACAAGATGAGTCGAATAAGAGCTCTTTTGTCCCAGAAGGAGGTCCCCCTTACATCTGCATGTGAGACATTCGTCCTTCACGTTGCAAATACTCGTACTGAGGTGAATGACTTATTAAACACAGACCTGTCCCTGCATTTCGGTGCTTTGATTCACACAATCTTTAATACCTCGTCGACCACGGGCCTGGCACACTTTTTTTAAATAGTAAGTTCTGGCCTTGTGACCTCGTTTCAAACTGTATTTGCTGGCCAGAATTTATTTCATTCGATTTTTTCAAGTGTCTTCGGCGGTTTCCCGTTAATTCTCGCTTTGGGAGCGGGTGTGCTGCTGTTAATTTGTTTACTTCAGAATGGATGCACAGTCTGTGCCCCATGACGATCTGCCCTGGCTGCTCCAGCTTCGGAACCGGATGCTAGAATACTATGGATCGCTGCCTCTGGTGACTCTGAGTGTGGCATATGGTTTATCTTTCCGGTTTTCCTACTTTACTTGCGTGCAGCCTGTTTTCCATTGCCTGGATTGTGGATTTGAATGGGCCCTGGATTTGTGTCTCTGCAACACGGTGTCTCTACTAATGAGTCCCTTAGTTGCTCATGAAATAGATTGTTCTGGTTTCGGGATTATGGCCTGTGCAGCTGCTCATGGGGTTTAAGGCAATTGGAACATATGGACTGCGGCCAATGACTTTCTGGCACGCAGTTATCTAGAAACCCAGAGTTGTCCTCTGTTGGTACTAGAGGCCCCGGCGGTTGAGGAGCATGTATGTTCATTTCCGTTACTTAATTGGATGGCTGAAACATTCATGGATGATGACAACAACTTCCTATGGGAGGCGGTTGCAACGTACGGTGCATATACGCTGTTGGATTGAAGTGCAACTTTTTCTGCTTCATAGACACGTATTGAACTGAGAATTTTTTTTCTATAATGCCTTAATGTTTTTCATAATTTCTTAGGTCTTTTTCACACCGTGGCCACCCGTGATTGGGTTCACTGACTTGGTTCCTTTTTAATTCGGATTTTTACTCCCTATTATCAAGTTTGGCAAAATTCCACAAACTTGGTTCTGTCTCATTCGAACCTGAACTCTGCATTCTATGAATCTTGCCCCCTTTTATTGTGCGTTACCCGATCAAGGGAGGGTGTAGTATGGCTTAAGGCTTGCTTTGCGTGCATGTTATGTTAGTATGGCTTAAAAGACGTTTAAACGTCATTTTACCATTTGCTGCTTTTGCACACAACAATGCATAGTTGTTTTTGTAAGTTAGCCTTCCCGAAGGTCAACACAGGAGAAAAGGTTTTGTTTTCGACATCACTAGACTTACATCGTGCCCTTAGTCTGCACAGTGAGTTCTGAAGCCGTCAAGGTTATCAAAACATGTTAGCTGCTTTTCGACATGTTCGAGTAAAGCTTTCTAGACACAACAATTTGGCAGCTGTGAGCCAACTAAGATTCTGGCGCCCTTATTATCACACACTTGCCATGATTTCAGACACTTGGAAGATTTCCGTTTCCAGGGATGCAGAGAGCTTATGCTGATCGAGATGTAATTTACTCGTACTGAGCGGAAAGGTAATGGGGTCCCCCAAACAAACCAAAGAGACCTTCTTTAGTTTATAGTACATAGTTCCTATATAGGGAGGGTTTAAAACTAGGCGCTATAAGACCTGTTTTCACCATCATTGTAATATGATTTCTACTTTTGTATTTTATGGAATTGTAACCATGCTGACCATGTTAATGTTAATCATATGTTTGCTTATGTTGGCGAAGATACTGCACATGAGATCACATTGTTAAAATAAGTATTTTAAGCTTACTGTGTCTCTTATTTACTCCTGTTGTGGACTGGTATGAGAGTACAACAAAACAGTGTTCTCACTTCCCACCATTCCTGAGATGGTCCTAAGTCCCATGTTCTAGGTTGTCTGATCATTGGTTACTTTGCTATAGGACGAAGAGCTGATGTGACACTGATGCTAGCTGGTTTGGGTTTTTCTAGGTACCGAGGTGAGTTTCTGGTACACCACAATTTACTGATGTCCTAGGTCTCTGTGCAGAGTTCTGCGTATGAGCAGGATCCTTGCAACAATTGTTACTGATCTGTGACAGCACAGAATGTATTAATTTGTCTCAAAGTATGAGCTACCAATTTGAATTCCCATGGGGAAATTGTTATGGCTTTAGAAAAACATACATTTTGGCTACCACTCAGAGGTCAATGAGTTTACTGTGTTTATTTTTATTGTAATCTGTTCAACATTTACTAAAATATTTGGCAATCAGTGGGGTCTCAAAAATTACAGATAATCTGGTAAATAAAATGACAAACTTCTGCAGCTTTAGAATTTTTCTCTAAACTTGGAATGTGATTGGATGTTTAGTGTTTAAATGTTTAGCTTTGTTACACAATTTTTGGCATCACAGTTACCCATCAGGGTTTATAGACCTCGCTGTCCTATAACACATAAGTCGAGGACACTGACAGAAGTAATAGTATCTGTGTGTAAGATCTACATGTTCCACAAAAATAGCACAGCGACACGGACTGAAGCTTTGTCCGCTATCTCTATGCCGACGGGTTCACGGGGTTGACGGGAGGTACATTTGAATAGGCAATCAATCGATCACAGAAAGCACTCCTTTCGGAACGCCAGATGGGACACGCATAACGGTTTAAACTTTGGCTCAAGGTAACACACAGTTACGGATAACATGCATACTCATGTTTATCTTCTTACAAAGACGACTATTTGGTCAATAGACAACGTTTATTCCTCGTTTTGTTGTTTCTCAGGTTTCACCATTTGCTTAAAGACTGATACATTTCTCGGGAGATTGAGCCATTTCCACAGGAACACCCATTATGGTAAGAACTTTTTGGATTAAGGTAACACATAGTTATGTACACCATGGTTACCTGTTTATCTTTTAACAAGTGGTAATCTGCTTAATAGTAATCATTCATTCTCGTTTTTTGGTATCTCAGGTTTACGCTATTGGAATAAAGACTGACATACTTCGTTGGAGTTCGAGCTTTCACATCGGTAAGCACTGTTATTTGAGCTAGCTTTACATCATTTAATTAAGCTTTAGGACACAACAAGTGCAAAGGCACTATGCTGCTGTAAGTATCATTATATGTCTTGCAGAGTGAGGTTTATATACACCAGAGTCCATGTGCCGGATAACACAGTTAGGGTGCATTTTATCTTGCATGCACGTTTTTGTAGTATCATGTAATTTGCAGTAGTGTGTATTTTTGTATTCCTAGTACACTGTAGAAGGAATTGACCAATAGGTTTTTATAGTTTCATTGTACTCTACATTTTAACACATATAAATATGTTTTTTAGTTTTTTTTAGTTGTAAACATGAAGTTAATCTTGAGCACCGAGACAGCTGCTAGTGGTCATGAACGCTGTTGAACAACACGGCGCGCCGCCTATCATCATTAAATCCATTTTTTGAGGATGCAGAAAATTCATATACACGCTCATCTTTGTTTACAGAATTTTTCCTCTGAGGAAGGGACACCGGAGTCCCGAAATGCATTGGGCTTTGTGAAAGCAATGTGATGATTGATTAACAAAATGTTAATTTAAGATTTTTCCTGTATAAAGATACTTTTATTGCATAAGAATTTTTTTTTCTGTTAAGTTAGTTTGTATATACAATGTTGGGATAAAACAACACAGTAAACAACAAATATATTGACTCAAAATATATGGTTTATTGTCAAATAACAACTTCTGGATAAAAGAGGATGTATATTTGTAGTATTGTAAAAATTGAATAATTGCACAAAAAGGTTTGAAATTAGAACATTTGCTCTTTAGGAACAGTGCACACTGCAACCAGGTTCTTAGCCTGTTAGACAATTAATACAAACAGCAATCACATCCAGTGGTAATTCTGCCCTTATCTCCTGATGATATATATCATCTTAAATAAGAACCCACACCAATGGGTGAAGGAGTGACGGAATACTACCACCTGTTCAGGAGGCCAACATAATGAACAAAGCAGAGAACTCTAGGGCGATTTCCTACAGAACACAAACCCAGGATACTGCCTATTGTTGAATTCATGGGGAAGGGAGATTTATAAGGGGTATCGATCGCAGTGCACTCCTTCCTTTCATATTCAGCTAGTATATCAGAGCAGTGACCTGTCTAACCTTCCTGTTTGGAGTGTGTGTCTTAGGAGATTACACATTTGCTTATATGTAAAGTTGTCTGAAGTGCCCAGATACAAAACGTAAATCCAAAATTAAACTAAACAAATAAGCGACTGTGTAGACTTTGCATATGTTTTCATCTTCCAGGATCTCATTATGTTTACTGGCCTTTGCCAGACAGTATTCCTCTCAAGTGCCAAAATGTGGACAGCCGTCTTCGACCTAGGCATTAGGAGCAAGAATCAAAATGCATATTAGTGTTTACAACTACCCCGAAAGATAATGTTGCATGAATACATGAGCACACACCAGTAACAGTGTAAAATCTATGAATTATTTCTTTGTACGGTGAGTACCAATGCCAAGTGGAAACACCTGTGGACGGCCTCGTAACTCTAGCTGTAACCTATATTTGTATAAGTTCGCCACTTGTTCTCAGTAGCTCTAATACCTAGAACAGTTCTATGTAAGGCGGTGATATATATATTTGTGGTGACCTTATGTTGTCTAACTTGTGTAGCACGGCCAGTGTAATGTATGTACTGTGTACATTACTGAACGGGATCGGCCGAAGCCAACTATTACTGGATGCCCATTCTATCAGTGCAAGGGCTTCCTGCTACTTGGTATCTTGAAAAGGCTCATTGTAGTCAGTCTCCCACTTCTATCTTGAGTGGAGTGGGGTGTGCGTGTGTCTGCGCGTATTGGCTGGTATGTGCACGTTAAGACTCCAGTACGTTGTCTGTCTGCAGTGTTGATGCTAGTGCAGCTGAACATCAGAGCTCCTCGTTTCTCTCCCGCCATACTTTTTGTGCTGCCCAACTGAGTACTTGATATTGCAGGAACTGACCCTCTCTCAGCTGGAACAAAGCCGTTGTCTGTTCCCATGCAATTACCTGCCCATCACTTTACCTAACCATAATTTCACTTTAACCGTTGGCTTTTTAGTGAATTTCTATTTTTAACACCACGTAAAATCTTCTTACCATACTTAACTATAATGTCAGTTTAACCAATGGTTTTTCAGTGAAATTCTGAGTTTATTTTTTACTTATTCACCCAACACCCTCACTGAGCATAGCTTTAGCACATGTGTGGTGTAGGGTTGGTCATACGGTCGGGCTTGCTGAGGTGGATGAACCTATTTTTGAAAAGTTTTGTTAAAATTAGACAAACAAGGCCAAAGTTAGTTGCAAAACAAAAAATGCTCCTCCTATGGAAACGGAGTTCTTAACATATAACGCATATATTTATATCAAAACACAACCTCCCTCAATGGCGGCACTGCAGATCCCATCAGTGCTGGTGGGTTTGCCTGCTGGGCGAGAGAAGCCCCTCGCACCTCAAAAAACAGAACAGAAGTTGAAATGATGAATGCTGTCACAGAGGTCACAAACATGCATACATACATACATACATACATACATACATACATATATATATATATACATATATATATCCACACACCTCCTTTGTGAAAAAGAGCAGAGGCCACACGAGGGGAAAACCACTGGGAGCACTTTATTCGTTTTTCATGGCGAATGAAAAGGGGGGGCCCTTGGCCCCCCCGCACGCATGGCGGCGCGGCGACCGTCTCACCTCCTCTCCCCTCGGGTCCTTCGACGGTGGGGGCGTGCCCTGGGGGCGCGGCCCACCGCCGATTGGCCGGCGCCCCTCCTGACCCGGATTCAATGGACTGGTTCCGGGTCGGGGGGGGCGGGCGATAGGAGGGGCCACCCGGCCCCTTGGGAATAAGAGGTAGGGAGCGCCCAGGAGACCCCCTTGTCCCTGGACGCTCCCTCGCTGAACGTTGTGCCCCGCGTTCGGGGCTTCTTTGTTTCCCACCCACCATCCCTTGGTACAAAGTTTAAGCAGCGTTATGTCCGGTTTAATGGTAAGTTTCAAAGGTATGGACCACGTGAGAGAGTAGGCTGTTGTGTATTGTGTGATCTGTTGTTAGGACTTTTTTCCCCTTTGTAGAAAAGTGTTGTGTGAAGTGAACTGTATTTGAAGATATGTGTTTTTAGGCCTTTTCTCCCTTTGTAGATATACGTTGATATTGTAATTTTGAGTAACATGAGTGAACCGAATTGTAATGTTATGCCATGTGTCGTTAGGCCTTTTTTCCCCTTTTTAGCTATGCGTGGATACTGTTATTTATTAGCCAGTGTAGTTGTCCTTTAGAATTTTTTCCATAGGTCGTCGTATTTATTAGGTATGGGACATGCGGTAAGGTCATTATCGGTGAGCACATATTTGAGGTCTGAGGGGGCGGGCATCATCCTATGGAGGTTCCCGCCCGGGGGGAGGGGCCTGCGGGCCACTCCCAGTACTCCAGGGGCAAGGTAATATGCAAAGGAGCGCGGGTAGGAGTAGTTCACGCTTTCCTTAGGCTGGTAGCCACCCCGCGCGCGTGGACTCATGACGCCACCGGCGCAGAGTAAGGGCCCTCCTTTAGTGGGTAAATGGAGTTTGGGGCGTAGACCGGGCAATTCCCGGGGTAACACTGCGCATGCGCACTTCTAGGGGGGAGGCGCAGCTTGTAGGACCTGACACCGGTAGTGACCCTGCCATATGGCCAGAAATGTACAAAAATCAAGGTAGGATGTTTAGTTTAAGCTAGGAACAACTTGTATTAGAGTTTTGTTAAGGTCAGGCTCTCAAACTTGTTGATAACAATTGTATAACTGAATGTCCTGCTGATTTTTGTATTCATTGTTGATTATGCAATTAAAACCTTTTTTAATTTCATACTTTAATAAATACGGCCGGGCGACTAGCGCCCGCCTTCCAAAAAGTAAAACACGTCTCGTGTCCAAGTTCCTGGGTGTTGGGTGCCGGATTGGGGGGGGGGCGGCAGCTAGTCGCTGACCATGTGCATTTTGGCATATTCCATGCCTTCATCAGCGCCCAAGTGTCCAGGGATAACGACAGCAAGCTGATGGTGAGTGCTGCCTCCTGTATGTTGAATAGTTCCACCGCTCCGCCCCCTGTTAATTACTGGCTCACCTGTGTAGAATCACCAGAATGCAATGTTGTAGTTCCAGGTTGGTGGTGCAGGGGGGTGAAGTTCATACCAAGTGGTGATGCGGTAGTACAGGAGACGCCGCTTGCCGTTGAAATCAATCTTCCTGCTTGTGAATCCCCCAAAAAATTGCTCCTTAGGTCCCCTCACCGCTTCAGCCCCAGAGAGCAGGAATCCTTTTAGCGGGGGCTAACATGACAGTGCACACTGCCCAATATGAGGTTAATAACCTCACAACCGCCGTATCTCCTCCCGGTGTGCGGGGCGGGCTACAGACTTTCCAACACCTTGAGGCAAAAGAACTGCCACGGCTGTAGCAGAGCCAGTTTCAGTCCGTGCCCAGGACAAAGCAGGGGCCTCCAAAACGCGTCGCTGGCTGACGCGGTAAAATGTCCACACAGCTCCTTTCTGAAAAAGAGCAGAGGATACACGAGGGGAAAACCACTGGGAGCACTTTATTCGTTTTTCATGGCGAATGCATTTTGGCATATTCCATGCCTTCATCAGCGCCCAAGTGTCCAGGGATAACGACAGCAAGCTGATGGGGAGTGCTGCCTCCTGTATGTTGAAATAGTTCCACCACTCCGCCCCCTGTTAATTACTGGCTCACCTGTGTAGAATCACAGTAGTGGAGGTGAACTACACGGCCCAGAATGCAATGTTGTAGTTCCAGGTAGGTGGTGCAGGGGGGTGAAGTACATATATATATATATATATATATATATATATATATATATATATATATATATATATAGAGAGAGAGAGAGAGAGAGTAAATAATATATTCTGCCCGAACCGCCGCAAGCCCATGACAGGGACTTCTTAAAGTCTGGAATATTGTTTAAACATGGAGGCATGCTGGTGCATCAACCAAAAGACAATGAATAGTCAGCTCTTGATGGCTTTAATCCACAATGAGAGCGAGTAAAGTGAGATTTAAAGGACTGCGTTATACTCTGCATGTAATTGGCATTGAAAAAGGCATACCTCGCCGAAATGTGAGTGCCTTCAAATAAATCTGGATTCCTGATACCCATGAAAGCTCCTTTTTGTACCTGTTGGAGCGTTTGGATTTAATTGATTATGTGTGGCCAACAAGACATAAGGAGGCACCCGATCTGCAAAGCGTTCAGCAGATCTTTCATGGTATTTGTGGAGTAATAATGTATTCTGCGTAAACCACCGCAAGTCTAGAGTCATTATCAGATCTGCCGACACGAAGCCAACATTACCAAATGGATTGCCTTTGCAAATCGTTTGATAGAAGTGTTTTAGCACCATGACCTGGACCACTTAAAGTCTGGGATGTTGTTTAAACATAGCGGCATGCTGGTGGAGCAACGTACAAACATTGAATAGACTGCTCTTGATGGCTACAATCTATTCCCCAATGAGAGCAAGTCCAGGGAGATTTAAAGGATTGTGTTACACTCTACAAGTAATCAGCATTGAAAAGGGCAATCCTCACCAAAGCGCGTCTACCTTAAAATAAATTGTATTCTGATACCTGTGAGTGCTCTTTTTTGTTCCTTTTGGAGCATTTGTATGTACTTAATTAAGTGTGGCTACCACCGAGTAAGAAGGCACCTATTCTGCACAGTGTTCATCAGATCTTTGGTGGCATTTGTGGAGAAATTAATGTATTCAGCCTGAAACGCAGCAAGCCTAGAGTCATCATCTGATCCGCCGACACGAAGTCGACATTACCTTTTTTTTGGGAGGATTTTATTGCCACAAAAAAAATAATTACATCAAAATTTTCCTATAATAATAAATCAGTAATCATTTGCAGAGCACAGACGAGCATTGTAAAAACAAAGGAACATAAAAATAAATCTAAACAAGAATGGCCACATAATAGTATAGCTGCTTACACACAATGACTTAGGCAGATGAAAGGAAAGCTATTAGTCACATAAACAAAAATGCAAAAATACATTCAATCCTTAAATCCCATTGAAGGCAGGACCATTGCCTGCGGAATTTAAGCAGAGATTGGGGGCCTCTGGCTTTAGCTAATGCAGTTTCCATTTTGAAGATCTCCCTCAACAACGACCAGAATTCATTAATGATAAGAGACGTGGTATGAATCCAAGAGTGGGCAATACATAAGCGGGCACAGGCCGCGATAATAGAGGCAAGAGATTTTGTAAGACCCCCAGACTCTGAGAATAGTCCCAACAACAACTCTTTCCCTAAAACCGGGTTGTCATAGCCAACCCAGGTTGCATGAGTAAGAGCAATATTAGACCAAAAGTCCTTCAGCCTTCGGCATGTAAAAAACATATGGTCGGCTGCATATTCTTGGCATTTCGGGCAGTGTGTTTTAGCAGTAGTTAGGTTATTAACCCATTTAGAAATTCGCTCAGGGGTTTAATAAAGCATGAAGATAATTCTATGTTGTTGAAGTTTTAAATTGACAGATGTTACAGCTAGATCAATAGTTTGAAAAGATTCTTGTATTTCCTCCTTTGTAATATCACAGCAGACGATCCGACTTAACTTTGCAGCAATTTGTACGCTATCATCGCTCACCGACCCAATACATTTTTGATATATTTTGCCTATAGTTCCTCGCCCCCTAATACCGACAAGTGTAGACAAGATCTCAGAAGGATTAGACAGCTCTAATAGTCCCCTACCACGAGTAAAATAGTCCCTAACTTGTAGGTACTTAAACAAATGAGTTTGAGAAAGATCAAATTCTTCTTTTAAAGATAAAAAATTTCGAAAACTCTGTTCGTCATATAACTGACCCACCCGCACCACACCCTTGAACTGCCATTACTTACCAATCTGGCTGTGGAATATATTAGGGAATAAGGCAATCTCCCATAATACAGTGTAGCAATGTAAGTCAGGTATTGCATATGTCTTGTAGATTTCACGCCATATATCGGTAATGTCCCTGATTACCTTAAAGCGGACCCGCTTAAAATAATTGGGATCAGAGGTTTTATATAGTAGAAACCCGGTACTAGGTCCACAGGCCAACTGGCATAAAAGCCAGCTGGGATTTGTGTCAGTTCCTCTGAGTAAACTCTGTATCCGCCGAATAAATGCTGCCCAAAAGTACAGCTTAAAATCCGGGAGCTTAAATCTGCCTTGCATGTATGATAATTTTAGATATCAAATAGCTCTTCGAGCCCGTCGATATCCCCAAATAAAACTGCCCAGGACACTGTCTAAACCTTTAAAAAAGGATGATGGCACTTTTAATGGAATTGTAAGAAAAAAATATAGGAACTTTGGTAGGACATTCATTTTAACCACATTACATCTCCCATTTATACTGAGAGGTAGCCGGTGCCAACTTCTCAGCTTTGCCACCACTTTCTTCAGCAATAATTTGTAGTTTAATGAGATAATGTCATTGACTTGGCTGCTGAGACATATTCCCAGATAGATAGCCGTACTTGTGACCCCAAGAGTTACTGGGGCAGTTGCTAGTTGAAAGTTTAATATCATCTATATTTTTTGCACATTTAATTTATAGACGGAAAATGAGCCAAATCGCTGTGCTTCATACATTATCGCGCCATGGCTTTAACTGGATTAACCGAGAAGATAGCAATGTCATCTGCATACGCAATTAATTTTAGGTATGTCACATTTAAAACAACTGGTGTAATATCCCTGTTGATCATTAAATGCTAAATAATAGGCTTGATATAAATAGCAAACAATAGGGGTGATAGAGGACAACCCTGCCGGGTCCCTCTTTGAACTGAAAGAGAAAAAGAGGAAAGCCCATTAAGTATGATTCCGGCTGTTGGATGGTTATAAAGTTTCTTTACAGCCGAAATAGGCCTTTGACCGAAGCCCATTCGAGACATAGATACCAATAATGCTCCCCAAGTCACCCAGTCAAAGGCCTTCTCGGCGTCTAACATCAGCATCCCATCTGCTGGCCTATTTGACCAGAAACATCAAATTCAGCAATTGCTGTGTTAATGTGGGTGGCAGTGTCTCTTCCGGGAACAAAGCTGTGTAGCTGCTCTGAGGCTACTGTATGAATTACCGGGGCCAGTCAAATCGCAAGAATTTTAGAAAAAAGCTTAGCATCACCGTTAATCAGCGCTATTGGTCAATACAAGCTCATATAGTCAATGGGCTTCCCTTTTTGGGGGAAAATGACAATGTTTGACACATTCCAAGAAGAAGGAACTTATTCTCCTTGCATGATAGAATTACACAGCTTAAGGAAGATAGGAATCAGTATATCTTTAAAAGTTTTGAAAAATTCCAATGGGATCTTATCCTCGCCGACTGCTTTACCAGCTGGCAAGGCATTTATAGCTTGCTCAACTTCACTTGTTCAATGTCTTCTTCCAGTGACTTGGATAACATCGGGCTCAAAATTGGCAGCTGACATTCCTGCATATATAATCTAAAACAGTCTGCTGGTCAGGACTGCTATATAAATTAGCATAGAACAGCCTAAATTGTTTGACTATGTCAGCAGACCTAGTGTATGTCAAGCCGTCCAACCCTTTGATCATTTTTATGGGTTTTGGCTTTTTGATCGGCTGTTTGATTAGCCAATAACCGGCCAACTCTTTCGCCGTATTGTTTAGTTCGGTACTTATGATAGTTATTGGCGACTTTATCCCTTAGCCGTCTTTTTAGCTTGGCCCATACGTCTACGACCTGTTGATATATCAAATGTTCAGCCGCGTTCTTTGTAGCAATAGCCATTGCGTGCTGACGCTCCAAATCGAAGCAGAGTTGTTGTTCCTGCTCCCACTGGCGAAGCCCTGCCGATTTTGCTTGATAATGTATTGTAAGGTGACTCCTCTGACATAGGCCTTTAGACAGTCCCAGACAGTTGCAATTGACGCCGAGCCCAGATTAGAATCAATATACTATACTCCCCGAGTGCCTTGCGCATCAACTCTACGTATTCCAAATTACTAAAAAGATGTCTGGGAAAAGTAAAGTCCCTAATTGGTTCCTGTATATTTGACTGTATCTGCACTATTAACATGACCTGGTTATGATCGGAGGTCATTTTTGGACCTACTACCACAGCGCATTTTCCAAAATGGAATATTTAGCAAGTATCATATCGATTCTGGAAGGGTGTTTATGAAGTGAAGAGAAAAAAGTGTAACCTGGGACGTTTGGAAATAACCTCCTCTAGGAGTCTTCCAATTGATGCAAGTGAAGAAGCTTGCAAATAGCAGTTCTAGTTTTACACAGTCTGGCACGGGCGGAAATGTTGGTGGTATCAATCTTGATATCAAGTATGCAATTAAAATCGCCAATCACTATCATTTGTCCGGACCACTCCAACAATTAGTAACTCAAAGGATAGATAGCATCTGGGCAGTCAGTATTCTGACCATAAACCATGCATTTTGTAACCATCCGCTCATAAACCAGAATTTGAGAAATTGCCCACCTCCCGTTAGAGTCAGCTAGTGTACGAAGAACAGTAGCCTGGCAAAGCCTCGGGTGCTCCACATTTTTCACATTGTTGGCGCCCACTCTGGATATCAGATAAATTGGTCCAAGTCCCAGAAGTATCCAGGCAGTACTGTTTTTTCTCCAGCATTGTATCTTTTATAGATTCACATGCTTGAACCAGACTAGTAAGCAGTACATAATAACAATTGGAGGTGGGAAAAACAGGTGAACCATCCCACCATGGAACATAGTGTCATCGCCTAAACTGAACCAAGCAGCTTAACCTTTGCGGGTATAAGATACATATATATATATATATATATAATATATAATAATATATATATATATTATATATATATGTGTATATATATATATATATATATATATATATATATATATTACCTTCTCTCCTCCTCAGAAGTACCGGGACACAAAAGCAGCAGTGCACCTCAGGGTCCGAGGTCGCCTTGTGGGTGTTTTTTCTTGGCTTAATGCACTTTAACTACATTTATTCGAACAAACCCGGAGTTGGTGTTAACATTGGAAGGAGTGCACAGGTGCATTTGTTTGCATGGAGAAACTTTATGTATATATATACACACAAAGAAAAACCAAAGGTGGCTTGGCAGTTCGGGCTGGACTGTTCCCATGATGCACAGGGTCAGACTGATTTGCATATAGCCATGTCTGAAATGGGGTGGCTGAGTGGGCTAAAGAATGGTGATGGATTAAACCCAGATCAGTTGACTGGGGGTGAGTGTTTGATTTGCTCAAATGCTCCGTCCATCATCCCCTTTTGTATCGCTTTGTTCGCCCTAAGTGTGGCAGGGTATGCTCAGACGTGAGTCCCTTGCTCACTTGGCCACTGGATTCAAGATAGCCTGGCTGATGAGGATTATGAATTCGAAACCGGTCCCAGGATGCTTGTTTCCGGTCCATGGAAGACATGGCTTGGCAGTTCGGGCTGGACTGTTCCCATGAGGCACAGGGTCAGACTGATTTGCATATAGCCATGTCTGAAATGGGGTGGCTGAGTGGGCTAAAGAATGGTGATGGATTAAACCCAGATCAGTTGACTGGGGGTGAGTGTTTGATTTGCTCCAATGCTCCGTCCATCATCCCCTTTTGTATCGCTTTGTTCGCCCTAAGTGTGGCAGGGTATGTTCAGACGTGAGTCCCTTGCTCACTTGGCCACTGGATTCAAAATAGCCTGGCTGAAGAGGATTATGAATCCGAAACCGGTCCCAGGATGCTTGTTTCCGGTCCATGGAAGACATGGCTTGGCAGTTCGGGCTGGACTGTTCCCATGAGGCACAGGGTCAGACTGATTTGCATATAGTCATGTCTGAAATGGGTTGGCTGAGTGGGCTAAAGAATGGTGATGGATTAAACCCAGATCAGTTGACTGGGGGTGAGTGTTTGATTTTCTCAAATGCTCCGTCCATCATCCCCTTTTGTATCGCTATATATACACACACACATAAATAAGATTTGCCAAAGAAAATATCGATAATAATAATAATGATAATAAAAAAATCTTAATAAACCTCAGTAACTGAGGCCTACCTTAAGCGAACAGACGACGAAGGGCCGCTTGGCCAATCGCAGCATCCGTCTTTCGCAAAGTATCCAGGCAGTACTGCCTTGTGCAGATGTCTGGTAAGGACACACCGGCAAACAGGGCCGAAGACAATTCCATCTTTCTCATGGAATGGACAGTCACTTTAAAAGCAAGCGGTTAATACAAGACGGTTACACTAAGTCATGAAGGCCACTTCACAGGTTTACCAGTCTGCGGGATGCATAGCACTAGACCTTAGACAGGCCTTTGATTCCCTCTCCTGGGATTTTATGTTTGCGGCTCTACAACACTTTGTATTCCCTGACACATATCTCAAATGGGTACGCTTATTATATACATCCCCCACAGCCAGAGAACGTATGGGCCGTTACATTTCAGACAAATACACGATCTATAGGGGTACAAGACAGGGATGCCCGCTATCCCCCTTACTGTTTGTTCTGGCGCTGGAGCCCTCTAGCTTTAGCGCTTCGAACAATGGCGGACCGGCTGGGCATCCCTATTGATGGTGCGAACCACCTAATTTCTATTTATGCAGACGACATTATCTTGTATTTACCGGACCTGACAGCCGACAATGCCCCTATCCCTGATGTATTTGCTAATTTTGAACGTCTCTCGGGTTTAGCTGTAAACCCTGGGAAATCTACAGCCTACTTCTTCCAGGAAACACCATACCCACATGACCTGCAGTTTGGGGACTTCACCATACCGGTGAATCCCGTTACTTTCAAATACTTGGGCACCCAGGTCTACAGAATGCAGTTGGATCAAATTGACGGCAACATAATGCGGGCTATTACGGCCCTTCGTGCTAGTGTGGTCTTCTGGGCCTCCCTGCCGTTGTCGTTGATGGGGCGGATCGCCATCTCGAAAATGGTGATGCTCCTACGGCTACTATACTATTTTATGAACCTGCCCGTTGTTATCCCACAGTCCATTTTCAACACACTGAATGCCAAATTGGTGACCCATATCTGGGGCACAGGCTGCAGACGAATGAGCTTGCGGAAGCTTAAACTGGGGACCCGGAGTAGCGGCCTGGGAGTTCCGGCCTTCAGAGCCTATTATTATGCCAGTCAGCTCCAATGGCTATCGTACTGGACAGCAGGGAGAAAATTACAGGAAATAGGGTATACAACTCAAGATATAGACAGGGGCGAGTTGCACTCACTACTATTGCCCAAAGCCAAGATTCCCGTAGATGCCCCCGCTCTACTGAAAACAGCACTACAATGCTGGAGAAAGGCCTTATCCTATACCTCCCCGGCGACCCCTTAGCAATGAACATACCCCTCTTAGGCATTCCGACAGCACAAGGCAGACTCACGACGGCCAGAATACTGGACTGGGTGGACGCAGGGGTGGAAGACATTGTGGCGTTCTTCGGAAATGGTACCATGCTTGATCATGACTCCTTCCTTCAGGTCACGAGCGCTTCCCCACGCCTCTATTTACTACATGCCGCAGTGTCCCATTACATTAGGAACGCTTGGGCCCCGCAACGTAGTGAACCCTCACAACATAGCCTAGTGAACCTCTTATACTACATGGGACCTGGGGGGCACCTGGTTCGTTGGTTATATACGGGTATCCGGACACATGCTGTAATTACACTCACGGCTTTCACAGCACAATGGTCCGAGGACTCTAATGTTGAAATCACTGACAAGGCTTGGAAATGCATGCTAGAACACCCCAAAAAGGTCTCACGTAACGCAAAATTAAAGTTCATCCAGACGATGGTCTTTCATAGATCATATCTCACCCCTAAGAGGATTCATCGAATGATCCCAGACTCCTCACACTGCTGCCCCCACTGTAAAGGAGATGAGGCGGACTTCATTCACATGCTCTGGTCCTGCCCTTGCCTTTGGGACTACTGGGTGGGAGTCCGTCACTCACTGAGCGAAGTCACGCAAATCCCGGTTTCGGACGACCCTTTAAACTGTCTCATGGATCTCCGTAGATGCACTAAGATACAGAAAGTACGATTGAGGTTTTTAGACCTGGCCCTTATTCTAGCAGTTAGAGCCCTCACCATGATGTCCCACGGTATCTATTTGGCAAGCTGACATGCGTCAGTGGGGGAATGCAGAGCATACTTCAGTGGGGGAATGCAGAGGGTGCAGCTTGTCGCAAAGAAGAAGAGAGGGGGCTGAGAAAGCAACCCATCTCGATGGACTGGGAGACTATGCTAATCGCAGTCGAATCACTTGACCTATTAACCCCACGGGGTACCCCAACCCCATAACACACAATGTCACTCTCTGACTTTTTCTCTTTAGGTCCCGAGACCCAGACCCATGCAATGTACTCAAGGGCGCTAAAGTCCTCCCCGGAGTACATCTCTAACATATTACACTGAGTATTATGGAAGCTACATTCAGACAGACCACGAGTCGGGTTGGGGTGGGTTAGGAAGGGAGGGGACACGGTTGAACAAGTTTTTATTGTTAATTAGAAATGTAATGGCTTTACACTGTCACGTTTTGAGCTGGAACTATAATGTGTCAGTATCAACGATGTTATTGGAGAACATTGCACTTCATCTTTATTTCTATTGCATTAAGCAACATGTACGGAATTTGCATGGCTCATATATGCAGTAATTATCATAAATATGAAAGACTGCCTCTGTATGATATTCATTGCATGGAATGGAATGTCAAAGTCACCAATAAAGTGTGTTATACATTTTTTTTTTTTAAACTTTAAAGGCAAGCGGGCGACTCACCCTTTCTTGGCAGTAGGTTATAGTAGAAGAAACCCAACGAGGAATTGACACTCTAGTCAAAGCCTGACCCTTCGTAGGGGCAGAGAAGGCCATGAGCAGTTGAGTAGATTTGCGAAAAGACTATGGGGCCCATTATGATGTCGGGCGGATAGCCACCGCCATGGTGGCGGTGGCGATCCGCCCGACATTCATGCTCGGCCGCCACTCATTTTCCCCCCACCATATTACTATGGCGGGGGGGACTGCGGTGGACATAAACACCGCCCGCCGCTTTTCCGGCCCGGTCGCCTTGCGGCCGAGCAGAAACTGTTTATTATGGTGGCGGTGTCCATCATCCCCTTTTGTATGGCGGTGTCTATTAGACACCGCCAGCCATATTATGATGGGCTTGCAGACATGCCTTTCCGCCACGGAAAGGCATGTGGAGACTCCCTGCGGGGGCCCGTTGCGGGCCCCCTGGGACTCAGGGGGAGTGGGGGGATGCACATGTGGGGTACCTATGGTACCCCCCGCATTTCAAAGTGCAACATGGCAGGCACCGCGCAGTGCCTGTCATGTTGTGTTTTGAAATGCACCGCCCCCGCAATGGTAAAAATACAGGATGCGCCCGCCAGTGTGGGGGGCGCATCCTAATGGCCAAGGCGGGACCGCCGCACCTATGGCGGGCGGGCCCATTTTGCACGGGGTTGGCGGGCGGGCAAAGTCCGCCCGCCATCCTAATGGACCCATTAGTCCTTTGAAGGTAAAGCTTTAAACATCGTTTGATGTCCAAGGAATGCAGAGCTCTCGCTGCTGGTGTAGACGGAGCAGGAAAGAATGAAGGCAAGAATACGGGTTCATTCAGATGGAACGTGGTAGGCACCTTGGGTATGATTGAGGGATTAGTGCGTAGCACCCCTCTATCCTGCTGGAATTCAAGGTAAGGTTCTGTTGCTTTAAAAGCTTGAATTTCACTAATGAGTATGGCTGAGAGAAAAGCCACCTTCCAAGAGAGAAATTGTATGTCACGCTTGTGAATTGGCTCGAATAGCGCTTTCATGAGATAAGACAACACAATGTTTAATTGCCAGAGCACCGGAGGAGGCGGAACCGGCGGGTAGACTCTGAAAAGACCTTTCAGAAATTCCTTTACCAATCTGCAGGACCGTGAGGACAACTGACTCGAACATCTATACCTTGAAATTGCGACCAAATGAGCGTTTACCGAAGAATGAGAAAGGCCAGACATTCCGAAGGATGAAGACGTATTGGAGAAGTCTCTGATAGGCTAAACAGCTCTGTGAACCAGTATTGCCTTACCCACGTCCGGGCAATGAGAATGATGCGGCAAGGTACTTGTTTAATCTTCTGTAGGTCTTTGGGTATTAGTGGGAACAGAGGGAACACGTAAGCAAACGTCCCATCTCAGGAGAAATATCAACATGCTTGCTGAACAGGTTCTCCCCATCAAATGGCATGTCCAGCACCTTAGCATGGACTTCTGGGCGAAATGTTGTCGCTTTCAGCCAACCTTGTCTGCGCAACACTGCAGCTCAAGCAATCTGCCTAAAGGCGGTGGAAGCAATGTCCATAGCCACATCAATGGCTTCCGATGAGGCTCTCTCCTCCTCTGAAAAGATCACCTTTGCCTCCTTTTTTTGTCTTCAGGCAGAAAATCCAGAAAAGGTGGAATGTCTGACCACATCTACCTATCGTACCTCCCAAAGATGGCCATCGCATTGGAGGCTCTGATGGCTGCAGCAGCAAGCGCGGAAAATCTTTTCCCCATATTGTCCAACCTACGCCCTTCTTTGTGTTTCGGGTGGTACATGAGGAAGCAGGGCTCTTAGATCTTCTTTGAGCAGCCTGCCTTATTACCGAGGCTCAGGCTTCGGATGGCCGATGAGACATACTGGAGAGTCTTCTGGCGCCCGGTACTTCTTATCCAGTTTTGGAATGACTGCTGGCAAAGAAGCTGGATTCTTTATTAACTTGATGCCTTCTTGCCACAAAAAGTCGATGATGGGGATTGCCCTAACAGAACGCCATGTGGAAGCATGGAAATCGTGCAAGAAGCATTCCATCTGCTTGACGGGCATAGGAAGGTCAAAGCGTTTCGACGCTCTTTCAAGTAGGTCTTGGAAGCCAACGATACCTGCCAGGGCAGAGTCAGCCACTGGCAGAGTGGGAGAAGGCGGTGTATGTGCTACATAATCCATCCACTCGTCATGGACATCAGTGTCCACTTGTATCTCTCCTTCTTCCAATTGATGGTCACCACTGTCCGATGCCCTAGTGGAGATCTGCAAAGGAGGTAGGGATTTCTGTTTTAGCGGTGCAAGTGGGCTTTCCAGAACTGGAGCCATGGCAGGCTCCTCCCGCCAAGAAACTGTTTTTTGGACCACATTGGCATCAGGAAAGCGTTTATAACAGTCATTTAGCGTCAAAGGTACGTCTGTGACCAATGACATTGGCACATTAATGGAGGGTTCTTGTTGACGGTCTGCCTCCTCCTGCTCATAGTATGGGTAATGCTCCTGGAAGGTATCCAGGCGTTGCGTCCAGAGCATCTGTCCCAAAAGGAATAATCACCATCTAAGTACGCGGAAGTGTCATCTGGTTGATCTTCTACATCGGATTCCTGGCACTATCATCCTCCGATTCTTGAAAATCCACAAGGCGAGAAAGATGCAGAGGGATCGTTGATGGGATCGTCACCGGAGACTGCACCGACGGTGTGGAATTATCAGTCAGCGGGGTGGTGACGATCGACGATGGCGCAGCACACAACTTTATCATCAACAGCGAAGCTCTTTGAGGACGAGCTACTCACCGAAGCTGTCAACGACATCACTACTTCCGTCTTCGTCGACAAGACAGCCGTCGTCATCTTAACTGTTGATGTCGTTGATGTCGCTGACGAAACCGTTAACGGAGTCCTCCTTTCGACAGTCGTAGGCGGAGAATGCCTCGTCGACAGGTTCGATGACGGGCAGATTTTTTGTGAGGGATAATAAGGTGCAGAAGGAGGAGCAGAACCAGATCTTATTTGTGCCTGAGATGAGCCAGGTTGCTCTTTTTTTGCTCTCTTTTCCACTGAAGAATCCTTGCTCTGAGATCTTTGCTTCTTCTGATCTCTCTGACCAGCAGAAGGATCCTCCTCCTTCCTTTTCATAGAGGAGGTATTAGGCCTGTCCTCACTCTCGGAGTCAGATTACCTCACAGATCTTCTCTTCTGAAGCCAAATGAGAAGTCTTCCCTCACGATCATTGAGGGTTTTTGAGAAAAAAGTCCAGTAGTGCTTACAGTCTTTAAGTTTGTGATATGGGTAAAGACAGTATAAGCACTCTTTATGAGGGTCCTCCGAAAAAAGTCTGGACTTTCCACAAGTCTTGCAGGGCCTAAACAGTCCTTTTTTAGACTCTGATTCAGAAAAGGGGGTTGTGATGAACAGTGTCTGAATTAAGCAGACCACTCTTACCCAGTCCAAAGATCAGGGCTTGATCCATCACCGTTATTTAGCTCACTGCCCCATCCCAGCTCAGAACCTGGCTATATGCAAATTAGTCTGTCCCTGGCCCAGTGCATCATGGGAACAGGGCAGACCAAACTACCAAGCCAATTCTTCACCAGAAAGGAGACAAGCTTCCGGGGACCGGTTTCTGCCATTCCAGGCGTCGTCGGCCCGGCTTGCTTGAATCCTGATGGAGCAGTGAGCAAGGGACTCATGTCTGAGTATACCCTTCCACGCTTATGGTGGACAAAATGATTCAGAAAAGGGGGTGGTGATGAACAGAGTGTCTGAATTAAGCAGACCACTCTTACCCAGTCCAAAGATCAGGGCTTGATCCATCACCGTTATTTAGCTCACTGCCCCATCCCAGCTCAGAACCTGGCTATATGCAAATTAGTCTGTCCCTGGCCCAGTGCATCATGGGAACAGGGCAGACCAAACTACCAAGCCAATTCTTCACCAGAAAGGAGACAAGCTTCCGGGGACCGGTTTCTGCCATTCCAGGCGTCGTCGGCCCGGCTTGCTTGAATCCTGATGGAGCAGTGAGCAAGGGACTCATGTCTGAGTATACCCTTCCACGCTTATGGTGGACAAAATTATTCAGAAAAGTGGGTGGTGATGAACAGAGTGTCTGAATTAAGCAGACCACTCTTACCCAGTCCAAAGATCAGGGCTTGATCCATAACTGTTATTTAGCTCACTGCCCCATCCCAGCTCAGAACCTGGCTATATGCAAATTAGTCTGTCCCTGGCCCAGTGCATCATGGGAACAGGGCAGACCAAACTACCAAGCCAATTCTTCACCAGAAAGGAGACAAGCTTCCGGGGACCGGTTTCTGCCATTCCAGGCGTCGTCGGCCCGGCTTGCTTGAATCCTGATGGAGCAGTGAGCAAGGGACTCATGTCTGAGTATACCCTTCCACGCTTATGGTGGACAAAATGATTCAGAAAAGGGGGTGGTGATGAACAGAGTGTCTGAATTAAGCAGACCACTCTTACCCAGTCCAAAGATCAGGGCTTGATCCATCACCGTTATTTAGCTCACCTCCCCATCCCAGCTCAGAACCTGGCTATATGCAAATTAGTCTGTCCCTGGCCCAGTGCATCATGGGAACAGGGCAGACCAAACTACCAAGCCAATTCTTCACCAGAAAGGAGACAAGCTTCCGGGGACCGGTTTCTGCCATTCCAGGCGTCGTCGGCCCGGCTTGCTTGAATCCTGATGGAGCAGTGAGCAAGGGACTCATGTCTGAGTATACCCTTCCACGCTTATGGTGGACAAAATGATTCAGAAAAGGGGGTGGTGATGAACAGAGTGTCTGAATTAAGCAGACCACTCTTACCCAGTCCAAAGATCAGGGCTTGATCCATCACCGTTATTTAGCTCACTGCCCCATCCCAGCTCAGAACCTGGCTATATGCAAATTAGTCTGTCCCTGGCCCAGTGCATCATGGGAACAGGGCAGACCAAACTACCAAGCCAATTCTTCACCAGAAAGGAGACAAGCTTCCGGGGACCGGTTTCTGCCATTCCAGGCGTCGTCGGCCCGGCTTGCTTGAATCCTGATGGAGCAGTGAGCAAGGGACTCATGTCTGAGTATACCCTTCCACGCTTATGGTGGACAAAATGATTCAGAAAAGGGGGTGGTGATGAACAGAGTGTCTGAATTAAGCAGACCACTCTTACCCAGTCCAAAGATCAGGGCTTGACCCATCACCGTTATTTAGCTCACTGCCCCATCCCAGCTCAGAACCTGGCTATATGCAAATTAGTCTGTCCCTGGCCCAGTGCATCATGGGAACAGGGCAGACCAATCTACCAAGCCAATTCTTCACCAGAAAGGAGACAAGCTTCCGGGGACCGGTTTCTGCCATTCCAGGCGTCGTCGGCCCGGCTTGCTTGAATCCTGATGGAGCAGTGAGCAAGGGACTCATGTCTGAGTATACCCTTCCACGCTTATGGTGGACAAAATGATTCAGAAAAGGGGGTGGTGATGAACAGAGTGTCTGAATTAAGCAGACCACTCTTACCCAGTCCAAAGATCAGGGCTTGATCCATCACCGTTATTTAGCTCACTGCCCCATCCCAGCTCAGAACCTGGCTATATGCAAATTAGTCTGTCCCTGGCCCAGTGCATCATGGGAACAGGGCAGACCAAACTACCAAGCCAATTCTTCACCAGAAAGGAGACAAGTCTCCGGGGACTGGTTTCTGCCATTCCAGGCGTCGTCGGCCCGGCTTGCTTGAATCCTGATGGAGCAGTGAGCAAGGGACTCATGTCTGAGTATACCCTTCCACGCTTATGGTGGACAAAATGATTCAGAAAAGGGGGTGGTAATGAACAGAGTGTCTGAATTAAGCAGACCACTCTTACCCAGTCCAAAGATCAGGGCTTGATCCATCACCGTTATTTAGCTCACTGCCCCATCCCAGCTCAGAACCTGGCTATATGCAAATTAGTCTGTCCCTGGCCCAGTGCATCATGGGAACAGGGCAGACCAAACTATCAAGCCAATTCTTCACCAGAAAGGAGACAAGCTTCCGGGGACCGGTTTCTGCCATTCCAGGCGTCGTCGGCCCGGCTTGCTTGAATCCTGATGGAGCAGTGAGCAAGGGACTCATGTCTAAGTATACCCTTCCACGCTTATGGTGGACAAAATGATTCAGAAAAGGGGGTGGTGATGAACAGAGTGTCTGAATTAAGCAGACCACTCTTACCCAGTCCAAAGATCAGGGCTTGATCCATCACCGTTATTTAGCTCACTGCCCCATCCCAGCTCAGAACCTGGCTATATGCAAATTAGTCTGTCCCTGGCCCAGTGCATCATGGGATCAGGGCAGACCAAACTACCAAGCCAATTCTTCACCAGAAAGGAGATAAGCTTCCGGGGACCGGTTTCTGCCATTTCAGGCGTCGTCGGCCCGGCTTGCTTGAATCCTGATGGAGCAGTGAGCAAGGGACTCATGTCTGAGTATACCCTTCCACGCTTATGGTGGACAAAATGATTCAGAAAAGGGGGTGGTGATGAACAGAGTGTCTGAATTAAGCAGACCACTCTTACCCAGTCCAAAGATCAGGGCTTGATCCATCACCGTTATTTAGCTCACTGCCCCATCCCAGCTCAGAACCTGGCTATATGCAAATTAGTCTGTCCCTGGCCCAGTGCATCATGGGAACAGGGCAGACCAAACTACCAAGCCAATTCTTCACCAGAAAGGAGACAAGCTTCCGGGGACCGGTTTCTGCCATTCCAGGCGTCGTCGGCCCGGCTTGCTTGAATCCTGATGGAGCAGTGAGCAAGGGACTCATGTCTGAGTATACCCTTTCACGCTTATGGTGGACAAAATGATTCAGAAAAGGGGGTGGTGATGAACAGAGTGTCTGAATTAAGCAGACCACTATTACCCAGTCCAAAGATCAGGGCTTGATCCATCACCGTTATTTAGCTCACTGCCCCATCCCAGCTCAGAACCTGGCTATATGCAAATTAGTCTGTCCCTGGCCCAGTGCATCATGGGAACAGGGCAGACCAAACTACCAAGCCAATTCTTCACCAGAAAGGAGACAAGCTTCCGGGGACCGGTTTCTGCCATTCCAGGCGTCGTCGGCCCGGCTTGCTTGAATCCTGATGGAGCAGTGAGCAAGGGACTCATGTCTGAGTATACCCTTCCACGCTTATGGTGGACAAAATGATTCAGAAAAGGGGGTGGTGATGAACAGAGTGTCTGAATTAAGCAGACCACTCTTACCCAGTCCAAAGATCAGGGCTTGATCCATCACCGTTATTTAGCTCACTGCCCCATCCCAGCTCAGAACCTGGCTATATGCAAATTAGTCTGTCCCTGGCCCAGTGCATCATGGGAACAGGGCAGACCAAACTACCAAGCCAATTCTTCACCAGAAAGGAGACAAGCTTCCGGGGACCGGTTACTGCCATTCCAGGCGTCGTCGGCCCGGCTTGCTTGAATCCTGATGGAGCAGTGAGCAAGGGACTCATGTCTGAGTATACCCTTCCACGCTTATGGTGGACAAAATGATTCAGAAAAGGGGGTGGTGATGAACGGAGTGTCTGAAATAAGCAGACCACTCTTACCTAGTCTAAAGATCAGGGCTTGATCCATCACCGTTATTTAGCTCACTGCCCCATCCCAGCTCAGAACCTGGCTATATGCAAATTAGTATGTTCCTGGCCCAGTGCATCATGGGAACAGGGCAGACCAAACTACCAAGCCAATTCTTCACCAGAAAGGAGACAAGCTTCCGGGGACTGGTTTCTGCCATTCCAGGCGTCGTCGGCCCGGCTTGCTTGAATCCTGATGGAGCAGTGAGCAAGGGACTCATGTCTGAGTATACCCTTCCACGCTTATGGTGGACAAAATGATTCAGAAAAGGGGGTGGTGATGAACAGAGTGTCTGAATTAAGCAGACCACTCTTACCCAGTCCAAAGATCAGGGCTTGATCCATCACCGTTATTTAGCTCACTGCCCCATCCCAGCTCAGAACCTGGCTATATGCAAATTAGTCTGTCCCTGGCCCAGTGCATCATGGGAACAGGGCAGACCAAACTACCAAGCCAATTCTTCACCAGAAAGGAGACAAGCTTCCGGGGACCGGTTTCTGCCATTCCAGGCGTCGTCGGCCCGGCTTGCTTGAATCCTGATGGAGCAGTGAGCAAGGGACTCATGTCTGAGTATACCCTTCCACGCTTATGGTGGACAAAATGATTCAGAAAAGGGGGTGGTGATGAACAGAGTGTCTGAATTAAGCAGACCACTCTTACCCAGTCCAAAGATCAGGGCTTGATCCATCACCGTTATTTAGCTCACTGCCCCATCCCAGCTCAGAACCTGGCTATATGCAAATTAGTCTGTCCCTGGCACAGTGCATCATGGGAACAGGGCAGACCAAACTACCAAGCCAATTCTTCACCAGAAAGGAGACAAGCTTCCGGGGACCGGTTTCTGCCATTCCAGGCGTCGTCGGCCCGGCTTGCTTGAATCCTGATGGAGCAGTGAGCAAGGGACTCATGTCTGAGTATACCCTTCCACGCTTATGGTGGACAAAATGATTCAGAAAAGGGGGTGGTGATGAACAGAGTGTCTGAATTAAGCAGACCACTCTTACCCAGTCCAAAGATCAGGGCTTGATCCATCACCGTTATTTAGCTCACTGCCCCATCCCAGCTCAGAACCTGGCTATATGCAAATTAGTCTGTCCCTGGCCCAGTGCATCATGGGAACAGGGCAGACCAAACTACCAAGCCAATTCTTCACCAGAAAGGAGACAAGCTTCCGGGGACCGGTTTCTGTCATTCCAGGCGTCGTCGGCCCGGCTTGCTTGAATCCTGATGGAGCAGTGAGCAAGGGACTCATGTCTGAGTATACCCTTCCACGCTTATGGTGGACAAAATGATTCAGAAAAGGGGGTGGTGATGAACAGAGTGTCTGAATTAAGCAGACCACTCTTACCCAGTCCAAAGATCAGGGCTTGATCCATCACCGTTATTTAGCTCACTGCCCCATCCCAGCTCAGAACCTGGCTATATGCAAATTAGTCTGTCCCTGGCCCAGTGCATCATGGGAACAGGGCAGACCAAACTACCAAGCCAATTCTTCACCAGAAAGGAGACAAGCTTCCGGGGACCGGTTTCTGCCATTCCAGGCGTCGTCGGCCCGGCTTGCTTGAATCCTGATGGAGCAGTGAGCAAGGGACTCATGTCTGAGTATACCCTTCCACGCTTATGGTGGACAAAATGATTCAGAAAAGGGGGTGGTGATGAACAGAGTGTCTGAATTAAGCAGACCACTCTTACCCAGTCCAAAGATCAGGGCTTGATACATCACCGTTATTTAGCTCACTGCCCCATCCCAGCTCAGAACCTGGCTATATGCAAATTAGTCTGTCCCTGGCCCAGTGCATCATGGGAACAGTGCAGTGAGCTAAAAAACGGTGATGGATCAAGCCCTGATCTTTGGACTGGGTAAGAGTGGTCTGCTTAATTCAGGCACTCTGTTCATCACCACCCCCTTTTCTGAATCATTTTGTCCACCATATGCGTGGAAGGGTATACTCAGATGTGAGTCCCTTGCTCATTGCACCATCAGGATTCAAGCAAGCCGGGCGGACGACGCCTGAAATGGCAGAAACCGGTCCCCGGAAGCTTGTTTCCTTCCCAGTATAAGAATTGGCTTGGTAGTTTGGTTTGCCCTGTTCCCATCATGCACTGGGACAGGAACAGACTAATTTGCATATAGCCAAGTTCTGAGCTGGGATGGTGCAGTGAGCTAAAAAACGGTGATGGATCAAGCCCTGATCTTTGGACTGGGTAAGAGTGGTCTGCTTAATTCAGGCACTCTGTTCATCACCACCCCCTTTTCTGAATCATTTTGTCCACCATATGCGTGGAAGGGTATACTCAGATGTGAGTCCCTTGCTCATTGCACCATCAGGATTCAAGCAAGCCGGGCCGACGACGCCTGAAAGGGCAGAAACCGGTTCCGGAAGCTTGTTTCCTTCTCAGTATAAGAATTGGCTTGGTAGTTTGGTTTGCCCTGTTCCCATCATGCACTGGGACAGGAACAGACTAATTTGCATATAGCCAAGTTCTGAGCTGGGATGGTGCAGTGAGCTAAAAAACGGTGATGGATCAAGCCCTGATCTTTGGACTGGGTAAGAGTGGTCTGCTTAATTCAGGCACTCTGTTCATCACCACCCCCTTTTCTGAATCATTTTGTCCACCATATGCGTGGAAGGGTATACTCAGATGTGAGTCCCTTGCTCATTGCACCATCAGGATTCAAGCAAGCCGGGCCGACGACGCCTGAAATGGCAGAAACCGGTCCCCGGAAGCTTGTTTCCTTCCCAGTATTAGAATTGGCTTGGTAGTTTGGTTTGCCCTGTTCCCATCATGCACTGTGACAGGAACAGACTAATTTGCATGTAGCCAAGTTCTGAGCTGGGATGGTGCAGTGAGCTAAAAAACGGTGATGGATCAAGCCCTGATCTTTGGACTGGGTAAGAGTGGTCTGCTTAATTCAGGCACTCTGTTCATCACCACCCCCTTTTCTGAATCATTTTGTCCACCATATGTGTGGAAGGGTATACTCAGATGTGAGTCCCTTGCTCATTGCACCATCAGGATTCAAGCAAGCCGGGCCGACGACGCCTGAAATGGCAGAAACCGGTCCCCGGAAGCTTGTTTCCTTCCCAGTATAAGAATTGGCTTGGTAGTTTGGTTTGCCCTGTTCCCATCATGCACTGGGACAGGAACAGACTAATTTGCATATAGCCAAGTTCTGAGCTGGGATGGTGCAGTGAGCTAAAAAACGGTGATGGATCAAGCCCTGATCTTTGGACTGGGTAAGAGTGGTCTGCTTAATTCAGGCACTCTGTTCATCACCACCCCCTTTTCTGAATCATTTTGTCCACCATATGCGTGGAAGGGTATACTCAGATGTGAGTCCCTTGCTCATTGCACCATCAGGATTCAAGCAAGCCGGGCCGACGACGCCTGAAATGGCAGAAACCGGTCCCCGGAAGCTTGTTTCCTTCCCAGTATAAGAATTGGCTTGGTAGTTTGGTTTGCCCTGTCCCCATCATGCACTGGGACAGGAACAGACTAATTTGCATATAGCCAAGTTCTGAGCTGGGATGGTGCAGTGAGCTAAAAAACGGTGATGGATCAAGCCCTGATCTTTGGACTGGGTAAGAGTGGTCTGCTTAATTCAGGCACTCTGTTCATCACCACCCCCTTTTCTGAATCTTTTTTAGACTCTGACATTCTGTAGAAATTACAGAAAATACAGAAATAAGAAGTAAACTCACTTTCTAGCAGCACTTCAGTTGAAGAGAAGGTTGAGGAAAGGAACTGCTAGCTGAAAGTTGAAAAGTTCAATGTAGAAACACTATGACTGAGCAGGGCTCAGGGAGATTCCCTAACACACGATGTGTGGTAAGAAATCTGGGGTATAGTAGCTCTGCAGGGGATGGATACTCAGGGGTCTGTGATGCGATTGGCTGAAGTTTGGATGTTCTTTAATGAGGCTAACTGGTTACAAAATACTGTTGCTTATCAAGGATGATTATCCTTTTAGCTTTTATACTGCTATTTTACTGTTACAGTGGGACTCCCACCATAACGACTGAAGATTCAAGTATGGGAATCTATAAAAGATACAATACTGGAGAACTGCTGATTATGACTGGCTTTGTATGAGTTAAATCTGAGCATAACTATAACATCCCTGTAGACTTAGTTTTTTCAGTGAATTTCTAAGGTTTTAATTCTACTTCCTAACTGTAACGTCCCTGTAACCTTTGGTTTTTTAAGTGGTGTTTTATTATTTACTATGAACTGAGTACTCTGGTTTAACATGGATTTAGCATTTTTTTTGACAAAGCAGAATTTACAAGGTAAATAATTCTATAGAACTACATTATGAATAACTAAGGGTGTGTATATACTCTTAACACATGGATGATCTCTGTAATTTAATGTATTCAAACAAAAAGAAATTCACGCACTGGAAATCAAACAGAACTCATGCAACATTTTAGTATCTCAACCACTATGTGACTGACCCCCCCGCAACTTTCAAAGCACAACTAGAATCAGTGGGGCACTTTTTTGGGAACATTTCATGAACATTCTTCAAACGCCGCCAAAGATATAGGTAAGTCAAAAATCTCTTTACCTATGGAAACATGGTCCTATAGGCGACTGCCAGTAGGTAATTATATATATACGATTTCCACTGCCGCCCTACAGGTACGGACCACTCAACGTTGATCAATTCAAAAAGTGCTTTATTCAGGCTTCATTCTCAATTGAAAAGAACTCACAAGGCATCTACCTTACATTCATGAAATTTTTTTGACCGCTACATCGCACTCTTAATCATATATGTCCTCAAGGATAATAAAAAATCTGTGCGCTCTCAGAATCAAAATCCACAATCCAAGTTATTTTGCAACCAGGTTTATTCCAAGGCATTTCAACTGCATCCGCACCCATATCTTTCCACATGGTCAATTTGTCCCATAGGGTGATGATACTGGGGTTGTACATATCCCTGGAGATCAAAGAAAACTTGATACACACTCTTATTTCGCAAGAGCACAGAAGGAAACAGTATCCTTCATACCCTCAGTAGTCACCCTGAATCACTCAAGTGGAGTATTCCCTACGGTGAACTGCTGAGGGCAAGGAGAAACTGCAGCAGTATTGAGGCATACAGAGCAGAAAGTACGTAGATGATTGAGAGATTCAAGGACAGGGGTTACCCTACATGGGTACTTAAAAAAGCCATTGACAGAGTAGAAGGCATAAGCAGAACTGACACACTCGCAGACAAGGCACCCAGTGAAGAAGAGGCAGTGCAAAGCAGCACGAGGGTCATTATGAACTACAATTCTGACTCTGACAACATCAAGCGCATCTTAGTACGGAACTGGGACACCCTGAAGAATGACAACAGCATAGGTCACACCATCTCTGAAAGACCCACTATTACATTTAGACGGGGCAGGAACATACGTGATATGTTGGTGCACAGTGACATTATCCCGAAGCCGGAGGTGGGAGTACATGATCTGAAAGGGTTCTTTCCTTGTGGACACTGCAAGGCCTGTTTAACCAGCAGTTTCCGCAAGGAACTTTCACACGAAACTGGTAAAAAGACCATAACCAAGTACTTGACGTGTAGCACCACTTTTGTGGTCTTTGTTATTTAGTGCCCACGTAAGCTCCATTACATAGGGAGGGCTACATTGATGGCTAAGAAAAGAATTTTGGAACACAACTAAACAAAGACCCCAAATACCCAGTGGCGCTCCACTATCAGGACAAGCATTTCTCTGACTCTTCATTGTTGAACTATTTTATACTCGAACAGATCCGGTTGGATCATAGAGGAGGGAACAGAGTTCTCAGATTCAGGCAGAGAGAATCCAAATATATTGTGGATTTACAGACAATGGCACCATGGGGTCTTAACCAGGACAAGGAACTCGCTATACACCTAAGAAAAGAATATACTTTTTTACTGACCAGCTATGCACTACTTACCTGTCTGTTCCATGCATCTGTTTGTCATCTCTAGATTCTCACATGTCGCTTCCTCCATTATTATTGTGACACAGCTATGTAGACTTTCCTAGGTTGCCTCTTATATTGATTTATTTCTGTACGCAACGTATTATCTTCGTTCTCCTTCTTGGAATTGTGCATTAGAAACTTTGGTATGACGGAGTGACATGGTTGCGCCATATTTTAACCTTTTTTTTGTTCTGTTTCTTTTGCAGGAGGAAAGGAAGGGACCTACTCACTTACACAGGTCGCCTAACCTTTTCTTCACTATCACACATGGGATCACACCTTTTGGTTATGTGAGTACGGAAGTGGGATCACTTCATATCAGTACGATGGAATATATAGCTGCGCCCTCTCTAAAGTCACTTTTACCACATGGACCCTCTTTAACCGGTTGAATTACGACTCAAGCCTTGTTGTATTTCCCCGGCCCTCACACCGCCTTCCTTAAGATACACTATAAACATTGCTTTTAGAGTTATGTGATTTCTTTTAACACAGGAAGCGCCCTTGAGGATGTACTAGCTTAAAGTATTGTACTACCTGACTGATGTCCTGTGATGACTTTCTGCTTTTAACTATGTAAATTGACATGAGTACAGGAAGTCAAGTTGAATTTCTCTGATTGACGTTATGATATGTATTGTACAAGTACATTGAAAACCAATAAAAGATATTTAAACAAAAAAATCAGTACAACGGAATGACTGGTCTATGTTTTTGTATTATGTAACATTGAGAGACGTGCATTAATGCAACGCGCACGATGCGACGCACTCTGTCTCCGATGTTCTTACAGTATAACAGCGCTTCCGATGCGATGTAGCACACTGGGCCTCGTAGGCACTATTTGCAAAATATTCATTGTAGAGCACCATGCCATTAATGTTGAGTCCCTTGCAGAATTACTTGTATTGTGGCGGCGCCGGGACATTTACACTCTTTGTCCCCTCCATTGCAGAGGAACATAGGAACCACTTTCACAATGTAGTGGTAAATTCGGACCTTGCCAAGCTTGCCGCAGTGGTATACACATTCTAGCGAATGTTGCGCTAACCACGCGATTTACCATGCTCAGCCACACATTCACTCGACTGTACTGTATAGCACCTTGCATATTATGCATGTTACTAGAACAACACGCACTCAATTTCATGAGTGTCTCAGACCAGCTACACTTTTAATGTTCCTTTTGCGTGATAACAGTAGCCAAGCGTTTCGTTATATAGACACTTGTATTTTTAGGTTTTTGCTTTACACCAATTTCATCTTGATATTATTTGTAACGTCCATTACAATTATAGTTGGATCAGTTGATGTGTTACCATTACTACGGCTTGACTATTTCACCTTTCCAATATGGCTGCCGTATGTACAATGTAATGTCCTCTGTCTATGTTGTTAATCTCGTGTTAAAAGATGTTTTATTTTTTGTGCACATAGTACATGTGATAAAGGCTGTGGATGCAGTTGAAACGCATTGTGGTGGAATAAACCTGGTTGTAAAATAACTTGGAATGCAGTTTTTGATCCTGAGAGCGCACAGATTTGTGATTATCCTTGTGGATTTATATTGCCAGCGAGCTCCGCTGGCGTGTGCGCCACCTTCCATGGGTGTCCGAAAGTAGCAACGTTTCAGTGATATATATAACATATATATCTCAAACACAAGAAAGTAATGTACGCACTCAGGCAAGACACAGTGGTAACCGCACAGTGGGGAATAATTATTCCATAAACCCCGCGAGATGCGTTCCGATCAATAGACGGTGTGATTAAGACCGTCTACTGGTCGAAACGCATCACAGGGTTTTTATGGATTAATAAATATCCATTGTGCAATTACCACTGTGTCTTGCCTGAGCACGCACATTACTTCCTTGTCTTTGAGAAATTTTACTGGCTCTCTCTGCCGGCAGCTCGCCTCCTTCCATGGGTCAGGGTTCCCAGAAGGAGCACACTTTCTTGGATATATAAATGGACATCGAAGAAGGCAGAGTGCTGAAATGCGTCTGTCAGTGCGGGGGGTCCCAGCACAATAAATTCACTTTTCTAGAAAAATCCTGTGAGTGCTCTCCTTTGGCAAGTCAGCCGGATGGTTTGAACGAGTGGAGAAATATATATATATACTCACACAACTTACCTTAGTTGGGCAGACTATTCTCTACAACAGATCCATGCAGTTGTACTGTAAACTGGAAGCTAGAGGGTTTGAGCTGTAGTGGGTTGGGCCTACTTGTCCAGTGGACAAAATATACATGAAAACATTCTAACCTTGACCCTAAAACAAAATGTCATGTGAATCGGACAACAGGAGTTCCAAACCCCTGCACTGTAGTACCCACGCCCATCATTTTCTCTGCAAGGGAGTTGTGGGAACGGAAAAGTTTTCTGCATGGTAAAAGACATGTACCCTGGTTTGAGTGACCAACTGTACTGCTGTCTGGATCTCTAATGCTAATTTTTGTTGTCATAGGCAAACACGGAACATGTGTGTGTACAATGACATACGCCCACCTCACAGATTGGGCTCCTGTTGGACTGGGAGCGGGGCCCAAAGTGAGTTAAGCAGCACAAGTGTGGTGGTGGCAGCATACTGTGTAGCAATAATTAGGAGTGAACAGGTCCTTTTTACCCTGTGCCACTGGAGTGAAGAAGAGCAAGACCACTGACATGGTCAGTGTGACTGTTTTCCCCGAGCAGCTCCACCACTAAGTGCTGCCCCATGAACCCCCGAGCTCTCTGTTTGCAGGGTGTTTGAGGCCCTCCTTCACCCACAGGCTCTTGCCTGCACTGCATCCCTGGTGGTCCAGTGGGAGAGCACTCTGCTCTCTGCTGTTCTCCCTCTGGCTCTCTTTGCCTTTTGTGCACTCTTTTTCTCTTTCCTTTGTTTTGCCCTTCTGTCACTTTTCACTTCTCAGTCTCCTCGCTCTTTCCTTAATTTCCCTCCACCGCTGCTGCCCCCGCGGCTCCTTCCCCCTCCAGTGTGTCCTTCCTGCGTCCACCTCCCAGCTGAGCTGCCCTCCCACCGATCCCTACTTAATTGAGGCTGCGCCATAGGCGGGCCAAAGGAATGCCCGTCTGCGCCTGTCAACCACCAGCGACAAGCACCCTGGTCCTCTGATCCATCATCCCAACAATTCCAGCACCCTCCATGATCTCAAACCCAGACACAACAACAGCTGTCAGCTCTTGACGCTGAACAACAACCACGACCCTGTCTCCTGTCTACACTGCCGCCGCACCTTCACCCACTTCCATACCCCAGCAGCATCACCAGACATCACTGCTCACAAACCACTCAACTGCATCCTCCTAAACGTACGTTCCCCACACAAGCATGCCATAGAAATCTGGGACCTCCTCAACAACTACTCGCCTGATGTCGACTTCCTCATGGAAACCTAAACCAATGCCAAATCTGCACCCGACATCGCCATTCCCGACAGATACAAGATCTTGCGCAGGGACCGCCCCATCGGTCCAGGAGGAGGCATCGCCATCATTCAGACAAGCCTCCTCCACATAACCACCCTCCCGGACGACAGAACGACCCTCATGGAGCACCCCCACTTACAGATCCAGACCATACCCAAAACGACTCTCCGCTGAACCCTCCTCTAAAGGCCACCCGGCACCTGTGCTCACTTTACCGACGCATCACTGACCTCAACGCACCCTCGCATCCACGGACTACAACCTACTCGGAGACCTAAACTTCCACCTGGATAACCACAACAACTCAAATACCATCTCCCTCCTAGAGAACCTCGCCAACTTAGAACTGAAACAACTAGTCACCGCCCACACAGAGGGACACACACTTGACCCCATCTTCACCAGAGGAAATAGTGTTCCTACAGCCATACAACGAAACTCCTCTGAACTGATCACTACTGCATTCACTTTGCCTTCACAAAACACACCATACACAAGCACACAGACCGCTTCCCGGCAGAAGCTGGAACAAAGTCACCAAAGACCAGCTCACCTCCTCCCTCGTAAGCACCCCACCACTGAGTACGTCAGACGCATACACCGCAGCACGTAACCTCCCCCGCTGTATCACGAACTGCGCCGACACACTCACCCTCCTCAAGAAAGCCACCGGAAGACACATCAAGAAGGTTCAACCCTGCACTCTAAGAATCCAGACGCTCCTGCAGATGACTCGCAAAAGACATGGAGGAACAACAATACCCTGGAAACACGCGCCACCAACAAAGCAGTCTCCACTGCACACCACCAACTCATCAAATCCACAAGGAAGAAATCCCACCACGACAGAGTCCTCCCCAAGGCACCCAACGCCATATAACTATTCGCCATTTTCAAGGAATTCGCCAAACCCTGCAGCGAAACAACAGACTTCTGCAACAGACTCAGCACCTTCTTCTACCACAACATCGAGATGATTTGCAACAGCTTCGACAACCAAGACCACCTTACTGCTCCAGCTCCCTCCACATGCATCGCCACCCAACAGACCTGCTCAAACAGATCCTCCTCACGACAAAAATCACCTTGAAAACCATGAAAGGAACCACCCCGGAGCACTCTCCGAACCCCTCCCACACCACATCTTCAACAGAGCAGCCTCTGCCATCGCACCTGAACTATGTCGGATGATCAACTGTTCCTTTGGAACCGCCACCTTCCCCAACAACTGGAAACACACCAAAATCAACCCTCTCCTGAAGAAACCCTCTGAGGACCCAACGGACATCAAGAACTTCATGCCCATCTCCCTGCTTTTCTTTGCAGCTAAGTTCATCAAAAAGGGCGTCAAAACGCAGCTAGCAAACTTCATTGAAGCTAACAACATCCTTGACATCTCTCAATCTGGATTCCGTAGCAATCACAGCCCTACTTGCAGCCACCGACGGCACCAGCTCTCTCCTTGACCAGGGCGAAACTGCAGTTCTCATCCTCCTCTCGGCTGCATTCAACACCATCTTCCACGGCACCAAGCCACTAGACTCCACAACGCTGGCATCTGCAGGAAAGGCACTCAACTGGAATAGCTCCTTTCTCACCGGCAGAACTAAGTGGGTCAAACTCCCTCCCTACCTCTCGGAACCGACAGAGACCCACTGTGGAGGGCCACCGGGCTCCTCCCTTAGCCCCACCCTCTTCAACGTCTACATGGCCCCCTCGCAACCATCGTCAGGAACCACAGGCTCAACATCATCTCATATGCCGACAACACCCAGCGGATCCTCTCCCTCACCAACAAACTCAACATCACCACACAACTTCCAAGAAGGGATGAAAGCAGTCGCTAAATGGATGAAGAACAGCTGCCTGAAACTCAATTCAGAAAAGACAGAAGTTCTTATCCATGGCTGCACCCCCTCCGCATGGAACGACCCCAAATGGCCTTCTGCCCACGGAAATCTCGCCGACGTACCACACACGAAACCTCGCCATCATACTAGACTCATCGCTCACAATGAACCGCCAGATCAACACCATCTCCTCGACCTGCTTCAACACCCTCTACATGCTTCGAAAGACCTTCAGATTGATTCCAACCGAATCCAGATAGACTGTCATGCATGCACTCATCAGCAGCAGACTGGACTACAGCAACGTTCACTATGCCGGAATCAACAAGAAACTCCTTCGCAAACTCCAGACTGTCTGGAAAGCAGCAGCCAGCCTGATCCTCGACATCCCCCGTCGCAATCACATCACCCAACAACTCTGCGATCTCCACTGGATACCAGTCAAAAGAAGAATAACCTTTAAACTCCTTATCCATGCATACAAGGCCCTACACAACACTGGACCCACATACCTGAACAGCCGCCTCTCCTTCCACGCACACAAAAGACACCTCTGATCAGCCCAGCTCTCACTGTCCACCGTCCCACATATCAGCAACACTAGAATGGGAGGAATGTCCTTTTCCTACCTCGCAGCCAAAGTCTGGTACACCCTTCCCCTTCCTCTCCAGCATTCTTTCACATTGCCCCAGTTCAGGAAGGAACTCAAGACTTGGCTTAACGGGTGACCCTAGCACTCAACGGACCGCCCCCTCTCTCCCCCAGCGCCTTGAGACCCTCACGGGTGAGTAGTTCCGCAATACCAACCCTGATTGATTGATTAACTGATTGAGTGAGGGCTACAGGCTCACTTGCCTTTTAAAGTTCCTCTGCTGTGCACTTAACTCACCCTAGGCTTGCATCAGGTGGAAGTGAAGTGCTAAGCTGGAGTAGGGGGGCGCTAGGGGGCGCACAGACAGAATGGCCGCACAAGAGTGAGGCTCCTGTAAGCCTGGGACAATTATCCTTTATTTATCCTCTAAACCAGCGCCGAAACCCGTTCTGCCGACGGCAACAAACCCACTAATCTTGGGGGCACCCTCGGTGAAAGTTTGAGCTGAATCCGGAGTGCCGCTCCTGTGCTAGCGGCCGTGGAACTCCTGGCCGGCGGCGGCGCTGGAAGAGCTGAGTGAGTGGAGGTGGCGTCCGAGGGCTGGTCTAGAACGCGGCTCTCTACCGGAAGTGTGGGCCCAGCAGGGGTGGAGGACACGGCGAGCGCCGGCCGAGAGGGCAGACTCAAGGCGGCACCACAGTGTGCATCCCTGAACTTGGGAGGCATTTCATTGCTGTCGGCGAGACTTGGGGCACTACTGGTCGCAGAGTTGAGGCAGATTCGAAGGCACAGGGGCGACCGGAGAAAAGACCGGCTCCCCGCGTTGCTGCCACCGACGGAGGGGGCGACCGCTTCCGTTGTGCCGGGAAGGAGGACAGCGCTGTTCCCCATAACTCCGGAGGTACGCACCGGTTGGAGGTGTTTGAAGAGATACTTGGCGCTGGAGATCCTTTGCGGCTCGCTTGAAAACAGTGGTGGGGCCTGGCCGGCGGATGCCCGAGGTGACATCACTACCCTGCCCGCCATTGTTGAATGAGGGAGAATCACCTCGGCGCTTACTGGACTGTATTGTCTGACCGCTGTGAGGTGAAGCGGCTACCTAACTGACACTTGACCCTCTTGGGCTTGATTTCTGGCGTGTGAAACTGCCGACAGACTGCACTGTGCCAATAGTTCCATGCTTGTAACGATACCTAAATTGCTCCCCCACTGGCTTGGGAAGAGAGTAGGAAGCAGACAACGCGGGCTAACCTTCTCGCGCAAGAGACACAGCGGAGTGCTGACCGGGGGCGGCCTACGAGACGTGGCCTGACACCGAAGAGGAGATTGAAGATACCTCCCCGAAGTAGGGGCTGCATTTGGGTTGTGGTGTTGGCGGACACGTTGCCCTGCCTGGCGCTTCCGATGGTGTCCGGCCTGCTGGTTGTAGAGGATGTGGCAAGTTTGCAGCCTGTAGGCCTGGCCAAGTGAGGGGATCGAGGGATAAAACTTGAGTTCCGTTTCGAACTTGTGTAGGGGCGACGCCCCGTAAAGACACTACTTTAGGACACCCACCACGCTGCTGTGATTTGGAGATCTGTGCAGAATTTGAATCTGAATGACTGCCTTCTGCATGTCCGTCATCTGGAGGAGTCGGTGCTGAGCCTTGTCTCTCTGGCCGGAACCAGATGGGATTGTACAAAACACTAGCGGCTCTTGCGCCCCCCAAGATTGCGATAGGCACATGGTAACAACCTCAGACCTCTGAGAGGGGAGAACCCTTGTGTTTCCTCTAACCGGAGAGCGAGTGGACGTCCAAAGGGGGAAGAACGGACGATCTGTGCAGAACGTACGAGTAGAGCCTCTGGTCTGCCCCGAGACGCACACGGGAAGCGACACTTGCCAGTAGCCACAAGCCCCAGCCAAGGACTTCCGATGGGTAAGCCAGACAATCGACAGACTAAGCTGCCCTTTGAAACCACCACTGCCAAAAAAGGGTCCAAGAATATGCTGGATGTGGGGAGCTCGCAGAGCCCTTCGACGGCCGGGGCGAGTTCTGGCTCCCCCGTGCCGGACATGCAGCAGATGATGCAGGAAATGCGGCAGGGGTTCGCCACAATTGTGGATAAAGTCGACCGCATGTCATCCAGGATGGATGCTATTGCGCATAAAATTGATGTCCATGAGGAGCGCATCACGGAGGCTGAAAGGAGAATTTCCAACAATGATGATACTGCAGCCTCGCATACCACACAACTCTCGAGAATGGATAACGTTCTTAGAGTTTTAGCTGCTAAGAACGAGGAATTGGAAGCTCGCAGCCGACGCAACAACATTCGCGTCATAGGCGTCCCGGAATCCACCAACACAGGACGCATGGAGGATTACGTTGAGAAAATACTTCTGGCTGCGATTGGTCCTGACGCATTCTCTAAACAATTTATAGTGGAGAGGGCGCACCGCTCGCTCGGTCCCCGGCCTAAACCTGGAGCCCCACCAAGGCCCATCATTGCGCGGCTCCTCAATTATAGGGATCGGGACATCGCGTTGCGAGCAGCGCGCATCAATCAACAGCTGGCGAGTGAGGGTGTTCGTTTTTCGATCTATCCGGACTTTACGCCTATAGTAAAGGACAGAGACGTAAGTTCATTGATGTTAAAAAGAAACTCCTGGAGCTCCAGATTGACTATGCGCTTTTGTACCCAGCTAAGCTAAGGGTGACCCACCAAGCAAAGCAGCATTTTTTCACGAACCCCCAGCAGGTTGAGGATTTTCTGAAGACTCTGCGGCGAATGCGAGCAGGGCGCGGAAACAATGCAGAGGACGGACAGGAGGACGAACAGTCGATGAAAGAAGAATCCTAATTTTGAGTCCTGATTGCGGACAAACTGTAGGAACTTGCTGACTCAAATTGGGGAGCCAGCGAAGGGCGTCTTCTGCAGCGTGACGATGTAGTTGGTAGAGAGTGCCGGGGACGGGAATTGGACTGCTGGTGGTAATGTATTCCAGGCCCCCTCCCCCCCTCCCTACATTATGCCCCTATGAGGCCGTACAGGGCATGGGGCAGGGTGCAGGGGGTGGAAGTGTGTGCCCCTTAGATGACTCCCTTAGGGAATACCCCACTGATTGTATTTCTTACACTGCAAATGTTGGGGTGTTTAATTAGTATTTTGGGAGGTGGGTGGGGGGATATTCTGGCAAGTTGGGGATGCTTCAGTGGGAGGGGGAGGGGAAGGGGATGTTGAGAATTTCAGGACATTCCAGGATACCACGACTGATTCTGCTTCTCCTCTACGTGGCGGGCATATGTATGCATATGTTGGGCAGGTGATGTGTTATTTGTTGGCAGGAGCAGAGAGGGGCCCAGTGACTTGGGATGCGACTGTTTTGTTGAATGGGGAGGGGAGAAGAGACGAGATTTGGTTGAGGACGCCTCCTTGGGGCAGGAGTGGGCTTCGGGACCTCAAACGGGACAGTGTGGGATTTGATGTAATGTCAACTGACGAAATGTCACGTCCTAATGGATCGCAAATGCGGGAGGATGGGACAGACATACTGGTACACATGTTTGGTGGGTGGGATGGGGATTCTGGTGAGTTGGGGATGCCTCAGTGGGTAGGGGAGGGGCAGGATGTTTTGAGTATGGGAAGATGTATCGAGTTAGGATTGGGTGGGTAAATGGTTTGACTTTGGTAGGACGGCATGGCCTTGCTTCCAAATTGCTTTTATGGCTACTGAGAGTGTGGCTCTGATGGCACAGCGAAGGACAACAACACAAAATATAGCTTGCGACGAGGCGGAATGGGTGAGGCCGCATGATATGGGAATGTACAGTTGGCTGAATGGCGCAGAACGCTAGGTTAACCCTGAATATACTTACCTGGAATGTGCGGGGTCTAGGGAACCCTAGAAAACGGCGACAAATCCTTGCATATTTAGACAGGCATAATGTTCATATAGCTATGCTGCAAGAGACCCACTTTGCTCCCAAACAATCTAATATTTTTGCATCACGATGGGCTGAGCACAGGGTTTTCTCCTCTTACTCTAGTTATGCGAGGGGGACGTCAATCCTGATTAAGAAACGGGTGCCTTTCTCCTTGGTAGGATCCCGCTCTGACGATGAAGGTAGATATAACATATTGTGAATCAGTTACACTAGTGTGCTGCTACAGGCCGAATGTGGATGACCCTAGGTTTTTCAGTTCCTTGTGGGAAGAAGTGCGAAAGATAGATTCGACGCATGTCATCTGGGGCGGGGATTTTAACGTTACATATGCACCCGCTGCAGACAGACCACACCCCAGCCCACATCATCACACCAAAGCATGTTTACTGCTTAGAGACATCATGACAGAGTTTGACCTCATAGACGCATGGAGATACAGAAACCCAGAGAGGAGGGAAGGCACACACCTCACAGCACATGCGGCATCCTGGGCGCGGCTCGACTACTGGCTTATCTCCAGGGGACTTGGGCTGGCAATAAGAGATGTTAAACATCTAACCCGCACTTATTCTGATCATGCACCGGTCTTACTCGAGCTGTCTTTGGAGGCCCTCAGTCCACCACGGGGTGCATGGCGATTGAACCCCAAAATGCTTATGGACGCAGTCTTCCAGGAAGAACTGCGAGTCGAGATCTTAGATTTCTTTGAGCGTAACAAAGGCACGGTACAGGCTGTGGAGACCATCTGGGAGGCTTTTAAGGTTACACTGAGGGGATACTGCATTTCCAAGGGAGCGGGGGTGCTCCGGGACATTACCACTAGACTCAGGACACTAGAGCGAGACCTAAAAATTATGGAGGAAAGCTTACAGAGGGCCCCAGATGGCGCCACAATGGAGAACTTCAGAAAGACTCTTACAGAATATACGGAAGAGGCGCAAAGGGAAATCCATTTCAGAGGAAAACACTGGCAGGCTCGTCAATACGGGAGGGGGAACGCCCTGACAAAACGATCGCTGATATTATCCGTAAGCCCCGTTTTTCTAATTATGTGCTGGAAATTGAGACATCCGATGGCACGCGGTGCTGTGACTCGGAAGGTATCCTATCGGAATTTCTTGCACACTACAAGGGATTATACACTACCTCCGGCGCTTCAGGCGCAAGACTGGACGAATATTTGGGAGATGTGGCCCTCGGATGGCTTGGTGACACAGACCGCAGGTTTTTGAGCGCACCTTTTGAGCTGGATGAAGTACGGGATGCCATTATGGGTTTACAGTCGGGTAAAGCTACTGGGATGGATGGCATCCCAGTCGAATTTTATAAAACATATGAGGATATTATGGCGCCAGTTCTTCGTGAAGTTTATGAAGAATCGCTGGAGGTGGGCTCCCTGCCTCCATCCATGAGGGAAGCCTTTGTCATATCCCTGCTGAAGCCGGACAAATTACCACATCTATGCGGCTCTTATCGACCGCTTTCTTTACTTAACTGTGATGCAAAGATTCTCGCCAAGCTGGCTGCGAACCGGCTGGCATTGCTCTTGGAGAACGCACAGAAGGATACAAAGTTCCCCGGGAGTAGAGGGGAAGGGGTTTGACTTAGGTGGAGAGAGTATCAAAGAGAGAGTCTCAACAAGGAACTAGGGGGTTCCTATATCGGAATTAGAGAGCCTCACACACCCAGGGCGTTTAGGTGTGTAATGCACCTTGACCGTAGGGTGTCCAGTGTCATCATTGGCTCACTGCTCCTCGTCAGACCGGCGCTGCAATGTCTGACGGGGTGCTTGGAGGCACCCTTTTGACGGAGGTCTTCTATTCCTTGCCGATGGTGTGTGTGGGTCAGAAGGAAGTGGTGTAGTCAGTGTGAAGTATGTTAATGTTTAAAAAGGGTAACCAGTCCACAATAGGATTTATTGGTGTGGCTGCTTCCCTGATTAAAAGGGGGTGAGAGGGGAGTTAGAGACTGTGGTGAGTATCAGGATCTAACTCTACCCCCTAGTGTGGTCAGAGGGGAGTTAGAGACTGTGGGGAGTATCAGGACCTAACTCTATCCCCTAGTGTGGTCAACATGTTTCTCGCCATCCGGCGATTCGTCAGGACCAGGACAGAGTACTACACGTGAAAAAAGGGTTTCAAACATAAAGTGAAAAACATCAAATACAACCTCACTGGGTCGGTTGAGTAGAGGGCCTAAAGTCCTTCTCTAATTATGCGACCCTATGGGCGATTAGGAGGGCCTCGCAGTCTGCTCCCGTGAGGCCAGCGCTGTTTGGCGGTTATGCCTTAGTTCAGGCGCTGGGACGCTGGTAACACCTACCCCTCACGCTCGCGGCACCTTGTTCTCCCGGACCAATCTGGGTTTGTTCCGGGTAGAGCAACCTCCCATAACCTTAGAACCCTTTTCACGATCATGAACAACGTTACCCCCGAGTTGCCGCTGGCTGCGATCTTCTTAGATGCCACCAAGGCTTTTGATTCTGTTGAATGGCACTATATATTTGCGATTTTGGCTAGCATGGGTTTCCCCCCGCTTTTTCTCTCCTGGATCCGCCTTTTGTATCATCAGCCGGGCACTAAGATACTTATCAATGGCCAGATATCACAAAGATTTCCAGTCACTAGAGGGACACGACAGGGGTGCCCCCTGTCCCTACTACTGTTTGCCCTGGCCACAGAACCCTTGGCGGCCCGACTGCGACAACATCACAATGCTATGGCTCTGCAATGCAACATGCGCCAGATCCTTGTATCCATGTACGCGGACGACATCACGCTCTACGTACGTGATCCGCAGACCAACTTGAACACGCTATTGCGGGATTTTATAGTGTTCGGACACCTATCTGGAGTTCATATTAATTGGGAGAAATCTTGCCTCTTCCCCCTGACGGAAACGGTGACTCGCTTCCCACTGGACTTCCCATTGGAGTGGTGTACGGATGACCTCCACTATTTGGGAATTGGCATTACTAGGAACAAAGAAGATTTGATGAAACCTAATTATGGTGTGGCACTTACCCGCATCACTGACAGGGTTTCCAGGTGGATTGGACTCCCTCTATCAATGGCAGGGAGGGCGTCGCTGATCAAGATGGTGATCCTGCCCCAGCTGCTGTACTTATTTTTAAATATTCCTTTTTATCCGGGCGATATTTCTTTAAGGCCCTCAGGTCGGAAATTATCCGGCTGGTGTGGGGAGGCAAACAGGCCCGGCTACAGTGGGCTATACTGATCAGGCCCTACGCGGCTGGAGGATTCGACATACCCGATTTTGAGACCTACTATACCTGTGCCCAGGCACATTACTTATATTTTTGGGTGAATCAGCGCAAATACATGCCACAATTGGCAGCGGAGCACTGGCTAGCACACCCTATACCTATTGAGGGTGCTGTGTATATGGACATAAACGCTAGTAAACGCAACGGTTACAGCATGGAGAAATATTGCGGGCCGCTTGGACGCCCCAGTGCTATATGCTCCCGGGCTGCCTCTGGTGTACCACCCTGCAATGCCGCTCTTGCAGGAAACTATCTTTCATAAGCTATTGCAACACACTTCAGTTAAGACATGGGGAGACCTGTATGAAGATGGGAGATTCCGTACCTCCGATAGCATCTTCCAGAGTACCCAGAGCACGCCAATGGATGTTTTTCTGTACACCCGGCTTAAGCAGGGAGTGCGCTCTCTACATCCAGACTTCCCAGCTGAGCCTCCACATCTTGCCACCCAGCAGATATTACTGCAACAACCATTGCCGAAACGATTAGTATCTCTACTCTATAGCACAGTGCGTAGCCAGTGTAGTTTCTATGACGCGCCATCTCGCTCCAAGTGGGAAGCTGAACTGAGCGCCTCTATGACAGACAAGCAATGGGAATATTGCTGCCTACAGACCAACAGGATATCGGCCAGCAGCAGATTGAGGATTATACATTTCAAAAACCTCCATAGGCTATATCACACACCTGTCAGTATGCATAGATTCCATCACCGGGACAATGACAGATGCGATCATTGTCGCACCACACAGGCTGATTTTTTGCATTTGGCCTGGACTTGCCCAGCAGTACAGGATTACTAGGACCAGGTTTTTGTGGCCCTGCGACATATGACTGGGGTGCATATAGAATGTTCGCCGTTGGTCGCTTTGCTGAGTAACGTGGCACAGCTACCGATCACCAGTAGAAAATACACTGCTCTAGCCTTACTGATCGCAAAAAGACGGGTGGCCTGTAGGTGGCGCAAAGGGAGGGCGCCGAAGTTTAAGGAATGGCTTGATGATTTAACATACTGCCAAGACCAGTCAGCACTGCATGCGGATGCTATTGCCTGTCTCCTCCAGACCGCGAGACATTTGGGCGCCACTTGTCACTTATTTACAGTCAATGACTGAGGAAACGGGCGAGGGATGCATATGAACATACAGCTGAGTGATCCCCAGATGGGAAGGGTCTGACCCCTGGATGGGACTGGTATGCATGAGTGAGACTGTCTGCTTTGAATCCTAGGACGTATCTGAAACTACCTGATGGGATGCAATGGAGGTGCCTTGGTGAGCTGCGCTCCTCTCCTTACATCATATTCTCTGTATAAACCTGAACTGAAATGTGAAATAACGCGACCGGCCCAAAGTGGTTGTAGGCGACATGCTGTGTTGTCATTTAAATGTGTCCATCACTGCAGTTATATAATTTGTCTACTTATTGATGCCGCTGGCCACTGACTGGTTGTAAGCAAAAGGCTGTGTGTATGTCCAACTACCAATAAAGGTCTTTTGAAAACTAAAAAAAAAAGAAGTGCTGAGCTAGAGTAGTGACTTTGTGCTGGGTATATGCATGCCTGGGTAGGGTAGTACAATGGATTTATTTTTAGTACATGTGCTAAGTGTATGTATGCATGTGAGGAATACATTACTGGAGCGGTGTAGTGCTTTGCAGTGAGTGCGCAATAAGGCATATGCTAGGGGTATGAATGCTTGCGAGAAGTACAATGCATGAAGGGTGAAGGGTTGAACAGGGTGCAAATGGTTAGTGTGTGCTGGCAGTGTGTGTGTTTGCTAATAGCACACCCTGGTACAATATAGAAAAGCTACAACACTGAACAGTGTGCACAGACTGAATGTGTGTGATGAATGTACGTGTGTTTTGTGGGTGGAATAAACAAAGAATGTATGCATTGTGAGGGTTGGAGGCCGGGGAGAGATGCCTAGAAGGAGATGTAGTGATACGTTGTAACCGCTTGTTTAAGAAAATAATAAAAACTGTTTTAGAAAATAAATAAATAAATAAAATGAATGTACGTGTGTTGTAGTGGTACAGTGCATGAAGATAATAGTGCTGGACAGTGTGTTCTGTGAAAGCAAACTGAGAATGCCTGCGATGGTACATTACATGGAGGACCCTGGATCTCATTTTGAGAAGCCCAGGCTTGCCTGGTGAAGACATGCTGAGTAGAGGAATTCTTCCGGACAGATTTGTGTATTGCTGCAACAGAGTTGGACACATACTGAAGGAAGGACTTCCCCTTTACACTTCAAAAGGGTGCTCTTTGATTCACTGATTGATAGATCACAAGGAAAGGGCATGGACAAATCTCAGGAAGGAGATGGGGATGATAAGGGAATCATAATGAGTGGGGCTGGGAGCCTAGGATTAATGTTTTGATGCACAGATTACAGTGGCTGACATCCAGGTGTGACCCCTACTTACTCCCATGGGATGTTTTGTGGGCGACTCAGCTTCAGAGTCTTTCCTGCTGTGAGAGAAAGCCTTTCAGGAGGGAAGAAGAGAAGGAACAATGTACACTTTAAAAGAAGCAGAACCCGAACATATAGAGGAAACCAAGAGCCCCTCCCCCGGAGCCATGAGCACCAGTGCCTGCCTATTTGCCAAGATCAATGTGCGCTGTTAAGAGGATAGCTTTAGAGGGAGTGAGGGCCAGTGGGGAACCCTACCAAGAGGACTCCCAGAAAGAGGTGTGAGGTAAAGGATGTGCACTGATCGGGTTGTTGCCCAAGCGCAGTGCTGGTTCGGTGACCCCCGCATGCCACGAGAGGGTCGCCATGGACTGAGCCATGTACAAAGTGCTGTGTGAGACTTGTCATGCCCATAGTGCTGCGTTGCGGTGATCCTGTATCCAGAGGGGACCACAGTTGAAGCTACTGCTGCGCAAGCGCTGACACTTGTAACTGCCGGGGTTGAGACGGCTGCATTGCAATGGAGGAGTCTGTGCTCTATTTGTAAAGTAGCTCAGCACTCTTTATGCCAGGAGGAAAAGCCAATACCAACGTTGCCAAAAAGTTTGGGCATTCATCAGAGGAAAGACTGAGGCTGCATTCAGTGGGACGAGCCCACTCAGCGAGAGAGCTGCCCCTGACCCCAAAGGACTGTAGAGGATGCCGTGGGCAATGTCGCACCCTCACTGGGCTTAAGAAAGAAGCTGAAGGATCGGATTTCCTCTCCCCCAATTCTACATTTAGGGAAGATTGACAGCGTTTTCGCAGTCTGGAAGCATCTCTGATCACTGAAATGCCGGCAAGACTGCTTGGGAAGACAGCCTGCGCCTGCTGAGTGCTGTGCAAGCAGCCCAACTTCTTTGAACAAAATCGGCAGCAGTCTAGGCACTCGTTGCAAAGCTGAACGCTTCGGGCTGCCAAACAAGGTAACACTTCAACTGGGCTTGTGGGCCGCGGGAGACTCGCTACTAACGGTGCTGCAGCACCAAAGAAACCTTTGACCAATTTTTAAAGAGTCACACTCTTGAATATGGCCTAGTAGCACGTACTCCCTGGATGCGGCCAACAGTGAATGGGGAATAACCCTGACCACACCACGTTACAAGGAAGACACTGGGACAGGTATTTGTCTGACAAACGCTGGAGCCCCGACCTCAAGGGAAATGTGTTGTTGCTAATGAATGTCATAATTATTTGCACATTCAGAGTGAGAAATACAATACTTCTTTTTCTTCTAAAAGAAAGCATTTGACTGGACACTGATTTATTGACAATATTGTGTGCACTTTGATTTATGTGTAATGTTCACAAATCTGTATCTACACTCCCTACATACCCTTCCCCCTGAGGGAGCGTCTGACTGCTTCACCATACCTACCACTGAGAGTCAAGTGCAGAAGGGGTACTTGGTCTAGTTGCTCAGGATCCATAGCAGGCTAGGCCCTGAGACATCAGGAATAAAAGGCCTCAACCACAACAGTTGGGCCCAGTAACCTCCTGGGTGCCCTCTGGGCCTTTAAAAGTGATTCTGACAGCAGTGTATTTAACAGTAATACCACAGCCCGTACTAGCAACCACGGTACCTGCCTGTTAGATTTGGCGTCTTTGGCGTGATTTCCCATGATTTTTTGCCGCTACCTCCTGTGTTTTTGATGCTGTGCTGGATTTCGGTTTTGCTGGCTTTGATGCTTTGGGCACTTTGTCAAGTGCAAGTGATCCCTGTGCAAATTGGTTCTTCCAGATTGGCATATTTGATTCACTGGTATGTCCCTAGTAAAGTGCATTGAGTGTGCCTGGGCCTTTACATCAAATGCTACTAGTGAACATGCAGCATGTATTGTCCCATTGGCCTCAAAGTGGAGACACTTTGAGGCCAATGGGAGGAACAGCCTGACATCTTTTGAGGAGGTGGGTGCCCTGACCTAACCCAAAATGAAGGAGGCTTTATGCCTCTGGTATGGGCTCACACCCGACCAGCACCAGTAAATGTTTAGGTCTTTCAAGAAGCTTGAATCCAATACATGGGTTGAGTGTGTGAACCTTGTTGGATAAAGAGCATCAAGTTAACTGATTACCAGGGGTTGTCCAACTTGATTGGTTGGGGGCACGTGCGTAGTCTTTGTATTGCAGAGCTGCGCCCGCATCTGAAGGATAGGAAGCTGCCTGACCCCAGAAGCTTGCTCAGGAGGCGGACTGCTGGACGAGTACCAGGTTCCACAAGGGGTATGTGGGAATCCCAGCCAAAGGTGGGCAGGATCCCCAACAGAAGAGCGGTAGGGACAAGGAGTTCACTAAAGGGCCCCAAAACAGGTTCCAGGGTAAAGATTCCTAGCCCCCAGGTCTAAGAAGCCATGGCCCCCTAAGGGTAGGCCCGACAACTGGGGTCCCCGTAAGTGTTATGCATGTGGTCAGGATGCAGAATGATCCCAAGTGCCCCAAGGCACCACCAGCACCCACTGGTGCACCATCACCGGGGTTCGTTAGTGTAGTGCTGGGGGAGGAGTTGGTTCCTAGTGGGGGTGGGGAGCCAGCTGCGATGACCCATATCGCATTAGGAGATAAAGAGATGGTCCAGGAAACCTGCCACCCGGTCAAAGGCAGCCAGTAGGGGTGATCAAGAGGACATGGAGCCTGAAACAGTAGCCCAGCTGCCTGCCAGAAAGAGGAATGGCAGGGGGCATGGGAAAGTACCTGAGGGGTTTGCCCTGGAACCTACAGGGGAGCAAGTGGCCGAACTGGTAGACCTGTCTGAGCTGACCCATTGGCAGCAAGAATTAGGTCCCTCCAGGGAGAAGTTCTGCAAAGCGCAGATGGAAAGCCCTGCTCTTGTTGGTTTGTGGCAGCAGGCAAACCAGGCAGCAGGTGGTCCGTCCGGATCACATTTGATTTATTGGGAGAACGGTCTCCTTTACAGTGAGCCTAAGGTTGCAGAGCCTGGGGCAGCCCATGTGCTGAGGGTACCCACGTGCTACAGGACCTTCCTATTGGGTCTGGCTCATAATGTGCCTTTGGTAGTACATTTGGGGTGCGACAATTCTTATTACAGGCTTGTCACCCACTTTTACTGACCACAAATGCAGAGGCACATTGGTACACATTGTAGGTCTTTTCAGGCAAGTGGCAAGACTGGAGGGAAGTGTAAGGCTCCCCTCCAACCCTATCCTGTGGTGAGCACCCATTTCGAGCCGGTGGGCATCGACATTGTGGGGCCACTGGAACCCAAGACAGCTTCAGGCAACAAGTTTATCTTGGTCTTGGTGGACCATTCCACCTAGTACCCGGAAGCTGTCCCTCCCAGGACAATCACGGCCCCTGTGGTGAGCTGTGCATTGAAGGGGATCTTTTCCCACGTGGGGTTCCCCCGAGAGGTGGTCTCTGACCATGGAACAAACTTAATTTCCAGGTATATGAAGTCACTGTGGGAGGAGTGCGGTGTAATGTACATCACTCCTTACCATCCCCAAGAGAATGGGTTGGTTGAGTGATTCAACCCAACCCTGAAAGGCATGATTAAGGGTCTTGCATAACCCATGAGACGTAAGTGGGACATCTTCCTACCATGCCTGTTGTTTGCCTACAGGGAGGCAGAAATCCTTAGGCTTCAGTACCTTTGAATTGCTGTATGGGCACACTGTGAGAGGACCTCTGAGTCTGGTGAAGGAGGGCTGGGAGAAAACTCCAGGTAATACCCCCGCCCCCAATATGTTTTCAGCTACATGCTGGCTTTCAGGAACCAGACTCTATGCTTCAGGAAAAATCGCTCAGGCGAACCTGGAAGCCAGCCAGGAGGAGGTGAAGCATTGGTTCGACCAGAATATCACTCTGGTAGAGTTTCAGCCTCGCCCAAAAATTTGGGTGATGGCACCAGTGGAGCCTTGCGCGCTCCAGCACAAGTGGACTGGTCCATTTGAGGTGGTGGAGCACAAGAATGATGTGACCTACTTGGTTAACTTGCAGACTCCCAGGAACTCTTTGAGGATCCCGCACGTGAACCGCCTCAAACCTCCCTTTGAGAAGTCTGAAGTAAAAATGCTCCTGGCTACAGATTATGGAATTGAAGAGAGAGGAGAGTGAGCCTCTTCCTGACCTCCTGTCAGCCAAGGAACATGATGGGTCAGTGGATGGAGTGAACCTCTCTCCCACCCCGACCCCAGAGCAGCAGAGGGACTGTCGCCAGGTGCTGGGAAAGTTCACCTCCCTGTTCTCCTTGACTCCAGCAATCACCAATTGGTGTGTCCATGATGTGGACACTGGGGACAGTATACCTGTGAAACATAAAATGCACAGAGTCATTTCCAGCATTAAGGAAGAGGTTTCCAAAATGTTGGTGTTAGGGGTGATAGAGCCCTCCAGCATTCCCAGGCCTAGCCCATTGTTCTTGGTTCCAAAAGCCACTGTACCCAGCGCCCTTCCTGAACTCTGTTTCTGTGTGGACTACCGTGGGCTCAATGCCGTCACCAGGATTGATGGGCACCCCATCCCCAGAGCTGATGAGCTCACTGATCCGCTGAGAGCTCCATACCTTAGTAAGTTTGATCTAACGTCTGGGTACTGGCAGATTGCCTTGACTAATGGGGCAAGAGAGAGGGCTGCGTTTTCAACGCTACAAGAGCACTACCAGATCAGTGTCATGCCCTTTGGGTTGAAGAACGCTGCCACATTCCAGAAACAGGTCAACCAGGTACTGTCTGGGCTCGAGGAATTCAGCGCTGCCTCCCTGGATGACATTGCTGTGTTCCCAGCACCATTCTGGCTTGGGAGCCCCCCCAAGACCCAGACAAGAGGTGAGAGCCTTTTTAGACCTCACTGGGTACTACAGACGGTTTGTCAAGGGGTATGGTACCATTGTTGCCCCTTGACAGGCCAAGAAAAGTGATATGGACCGATGTTTGTCAGACCGCTTTTGATGCCTTGAAATGTGCCATACACACAGCGCCCGTGCTCAAGGCACCCAACTTCTCTAAAAAAATTGTTGTGCAGACAGATGCTTCAGAGCATGGTGTGGGAGCAGTACTCTCACAATTGAACAACGAGGGCTTGGACCAACCGGTAGCTTTCATTAATAGGAGGCTACTTCCCAGCGAACAGAGGTGGAGTGCAATTGAAAGAGGCCCCTCAGGTGGTTGATGCAGATGAGGGGTGAGAATCCAAACCTGTTGAGGTGGTCCATCTCCCTAGGCAATTGACTTTCCGGTGGAACACCGACCTGGTACAGAACAAGCTAATGCTGATGCTCTGACCCTGCTCGCAGGCAGGTCGCTCCCCATGCTGCTGCACGGCTCTGTCTGCATTGTTTTTGCCTAATCTTGTATTTGGCCCCTGTGCCTAACTTGCTTTCTTGCCCAAACTTGTTTTTATTCCTCTGTGCCAGTACTTGCTTTCTTGCCCAGACTTGTTTTTATTCCTCTGTGCCTGTACTGGTTTTTTGCCCAGACTTGTTTTTATTCCTCTGTGCCTGTACTTGCTTTTTTGGCCAGACTTGTTTTTATTCCTGTGCCTGTACTTACTTTCTTTCCTCTGTGCCTGTACTTGTTTTCTTGCCTAAACTTGTGTTTCCTTCCTGTTCCCAGTTCTCACCGCTGCGTCCCTGCGGCCCCGCCCCCGCCATCCCATTCACCACCCAATCCCACCTCCCAGCTGCTCCTTCCTCCCACATCCCCTCATATGGAGGCCGCGCAGTGGCCGTGCGGCAGGCGCGCCGCTAGCGCGCCTAAGGCAAGCCTGTCTGCTCCCGTCCACACCCAGAACCCCGCGAACGCCACAAAGTCTGACACCGCTACGATGCCAGAACCCTCCACGCACTCAACACCGGACGATCACACACCTGCTTCCTGGCCGCCACGAATCGCACCCACTGAGCTTTCACCTGCCGGAACTGCAGCTTTACAAGCATCCGCCCCACCATGCTGCTGACCAGGAAAGAGCCCAACCACCTCGGATGGATCCTTCTCAACACCTGCTCTGCCCGCGAACTCTGGCACCTACTCGACTCAACCTCCCCAGATGTCGCCTTCCTGACGAACACCTGGCTGAACCCTGCCTCGGCACCGACGTAGCCATAGCCGTCCCGGAAGGTTGCAAGATCACCCGCAGGGACTGCACCAAAGGAGCAGGAGGAGAATTCGCCATCATCCACAGGAACACTCTCAGAGTCTCGACCAACACCGACGACACCCTCAGCACCGCCGAACACCTGCACTTTCGGTAAAGACAGGAAATTAATTGAAGGGAGAGAATCAGCTGAACATGGCACTGCTTAATTGTAGATCCATGCCAAAGCACGCAACAGAAATCGCCATGCTATTACAAGATAACGCTCCTGATGTGCTATTCCTTACGGGAACTTGGTTAGTACCTAGCTGAGACCCAGATGTAGTTGAAGCACTTCACCCGGGCTATCTAATCCAGCGCGTTGATAGAATAGGTAGCAAAGGGGGAGGGATTGCCATTATATTTTGTGTTTTGTTGCCATGCGACCTTGCCTGATAGCACTTCTATTTAAAATTGTATGCTTGTTCAAAACCTTGTTTTAAAAACCACTCAAATTGCGAATTGATTTTACCTTAAAATTGTACTTTGTTGTCCTCTGCCGCACCCCTGAAGTTCATCCAGCTCCCCACCCATAGGCCTCAGCCAATTGGCCAGTAGGAGGAGGAGCTTGGAGGCAGGCCAGGCATTTAAAACTTATGCAGCGTGGATAGAGGGCAATTTTGTGTTGCGTTGCTGCGCGGACCTTGCCTGATAGCGCTTCTGTTTAAAATTGTATGCTTGCTCAAAACCTTGTTTTAAAAACCACTCGCATCGCAAATTGATTTTACCTTAAAATTGTACTTTGTTATTGCTGTGTGCTGGTTGCGGTCGTTGTTTTGTCCACTGCTCTACTGTGTTACGCTCTCCTGCCACTCGAAATTGCCGTACTCATGACAATCCTGTTCCTATGGGTGGTGGGGCTTGTGATCAGTGCCGACTAGACTGGACTTATATTTCTTGTATATTACACGGCCGCACGCCAGTTACATTTCATGGCTCAGCTTCTGCCTGGGGGGTTATCCATCTATTTTGCGCTCTATGTTTGTATAATTGTTGTTTATTCCGTGATGTAAGGCACCTGCCGTTGGTTTTTCTTGTTTTCAATTAATAAAAAGATTTATAAAATAAAAAAATAAAAAATTGTACTTTGTTGTCCTCTGCCGCACCCCTGACGTTCATCCAGCTCCCCACCCATAGGCCTCAGCCAATCGGCTGGGAGGAGGAGGAGCTTGGAGGCGGGGCCAGGCATTTAAAAACTGCTGCAGCCAGGGTAGCGGGCACTTTTGTGTTTTGTTGCCGCGCGGACCTTGTCTGATAGCACTTCTGTTTAAAATTGTATGCTTGCTCAAAACCTTGTTTTAAAAACCACTCGAATCGCGAATTGATTTTACCTTAATATTGTACTTTGTTTTCCTCTGCCGCATCCCTTACGTTCATCCAGCTCCCCAACCATAGGCCTCAGACAATCGGCCGGTAGGAGGAGGAGCTTGGAGGTGGGGCTAGGCATTTAAAACTGCTGCAGCGCAGGTAGCGGGCAATTTTGTATTTTGTTGCCGCGCGTGCCTTGCCTGATAGCGCTTCTGTTTAAAATGGTATGCTTGCTCAAAACCATGTTTTAAAAGCCACTCAAATCGCAAATTGATTTTACCTTAAAATTGTACTTAGTTGTCCTCTGCCGCACCCCTGACATTCATCCAGCTCCCCACCCATAGGCCTCAGCCAATCAGCCGGTAGGAGGAGGAGCTTGGAGGCGGGACCAGGCATTTAAAACTGCTGCACGGTGGGTAGCGGGCAATTTTGTGTTTTGTTGCCGCGCGGACCGTCCTGATAGCGCTTCTGTTTAAAATTGTATGCTTGTTAAAAACCTTGTTTTAAAAACCACTCGAACCGCAAATTGATTTTACCTTAAAATTGTACTTTGTTGTCCTCTGCCGCACCCCTGACGTTCATCCAGCTCCCCACCCATAGGCCTCAGCCAATCGGCTGGTAGAAGGAGGAGCTTGGAGGCGGGGCCAGGCATTTAAAACTGCTGCAGTGCGGGTAGCGGGCAATTTTGTGCTTTGTTGCCGCGCGGACCTTGTCTGATAGCGCTTCTGTTTAAAACTGTATGCTTGCTCAAAACCTTGTTTTAAAAACCACTCGAATCGCGAATTGATTTTACCTTTAAATTGTACTTTGTTGTCCTCTGAATACCCTTGAATTGCCAGAGGTAGAGAACCTGGTCTTGACACCTGGCACTAACACTGGGTCTTTTGCACTGGTGCTTATCGATCTCCCCCCCAGCCCATGCCCTCCTTCCCACTCTCCTTAAGTGAGCAAATGGCCAACCTCGCCATGAACCATGCTAGGGTCTTACTTATCGGTGACTTGAACTATTGGTTCAATGACGACCTTGGCAGGCCACATGTGGTAGAACTTTCCAAATTACTCTCCAACTTAAATCTGTCCCAGCACTTATTTTCCCCTACTCATACGCACACCCTGGACCAAATTTGGTCCTATAACTTTACTTTGTTGGCACCATCAATTTCTCCCTGCATTTGGTCTGATCACCATCTGTTTGAATTTACGGTCATTTTCAGCGGCAGGATTAGGATCCCGAAGGTGGCGGGAGGATTGACAAGAAAGTGGAGAACTCTTGATAAACTGGGATTTATTAACAACTTAGCCAACTCTCTACCTACTTTTAACCCCAATGTTAACTCCATGGAAAAGGACATTGCGGACTGGCTACTGTCGGCTAGCGACACACATGCTCCTCTCACTAAATTCTCTCGTGCTAGACATTCAGATGCCCACAAATGGTTCACCATCGAATTAAAAGATCAAAAACTCAAGCTTCGTCAATCGGAGAGGAAATGGAGGCTCTGCTATTCCAGCGAAGATAGACAGCAGTATCTGCTAGCTCACAAGGATTAAAAAAAACTATATTGACAGCTTAAGATGCCTATTTCTCAGCGAAAATACTGAATTCCCATAACAAACCGTAGGACATTTTTAAGATTGTGAACGACCTGAGTAGTGATGAGAGAATCGTACCTAGCCAGGCTCCTACCCAAGAGCTGTGTACTCGCTGAAAAAAAAATTCTTGGATAAAATCGCCATCATCAAGGCGAGTATCCCCCCCACTGTCAACATAGATCTACTGGATGACATCTCCAGAAACTCATCTGTTTTGAACAACTTCTCAACCATATGTCCTAACACATTATCAGATCTTATGACCCGTGTTAAATCGGGGTCTCCCAATGACTGCTGCCCACCTCCTGTCCTTGGGGACACTTTCTCTGCGTTGCAGTATTCTCCCTTTCCTGAACGAGTCCCTCAGCAAGGGTGAGGTACCAAGTGCTTTTAAGAACACTACGGTGGTTCCTCTGTTAAAAAAAACAGGGGCCGACCCCCTGAACCCTGCTAACTATCGCCCTATCTCCCTTCTCCCCTTTCTGTCCAAGATGATGGAGGCCCATGTGGCCAGGGGCCTCTCTAACTTTATCGAACAATCTTAGAGCCAAACCAAGCTGGCTTCCGGACGGAGCACTCAACGGAGTCAGTAATTCTTACGGTACTGGATACGTTAAGAGCCAATGCCCGATATGGGGGCCCCCCAGGCTCTTGTGCTGCTGGATTTGTCAGCTGCGTTTGACACGGTCAATCACAACATCTTGCTGAACCGTGTCGAACAAGCAGGTATACAAGGACCTACATATAACCAGATCAAGTCTTTTCTTATAGGCAGAACCCAAGCAGTACGTCTGGGCACCTTCACTGCCCGCAAAGTGTTCACTTCTTGGTTCATCCCTTTCCCCACTGTTGTTCAATCTCTACCTTAGGCCATTGATCCACTCACTAAAAAACAGAAAGATAACCATCTTCAACTACGCAGACGACCTCCAGCTTGTCTTTCCCCTGGATTCTCCCAATTCCGCTGTGGAATTTAAAACTACCATGCTCCATATCCAGCGTTGGATGGACCTTAACCATCTGAAGATCAACCCGGGCAAGACGGAACTTGTGCTGCCCGGGAAGAGCGAGGTCTGCTGGGGCTCGCACTTTTGTCTGAGTGAATTAGGCTCCCCCCTACCCCTCCCCCCTCTGTGAAAAGTTTAGGGGTCACTATAAATACAGATCTCTCACTCAGAGGACAAATGGGTGCAATGGTCTCCACTAGTCTCTTCCAACTGCAAAAAATCAGGAGGATTGCTCATTTGCTGACCCACTCAGCCCTTGTACAGGTGGTGATAGCGCTGGTTCTCTCACGCCTTGACTTTTCAAACTCTCTACATCGGTCTGCCGCTATTTCTGCTTAATCGTCTACAAATAGTTCAGAATCAGGCGGCAAGATTAATCTACAAACACCCAAGATGGCAATCGGCTAGGCCCTGTCCGTGCAAACTTCACTGGCTGCCGTGGCGCAACGTGCTGCGTTAAAGACGGGCTGTCTAGCCTTTAAGGCGCTGCATTGCAAGAGCCCAAAATTTATCAACGACATCGTCATAAAGCACGTACCTAGGCGCAATCTACAATCAGCCCACTTTCATCTACTGACCATCCCAGCCATCAAACTTGAACAACAGGGAGGCTGTAGGTTCTCCTACCTTGCCCCCAAACTTTGGAATTCTCTCCCATTGACAATCAGGAGCTGTGACAACCTCTTGGGATTTAGAAGGGCTCTGAAAACATGGTTGTTTGAGCAAGCCTATTAATAGTCCTTACGTAACGGCACTTCACAGGATTAGCTCCATGAAACCTTCGGTGACCGTGCGCTTTATAAGCTTTTGTTAACATTAACACTATAAGAAAGACCACCTAGCTTGTCACATTCTGGGCAGCCCCTCTCAGATTGCGAAAAAGCCAATTTTCCCATCACGCTCACCCCCTCAGTTACATTTGTCGGTATTCTCCTCTACCGCCCCCCAGGACCCCTGGGACAATTCTGCAGCTCGTTACTGGAATCAGTGGTAAACTTAGCTAGTACTTCCTCTAATTTCAACCTTCTAGGAGACTTCAATTTGCATTTCAATAGCCCCAGGACACAATAGCCATCGACCTTGCCCGCGACCTTGCAGCATATGAGATGCTGCTAAAAGTCCACCAAGCTACTCACACTAAAGGGCACCTTCTGGACCCAATTTTCTCAAATATTACAGAACTGAAAGGAAAGAAACCTGTCCCTCTTCCCTAGTCGGACCACTTCCTAATCCCCTTCGAATGGCAGTCAGTGTCTCCCTGCCCGACTGTGCTAATCTCCCGTACCCAAGCCCGCCATTGGCCGAAATTAAGTACAGAGGATTGGACACAAGAGCTGCAAACCACCATACCTCTGCATCACCCTGACCCCGTAACAGCCAATCGAGAGTTCAACACATGGATTGAAAACTCGTTAGACAAAGTACTACCCAGAAGACCCATTACACAAAAAGTAGGTTCCAGTAACTCCCCCTGGTTCACACCTGAACTCCGTACACCAAAACAACGATGCAAAAGACTAGAAAGAATATGGAGGAAAGACTTTTTAACAATATCTATGTGTCGGACCTTGCTAATGTCATCAAAGCATATGGGATGAGCGTTACCTCCTACGCTGATGACACTCAACTTGTATTGGCTATTAAAGATAACGGAACCCAGGGTGGCAGACAGTTTTAGGCATGGAATCATTGCAATCAAAGAGTGGATGTCACACAATTGCCTTAAACTTAACTCTGATAAGACGGAGGTGCTCATTTTTGGACACCTCCGTCCAGAGTGGTCAACAATCTGGTGGCCACCCGCCATGGGAGACCCCCGTGTCCAGTTACTAAGGCAAGGAACCTGGGAGTAATTTTTGATGCAGAATTAAATTTTGTAGCCCATGCCAACAAGGTAGCGGCAACAGCCCATTATAAATTGAGGATGATCAGAAAAATCATTCCATACCTGCCTGGAACTGCCGCGAAAACTTTAATAAGCTCTCTAGTACTATCATCCCTTGACTACTGTAATGGTCTGTTTTTAAATGCCCAAGCCAGGACTATGAATAAATTGCAATCAGTACAGAATGCAGCGGCGCGTTTGCTTTCCAAAACACCTAAGTTCTCCCCGATATCGGACACTATTAAGAAATATCATTGGTTAACGATCCGAAATCGGATCAAATTTAAATCGCTTTGTATCATTTACAAAACACTCCATGATCAAGGACCAATTTTCTTCAAAGGTCTGCCGATACCTTATAAACCAGGCAGACAGCTTCGATCAGCCAATTTGAACCAACTTGTGGTCCCTCGAGCGAAAACAGTCTCCTGGGGAGACCGGCGTTTCACAGTTGCAGCCTCCAAATTATGCCACAGCACATTAAGATGTCCTCCTCACTCTTTCAGTTCCGTAAGGGGCTAAAGACGTGGCTCTTTGAGCAATAAGTATATATCATCTTCTGTGCCGCCAATGATATTTAGGGAATCTCATCAGCGCCAAGACGCCCACGGGTATATGTTGCGCTTAATAAATTGCAAAAAATAAATAAATAAATAAAAATAAGAAATCCAACTATAGGGCACTATCATCACATCCAAAGCCGCACTTAAAACGGGCGCAGACCTCCTACTACGAAGAAAAAATATCATCCTCCTCCAATGCACCCAAACAAATCTTCAGGATTGTAAAAAACTCATAAAAGTCCCAGACCCTCCCCTGGCTCCCGACCCATCAGGCCATCCTTGTGAGGAGCTAGCGGATTTTTTCTCCAAAAAGATTCAGCTTATACTGAACGCCCTCCCAACGGCCTACAATGAACACCCCACCGGGCAGATCAAATCAGAACCCCAGAACAATGCCTCCAAGATTGAATCCTTCATCCCACTTACGGAGGAACTCCTCCCCCCCATTTTTAACATAATCAAGAGCGGTTCCTCGTCAGACCTGGCCCCGTTTCACATTCACAAGACCGCCATGCCTACTCTAACCCTTCCCATTTTCAATCTAATTAACACCTCTCTTGAGTCAGGCTTAGTCCCCTAGGACTGGAAGATCGCAATGGTTAGAGCCCTACTGAAGAAATCCCACCTAGATCCCATGGAGTTTGCCAACTAACGGTCCATCTCCCTCCTCCCGGGCATCAGTAAGGTTGCGGAAAGACATGTGAACCAACTCTCCACCTACCTTGAAACCCTTAAACGACTTCATTGCTCCCAGACGGGCTTTCGTCCAGGCCAGGGCACAGAGAGTGCACTGGTGGCAGTGGCGGTGGTGGAGGAGTTCGGAAAGATCTTGGACACCGGAGGGTCTGCAGCCATCCTCCTCCTAGACCTCAGCACAGCCTTCGACATGGTGAACCATCATTCCCCGATACACCGGCTCGAAAGACTGGGAGTAACAGGAAGGGCCCTTTCCTGGTTGGAGTCACTCCTTGAAGGAAGATACTTCCAGGTGTTTGAAGGTGGCACCCTCTCATGCCCACTACCTCTGCAATGTGGGGTTCCCCAGGGCTCCTCCCTGAGCCCTACCCTTTTTAACGCGTACATGTCCCCACTGGCTGAAATAGTTTAACTTTTGGCATCCAGCTTATTAGCTATGCTGATGACACACAGCTAGTGGTGGCACTCAACCAGGTAGAGCAGGACCCCACAAACCTGAGCTCCTGTCTCAAAGAAGTCGCCACTTGGATGAGTGCTTCACATCTTAAACTCAATGGCGACAAGATGGAGCTCATGCTGCTGGGTAACCAAGCAACCTTCAACCCACACACGCTGTGGCCATCATGCATGGGGCCCAACCCAATCCCTAAAAATGAAATAAAGAGCCTGGGCGTCTGGCTTGACAACGAGCTTACCTTTAGAGTCCAAGCCAGAAAAACAGCTGCCAGCTGCTTCGGCCTGCTGAGGTCAACACGCAAGATACTGCTCCTCTTACCCGAGAGCTCAAAAAAAATCCTAATCCAAGCTCTCATTTTGTTGAGATTAGACTACTATTTAGCAGCCCCTACCTCAGCAATCCGGAAACTTCAGTTGGTACGGTATGGAAATGCCCTCTATTTAGGAGCCCCTACCTCAGCAATCCGGAAACTTCAGACTACTTACAGGTACTAACAACCTCTCCTCAGTCAAACCAGCCCTGAAAACACTCCACTGGCACCCGATGCAAGAGCGAATTCATTTTAAGGCTCTTTGCATCACCCACAAAAACCTACAGGGAAAAGGTCCCCCCATCCTCAATAACCTCATCAAACCTCATAAAGCATCCAGGAGCCTTCGCTCCAATGATCTACATCTGGCCGTTGTCCCCAGAATCAGGAGGTCCCGCACCAGAGGACGTCTCTTCTCCTACAACGCCTCTAAACTTTCAACTCCCTGTCTGTCTCCATCCGCCAGGAAGTCAACCACCTCCCATTCCGCAAACAGCTGTAAACATGGCTCTTCCCATAAAACTTCACCTGTCCCTCACCGTACGTCCGCAGCGCTGGGATGCCCCGGGGTAGTCATGCGCTGTATAAGAGCATATACAATACAATACAATACTTCCATATCCACACCGACCCCAACACCACCCTCAGAGGAACCCTCATCTACAGACCCCCCGGACCCAGAAAACAGTTCAGTGTCTCCATCACCGACTTCGGCAGCACACATGTCCTCGCCTCCACAGACTACATCCTCCTCGAGGACCTGAACTTCCACCTTGAGAACAACGACACCAACTCCACCACCCTGATCGACAACCTAGCCAACCTCGGACTCACACAACTCGTCACAACACCCACCCACTCCGCCGGTCACACGCTTGACCCCATCTTCTCCGCAAGCCCACACGTCTCCTTCAACCATACCACCGAACTCCACTGGACCGACCATCGCTGCAACCACTTCACATTCAAGAAACCCACCACGCACCACCGCACCCAACTGATGCCTCGCCGCTGCTGGAGCAAAGTCACCGAAGAGCAGCTAACCACCACCCTCGCCCACAGCCCACCCGCCGACCCAGACACCGCCACCCGCAACCTCAGACAGTGGATCAACGACTGCGCCAACACCCTCGCCCCAATCAAGAAACCTTCTAACAGTCACACCAACAAGAAAGCCAGCTGGTTCACTGAAGGCCTCCGGGCCTCCAAGCAAACTTGCAGAAAGCTGGAGAAGATGTGGCTCCGTGAACGAACACCAGACAACCATGCAGCCCACACGAACGCCACCTGCAGACACCATCACCTCATCAGATCTGCCAAAAGGGCCTACTTCAAAGACCGCCTAGACAACAACGCGCACAACAGAAAGAGCTCTTCAACATCGTGAAGGAACTCTACAACCCCAGCTCCAACACCAACGACATCTCACCCTCGCAACACCTGTGCGACTCGCTGGCCACCTTCTTCCACTGCAAGATCACAGACATCCACATCAGCTTCAACGCCACGACCGCCCCGACAACCACTGAGACCCCTGCCCCCACGACCACCATCCACACCAACCACCTGCTCTCCTGGACCAACATCAACGACGACGACACCATCAAGATCATTAACACCATCCACTCTGGGTCTCCGTCAGACCCATGCCCACACCACATCTTCAAAAAAGCCAGCACAGCCATCACACCCCATCTCTGGAAAGTCATCAACACCTCCTTTGAGACAGCAACCTTCCCGGAGAGCTGGAAGCACGCCGAGATCAACACCTTACTCAAGAAACCCCAGGCGGACCCCAAGGACCTCAAGAACTTCTGGCCCATCTCCCTGCTCTCGGCAAAGGTCATTGAGAAGACGGTCAAGGAACAACTGACCCGCTACCTTGAAGAGAACAACATCCTGGACCCTTCCCTATCCGGGTTCCGCAGCAACCACAGGACCGAGACTGCCCTCATCGCCGCCACCGAGACATCGATTCCCTGCTGGACAATGGAGAAACGGCGGCCCTCATCCTACTGAACCTGTCAGCCGGCTTCATCACGGTCTGCCACCACACACTACGAACACGTCTCCACAATGCCGGGATCCAAGAGAAGGCCGTGGACTGGATCACCTCCTTCCTCTCCGGCTGAACACAGAGCGTCCACCGTCCCCCCTTCTGCTCCGAAGCCACCGAGATCATCTGCCGCGTACCCCAGGGCTCATTCCTCAACCCAACTCTGTTTAACATCTACATGGCACTGCTCGCCCACGTCGCCCGTCGGCATTACCTCAACATCATCTTCTACACCGATGACACCCAGCTGATCCTCTCCCTCACCAAGGACCCCTTCACGAAGGAATGAAGGCCATCGCTGAATGGACGAGGAACAGCCGACTGAAGCTGAACTCGGACATGACGGAGGTCCTCATCCTTGGATCCACCCCTTCGGCCTGAAACGACTCCTGGTGGCCGACCGCACAGGGAAATGCCCCAAATCCCACCGACCACGCACGCAACCTATGGGTCATCTTCGACTCCACCCTCTCCATGACTAAACAGGTCAACGCTATCTCCTCCTCCTGCTTCATCATCCTCCACATGCTCCGCAGGATCTACAAGTGGATCCCCACTGAAAAGAGCAGAAAGATCACCCAGGCCCTCGTCAACAGCAGGTTGGACTACGGAAACGCCCTCTACGCAGGAGCCGCGACCAAACTTCTAAGATGGCTCCAACGCATCCAGAACGCCTCTGCACGCCTGATCCTCGACATCCCTCGCCGCAGCCACATCACACCGCACCTGAGAGACATGCACTGGCTCCCGGTCAACAAGAAGATAACCTTCAAGCTCCTCACCCACGCACACAAGGCACTCCACAACATCGGACCAACATACCTCAACAGACGACTCAGCTTCTACACCCCCACCTGCCAGCTACGCTCCGCCGACCTCGCCCCCGCCACAGTCCCCCGCTTCAGAAGAGCGACCTTCGGCGGCAAATCGTTCTCCCACCTCGCCGCCAAGACCTGGAACACCCTCCTCATCCACCTACGGCAGACCCAAGACCTGCTGACCTTCAGAAAACTCCTCAAGACCTGGCTTTTCGAGAAGTAGTAGCATTCCCCACCCCAGCGCCTTGAGACCCTGACGGATGATTAGTGCGCTTTACAAATGATATGATTGATTGATTGATTGAACGTCAGTCCAGATTCTTCTGTCTTAGTGATGAGAACTCCCAAGAAGGTGGGTAGTTCTCCCCACCTTTCAGCTGAGGGGACACGTTATACCTGGCATTTTTTTGCCTCTACCTCCTGTATTTTTGATGCTGAGCTGGATTTCATTTTTGCTGGCTTAGATGCTGATCGTTGTCAAAGTGCAAGTGCTCCCTGTGTAAATTGTTATTACAATTGTTTCTTCTTGATTGGCATATTTGATTTACTGATACATCCCCAGTAAAGTACACTGAGTGTGCTAGGGCCTGTAAATCAAATGTATCGCTGTTTGTGACACCCACATGAGTAGCCCTGAAAAGGTACCTCAGATCTGCCACTGCAGTGTCTGTGTGCAGTTAGTTAACTGCTTTGTCGACATGGCAAGTGCACCCACGTGCCAGGCCCTAACCTTCCCTTTTATTACATGTTAGGCACCCTTAAGGTAGGCCCAAGGTCGCCCACTGGGCAGGGGGCAAAGGTGGGACATTTCCTGGTGTATGTAACAGGTGCTGATAGTTACCAATTTCGTTTTTTTACTATTGAAAGGCTATCTGTCCCATAGGATAATTGGGAATACTTTGTAACATCTTACAATCGTAACTTCCCATTGGGACAAGATTAAGAAATACATTTCATGCTCTCACTCAGGATTTAATAACACATCTTTTAGTAAAGATGGTTTTTAAACTATGTGTTTGAAAAAGCCACTTTTAGAAAGTAGGCATTTTCTGGTTTGATCATGTGTGCCACTGCCTGGTTGTGTATTGACTGTTTGGTTTTGGAGTGACAGGGGCCGTGGATGTGCATTTACTGTAGTCAGCACTAAGGGGGAAGTGGGGGTGGAGGTATGCCTCACCCTTCCTGGATGACTCGGCGCTGAACTGAATGGACCTTGTCTGAATTTAGAGAAGTGGGAGGAGTATTCCTGGCACCTAAATAGGCCCTGTCTCCCTTGCACTATGCTGTCTCCAACCCCTGTGGTCATACTGCACCAGCAGTGAGGACAGAACTAGTTTAGACTGGGCTTAGAGACTCTTGCACAAAGAGAACAAAGACAAAATGGGGTATAAGTAGTAGACCTCAAACCCCAGAATTTTAGATTACTTCTGGACGAAAGAGGAACCTTTGCCAAGGGGAAGAGTTAAAGAGGTGTGAGGAGGAGTACTGCCCCTTTGTTGTGTGCTTTGTGGGGTTGGCCTGCAGTTGCTGTTTCTGCCAAGCAGAGGACAATGATTTGATCTTTGCTTTGAACTTGCTTGAAGAAGATCTCCAAGGGCCTGCGTGTGCTGGCCTCCTGTTCTGAAGTCTCAGGGACACAAAAACATTATCCCCAGCTCCCCTGATCTCTGCTGCTGAGAGTTCTGATCTGCCAGGGAGTGCCTGTTCCAGTTCTGGGCCTCTGGAGGTTGTGCTTGCTGTTGGGAGCTGGACGAAACCTAGAGAACTGAAGAAATTGATGCAACGCTCTTCTTGCAACTGTTTTTCCAACGCAGCAACAATGTGCGAAAAGAATCTCCATGCATCGCCGCTGCCGAACCGACGCAGAGCCTGTCGCCACTGCAAGATACGACTCATCGAGGGATTGTGGCTGAAGTAACCAACACAGCGTCGCCGCATCTCAGATTCCCACGCATCGTACCTGTGCAGCAAGTTTTCCCGAAACATCACCCACGGACCAGAATCGTCTTGGGAGTCGACGCATCACTTCACCCTACAGACCGAATTTAACACATCATGTCACATCGCAACCCCATAATTTCAGGAACTGACGTATTTCTTTGTTTCTCGAAGGTTCCCATCTCTGCGGCTATTTGGCCTTGTGAATTTTGATGCATCTACAGGTACTTTATGAGAAATCACGCATCTATAGCTTTCTATGGACCCAGTTGCTTGAAACCTTTTGTCATTTTGGTCTTGTTGAGTTTAGATAAACATAGTTTAATTTTCCTTAACTGGTGTGGTGTCCATTTGTGGTGTTATCACTGTACTACTGTGTGTTTTGAGTACAAATACTTTATACTTTGCTTTTACGATAAGTCTGTCTGCTCGTGCCAAGCTACCCAAGGGTTGAGCAGGGGTTATTTAAAGTGTGTATCCCCCTTACCCTAGATAGAAGCAAAGGTCCCTATTTGGACAAAGGTACCTACCTCTGCCAACTAGAGACCCCCATTTCTAACACCGCCCATGGGGGGAAGCTATGTACAGGATTTGTTTCAACAAGTATAAATACAACTATACTATTAACATATATATTGCACAATGGACGCTAACAGAATTTTATTTTTAAAGTGAAAAGAATGGAGTAATAATTTTCTTGTCAAACTCACAAACCACAACACAAAACGAACTCTTGAGTGAAATCCATATTGATATTTATTACAAAAAACATAGATTGCAAATAGTGACAAAGTAGACAATTTCTGTAATGGTGATACTTAAATATAAGACATAACATAAGAATTTTTGTTTTGTTAATTTGTTTTTTCTTCCTGTCTGGAATTTCTTATAGACTCAAGTGATCTCTGGTCTTCAGTCAAAAAGTTGTCTCTTGGACAGTCAAATGAAAGTGGCAGGTTGAGCTGAGGCGTATCCTTGTGTTGCTTATATGAAAGATGTGTAAGTTTCCTTCTCTGCAAGTAAACATGTTGCCTCGATTAAATATAAAGGACGACCTGGCTTCAGCTATTTTTTCGTGTTATACTGGATCTATCTATACATTGTAAGAAAGAACAAAATGTTTTCATTGACTACATGAAATACTCTGAGCCTGATTTAGATCTTGGTGTACGGGTTATTCCGTCACAACGTGATGGATATACTGTCTGCCGAAGTATAAATCCTATAGGATATAATGGCATTTATAGTTCTGCAAATGAGATATCCGTAACTATTGTCACAGAGTAACCCGTCCGGCAAGCTCTATATCAGGGCTTCTGGTTTTGCAATCTAGTGGATGTGAATTTCCTAGATCTCAAAATGTGTTTTGTTTCTTAGGTTTGACAAATCGTCCATTTCACTTTGTAAGAATGCATCCTGATGAATAAGCTAATCATTCTACTGCCCCTTACATACCCCTTTTAAATAATATTATTGCATAGCAGTCAGTGAAATACATCTACAGGCATTTAAGTATGAATTACAATGAGTAACAGCAACAGTGCCTGCATTTGTGTTGGTATAACCACATTCAGATTTGCCCTTCTTTTAAATCTATGCTAGAGACAAATCTATTTTTTCCAAACTTACTGTGAGCTTTGTGTCAGTCGTTGCGCATGATTGTTGGCTTTGGTTTCTTACTCAGCTGTCTGGTCTTGATTACAAGACTTTCCTCCCTGTTCCAGTGTTTGTCCTGGGCAGGAGCATTTCAATCTAACTTTATTCTGGTTGTATGAGTTGTATCCTTCTAATGCTGCCTGGAAGGAACTATTTTGGTCTTTTTCAATCAGCACTTCATGGGAGAGCATGTGTGTCATGGTTCTCTCCCCAAATTTTCCTTTATCTATCAGCACTCCATGGGAGAGCATTTCTTTCTTTGACCTCCCCAATAGGCTTTCTTTTTACTCTCCTACTCCCGCTTCCTGTCCCGCTACCTGTTTGAAAGTTATTTTAAATGTACTTTTTATTATTATTTGTTTGGGGTTCATCAGCTGAAAAGTGCTACTGCATGCCTATTTCCTTTTTTGCCATGGCGCATGCAATGTTTTAAAACTTTTAGTTCTAATTTACTGTTCTAAAACAGCTGTTTACCATGTTGGAAAAGTGAATTATAAGTAGCCGCCATGCATCATAATGCATGCGTACAAATTGACGCACACATTACGCTGCATGCGCAAGCATCGCAACAAATATGTAACATTGCCAGCCATCTTGGGACTTCTTTTTTAACAGAAAGCCCACTGCAAGATTGGTAGCCATGCATTTGCATGCATCATGACATATGGCTTTGTATGCAGTGGACAAGCAAACTGGCAGTCACAAAGCCAATAGCTTCACATTTTATAGATAAGACCTATTAGTTTACTGGAACTTTGTCAGATGTTAATGAACTTCATGAGATGAGAGAATAAAGGCAGAGGCTTCACACAAGCTGTGATCCACTTGGCTGTGGCTTGCTGTCTTTAATATTTATTCATTTCACTTTCACTTTAACTGTGTCTTGTAAAAGCCTATGGCTCTGTGTCTCAGTTTGAACAGCAATGCACACCATGGTTTCTAGACACTGCTATTGACATGCAATTCTATACTGCTGTATTTTATAACACCCTCATCACTGACTGGTGTGGTAGGTCAATACTCATCATGGCTTACTTCTCAGGTTAGAGGAAGCATTAGGGTAGGTTCTGGTGCTACATTGTGTTTTTATTGATGCATATCCATCCATAGTAGATCACAGCATGGGCCATGGATAGGGTAGGAGGGGACGTAGCTAAGCCAGCCAAGATGGTGTCTGACACTCCGATAATCCAGTTAAATACGTCTCCGGACTTGATCCTGTTGTTGCATCTGGGGTGTGGAAGAGTATCGTTGAATGTGCCACTGACTGTGGCTACCTGGGGCATCTCAAGACTATATTGACGCCGGCCAGCCGGGCTCCTGGGCTGGGCCATGTGCCTCGGCCTGGATTTGGAGCTGCGGGAGTGGGAGGCCACATTGTGATAGGCAAGGCCCGGCTCCTGAAATACTCTACTGGGCTGCTTTCTCTTAATCCCTGCAGCAGCTGCTCAATAGAGGCCAGCACCTTGGACTATTCCTGTGACCTGCCCACAACAGGGCTTACTCAGCAAGTGGATTAGTGGTGTGTAGTTGCTGGGTCCATCTAAGGGCCACTGACACTGCGCTTCTCCCCCACATGAGAAGCAAGACATAACTCAGCCTTGACGTGTTTCCTCCAGGTGGAGGGCTTGAAAGCCCCTCTCCATCTTTGTTGTGGACACCATCGCTCCTGCATTCCAGAAGTGCCAATCAAACAGTAAAGGTTTGTGAAATGCTTTGCGCTCCGCCCAAGAGACGCCTGCAAACACCCAGACAATAATGACTAATGTGGTGGGGGTGTCATCAGCACATGGTGGAGGTGCTGTGGTGATGCCTGGAGGACCTAATTAACCCATACACCTGGTTCTCATGCCCGGAGGCTGTTTGAGTACTAGGACCTATTTGCACTGTGAGGCAACCCTATAAAAGTCTGGACTTAGGCATTGACGTGGACTACTGAGGCTGGTAATCTGTGACCTCCACCCAATCCCACCCGGACCTGGGTATGTTCACCTGCTGCATGCAATTTGAAAGCTGAGAGAGTGAACTTCCTTACACTCAGCCTGCAATTAGCTCAGAAACTTAAGGGGTCCCCTCCAGACCTATATGTGGAAGCCTTCAGTGAGACCAGCTAAGTTACTCGGCACCCTTCTACAATAATTCTAGTCAGAGGTGATTTAAATATCCAAACAGCTAAAAGGAGTTTGGCTTGCTTTGGTGGCAACAGTGATGGCCTTCCCACCTTTCTGCCCTTTCATTTGAGGGCACTGCCAGGGTTGATGGAGGCTGTGCTTAGACAATGGTGCACAGACCTGTGTAACTTCACCAAGAACAATTGAATCTCTAACCTTGCATTGGCAATGGGAAGGCTCAAGTCTGCAATAGTGGACCTCCAATCGCCCCACTCCCTTGCATGACTTGAAGACAGTGGACACTTTGTCACATGGCCGTTCCTCGCATCGACTTAATGCCACAGACAAGCTTGACACTATCCTAGCAGCCTTAGAAATGGCAATATTCTCTCTAGACCCGAAGGAGCCATCAACGTAGGCCTATTACTGTATGACTCCTAGAAGTTGCAGAAAGAGTGGTGCAATCAAAGTGTCCCCTGTAGGACCTCCAGCCCCAGACAGCCAAGCTGCAGGAACAGACAATGGACTTAACAGATCGAGTATGCTTTCTAGAGGGCACGATGGACGATGTGGCGGACCACACACAGCGAAGCAATATCAGAGTTGTGGGCTTACTAGAAGGATCAGAGGGCCAGGACATGACTGACTTTTTCAAAAAAAGGATCAACAGCTTTGTGCCCTACCACAAACTGTCTGCTTTCTTTTTCATCGAGAACGATCACAGAATGTCTGCACGGAGGCTGTCGCCAGGCTCCACACCCAGTCCAATCATAACTAAACTGCTGCATTTTAGAGTTCGCAATACGATTCTACAAGAGGCTGAACAGGCTAGCAGCTTGGAACTGAACAACCAACATATCATGGTATTTTCAGACGATGCCCTAGGGGTGTAGCACAAAACTGCCCCATGTACAGGAGTGAACTGAAAACTGAGTGAAATGGGTCTCCAAGACTCCCTGCTGTGCCCAGCCAAGCTTCGAGTCATCAGTGGACAGCATTCACACTTTTTCACTGCTGCCTGGATCTGGGCTGTGCAACATAGTCGCAAATGGAAGCAGCAACCGAGGTTCCTTCAGAGTAGATGTTCTAGGAACAGAAAGACTGTAATGACCCTCAATCATCTAGTGTTGCCTACGGTGGTGTAAACGCAAGACAAATGGTGATCAGCCTTGGCAGTAACTACAATTTTTAGAGAAGAAGTGAGGGCCATGGATTCAGGCAACCCAGGGCCTCTGATTGAAGACAATAGCGTAATCTTTCAGTTGTCACCTGAGGACTCTGCCACTCCCAGGGGCGACACCACAAACAACGGATGATATCCTTTAAAATAATGCACAATCATATGCTTAATTAATTCTGTCTTTGAAAGTCTAGAATACATGTTTCTTATAGGAATGTCACATTTACAACACTTGCAGCACTGGCCAACGATTTCACGTTCTGTTGTTTCACTCAAATTACTGTCTACCTAAATAGATGGTGCACAGACATAATATCGACTCCAAAATATCGTTTGGACAGAATATCGAGTTTGAAATATCGTTTGGACAAAATATCGACAGGACAGAATATAGACAGCCAAAATATCGTTTTTAAGGTAAGTGAAGTAATATCGACTGTAAATAATATAGAAAGTGAAAATATCCAAGTATATAATCTAGATAGTAAAAAATATCGTTTTTTAAATAATATTTAATTATTTATAGTGTTTTTCACCAATACTTATGTTGTAATGGTATGCGTTGTAAAGGTATCTGCGTTGTAAAAACATGCGTTGTAAAAACATGCGTTGTAATAGTTTTTGCGTTGTAAAATTTTCGTTGTAATGGTAGTGTGTTGTAAAAGTTGCGTTGTAACGTCATATATCCACTGTTGCACTCTTTGGAGTGGGAATAGTAATTTTACCCCTACGCTATCCAACGCTTTCCCTACTGTTGCACCCACTGGAGTGGGAATAGTAATTTTTACTCTTTTGTATTTGTACGTTAATAATATTGGCTATTATTTAATTAAATTTTGTTACTATATATATATATGTTTTAAGAAATATGAATAAAAAAATATTTTTTTTTTACTTTCATTAATTATTTAATTATTAAAAGTTATTTTAAGTATTGTTAAGTATATTTTAGTAATTCATTTTTTATATTAATGTAATTAAACATTGTTTTTATTAAAGTCGATATTTTTAACAACTATATTTTTGTAAACGATATTTAAAACTCGATATTTTTGTACTTACCTGTTTGTACATAGAAAGTCGATATTTTGACAGTCTATATTTTGTCAACGATATTTTTGAAGGTCGATATTTTGTCACTCGATATTATTTCAGTGATCCTAAATAGATACCCATTGGCTCATTTTGACTGCTCCCTACACTGATGGCTCTTTGCAGCCTAGGGCCGTTTCAGCAAATTATCTTAAACAATATCTTTACACAAAACATTTTGTTGGCGTGCTGAATAGACCACCCCATTTGCTTAGCTATACTACGCTTCCCCCATACAAACTGGTTTGAGTTAAACATGAAGTTGGGTGGAGGGCCATGTGCCCTCTGTTTTGTGCATTCCAGTTGTTTGTTGTTAATCTGGTTGACATAAGAGGGAGCTAATGAATGACCACACTTTATAATCACATGCACTAGAATCACTGCGGGATTCCACAATACACGGCTAATATGGTAGGTGGAGAGGCTCCACGAGGGGTATGCCCATACATAGATTGCCATGGCCCCATTGACTAATATTAACTTCTATCCTGGAACATAAGGGGAATGCATAGGGCACATAGGAAATGCTAGATATATGCCTCTATAAAAAGAAGAGGGGCACAAATGGTTATGCTTCAAGAATCCCATTTGACTGCCAGCCCACCATCTCCACCTGGGCACTGAGGAGACTGCCTCGACCATGAAAGGCATCCACTTGGGGGCCCCCACAGACCCCCCATCGCGCAAGAGTTACAACGCACCATCAACGCCACCTTTAAGACTGGCACCTTCCCCGACAACTAGAAATGCGCAGAAGTCAGACCCCTGCTCAAGAAGCCCTCAGCAGATCCCCCGGGCCTCAAGAACTACCGGCCCATTTCGCTCCTCCCTTTCCCGGCAAAAGTCGCAGAGAAAACCAACAACGCACAACTAACAAGGTTCATCAAAGACAACTCCATCCTTGAACCCTCCCAATCCGGGTTCCACAGCACTGAGACCGCCCTACTCGCTGCCACAGACAACATCCACACCCTCCTCTACCGAGGACACACAGCGGCCCTGACCCTGCTCGACCTCTCAGCAACATTCAACACCATTTCCCACTGCACACTCGCCGCCAGACTACCCAACGCCGGCATACAAGGAACCGCCCCGAATGGATCAGCTCTTGTCTCACCGGCAGAACCCAGAGAATCAGAATGCCACGCTTCCTCTCCAAACCCATGGATATCAAGTGCGGAGTACCCCAGGGATCATCGCTCAGTCCAACCCTCTTCAACATCTATATGGCCCCCCTCGCCGCCATTGTCAGACAGCACAGCCTCAGCATAGTATCCTACGCCGACGAAACCCTGCTCATCCTCGCCCTCACCAAGGACCCCACCACCACCAGACTCAACTTCCAGGAAGGAATGCAGGACGTTGCATCCTGAATGAGCAACAGCTGCCTGAAGCTCAACTTGGAGACGACAGAAGTCCTCCTCCTCGGAACCTGCCCATCGGCATAGAACAACACCTGCTGGCCCACCACCCTCGGCAGCCCCCTGACCCCCACGAACCACGACCGAAACCTCGGCATCGTACTCAACTCCTCCCTCTCCATGGACCATCAGGTCAAGGCTGTCGCCTACAACTGCTTCCACACCCTCCGCGTCCTCCGGAAGACCTTCAAATGGATCCCCCCCGAGACAAGGAAGACAGTAACTCATAACTAGCAGACTGGACTATGGAAACACCCTCTACGCTGGGATCAACAATTTTTCTACTTCACAAGCTCCATACAATACAGAATACCAGCCAGCCAGACTTGTCCTCGGCATCCCTCGACACAAACACATCAGCCAACACCTATGGGACCTCCACTGGCTCCCAGTCGAGAAGAGTGTCACTTTCAAGATACTCACCCACGCCTCCACAACACCGGACCCCAATACCTCAACGAGAGAATCTCCTTCTATGTACCCAAAAGAAACCTCCAATCCACTAACCTCCCCCTAGCCGAAACCCAGAGCATCTGCACAGCCAGAAGAGGAGGAAGAGCCTTCTCCTACATTGCGGCCAAGATCTGGAACGAGCTCCCGATCGACAGACGCGCCCCCTCCTTGAACATCTTCAGGAAGACACTCAAGTCCTGGCTCTTTGACTGAACGGAGCCCCCCCCCCCCCCCCCAGCACCTTGAGACCCTCCAGGGTGAGTAGTGTGCTTACAATTCCCCTGATTGCAAGATTATGACAACATCAAAGGTGGTAAAACTTCAGAAGGCAGGTCTTCTCCACAAATTACTCGGAGCATGGCAAAAGTTACCTTATTTGGATATGAGTGGAGTGTCCCCTTCAGGCAATAATCCACAATCCCTGACAAGGAGGGCATATCAATTCTTGTAATATGCTAGATGGAGAACTAATACTTCTAGGCAGTATATATGCCCCAAACACTGAACAAACTGGACACCTACATAAATTCTCAGTTCAATTAGTGCAGTGGCCAAGTTACCCATCCATGGCTCCTGTGAGGTGACTTACAGAGTTTTGGACCCAATCCAAAATAAATCATATCCTTCCTCTCCCCAAGTCCACATAACACACAATGCAAACCCCCTCTCGTGATTGCATGCCCATTGGTCCTTAGGTGATATTTGACAACAGCACAATCCCGAGATTAAGGTTTATTCTTTTTACTAGCCTCTACATGACCTATATGTCAAACTAGATTAAATACTTTTTTCCACACTGTTCCGCCCACTTATAATGTGTGCTGAATATTTGTGCAAAATCATCTCTGACCACAACTCTCTAGTTGTCAGACAGTAGGGCAGGACACTCCCACCCATACAAACCTGGTGCCTCCAGCCTGGTGCACTAGACATTGTGGCTTTTTACACAACCCTTATGGAACAATTCACCAATTGCTTTGAAGATAATTACAGCTCTGTCTCCTCCATGGCTGTTGAATGGGAGGCACTAAAAGGCTTAGCCATAAGAAACTGTATTTATGGTGTGGTGGATGCTCGCTGACCCATCAATATGGAGCTCGATAAAGTAGAGGACTTATTGCCTTGCCTGGAGTGTGAGATGGAGCATGATCGAAATTGCAGGGAGGGGCTTAAAATGTCACAAAGCAGTTACCTGTGTTAATTGAGCGTCTCGGCATACTCTGCCAACCTAGGGCGAACAAAGCAAACACAAGGAGATGATAGACAGAACTTTTCAGACACTCACCCCCAGTCACAGATCTGGGTTGAATCAACTATCGTTCTTTAGCTCACTTCGCCATCTCAGTTCAGACCCAGCTATATGCAAATCACCAGGTCTTCCCTGAACTGGAAACAAGCATCCTGGGTCCGGTTTCGGGGTTACACCCCATATCAGCCAGCTAACCGAGATCCTATTTGATGTCTCCCAAAAGCCTCAGTAGGAGCTTATTGTCTTTGGGGTATTCTAAACAATTGGACGAAATTAGAGGTCACTGAACTGCAAAACTGGTTTGAGGATGTAGTTGATGCTCAGTTGGCTGGGTGTAGGTGTCCTGTTTTTGAGAGGGTGTGAAAATCCTGCATTACTGGATTATGTGCCACGAGGAAATGCGCTTCTAAATTTGCAATACGTCTGTTTGCCTCAGTCTCCTCCCGCATAGTGCTGATTTCCATTCTTAGTGGCTCAGTAGGATTATCTTTGAGTATCTTATAGTTACAACGGTTACCCAGGAGGCACAGATATTCCTCTCTATAATCCTGTTTGGTCTGAAAGACGACAGTGCCGTCTTTGACTGCAGGTTTTCTTTAAACAAGACAATAATTTGTGCATATCCATGCAACCAGTAACCCATCCATTCTAAAAACAGGGTCATTCAAACAAATCCTTAGCTTATTACTCACTTCTTGAGAGCAGAGTTTGTCTTTAGACATTTACTCAATATATTGCTGTGTAGTAATGTTTTAGCTTGGTTATCTTTTAAGTCAATAAGGACATCTCAGTTTACAGTTTTTGCTGTGACTGAGCAATGGTAGCGTCATCGGTGGGGCAGAAAGGGCCAGGCTCGCCTCCTCATGAGAGACATAATGCCTAGATTTGCAGCCATGATGCCCACGAACATCAGGTTGGGCGGGGGAAGGATATTTTCAAAGTACAAATAATAAGACAATTAGTCTTTTTATTGTCTCCACTCACTTTTAAATCACTCAATAGTGCAGAGCAAACAATTCTCAGGTATGCCAAACCTTTACCTATATAAAAAAAAAGGGGGAGGTAAAGGGGTGTATTTGGATAGGATACCTTGTCTTCCCCAGTGAATCTGTATCAAAAAGTATGCCTACCACCCCAAACAGGAATATTATATCCAAACTAAAGGGTTGGTAAATTCATTTGTTGTCTTTATGGGTCCTCACCCACATGATTCTGCTCATCAGCTGATACGACCCACAGGGTCGTATCCGCATAATCCACCCCAATGTTAGGGATAGGTAAGTCTGCATTTTAGTCAGTTTCTGCTAAAATACTGGGACAGCCTTTTAAATATCTCGATGTGCACATCAGCGATATTTGCAAGGTTGTACTGCCCAGTGACGCCCACTTTGCATCTCATTAGAGATACAAAGCGAGGCGTCGGTAACAAGGCTGCTAACATGGGCTAATGCATGTTAGCACTGCCTTGTTAATAGGGCGAAAACATTTTCGCAGATTTTTGGGCTTTTAAAGCCAGAAAAGCGGAGATAAGGCCATTGATAATATGCCCCTAAGTTGGATGAGCAATACTTTTGTGGAGATGGCTACTTCTTTAGAGGAACCGAGGGCTTCTTGCCAATCCTCGTCTTCCAGCTCTCTTAAGTTCCTGTGCCATTGTCCACTAAGTTTTTTCAGGGGATCCGAGGAGTTATGTATTAGTTTTTGATAGGTCAAGGAGAGTGCTTCACGTTCCATATAGTCTGTAAGAAGTCTGTCCTATAATGGGGTGGCTTTGGGGAGGTTACTCCCTGATGGCATGGCAGTCATAAGGACATCTCTCACCTGTAGGTACCTCAATTTATCAGTTGTGGCAAGGGTGAATTTCAACTGTAAATCAGCGAAAGGGATCACTCCCCCCCCAGTCCATACATCTCCCACTGTCGAGATTCCTGTAAGGTCCCACTTGTTGAATCCTGAGCTGGTATGTAGCTGGCCCAACTTCTCACTTTTCCAGAGTGGTATGGTTTGAGTTAGAGTGTCGTGCCGCCACTGCCTTTTGTTTACTTTGTGTCAAAGGGTGATTGATTGGGCAGTGGATCCTCTGAGTGCATTTCCTCTAGGTTTGGTGTACATCGCCCGAGTGTACCCCCCCCCCCGTGCCCATCAGAAACCTATCTATCCTGTAGGCCGGTTCATCGTGTGGTTGATGCACCCATTGCTTTACGACCGCCAGCTGGTATGCCCAAAAATACATCTGGATATTCGAATATATGACATTACAATGCATGCAATTACAACGCATGCTTTCACAACGCAGTCTTTACATTGCAACTACCATTACATTGCATGATTTTACAACGCATGCCATTACAACACATTTTTAAAAACTACCATTACAACGCATTCCATTATAATGTATATCTTTACAACGCATATTACTTTTAGGGCAACAGTAGGGTAAGTGTTGGGGTAAAAATTACTATTCCCATTCCTTTGAGTGCAACAGTAGGGTAAGTGTTGGATAGTGTAGGGGTAAAAATTGCTATTCCCACTCAAGGGAGTGCAACAGTAGGGAAAGTTTTGGATAGTGTAGGGGTAAAAATTAATATTACCATGTCCCCCAAAACCAATACCCACTCTAATACAAAGAAAATCTCCATTAATTACCTTTTTAATGCGTTGTAATGGCAGGCATTGTAATGGTATGTGTTGTAATGGCATGCGGTGTAGTGACATACCTTGTAATGGCATGCATTGTAATGGCATGCAATATAAAGGCAGTTGCGTTGTAAAGGTAGGTCGTTGTAATGATTGTGTTATAATGGATGTTTCTCGGATATTCGGCAAAGCTATGCCCCCATCATAACACCCACTTATCGACTTCTGCGTAGTTATTCCCGGAGGTTACCCGTCCCAGAGCGGACCTCACTCTCAACGGCCTAGAAGAACGGTTGATAGATTTTGTGTGGGTGCTTTATAAGAAGTATAAAAAGCGAGGCAGCGCCATCCTTTTGAATAGAGCTGCACGTCCCAGTAATCATGAATGGAGCGATCTACAATACTCAATATCATTCGAAGACGTGTCAGGGGGGCCTGTACATTTTGGCCACAAAACAAATCTGGGTCAGCCATCACGAATATCCCAAGATGGCGGAAGTCCTCTACTACCATTGTGTCCTCACTGTCTGCTGGTAAACCCAGGAGTGGGCCACATAGTACATAGATTGTGGATTTGGACCAATTTATGGAGTAGCAGGAGTGTTTGCCCGTGTTTGCGATTATGGTCATAATTCTAGCTATCAAATGGCATGGTGTAACGACATATAGTAAAATGTAATTGGTGTATAATGATATACGATCTTCCCACCCCTCTCTTCAATGGAGACCCCTTATTAGTGGGTCTCCACTGACCCACACTGCCAGTGGTTCTAGAACCAAAGCAAAGAGGAGTGGTGACAGGGGGCAACCCTGAGGAGTCCCTCTCCGGAGCGAAAAGGCGCTTGAGACCACCCGTTCACCACTACCTGCACCATGGGTCCCGCATGATAGCTGAATCCATGCCAGGAATTTGGGGCCAAATCACATTCTCACCAGGACTGTGAATAAGTATGGCCATGCCACAGTATCAAATTCCATGGGCGCATGTAAGGAGATCACTGCTGCATCCTCTTGTATGGTATCTTTTCTGCCCATTATCCTAAGAAGGTGGCTCAGATCGAGGGACATGGACCAAGTGAGAGATTTACTGAACTAGCCTGGAGGCAAGTAGCTTGGCCAGTAGTTTAATTTCCGCATTAAGCAGTGACTTAGGATGGTACGAGGCACAATGGTCCGCTGGTTTACCAGGCTTGTGAACAACTACTATCTAGGCCAGGCATAGATCCACTGGCAGTTTCCCTATCTGTATATTCGCTGTGTGCATTCGAAGGAGGTGAGGCGATCGTCTAATACAATTCTATTGGGAGGCCATTTGGTCCCATCGCAATAACCGATTGGATGTTAAGGACAGCTGAACTTATTTCCTCAACCGTAATGTCTCTCCATAACTGCCGAGTCCTCGGGGAGAGTAGAAAGTCCACAAAAATGGCTCTCGAATCTTCAGTTGTGGCGGTCAATACAGGGGTGTATAGGCGGGCATTATACTGCGAATGCTTCTGCTATATCCTGAGGGTCACTCAGGGTCTCGGACGACTCTGTGATGAACGCACGTACCCACCTATCTCCACGCTCTCGCCTCTCAAGCCAAGCCAATAACTTCCCGGCTTTATCACCAAGTTCACAGATTCTATGTAGCGTGGCCGACAGTTTGGCTCTTGCCCCCTCTAGTGCCAGGTCTCTATTTTCCTGTCTCTTAAGCTGTAGTGTGTGTGATATCTCTTCTGTGTGATCACTGCCTAATTGAGCCTCTAGGTCTAATATGAAACCCTGGAGCGCCTCCATTGCCGACCTCTTATCTCTTTTGTATCCCACCATGAAAGAGAGTCCCTGTCCTTTTATAACTGTCTTATAAACCTCCCACAAGATCTGTGCTGACTCTAACGAAGTCTAATTTTCTTCAAAATAAGCTTTTTTGGCCTGCACTAGTCCTGTCCGTATCTGTGGAACCTTCAGGCCCCACGGCTGTAGCAATATACCTCGACGAGTGCTTTATGTACCCACTAAATAGCAGGCCCACAACAGGGAGTGGTCAGAAATGCCCTGCGCCATACGGTGCAAATCTCTGAAGTTGGGCAACCTATCTGCATGTGTAAGAATAAACCCAATATGTAAGTGACTATAATACGCCCCTGAGTAAAAGGTGAAGTGTTGAGTCTGTGGTTTTTGGGTACGACAGACACCTCCGATTCTAATCGCCCTTAGGAATTCTGTCAACAAGCGAGTGATTGCGAGGATGTGTTCTTGGAGGGTATGGGTCTTGGAGGTCATTCAGCATCATATTAAAGTCCCCCTCAATCAGGAGTTCTCCTTATGGAAGTCTCAGCAAAACTAAACTCAGGTCAGGAATAGTTGGTAGGTATGCCGGCGGCATATACACTGAGACAATATTTACAGTTTTCCCCTTCCACTTGCCGGCAAGTGCTGCAAACCTGGCCTATTTGTCCACCCATGTCCATTCCACCATTAGGGGAAACAGTTTCCTCACAAGAACGCCCACCCCTCTCGACCCGGAAGTAAAACCAGAGCGGGCCGCTAATTTATAACCCCACCTATCTAGCGCCCGCAGGTATTGCCCACTAGGTGCGTTTCCTGTAAGAGAGCCACCTCTGTTAACTGTTATTTAATATACTGCAGTACCATCCCTCTTTTTAGTCTATCCCGCCGTCCGTTTACATTCCACGAAAGCACCTGCAGTTGGGGTTATTGGCCGTGTCCATCATATCTCAATCGTGATAGGCACCTGTGTCCCCTCCCTCCCAATGTCGAGACTGTGCGATGGATAATTAGTACATTGCTCTTCTTGCAGGAAGAAGGGTGGGGTTCGAATGACATAGAGCTCATCTAATTGTTGTGCTATGTTTCATTCAAAGAGGGTTTACTTAGTCATAGTTAATCCTATCGATACCTCCCCTTCCATGTCCAGCAGTTCTGCAACAATTCGTCATTCCTTAGTCAAGAGGTCTAGGTATCAGTGGCTGTAGGTAGCCGGCCTTCATTCTTGGATTCCCTCATACAGTTATCGCTGGGAGGCCTGCCTGGTACATTTTTGACAGGCACAACTTTAATGGACTCAGCCTTTTCACGTTTAGCACACTGCAAGTATAGGACTGAAGCTTTGGCCCAACGGGTGCCTTACTTCAAAAGTTCTGGTGTGCAGTTACTTTGGCTTCTACTAGTGGTCAATGGTAGGAAGTTAGGAAGGAAGTTATAATAGTGCTTGGAGGTGTGATTCTGGATGCTTCTCCTTCCCCGAGGGGGCTGGTAGTAGGAATTGTGGCACAATACTGGAGTTGCTCTCTCTGAAGTAACAACGTTACTTTGATATAGCTTCAAGGAATAAAAAGAAAGAGAAGGAGATGAGGAAGTAAAAGGTTTTTTATTAGTAACTTTTATTACATCTATTATCCCTGAAATTTCTCAGCTGAGCTGGCCACTCCTGCTCCGAGAATTACTTCTGTCTTGACCAGTTTAGATAATTCTACACGAAGGACAGCAAGAAGGTTCTCCTTTTACAGTACTTTGCAGACGAAGAAGATGATCTAGATATTAGAGGTTTGCTGTTTTCAAGATTTTTGATTTGACACTTGGAGGTCTGTTGGGTGAGGTAACGTTTATCCTCAATCGTCCAAGCATACATATCAGTGTCTATATGGACAGACAGGTTAAGTAGACTAATGTTAAAGGCATAATGCTTATTTAAAAATGACAAATTTAGTTTACAAAGTGGGGGACAACTGTATGTATCGACCATCGTTTAAGACACTCCATTTTCTCAATAACACAAACACGTTAAAAGGGATTTATTCAAGTTTTGCTTCAACATGTTCCTCTGAACAGCCTAAAAATATTAAAAACAAACATTGGCAAAGAATGGAAATAAAAGGTAAACACCTTTTGGCAAAATTATTTCCAACAAGATGGAGAGAGAGGGAGGGAGTATTACTTGGGAAAAAGGAATGGTAAAGAGGAGCAGCTAGGGGACATCTGCCATATAGCTCTTTGCACCAAGGGGATGGCAGGGAAAACAGAAAGGGGTCAGCTCCATGCCGCTCCCTGCAGCAAGGGAACATCTCAGTTCTCAGGAGAGAAAATGAAATGGCAAAAAAGCAGGTAGGTGTAGAGCAGAGTACTGCAGAGAAGAGGACTAGGTAGCTGCAGAGGGGAGAAGGGAGGGGTGGTTCTGGCATCACAGGAGAGGAGGAAATAGCCAATTTTAGGACTGAGAGATCGCAGTGTCCAGGGAACATGAAGAGGGATCCCCGTGCCAAGCTGAGAGGACGAGAGAGCGGGTGTGGGCAAAAGTGAGTGGCAAAGCAGAGCACCACGTGAAAGGAGGAACTAGCAGCTCCTGGCAGCGAGTTGAGACCCTGAGGGGAAAAGAAGAAGTAAGGAAATAGAATTTGCGTACCCTAAGGCTGTCACCCACAGTCTTGCAAACCTTGGGAGGGCTGCAGGGCGGGCAAAGGGGAGCAGAAGAGCAGAGCAGAGAAAGAGGAGCTGCTGCAGCCGGGAGCAAGGCAAGAGCGTTCATGGTAAGGGGAGAGGAGGAGTGAAGAAAGTAGTGTTTGCTGACCCATGGGCTGCCATCAAATTCATTTGAGCCTCAAGAGTTCAGGGTGGCCATCTTGGGGTCAGGCAACCTGATGTGCAAAGGGGGAATGCTATGTCAAGGTAAGGCTAAGTCCTGAGAAAACTATTTTAAAAAGACTGCTGCAATTGAAAAAAGGAACGAGCACCAACAAAGCCAATAGGTCTTGATATTTTCTAAAACATAACTGCCTGTTTTTGAAAAGCTGCAATCAACACTTCCTTGATGCAGGCTGCAGTGTCTTTAGCCTCTGAGTCAGACACAGAGGCATATTGTACAACAAGATCAAACTGCAGTATATCTAACCTTTACTATAGGTACCTTGAGCCAGAGCCAAGCCTGCAATACCTTAAGCCATTAATAGACATCCTTTAAATGAAACACACAGGCAAGCTGTAGTGAGTGATATGTTGTACTCTCAGCTGGAGTTTACTTTTTGCCCACTGGAATTTGTATACTGATGCCTTTAGGTTCACCTGATAATGGTGTAAGAGCAGCGCGGAGTGCTGCTGGGATTACCTGATAGTGACACATGACACAGGTCATGTATATTTATTTACTATGTTTAATAGCATAAGCACTTGACTACCATGCATCACCATAGAGTGCCAGTACTCACCATCTCTACAACGTCAGGGCATTTCTGCTAGAGTGTGGCTGTATATGCATGGCTTAATAGCCTATCAACATATCTAATCCCTCGCTTCATATAGCGAGAAGTGAAGCAATTTGTCATCAGCGGCTCATGTAAGCCCACTGTGCATGCCAAAAGCAGGAGTCTCAAGTCAGAAGTAGAGGTGGAGGGTGGGGGGATGTTGTCATATTGTCACAGAATTGTATGTCATGGTCATACATATTCAAAACTTTAATACACCAGCAACCAATTATCAGTATTTATATAAAAGAAAACACGTTTTTATTCAATAAGAATATTTGATTTTTTTAAATAAAAAAATATGTGGTGAAGGTTTGATTGCCCTTCATCTTTATGTCGAAAGTTAGGGTTTAATAACAACTACGTACTTTATGTCTTTCCTCTGTTTCCATGATCAAGGCTCTTTACACATGCAATGCCCTTTTGGAAAGAGACAGCAGTTCTGCATTCAAAGTACAAGCATTAGATTGAACAAGGTGGAAAGGGGTGCAGGAGGCGAAGAAGGACAAACTGTAGTGTGGGAGAAACCGAGAACCCGGGTGGGGAGTTCAGGATGCAGAGAAGATGAACTGGAGCTGGAGGATGAGGATGAGGGGATGAGAGCCTGAGAAGGAAATGGGAGGTATGTTTGGACCATAATGCAGTATTTCCCTCACTATGACTCGCCAGCTGACTTCTGGTGGGTCGTGAAAGAGCAATAAATAACAATGCCTTTATATTTTGTATTTATCTTGTCACAATTGCTGTGCTTTAAAGACAGAGGTTAAATGGCAGGCTGTGTCTTCTGACAAATTGCTGCTTACACTTTTAACATAGGGACTTGTGTTCATTTTTCTTCCTCTGACTGCAAAGTGAGAGGACTTTTTAAAGTAAAACTTCGTGGCAATCTTGATGGGGTACATGGAGCGTAAAAGCAAAGAAAGTAGGTGTAGTTTTTTTTGTTGTAACACAACAAAAAGTAAATATCTGTAAATGAACTGTACACATATTTAATATGAAAAATAAGGCAAGTCTTTGGTCGGCTTGTCTCCTAGGGCACAAGTATGGGCTGGATCTCCAGCATTAATTTAGTGAGCCAATAACTCGATTCTTCATTTCAATGATTTCATTTTAATTATAATCCATGGTTTACAACGCAATCCTTAATGTTGATTCACATCATTCGAAATCTCTTGATTATCATCACTATAACATTCTTTTCATTGTTGGCATTAAATGGCCTCCCAATGCATTTCGGCGCAGCAGCGCCTTTGTCAAGGGATCTGTTGGTCAAAATACGAGTAATTAGTACTACTTTACTATCGCCAACCACATAGTGCTATAACTAGCTACTAACTTAACATAATATTTACTAAAATAAATAAACTAAACCAAACTGAGGTTAGCAGTATACATAACTCACTGTCAATACTCTCTACTGCATATGACATATCTATTCTAGTAGTGAACTATAAACTACATGTCCCCTTTAACGATGTACAATTCCCCCTCTATATAACAGTAGGCTAAATAGCAACATAGATGTGGATGATGCTCTGTTTTAGCTTATAAACGTAGGGACAAACGCTAGACGTTTAGGAGTCTCTACAAGCTTATGTGTGGGCGGATGTGATATTAGTTCGTATGGAGACCGCTAGTGGCTTAAAGAAATGCGGTACTTTATGTGTTTAACCCGCTAGCGAAATAAACCTCGATGTGAACTAACATTCGAGGAGTCCGGAGGGTAATTTGGCTTGTTATCGGTATGCTGAAACGCTGCAGTTACGCAAATGCTGCTTACCGGTAATCAAAGATCTGCTACGCGCAGCTCTGTCTGCTATTCCGCTGAACTTCGTTTGTGATCTACGGAGTGGCGGGCGGGAAACATGAGGGAGTTAGTGAGAGGGGCTCATGACTACGCCGAGGCGCTAAGGTGGCTGGAACTTGTATTTCTAGAAAAACAGTGAAGAAAGTGAAGCTAAAAAATGACTAACCTAGTGCTCCATGACAAGAAATCTATAGTATTGAGGGTGGACTATTAGCGTATGTTTACAGATAACATAAAAACTCCACTCTTTCATTTAGCCCCCCCCGATCTTAAAGTTTTTAAGCGGTAAATCCAGTAATTTTCTCTCTTTAAGAGTTGCACTTTATTATTGGTGCCTTCATGTTTGTCCACAATTTCCAAAATACGTGCCTTCAATTGAGTTATATCCTGTTTGGCCTCCATGAAGTGCGTGGCTACCGTTGATTTGAGCATTTTCGTACGAATATTACTTTTGTGCGCGTTAAGCCTAACTTTCAATTTACGTTCTGTGTGTCCCACATAGTTCAGGTTGAACGGGCAACTTAGAAGATAAATAACGTTCATGGTGTCACACGTTCCATTTACTTTTAGGGTGATTTTTTCTTTAAATTCTGGAGGTAGTAACGAGTTACCTTTGCTGATGTTCGTACAGTTGTGGCAATTCATGCACGGTTGAGTGCCTTTGAATTTCATACTAACACATGTCTTAATCTTAGGCTTCAATAGTTGTCCCACATTATTGGACCTTGTATGCGCAAACAAAGGTTCTTTTTCAAACGCTCCTTTAAAATCTGGCTCCACACGTAGTATTGTCCAGTGTTTCCTGATGATATTTTTAAATGATTGACTGGAGGTTGAAAACTTACTGACGCATGAAATGCGTTGCTCTTTACTTGCCGGTTTACTGGATAGTAAATCTTCTCTAGTGACATTTTTAATTCTTTGTCTTGCTTCGTTCAATATGGACTCGGGGTAGCCCCTCCTGTGGAATCGTGCTGTCATTTCGTCCATTTGTTCCTCAGCTTTGTCCGGTTCCGAGACGACTCGTTTTACCCTCATCAGTTGGGAATAGGGTAGGTGCCTTTTTAATGATGGTGGGTGATGGCTGTCGTACCTAAGTAAATTGTTACGATCTGTGTTTTTTCTGAATAAAGTAGTGGTAAATTTATTCTCTTGTCTAGTGATTGCTACATCCAGGAAATGATAGTTTTCTCATCAATCTCCCAAGTAAACTGAATCCGTTCATTAATTTGGTTGAGTTTAGTGATTTCCAGTAGCAGTTCTTCCTTTGTGCCTTCCCAAGCAATAAAAATATCGTCAATGAATCGCACATATAGTTTGATGTGTTCCTTCCAGTTGTTTTGACTTAAGATGTTGGTATCCTCGAAATCCCTCATAAAGATGTTCGCATATGTAGGAGCTGCCGAATTGCCCATGGAAGTTCCACTCTTTTGTACATACCATTCTTGTCCATACTTGAAATAACTATGCATCAAGGTAAAATGGAGGAGTTCCATAAGGAAGATTTTCATCTGATCTTCATAGTCACTGTTCAATAAAACTTTTTCTACTGCCTCAAGGCCTGATTGATGAGGGATAGAAGTATATAGTATATAGTGCCTTGACATCAATGGTAGCCATGACTATGGGTTGCTCTTTGGTGATTTTAATCTACCATCAGTTAGAAAACAAACATAAGGCACATTTTATGTAATTCCGAAGAGTGATGGAAACAAAGACTTTTATAGGATAAATAGAAATCAAGACACTTTTACTTGGTGAAGCACAACTGATAAATATTCACTGAAGCCCAAATTCCACTCATTTTTATTTTCGTGCTATAAAGTTTTACCAGTAAAACTGTATGTTTGTCCAAATTTAGGGGCCAATTAGGATGGCGGACGGACCTGCGTCCGTCCGCCACCCCAGAGGTGGAGGGACCGTCCGCAGGGGCACCTGCGGTCCCTCCGTGCGAATTAGGATGTGACCGCCACCCTGGCGGTCACATTCTGTAACTTTAACATTGCGGCGGGTGCTGCTTGGAGCAGCACCCGCAGCAATGTTAAAACTGCATGCTTTGCATTTGCATGCACAAAGCGGCAGGCACCGCGCGGTGCCTGCCGCTTTGTGAATGCAAATGCAGGGGGGTACCATAGGTACCCCCATGTGCACCCCCACCCCTCTCTTCACCCTGGAGGCCCGCAAGGGCCCCCCAGAAGCAAAGCCCCACATGTTTTTCCACGGCGGAAAAACCGCAGCGGAAAAGCATGTTTACACATGCTTCCTAATTTGGCTGGCGGTGTCTTGCAGACACCGCCACCAAATAGCAGGCTACACCCCGCGGATCAGGGGCGGACGGACCTGCCGTCCGCCGCTGATCCTACCGCCATCCCAATCTGGCGGGGGGTCTTTGTAGCCACCGCAGCGGTGAATCAGCATCCTCCAGGCCGGCGTCGGCTTCCGCCGGCCCGGAGGATGCGGATTCACTGCAATCCTAATCGGCCCCTTAGTGACCATTTCATGGGAAAAAAGCCGTCTATAAATGACAGTGCGCTACCGCACGATTCTTTAGTAATATGTTTGCGGCAACGTGCTCCAAAATCCACCACCAGCTACATACCGGAAACAACCTTTACATCGCGGTGAGTACACGCGATGCAGTTCCAACGCAGCCGTTACAACGCAAGTTGTTACATTGACTTGCGCTGGATGGCGCTATAACCTAAGGAATAGTAAAATTTACTATTCCAACACCTTCCCTACTGTACGTAGACTGGTGTTGGAATAGTAAATCTTACTATTTTTAAGTCCAGCGCCCTCCAGCGCTGAACTTAAAAAGGTAACATACCGTGATCATTTTGATCGCGTAACGTTGTTACATCACATATTCCTACATACTACACCCTTAGTACTATCCTGCTGAATAAATTTGCTACACTTTGTGTCCTTATGACTTACGTGATGTCACATTAATGTCAGCGCCCCTAATCTGAAGACTGCTCCAGCATCACTGGGGAAAATGTCCCTAAGTCCAGTTTTATAACATGCCCCTACAAGTATTCCCAAGCCAGACTCTGCGTAAACCTACTAGTTGTTTTTTTGGGGGGGTTCTTTTTTTACTGCACAAAGTCATTTTAACATATAATGTATTCACTATATGTAATCATTCCTATTGTGTATGACTTTCACGCATAAATTGTGAATTATTATAGTTGAAGACTAAGGTCCAGAGCAGCCCACATTGAATCTGGGGAACCAGGTTTGATTCCTAGCGCTGGCTCTTGGAAACTCACTTAGGACATTATTTATATTTAGGTGGGCGGTCCGCTATTCCGCCATGGGGTCGGAGTAAATTACTCTGTCCCCATGGTGGAGGCCGCTCACCTAAGCGAGGGGAGCATTAGAATGGTTTTACTGTTCCTTATCGCCAGGTTTTACCCGTCAGTAAGGAACAGTAAACATCTAACTTGGGCGGGCGGACATGTAACCATTTCTCCGACGACCCTTTCTCCCCAGGGCCACTGGAGAAGTTTGGCCACGGCCGAGACAGAGTAGTCTCCACTGTGATCCAACTTAAAGTCCATCTGCAATTACATTTTGCGGACTACTATATTGGTGGGGCAATACAGAAAGAGACCTTCTTTTAAATTGGTGTAAATCTGTTCAGTAGTTGCTGAGAAATTCAAAAAATAAAAGTTTTGTTATCTATGGCCACGGTGGAGTCGCAACTCCTTCGGCCACGAGCTTTATTCTAATTGGCTGTCAATACTCCAAACCAGGAAGTGTTGGCAGCCATCTTGTGACTGTGTAGAACCGAGTCACAAGAAAAGAGAAAAACAAAGGTAAAAAACAAGAAAAGGGGGCAGGTTAGAAACATCCTGAGCCCCTAGGCCTGCTCAGCGGGTCCCACAAGGACCCCCAGGGCCCAAGAAATATATATATTTTTTTAAATCGGCCAAATTCGCGCTGGGTGCACGAATACGCCTGAGAAAATTTTTTAAAAACGAAGTGCGGGATCTCGCGCTTCGTTGTATTGAAGCCCCTGGGTGGACCAGGTTTAATCACAGAAAATGAAAAGAAATACCTCATGGTGGAAAATCCTATCACACCAACAATGTACTTTTTACCCAAAGTGCACAAAACTTTGAATAGACCGCCTGGAAGGCCAATAATTTCAAGTTGTGGAGGATTATATGAGAACATTGCGAATTATGTTGATTATTTCATTGCTCCCATAGTTCCAACATTGACATCTTACATAAAAGATACGGGAGATTTCCTAAAGATTCTAATGAATACAGAATGGCAACCATCATATCTTTTGGTGACTATAGATGTGGTGTCTCTTTACACCTCCATAAGCCATGACATAGGAATCAAAGCCATCGAATTGTTCTTAAAACAGAGACCAATCACGGAACGAGAACATTCAAAAATGTTACTTGACATGTGTTTGGATGTGTTTGCACAATAATGTGTTTCTCTTCAATCAAAGAATGTACCAACAAAGATGTGGAACAGCCATGGGAGTTTCCTTCTCTCCAAGCTATGCGAATCTCATGATGGGGTGGTGGGAGAGGAGTGTAGCTTGGAGAGAAGAAAACGACCAACACATGGCCAAAGTAGCGTTATGGTTGCGCTTTATAGACGATTTGTTCCTATTATGGAAGGGAACGATGACAGAATTTGAGACCTTTTTCAACATCCTGAACAATTATGAAGAAGGATTAAAATTCACGTATACTATCAGTCCCAAAGAAATTGAATTTCTGGACATTAAGGTCTTTGTGCAAAACAACAAGATAGAAACAACCACACACAGAAAAAAGACTGCAACGAATAGCATCCTTCATGGACTAAGTTTTCACCCCCAGAAACTGAGAAAAAGCATACCATATGGAGAAGTCCTCCGTATGAAGAGGAATTGTTCAACTAGTGAGGAAATGGAAAATAAGTTTAAAGACACTAAAGATCGTTTCCTGGAACGAGGATATAAACACATGGACATCACACATGGGGAAGCAAAAGCAAGATTGAAAACAAGATTGGAAACACTGGATAAGGGAAATAGAGATGGAATAATAACAACATCACAAAATAAGGAAAAGCCCACGCAGACCAAACAAGGAGAAGAGGACCGACCACGTATGATTGTAACCTACACCAAGGAAAGTTACAATATTCAAAAAATTCTATCGAAATACTGGCATGTCCTACTAAAAGACCCTGATATAGGAACTGACATTGGTACGGGTCCACTAATCTCATATCGGAGAGCGCCAAATCTTTCGGACCATTTGGTGCGAAGCCATTTCTCAATAAACAAACCTGCAGATTGGCTCCAAAAGAGGAGCAATGGAGTAACAAAATGTATGACATGCAAGGCCTGGAAAATAGGACAGAATACTACCAATTTGAGAGACCCATCAGGAAAAGACTTTATAATTAAGACCAAGATAACTTGTGAATCCTTATTTGTAGTCTATATATTGAGATGCTGCTGTGGAAAGGAATACATAGGCAGCACAAAATGCCCTTTGAAAAAGAGGATACTTGAACATATCCAGGCAATTCAGAACAATGACAACACATATTCCATGGCAAAACACATCAAAACTCATATTGGAAAGACTTGGCAAGATATAAAATATTTGGGCCTGGCAACAGTCCCAAAACAAGAACGAGGGGGGGGGGGACAGACTACAAAAATTGAGAAGACTGGAGTCCAGACTTATTCAAGACAAACATCCGTTGGGTCTGAATGCAGACGAGGAGATGCATGTTCATCTGTAAAAACTGTAAAAATTGAGAAATGAAATTTGAAAGGACAATATTTTTAAAGCATGTACTGTTTGATCGTAGTAAAAACCACTGTATAGATTGATGCACAAATGTAGATAACAACAGGGCCTATAATAGAGAACAGCATAACAGTGGGCAAAAAGTGGGGTAAAGGGCACTCAGCCCTAGTAATCAAATGAAACATCATCTAATGAATACTCACAGAACCATTAGGCTTATCAATTTATGGTATATTTTCGCGGTATTTCCGTGAATCAACACGTTATGAATTTTCTACTAAAGGATTATACGTGCTACTGAGTATCGCTTTAGATAAGCATCCCCAAAATAACCCCCAGCTGAAACATATTCACAAACAAAAATAAAAAATAAAAAACAATAAAGTTATTTTGACTCAACTACAAGGCCCATAATGCATCGCCCTGAAAGTTAAAGGGAGAGAGTATAAAATGTGGAAATTAAGAAAGGACTAATGTAGAACACTGCCGTGACCAAGAACGTTTGTTCGAAACGCGTAGGAGTTTTGCGCTAGACCTGTGAAATAAACTAAAAATCTTCACTGCCAAGAAGTGTGCCGCGTGATTTCTTGTATCTGCAACTAAACAGAGACACGCTCCCGGTCTCGAATGCGGGCACCGACATACTGAGTTCCCTCTGCGACGGGGGCAGTTGAGAAGAAATTATATATATATATATATATATATATATATATATATATATATATATATATATATATATATATATATAGGGTCCCGGGCCGAAAGTGACCACGGGAGGGGGGCCACGCGGTCCCCTTCTGTTTTTTTAAAATGAAAATTAAAAAATTAAGGGTCAGGTCTTGGGGGATGGGGTCCCCAGGGCCCAAAAATAGAAAAGAAAGAGGGGCCACAGAGCCCCCCTTCTGAAAAACAAACAAACAAAAAAAGCCGACATCGCTCCGGAGGACCAACCCCTGTGAATGTGTGTGTATACTTGTAAAGCGCACTGCCGCCCCATCTCAGGGCATCCTGGCGCTGTACACCGCTGTGGAACCCATCCTGGCTTTCCCTGTGAGATGTCCCCTCCAGGGCACCCCCAAAGTGAAGCCAGGCATCCCAGCGCTGTTGGAGCCGTTGTGGAGATTAAGCAAGTTATTGCCCAGAGTTGCAGAGTGGGACCCATGATTAGAGTAGGCACCGAGGCGAGAATTATCGAGTCCGCAGACATTGAACCCAAGACCCTGCCGCGTCGGGAATTGAACCCTGGTCCCGGGCCTGACCTCTGCTTCAGGGTCTGCCGCTTCTAACCAGTGAGCCACACCCTCCCAGTAACACTATGCAAACGCGCCCTGTAGCGCATTTTAAGTTGGGGAGGTAATTCCCGTACAATCCTGAGGGTCCCTGGGGGCCAACTAGCCCACCAGGTACCTCCAGTTTATACCATAGGGCTGCGTTGTAGAGAGGTTGTCTGAGGCAACGCCCCATTTTACACCTCTCTGCAACGCAGCTGTGTGGCGCTTACTGGAGGTACCTGTTGGGCTAGTTGGACCCCAGGGACCCTCAGGCTTGAAGGGGACTTAATCCTCCAACTTAAAACACGCCACGGGGCGCGTTTGCTGAGTCGTGAAGGGTGGGGACGGGGCCTGGTGTGACGTGTGTGAAAACAGGCCCTGTGGCGCGTTTTAATTTGGGGAATTAATTCCCCTTCGAACCTGAGGATCCCCGGGGACCAACTAGCCCACGAGGTTCCTCCAGTTAGCGCCACATGGTTGCGTTGCAGAGAGGTGGTCCAAGGCCATGCCCCTTTTTACACATCTCTGCAACGCAGCTGTGTGGTGCTCACTTGAGGTACCTGGTGAGCTAATTGGCCACAGGGACCCTCAGGATTCAAGGGGACTTAATCCCCCAACTTACAACTTGCTAGGGGGTGCACAGTGGTGCAGGGAGGAAGGCAGGCCCGATATAAGAAGTTAGCAATCCTGCTGTGTGGGACTTACTGGTGGTAATAAAAGGGGTAGTTCGCCCCCAAGGTTGATGTTGGGGGCTAACTACTCCTTCTGTTACCTCCAGTAAATCACACACAGTGGGATGGCTAAGAGGTGTTTGAAGGCCATTCTCACCTTTCTCCACCACTCTGCAAACGCGACTGCAATGTTATAGCTAGAAATTAGCATTTAAAACACCTTTGAAAGGAGCGACCCTTGACCCTGTATTCAGGTAGGCCGCTCCCCACGCCGCATAGCACCACCTGTGTGTCTGTGCCCACAAGCCCGCTGCTACTGCTGCTGGTAGTTCGAGGCCCGCTAGCTCCCTGCGCTCGTTCTGCCTGACGGTAATTGTGCCCCTGCTTCGTTATTGTATTTTGCCTTTTTTTTCTGGTTTCCTGTTTTTTCTGTTTTTCACGTTAGTTTTTGGTCTTTTATCCCCTTTTGCCGTCTGTATCCAGCTATTTCCCCCATTTCCTGCCGCTGCGTCACCTGCAGCCCCGTCCTCCTGCTCGCCTATTCGTCAACCCGCTCCCGCCTCCCAGCTGCTCCTCCCTCCCACCTCCCCTTATATGGCGGGCAAGCCCGTCTGTGCCCGTCCACGTCTGGACCGCTCCCAGCGCCAGACTCCCTGGCCCCCACGAGCACAACGACGCCCGTCACTGCTACGAAGCCAGCACCCTCCACGCACTCAACACCGGATAAGCACACACCTGCTTCCTAGTAGCCCCGAAGCGCACCCAAGGACCCTTCTCCTGTCGGAACTGCAGCTTCACCAGCATCCGATCTGCCAATCCACCCACCAGGACAGGACGGAACCACCTCAGATGCGTACTCCTGAACACCCGCCCGCTCCGCATGCAAACACGCCATCGAACTCTAAGACCTGCTCAACACATCCTCCGCGGACGTCGCTTTCCTGACAGAGACCTGGATGAACGCCTCCTCGGCACCCGACATCGCCATTGCCATCCCAGACGGCTACAAGATCACCTGCAGAGACCGCACCAACGGAGTAGGGGGTGGACTCGTCATCATCCACAAGTCAACCCTCAAGGTCTCGACCAACTCCGACGATACCCTCAGCACCGCCGAACACCTGCACTTCCAGATCCACAATGATCCCAACATCACCCTAAGATGAACTCTGATCTACGGACGTCCCGGACCCCGGCCTCAGTTCAGCGACTCCATCGCCGACTACGTCAGCACGCACGCCCTCGCCTCCATGGACTACATCCTCCACGGAGACCTGAACTTCCACCTCGAGAACAACAACAACACCAACTCCACCACCCTGATCGCCAACCACGGACTCAGACAGCTCGTCACAACTCCCACCCACTCTGCCAGCCACACGCTTGACCCCCGTCTTCTCCGCAAGCCCCCACATCTCCTTCAGCCACACCATCGAACTCCACTGGACCGACCATCACCGCATCCACTTCACCTTCCGGAAACCCACCACGCACAAGCGCATCCAACATATCCCCCGCAGCAGCTGGAGCAAAATCACCGAAGACCAGCTAAACACCGCTCTAAGCCCACCCACAGACCCCACCAACCCCAACGCCGCTGCCAGCAACCTCAGGCATTGGATCGACGACTGCGCCAACACCCTCGCCCTGATCAGGAAACCCTCCAACAGACGCACCAACAAGAATGTCAGCTGGTTCTCCATGGACCTCCAGACCTCCAAACAAACCTGCAGAAACTAGAGAAGAAATGGCGCCACAAACAGTCACCAGAGAATCACGCAGCCCACAAGAACGCAATGCGCCAACACCATCACCTCATCAGATCCGCCAAAAAGACCTCCTTCAAGGACCGCCTCAACAACAACGCACACAACAGCAAGGAGCTCTTCAACATCGTGAAGGAACTCTCCAACCCCAGCTCCAACACCAACGACATCCCACCATCACAAGACCTGTGCAACTCCCTTGCCTCCTTCTTCCACCACAAGATCGCAGACATCCACGACAGCTTCGACAACCAGATCACCACGACAACGAACGACACCTCAGACCTCATGGCTACCACCCACAGCGACCCCCTGCTCACCTGGACTAACATCGACAACAACTACACCATCAAAATCATGAACATCATCACCTCCAGCTCCCCATCAGACCCATGCCCACACCACATCTTCAAAAAAGCCAGCGCCACCATCGCACCCCATCTCTGCAAGGCCATCAACATCTCCTTCGAGACCGCAACCTTCCCAGAGAGTGGGAAGCACGCAGAGATCAACGCCTTGCTTAAGAAACCCAAGGCATACCCGAGGGACCTCAAGAACGTCCGGCCCATCTCCCTGCTCCCGGCGAAGGTCATCAAGGAAACCGTCAACAAACAGCTCACCCGCTACCTCGAAGAGAACAACATCCTGGACCTGTCCTAGTCTGGGTTCCGCAGCAACTACAATACTGAAACGGCCCTCATCACCGCCACCGAGGACATCAGGGCCCTGCTGGACATCAGCGAGACCGCAGCCCTCATCCTCCTGGACCTATCAGTCGCTTCGACACGGTCTGCCACCACACCTTACGCACACGCCTCCACGATGCAGGAATCCGAGCTAAAGCACTGGACTGGACCACCTCCTTCCTCTCGGGCAGAACCCAGAGATTCCGCCTCTACCCCTTTCCGATACAAAGCATTCAAGATCATCTGCAGCATACCCCAAGGAGCATCCCTCAGCCCGACGTTGTTCAACATCTAGATGGCCCCACTCACCCACGTCACCAGACTGCACGATCTCAACATCATCTCCTACGCCGACGACACACAGCTGATCCTCCTTCTCACCAGAGACCCCCTCACTGCCAAAACCAACCTCCACGAAGGAATGAAAGCCATCGCCGAATGGATGAAGAACAGCCGTCTGAAGCTGAACTCGGACAAGACGGAGGTCCTCATCCTCTGCTCCACCCCCTCAGCCGGGGGCGAGTCCTGGTGGCAGACTGCCATGGGAGCAGCACCTAAACCCACCGACCACGCACGCACCTATGGTTCATCCTCGACTCAACACTCTCCATGACCAAGCAAGTCAACGCCATCTCATCCTCGTGCTTCAACACCCTCCGCATGCTCTGCAAGATCTACAGGTGGATCCCCACCAACACAAGAAGAACGGTCACCCAGGCTCTCGTCAGCAGCAGGCTGGACTACAGAAACACCCTCACCGAGAGAGCCCCGGCCAAACTGCTGAAATGACTGCAACGCATACAGAATGCCTCTGCCTGCTTGATCCTCGACACAGCCACATCACACCCCACCTGATAGACCTGCACTGGCTGCCCATCAACAAGAGCATCACTTTCAGGTTCCTCACCCACGCACACAAGGCACTCCACGACACTGGACGACTTCATCAGACGACTCACCTTCTACACCCCGAAACGCCAGCTCCGCTCCGCCGACCGCGCCCTGGCTATCGTCCCTCGCATCTGAAGAGCGCTCTCCGGCGGCAGACATTCTCCTACCTCACCACCAAGATCTGGAACACCCTCCCCATCCTCCTACGGCAGACCCAAGACCTACTAACCTTCAGGAGGCTTGAAATTCACAAACAAAACATAGGTTTCAGGGACGTTATAGTTATAAATTAGCATTTTAAAAACATTGAAATTCACAGAAAAAAACATAGGTTTCAGGTACGTTATAATTAGAAATTAGCATTTAAAAAACCTTAGAAATTCACTGAAAAAAACATAGGTTTCAGGCACGTTATAGTTAGTTGGACATTTCACTCGTACAAAACCATAGAAATTCCGACATATAGTTAGTTCAGCTAACTATAACTCGCGCCCCCGCAATGCACTGCTGATGACATCACAAATTACATCATTCATGACATGGTCAGTGACATCACTGATGACATCTCAAATTACATCACTGATGACATCACTGATGACATCATCCACATGATAATCTGATGCACCTCCTCACACCCTAATATAATCTTTGACACACTCACTCTAAAATACAGACTACCATTCTCGAAACCATAGACACACCAATACCAATTACTACATACCCACTCACTGTTTCCTAGGTCAACACACACATCCACTCACTCACCTATACAGTCACTCATAAATGTAGTCACTCAGTACAGCCACTATCATATGTACTCATACACCCATGCAGACACTCACACATCGCCACTCACCAATGGAGTTAGTCACACAGCTAGTCAGTAATGCAAAGAATTAATCACACTCCCATTTACTCACCTACTCAGTGATACACACACCACCTCACTTAGTTATACAGATACTAACACATACTTACTCTCATATACAATCACTGACACAAGCACACACTCATCCATACAGATACTCTCATAATTGCTCACTCTCACATATAATCATTTATATACTCCAACACTCAAATATACTGCCTTTCACATGTAGTTACTCACACATGTACAACTAAGACATCCATTAACCCACCAACACAGCTATACACACACTCACCCACCTATACAGTCCTTCACTGATGCACTCTTGAACCCATACACCCAGTGATTCAGCAACTCACACATCTATGCACAGATTCACCCCCCACCCACCCACAAAGACACTCAGGCACCCATACAGATACTCAGACAACCAAACAATAACCCATATAGGCACTCATGTAGCTCCTCACCAACCCATGTGGCCGCTTACACACCAATTAAGAAACTGGTACAGACATTTACACAGTTTTCTCACTAACCCGTGCATTCAGTAAGATACAGTTAATCAGTCACTTATACAATCAGTCACACATCTACTAAATCATCCATTCACACACTCATACACCCACTCATTCTTCAATCAACCTTGGCATATATAATATATATATATATATATATATATATATATATATATATATATATATATATATATATAAAACATATTTACACTTTATAGAAACACACAGTCACTGGATGATGTCATCAGTGATGTCATTTGAGATGTAATCAGTGATGTCATCAGTGATGTCACTGACCAGGTCATGAATGATGTCATATGTGATGTCATCAGCAGTGCATTGCAGGGGCGCGAGTTATAGTTAGCTGAACTAACTATAACGTTGGAATTGCTACGGTTTTGTACGAGTGAAATGTCCAACTAATTATAACGTGCCTGAAACCTATGTTTTTTTCAATATATATATGTGTGTGTGTCTATATATATGTATATATGTGTATATATAAATATATATATATATATATATATATATATTTGTAGTTAAAATGCATCCATGCGCTTCATTTTAACACTAAAACTGAAATAATACCTTACCTCATAGTCTGCTGCAGAAGAGGGTTTTCAAATATGTTAAAATCACTAGTATCAACACCAAGATTTTTCAAAAGCCTTGTGATTTGGTGGGCAGATGCCACAGGCTAGCACTACTCTCTGAAAAGTATTCTAGATCCAGTGCAGTTCACCATCGGCCACTTTTATGGGCAGATGACATTCTTGGCCACAGTCTGATGAAGACATATTTAAAGGCATGGTCAAGGTCGTGACATGTACAAACAATTGCTGCTAGAGAAGAACACAAAAAAGTGTAAAGAGTATGCTATTTGGTAAATCATAGCATTTTGAAAGTATGTCTACTATTACATAAACCTAGGTGGGTCGCTAAAGTTTGTCATTCTCTCATAGTTTTAACATGTTTGGGAAGCACTGCATGTGTGAGAGATCTGTTGGGGAAGCAGAGTGCAGGCAGGATAAACAGTCTAGCAGGGAGGTAGCAAGAGACCCGACGGGGAGGCAGTGTGGACGGATAAGCAGGGACGTGGGAAAGGAGGTGGTCTGTCAAGTGGAGAGACCAGTGAGGCATGGAAGAGAAAGAGGAAAAACGTCACGGGTATTAAGGAAGAATTGGTGGGTAGCAATAAGATGCAGAAGGGGAACCGGAAAGTACAAGGGGCGCTACATTCACTCCCACTGAGGGTAAAATGTCAAATGTCATAAAAAACTGCAAAAGCAAAAATAGTTTCCTGACCTCAGCAGTGGAAGGATACAGGGCACAAGCTCTAAAAAAAGAAGTGGGGGGGGACGCTATCACCAGAAGTGACGTCACGACAGGAAATGACGTCACGAAAGGTGGCTTGCACCATCGGGCTCATTGCCTCCCCTCACTCACCCCTTAGATACGATTGCATCAGAGAAGCGAGCGTATGAGCTCCGATCTCGTCCCAGAGAGGCCAAAGAGTGAAGTCCAGCTGTTTGGCAGGGGGGACGGCGTCCACCCAATAAAATAAGTGGGGGGACGCCGTCCACCCGCGTGGTACCCCGACTCGAGCCCTGGAAGGATACAACCCATCTAATCAAAATACAGGCGAAGCCAAAATAGTCTACAGTTAGTACAGAATCAATAGACAGGAAAGCTACTGAATTAGGAGCAAGGTGCTCAGATAGACAGTAAAGCCACTGACTCATGACTTTAGAGCACACCAAAAACCTACTCTACGTATATGTTAATACAACGGTAGCAAAAGGCCTCTGAGACAGCTGGACCTCTCTGTAGACAGCCGTGAAGAAGATTGCTTCATGTATACAAACCAGAAGTACATAAATAACTGTATGTGTGACGAAAAGTACTTTTTACTAGTCCTATTACAATGCAAGCGCAAGCACAAGAGGAGGAATGCTACACCACACCTAACAACATGAAGTGAGAGAGCAATACTCCTGTGAACGGGTCCAGAAACATCCTTATAGATATGTTTAGGAATTAGTAACAAAACTTGTCAAACAGCTCTCACTGATGGCTAAAGACGAGTCGCCTAATTTCTGCATTACTGTGTGCCATAGATTACCTGGTCATTTCCGACTCAGCTCAAATTCCATCAGAAAAACGTTAAAAAAAACACCGCTTCGTACTGGAATGCGTCATTTGGAAATGGTTAGACAACTACATAGGCTTTTTTGTTTCTCTGCGTATCCTACATTCCCATGAATAAACTTACCTGCAGCTGTTTTTCCTTTGCAAACGGGGCACACTGAAACTATAATAACAAGTATTTTACATTGTACCTTTCTGAAGATGGGTCCACTGCATTTCACACTAAAATCATTATGGGCTTAGCTTTCATCATAGATTTAAAAATAGATACGAGAAGAGTTGGAAAAATGGTTGTCCAAATTCTTCTGCACCATAAGAAAGTTGCCTGCCGAAATTAACCCTCTCAATCCAGTTGTTTTTTTTCACAACAAATTTTTATTGTCGACAGCCAAAAGACGCCCAACAGGGCATTGCACCAAAACAGTAATAAGTCAATAATACAAATACTGATGTCAACAGTTTGTATCACATTACACAATGGAGGATCATGTGCTTCCACTTACCTGCATTTAAAAGACTGATGCACCGCCGTTTTGGCGGGTCCGGGTCCCGAGGGGGCATGTTTATTCAACTTTAGCCGCCATCTTGGATTGGGGCTGTTGGTGCTTTTCACGGGCGCCATCTTAGAGCGTCCTGACGCTCGCTTCAGCCCAGGGGACGCCTATTTAAAGTCGTCCTCTCCGCGCAGCGGGAACGCGCAGTTGGGACGCCGTCGCTTAGCCGGAGTCGTGCCTGAGTCCTGCCCGTCTGCGCCCGTCCGCGCTAAGGACGCGCAGGACTCGGGCCAGGCCCTGCTAGTGCGGTGTGCGGGTGGTTATTTCCAGCCATGTTGACATACTCCAGCGACACCTTGCGTGACTTAGGACGTCGGACGGCTGGGTGCAGTTTACATCTTTCACACCCGTTAGTCGGTCCTTATTATTGTGCTGGCTGTCGGTGGTTTTTGGAGCGAGCTACTTCTATCGCCCCTACGCATTCGGGGGCAGCCGTTTGAAATAACCGCCCGGAGCATGCTTTACGCATCTTTAGTTTCAATGCTAGGTCTTTGGTGTCGCACTATCAGGCAGTATTTGACCTATTGCAGGATGAAAGCCCAGACATCGTGGCTATCACCGAGACATGGCTGAAAGACGAGGACGCAGCCATTATTAATCTGGCATTCCCCCCTGACTATATAGTCCGTACCCTTAATCGATCTTCTAGGGGAGGGGGTATTGCCCTGGCTATTCGTTCTAGTTTTTCTTGTTCCTGGACTGCACTGACCATTGCGGGATGCGAGAGTGCTATGTTTAAGATTTTGGTTACTCCTCACTTTTCACTTTCGGGGATGGTGGTCTATCGTCCCCCAGGGAGCGAGGCGGCGTTTCGCGCTGCCTTCCCTGATGTGGTCAGCTCCTTGTTGGTAGGGTGCCCCAATTTTTTGATTTTGGGGGACCTCAATCTCCACTTCAACAGACCTAACCTACCCGTGGTCAGTGGCATTCTCGCGGATTTGGAGGCCTTACAGTTGTTGCAATTGGTTCAGCAGTCCACCCACATCGGTGGCCACACGCTAGATCCCTTCTTCACTAACTTGGCAGACGCTTCTGTCACTGACGTCTCGCCCCTGGGCTGGACTGATCACTCTTTGGTCGCCATTAGTACCCCTTTACCAGGTAGGACTGTCATTCCTCCTGCCAAGCAGCTCGTAAGGCGGCACTGGGGTAAACTACGGTTGGAAGATCTGCACTGTGTCCTTGCTGCAGAGCCATTAGATCCGTTCGTGACTGTTGATGCAGGCTACGACGGGTTCTGCGCGTGGATCTCTAAGGCGCTAGATGTGCTTATTCCACTCACCGCCTGCAAGACCAGTGCTAGAGAATCTAGCCCGTGGTACGATGGCGCCCTTCGTGCGCTCAAGGGTAGCTGTAGGCGTGCAGAGAGGGCTTGGCGGAAGGCGTACGACTCTGGGAAAAAAGCTACCTATCTCGCCTCCGTCAAAGTGTACCATCGGGCTGTATGCCGTGCTCGGGCATCGTACTATACTGCCGAAGTTGGCAACAGCCCTAATCCCTCGAAAACCATTTTCAAATTGATGAAGGACCTTCTAGCGAAGCGCCCTGATGCTCCGGCGACTGGCTCCATTGCACATTGTGAGGCCCTCGCGGTGTTCTTTCAGGAAAAGGTCCAAAACATCTATAAGACCTTTCCATTTACAGGACCCTCAGTTGAGTCTCCGATTTCCATCTGTGGAGACACGGTCCTGCACGCGTTGCCCCTGTTGACATCGGAAGGGTTTGACATCTTGGCAAAGCAGGTGAAGTCTGGGTCCCCCGCTGACCCTCTTAGTTCGGCTCTCTTTAGAGATGAGTCGTTCCTGGGTCGGACCGTGGTTCACTCCTTGATCAACAGCTCGTTGGAGTCGGGCACGGTCCCCCTTAGTTGGAAGCGGGCGGTGGTTTCTCCCATTCTAAAGAAACCCTCTTTAGACCCAGGCAAGCCTGAAAACTATCGGCCTATCTCTTTGCTTCCCTGGCCGACTAAAGTAATGGAGGCCCATGTCAACAAAGTTCTCTCGGCCCACCTCATCCAGTTTAACATCTTGGATCCCACCCAAAACGGCTTCCGTGCTGGTCACAGCACGGAGACCGCCCTTCTCTCCATGGCTGAACACCTGCGCACAGTGATGGATGCGGGGCAGACAGCGGCGCTCGTTTTATTAGATCTGAGCGCCGCGTTCGACACCGTGTCCCATCCTATCCTGTTGCATCGCCTGGAGGAGATTGGGTTGGGTGGCTCTGCCCTCCAGTGGTTTCGCTCCTTCCTGAACGACCGTTTCTTTAGCGTTGCGCTGCCACCGTCCCAGTCCCAATTCCTTCCTCTGAGACAGGGGGTCCCACAAGGCTCCTCGCTAAGTCCCACGCTGTTCAATCTGTACGTGAGACCGCTGGCTGAGATCGTCAAGCAATGGGACATGACTATGGTCTCGTATGCTGACGATACTCAGCTAGCGGTTACTATTAGCGGGGATGCGGACCGGGATGCCCCTAGGTTTCAGAGTGGACTTAGGGCGGTGGCAAGCTGGATGAAGAACAACTGTCTCCAGCTCAACGCGAAGAAAACCGAGATCATGATCGTCGGCAGGAGGGCGGAACTGTGGGGGGACAAGTGGTGGCCCGTTGAACTGGGGCCGGTCCCTCTCCCGGTCACTGAACTTAGGAATCTGGGAGTTTGGATGGATCCTGCTCTTAGTTATGAGGGCCATTCGAAGAAAATCGCGGCCTGCTGTTTTGGCATCTTGCGGTCGCTGAGGCCTATTCTTAAGTTTTTTGACCGCGGTACCAGGCAGTTGTTAGTCCAGGCCACGGTACTATCTCGCCTGGACTATGCCAGCTCGCTTTTGGTAGGGACCAATGTGGCGGAGACCACCCGCCTCCAACGCGTGCAGAATGCCGCGGCGAGAGCCATTGTTGGCTTACCCCGAAGGAGCTCTGTCTCGGGAGTCTTGAGATCTTTGCATTGGCTCCCCATTAAATCACGCATCCAGTTTAAGGCGTTGTGCGTGGCGTTTAAGATCTTGAGGGGAGTTGGTCCGCCAATTCTTGATGGTCTCCTGTCATGGTATGTTCCTTCCCGCGCTTTGAGATCGGGAAGTCAAGCGCTCGCGGTGGTCCCCCGATACAGGCTGTGTCGGGCTGGGGGTCGCTCTTTCCGGGTTAGGGCGGCTAAACTTTGGAATTCCCTCCCCGCGGACTTGCGGCTACTGGATGACCTTTTGGCCTTTCGCAAAGCGCTGAAAACTTTCCTTTTTAAATAAATTTTCTTTCTCTGTTGTGTTTCTGCTATCTGTTGCACTTTGCCTGCCATGCGCCAGGACGCCCCTTAGCTGGGGCAGCTGTGCGCAATACAAAAGTGCATAACATAACATAACATAACATAACATAACATAACATAACAACCTATCATAATAACAAATAACAGACGTGCCATTAATCCACAATAAGTAGAAAGCATAGAAGGTCCATTCATAACTGTGAAGCCTACATTACCACCATCAGTAAATCACCACATCGCAACTATGTTCAAATCACTCGGTTGTTGGATCAGGAATGGGCTCTAAGTATATCCCCCGGAAGTCCGCCCATCTCTTCCATATCTTTAGATGTTTTCGAGGTCAGCCCAGAGCAGCAGAAATAGGTATTTCCAGCCCATGCAAAAATCTAGGCCCCTTTTCCAGACTCCTAAAGAGGGCGGGGAACAATCCTTATTTATAGTCCTGCACATCATGAACATATGCACAGGGAAGAGCAACTATACTAATCTAGGTAAACTTCAAATATTTGAATTATTCTGTTTTTTTATGACAAAATACAATGGCCTTCATCAATGTGTGGCGCTCAAATATTTGATCATTCCAGTAGGGTAGTATGATTTGACTCGGAGAGTGTTGATTTCTTCTCCAGGTATGTACGCATGAACTACATTTTTGTCAACTTCATAGTAATCTTGCAGTGCCTTTCCTATCCTAGATGACCAGAGTAGTGCAAATAACAACAGCACGACAAAGCAAAAGGCAAAACATTCGTATGACACTGTGACTAATGTCATTATAATGTAGCAACTCCACAGCTTCAAAAGATTAATGAAAGGAACACCATGCAGCTGCAGCTGATGTCACACTGTCGATCGCCAATGAGCCTTAAGCAACATTCTGAAATACAGATTTTCCTAATTAGCACAGTGCCTTTACATTCTCTTCCAGGTATGCTTCAAAAGAGGAATTCAGCGCCATGGCACTTCTAATAGTGTGTCCTGCCCACTCGCAAATTTGAAAGCGTCGTGCTCATGTTGGGTCCAGACACAGAAGTACTACTTTCCTCAATGTTCTTACTAAAACTGTTGCTTTGAGTTGCCAATACGTCTGAAGAAAGGCAAACAGTAACATGAAAAAAGTCAAAACGGTTGACAGTGTGAACAATGTTTTCACTCTATGCCAATTGTAGGGCTTCAGAAGCAAAGCTGCAGCTCATGCTTGATTGTCCGTCAGGGTCTGGTGGATGTTTGCTGATAATGAGGTATAGTTGACAGGGGTGGCTCCTCCGTTTGAGCAGAGGAACGTCGTCCCACAGGACAGAGCTGAAAAATAAAATAGTAATAAAGTTCATGTATTACCATTTTATTTTTCAGTAACCAAACCGCCCTGAATTGAGTGACAGGAAGGGGCGGGCCAATGCAGCTGAGTGGCAGGAGGGAGCTGTGCCCTTTAAAATGTCCATGTCTCTTTGGCATTTTAAAGTTCTCTAATCCAGCTGTTTCTCTAACCCAACTGTTTTAGACAGCATGGTTAGAGAAAGCGCAGGACTCCAGTACTCATAGGAGCAGAGAAAGCCTGCTCTATCCAATCCTGGCGCTGCTTTCATGCTGGTGAGAGCTGCGCCTTGGTTAGTGCAGTTTCCTAGTCCTGCATTGGAGCCTGCCTGGAAGAGAGACGACCGGTGGAAGAAGATGTCGCATCTCAAGGTAAGTAGTTGATTTACTTATTTTTTTTGCATATGTATATGCTTGGTACATTATGACTGTAGTCAGCAGGCATTTAAGAGATTAACATAAGTAATCAGACTACACAGGAAAAAAGATCATTACAATCCAGTTTAATATAGATATATATAGGGATTTTACACTTTTGCAGATCTAACACAGATGGTATCTTCCTAGTACTTATAAAGAGGAAGACTGCTAGAACTTCAGACAGTATATTCTGTTCCAGTGAAGAGTTATAGATATATATAGACTGGCACGTTCCTATATAGAGACTGGCAAGCCTTACCATCTGCTCATACGAGGTAGTAACCATTGACACAATGGATTTGGACTGTGACAACCCATTTGTTTTGTACAGAATGATGTTGGTATCAAGGAACTAGTCGGGCATCAACTGGAACCACTGCCTGCAAAGCACACATCACAATCCAGCGTTACTACGAACACAATGGTAACTCCATTGGGGTGGTATGTCAGGGAAAGGAGTATACTGTACAATGAAGGATCTCATTGGCATTCACAACTGTGCAGAGTGAGTTGAAAAAGCACTTCCACTTTCTTTATATTTATGTTTTTTTGGCAATACCAACAGCTGTACAGTTGGATTCTTCACTTGTCAAACATGAAACATTTTACTTTAGTGAAAAGACAGCTGTATATGTAGGACAGAAGTTTGAAAGTTTGAGAATTCCTCATTTCTTATAAGCCCCTCTCTTCTTTCTCTTTCCTAATTTCACAGTCCAAGGGCATGGATGGAAAGGTGACAGAGTCTAGGGGAATGGCCAAGATGGTGACCAGGCAACACAGAGGCCTAAGAAGATCTGGCTAACACCGCATGTAAGAAGCAACTAGGAACTCAATGCTTCATAAGCTCAAAGTAAGACGTGAAGAGGAGGTGGTGACAAAGGAGTCAAAACAGTGACTTAAGCTGGAGAACGGGGGCGATATTGAATTGGTGCAGGAATAGTGCACAGTGGCACTGCTCACATCATGCCTAACTGACAACAATTCCCTCATGATATCTGCAGCCAGAAGAAAGGAAGCAGCTGCCTCAGTGAACTCTCCTCTAATTCATTTCTACAAGACTATTGAATCTGTATATTAAGGATGATGGAACTGTTGCAGAGGACTGATAAGAACACCTTAAAAACAATGTTAAATTTGATTTGGAAGAGACTGTAACAAGCCAGGAACAAAGCGTAACTCATTTGGACACATCAACAAGGACCAAACAAGATGTTGAACAAATCCACCGTGACCTCAGCAGATTAAAACAAATCGACACCAGAGGTACACTCGCTGGTGGACTTAAGGTCCATACAAATAAGAGTATTTATTGGGAGTTCCAGAAAAGGAAGGTGAAGAAGTTGTGAAACGTTTTTCTGGCTCTTGGATAGAAAGGACTATAGAATTTCCCAATGGGGTGCTAAAGGAAGCAACACACCAGTGTTACCAGCTGAAGATACAAAAGCAAATATCAGCAAAGCATATTAAAGACCCCTCAACTAGTATGATCTTAGGAAAGCAGGCCTTTAGGGACATTATCATGAAAACCATCTGAAACAATGGCGAACTGAAAAACGAGGAAACTTGATATATCTACTCTTGGATACTATCCGAGCCACAAAGGGAAGGAAGAAAGTACGGAACAATTAAAGAGCGATTTTGCAGCATGTGGAGCAAGGGAAAAACTTCCCCTTCCCACAAAATTGAGAATAGTGATTCAGGGCAAAAAACACTTCGTTTGCAGTGCAGAGAAGGCACAGCAGTTACCAGACTCTATGAAGGCCCATTTTTGTAGGGGAAAGGGACTCCGAGAAAAAAGCATACTTGTCAGACTGTGAGCTCAGCCAAATTGGTACTGTGGACTATAATAGAAAATGGTATGACAGATAATGACTGATGTATATAATTAGTTCTGCGTTTAACACCAACTCACATTTATGGGTATTCTCTTTTTTGCCATGTTATCTAAAGAAATGCCAATAAAAGGAACACAACCTTAATACTGTCCCCAAAATATCATTGCACAAATATCATGTCCACAATAAAGTGATGTCAAGAATATCATGGGACAGAATATCGTTGGTGAGAATATTGGTTTTTAAGTGATTATATATATTTTTACTCAAAGTGAAATACACTAAGCATATACATAAGACACAATGGCACTATCCCCCAACTCAGATCAATATATCATCGGTCTCCAAGCATGCACCCGTTCAGCAACTGGCAGTCTGTCGTATCATGCAGGGACTGGTCTAACAGAAGAGACGGTGCAGTAGTACACAGGTGGAATGCATTTGCCAACAATGGTAGAGTGGAATGGGATATCTAAAGGGGAGGTGATACAATAAAGTAGGGATATTAGCCTCAGGACTTCTGGTGGGGGTGAGGCAGATTAGTGGAGCATGGGGACTCTGATACATAAGCGTGGAGGATATCCCTGGCGTGAACCCCACTGATGGAATGGAATGGAAAGGAGTTTTGTAAAGCGCGGACAGTTACCCTGAGGCATCCAGGCGCTGGTGGGTAGAGGAACTTCTGCTGGGGTGGATCGCCGGTGGATGGGTTTATTTAGATGTTTTTTTGGTTGAAGAGGAAAGTTTTCAGTTGTTTACGAAAGGTGAGCAGGTTCAGGTTGGATCTTAGGTGGAGGGGGAGAGAGTTCCACATCTTGGATGCATTGTAGGAAAAGCTGTGACCACCTGCTCTGGCTCTTCGTATCTGTGGAACAGCAGTTAAAAAGGCTTTGGATGAGCGGAGATCTTTTTTGGGGTGGTAGGGGGAGATCAAGGGATGATTGATCAGCGGCCCCGATCTCCAGAAGGATTGGTGGGTAATGCACATGGCCTTAAATTTAATCCTCTTTCTGACAGGGAGCCAGTGCAGGGATTTCAGGCCAGACCCTATAGAGTTTCTACGCGATATTCCAAGGAGTGTGCGTGATGCGCAGTTCTGGACCCGCTGAAGTTTGTTTAAGCAGTATTCTGGGGATCCCAGATATAAAGCGTTGCTGTAGTCTATACACGATTGATTTAGGCCCTGGATTACAACCTGTTTTGCCTCAAAAGGGAGGAGTGGTAGGATTTTTTTCAGTTGCCTAATTAGGCCGAAGCAGGTTGCTGACACTTTGGTGACTTGTGTGTTAAAGGTCAGAGCTTTGTCTAGCCATACTCCAAGACTCTTTATGTTGTCTTTGGGTGCGGGGGGTCGCCCAGGCTAGGGGGCCACAGAAGCTCTAGAGTGGAAGGGGCCTGAGATCCGAGCAGCATTAGCTCCGTCTTGTCCCCGTTGAGCTTTAGGCATGAGCTAGTCATCCAGCTCTTTACCTGCTCCAAACAGGGGTTCAGGTTGGTTTGTGATTGCTGGCTATCCTTGTGTGCAAGGGAGACCACTAGCTGAGTGTCGTCCGCATAGGTGACGATGGTAATGCCGTGTGGACAAACAATCTCTGTCAGTGGTCTCATGTATGCATTGAAAAGCGTGGGGCTTAGTGAGGAGCCCTGTGGCACTCCACACCCCAGAGTCTTGCTTGCGGAGACTGAGGTTCCTTCAAAGACACTGAAGGTACGGTCTTTTAAGAAGGATTTAAGCCAGGCTAGGGCTTTTCCCGATATTCCCAGACTTAGTAGGCGGTGGAGGAGGATTTGATGGTTCACCATGTCAAATGCGGCGCTTAGATCAAGGAGGATCTGCCACTGCTCCTCCCTGATCTAAGATCCTCCTTGCCTCCTCTATAACCGCTACCAGGGCCGTCTCTGTACCATGCCTGGGTCGGATGCCAGTCTGTGTAGTGTCCAGCAGTTGGTTACTCTCGAAGAATTTGGTTAGGGATGTGTTAATGTACTTTTCAAGGAGTTTGCTTGTCCAGGGGAGTAGTGAGATAGGCCGATAGTTATTGAGGTTGCGAGGTTGGAGGTTGGATTTTTTTAAGAGTGCACGTACTCTCGCATGTTTCCATGTTAGTGGGACTGTGCTAGTAGTTATCGAGGAGTTCAGCAGTTCCAGTAATGTGGGGAGAATTGCCTGTCCAACCGAGATCAGTGAGTTTGGTGGGGCAGGATCACAGGGTGAGCCAGATTTTATTTGGTGCATTAACGAGTCTAATGTGACTGGATCTAGTTGTGGAAGGTGGGCTAAGGTGTTGGGGAGAGATACCTCTGTTTCTACTACGGAGGAGTGGCTTTTGGAGAAGGGTTCTACTCCCGTATTCGGAAAGGATGTGTAGATGTTATTTATTTTTGTAAAAAAGAACTCAGCTAGATCCTCACATCGTGGGGGTTCAGTGGGATTAGCGGTAAAGGGCGGGGGAAGCATGGTGAGGCTTTTTACCGTTCGGTACATTTCTTTGGGCTTGCACTTGGCTGCCATTATTTTAGCCTCATAGTAGGCTGTTTGGGTCAGCTTTATTGCTGACTTATAGGCTCTGAAGGCATCTCTGTATATAGTTTTATCTGTGGCCATGTAGTTTAAACGCCACTTCCTTTCGAGCCTCTTACAGGTACGTTTTTTCTCTCGGAGCTCTTCCGTGTACCAGGGGGCTGTTTTATGGTGTCTTTTTGATCTGATGATGCCAAGGGCTAGTATGGACTCTAGTGAGCTCGTGATCCAGCCGTTATACTCGATGTTGCCTTTTGAGGGGTCACTGTTGAGTACCGGTTTAGTTGTAATGAGGTTGCTAGCCCATTTATCCGGACAGAGTTTGGACCAGTTCCTAGATCTAGAGGCGAGGTGGGGGGAAGGGACACATATGCGTGTGGTCCAGGAGATTGGAATGAGGAAGTGATCAGTCCATGGAAGGCGAGTGAGGGCGCCAACTGTTAGTTGGGGGCAGTTGGTGAACACAGGATCTAGCAAGTGGCCTAATATGTGGGTGTGGGAGGGGACGAGCTGTTCTCGTCAACACCCCTTCTGAGAGGTATCAGATTAATTCTCCTGGGTGGAATCATCACCTGCGGCTGGGAGCTTGTGATATTGTCTATACAGGGACAGTCCTGAAGAATCATGCCCCACGCCTGCACATGATCTGGGCTTTGCAACCCTTTTTGCATCTCTGACCGCAACAAAGCCCTTTGACAGGTACCTCATTTGGACAATGCTTCCCCCCACCACTGGATCGTGGGCCCTCTAGGGGATGCCATGGGGCATCCCTGAAGCCTCGGGCCAGGCTCTCCAGTGTGCATGCCAGCATCCTATACACAGAGGGGCGGGAGTGAAGTCCAGTCAGTGGTCATCACTAATACTGCCCTACCTTCAGGGGTCAGTGGTCTGCCACTTCAGTCAGCCCTTGACACTTGCCCAGGCCGCTGTATAATTAGTAGCAGGCAGGAAGCACGTTCAGACAAGGCGTAGGGAGTGGACCGTGATGATCCTCCCGCTCTGCCGCCAGTTTCCTTCTGAGCGGTCCACCACCAATGCGGAGCAGGTCACAAGAAGTCCCTCTGCCTCAAGCCGTAGGCGACAGCCCCTGTCAAGCCACTCCCAGATGCTACATTCTCACCTGACACCAGCAGTAAAGCCACAGCTGTTCCGGAAGGCCTTAAAAACCTGGCTGTTTTCTGAAGCGTACTTGTAAAGCCGACTTTGTCTGACAGTGTGTTGGATGACCTGCTTTGGCGCCTTGATGCCCTTGGGCTAAGTTGCGCGATATAAGTCTCTGTTCATTCATTCATTCACAGCTGCCATCTTGCCTGAGCACATTTGTCTGTAAAGCTCAATCTGGCAAAGGATTCGCCGGGCAATAGTTTTGTCTGCCGGCTGCATAGTACTCACTAGCTCTCCCTGGGTCATCAGGGACGCATTTTACCCCACAGGAGATGGTCCCAACAGACGTTTTTAAATATATTTCTTGTAATTTAGTATAAATAGTTTAGTTATTTGATAAATTACAATCTGATAATATAATTAATGCTTATGTAAATTATTTTATTTATAATGTTATTTTTTGTTTGTTAAGTTATGTTATGTTAAAAAGGTTTCTAAAGAGCTCAAATACCCATGGGTGTCTTGGCGCTAATTGAATGGCAGTCAAGTGAGGATACTTAGAGATTACTAGGCACCTAAAGGTTAAAAAGCCAGGTTTTTATTAGCTTCCTGAAGTTCCACAGGACCAGGGCGTCAGTGGTAAAACAACTGCCTCCCCATTTTAATCTCTTAAACCTGGGACAGGGCACTGTCAAGCTATTTTTGGATCGAAGTACTCTATTTGGAACATACCATGAGATAGATTTTTTTAAAAACAATGACCTACATCGTGCAAGGCTTTGTAAATAAGGCACAATGCCTTATATTTGATGTGGTTAGTTACCGTCAGCCAATGCAGTTCCTTGATGGCCGATGAAACTGGATGGAATTCAGGCAGGTCGAAAACAAGCCTGGCTGCCACATTTTGTACACTCTGAGGTTTCTTCATATGTTGTTTTTGAAGTTTGGCAAAAAGACCATTACAGTAGTCCAATTTTGATAGGATTAATAAAGAAACAACTGTTTTCTGGTGGTCAAAGGGATAAAAGGAAGAATCTTTCTGATAATCCTCAGTGTTGAAACTGGCTGAAACAACCGAGCTAATGTTTTATTAAAGCGTACTTTGTCGTCTATTATTATGCCCAAGTTTCTTACTTTTTTGTGCAGGAGTGGGGAGAGTTTCTATCTCTGTTGGCCAGCATGCCAGGCTCCAAAAATAAGGATTATTACCAAAGAGTATCACCTCGGTTTTCTCTGCATTTAGCTTGAGACAATGCTTTCCCATCCAGCCACTAACTGCTCTCATACAGTTGTGAAACTGAGAGGTAGTTACTTCAGTATTGTTCAAGGCTACCACCACAATTTGTGTGTCGTCTGCATAAGAAGTAGGGGAAAAACCAAAAGATCTGATCAGAGGGGCCAGTTCTGAAACATAAACATTAAAAAGCAGAGGACTTAACGAAGATCTCTGTGGGACCCAACATGGGAGTGAGAAGAAATTAGGAGAAAAGTTCTCTAACATGACTAAATGACTTCTGTTTGTCAGAAATGATTGGAGTAGGGCCAAGGCTTTGTCGACAAAGACCAATTGTTTGAGACGGTTGACAAGAGTGACATGGCCAACCATATGAAATGCTGCCGACAGATCCAGAAGATAAGTGCTCCCTCTTATCCAGGATTGTTCTTAACTCACCCATTGTTTTTCTTAGTGCCGTCTTGGTATTATGTTCGGCCCTAAAGCCAAATTGAGAAGGATCCAACAGATGATTATCCTGAATGAACTTTGATAATTGTGTGTTAATATGTTTTTCCACAAGTTTGGCCGGAAAAGGTAACCTAGAGATGGGGCGGTAAATGGCTGGGTTGTCCGGGTCTAAGTTTGATTTCTTTTTAGGAGTGGTGAGATAGAAGCCCTTTTCCAAAGATCAGGAAAGATACCCGTGCTGAACATCCCAATAAAGATGCCTGGTAAGGGAGTTGCGATCGAAACTGGAATCTGTTTTAATACAGAAGGAAGGCATGGGTTGAAAGGGGATCCTGACTTAGTGGAATTAATTAACTTTGAAACTTCATCCGTGGTGGTGACTGTAAATTATTTGAGATTAGCAAAAGGACTAGTACTAGCCGCATCTAAGGTCTGATTATTGATTGATTATTGATTATGGAAAGGAATTAATTAGTTACATTATGTTTATGTTTATATTCATTATATGTATTATGTTTGATGTTTTTATATATCATTTCATCTTATAGTATTAAGATTTTTATCAATTACTGGGTCATGTTGTAGGGTGGGAAGTGTTTTAAATATATACTTTTAATGTAAAAAAATTGATTAATTGTTTTATCTTACTTCTTTTCAATTAATTATATCAATTATATAATGTACAAAAAGTACATATTTATAGATTACTTATTGAAATATATGTTTTGTTTATTTTTTACCAATACTTTGGTTTGTTTTTTTATACGTGTGGAAATAATAAATCTGATCTTTCCAAAGTCCAACCGTACTGTTGCTTAAGTTGCACTGGGAATTGTAAATCTGACCTCTCCGAAGTCCAACATTTTCGCTACTGTTGCTCAGGTTGGAGTAGAGCGAAAATGGTAATCTGTCCTCTTCAAAGTCCAGCACTACCCCTACTGTTTCTCAGGTTGGAGTGGCAATAGTAAGACTGACCCTTCGAAAGTTCAATACGTTCTCCACTGTTGCTCAGGTAAATAGTAAATCTGACCCCTAAAGTCCAACACTTTTACTCCAAAGTTCAAGATCTTCCCAACTGTTGCTCAGGTTGAAGAGGAGTTGAAATTGGCCCTTCCAAAGTCCACCACTAACCCTACTGTTGCTCAATTAGTAGGGGGTAAGTCCAACACTGTTCCTACTGTTGCTCAGGTTGGAGTGGGAATAGTAACACTGACCCTTCCAAAGTCCAACACTTTCCCTGCTATTGCTCAGGTTACAGTGGAAATACTAGGGGCATATGTACAATCCCCTATCGCTTCACAACGTCACTTTCAGTGACGTTGTGGTGGCAATAGGGGCCTCGCCTTATTTACAAGGCAGCGTTAAGCCACTTAACATGGCTTAACGCTGCCTTGTAAATAAGGCCCCCTGTCACACTATGCTTAGAGTGAAAGGGGTGGGCGTTCCACCGCAACTCCCATTGTTTTTAACGCTACACCCTATTTACAAGGGCAGCGTAAACAGGAGGCAGTGCCAAAATTAAGACCAGGGAATACCTGGTCTTAAACTTGGTGAAACGAAGCTAAATGCTTTATTTCTCCTCGTTTTTGCTTTTTCCATGTGTGCTGCCTTGTGCAGCACACATGGAAAAAGCAAAACGTCTTGGATTGTGCATGAACAGGAAGGAAGGAAAATCTTTTTAAAAAATGATATTTTGTTACTTCCACGTGTACTGAATTAAGCAGCACACATAGAAGTGACAAAATGGCATTTGAAGATTGTTTATGTGCAGGAAGGGGGACCGTCCTGCACATAAACAATCTCCCCTTGCACGCAGACACCCTTGCACCATAGTGCAAGGGTGCCTGCATTAGCGCTTCACTGCTAAGTGTAGCACCGTGTCAGGGGGACACGCAAAGCTGCACCATATCCTTGTAAATATGGTGCAGCCTTGCGCTTCTGAAGTGGCGAAGGGAGGCGTTAACCATTACAGCTAGCGCCTCACTTCGCCACTTGCTTGTACATATGCCCCTAAATCTACCTCCCCTCCAAAGTCAAAAACATCTCCTACTGTTGCTTACGTAGGAGTAGAAATTGTAAATTTGACCCATCCAAAGTTCAATATTTTTCCTAATGTTGCTGAGGTTGAAGTGGCAATTGTAAATCTAACCCTACCAATTTGGAATACTTTGTCTACTGTTGCTTCGGTTGGAATGGGGATAGTAGATCTGATCCCTCAAAGGTCCAACACTTTACCTACTGTTGCTTACTTTGGAATGGAAATAGTATATCTGATCCCTCCAAAGTCTAACACTTTCCTTACTGTTGGTCCGGTTGGAGTGTTAATGGGAAATGTGACCCATTCAAGGCCCAACACTTTCCCACTGTTGCTGAGGTTGGGGAGGCAATAGTAAATCTTACCTCTCCAAATTCCAACACTTTCCCTACTGTTGTTCAAGTTGGAGTGGTGTGACAACAATTAACACTTTTCCCACAATTGCTCAGGTTTGAGTGGGAATAGTGAATGTCAATTCTCCAAAGTTCAACATTTTGGATAATATTTCTTAGGTTAGATGTTATTTTTAGCCCTCCAAAGTCTAACTTATTTTTTATTTGATTTTTTAACATATAGTTTTTGTGATTTAGCTTTAAAAGTTATTTTAGTTTGAATGTTATTATTTTTATATATTTTAGCTTTCTTGGAGTAATACGTTTTTATTAATTTTGTTGATTTTAATAATGTTACTGTAAATGTTTATTTTAACTGTAATATATATATATATATATATATATATATATATATATATATATTATTGCAAATTTTCATTAGTATTTTTATATTTTGTTTTTCGTGTTCTGTTACTTTTCTACATTTATTTTCAAGCATATATTTTATTTTTTAAATGTAAAAAAATATTTTTATATTTACTATATCACATGTATATATTTCTTTAACTGTAATATTATTTTTTAAGGTAATATATTTTTTTAAGTAAATATAATAGTAAATACTTAAAATTGGCTATATAAAGAAATTATTTCGGTCTCCTATAATTTTTGTAGTCAATATTTTTTTACTTTATACAGAAAGTATATAAAGTCGAGATTTTTAGCCTTGATATTTTTCCGGAGATGTTTGTTATTGTAACATTTTTGTCGGTAATATTATGTCATAGAAATCCTAAAAACATCTGACGTATGATGAAAGGATTAACAGTGTCCCTTGTTGTCCATAATATATTAAATTTACCATATCTTCCCTTTCTAAGTCCCCTTCCGGAGTATTATTGTTCGCACCACAGAGATGCTGATCAGGCGAATCGATTCAACCCAGTCTTCTCAACTCCCAGTAAAATATGTTGAAAACTTAGAGGAATATGTTTTATCTCTCCATCTTGGCAAGAGGAGAAAAGTTCCTACTCGGATCTCTGCAAGTAAGTTCTGAAGATTTAATGTTTCACAGGTAAGCTCTGCAGAGGCATTCAAAGTTACTGCAGCTTTTCTGAGGAACTTGAAATACCATTTTGAAATAGTTATGATATGAGAGACACTTGAATGTGTCTTCATACATGTTTTTGTGGTTCTATACCGACCAGCTGTTACATCTGCCCCGAGAACCATGCCAATCCTGATAACTGTGCTAAGGGCATACCAGAATTTACGCAACTCCAAGAGAAAAAGGAGCACTTTTCACATTCTTAAGCAGCATGTTGCAGGACGCCCCACTCAGCATGTGGTTAAATGTCTGATTTCAGTTGCTCTCTCTGAGTCATATATAAGGAGGCATGTCCAAATAGTGTATGCACCATAATGCATTCCTTGCCTGATTTTTGTCACATTCTTTACCCCATTGCTACTACTTTTGTCTCTGAATTTTGCTTCTAGTAGCTGGTACATCTACTGAATCTACGTCTGGATTTTCTTGCTTGGCGTTTTCCTCTTCCTGAAATCAGAAATTGGCATATAAATTTAAGTAAGTAAGTAAGTGACAGTAAGTGACATATTTATAAAGCGCACAAATGCCGAGACGTCTTGGTGCTAAATGCTGAGCGGCGTCTTGGCGTTAAAAGATTACCTCTACCACCTTAATAAACACAATCTGGTTAGCCCAAAGCACAGATCTTAGAAAATGTCTGCTCGACTTCTGGTAGCTATGGCACAAGCAGCAGGCAGTTCCCAAGAGACTGTGGAAGGTCCAGCAGTACCAACAATTTTAAAGTCAAGAATTCAATGCATTTCCCAAACAAGTTTAAATAACTAGAGAAATATTTAATGAGCAGATGGTCCCAAGAGCGTCAAAAGTGGGTAATAGGAACTGGAACTATGGTTTTTTAAGGCACAAAACACCTAGAAAAACAGCATTGACATTTTCAGTTGACTAGGATTTCAGACTGAGCACGATAAAGCAGTGGTTGGATATCCCAAGAGGGCTGTACCAGTCACAGCTTTTATCTTTGGACTCAGTCTCTGAAATGGAAATCGGAATCCCTCAATAGGGCAAAGTTCAAGGCTGAGGGTGGTGAGGTTCCCACAAAGTTGGATACGCCGCCGTCAAGCTCCCTCTGAAGCCACTGGTTTTGTCATCTAAAGCTCTGAGCAGGACAAACGTGGATTTCATATCTACCAAGGTCACTTGGTGAAACGGGTAGATTTGTCGCCTCACCCGGGTCCAAGGTTTTACCTTTAAACTTATTTACTTTTTTGGTTAGAAAAATTCTTCAGCGGAGAAAGGCTGGAAGCTCCAGCCGGGAAGACTCCACAAGGCCGGATATCTTTACTGTGGTGTCCAGCTAGACCTATTTTCAGTGAGACAAAGCATGCAGCGTGTGAAACCTGCCTTTCATGCCAGCCTGTGGTGCAACCACTGTGGGCAAGTCTCAGAAGTCTGTTCCGGTCCTGTGGCAGTGGAAAAAATTACTAAATCCTAATTTTCTCCAACTGCTAGGGAAGTTCCTACTGGTCAGCACTTCAGCCCCTTGCTCATGAGGGCAGGTTTCTAGGCGCCACATCTCTCTCCAGCCAGGTCTCTTACAATGTCCACTCCACAGTGGTCAGCTGGGTCTCTCGGAGTCATGTGTCCTTCTGCTTTTGATGTCTCTGAAGCTGGCAAACAAGAGGCCAACCACTTGGGGAGAGGAGTTGGCCTAACGGCTAGGGCGATGACCTCGAATCTGGGGAAGCGGGTTTGAGTCTCGGCAATGACGCTAAACATCCTGTGATTCTGGGCAAATCACAATCTCCCCGTACCTAACAAAAATTATGAACATGTCCTCATGTAACGCAACTGGTGCTATGTAAAGCGCTCGGATACTGGGTCAAGTTTGTGCTATATAAAACTCCGTAAAATAAAAAAAATAAAAAACTTGAAGCTCAGGGAGCAGTTCCAATACCTGGGAGGCAGCGGGAGTCCAGACCCCTTGAGTCCTTTTCTTGAAGCTAAACCACAAGTTGTCTTTCTTCCAAAAGGACTTTTTTTTCAGGTGTAGTCTTCCCAGGTCTCGGAAGGTTTTGAGGAGGTGATGGCGAGGTGTCAATCTTACCCTGTGCACAAGGGACATTGCCAAGATAGCGGCCGTAGCTTGAGGGGCTTCGCTGCCAGCTTGTTAATGATTTATCGACTGGCCAGCCCATCCCGTTGTCTCGAGACAGCTTTGGCTCCCCTGGTTGGTGATGAATACCGGGGCCATATGGTGGTGCGGATTGGAGCTGCTGTTGCCGGGCTCCTGCCATGACAGAGGTGCGGCCGGACTGTGGCCTAACGCCTACTGAGGTCCCCGCCCTGGCCGAGTTCCGGGGCTGTGTGCCGGCTGTTGGGCCGGCTCACTTCTGTTGGGGGCTGCCGCTGACTGGCACCTACCTACCCACTGCGCTGAGAGCTGCGGGAACACCCATTTGGGATTCGGATGGCGACTCCTTGCATTGGGATTTCTTAATTCCCCGGACAGACGGGGACCTGGAGACGAGGAAGCGGGTGGTCGGCCATGCGAGCTGCGCCGCATCCTCCGAGGGAACAGATTGTCTTAATCAGACCGGGTCGCGGCAAATCCTAGGCCCACGTGAGTCACACAGAGTCTGACTGAGACTTGAAGGCCTCCCACCTGCAGTGAGGACCTACAGAATCAGTTTGGCACTCATATGTTGACACTGCCTGCTGCTGTACAAGCCTGGAGGAGTGACCTGGGGCAAACCGGAGTGTTGTGTTGGTGCTGCTGGGGCATTGATGACCTGCCTGTAGACTCGGGCAGGTGTACCAGACTTTTTTGGGGCTGTTGTTCAGGCAGAGGCTACATTATTTATTTATTTATTTATTTAGCGATTTGTAGAGCGCCTGGTGACCCGGAGGCATCCCCGCGCTATAACATTTGTGGAGACCAGAGGAGAAAAAGAGGGGACTTTATTTTGGGAATAGCAGCGTTTTCAGTTTTTTCCTGAAAATCAGATGACTGGGTTCCAGCCGCAGGGGGCGGGGAAGTGAATTCCACCCGGAGGATGCTTTAACAGAAAAGCGTCGGACGCCGGTACGTGTCTTCCTGTATCTGGGGACGTTGGCCAGACGCTCATTATCCGAGCGAAGGGACCTGGGGGCCTTGTAAGGGGTAACCAGGTCTCTCAGAATAGCAGGGCCAAGACCATTAAGCAGTTTGTGTGCTCTACCTCTACCTCTACCCCTTACACTAAAAGGCTCAGGCTTACCGCCAATGGAGCGACTAGGTAGTTCCCGGGCACCTTAGGTGGGACTTTTAATTCCACTTCTGATCGAGGAGGAGGCACGGCCTCGTTAGTGACGGCCCGGAGGTTCTGCACCAGGCAGCCCATAAGGCTTCTGTAGGGGGCGCCGATGTTGGGATGCCGCCTGAGACGTCTGCACATCCATACATGGGGCGCCTCTCCTTTTGTCGCCGGTTGGGTTATCTCCCTGCCAGGAGCCTCCTGACTAGGACTGGCTGCCCCCTGAGCGGGCCCCCCGGGACAAGGATCCTGCACCTCCGTAGCTGAGAGGCGGCGAGCTTGATGTGGCTCACACGCTGCAGGTTAATTGTATGAACAATTGCCCTTAGATTGGAGTATGCCGTTATGGGTAAGGACATGACCCAAACGGGGGCACAACAGACAAAGATGGACCAATACACAGTGCTGGGGGTGCTACCATGGAGACCTCGAGCGCAGCCATGCAAGCCAAAATAGATGTGGTGTCTCTGGATGTTGGACTATTACGGGTTGGCCTCCGCACGGTGGCGGACAGGTCCCTGGCCACTGAGTAAATTGTGTCTGAACTGTAAGGTGATGTCTGCACTCTGAAGGCGGTCCTTACTGACTTATCTGCCAGATCACTGGCTCTGGTGCGCAGAGCGGAAGGGGCGGAGGGCTGCTCCCGAAGATGCAATCTTCCACTTGGTGGGTTTTCAGAGGGGGCAGAGGGCAAAACTCCTCTACTTTTCCTTGAGAATTGGATTAAAACTGCTCTGCCTGCGGTGGAACTGTCCTTCATTTTTGTGATGGCATGTATGCATTGTGCCATCACTCAGATATCTCCGGCTGGACCACCACACGCTTATTGCAAAGATCCTTAATTATAGGGACTGTGACTGCATCCTCAAAGCTACTCGTCGGGATGGTGACCCCGCTTTTAAAAATCACGCAATCCGAATTTTCCAGGATTAAATGTGTATGGTGCAACAACAAAGAGTGTCATTCCGGGGAGTGAAACAGAAATTGAGGACGATGAATCTGCAGTATATGCTCCTTTATCCAGCCAAGTTGAAGGTCATCCATGGATCACACTAATTTCTTCACCACTCCAGAGGCTGCCTAATATTGGCTGGAGGTGCGGGGCAAGGTGCAGTCCCTGGCCTCTCGGGAGCAGATGCGCGGCCAGTGACCGCGCGAAAAGCACAGAGGGAAGGCGGAGGGGTCAGCGGGGGCAGATGTCCCTTCCGCTCCTCCCAACAGGTCATGGTACTCCAGGATGTCTCTTTGGACTTGGAGCAACTGGACACGGACAACAAGAAACGGCTGCTGCTTCAAGTGGAACTATCGCTGCTGTGGACTGAGCATGAGACGGCAAGAGCCCAGTGGAGGAAGTCACTACCTCCAACTCTGACGCCAGTATGAGGGATGTTATGGAGGAAACTCCCCAAACCACAGACTTTGGAACAATTGATGCAATGGTGGGCTGTGTGTGACTGGCTATGGCTGCTGCTGAGAGGGGCATTTCCATTTGGTTCTTGTGAGTGTGGTGACTGGATTACGATGAGCATATATGACTCACGTGACTCCAAGGCCATTAGACACAAGCATTTGCTCTCTCTGTAATTTTTGTCTTCTACAGGTATCATCAGTATATCGTAATCCACCAAAAGTGAGACTACTGGTGCTGTAGGTTGTATTTGTTCAAAATGACAACTTTAAGTGTTTTTTTATTATTTTTTTCACTTCATCACTGTGTTACACAGTAGCATTTGACATCAAGGTCCTGAGGAAGGCCACAACACCACTGAGGTTATGCTGGCCGAAACATGTAGACCTGTTTATTGGACAGATGCAGTTAATATTTTCAAACTGCACATGCACTGTTTTTAACCCTGACACTAAGAGTTAACTAATAAAGCCTTTTTTCTCTTGGCAGTTAGTTTTAAAACACGTATCACATTTTTTGCACTGCGCCCATCACTCAAGCACTATATTTGCTGGATTTTAGTAGATCCTATATAAGAGTAAATCTAAAAAATCACTGAGCTCCTCCCTTACAGTGAGGGGGTTGTAGCCCTTGGCTGCAATAGGTGTTTCAGCCAAGAGGAGAAATCCCAGATGATGAAGCATGCCACTTCGATAGGTGATGGGATTCCGTCCTTATTAATGGACGCCCCACATTTATGATTGAGAGCCTTTGCTTGTGTTTTATGTTTCTAGAGCTTTTTGAAGCCAGTCAGATCCATGGATAATTAGGTGTTTAGCGAAGGAATCCTACTGACAGGTTTCTGGCTGGAGATCAGGGCCAACTGTTGTATCTCTGGGATGGGCACAAATATGTGGTGGGCGGGTGCCTCTCTCTCCACCTCATTCTTCATTATTTCTTTCTCATTCCTTTCTTCCCCTCTCACTTTCCTTCACCTATCTTTCTCTCTCTGTGAATCAGTGACTTGTGAGACAGCTGTGTGCTTGGGTATGACTGGACTGTAACAGAGTGTGAGTTTTGGAGTGTGTGGAGTGGCTAGGGGTGGGATAGTGAGTCTGTGGCTCACCAGTGTGCTGCTGACATACCTCCTCAGCCCGGCACTGTTATTTTTTATGTTTGTCTGTGCTGTGACAGGGAGTGGAGCACCTAGTGTTGACTATGCACTGCTGGTTCACTGGGTGATATCAGGGGTCTATTGTAGGCTGTGTTGGACACTGTATATTGATCATCATTCGCCACTGCGGGCTGTAACTAGACAATAGGATGTATTGACTGAACATGTGGAGGGGCTTGGGGTAGTTTCTATTGTTGGAGTTGATGATGATTGGGGAGGCCCAAATTGTTGTTGATGTGCTTACCCGGCGGGTGGGGGGCTTCTTCCCTTTTTTGTTATCATGTTTATTGGCAGAAGCAAAGGCGGAAAATATGGCGGCAAGGGTGGGGTTAGCACATGGGGTGGCGGGATGGGACAATTTAAATTTTTAACATGGAATGTTAGGGGGCTTTATTTTTTGTGAAGCGTTATAGACGTATTTCCGCAGGATGGGGATCATGTGACCTCGAAATTCAGAAGATGCACAAGAAATGGAGGGGTCAGATGCTTGCGACAACATATTCCACCTAAGCCCGGGAAGTAGTAGTTTGGATGGCCCGTAGGTCCCGTTCCGGGAATACGGCTATACAGCGGACATAGAGGGGAGGTACGTCTTAGTCTATGGCTTGCTTGATGGGACGGAGATATGAATGTTTATGCCCCGAATGTGGACAATGGTGAGTTTTATTTGCCATTGAAGGAGCTCCTGCTTCCATATGCAGAAGTGCCTATAATATGGATCGGTGATTTTAACTGCTTGATGGGACACTTGATAGACACCTCCCCGAAGCTCCATACCACACCCAACATAAGGGCCGATCTGCAGGAGGTGATGGAACGTTTGTGCTGTGTAGACATCTGGCGCAAGACTCACCCTGAAGTACAGGATTATACATGTTATATGCCCCTGTGCGCCGATTCTAGTTGACTTGATCAATTTCTACACTCAAGTGAGGCCACAACAGCTGCAATACAGACACGCATACTGGGCCATTTCCTGTCCGACCACACTCCTGTGCAGATAGAGTGGGGGCTGAGGGGAGGCAGGCCGAGAGTCCTTTTGTGGCGCCATGTTCCGAGAGGAACTACAGGAGGTGGTTACTGGAAATTTTATACTAATTGGTCATCTGCCACTAGTATGGGAATGGAGTTTACTGTTAGCCTCCAGCCGCCACTGCAGAACAGATGGGCTGCTTGTCTGCCTCTGCAGCTTGAGTCACTAACACTTACCACCCCACACATGCATTACACGTCCTCCCGACCCAGGTGGGATGGCACCTCGCTCAAAGGCTAGGAGGACTTCGCCCACGCGCATGGTTGATCCCTGCCTATTTCTCAAGGATCTCTTGGGGAAACACAGCCCGGCTGCCTACTGCTGCCAAGTTTGTTAGTTTATTGTTATATCTTTCTTTTGCGCTTAACTCACTCCCACAGAAGCGGTATTGCTTGATGGCCATAGTGATGTACGTCTTGCCACGTCACCCCGGTGTTGAGCGCAAGGACATTTAATTAAGACTAGCAAGGTACCATGTGATTCTAATTCCACTGCTTTGTGATTCTGTGGGACAATCTGTACTTTGATGTTTGTACATTCTTTGAATAAAAGGCAAGTTAAAAAAAAATCTTATCCTGTGCAATATCTAGAATTCTTTTTACCTATTCCTGGCTACTTTCTCACACTATCTTTAGCATCACTTTCTCTTCATCTTACTGTATAATTATCAGGGAATTTGTGTTTTCAAATGGTAAAATCCTTCAGGCACCAGTGAGGCCTCTCTTCAGCTTCCTTGCCACTCCCTTATTTAGATGAGCTCCCATTCCAATTGAAAAGCTCAAAATTGGTTCTCTACCTCACTGTGTTTGGAGCCAGGCTGGCTACGAGGGTCCATGTGATGAATAGGCAAAGCCCTCTTTGGCATTTTCAACTGAAAAGAAGATGTATTACAGCTGGTCTTCGCTCTGCCTGCTGTCCTGCACACCTCCCAGATGGCTAATCTCTGATAAGTGGCCAATAGTTAACATCAACCTGCTCTTCCTGCATTCAGAGACAAACCATTGTCTTCTGAACTAGGTTTGTTAACTCTCCCAGCCAAGGATGTGTATTCCAGCCCTGAAGGTGTGATGAGTGACTGAACTGGATTTCAGCAAATGCTTTCTCAGGCAGCCTAAAGTACATTTTATCCAGTTATTTTTCCACCATCAAAAAGCTGATTCATACATTGAAAATGAAGTGAAAATAAAGCTGAATTCCTTTTCCGACATATTCCAGGCGATGATGGAAAAATACGTATTTCATTCACACCTAAGCCTGTTTTATGGGCAATGTAGCTGCACCTACACAGTGGAAATTACTTGTAGGTCTCAAGTCGCTCTGAGGATACTCTTTTCACATACATAGTCAGCCACATTTTGATATATTCAACACCTTGCCTGTGGGCTAACCAGCCATACTTTAAGGGTCACTTATGTTTTCCTACTTGCCATGTGTTACTGCAGTGCCTTTAAACTTCAGCCCAGCCAGAGCACAGTGGTGCGCCAGACACCCATTTTAGTCATCTATATGGGTGATGTAAATACAAACTGCAATCCACATATGATATTTAGCTACTATGCTTTTGGTGCATTTTCTGTCCAGAGGTAAGTAAAATAGACCAACTGGGCAAAACCAATTTTATCAATAGCATTTAGGGACATAGCATTGTGGCGGCAAACATGGCACAAAGCCCTAATCCGAACAGAAATACGGCTCAGAGGAAGGTACAAAATCTGGGGTGACAGTGCAGGGAGGGCAGACTTGCTACACCTGATATAAGGGAGAGTTTAGACTTTGCAAATAACTTAAGAATTAAACCTCAATCTAGGGTCTCAGGATTGACAAAGGCTTGTTTTCACCACTTTTATCTCCTATCTGGGACCTTCTTTAGGAGAGACTGGGCACCTTTCATGTGTACTATTCAGTGCAGAGTAGCACTGTGGCTACTGCGAGTTCACTTCTGCTTGTGCAAGCAAGCAGGAGACTCAACAGACCTTAACATCAAGTCCATGAGAACCTGCAATGCCACTGACTCCTAATGTTTGGTTACACTATGGTTTCTTCCAAGGACCTAGCAAAAGAGTTAAAATGCTGGCGGAGCTAGCAGCCGAGGAAAATGGCCGCATAGTCCCTGAGCTCCGTCGGCACCACTTCACGATCCTACACTATCATGCACCAACCTTGCTATCACGTCACCCTCGACACCCCCGTGACTTACGGAGCTGATGGGGATCTGGCGGATCCGTTTTTGAAGAGATTCCGCCGGACCCGGCGGTGATTGCGGACTGGTCTCTGGAGCGCTGGGAGGCCCTGAAGACCGCGGGCTCCCGTAACGCCGGGGCCGCGCTACGTGAGGAGACGTGCGGCAGCGGTCAGGCGCGCGCACTTCCGGTTGCCGGCTCTCACGCATTGCGTGGTGGCGGGCTCGTGGAGGGGAGATTGCTGCCGGGACTGGCTGCCGGTACCAATGATAGTCCCAGCCGAGGAGCGGAATAACCTACGGTGAGCCCGTTTAGTGGAGAGAAGAGTGCCAGGGGGCGCCGTTGCTCTGCGGACGCCGGGGGCATAGAGGCCACATTGCACGAGGAGTGCACCTCGCTGAGCAGCGGGAGGGAGGTGCGGCCGGACTCGGGGCTCGCTCTCCCCCCTTTAGAACAATTCACTGGCTGGCTTTCTGACTCGGTGGCGGAGGCTGCGGTGGCACCCACATAGGACTGCTTTCCGTCACAACTCCCGACTCAGCTACATTGGGTGAACTGCTGCAGGGTCAACCCACGTGGCTCAGGCAGTACAACGTTGTATATCTCTGCTGAGGGATATCCCGAGTCCTGGCGAGGGAAGACGTGTACCTTCCCCATTCGAACAGAGACACGGGGGGGTGTGGCGGCGGTTCCCTGGCAGTGGACTTCCCCCCATCGTGAGTCCGGCGAAGCACAACAGTGGGTAGACAGCGGCGCCTGCAGTGTTTTGGCATCAGGGACTCTTCCACGCAGACGCACGGACATCGCAAGATACTGTTGAATATGGGGAAGGGAGACAGGACCCAGAGTAAGCTCCCGTTTTCACAAAGACGATTGCCAGTTCTGAGTCCTCAGCCACAGCGGGACGAAGAGATGCCTACAAGGGACCAGCAGGAAGAAAACTCCGATATAAAATCAATGCTCAGGTCCATGGAACAAAACATCCAGACAAACATAGCGGCACTGGGGACCAAGATGGATGCCATGTCCTACAGAATGGACCGCATGGCGGAGCGTCTCGACAAACACTCGGAACGACATGATATGGCTGAGCGGCGCATCACAGAGGTTGAGGAGGCCCAGACAGACTTGGACACGGCGAGACGCCGGGCGGAGACCCTTATCAGAACACTGCAGGACAAGACGGAGGACTTGGAGGCGCGGTCCCGTCGCTGTAACCTCCGCATCACTGGCCTGCCGGAGACCACTCAGACAGGGAACATGGAGCTATTCATCGAACGCCTGCTCACCAAGCTGCTGGGGGACGGAGTGTTCTCGGCAATGTTTGTGGTGGAACGCGCACATCGCACGCTGGGTCCAAAGCCCAATCCAGGTCTTCCTCCTCGACCGATCATAGTGAAGTTACTGAACTACAGGGACAGAGATACGGCGCTTAGGCTGGCTCGGACCAAGGGCGACCTGCGCTTCGAGGGGTCGGCGATCTCCATATTCCCAGACTTCACTGCGCGAGTGCAGGAGGCGCGCAAGCACTTTGCACCTCACAAGAAACGCCTCAGAGATATGGGCCTTGACTACGCCATGTTGTACCCGGCCAAATTGCGTGTCAACAGGCAAGGTCATTCGCACATCTTTACGGACCAAGCAGAGTTGCAAAAAGCCATGAAAAAATGGGCCAGAGAAAAGCCGGAAGAACTAGCCGAGAGTCAGAAAGACGCTGATCAACACCACACGGAAGAACAGGAATGACTAGGTGGCACGAGGTTTGGTGTACTGTGAACTTCACCTGTCCATTCCGATGGCATAAGACACTCGAGTGACCTGGTCCTGGAGCAGATTTCCACAGCTGCGATGTCACAGATAAGAGGGGCTGGGGTTCTGGCGTAGACATAGTCTGCTAATGGCATTGGTCTCCGCCCACAGTTGACATCATATTTCATTGATGGGTTGATGATGGGTGGAGTGATGGGGTCCCATATGGGGTGGCGGGGGTGGGGGAAAACATCCCTGGAGAACTGGGGAGAATGACTATACTGATGCACAGGTTGGTGCGATAATGCATTGCTGGTGGTGCGAGACGGGGGGAGGGGGAAAGGGCACCAGAGTTGGGACTTTACCTCTGAGACCGAGTTGGCTGGCTACCTTTGCCCACGAGCATTTTGCAAGTGGGGCACTTGGAATTGTTGTTGGGGAGGGGCGGGTGGGATGGGGAACTGCACGGCCGAATTGGGGTGGGTCTGCTGTGGGTGGTGGGTGGACTGTTGGGGTCTGTATTTGATTACAAGTTGTTGCTTTGTTTGACTGCTGATGTGCTCTGTCTCGACTCTTGGTGGAATTCCACTATGAACGCTGCTGTTGCTGCCTTGCCGGGCCACTTGCTTGAACGTGCCCCTGCTGGGCACCTGAGTTTTTTGCATAATTTCCTTACAGCTCAGAATGGTGGAAAGGACTGCGACTGACGCTACCGCTTCATTGACGAGACCGGAGCCATCTCAACTGAGAGTACTGACATGGAATGTGAGGGGCTTAAACGACTTTAGAAAGCTGCGTAAGGTCCTTAGTTACTTGCGTAGACATCACATAGACCTCGCTCTCTTACAGGAGACTCACTTACCGCTGACTAGCAAAATGTTGACACATAAGGGTTTGGCGGGTTGTAGTGTAGCGTCGGGCTTCACCACACACTCAAGGGGGACACTCACGTGGGTCAATCCTAGCTCCAAACTCACATTGACATCTATGGAAACTGACACTGAGGGTAGATATGTACTCAGTAGATGCAGGGGTAGGGGGCTGGATTTCCTGGTAGTGAATGTGTATGGCCCTAACTACGACTCCCCGGACTTCTACTCTGAGCTAGCCCAGAAGTGCAGGACGTACGACTATTCCAAGATGCTCTGGGGTGGGGATTTCAATCTGGTGCTCGACCCGTCTTTGGATAGGTCAGCGGGACCCCCCAGGAGCCCGTCGGCGGCTGCCACGGTGCTCCAGTCTGAACTGGTGCGTTTGGATTTAATAGATGTCTGGCGCAGCCGCCATCACTCCAGAGGGGGGTACACGCATTATTCCGCCTATCATGCGCTTCATACCAGAATAGATTATTGGTTTACGTCACAGCAGCTATCAAATAGGGTGAGGGACTGTCAGATACTGCCGCACACGCTGTCGGATCATTCTCCTCTCCTCCTGGTTCTTGAGTTGCCGACGCACAGGCTCCCACCATTTACGTGGCGGTTCCCCCCGTATTCCTTACTTGATGAGGTTTTCAGAGGAGAGCTCGCAAATGAAATTGATAGTTTTTTTGACACCAACGTGGGCTCTGTGGAAAGCTTCCAAACATTATGGGAGACGTTTAAGGTGTATGTGCGCGGGGTAGCCATGGCCAAACATTCCAGTGTCCTCAAATCTATCAGACAGAGGCTCCATCACCTGGAACGACGGCTGTCCGAGCTTGAGAAGAAACAGCAGGCGGACCCTGAGGGGGATGCTCTAGAACAGATTAAACAACTGGTGACAGAATATAATATGGAGGCTGACAGGGAGGTCCAACATATGGGTAAATACGCAACGGCACGTACTTATGGTGAAGGTGAGAGGCCTAGCTCCCTACTAGCTAATTTGGTCCGAAGCGAAAGACGCCCACTTATGGTTGGTGAACTAGTGTTGAGTACGGGAGAGGTCCTCACGGATGAAGAACAGATAATTGGAGAGTTCCGACAGTACTACTCCACTCTTTACGGATCCAAATCCACTGGGATGGAGGGGGCGATCGACGATTACTTAAGCTATATTAAAATGCCGCAGCTGTCAAACGCGCAGAGGGAATTCCTCACGATGCCTATTCAGAAGGGAGAAATAGTGGACGCGCTAGATAGCATGAGAACTGGCAGCGCCCCTGGGGCCGACGGGCTGACTGTGGGCTTCTACAAGGCCTTCAAAGACCAGTTGATTCCCTTCCTCTCAACACTGTTTGACGACATATGCCTGGAAGGTAGCATGCCCCCATCCATGCGGGAGGCACTCATTGTCACTCTCCTTAAACCAGGGAAACCCCCGATTGAGCGGGGGTCGTACAGGCCCCTTTCATTAATAAATGTTGATGCGAAACTGTATGCTAAGGTGCTGGCGACGCGTCTCGCTCTACTAGCCCCGGAACTGGTTGCCCCGGAACAGGCCGGCTTTATTCCTTCTAGGAACCTCACATATAATATTCGCACGGTACTGGGGACTATGCAGCATGTGAAGCCAGAGAATAAGGCGTTGGCAGTATTCCTAGACATGGAGAAGGCGTTCGATTCCGTCGAGTGGCCCTTGATGTCGAGAGTGCTTAGGAAGCTGGGTCTGGGTGAACCTTTTCTACAAATGATAGGGGCCTTTTACTATATGCCATCGGCCAGAATACGACTAGGTAACAGAGTCACGGACGCGTTTGCAATATCCAGAGGCACTAGACAGGGCTGCCCCCTCTCTCCATTGCTATATGCACTTGTAGCGGAGCCCCTGGCGTGTGCCCTTCGAGAGTACCATAGCCATGAGGGTATCAGTTTCCCTACCTACAAGATCTGCATCTCAACGTATGCAGATGACACCCTTTTATACGTCAGAGACCCGGAACTCAACCTCTCCCCCGTACTCAGGGAGGTGGTGCAGTTTGGAGCATTGTCGGGACTGAAAGTGAACTGGTCCAAATCGGTGGCATTCCCGCTGACTCCAGTGACGAGCAAGTTTGTGATGGATTATCCGCTACAGTGGTCAGAAGATCCGGTTCGATACTTTGGTATACAACTACATCCGGATCCGGATGTTTTGGTAAGGGAAAATTATGGAGTGGCGTATACTAGGTTGACTGACGATGTTGACAGATGGTGCAAATTACCGTTGTCCCTGTCGGGCCGCATCGCTCTGATACAAATGATAGTCCTCCCGAGATTTCTGTTCCTTTTTAACAACATCCCGGTGACCCTCTCGAAGGCCTTCTTCCAGACAATGACTCAGACCCTCACGCGGTTGGCATGGGGGGGCAAGCAACCGAGGGTACGGTGGCAAGTTCTAATGCTCCCGTATGAACAAGGAGGATTGGGTGCCCCGGATCTAGAAAGGTACTATAGGGTCGCTCAAGCAACACATTTGCATACCTGGACGCACGGGGATCGCAATATCCCGCATGTGATTCTGGAGACCCTATTTACGGACCCCCTCCCTCCACCGGCTACGGTGTTTGAGCCGGCTCCGCGACGGATAGGTACTTTGGACTCCATTACCGCGACAAACCACGCCTGGCACTCGCTGGCCAAGGGACATGGCCACGCACTACTATACTCCCCACTCGTCCCGATAGACTGGGCAGTTTGGATCTCGCCGCTGCGGGAGAAGGGGGTCACGCGCGCACTTCAACAATTAGGCATTTTTAAGTTGGGAGACTTGTTCAAGGACGGGACGGTAATTTCCTGGGAACAGATCGTCCCTCCCCAGACCCCAGTGTCGCTGCTGCATCGTTTCCACTTTCACAGGGTCCGTGCAGCGTTACAAGCCCTGTTGGGCTCGACTATGCAGGAACCTCCTGAACTGCCGGAGCTAACATACGTTATTAAAACCCCATCCTCCAGCCACCTAATTTCGCGGCTGTATAGGGCGGGACGGCTTAGCGGGGAGCAGCCTCCCTCCAAAGCCCGACTGGCATGGCAGCGAGACCTGCAGGCGGAGATAAGCGACTCAATGTGGGAATACTGCTGTCGCAATACTAAAAAAGTGTCGCTTAACGCTCGACATAGACTCATTCACTTTAAATTTTTACAAAGAGTGTATTACACTCCTGAACGCCTGCATAGATACGGCCTCCGACAATCGTCGGAATGCGAACGCTGCCACGCACCGGTGGCGGACTTCCTGCATCTTGCGTGGACTTGCCCGGGTATCAACAAATTTTGGGCAGACGTTTTCTTAGAGCTGGGTCGCATACTTGAGATCGAGCTCCCAGCAGACCCTGCGTTGGCGTTGCTGGGATATTCCAGGACTCTTCCCCCGGCGGTACGTCGCCTGGCAGACATGGGGCTAATTATGGCTCGACGTGTAGTAGCGCAGTGCTGGATGCGGGGGGCGCTCCCGACAAAAGACAGATGGGCAAGGGACGTGCTGTATGGTTGCACCCAAACACAGCTCTATAGTGAACTCCTACCCCCTGTCAGTAGACCAAAATATTTCTGGGACCTGTATCTGACTTATGCTGCCAATAAAGACACCGCGGAGCCGGATCAGGAGGAGATGGAGGAGCGGCATGAAGGGGGGAGGGCCCTGAGGATTAGCTGTAGGGTACTTGAGGGCTCAAGCGGGATGGTATTCGAGACTCCTGGGGCCTTGAGGGGACTGGTGGGACGCACGACTCTTGGGAACACCCACAGCGGGCTACATGCGAAGCGGGGAGGTCTGGCGGGTAAGGGAACCCGATGAGTGGGGGGAAGACGGAAGGGTGGGACTTGGGCGGGTCAGAGGGTGAGGCGCTGCGGCAGTAGGTATGAAGTGGAGGCGAGCACAGGGCAGTCAGAGGGGGAGGGGCGGGGTTGTTGCAAGAGTTGTTATAGAACTGGTTTTCGTTGGCAGACAGGCACACTTCACTAGTACCCCGACCGCATAGTTGACATCGAGAACACGCCAATTGAGGGCGGAGGGGATGGGGCGGGGGGCTATGGCACATTCGGCACATTCGCCAAGTGGTGATATTAAAGACCTACACCTACCGACCCTTGGGATGATGGTGTACTGCTTATTCGACCGGCCTTATTGTGATATGTATGTATGTTACTCTACATTGCTGCCGGCCCCAGGGTTGTAGGCGAAAAGCTGTGTGTGTGCACTGAAAGCGAATAAAAGTTTATAACCAAAAAAAAAAAAAATGAGTTAAAATGCTGCCTTGAAAATTCTGCATTAAAACAGACCTTGGTGTTATAGTTTCAGATATAAAAACTCTAAAAACGTTAAAGGACATAACAGGAGCCCGGGGGACGCTTCCCAAGTTGGGGGGTGCTACCCACGTTATAGTTTCAGATATCCCACATTTTCTTGGGATCCAATAAAGTTAAAAGGATTTTGGATTTGGTGCATTTTGCCTTTCACCCTCCACAGTTTAGTCAAGATTTAGTGCATTATGCCTTTACCCTCCACAGTCAAGATCGAGTAAAAATAGGTTATCTGATCAATTGCCATACTGGATCAATATTGGCCTGGGTTACACCTATAGTAATGAATTCAAATGCTAGTTTTTATTTTTTATTTTTTTTACAACAATTAACAATCTGTACAGTTTCGTATTCAAATGATAGTTTGGTGACATATGATACGTTCTAATAGCATTTAAACATGGCTTTGAACATCCTGATTTGGACCATTCTGTTGAGGAAGGATTGTGTGTCAGCAAGCAAGATAGAATGCTTTTGTCAATTGGAAGCCGAAACTACCTGGGTTTTGACCTCGCCCCTCTAAGGACCCCGCCTAGCAGACCCGGCAGCAAGAAAGCCCCATGGTTCACCGACGAACTCAAGAGCTCCAAGAAGAACTGCCGAGCCCTCGAGAAAGCCTGGCGCAGAGACCCAACACCGGACAACATGACTGCCCTCAAGCTCGCCACCCGAAAACACCACCAACTGATTCACGCCACCAAGAAAACTGCATTCAAGGAACGACTGGACAACAACGCACACAACAGCAAGGAACTCTTCAACATCGTCAAAGAGCTCTCCAACCCCAACGCCGGAAACAACAACATCACCCCTTCACAAGACCTCTGCAACTCCCTCGCCTCCTACTTCCACAACAAGATCGCGGACATACACAACAGCTTCAGCACTCAACCGACGCACGCCACGACCGAACCACCACCCCCCACCACCGCCCTCCGCGCCTGGACCCCGATCAGCACCGAAGACACCGTCCGCACGATGAACTCCATCCACTCCGGATCTCCGACCGACCCCTGCCCTCACCACGTCTTCAACAAGGCCGACGCTGTCATTGCACCCCACCTGCGGGACATCATCAACACCTCCTTCGACACCGCTACCTTCCCGGAGAGCTGGAAGCACGCCGAACTCAGCGCTCTACTTAAGAAGCCATCAGCCGACCCCACCAACCTCAAGAACTACTGCCCCATCTCGCTGCTCCCGTTTCCTGCAAAAGTCATCGAGACGACCGTCAACAAGCAGCTGGCCGCATTCCTCGAGACGAACGGATCCCTCGACCTCTCGCAGTCTGGATTCCGGGCCAACCACAGCACCGAGACTGCCCTGATCGCAGCCACCGATGACATCCGAGCCCTGCTCGACAACGGAGAAACAGCGGCCCTCATCCTCCTAGACCTCTCCGCGGCTTTCGACACTGTCTGCCACCGCACCCTAGTGCAGCGCCTCAACAACGTCGGAATCCAGGAGAAGGCACTGGAGTGGATGATCTCCTTCCTCGCCGGAAGGACACAGAGAGTCCGCCTCCCCCCGTTCAGGTCAGAAGCCACCGAAGTCATCTGCGGCGTCCCTCAAGGCTCCTCGCTCAGCCCAACCCTCCCCTCTTCAACGTCTACATGAGCCCCCTCGCAGCCATCGCACGCCAACACAACCTCAACATCATCTCCTACGCCGACCACACCCAGCTGATCCTCTCCCTCACCAACGACCCCGCCGCCGCCAGAGCCAACCTACACGAAGGGATGACAGACGTAGCCAAGTGGATGATGAACAGCCGCCTGAAACTGAACTCGGACAAGACGGAAGTCCTCATCCTGGGATCCTCACCCTCCGCCTGGGACGACTCCTGGTGGCCCCCCGCCCTGGGCAGCGCTCCCAAACCAACAGACCACGCACGCAACCTGGGCTTCATCCTGGACTCCTCCCTATCCATGACCAGACAAATCAACGCCGTCTCCTCGTCATGCTTCAACATCCTGCGCATGCTACGTAAGATCTTCCGGTGGATCCCCACCGAGACCAGGAAGACGGTCACCCAGGCCCTCGTCACCAGCCGTCTGGACTACGGCAACTCCCTCTATGCCGGTACCACCGCCAAGCTCCAGAAGAGACTCCAGCGGATCCAGAACGCCTCAGCACGACTCATCCTGGACATCCCCCGTCGCAGCCACATCTCCGGACACCTGAGAGACCTGCACTGGCTCCCGGTCAACAAGAGAATCACCTTCCATCTCCTCACCCACGCACACAAAGCCCTACACAACCAAGGCCCAGGATACCTCAACAGCCGCCTCAACTTCTACGCTCCCACACGCCAGCTTCGATCGACCGGCCACGCCCTCGCCACCGTCCCCCGCTTCCGAAGAGCCACCAGAGGGGGAAGGTCTTTCTCCTACCTGGCCGCCAAGACCTGGAACTCCCTCCCGACCCACCTCCGCCTGACCCAGGACCACCTCGCCTTCAGGAAGCAGCTCAAGACCTGGCTGTTCGAGCAGTAGCGGACCCCCCTCCCCATGCGCCTTGAGACCCTCCGGGTGAGTAGTGCGCTATATAAATGCTTTGATTGATTGATTGATTGATTGATTTGAGAACTTAACTCTTTTCCGAATTGGTCTGCATGAAGGCCAAGTTGAGTTATTCGAAGCATCTTAACTTATTCATTTGGTTCTGTATGTAGTCAAATTAGTCCTGTGGGAAGTGAGTAGTTAGCATTACATCTCGGAAAAATATTCAAAGTGTAAAAAGAAAAAAAGATAAATATTGAAAAAAGGGTCAAGCAAACCTGCAGAAAATCCACTGATTTAGATGTAGATTCAGAAAAGCTTAGATTTTCCATAGATTGAGGTGTATACACATTGGGATTTTAGTGAATAAATATTTCCAAACAGGTCAGTCTAGCAATCTCCCCAGACATCCCGCAGCCAGCACCCACATACAGATCCAGTACGTAATCCCTGGTGTTTACTTCAAAGTAGGAATGCCACCTTGTGGCTTCAGCCTGGTATTCTGCCACTCCTGAATTCTAATGTTCTAGGAAGTAGTTCTTCAAATCATTCACCGGCTTTGCTCGTAGCTTGGACCTAGTTTCCCCAAAGTGGCTCAAATAACTCACTGCTGAAACATTTTCCATTTTGAGAAGAATGCAGCATTGCAACTTGTTCTGTACTTCACTTCATAGTAACTGGATAACCGTTTCAGATAGCTGACGTGCATTGTCATCTCTTCCATATGCTTTATCCTGCAGAGAATACTGTTGGGACACATTGCAGAATCTCCCCTCCTTCCCAATATGCTGCCTCTCTCCTGAGGTGCTGAATCTTCAACCTCTGGAAAACCCTCTGATGGAGTGGTCTCCGAAAGATGGGCAGGAAGACGGATAGGAAACCCAATAATTTTGTCAATCACTACAGGGAAATCCTGTCCTTTGCTAGTACCATACGACATTCATTCTTAATGGTGTGCACTTTCTTACTCAGAATCTGAAACACATATAGCATGTATAGTGTCCCATATGAACCCTGAGACCTTCATTCTCTGAGTGTGGGTCTCTACAGTCTTTTCACAATTTATGACGAATCCTAACCCATGGTTAATATTCATCACCGCTGCCAACAGACTGTCAATTGTAAGCCACAAAAATAATATTGTCTACATAAATAATCACCCAGAGACTGATCCCTCTCAAACCCAACGCCATTGGCTTATGCAGGTAAATAAAACACCATGGGACTAATGAGAGCTGGAACAGCACACTGGCAACTTCAAACATTGCCCTAGCTATGTGAAGTCCAGAAACAATCAGTGCGGCTCCTAAATTGGAACTGACAGAGAGCTGTCCCTGAGTTCCATATTCTCAAACAAATCTTCTTTCCAAAGCGGGGCCATCACTCTCTTCCTTCAAGTGGCTGTACAAAAGTCAGTCATTGACTCTCTACAATTCATCACCAGCTTCATCACTTTTAAGCCCTTCTTTTTTATTAGGAAAATGATGGTCCTGGGAATTCTGTATAACTGCAACCTGAATCCCTGAACAGCCTGCAACACACAAGTATCTTGAAAGATCTTCTCCCACTTTTCCAGAACCAATGCAATCCTCTTGCATATGTGCCCATTTGCCTGTGCGGTTTCACTCACCTGCAAGGGTTCCCCTTCCACCAGTGCCTCTTGATGTTCCTCTTCAGCTTCTTCTGTAACCTCTTCATGCTCATACTGGGGAAAACAGGCTCAAATTTCTGATATGCTACCACTGAACGTTGGAGCCTCTGCATGGTGCTACATGAGAAAATGGAAATCCATGCTGGACAAGCATCCCCCGACTCACCCAGTCTACAAAAAAAACTCTCTTGAAAGAAAAACAGTCGACAAAGATGATAGAGATTTATTTTTGGGTGTGTAAGTCCTCAACAACTTTGACATAGTTATGATAAATTGGCCCCCTAAAACAGAAGACCCATGCCATTGCTTTATCTCTTTTGAGCAAGTGCCGGGTAAATTTTAGGCAGCAATTCTTTATTTCTTTCAGCAAATGGCACTGCATAAAAAGCAAATTGCCTTCTGCACCAACCCTGCTATGATCCATGGGTATATCGGTTCATCACTCTCCTTCACCTCCTCTGCCATTTGAGAAGTAATGTGAATGGTCCTGGTAAGTCCAGCACTTTATCCTGACAGGCCTTCGGCCCCGGCTCTCTTAGGGATTTTGGTGTATATTTAAATTAATGTAAACACTACAGGGTCCACTTTAGACCACTTTACTCTGTCTTCATTCTGTGAGCTTGGGCACTCTGCTTGTAACCTATGTGGATCAGCTTATCGAGAGGCTCCGGCAGTCGGTTCTTGACATACCTAGTCCCTTATGCTTAAGGGGTACAATCAGAATAAAGGGGATGGAGGTTCACCTCCAGATCAAATATAGTATCATCCAATTCGATGTCACCCAGCTGCTTGAGAGGACTGGTCTTGAGGTCTAATTCTGTCTCCCGTTTGTGAGATCTTTTCAGTTTAAACAACTGACTCCATTGTGTCTTAAACCCCGTATCCACAGAGTTAGAGCAAGTGTCCTTTATGCCACCCTTGATGCTTCAATGGCCTGATCATGTTCACTTTGTGTATACTCATTCGTGGCTTGACGATCCTAAAAACAAAAAAAATGTGCTTCTCTAAAAAGCATTTATTCGCTACTCAATGGATCTTGTGGAAGCTTCTCCATGCGCGTACTTCATGATCACTCTAATGCTCCGCAGTGTGGATTATCTTTCAATTCCCTTATTACCTGATGCCTTGACATCCACACTGTATCACTATTGCTCCTCACAATCTTAGGAGATTCATCAGTGTCCATATGTGGTCAGCCTCAGAGACTTCTAAGTGCAATCTGTAATTTACCACTACACTCAAAACCTTTTTGAGACTGGGGAAGGTGTGCCTCCAAATGTTGGCTGCTTTGTCCATCACATGGAGATGGAAAATAGAAAGGCCTCTGACTGACATGAAAGGATATTTGGATGGGTGAAATTGACAGCGCAAAAACAAAATTAATAGCAGACAATAGTTACCTTCCAGAGCAGCAATTCAATTTTTACTAGAACATATGAACAATAACAAGATATGGTTGATAGCATAATAATAATTGGTCGGTTTGACTGATATAACACAACAATGATAGAAACATAAAGACATTTGTATCCCGAGTTCACAAGCCAAACTGACTGTGAACCAGAGATATAAATTGCTTTGTTAGACCCATTTTTTTAGCACTATGGCTTGGGGATGACTGCAGTGACATAAAAACCAAGCACGGTTCGGTGGAGGAAGACAGAGAGAGTCCAAGATCCCCAAATCCAAGACAAGGCAAGGACAAGATGTCCTGGAGCTTCTGGGTGGTCACCAAGTAATTGACTCCTACCAGGAATGGCAAAGAGAGAGGCCATAATAATGGATATCACTTGAGCATTTACTCCTTTACGAGTGGCATAACAATATAACACTCATTGGTTTGGAATTGAAGCAACTTCAGAGACAGCTCAAGTATGAAATGGCAGAATAGGTTCTAGTGAAAATAGGCCATTAGCTGTCCAGTTTTTACAAGTGGTATAACAGGACACTGAAAGGTTCACCTACTAACTACTGGTGTAAATTCAAGCAGTGAAGACTGGTGCCTAACGGGGAATAAAGCTCTTTCTACCTGGGAATACACAGATTCTGAGCACTGCTGGACATTATTGCAGGTTGTGGCTTCCAGAGTAAATAATTGGCTATGCGTACGATTTCCAGTTGCAATTGGAAATGGGCAGTTTTCATCTAGGCTTAAAAACGTTGACTTCCGGTACCATTTTCATAAGCAAGTGCACAATGGCAGTCCCCTGGAGCTCTGAAGGCAGACACCTATGAAGGGCTAGAGTTGGGCATTGACCATGCATTTTAAACAAAGCCACTTGTACTTCATGTGGAAGCCAGGAAAGCTCAAAATTGGGCACACCACAATAGAGACATTGTTGAGATTTGTTGCTAATCAGGGTTCCTAGGCAATGGGACCTTGTTTAAACAAGTAAAATCAAATTATTGATGCCCACTAAGTGGTTTCCAGGGTATATTCTAGCTCGCACTTCCCCTATGAGTTTTAGAGGACGGATATTTTCAACCCCATACCATTTGTAAAGACCAGTGTTAGTATTGTAGCATTGTTTAATAGGAATAGGAGCCACCCTTTTTGCATACATCATTTTTTGGGAAGCAGCTGACGTGGATATACATTGCTCTGTAGTGACAGTTCTTTTTTATGAAAAAAAAGTTTATAACTCTTTAATCAAAATGCACATTAATGATCTTCATTGCCTTACAGACCTAGGCAACATGTCAAATGACTCATTGAGTAATTATTATATTATATTATAGTCCTTTTGGTTATCGATATAAGGATGTTTTAGTAGCCGAGTTGCTAACCTTGGAAACAAGGGCCCTTGACGCTATTTATTTATTTTTTTCCTCAGTGGAGTATGGCCCCTAGGACTATGCCCAAAGTATGTATAAGAAGTATGATCAGTCATGAGTCTTGTTCTCATTGTACTACAGGAATCAAGCTATACCTTACTGATGAGACCTTACTAGGTAGAAACCAGTCTGTGGTCACTTGTGTTCCAGCTCAGAGGAGACCTAGCCTGGAAGTTCGGACTTGTCTGTTCCTATTGCATCAGGACCAAGGCTGATTTGCATAGGGCTGGGCCTAATTCTCGGATGGCACAGTGGGCCTAAAAATATGGACTTGAATGCATCCTGAGTCATTACCAATGGCTGAGATCTCACAGTATATCTCTGAATAGCGCCCTCATCCCCCAATTTTCTCCTATTTTTGTGGGGGCCCCTCCCTTCATAAACATATTTTTTTAGCCAGCATATACCAGCCCATATCCTTTTTCCAATTTTATATCTCAGTGGGGGAACACTCCCCTCGAAGCCTGGCTACAATCAGGCCAAGGATGCATAATGTTTTCAGGTATTTCGCTGGTATCTCTTCGCTCAAATTCCACTACACATAATTTCATCTTTTTCTCAATGGGGACCCCTGTGATCTGTGTCATGAACACCACATTTTTCCCCTCACAGAAAAAGTGATGACTAATGTGTGAATGAAGGTGTAGACTAATCAAAGCCTTGAGACACATGGTGTTCCTGTTTCTATCGATCCGGTTTAGTTGTTCACTGGCATATAACCATTTTTTATTTTCCCTAGTCTGGGCTTCAGCAGCTAAACACAAACACAGAGTGGTTATTTTGGACAAATCGTGTAACACCTGTGTGACTCAATGTAAGTAGGTGAAATGAAAAAACTGCAGCACTGTTCCAATTACATGTATCTAACCCCTCTCCATTATATTCTGCTTTCTGTAATCCAGTCCCAACCAGGCCCCACAACTGCACGGTAAATCACGTAACATAACATAAAAGGCATATATACAGAGTGTTCGTCAGATAACGATTGCTAATTACTGCTCCAAATTCAATGGCGTTTATGTTAAATTTGTCTCAGAAGCATGAAAACATAAGTGGATGCTATAGGATTGTGTTCACCTCTCACCTTCGTGTCAACAACCGCCCTGAAGTGAATGCACCAGTCGGACGAGTTACAAGAGTTATCTAAAATAAGACTGGTGCTATAAAATGTGTGTACTGTCTCCTGGAAGAGACTGTGCCTAAAATTTAACGCGTGGAGTTTCTCACGTGATCAAAATGGCGTCAACGTGGGTATATCTTGTTCAGGACACTTTGGATAACTTTTTTATGTTTTAAATATTCGGCAATACTCTTGTAAAACCATTAGAAGGAATTTCCGAATATTTAATTTCGTGACCCTGAAAGCTAGAATTCAAGGGTCTTTGGTCATACAATCACTGGTTTCAAGGGGTGTTCGATGTGTGACGTGGGCAGAAGGTAAAGGAAGACTACAACAGAGGCATTATATGATCATGATTTGCTACCAAAAAAACTAGGGGTAGATTATTCCCTAAACCAGGCTTTTACACAGGACAGCGCATGTCCACACACTGTACGACCAAGCCTTTTCACTTTAAGTTTGTTTTTGTTATTGCACTGTAAAGTAGGCTGCAATACCAGTGTTTGTACTAAAACAAAGATGTTATTGTACCTCAGTATTTAGGAAAAAACGGGATGCTCACGACTTGCAGGTAAAATAATTAGTTTTAGTACCCATATGACACAGACCACGCGTCAAAAATACATCCACCTAGTGTTCCTTCATTCCATAGTGTATATTTTTAATCTCTATTACGTACATACCTTAAAAATACTACACTCACGTGCTTTAAATATCACAAATATAATCACAGCTAAACACTGAAACTCGGTCTCCGCCAACAAAGTGATGTAGCAAAGTTTGCCACAGCAACAGTGCGGATTAAAAACTCTGCAGAACAAAAATATCATTTTTTCGGTGCATTTCCAGTTTAGATACACCGTTTGCACGTACATGGTCTCAGAACCTGCTTTTTGTGATTAGGGAGGGTCAGTGACAAAACATCGGTAAGGTGTTAAAGGTGAGACTTTATGTAAACAAAGGGAGAGAAAGTAGAAATATAAGGCAGAGTGGTAGAAAACGTGTCAGATGCCCGGTAAACGAGGACCCCACAATAAATATGTCTTGAGACAAGCTAACTTCACTGTATCACTGAAAAATATTTCACAAAGTCTTCAAAAAATGAAATGGAGACTTTGTTGAGCCTGTTCATTTAAGTTTTAATCTGTAAAGTTTACTGTTAGCCAACACTTACTCACGTTCTAAAAATAACATTTTATTTTTCGAAGAGGGCAGAACAGTTAAACGCATTGGGTTTCTGAAGTACAGATTCAAATCTTTGATAGAAAACGTGCACTGCTCCGACATGCTTCGAATGTATATATATATATATATATATATATATATATATATATATATATATATATATATATATATATATATATATGTGTGTGTGTGTGTGTGTGTGTGTGTGTATATATAAATGTATATATATACACACACACATATATAATACATACATACATACACACACATATATGAACGAAAATTCAGTTAAACAAGTTGCATGAGAAGATTTTCTCCTTATCACAAGAGCATGTCATAATATGTAAAGCAATTTTTCTAGCTAGATAGATAGACCTTCCGAATTCTGGTTAACAAGCCACCCAACAGCAAGTTCGGTCGCACTTCACAAGATTTTACCATGAAAGATTGAAACCCTTCTTTATATAGAATTTATTAACGCATCGCTTATCCTTTTAACAGGAGCTCCAAATACAATGCCCGACTATTTTACATTTTCTATTTTACTGTACGATAATCGCTGCGCTACAATTAGTGGACTGCTGTTCACGTTTTTGTTTTCAAGGACGTCTGAATATTTGATCCCGTCGAAAGCACAACATCTCAAAAAAACAACTTTTCACAGTCCCCGCACACATCATACTTGATTTGGAATAAAAACGAAAATAAATTATGAAAGAAGTTTGCTCACGCGCAGCGGTTTGGAAATCAGCAGCCCGACAGGCGGTTATGTTTTGAACGTGCCTTTGAATGTCGAAGGGGTTAAACGGGAAGGTGCTGTCGGGAGTAAGAAGAGGTATAAAATCCGTCTTACCGGTGCGAAGGACGTACAATTGCATTCTCTTGAAGAGGGGCCGCATCGCTAGGTGGCCGCCCGCCTCGGCTTCAGAGGAGTCCCCATGAAGCAGGATCTGACAGAGCTGAAGCGGCAGCCCGTGCAGCGGCGGCGGCGGCAGCAGCAGCAGCGGCCCCAGACACTGTCCTCACATAACCCTTCGCAGCTGCCGCCTGGAGTGCAGTAACGGCGAGGAAAGAGCTCACGCTCTCGCAGCTCCGAGAGCAGACCCTTGGAGCCAGACTCCCACCGCGGGCCGTCAGGAGAAGTGCAGCCGTGCCCCCTTCCCGCTGCCCCTCCCTACCCGACCCCACCAACACGCTTCTCGGCCTAGGATTTTGGAGCGCCGCTGACCAAACCCTGCGAATTTAATTCAGGAAGTCTTTCACACAAGGGGTGTGGATTCACTGTGCATCACTTCTTGCTTTTGTTTTGGCTTGCATTTTTTTCTTTTTACAATTTAAAGAGGCATTGCCACAAATTCAACGAAACATAACATTTATAATTTAAACCCTGCTAATTTCAAAAGCACCTCTAATCTTCACTGTATTAATTTTCATACCGTCAATTTGTCTTATCCATATGCCCGTCGTGGTTTCAAAGACCGCTACCGGGAACTATGGCGTTCTAGATGTGAGTCAAAGGCGAAAACAATAATAAATAAACTTTGTCAGAACTAAAAAGAATATACATGTTTCTAATGGTCGATTAGTGCAGTGAAGGTTAGCAGTTACGGGGATTAAGGCACCTTTTCAGAACAATCAATATAGCTGTGATATGTATGGGCCAAGTATTGTGAGGGCGACCAACTTGACTGAGGTTTATAAGAAGACTAGTGTTGGCTGCACCTTATCCCTTCAGAGAGCGGTATGTGTAAGATCCATTACTGTTATTATTATCAGCGCTTGAAACAGTTGCCTGCTCAATTTGTGTGAGTAATTATCCAGTCATATTCTATCCTAAAAATTGCTTGTAAAATCCCTAGATACGGTAATGAATAGTGTTCTTGGGCACCGGAGTCCATGGTATCCATCACTGCATATGGAGAAAGCATTCAATACCATGAGCTTGCCTTCTCTAGGAGGTGCTTTGTAAGCTGGGTATAAGTAGTTCCTATGTGGGATAGGTTAAGTTGTTGCACTCATCACTGATGGCTAGAGTTAAAACAGGTTGAGTCATCTCATAGCCGTGATAGGTTGAGAAGGGCACAAGGCAGGGTGGTCACTCATCAACATTTTACTTGCGTTGGCTATGCAACCTCTGGCCTGCCTGCTACCAGGGAAATGTCTGGAATGGGCATACATGTGTGCGATAGGTGTCATGTAAATGTATTTTACGCACATGTTAGTGTATTTGTAGAGATGAGACACCAGGCTAGTGGAATTGATGTAGATATTAGAAAAGTTTGGTGGTTACTCTGTGGTTCTGAAAAATCTGGATTCATATAATAGTACTGGACTCGAGAATAAAAACTTCGTCGAAATAGGACGAATTTGGTATTAAAAGACCGAGAATGACGAGTACATCAAGTACATGTATTTTCAGCGTATTCGAGTGACGATTTCACCTCGAAATCGTCATTTACATTCTGAACCCTTAGCTACATGTTGCCCTTTACATAGGCCTTAATCCAGTTGAATTTGATTCCACAAGGACACATACTCCTTAATCGACTTCTCCCTGACCTCAGTACAAGTTAGAACCATTGCCCCAGGCCGAACTCGTTAGGTCAGTTCCCTCCCAGTGGCCGAGCAAGACAGCATCTAGGCTCAACCAGCCATAAAACCATTTCAGCGCGCACACCTGCCATATCTCGCTCACATCTTTTCTCCACTCCTTTTCTTCACTTGCTTTATGATGGGGAGGTGACTGTTTTTATTAGGGGTCCAGCGATATCTGATGAAATGTTGGGCCTTGCCGGATGATTTGTTATGGGCAGCACGACGTGAAATATGTACATGTCATCATGACTCTGCTTTTCTTTTGTAATCAGTAACTATAAATGAAATACCACGAATCCAAGGAATGTTTTGCCCAAGGCTGAAAATTATGTATAAGAAGAGAAGCCTGACTTCGTAAAAGTGTGCAGTCTCCTGAGAATATACCCGTGTTGTACTTCTAGGACCCTGTTACCTTGGTTGCAGCCAATAAACTAATCTTTGACTTCACCTAGAAGACTCCGAGTTTCTGTAGGTCTGACTCAGGAGAACCCGAGGTCTCTGGGTGTTGATCCCCTGGCACCGCTGGGTTACCGGTTCTGTGCCGGTTCTTAAAAACCCAGTACCTCAATTGGCGCCCAGCGTTTGGGGCGATTCCAGTGGTACCAGTCAGCCTGAAGATCGTGAGGAGCTTCGTGTGGAAATTCCGGAGGAGGGCCCACCACCTCATCGACCCCTGCATGTCGACGTGGTCCGAAGGTCTTTGCTGCGAGGTTCCCCGCTTCCCGACGGCTACAAGGACTGCTGCCCTGGCTATCGCCCTGATGTTGGACCCTTGAAGTTTTCGGTAGAGCGAAACGCTGAGACGAGTCTTCTGGTGACGCCATCGATATTTTTCAGTTAAGTATAAGTGGAGCGTCTCCCAGTCCTTAGTTGGACTTACTTTGTGGTATCTTGGAGATACAAAAGGTTTTTATTGGTTCTTGCAAGCACCATAACCGAAGGACTCGTGTATTCACGAGAAATATCGTAATCGATAAATCCTTTGAAGTTTTGGAACTAGACTAGAGAGCGAGGATGCCTAGTCTTAGACTTGGGAATTGGTTTTGTCTTGGTAATAATAATAGGGACTCCCGATTGGAGGACTCATGTCCGGTTCCTCCAGTTGGAACTCCGACTTACGAACTATACGTTAAACATGGGGTAGGCCCCATCGTTTACAACGAAGTATGGATTAAGTACACTAGAAAAGATGGTGTTTTAAAATGGCCCCAATATGGTAGCTTTGATTCTGAAATCTTAGACAACCTTGAAGTTAAACACTTCAAAAAGAAAGCCCGGCCGGCGATGTTTGACTCTTTCCGCTTATGGCGCAAAGAAGCCAAACAAAAAGAAATTAAATTAGCTAAGAAAAATAAGAGAGAAGGAGGACTTTCGGTAATGCAAGCTGCCGTGCAGTTTAAAGATAATGAAGAAGAGCAGATAAATGAGCAGTTGCACAGACAACGTAAAATGGCAATAGATAAGTGTTATCCAGTTTTGCCGTCTCTTCAGCAAGGGACAGCAAAAGAGCGTGAAAAAGACCCATTAATGTCGCAATTATTAACTTCACCACCCCCCTATGCGCAGAATGCCACAGCACCCCCGCAACCTTTAGTTGCACAAGCTGCGCCCCCGGCTCTTCCACAGCACCCACCAGCTGTTCTTCAGCTGGCTCCTACTTCTTCGGTGCAGCCTCCTCCAGGCCCACCGACCACTTCTGTTTCACCTGTGTTTTCTACGATTTTGCCTACTGTACTTTCTACATCTCCTAATGCCCCCTCTATGATTTTGCCTAGTACCACATCTATTGTTCCTGATACCTCTTCTGCCATTTCTACCCCCGCCTTATCTCACCCCGTTTCTTCATCTGTTTGTCCTTCAGTCTCACCTTCCATTCGGCAGAAAATGGCCAGCACTGTTACTAATCTTCTTTTACCTCTTTTCGGGTCGCCTGCTACGACCCCTAACATAGGAAGAAGACAGTTGCGAAGTCAACTGCCTGATTATCAAGAGAGAGATTCCCTGAATAGTTTAGCTCGGAAATGGGTCATGGACACTGCAAAATATGATGTACAGTCTGTCATGGAAGTCTTCCACCAATGGGAAGCAGCGACACAGAGATATGTTTTCAAACAGATGTGTGTCTTTCTTGGCGAGGATTTAGAAGACAATGATCAAGAATGCATCCCGCAAGAGATGTGTCGTGTACGATTTAAGTTTGGAGAGGGTATGATTGTAGGTCCCGATGTGGAAAAGGCAGTTGAAATGCTATTATCATATCGAAGTAAGGGAAGCAGTTCTGGGTCACCATCGGAATCTAGTGCATCTAGTAGGAAAAAGGCACGACAATACCCTATGAGAGAAGTTCCCCCACAGTGGAGAGAGGGTGACGCGACAGCTGTCCCACCTGTCCTGCCCCACTTTCACCGCGTATGGGTACATGTCCCATGGAAGCGAGCTGAAGTTTTAGCACTCAAACAAACACTACCAGATCCGCGTAAAAATCCTGCAGGGTACTATAAAGAATTGTCGCAAACTGCTGGGTCATGTATAATGAATTTGGCCGATATCGATATGTTATTCGGGAACGTTGTTCCACAGCCTTTATGGGGTAAAATTCGTCATGTAGATCATGACCAGGAATTAGGTGACACGTGGGCTAATATTACTGCTGCAGATGCACGACAAGTTGGTGGTGCCAAGCCTGAGCCTCTGATAGCGGAACTACCTGGTAGAATAGTAGATTACATGAAAACGATAATGCCTGCAATACGCGTAAATTGGGATAAGTTATCTGCATGCAAGCAAAAGAAAGAAGAAACTGTTTCCGATTTCTTCACCAGATTTGAAGAAACATTCATTGACCCAGCGGTCAAGATATGACCACGGAAGGTGGTCAGAGATTGTTTGTCGATAAATTTGTGCACAATCTGCTTCCAGATCTGTGTAGGAAATTAAAAGATTCGGAAAGTTCTTGGGCAGTCTCATCTTCAGCCCAGATATTAGCTACCGCACAGTACTACGAGAATAGAGACAAAGATGAGAAAGATAAAGTAGAAAAGAAAACTAGAGAACTCAAAACGAAGGTTTTGCTACAGCAAGCCTATACGCCACGTGGTGGTGGTAATCAAAATAATAATGGTCAGAATCACTACCAGAATACTTTTCAGCAGCCTCAACAATATCAGAGAAACTTGCAAAGATTCGATTACACTCAACACCGCGTAGGTCCCAACCAGTGTTTATATTGCAAACAAGAGGGTCATTACAAATATAACTGTCCTGCCCTTCCACAACGTGCAAATGAAATTTCTGGCGTAAGAGGTCGTGGCAGTCAGCAAGCGCCTAGAGGTAGAGGGCGTGGAAACGCCCCTCAGAACGCACGTCCCCTTCCACCACAAAACTCTATGAACAGGTTTGACCAGCAACATAACGTATCTGACAGGACAGCTCAATACTACGTTGATGAGTATTACACAGAAAATGAGCAGTGGGAGAATAATGATTGCGAGGACAGCCTTAGACAAAGAGAGGGAGTCGTTTCAGTTCCAGTAGATCAGAGTGGACCTTACGTTGAGGTGATTACATCGGGTGTGTCAGAACCTTTTCTGTTGGGTACTGGTGCTACAAAGAGTTCTATTATGCACTCCAAACTCCCTGGCGCACCTTTGTCTGGCGAAATGAACGTTTCCGTAGGTTTTTCTGGCGCCCCGGTTAGAAATCCGATTTCTGACCCTTTATCTCTTTCTGTTGGTCCTTGTGAATTCGAAGCACCCCTTATTTTGACAACAGGTTGTGGTGAAAATTTGCTAGGATTAGATTTGCTAAAAAGATTGTATGCGACTTTGTACTGTTCTCCCTCAGGAGTACAACTCACTTTAGGTAAGAAAGTGGTTTCTCCCATGTATTTGTCGAGAAATGCACTTCCAGCAGAATTGGCACTTCTCCCAGATATTCTTTGGGCTACTGGTCCGAATGATGTAGGTCTTTTAGAAATTCCACCATATGTTGTAACATTGAAGTCGAATATCAGAATGCCACGAATTCCCCAATACAGAATATCCAATGAGGGCGAAAAAGCTTTGCTAGCGATTGTTTACGAGTTGATTGAAAAAGACGTAATTGAAGAAACACGAGGCAATGTTTGCAATAGTCCTGTTCTGCCTGTTTTAAAACGAACTGACCCTTCTCAGCCACCTGTGTACAGATTTGTGATTGACCTTAGAGAAGTGAATAAAATTGTTGTACCACAATTCCCTGTCGTCCCCGACATTACAACATTATTGACTATGATTCCAGCCTCTGCCTCCTGGTTTTCGGTGATTGACCTGAAGAATGCTTTCTTCAGTATCCTGATTGCTGAGGAAAGCAGGGATATTTTTTCCTTTAATTTAGGAGGTCGCAGCTTCCGCTTTAAACGCGCTCCTCAAGGCTACTGTGAAAGCCCCTCAATATACAGTCAAGCTCTGAAAACACAACTTGACACAATGGTTCTGCCCAAAGGTGCCACTCTCGTACAGTACGTGGACGATTTGCTCATCGCTGCGGATACTGAGAAAATTTGTAAAATGGCCACGTTGACATTACTGCGTCATCTATGTGATCTGCATCACAAGGTGTCACTTTCCAAGCTTCAATATTGCCGACAAGAAGTGACCTACTTAGGTCATCTCTTATCGAAGGAGGGAAGGAAACTGACGCCAGAAAGAATTCAGGCAATAGCAAAATTGAATGTGCCAAGAACGCAGAGAGAAGTACGCGCTTTCTTGGGGATTACATCGTACTGTAGACAGTGGATTCCAAATTTTTCGTTATTAGCCAAACCCTTGTTGGCACTAACGTGTAAAAATACACCCAATCCCATTCCTTGGTCTGATGAGTGTCAGAAAAGTTTTCTCGAATTACGCACAGCATTATGTTCGGCCCCTGTGTTAGGTAACCCCAACTACAGTAAGCCTTTCACATTATATGTCCACGAGAAGGAGGGCTGTGCATTGTCTGTGCTGACCCAGTTATACGGAGATAGACAGCGGCCATGCGCCTATTTTTCGTCAACTTTGGATCCGGTAGCACGAGCATTGCCAAGTTGTTTAAGAGCCACAGCAGCAGCAGCTGTTTCTATTCGACAGTCTGCAGGTCTAGTAATGAATAATACACTAATCGTGATGGTCCCGCATGCAGTAGACACATTGTTAAATAGGACCAAGACACAGCACTTAACTAGTGCTCGACTGTCCAGTTATGAATTGACGCTACTAGCGAGCCATGTGCACATAAAAAGGTGCAGTACCTTGAACCTAGCCACATTGTTACCAATTGCAGAGGAATCGAATGCTTCAGAACAGCACGATTGTTTCCTCAGAACAGAGGAAGAGACGAAAGGGAGAGTTGATTTGTTCGACACTCCCCTTGCTGAATGTGATGGTACATTATGGGTGGATGGTTCATGCTTTAAACTCCCAAATGGTAACGTGACTACAGCATATGCTGTCACAACTTTGCACACAGTCATTGAAACTGCGCGAATACCACATGGTTCAGCTCAAGCCGCTGAACTTGTGGCACTGACGAGAGCATGTGTGTTATCTAAAGGAATGAAAGTGACTGTCTATACCGACAGCCAGTATGCTTTTGGAGTGGCTCACAGTTTTGGATGATTGTGGAGAGAACGTGGGTTCCTGACTTCGCATGGAGCTAAGATTCAGCATGGTCAGTTGGTGAATGAGCTTCTTGAATCACTGACGTTGCCCCTGAAAGTAGCGATCGTAAAATGTAGTGCTCACAAGAAAGTGACTGATGATGTTGGTCGTGGAAATGCATTTGCTGATGAAACTGCTAAGGAAACTGCAAAGAATATGATGAGCCGAATGTATGTTGCGAGCCCAGAAAGATGGACTGGTGATGTTGGAATATGTGAAGACACGATAGAAAGTGTGAAATCCATCCAAGCTGAGGCCACGGAGAAAGAGTTAAGCATGTGGAGAGAAAGTACAGGGAGAATGGATGCAAATGGTTGTTGGATTGAATCGACAGAGCAACAGAGATGGTTGTTACCCGATGCATATGTGCCTGCAGTGGTTACAATGGCTCATGGGATGGCCCATATCAGCGCAAAAGGGATTTGCGAGTTGTTGGCCCCAGTGTGGAAGAATTCAGGGATTCCCAAGTGTGCAGAGAATGTTGTCAAGAATTGCATGGTATGTCTGAAGCACAATCCTGGTAGGGGAACCCCTACTCCAGCTAGTCATTTTGCACCTCCTACGTATCCGTTCGAGGTTTTGCAGCTAGATTTCATACACATGGAGAGGTGCAACAACTTAAAATACGTGCTCGTGGTTGTTTGTGCCTTCTCAAGATGGGTGGAAGCCTATCCCCTAAGGGACAATACTGCCTTGTCCACAGCGAAAGCCCTTGTGAAAGAGTTCTTCCCCAGGTTCGGAATGCCTAGAATGGTCTGGTCTGACAACGGAAGTGAATTTGTGGGTCGTGTGATGAAAAGAGTGTGTGAAGGGCTAGGCATTAGGCAGAAGTTCCACGCTGCAAATCACCCCCAATCAGCTGGATTAGTGGAATGTTACAATGGCACGCTTAAACTTAAATTGGCCAACATCCAAGCGAGCACAGGCCTTAAATGGCCTGACGCTCTACCCTTAGCACTCCTATCCACCAGAATGACTGTTCATTCGCGAGTGAAACTCAGCCCCAATGAAATAATCTTTGGTCGGCCAGCCAACATATGGGGAGTGCCTAGGCCCACGAAGTTTAGCGAGCTGCAACACCCCATTTTGCTTGACTATTTGTATGAATTGACGGCTAAATTGCGTGTTTTATATCAACAGGTCTACAACACCTTGCCTCCGGTCTCTGAGACACCGGGTCACTCCATTGACCCCGGTTCCTGGGTACTTGTCCGCAACTTTCAAAGAACAAGAAACGACCAGCCCAGATGGACCGGGCCTCACCTCGTCCTCCTGTCTACAAGGTCGGCTGTTAGGGTGGAAGGGAAGGCCAATTGGGTCCACGGGATCCATTGTAAGAAGACACCCTTCCCTCTGCCACATGACCAATGGGTCCGGAAAGGAGGCACTGACTCAGAGCGCACAACTTATGAACGTGTAAAAGAAGCTAACCCTGATTGTGAAAGTAAGAAAATTTTTCAAGAAACTGTGCCACCACCAGAACAATTGAACTCTGTGGAACCTGAACTACTATTTCTGGACCAGACAGTCCCCGGGAAAAGACGCTACAATTTACGTCCAAGAAAAACAGACTAAAGTAAAAGTGATTTTTTTTTATGATCGGAGAGAAAAACCTGTGGACTAATAAAAATGTGTGCTTCCCTAAATCCTATTTTTGAAAGTGCAGATTCTCCCATCTAGGTAACTTGCTTATTTTTGTTTTTTTTCGAACCGCCATCCGGGTTCCGCTGCTAGGGTCGCGGTTGATTAAAGACTTTTGGGTGCAGCTGACGACGTTAGGTCGCTGGTTCCGGTTGGTCCAAGGGAGCTGCCCTAGACTGACGGAAGCATCCTTTAGCAGAGACAACCTACCACCGCGGGCAGCACCTTAGAGAGGATGGAGTTTCCTGATGTGGAGAGGCCTGCCAAACAAATGAACTTTGAGCAGAGACTTTTTAAAACAATGACGAAGAATTTTTTTATAATAATGTGTATTTTTATGCTATTCAGCGTAATGGTCTTTTTGATAAGCTATGTTTTATTCTCTTTTCATGTGACATTTGCGCCCACTACATCACCCCTACCTCCTCCTACTGTTTCCTCTCATTCTTTCCACCCTCTGCCTGACCACGAATCAAATAGGAGATTAGAGTTCATTAATAACTCCTTCGTTCAGTTATTACACCAACACCAACTTGTAATGAACACAACTAACTGTTGGGTGTGTGGTCTCATGCCCCACACCACGGATAGAGGTATCCCCTATTTGGTCCTGCCATTTAGTCACAATGGGTCAGTATGGGCATATAGGACAATGTTCATATATGCACGAGAAATCCAACCCCTACGTTCTGTAAAAGACAACCTCAAGACTAGCGCCCTAGTCAAAGGTATAGTTGACATGATCAAGGAAGTAACTTCTTACGAAGATACCCCGGATGATGAGATACTTGCATATGTAGGTTGGAATGTGACCGGATATGGCACTACACTAAGTGAGAAACAGCAAGCCAAGAGATCGTCCCCTATCTGGATCGTACCCCATCAAGGTCACCTGTGTCTGCAAGGTATTGGCAAGAATCCCAGAGCTCAGCTAGGGAAGAGTGTCTGTACAGAAACGTATGTTTTCGGATCTCAGACTTCCCCTGCCTTTTTAGCCGCTAAGGGTACTTATTTCATCTGCCATGATAGAGCCTATACATGGTTGCCCCCTGACTTCTCGGGCTCATGTTTTGTTTCATTCCTGTTACCTCCCACCTACACAGCAGCGGCGGATTACCATCGGACAAGGATAGTTAGAGGTGTTCTGAGTAAAGAAGACACTGCAGGTCAAGAATTTGGTGACTTTGCAATGGGTTTTCTGCCGTTCTGGGGAGCCATGGCTAACAGCAGAAACATAAGGCAATTGACGAGGGTAGTTGAATCCACCGTGATTGAAACTGCTGGTGCCCTTAGTAACCTGTGTAAGGAAGCCTGTGTCAAGAAATAAACTCAGCACTAGAATGATGTTGCAGCAACATCTCAATGACTTTAGGAATATAGATCTGGACTCAGATTAACATGAGGATAGATTAATTGCCTATGTAAGGGCAAAAGGAGGGTCTGTGGTTCTGAAAAATCTGGATTCATATAATAGTACTGGACTCGAGAATAAAAACTTCGTCGAAATAAGACGAATTTGGTATTAAAAGACCGAGAATGACGAGTACATCAAGTACATGTATTTTCAGCGTATTCGAGTGACGATTTCACCTCGAAATCGTCATTTACATTCTGAACCCTTAGCTACATGTTGCCCTTTACATAGGCCTTAATCCAGTTGAATTTGATTCCACAAGGACACATACTCCTTAATCGACTTCTCCCTGACCTCAGTACAAGTTAGAACCATTGCCCCAGGCCGAACTCGTTAGGTCAGTTCCCTCCCAGTGGCCGAGCAAGATAGCATCTAGGCTCAACCAGCCATAAAACCATTTCAGCGCGCACACCTGACATATCTCGCTCACATCTTTTCTCCACTCCTTTTCTTCACTTGCTTTATGATGGGGAGGTGACCGTTTTTATTAGGGGTCCAGCGATATCTGATGAAATGTTGGGCCTTGCCGGATGATTTGTTATGGGCAGCACGACGTGAAATATGTACATGTCATCATGACTCTGCTTTTCTTTTGTAATCAGTAACTATAAATGAAATACCACGAATCCAAGGAATGTTTTGCCTAAGGCTGAAAATTATGTATAAGAAGAGAAGCCTGACTTCGTAAAAGTGTGCAGTCTCCTGAGAATATACCCGTGTTGTACTTCTAGGACCCTGTTACCTTGGTTGCAGCCAATAAACTAATCTTTGACTTCACCTAGAAGACTCAGAGTTTCTGTAGGTCTGACTCAGGAGAACCCGAGGTCTCTGGGTGTTGATCCCCTGGCACCGCTGGGTTACCGGTTCTGTGCCGGTTCTTAAAAACCCAGTACCTCAACTCAGGGTTGAAGGTAAGTTGTATATAATCATGTATTTTCCCATTCCGAGTAAAAACTGTTCAAGAGCGGGCTAATTGTTCCCTGACACAGATACAGAGGAACTTTGCTAACTTTAAATACCTGGAAGTGTACATATATCACATGGATCCCTGGTTCATTGTCAGTAATATTGGTAAAGCAATGACCTCTAAATGTCAGTCCCTACTGTTTTGGACCATACTACCACTGTCACCAATGGGTAGGGTAGCAATTGCCAAAATGCTTGTACTCCCTAGACTTCTGTATTTATTTTGGAGTTGCCAGCGGTTCTATGGGAAAACCAAAGGGAATGATGGACGGAGCGTTGACCATACAAACACTCACCCCCAGTCAACTGATCTGGGTTTAATCCATCACCGTTCTTTAGCTCACTCCGCCACCCTAGTTCAGACATGACCATATGCAAATCAGTCTGACCCTGTGCCTCATGGGAACAGTCCAGCCCGAACTGCCAAGCCATGTCTTCCCTGGACCGGAATCAAGCTTCCCAGGACCGGTTTCTGGCCAAATGGGGAGCATTTTTTGTGTGAATTATGTGGGTTACTGGCGAACTTGCTTTAGGGTGCCGGGAGATGTGGGGTTGCATCATTAAAAACACATTTTTCTTGTAAATGAGGGAACCCTTAGGACGCCACAGTATGAAGCATATTACATAACGGAACAGCAACAATGGCTGGCAAGGTGGTTGGACACCAGTGACATCCGGAAAGGACTGATATACAAAGTCCACTAAAAAGTGAAACAATACTAGATTTGGTGTTGGCTCAGACAAGCCTGGGTTCAGGGTACCCAAACTCCTCTAAGTAGTAAAATATTGCTGTGTACAATGTGTTAAAAGGGGCCCAAGCAATATCCAGTATTATACAAATCTGCCACTGTGGTCTCTCACCAGATTCAGAGAGATAGCTCATAATAAACTCTCTTGGATGGAGGCTGGGTAATGTATGACTGGAGATGTGTATGAACGAATCAGGTTACTTAATTTCGGTAACACCTTCTCTGGTAGAGACACTATTTAGTTGCAGATTCCTTACCTTAGAAAATTCCCCAGGCTTCAGACTGGATCCAGAACTTTTCAAGCAGTACCTCTGTGTGCAGACACTATGGACCTCATAAGGATTTCCCTAAATGGACAAATTAATTTGCAGAGTGAGGAGGATGGAGGGTTGGCAAGGAATCTGCAGCTAGACAGAGTCTCTACCAGATAGAGTGTTAGGAAAGGTAATACACTTTTTCATCTGGTAGAGACTTATACCATCAGATTCCTTACCTTAGAATAGATACCCAAGCAATACATCTCTGGAGGTGGTGTGCAAACAGATTTAGACCAGGAAGTCCTGGAGGACCAAACAAGCAAAGTGCCCGTCATACCGGGCCTGGCTGTGCATGCAGTAGTGATTAGTGAATGTGTGCAGAATGCCCACTTTGCAGTCTGAGAGATGTCCAGGACAGGGACTTGCAATCTAACGCAGTGGTCACAGCTTTGGCCCTGGTAGAATTAGCATGGAAGCCCTCAGGGGTTTGCTTCTTGGACAGTAAGTAGCATATTTTAATTCAGAGTACAATCCATCATGAGATAGTCTTTTCTGCATGACCTTTCTTTTCAGTACTCCGGTGTAAATAATGAGGAGTTGATTGACCATCCAGTGTTATTTAGTATGATCGATGTAGAATGATAACGCTCCTTTTGCTAGGGTGAGGAGGAACAGAGAAGATTAGTACATTGATGGTCTGGCCCACATGGAAAGGTGTCACCACTTTTGCCCGAAAAGAGGCACATGAAGGTGAAGCCTCCGCAGGTTCAGGTGAAGGACCCATTGTGCGTTCTTGCCAGTGGCAAATCAATCTAACCAAGGTTCTCCCTAATCTGAAGAGACCTTGCACCATCTCAGAATTGAGCCATCATTCATGATATGCTAGACATTGACAGATAAGTTTGTCTGCTCTGGTGTTCAGAGACCCCATCAGATGTTGTACCACCAGGGAAATGTATTGACTTTCCAGCCGTGTCCAGAGATGCAGAGCCTCTTGACACAAGGTTCATAACTCCACCCGCCCTGCTTGTTGCAATACCACATGGCGATGGTGTTGTCCGTAAACACCTGAACTAGCCTTCTCTTGATGGACGGAAGCCGGATCACTCTCAGTTCCAGCAGATTTATGTGAAGCAGAGACTCCGCTAGATACCAGAGTCCTCTGATCACCACCTCTCTCAGATGGCCGCCCCATCCCAAGCGCAACACATCATTCACTACTGTCAGCTCTAGGTGGAGAAAGGAGAGCAGTCTGCTGCTGACCCAATCATGGTTCATCAGCCCACACTGCAGATCTTTTGCAGTTCCCCCTGATATCTAGACCAGGTTGGAGAGATTCCCCTGACTTCAGGTCCCACTGCAGAACCCGCATATGCCAGCGGCCATGTGTTACCAGCAGGAAATCATGAGGCCTAGCAGCCTCACAGTCAGTCTCACTGAAATCCAGGATAGAAGCTGAAACATCAGATTCGTAGCCTGAATATCCTGGACTCGCCGGTCCGGAGAAGAGACCCAAAACTGCACTGTATCCAAAACAGCTCTGGTAAAAAGGAAGAGTCTGAGAGGAAGTCCGATGTGACTTCAGTAATATTCAAAGTGATCTCCAGTGTATGCAGAAAATTCGCTGTCTCCTGGAAGTGGGAGACAACTGTCTGGGGCAAGCCTGCCTTCAAGAGCCAATCATCAAGGTAGGGGAAAACTGGAACTCCCAACCTCCGCAGGTATGCTCCAACCACTGCCATCACCTTGGTGAACATCCAAGGGGTGCTTGTGAGGCAAAAAAGGGAGCATGGAAAACTGATAATGCTCGTGGCCCACCGTGAAGTGGTGACCTGCAGGTAGTGTCTGTGAGCATGCAAGATGGGAATGTTGGAGTAGGCGTCCTACAAGTCAAACGCTACTAATCAATCTCCGGGATCTAGGGCAGACAGATCCTGAGCTAACATGAGCATCTTCAATTGTTCCATCATAGGGAACAAATTGAGAGGAAGCAGGTCGTCCTTCTTGGGCACCAGAAAGTATCATGGATAACAACCATAACCTACTTCTCACCCTCTCGATGGCTCCTTTGACCAAACGAGCCTGAACTTCCTGGTGGAGCACGGAGAGGTGGCCCTCTTTCAGCCGGTCTGGAGATGGTGACGAGAATGGCGGGGTTTCTAGCAAAGGGATGGAGTAACGCCACTCAACAATTTTTAGTCCCCACTTATCCGATGTTATGGACTGCCAGTGGGGCAGGTGATGATGAATCCTGCTGCCAAGTGGGTGCCTGTGATGGTACGAGGGAAAACTACAGTAGTTTTGAGGCTGCAGCTGCCGAGGGGGTGACAGACTTGGCAGTACTTAATGTGTAAAAAATAAGTGCCAGGGCCCTTATCAGAGGGCCTTTGCAGCTTTCAGTACACTTTGCCACCACTAGCGCTGCCAATGACAGTACAATCACAACTAATCATCACAATCATACATGTGATAATTCAGACTTTAAATATACATTAAAATGACTAATATATGCCACCCAAGATATTCTTTTAGCTTCGAGTGGGAGGCATTAGTGATTTTAATATATATTTAATTATTAAGCAAACTTTGTTGTGCTCCTCACACATTTGGACAAACAGTGCAACCAAATGACAGGCTGTTATTATGATTCAAAAGGGGGCCAGTGTTGACAATAAAGTGCCAGTGCAGAGCACCGGAAACCACAGAGTCAAATTAAGCACTGGGACTCAGTGAACCTGTGGGTGTGTATCCCACGAGGCTTGTGGGAACCGCGGCCCCACAATGACTGTGGAGTCTGTTGGCCTTGATGGCTGGGTGGTAATGGACATGGTTGTTAGCCCCTACCATAGCCACAGAAGGGGTGAAAGGCAGAACAGGGTTGGTGTAGGCCATGGAGAGCCGGAGGATCTAATAGTGGCTCTGTTGTCCTAAAAGCGCTCCAGAGCTAAATCTGCATTGTCTCCAACAAGGCGGGTGCCATCGAAGGTCATGTAGATAGGGGATGCCCGGACATCCCCCAAAAAGTCAGTAGAACCACCTGCCCTGACAACTTCAGGTATTTACCGAGCTCCTGGCAGCGTCGCTGTCCACCTTAGTCTTAGGCACCCATTCTGCTCCCTGCTTCCCACTCTCTTCCAGTTTAGAAGGTGCTCTGCCTGCTCTGCACGCCCACTTGTCACCTCTGTAAACTGGGGCTCAGTCCGTTCCGTGTGGTCTCTTGCCATTGTTTGCTGCTGTTTAATTTCTTTTGCTACTTTCAATTGCTGGTTATTTCCTTCATTGTCACACAAGAAAAGAGCCACAGGTCCGGATTAGGAGGAGGTTAGTTAACTGTTGGAATGTGATCTGCCATGCACGACGGGGGGGTTTCCCTTTTCAGGAAGGTTCCCCTCACACACCAGAGGTGTCATGCTTCATCATAGGGGTGTCTCCTCACATGAAAGACCTATTCTTCATGTGGGCTACAACCCCCCCTCTACGAGGGAGGAGCTCAGGGATGTTGTTGTTGAGTCAGGCGGGGTGTGCTAAACCTTTATGTGAGCTTGTCGTGTGTGTAAAAAGGATGTAGTGCTGTGATGTGAGAGTTTAAAACTGGCTACAGGGTTAGCTATATTGTAACTTTATTCGGCTACCCGGTGTCAGGATTAAAAACAGTGAGGAGCTGATAACACAGAGACAGATGTGTAGATCACTAGACCAACATGTTTTGGCCAGAAGGACTTAAATAGTGTTGCAGCCTTCTTTAGGGTCAGATTGTACAGCTACTGCAGAGGTAAAGTGCAAATTCGTGAAAAAAAACCATGACAAACACGTGGATAAATCAAAAGTATGATACTGAACCAGTAGTATTGACTGTTCAGTATGTACTGCATACAACCTATATTAGAGAACAAAAGGCATGTTGTCACCTGGGTGATGCCAGGGAGTGGAGGCTAAAGGGAAATTAAGGAGTGGGCAGCTGCTCGGGGGCTAGGACTGCCGGCGGACGGCGCGGGCAATATGGTTAATCCCGCCCAGTGTGGAGGAGGAAAGGGAAAAAGTTGCAAAATACAGAGAGGTGTACTCGGCACAAGCGGACAAATCTGGAGGGGCTGGTGCACATGCCCATGGAGTCCATATGGAGTTGGAACACCAGATGAGCGTTGTACTGTTACAACCACCCAGTGGGGGGATTTAAACAACTGGCGCTACAGCGGGTATTGAATGTTTGCTCCACAAGGGAGCAGGAAACTCAGGCATGGTGGTTCGGTGAATGTGCGTGCCTTGGACGCGCATAGCTAAGGGCATGATACTCGGGGGGGGGGTGAGGGGAAGGGAAGAGGAGGTTCAAGTGTTTTAGGTGATGATCCTGGAAGGACAGCCGCTGGATTGGGTGACCTGAGCGGCGCGCCCGGACCTGCAAGAGGAAGGGAGAGAGGTGTATAGGACTACAGCCTGGGTCAGTAAATTGCAGGCGACCAGGACCCTGCGCACTGCTGAAGATGCGTCATGGAGGCGCGGTCAGGATTTCAGGAAAGCGCCAACCAAGGATTCTCGTTGTTGAGGCCCGTTTCCGAGGTTCCATAACTATACACCCATCTTTGTTCCAGTCTGAGGAGTTTAGTTGTGAGATCGGGAGTGTTGGCATTCAGGTTTGGTTTGTCTAGGAACGTCCAGCTCAAAGAGTCTTGGCTGTGTTTCATGTCAAAAAAGTGTTTAGTCATCTTGGTCATTTGTTTTGCACACCTAATGATACTTTTGTGTTCTAAAATCCTAGTGCGTTCTTTACTGGTAGTCATACATCTCAACCTCAAGGGCAAGTGATAAGGTCGACCTGCCGCTCGCTGTTACAATTGGTGTGTTTTTGTAAAACCCAAGGTCTGCAAGTCCCTATATCGATGCTTTTGGTCATGCTGGTTTGGGCAAAGACTGTGCATGACCCACACGAGTAATGCCTTTGGAGAGGAGGTGTGTTTTGTCTTGTTATTTATGGCACAGAAGGTCTTGTGTGGATCAGAGTTTCTTTTAAATCGCGACCTCTTTTGAATGCAAAAAGAGGTTTTTCAAGGGTCAATTGTCCTTTGTTCAAGATGTCCCAATTGTGTAGTATGGATTTTTTTTACTACATTGGACATGGAGCTGTAGGTGTTAAAACAGACGAGTTGCGATGGTGTTGGTTTGGCAGAAGGCTGATCTAGAAGGGCCTCCCGGTTGGTGTTGAGTGCCCGTTTGGTTGATTTCTTAACCAGTTTTGCAGGGTAGTGCATGTCCAATAGGTTACTTCTGAGTTTTGCGGCATGTGTGTTATATTTCTCTGTTGTGGAGCAGTTGCGGCGAACTCGCAAGAACTGTCCGTATGGTAAATTGTCCCTCAATGACTTAGGGTGATAACTCTCATATTGGAGGGGGGGTGTGGCCTGGCAGCATGACGGGCTAGTTGCAGATTAGTGTAGCTCCTGCCCTGTATGCCGTAATCCTACATAAATCCTGGCAGAATCGTGCCCATTGTGCTGAAACCGAGGTCGTAACCCCCCCCTGGTCCAGAGAGTCCAAGCTGGGTGTTGTTTTAATTGCCTGCGGACCGGGAAAACAACTTTTCACCCCTCTTCACGCAAAATGGCGGCGCGGAACCAGACTGCCTGCTAGACAGCCTCCTGACGTCTGCTCTGGGTTGGCCCTGCTGCGGGGATCCGTGCTGAGGGGCAGATCGAAGTCCGGAATCCTTGCCGCATGAGCTCCGACCCAGAGGTGAGGAGCCGGGAAGACTTGCACGCTGCTACCCGACACAGTACCCGGGGGCGCGTGCTATGTGACCCCGGGGCTACAGTAGGGCGTGGTAGGCCCGCTAAGACTGTGTTCCTCCCTGTGAGGGCCGTGGATGACGCTGCACGGTCCACATGTGCGGACTGCTGGGAAGTGGGGCCTGAACACTTGCTGGGGGGCCCATTATTAAAGACGCCTGGGCTCTACCTTTCGAGATGGCCGTCGGCGGCGGGGACACGGCCCTGCTGTGGAGGCCTGAGCTGAGGAGCCAATCGGAGCCCAGACTCCTGCCGCACTCAGAAGGGGACCCGGGGTGCTTAAACTCAGAGGGGAGAAGCCGTTAAGACTCGCTAGCCTGCTGCATCAGACAATATCCGGGAGCGTGCTTCACGCGAGCCCGGGGCACCAGGAGGGCCGGTCCAGGCCCACTCTGACTGTGTTCCTCCCTGTGAGGACCGTTGGTGACGCTGTACAGTCCGCATTGGCGGACTGCTGGGTAGTGGGCCTGGACCTCTACTTGGAGACGCACTACCAAAGGCACCTAGACTATAACTCCTGAGACGGCCATCGGCGGAGAGGGGCGCTCTGCGGATTGGTGGAGGTATCACCCAGTATTCTCTGTGAGGGGACCTTGGGGGCCGCAAGTTGATCCCTGCTGGACTATAACTCCTGAGACGGCCATCAGTGGCCTTAGAGCCCAGCACAAGGAGCACAGAGGGACGCTTAGTCAAGTGGTGTTCAGCTGTCCTGGAAGAAGGGTGCTGTGGGGGACCTGCATACACACCCCGTGGCCCCGAAAGGCCCGAGACAGATTCTTGTGCCTGGGGTTGCGGAGTGAAGGGTCCAAGAGACAACCTTGACAAGCCCCCACTGGAGATGGGGAAAGACAAGCCCCTTAGAGTAGTGCAAACCTACAAGATTATGCAGTACACGGTGCCGGGCCCAACATCAGCGGAGCATATTAGACCAAACTGAACAAGGACCGCCACAGGGATCGGCAGCCCAGGATAAGGCTGACATTCTGGAGGCCATTAGAGACTCACGAGTGGCATTGGAATAAAAAATGGATGGTACAGCCATGGATAAGAAATAATTTGCGCCTGTACCTACGGAAGGTGGCGGACCGAGTCACTACCACAGAGGGGGACCTGGCCTCCTTACGGACAGAAGTCCAGCACTTACAGGCGACGGTATCCGCACTCAAAGAGCACACCTCTCATCTCGAAGACAGAGCGGAAGATGCTGAGGGGCGGTTGAGGAGGAACAACCTCCATTTTTTGGGCTTTCTGGAAAAGCCGAAGGGTCCAGCGGCAGACCTATTTTTGGAGGAATGAATCGGTTCCACCCTACCGGGTCTCCAACTCTCCAAGAAGTTTGCAGTGGAAAGGGCCCACCGCTCCCTCGGTCCCTCCCCCCCGAAACCGGGGTCGCCACCTAGAGCTCTAATTGCTCGCTTGTTTAATTTTAGGGCTGGGGCATGATCCTGCAGTTTATCCGCAAGAATGGTCCCCCCAGGTTTGAGAACCAAGAGATCCATATTTACCCGGACTACACAAAAAAGTTACAAGACTTGCAGAACGACTTCCTGAGGGTCAAGGGGAGACTGAGAGATCTTAATGTAAAGTACAGCTTAATGTTTCCGGCCCGACTCCGAGTACAATATGCGGACAGAGTCCACTTCTTCAGTGTTCCGCAAGAGGCCACGGACTGGATGGATTCGATGGGCCTGGAGGGGCAGGACCAACATCACAGATGGCAAGAACAGAGGAGACAGAGTGGTCGACAACGGAACCACCATCGCCGCACTGGAGAACAACGATCCGGGTCACAGGGGATACCAGACGGAGGTCGCATCATAGTGGGGTGGGACGGCACCCTGAGAGTTGGGGGCATACCAACGCAAAACCAGTTTTCCCCACTGTGCCTTGTCCAAGAAACTCAATCGGAACCGGAAGGCACTGCCGGCCCAGTCGCTTGTGGCTCTTGAGCCACCTGTGAACAAGTAAGGGGATTGCCACACTGGGGCTACTGGTCTGAAGAACTGCACGGGGCGCCGTAAGTACGGACCTCATCGGTGGTGGGGGTCTTCAATTTAAGGGAATATAGGGGGGGTGGGAGTGTAGCTGTTGGGGCGGGGCGCTATTCCGCCACACTGCAGTTTAGACACACCAACTGTAGTGTGCTGTGGCGGCCTGGCTAGGCCGTTAGTCGGGTGGGGTTGAGCAGTGCCAGGCAGATTGGTTGTATAACGAGGACTCAGGGTTCTTGCTGACTGTCGTTGTTGCTTACAATGTTGCGGGGTGATTTGAGGGAAGGGTGGCGGCTGTGGGGCGGAGTCCTGAGTCCTCAGACCAGGGATGGGTTGTGAGAATGAGGTTTTACTGCCTGAGGGTGGGGGGAGGAGGGTGTTCACATTGTTCTGTTTAACTGTTCTATGGTGGGAATGTTTTATGCCGGGTCGCTAGAGGTCTTGAGAGCTTTCGGGGGGATCCTAACACTACACTTTGAGGTTCCTCCCACTTCTACAACAGGTATCGTGGTCACGTAGGATTTTCGACTTATGGGAGGCGATCAACAGACCTATAAACTTATAACATGGAATGTTCGGGTGCTCAATAACATGGTCAAATGGATTCGGGTAGCGACATATCTTAGGCGGTATAAGATAAGCATGGCCTTTTTACAAGAGACGCATCTCTGGGGGGACTGCTTGAAATATGTCCAACAGCGGTGGAGGGGCCAGTTTTTCACGACTTCCTACTCGGGGTTTGACAGAGGGGCGCTTAAATGGGTAGCGCCTGGAGTCCCCTTTAAGGTTTTAAAATGTAGTCCTGATCCAGACGGGCGATACGTGGTGCTGGAGGGGACATTGGATGAGAGCCACATGTGTCTAGTGAATGTTTATGCTCCGAATACTGACGATGGGCACTTTTTGGGTAAGGTCCTGGGAAAATTAGACTTGGCACCAGACGTGGAACTGATTATTGCAGGAGACTTTAACTGAGCCTTTGAGGGGGAGTGAGATAGGCACCCTCCAAACTATCACTTACTAGATATATGGCGGCACCGCAACCCTGATGGTCGGGTATACTCTTGTCACACTCCAGCAGCTAACACATATAGCAGGCTGGACTATTGCTTTATACAGGAGACAGTAACGGCAAATGAGCAACCCAATATACCCTTGAGGGTTTGGGCAAAGGATATGGTAAGGTAGGAATACCTTCAAGGGATTTTGTTATTATACAATTCACATAGAATTTCAACAATATTGCATAAAAATTTGAGATTGCTGCTTTGCACTATTGGTCTTATACATATAAGGACCTCAAATATTGTTGAAATTCTATGTGAATTGTATAATAACAAAATCCCTTGAAGGTATTTCTACCCTACCTTATACAGGAGACGGCAGCCAGTCAGATACTAGAGACACAGTACCTGGCCTGATATCTGTCCGATCACTCCCCTCTGCTGGTGGCCTACACTTTGGGCCGCCCGGTGTCCAAAATACAGCTGTGGAGACTTAACACCGAGGCTTTGACTGACCCAGTTTATAAAGAGACGATCGCGGCAGGGTTGGAAGGCTATTTTGAGGTGAACTGGAACACGGTCAGCTCAAGGGTGCTCTAATGGGATGCGATGAAAGTAGTGATGAAGGGGGTATGTATGTCCACTGAGGTGGGGGTGAGGAGAGTGCTAGAGCGGGACCTAAAACGTCAGGAGGTATGCTTAGCGGCGCTGGAAGCAGAACTTCCCACAGATCCGGAGGGACTGGCCAAATGGGCGGAGCAAAGACAAAAGATAGGGGACCTATGGGAGTCACTGGCCACGTATAATAGGACCACAAGTAGACGTCTTTGGTACACGGAGATAAGGCCGGACGCTTACTGGCGTGTTTGATCAGGTTGAAGACACAGCCTCTCCCGATACTGGCCCTTAAATCCGAGCAGGGTCGACTGGTTTATACGCAACACGAGATTATTACGATATTTACCACACACCTCCAAAAAATATATTCCGAGCCCAAGCCCAATGTTGCCCCCCAGGCTTTGGAAGCCAACTTGAGATGGACCTACCTTGCCTTGACCCGAAGAGTCAGGAGTCCCTGAGGGTGCCCTTTAAAGGGGAGGAGGTGAGAGCGGCGATCGCTCATCTGAAAACAGCTAAATCCCCTGGGATGGATGGCCTGGCGGCGGAGCTATAAAAAAATTGGGGGAGTCCTGGGTCCTAGGCTCCTGGACATTGTTATGGAGGCTGGTGAGACAGGCATACTACCTGCCTCCAAGCGTGAAGCGCTGATTGTAATGATCCCCAAGCCGAGGAAGGACCCCTTACTCCCCACCTTCTACAGGCCAATCTCTATGCTAAATGTCAACCTTAAGATCATTAGTCAGGTTCTGGCTAACAGATTACTTCTGTATCTCAGGCAACTGGTGCACGAGGACCATTCTGGTTTTATACCAGGGAGGAATGCGCTGTCTTGCCCATGTTATGCAATCACTAGGGGGAAAAGGCCCAACAGAGTACCTTAGCATTCCTGGATATCGAACAGGCGTTCAACTCGCTTAGAAGGCAGGTGCTATTAAAAATGGGGATAGGAGAAGGGTTTGTGAATTGGGTGAGACTCCTTTATACTCAGCTGGTGGCAAGGGTCCGCACGGGGCGCTATGTTTCAGATGCAATGTCAATAGCCAGGGGGACGTGACAGGGATGTCCGCTTTCTCCCTTGTTGTTCGCCCTGGCGATGAAGCCATTAGCATGTCATCTCCGTAGGGTCCTCCAGGGGCGCGGCGTTCGAATCGGGGTCATGGAACATATTGTGTCATTGTATGCGGATGATGCGCTGGTGTATCTGCAGGAGCCGACCCACTCGCTTTCAATATTGCTGACGGCTCTGGATCAGTTTGCCGAGGCCTCTGGACTCTGCGTCAATAATACTAAATCACAACTATATCCGGTTGGGTCGGAGGCTGAGAGGAGCAGATTCCAACTCCCAAAGGTGGGGCTTCCGTGGGTGCCAGATACGTTGCACTATCTCGGGATCTGGATAAGTAGGGACAGGGAAGTCTTTTATCACCATAATATGGGGAGGATACTTAGGGGTCTCCGAGGCAGTATTGCCTTCTGGAACATGCTCAAACTCTCACTGATGGGGAAGATTGCCTTGATAAAAATGGTGATGCTCCCTCGATGTCTCTTCACAATGCAGGGCTCCTTCTTTGAACCCCCACATTAGGTATTCAAGGACCTCGATGCAATGCTTATACAATTGCTATGGAATGGAAAACGCTGTCGAGTGAGCCTAGAAGTCTTGAAACGCACTTGGGGTAGGGGCGGTTTGGAAATCCCTGACCTAGAACTTTATTATTTTGCTTCCCAATTACAGCACGAAGTAGCCTGGCTCGATACAGACCCTTCCTGGGAAAGATCGCTTCTAGCGGACACATATGGGGATCAACAGTTGGGCGCGCTCCTCTGGTAACCGAAAGGGAGGCAGGGACAGTGTTCTCCACTGTGCAGATTGCTAGTTGCTATCTGGGTTAGGGTGGTTAGAAGACTTATTCAGGTGCGACCGTTTGCCCTGGAGGCAGATACTTACTGATACCACCTTTCGCGCTCATTGAGCAGGTCATGTCTACCGACAAATGGAAGGCGGGAGGTTGTCTTATGCTGTTGGACCTCTATCCGGAGCAACGGTTCATAACATATCAGGAAGTGGTAGATTCTTTTGGGTTGGGATCGGGGCAATTTTTGCAATATGCCAAAATAGCAGCAACGGCACGACAACTATGGCCTACATTCCCGGAAGCCCTTAGAACACACGCATACCCTGGTCACGATGATTGCCATGGCGGGAGGGCGGAAACTTGTCACCCACCTGTACAGGGCGCTCAGGGAAGAGAAAAAATGTGCACCTTGCAAAGTGGAAGTAAGTTGGCAGGAGGTGAGTCCACAGGAGATTACACCACGAGAGAGGGAAACAATTCATGGAGGTGTAGGCAATGTGGGGGTCACAATAGGTTTAAACAGATACAATATAACATGGTCCACATGACATACCTCTCGCCCAAGCACCTACATACTATTGACGGTTCGAGAGATCCAAGGTGCCCCAGATGTCACTGTGCACAGGCAGATTTTCTACATATGGTTTGGTCGTGTCCGACGATTAAGGTATACTGGATGGCTGTCCTAGAGGACCTGAAAAGAATAACGAGATGGAGGATTGCCCTAGAGGTGCGTACTTGTCTCCTTGGTTTAATTCCCTGAGACCCTAAACGCGAAACCAGCAGGAAGTTCCTGGTTTTGGGGCTTGGGACAACTACGTGGAGAACAGCGATCCACTGGCTGACACAACAAGGGCCGCTGATAGTGATCTGGAAAACGGACCTGAAGGAATGAGCACTGGTGGAGGCGGGGCACATGCGTAGTACTAGCACTAGCGTGAGGGCTAATGGTCCAAGAGAAAGAGAGAAGCTCCCCCAATTCTACACAGGCCTTGTCCGATGATGATAGTCATGTGGGAAATGAGTCCCCCGGCCAAGGGGAGAGACACGAGGATACCTCTGATTGAGCTGCTGTTAGACGGAGCTCTAGGAGGGTGGGCCCGGTAGGGGGGTGGGGTTGGAAGGGGGGGTTATTAGTTACAAGTTTATCTTCCTGGTAATGAAAATGACCATACTAATTGTCGGTTCGGTAAAAACACCTTTAAGGGGCAGCCTAGATTGGATAATTTGCTGTTGAATGGAAACTGTAATGCTCCTTGTTAAGAGTTGTCTATGGGATGTAACTGTCTATACATGTGGAGTGTCCCTTGAAACCGTAATAAAGAAATGTAATAAAAAAAAACCCACCTCATATTGGAGGAGTGCATTGCGGGCCATTGGCTTTTGATAAAGTTCAGTTTCTAGAGTACCCCCTGCTGGATAGATCAAGAGGTCCAGGAAGGCCAATTTCTCTTTACTATACTCACAGGTGAAGCGAAGATGTTCATTGCTGGTGTTTAACCAGTTGTGGAAGTGGTTGATGGTGACATCATCCCCTCGGCAGATGACAAAAACCAACTCCGCCACTGAGTGGTACAACAATGATCAGATGATCACATTTATTTGACAATACATACACCAAGGACCTCGGCTTGGATCACCATCCTGATTTGCCTCACATGAGTCACAGTCCCGAGCGGCTGTAAGAAACTACAAATTCCATGAGGCTCCCACTTCCGGGCACGAGCCTCCCAACCCAGAAGCTTTGAGTTTCCTAAACACGCCATGTGTATTTAAACGAGAGCCGTCCTAGCACTAATTTTCCTGCCCCAGACGTGCTCACTGGCAAGATTCCACGACCTTGGGGTAAGTGTTCCAGCCCCTTTCACCACTGGCTGCCGGCATCACCGAGGCACCACAGCCTCTATTTCCACCAAGCAGACGCCGCGTACTGTACCAGCTTTATTCACATCCCGCCCGTAAGTCACTTCAGCTTCACGCGCCGGTCCTGGCCTTTCCAGAACCGAGGCGTTCACCATACCCGCCATTATTCTATGCAGGAGACACAGCGTAATACACCATTTTTCTCCACCTCCCACCCTGCAGGCACAATGGCTCTGCACACCGCTCCTAACCAAGGCGCTCACCTTTAATACCGTCCCGCCCACTGGATACAACCTTTGCAGGCTACCTGCAGGCACTTTGGCTCCACGCGTTGCTCGTAACCGAGGTGCTCACTTTAATACCGCCCCGCCCGCTGGATACCATTTTTGGCAGGCTGTGGCACCGAGGTCCAACGCGCCTCATTTCACACTCTCGAGCCAGGCTCAGATTCTCCGCGAACACTAGCTGTGCCCGCTTCCACGCTACTCACGCTATGATCCAGCAGCATATGGCACCACTGAGTGCCATGGATCTAACGGGCACTTAACACCCCGTGCAACATTGCCTGCACGCCATCTATAGCACCATTTGGTAGACCCATCCAACTCTGCTTGCCACGGCCCTCACTCAGCAGAGCTGCTCACGTGACTACCTGTCATTCCTCCCTCTCTCCCCCCCTTCTCTGCCCTACACAGGCATTGAACCACCCCCCTTCCCATCAATTAACCCCCTTGCTGATAATCAGGTCCACTACTGGAACGTGCCTGGGGGTCCTGAGCTATGCTCCAATCTTTGTTATGCCCTTGGCACCAGTCTAAGGAATCAAGCCAATTGCTGGCACACACCTAGGGCTTTTTCCTTACACTCTAGTCTGTGCCTATAGCTATACCTGTGACCCTCTATGACAGAGAATTGGTATCAACATCCTTTTCGCTTAAGTCCACCCACAGGCCATCTGACAATATTAAAGGCGTATTTATGTTCTATCTCTAAATCCCCCCTTGGGATCTCTTGTTTTTAATACCATAAACCTATTTTGGCAGGTTTTGGTGCACATACCACATGGCTAATATGCTGGGACTGACGTAGTGAATTGCGCACACAGGTCCATGTTAACTACATATTGATCTAATATGGATATGTGTTACAAAAATATTTTCATTCAGGAGATTAGAAACTGTACGTTTGACTCATGCTATATATATATATACTGGATATTCATTTGGTGACAACATGCCTTTTTGTCTCTAATATAGGTTGTATGCAGTACATACTGAACAGTCGATACTACTGGTTCAATATCATACTTTTGATTTACACACATGTTTTTAATGTTTTTTTCACGTATTTGAACTTTATCTCTGCAGTAGCTGAAAAATGTATCCCTGAAGAAGGCCGCAACACTATTCAGGTCCTTCTGGCCGAAACATGTTGGGATAGTGATCTACACATCCGTCTCTAATGTCGGCAGTTGTGTTATCAGCTCGTCGCTGTTTTTAATAGAGTTACAATATAACTAACCCTGTAGCTAGTTTTAAACTCACATCACAGCACTGCACCCTTTTTACGCACACTCCAACTCTAATAGTGGTTTAGTACACTACGTCTGACTAAACATAAAAATACCTGAGCTCCTCCCTCGTAGAGAGGGGGTTGTAGCCCACAAGAAGACTAGGTCTTTCGTAAGAGGAGGCACCCCTATGATGAAGCATGACACCTCTGGTGTGTGAGGGGAACCATCCTGAAAAGGGAAACCCCCCGTCTTGCGTGGCAGATCACATTCAAACAGTTAACTAACCTCCCCCTAATCCGGACCCGTGGCTCTTTTCTTGTGTGACATTAGATTGGTGGGGAGTTGGCTCACGCAGGTCCTTAAAACTCCTCAAGCCCCCAAGTGTATTGATTATTTCCTTCATTGTGCCATTATCTATCACTTTTTCCTTGGGCTTGTCAGCTTTTGTGTTGTATTTATTAGCCAGCCCCTTGCGCTGCTCCTTTCCCTCTCTTTTTTTGCCGGCAGCCTGCCCCTGCCGCCTAGCGCCCCTCTCTCCTCCAGGACCTACTTAATGGATGCCGCAGCACAACCCCATTGAGCAGTTCCTGCACAAGTTCCCCTAGATGCCATCAGGTCTTCCTAAGCTCCTGGCAGCGTCATTGTACACCTTAGTCTTAGGCACTCATTCTGCTCCCTGCTTCCAACTCGCTCCCAGTTTAGAGGGTGCTCTGCCCGTTCTGTGCACCTACTTGTCATCTCTGAAAACGGGTGCCTCTGAACATTCTTTGTGGCTGTTACAAATGTTTACTGCTGTTTAATTTCTTCTCTTACTGTCAGCTACTGGTTATTTCCTTCACTGTACCATTTTCTTTTCCTTTTTCCTTGGGCTAGTCAGAATCTGTGTTTTATTAGCCAGCCCCTTCACACTGCTCCTTTCATGCTTGTTTTTTGCCGCCAGCTCCCCCCCACCACCATCTAGCACCCCTCCCTCCCTCAGGACCTACTTAATGGATTATCTATCACTTTTCATTGGGCTAGTCAGCATCTGTGTTGTATTAGCCAGTCCTCTTGCGCCGCTCCCTTCCCGCTATTTACTGTCGCCAGCCTGCCCCTGCCTCCTAGTGCCCCTCGGTCCTCCAGGATCTACTTAATGGAGGCCGCAGGATGATCCCATTGAGCAGGTCCTGTACCAGCTCTTCCTGACACCTTTCGGTCTTCCCGAGCTCCTGGCAGCGTCCACCTTGGTCTTAGTACCTGTTCTGCTTTCCTCTCTCTTCAGATTTAGTGGGTGGTTCGCCTGGTCTGCGGGCCCACTTGTCACCTCTGTAAACGAGGCTCTGCCCGTTCTGTTTGCCATTGTTTACTGCTGTTTAAATTCTTTTGCTATTGTCAACTGCTGGTTATTTCCATCACTGTGGCATTATCTATTACTTTTTCCTTGGGCTAGTCAGTGTCTGTATTGTATTAGCCAGCACCCTCGTGCCCCTCCGTTCCCGCCCTTTATTTTTGCCGCCAGCCGGCCCCCAGCTGCCTAGACCTCCCTCCCTCCCCCAGGACCTACTTAAGGGAGGCAGCAGCGTGGCCGCGCCAAAGGCAAGCCTGTCTGCGCCTGGAGTGCGCCCAGGATCCCTGGCCCTCCTGACACCCACCACCACATTACTAAGGAGTTTCTGGCCGTGGACTCTGGATACTGAAACAAAAGCTGCTGCATTTCCTCTCCGCATTCGACAAAAGAACCCTTCACCTGCCGCCATTGCCGCTTCTCCTGCAACACGGGACCACCAGCCCATGTCCCTCCTGCCCAGAAGACCACCTACAACCAGGAATCGCTAAAATGCATTCTGCTCAATGCCCGATCTCTCCACAAACATACCACGGAAACCTGGGACACCATCACCACCCTCCCCTGATGTTGCCGTCATCACCGAAACATGGCTCATCCCCTCCTCGAACCCCGACATCCCCTCCGCAACACCCGAAGACTAAAAGATGATGCACCCAGACCGCACTGACAAACATGGCAGGTACATCACCATCATATTCTAGGAAACTATCCGATGCATCACCACCTACAACAACCCCACACTGCTCATGAAACACCTCAACTTCCAACTACAAACTGAAGCCAAGGCACATATTAGAGGCTCCATCATAAACAGACCCCTGGAACCCCGACCAGCCTTCTGCGACTCCAACTCCAACCTCTTCACCCCCCAGCCATCGATTCCTACCACTACTTCCTACTCAGGGACCTCAATTTACACATCGATGACCTAAACAACGCCAACTCCACCATCCTCCTGGAGAACCTGACTACCTTCAGCCTCTCTCAACTGGTCACCGAACTCACGCACAAAGCCAGACACACACTCAACTCCATTTTCACCTCCAGCAACAGAATTAAATTCAGCTATACCATAGAATAAAACATCATATAACTCACATGGACTGACCGCGACATTGCTCACTTCATCATCTCTGACACCCACCATACCATCACAAAGCATCATAGCTCCTCCCATCGCAGCTGAAGTAGGGTAACAGAGACACAGTGGACCCAGGCCCTCAGCACCACCCAACCTGAAGCTTCAGCAAACCTCGATCTGGTTGTCTTGAAATTCTCCACATGTATGGCCAAATGCGCTGACAGAGTCTCCAGATGAAACCAGCAAAAACCAACAAAACCCAAAAACATGCCAGCTGGTACACCTCAGAGTTCAGAACCACCAAGCACAAGTGCTCCTGACTTGAGAAATTATGGAACGCCACAAGTAACCCCTCTGACAAAGGAGCTCACAAAGCAGCCCTCAGCAATTACCAAGTGCGCAAAAAGGAAGCAAAGAGAGCTGCCATCACAGTCCGCATGGATACTGTAGCCAACCACACAAAATAACTCTTCAAAATAGGCAATGAATTCTCCAACTTGGCAGCCACTGAGAACACTATCCTCCCCTCCCAAGAACTCTGCAACACCCTCTTGGATTACTTCCACAGCAAGATAGCCACACTCTACAACTTCGAACCCCAACCCACTGCTATCTACCTCAACAGCCTTGACCAACCAGAGCACACCAACTATATGCTCAGCATGCTGGCCATCATGTCATCCATCCACTCCGGGGCACCCACAGACCCCTGCACCCAGGGACCCTAGGAACCCTAGGAACCAACCCAATCAGCACAGCGTTCACCAGCATCATCAACACCTCCATCACATAGCAACCTTCCGGGACAGGTGGAAACATGCAGAGGTCAGACCCCTCCTAAAGAAACCCTCCGTCGTACCCAGCAAACTCCAAAACTATTGACCAATCTCCTTGCTCCCATACATGGCCAAAGCACCTGAGAAGGCCTTCAACCAACAGCTCACTGAATACCTAGAACAAAACCACCTACTGATGCCTCCCAATCAGAATTCCGTGCCAACCATAGCATTGAGACCGCTCTGAATGCTGCTAGACACAACATTAGATCCCTCCTCAACCACAGAGAGACTGTGGCCCTGAGCCTCCATGACCTCTCTGCAGCGTTCAACATCTTATCCCACCACAACCTCATCAACAGACAACAACATCAGCATACAGCAAAAATCCCTCAAGTGGATCGCCTCCTTCCTTACAGGATGCACACAGAGCATCCGGCTGCCTCTCTTCACCTCCGAACCCAAGGACATCATATGCGGCGTACCCGAGGATCATCCCTCAGCCAACACATACATGACCCCCTTGCAGACATTGTCAGATTACGCTGCCTGACCCTCAATCTTCGGACAGCACCCTGCCTGGTGGACTTCAGGAAGAAACGCAAAACCTGGCTTTTTGACAGACGTTGCACCCAGAGACCCCTAGGGCACCCAGAGACCCCTGGCCTGCCCCTCCTCCCCGCTACCGCCTCCCAGCTGCTGCCCCTCCCATGCTCCGCCCCCTCCACTATCCATTTAAGGCAGATGCCCCAACGCGCAGCGTCCACGCGCTGCGGCCGCGCCGAAGGTGCGCCAAAGGTAAGCCCGTCTACGCCCATCCGCGCCTGGACCACGCCCAGTGCCATACCCCCTGGTCCCCGCCACACCCAACCCACTAGAGTCACTTATGCTGCCGCAACTCTCCTCGCCCTCAACCCCGGACGCACACCTCATTGCTGCGTTGCCTTCCCTGGACGTACCCACGGCCCTTTCGCCTGCGTCTCCTGCAAGTTCAACTGCTCCAGAACCCTCACCAAATCCACTCCCTCCGCACAAAGCACCGACTCTGACCGCCTGAAATGCATACTGCTTAACACCCGCTCAGTCCACAGACACGCAACTGAACTCTGGGACCTACTCGACACTGCGTCACCGGACATCGCCTTCCTCACAGAAACATGGATGAACACATCCTCATCACCCGACATCGCCATAGCCATACCGGACTCGTACAAGATTATCCGCAAAGACCGCACCATTCAGACAGGAGGAGGCATCACCATCATTCATAGGAACACCATCAAAATCACGACTAGCTCCGACGACAATCTTACAACCGCCGAACATCTCCACTTTCAGATCCACATCGACCCTAGGACCACACTCAGAGGCACCCTCATTTACAGGCCCCCAGGCACCCGCACTCAATTCAACGCTGACTTCACAGAATTCGCCACCCCACATGCCCTCGCCTCCGAGAACTACATTCTGCTAGGAGACCTCAATTACCACCTTGAAAACAAACACGACAGCAACACCACCACCCTTCTGGAGAACATGAACAACCTCGGACTCAAACAACTTGTTAATACCCCCACCCATATAGCCGGACACACGCTCGACCCTATCTTCACCTCCAGCAAGCACATCTCCTTCGACCGCACCACAGCTCTCCACTGGACGGACCACAGCTGCGTACACTTCAGCTACAAAACCACCCTGACCCACAACCACCCACAACCTATTCCTCGGAGAAACTGGATCAAAATCACCTCTGACCAACTCCTCGCTTCACTCAACCAAAACCCTCCCACCCTCTCATTGGACCCTAACCAAGCGGCCACCAATCTCAAGCAATGGATCTCCCACAGTGCTGACGAATTAGCACCCCTGAAAAAGCACCAGATCAAATCAGCAAGCAAAAAGGCTCCCTGGTTCAATGATGACCTAAAAAAATCCAAGAAGCTATGCCGCACCCTGGAGAAAACATGGAGAAAAAACCCAACCAACGACAACATGGCCACCCTCAAGGCAGCCACCCGCAAACACCATCAACTGATTCGTTCAGCCAAGAAATCAGCATTGAAGGATCGTCTCGACAACAACTCTCACAATAACAAGGAACTTTTCAACATCGTCAAAGAATTCACCAACCCCACCGCAGCTTCCAACGACATCACTCCCTCCCAAGTCCTCTGCGATGCGTTATCCTCCTTCTTCTACAACAAAATTGCCGACATCCACAACAGCTTCGAGAATACCCCCAGCAATCAACACTCCCCAGCCCCCTCAGATCCTACTCCACCAACTAACATCCTCAGCGCCTGGAACCCAATCACCACTGAAGACACCATCCGCCTAATGAACTCAATCCACTCTGGCTCGCCAACAGACCCCTGCCCCCACCACATCTTCAACAAAGCCGACGCCATCATCGCACCCCATCTCCGGGATGTCATCAACTGCTCGTTCAACTCTGCCACCTTCCCAGATAGCTGGAAACATGCCGAACTCAGCGCTCTTCTGAAGAAACCCACAGCAGACCCCTCTGAACTTAAAAACTACAGACCCATATCCCTCCTCCCTTTCCCGGCCAAAGTCATTGAGAAAGCCGTCAACAGCCAGCTCGCTGCCTTCCTTGAATCCAACAACTCCCTCGACCCCTCTCAGTCCGGATTTCGGGCCAAACACAGCACCGAAACCGCCCTCATTGCAGCAACAGACGACATCCGAAATCTACTGGACAACGGAGAAACAGTGGCCCTCATTCTACTCGACCTCTCAGCCGCCTTCGACACAGTCTGCCACAGCACCCTCATACAACGCCTCAGCAACATCGGCATTCAAGGCAAAGCCTTGGACTGGATCACCTCGTTCCTAGCAGGGAGAACTCAGAGAGTCCGACTTCCCCCTTTCAACTCAGAGGCCACTGAAGTCATCTGTGGAGTCCCACAAGGATCCTCACTCAGTCCCACCCTCTTCAACGTCTACATGAGCCCACTCGCATCCATCGCGCGTCAACATAACCTTAACATCATCTCCTACGCTGACGACACCCAGCTGATCCTTTCCCTCACCAATGACTCCAACACCGCCAAAACTAATCTGCACGAAGGCATGAAAGAAGTAGCCGAATGGATGAAACACAGCCGCCTAAAACTCAACTCAGACAAAACGGAGGTGCTCATCCTAGGATCTTCCCCATCTGCCTGGGACGACTCCTGGTGGCCTTCCGCCCTGGGCACAGCACCCACACCCACAGACCATGCACGCAACCTTGGCTTCATCCTAGACTCCTCTCTCTCGATGTCCAGACAAGTCAACGCAGTCTCATCCTCGTGCTTCAACGTACTTCGCATTCTCAAAAAGATCTTCCGCTGGATCCCCCTCGAGACAAGAAAGACCGTCACCCACGCACTGGTAACAAGTCGACTGGATTATGGTAATACATTATACGCAGGAATCACAGAAAAATCACTGAAAAAACTCCAACGCATCCAAAACGCATCAGCGAGACTCATATTAGACGTCCCTCGCCAAGATCACATCACCGGACACCTAAAAGACCTCCACTGGCTTCCCGTCAACAAAAGAATTACGTTCCGTCTTCTCACCCACGCACACAAGGCCCTCTACAATCTAGGACCCGAATGCCTCAGCTCTCGACTGTCCTTTTACAAGCCCACCCGCCAACTAAGATCGTCCAATCAAGCCCTCGCCGCAGTCCCGCGCATCAGAAGATCCACCATGGGTGGAAGATCCTTCTCCTTCCTGGCTGCCAGGACCTGGAACTCACTCCCCACTCACCTCCGCCTTACTCAAGACCACATCTCCTTCAGGAAGGGACTTAAAACCTGGCTATTCGACAAATAATGAACCCCTTCCCCAAGCGCCTTGAGACCCTCTGGGTGAGCAGCGCGCTATACAAATGCCCGAACTTGAACTTGAACTAGGGGTGATAGTGCTGCGTTATACAAATGCTTATTGATTGATTGATTGATTGAGATTTCAGCCAGGCGTGGCGTCAGAGTGCCACTGAGGATGTAATCGCTCTGCTAATGAGACGGTCCCATCCAGTCTGCAGCAAATGGTGAACTTTGCTGTGTCACCACCATCTGCAATAGCCTGTGACAGTTTGGCTTGGGCATCTTCAAGGACAACTTATGCGCAACTGAATCCAAAACCGTATGGGTGGATCAGCCAAAAAGGCATGCTGTGTTTTAAAATCACAGTGCAAGGCTGGCGGAAGAGAACATTTGCTTGTCAAAGTTGTCCAGCCTCTTGGATTCCCTATCTGGTGGTGTGGTAGGGAGGTGGTAGGCCTGGAGAACCAGACGCTCTGAGGTGGGATACTGTGTGAGGAAAGCTGGGATACCAGCAGTGGGGCTTTTGGTGGTGGGAAATGGCCCTGTGCACAGGCACCCTGTGCAGAGCTTGGACCTGGCCCAGAGCGGGATATCATTGTGGGCTTTGATAAAAGGGAAGAGAGGTTCTGCGGGGGCGACTCCTGGTTGAAGCACTTCTGTCAAGATGTTAGTTTTGCCTGCCACCCAGGATAGCTTTCAGTCCAGACCCTTGGCCACCCTTCTCAAACTCATAGCAAATGAAGCCCCTTGCTTCATAGCAACACTAGGAAGAGAGACCACACCAGTGTCTGAGGAGGTGTCCAGATCACTATCATCCGCCAGTTCCCTGTACTAGTTATCTTCAGCCTCATCCAGATTTGAACCGGCACGTTGAAGTTAAAGAGGACTTCGACTTCTTTGATTTTTTGGACTTTTTATGGGACTTACCCGATGACTTTGAGCACGATGACAGATGCCTGGAATGACTCAGTGAATCGGCCCGGGATCTTCCTTGTAACCAGGACTTACAGCGCCGTAGAGGTGGCCAGCGTTGGGCAGTTAAGAGCTTTAAGGAGTTTTCCCTCAGCGTCTTGGGATTTGTATTGCGGCAGTCAAGTCTGGAGTTGTGCTCTGGCTCTAAGCACCAAAGACAAACCCAATGGGAGCCTTTCACAGACATCTATCTGTGACAGGAACCACAGGGCTTAATCCCAACTATTTTTGTAGGGGACATCCTAACACTCTGAGAGACAAAGTGTCGAAAAAAGCTCTACAAAACTTAACTGAAAGTAGCTCCCTCTGGATCAGCGCTGACTGGCATGGAAAGAAACAAACTGATGTCAGTGTTCTGGAGTCATGCCTATATAAGTACAGTGCATGTCACTTCCAGGGCGGAGGATACAGAGCCAAACGATGCCACCTACCGGAGTGCAGAGATTCTGCTCGAAAAGTTTTTGGATCCAGTCTGATGCCTGGGGAAAATTCTGAGGTAAGGAATCTGAAGCTAGAAGGCTCTATCAAACATGGTATTATGCACCATTGAGAATATTTGTGACATTTACCAGATCAAAAGAGGTCCTGTTTTGATGTGCAATGCACTACTAGATGCAGTCGTAGGCACATGGTGACTGGGCAGTGTTAATCTTCCAAAATTTGAAGTGCTCCCTGTGATCCTCGCAAAACTGTATGGTAGGCAACATTCTTACAGAGGGTGGTGTTGCGGTTATTTCATCCTACAGTGTAGACCTGCAGAATAAATGGGTGGCAAAGACATTGCTGGTGATACCTCAAGAACAATGTCGACAGTGCCTGGAGGATGCCGCCAAAGTACCTGGGAACCCACGTTTTAGATACATCCAGTTCAGTTATATATTCCACACATATCTTTCCCAGTCGCACCTACGGAAAACGTAGAGGGGTGCGGTTAATGGATGCCCTATATGTAAAACACTGAATGCAAACTTCTAAATACATGCTGTGGAAATGCCTCGTTATCCAGACATTTTTGGACGCTATTCTACGATTGCTCAAACAGATTGCTAACACGTGATGGTGTTGAAACCATTTGCGTACCTGCTAGGTCAATTCCCACACACCAAACCACACAACCATTCCTCATGGATTTTGGTCCTGGCTCTAGTTTTAGCAAAAAGAGGAATAGCCACGTCGTGGAAGGCCCAACTGAAGTGAGGTATCAAAACATGGTTGAAGGCTGTACACTTGTAAACTTTTTGTTTTTCATAAGTACAGTGATGGGCAAGAGTTGGTACTACGGGGAACATAGGAAAAAAAGCTAACCACAACAACAACCAAACAGGACTGCAAGAAAAGAATATAAAAATATATTTATATATTAACATACCATGAGCATGCAAGCAAATCGAATCGTCTATTTGTAAGTATGTTACTCACACTTACCATTCGTAAAAAAAATATGTAAAATGGGTAACATATACCCACAGCTATCACCTTAAAATACATTCTGCAAAATTAAAAGCAAAAGGGCCTTGTAGAAATGCGAAGAAATCATTGAATACCAAGTGTGCTCTAAAAGTATAGGCCACTTACCACTTGTGTTTGGACTTTTGGTTTCAAGAATAACTGCAGCTCTGTAAAATAAAAACATGTATTCAATGAAAAACTTGCATGGAGGAAGACACACAACATATCAGCATTCCCACTGCATACCATTTATCATTCTGGGACAGGGAAAAGTTGTAGTGCACGCAACACATAGAAATAGAACGTCAGCCCTGGGAGCGTATATATGCATGATGCTCAATGCCCCTAAAAATCCAAATCTGACTTTACGTTCATTATAAAAAAACACTGAAACACAATATAATGATTGGAAATATTTACAGAAGATAATCGATACATTTCGGAATGAAAATTGCTCTTAAGAAAAAAGAAGGGGTTAATAGTCTTCAAAAATCAAAAACGAAAGCAGAATGTCAGGCTCTGTAAAAAATACATGGTATATAAGCAATCCAATCTGGTTTATAATTAATTGAGCAAAAGGCCAGGAGGAACAAAGTAATGATCCTTAATTAATTTCCCAGGACAATGGACAGAATCCAATCTGTTATATATAATTATTATTTGAAAAACTATATATAATTAAAAAAAAACATAAGAATGAAAGGGTTACTAATGGTACAAACCGGCTGGCAGGCGTGGCCAAAATGCCTAAACAGTGGATGTGGTGTGATACATAAACACTTAAAAGGCACAGACACAATGCAATCGACCATGAATATAACACAATATTAAAATACACAAACAATATTGTACATTTATATAAAAGTGGATCACATGGACTATGAACTATGTACAAAACAAAAACATATCAATTCATTATCTGTCAATGTCAAAAGTCCCAATATGATTGACAACTGTTAATTTAATCTATTCCAGCCTAAATTTGTAATGAAGCCACCACATTCATCAGACTTAAACCATTATCCACAGAGTGAACAACATCCAATTGCACTGGAGAATGTTAAGAGTGGAGGATGTAGCCCAGATGGTTTGATCCAGCACCACTTGTTCGATTATTTGCCAGCTTATATCCGCAGGACCATACATCAAAGTATTGAATGGTTCAACAAGTGGTGCCCCAATAAAACCGCATATGATCCTTTTTTGAAAATGTCCCATCTTGACTTTTGGCATCAAAAGACTCAGTGCCTCATTTATGAAAACTGTGGCATCGCTGCGTGAAAACAGTGATGCAACAGTTTTCACAGCACCCTCCTTGCGACAGGATGGATGCGCCGTATTTAATGTACTGCACTCCATGTCGCAAAGAGTTACAGATACGTCAGTATTTATGAGGTATCTGTAGACGCAAAATTGGCGCATTGCTGGGGTGTGTCTGAAAACAGACCAACACCAGCAATGTGTCCTTTTACATGGGGCAAACCCCATGTGAAAGGGCCTACATCAGTCTTACACCTGCTGTGAGGCAGGCATAAGATATTGACGGAGTCGCGTCCTAGAAGTGTCTCAGTGAAATGTCAAAGATTTCACAGTGCCACTTCTATAAACCTTTATTGCTTGGGACGCCCATCCTGCATACATTATATCTGACGCAGGTATATTGTAGCGTAGGAGTTTACAAAGTGACACGTCTGCTTAGATGCATCACCTTGTAAATATGGCGCGACGTGCCGCATTATTTAACGCTGCTGCAGCGTCACAAAAAGTGACGCAACAGCAGCGTAAAAGTGTCGCTGGCAGTAAGGCCCTAAATTTGGTGTCTAAAGGGAACATACAAGTACTGGAAAACTGGGCTTTGTGGGGCCTATTCAGAAAACTACATTTTGTAGTATGTTTAATACCACTATAACAGTACTCCTAACATACCACAAAATGCTGTCCACATAACTATGCGCGGAGGACTACGCCTCCCACTTCCTATCTGTTATGTGCCTAGATCTCTGCTCCGACTGCGGTCAGCTCCATATACAAAAGGACATATTTTGATAGAAAATGCGGAGGAACGGAGGGGAGTGGCTGAAAAATGGGGAATACTTACTGCTAATAGAGAGGAGAAGTTAAGGGAAGAGTAAGGAGGGGTTAACGGAAGGTTAGGGAGTAGCTTAGGGAGAGACATGTGTCCACCCACAAAACGTAAGAACATTGCTATTCACAAACTTCCCTTCTATAGATACTACAGCCAAAAAGGATCCAAAAGTTGAAAATATACTCCAGCCCTGAGCTGGAATGGGTCTAGAACCACACATAGCCAACCACTAGTATAGCATTACCCTCCCTGGAAAATAATTGAGGTAGGGATTTAAAATGGAACCCCTTATTAACATAAATTAAAATATTTAAACTGTTTCAAACTAAAAGATGTTTTAATGTCAAATACCTTGCCAAAAAGAAAAGATAATTGTGAAATTACTTCAAAATATTTAATTAACATTTTTTAATGTAAAAATGTGTGCACCACTTAAAAATAATTACATTGGTGTTAGTTCCATAAATCACTTTTGATAATTGTAAATACATGATATAAAATAAAATATTCTATTTTGGGCACTATTTTCATACATTTATCTTTAAAAAATTATTTTAATTCAGTACAGTCAAAATAATTACATTTTTAATTTAACATTAACTTATTTGTGTTGTAACATTTTATAATATTATTCTAAATTTAACATGAATATAAAACTCATTAACTTTAATATTTCACTTGCAAATATTTTATCAAATAATCTCTGCCCCGATTAAGGAGGTCTCCACCACATGTGCAGAACATCAAATACAGTCATAAAGCCACTACTAGTAGTCGTAGTTGATGTTTTTACGAACTCTACCCCCTATTTCATCGGGTGAGGACAAGTAAGTCTATACTTTGAGTAACTTTCCATTAGGAAATAATGAATAGCCAAAAGTAGTAAAGTTGCTCTAAAGTGTACGAGTAAGCTTACATGTGTGTCTTTACTCATTTTTAAGTTTACCTTTTTGAATATGTCGCAGTTTGTGGAAGAATATACAATCTGAGCACATTAAAACAAAACATGTTTTTTAATGTATTTTTATTTATTTCAACTCCAGAGCAAACATCTCAAACCATGAGCACAGTTCTGAGCATTTCCATGATCATTGATAGGCATCTTGTGTATCAGGCATAATTCAGAACAATATTGTCTGGATCAAAGCATTGGTTACATTTTTATGGTACTTTACAGAGGCCATAGTCTGACCCGGTAGCATTGAGTCCTTCGGCCTAATTAATCATCTCCATTTATCTCAGTCGATGGTACAGTTGGTGTTCTATCATTCCATGTGTCGACTGTTTCACATGGAGCAACACCCGCTGCTGCTCCCACACCACGGAATACTTTATTTATATCTCCAAAAACAATTCCTCACCTATGATCAGGCAAAGGACTCTTTTGACCTTGGCCCAGGCCAGTTTTTACAGCATGCACACCTTGCGCAGTTGGCTAGAGATATTTGGACAATGTTCTTTGAAGAGTCCCCAACAATTGAGGTGATGGCCATGATTTAATGTAGACGTTTGGCAACCAATTTATATGCAGCCCTAGCGTCGGATATAGAGAAAACACAACTGTGGCACATGACAGGTGGTCATGCAAATGCCCTGGACCATTATCAGAAACAGACTAGTGGAACGCTCGTACACAGGAAAAGACCGTCTCCTCTAATACCTGGTTTAAACTGATCCAATTCCATTATCTCCATATGACCTATCTTACCCCAATACAACTGGCTAATATTCATCATGGCAATTCTTCCGCATGCCCCAGATGTAACACTCAGGGGGCAGACTTTCTGCATATGGTTTGTGGTTGCTCTTGAGTGGTCGCATTCTGGGACTCTGTTGTTGAGAGTTTACAATTGATGACCGATGGTTTATCAGTGCAATCAATGAAACAAAGTTTCTAGGCATATTCCCCAGCACACAATCTTTAAAAATGATAACACGGATAGCAACACCAGGGACGGTGCTGGCTGAATGTCGGATCACCATCCACTGGGTTTCTGCTACTGCTCCCACATCTGAGTTTAGGAAAATTGATTTGCTTGATTGGGCGGTAGCAGATGTACATCATCTGAACACCATGAGGCGAGACAAATGTTTGACTGAGGATCTTGCTGAATGGGCTGAGATGCTTGCTAAATGAATCAATCCCTCGAATAATAGACTGCCTTGAATAAGAATATCTAATGATATGACTCCACTAATGAGATGTAATAACGCCTCTGTAACAAGCTATGCCAGCGGTGGCTAATTTAAGGACTGGGCTATGTGTGGTGTGATACTGGAGATAAATGTATGGGTGGGGTGAGGGACGTAGCCGGTACGGCAGAGGTATGGACATATATATATTAAAGTGTTTCAATTGTTCTATTTTTGCGTTTTATGTTTCGTGACATAACACAATAAAGATTATGTATAAAAAAATCATGGAACACTTTCCAATACCTACAAACTTTAAATGTATTGAGACAGCCCCTGCTGACTTACACCGCTTTTTCAGCACTCAGACATCGATCATGGTTTCCTCTGTGACACCACTAAACCCAGGTGACAAACTAGAAGCTGCTTGCATCAAAGATCAATATCACATGGGATACCCAGGAGCACAAATGCAGGGTTTTAGGGGGACCTCCCTGTCCGCAATGGTATTCAACTCATTCAAGATCATCGTCCAGTACCCCCTGAAGCTTGGGACATCGCCACAGTGTATGGTAAAAGGTTTCCTCTACAGAAATGCATTTCCAGCAGATGGGGCTTTGAGTTCCCCCATTTTGTGTAACTCAGGCCTATCAAAGTATGTCCTATGTAGGTTCTTGAACTAGATCAAGCGAAACCATGTCCTAATGGCCACTTCCTGGGTTGCATAAGAGCCATCTCAGAGGTAATGTTTTCGAGCGTTCCCAAGTCTTTCTCCCATCGCTGCCGGAGGTCCTTGAGGTTGTCGGACATGTTATTGAGGGGATATGTACAAGGAAGTGGCGGAGAGAGGCATTAGCCGTCATCGCTTAACGCCTCTCTTCGCCACTTCTGAAATGCAAGGCTGCACCATATTTACAAGAATGTGGTGCAACCTTGCGTTTCCCCCTGTGATGGCGCTAAGTTTAGCACCTTAGCGCCAACGCAGGCACCCTTGCACCAAGGCTGTCTGTGTGCAGGGGAGGCTTGTTTATGTGTAGGAAGGTGTCCCTTCCTGCACATAAACAATTCTAAATGCATTCTGTCACTGTCATGTGTGCTGTTTCATGCAGCACACATGAAAGTCACAAAATGGATTTTTTTTAAAAGATTGATTGTGTACAGGAAGGGACACCTTCTTGTACATAAACAATCCATGCCTTTTGCATTTTCCATGTGTGCTGCACAAGGCAGCACACATGGAAAAGCAAAAACAATGAGAAATAATTTATTCCTCCTTGTTTCGCCAACTTAAGACCTGGTCTTAATTTTGGCGCTGCCTCCTATGTAGGCCACCCTTTTACATAGGGGACGCGTCAAAATGAATGGGTGTTGTGGTGGAACACCCACCGCAACACCCACTGCCCACCCCTTTCACGCTAACCATAGCGTGACAGGGGGCCTTATTTACAAGGCAGTGTTAAGCCACGTTAAGTGGCTTAACGCTGCCTTGTAAATAAGGCGCAGCCCCTATCGCCACCACAACTTCGATATAAGTGGCGCTGTGGTGGTGATAGGGGCTTGTACATATGTCCCTGAGTGTCTTATATATGGAGGATACCACACCTTTTTTGAGCTCGCCCTGTAATATGTGGTTCTCAACCGGTGCACAGTCTGGGACCTCTGCCCAATCTGCCCAAACTGCTTTCGACCATCACATATGGCAGCGAAGCATTAATGGGGAAGGATACTGAAATAATAAATAATGCTCTTTCTAAAACATAAAAATCTCTTTTCTACCTCCCAAATAATGCCTCACCTGCACAAATTAGATTGGAATTTGGTATAAATAATCAATACTATGCAAGAAAGGGTCATTTTATCAAAACCTGGAATCGGATAAAAAATGACCATGATAATCAGATATCACAGTTATTATGGCAAGAAATAAATAATAACGTGAAGTCACCTGCATGGAATTATCTTAAGGAAGCGATAGAAGAGTTTGCAGTTATGCCAATTTGGAATAAGACGATAAGTAAGGCATCCTTTAAAAAAATAGTCAATCGAACACCAAACCAACTATCGCTTGTAAATGAGAAAGACAGGCTGCAAAAAGAAAACATGCTTGGTCAATAATAAATGGAATTAGAAAAAAGAAGGTTCAAGAATATTTGGAAACACCCTGGTCGGAAAAAAATAAACAAGGTCTTCTTAATGCGAGATTTGGAATACTCCCGCGTCTTAGCCATCTCCCCCCGTGGAAAAAAAGGGAAAGTTGCACACCATGCAGACTCTGTAAAAACGGAGAGGAGAAAATTGTCCACCTCTTATGTATTTGTCCTGGACTTCATAATGAAAGAAGAACTTTACTTAAATTACCTTTTAATATACGAGGAATAAGGACATGTAGGCATGCACTGAAAATGTGTCTCCACTCTAACGATATAAGTATGAACGCTGCTTTTGTAAGGTTTTTATTGATAGCTAAAACAAAATTGGGAGATTAAGTTATAAAATGAAGAGGTTTAATGAATTGTAATGAATTTTATGGTGCAATTGCTTTTTAATGGTTTTATTTTTTTTATTTTATTTTTTTATAAATCTTTATTCGGCACTTAAAAAGACACCATAAAAGTACATACACAATATATACACATATTAAAAACAATTTAAAAGGTGAATTAGAAAATAAAAAAGGGGCTAAAAAAGCATTTTATGAACGAAGGGGTTTAGAGGAAATTTCCTTACATGGGGCTCTATTTAAATAGCATTAAAATCAATTATTTCTCTCGTAATCCTCAACCGCATTGCAACCCTGATAAAACTTACGGTACAAAACAACGTATAAGCATCTGAGGCTTCCTGAAGAAACCTCAAGGCCACTTTTGCTTGTCTAAGTTTGGTTTCTTTCAGGATCCCTACTAAAAACTTGTGTCTTGGGGCAGAATAAAAGGGGCATAACAGAACAAAGTGAAGGGTATCCTGCGGAGACCTAGAGTCGCAGCCGCAGGTACCCTTCGCCTCCACTGTGAGAGTGAACCCAGAGGGAACAGCAAGTAGATGATGCAGCATATTTAGTCTGAATCGAGTCATATAGAATCGATCCTGGGTGTTATGCATCACAGTGAGGTATGGTTCCATACCTTGTTTCTTTGTTAATAAGCAGTAAGATAAAACAGTAGGCTTACATCTTTCCACCTCAACCCTAGTCATGTGTGACCATTCTAGAAAAAGTTTTTTAACCATTGTTTTGTTCTGGCCGGTTAAGGATTCTGGATCTGTAAAGAGATTTTTACAGCCAATTGCCTCCATGGAATCCTTTACATACTTCAACCATGGTATGTGACCCCCTCTGTCACGTTTCAAACAATCTTTTAAAATTTGTCTTGTAAGGTCCGCTTCTGGGTTAATCCAGAATTTAATCCAAGCAAGGAGAGGTTTAATTTTAATACGGTCTTCAATGTAGGGCTCCCCTACTTCCTCGTGAATGATGAAGGCCGGGGTGCTCTGCGGCAATTTCAAGATTCTTCTAAGGAATTTATTTTCTTCCGCCATGATCTGCTGCATTTGTTTGTCTATAAAGCCCCATATTTCTGCTCCGTAGGTGACCTTAGCGCAGCATATCGATCTGTACAGGTTTAACATTTGCTCTGGGGACCATCTGCCAAGTCTTTTCCCGTACCCCATGATGGCCCCTGATGACGCAGCCAGTTTCGCTGCTTGTTTGTCCACCAGGGGGTTAAAATTCAGTTGATCATCAAACAATACACCAAGGTACGTGAAAGTCTTAAGCTGTCAAATCTTATGTGACCCAATTTTATAAGTAAATTTCCCTTTTTCTTTAACTCCTGCTGACATGACGTAAGATTTTTCCAGGTTTGTCGATAAATCAAGTTTAGCCATAAAGTCGACGAAACCATCGATCAGCTTTTGTAGCCCCAATGGAGTCCTGGCTAACAATACCGCATCGTCGGCATAGAGTAATACCGGCACTGCTCGATGTCCAATTTGGGGTGAGTCCACATGCAATTTGATTAGGTCTTTGTTCAGGAGATAAATATATATAGGGAACAGGAAGGGCGCTAAGATGCAACCCTGCCTCACTCCACTGGTGCATAAAAAGGGCTCAGTCCTACTTCCCTCTTGATTGTATCTCACTGTTGCGGAAGAGTTCCAATGTAAAATTTTTAGGACGTCTACTAGCGATTGATCCACTCCTAGGTTTAATAATAGGCTCCAGAGTTTTTCTCTGTTTACACGGTCAATGCCGCGGAGAGGTCCATGAACCCCATATATATAGCCCCCCTGCCAGCGATGGTGTATTTAGCTGTCAAGAGGTACAGGTTCAAACATTGGTCAGTGGTAGATCTGCCCTCCCTAAACCCATATTGGATATCTGTCAAGACCTGGTTCTCCTCCGCCCATTCCTGCAAGCGATGTAAAATGACACGGCCCAATACCTTGGCCGTGACATCTATGAGCGAAATAGGGCGATAATATTGGGGGTCATCACGATTCCCTTTTTTATAGATCGGGACTATGGTTGCCGTCGACCAGGAACGAGGTAGTCCTGCCACCACTGTCTCGTTCAAAACCCTTGTGAGCAGTGGGGCCCATAGATCTTTATTGCTCAGGTAGAGGTCGGGGGGTATGCCATCAGGGCCGGGTGCTTTGTTCTTACTCAGTCCTGCTATTGCCAGTTCCACTTCTTCCAGGGAAAAGCCCAATTGTATATTTGGGTTTAACCTTGGTCCTTCCCCCTGGATTAATTGTCCTGTGTGGTTATAGAGGCTCTGGAAATGGGTCTGCCATTGTTCAGGTAAAATAGTGTTTATTATTTTGGGTGCTCCTGGGTCCTGGAAACATGGGGTATTAATGACTTTCCAGAATCCCGAGATATCTCGCCTTTCTGCCGCCTCCCTTAAATCCTCCCAAGCTTGAATTTGTAAGCTCTTTTTGCGCAATCTCAGTGCTTTTTTGTATTCAGTTCTATACTGTGCTATTTTAATATTGTCCCTAGGTTTAAACTGGAGGCTAAGTTTAAGATTTCTATGCGCCTTGGTACAATCAGAGTCGAACCAGCGCGGGGTAGAGGGTGCTTTACTATCTTTAGAGGTCTTTAATAAATTATCTACATGGCGTGTGATTTCTTCAAATGCACTAACCACTTTTGCTCCCCCCATGTTAGGATCGAGGCATGTGTTTATAGTAATTTGTCCTTCTGTTATAAGTCTTCTATAGAATTTATCTCCGTCAATCTTAGCCCACTTGATCCTCCTTCCCTGGTCCACTGCCTTTTCTAAAATATCTGTTCTACGTATGGGTTTTATAAAATTTAAACCTTTTAATACTAACGTCAAAGGGTTGTGGTCACTAAAGATGCTTATGTCTATGGCCATACTGCTAATGCTTCTCTTTATGAGGGGTGAGGCTAAGATAAAGTCGATATACGAATGGCAGCCTCTGCCTCTAAATGTTGGATTGAGGTCTCCATTTCCGCCAAACTCTATCAGGTCCATAGCGTGGGCCAAAATATGCCTTTTTGTTAGTTTCTCTAAGTCCCACCCCTCAGTTGTGTGTGCAAAGTGTGGACCTTTTGCTACAGTGCATCGTGACCGATCTTTGTTAAATGGTTTTAGGTTGTCACAAAGATGATAATTAAAATCCCCCATAAGTATTATACTAGGGGGGTTTGGTGTCTTATTTAATAAATCCTGCTTATCTAGGCGGGAATCCAATTCTTTTGTGATGGTCCCCTTTCCCATCGTGCCTACGGCGTTATACCAATTAAGTAAAAGAAGATTGAACCTTTTAAAACGATACCCTACCGCTTGAATGTTTCGTGAATCCCAGTTATAATTAGACCAGGTTCCTTGCATATGGAGGTCAACATACATTATCAGTCCCCCAATCGCTCTCCCCGATGGGGATTTTTTGGCCGGGACAGAAAAACATTTGTAACCCTCTAAACTGTACAGATTTGGGTCAACCACCCATGTTTCTTGCAGACATATGATTTGGAAGTTATTTATGTAATTCCACCATTCCTGGGAATCAAATTTAGCTGCTAATCCTGCAATATTCCAGGATATAATTCGAAGATTATCATGATTATCTCCCAGGGGAAGCTCTTCTAAGCCCCTTAGTGAATGCTCTTCCTTATCTTCCTCTATAGGTGTTATATTAGTACGGAGTTCTGGTATAGTGTCGCTGTTCCGTCTAATTCGATCGGGGGTTGTCTTTTGATCTGATTGCTTTATTATTTTCTTTCCCCTTTTTTTTCTTATCAGATTCTTTTTACTAACTCCCCTACCGTCACTATGTCCTGAAGTACTCAGTGTGCCAATTCCTATTCCAGTGGGCCCTTCCTCCTTTAATCTCATTGTGAGATCGAAAGTGCTAGTTTCCTTCAGTGCAAGTCAGTCAACCTCTTCAAGAGCACTGAACCTATTCCAGTGCACATGTTGAGGTAGGAAAGGGTCATAGTCTGGGGTGGCTTGGTAAGGCATTTGCCATTGGGTGGGTCTATACTGTGGTTCCATCTGTTGAACCCTGCTCATAGGGATTCTATTTGTCTGCACTGATCTTTGAGGTGTATACGGGTAGAAAAACGATAAATGTAAAGGGTGGATTTGGGTATGAGCTCCACTGGGGGGTGCATTGCATATATAATTCACTGCTGCAATGTCTCTAAAGTTGAATGTTATTATGCCTCCTGCTATTGTTTTTATTCCTCTCCCAATCCACTCTCCCCTTCTTACTGTAAGTATTTCGCCACAGATATTTGGGGGTAGGGGTCTATTTATCTGCAGCCATTGCACACATTTGTTTCTTAGTTCCAAGTATGTTTCCCTTTTTCCCTCTTTTAATGGTGGAACTCCTGTCAGTACCACCACAAAGGGCAAAGCTTCTGGCGGAAGATTGATTGCCCGAAATCGGGTTGATCTTATTTTTTCAGGTGCATTCTTTGAAGTCGCGGGGTTTGCAGTAGTCTTTCTTTTGGGGTTTGATCTGGTTTTTCATTTGGAACTTGGGGAGTGCTTTTACAATGTTTTGTTTGTCCCTGTGTTGTCTCATTAGAGCTGCAAGGGTTGGAGGGTATTGGGACTTTTTGTACTATTGGAGTATTCATTTTCCTGACTTTCATTAGATTGTTTGCAGTAGATTAATTAACTAGCACTGCCTTGTCTTTTAGTGTCTTGTTGGACATGCCCCCATCTTGTCCCGCTTTGGATAGTACATTATCCTGTCCCAGTTGCCTAGGGGGGCCAGCCCCCTTATTGTTTATTAAAGATGTTAATCTGTCGATTTTTGACATAAGGGGTTTGATCAGGGCAGTGATTGTATCTTCTAGGTCTGCTTTCAGGTCGGCTACCATATTTGCAACCCAGCAGGGTATTCCTGGTGTGGAGGTGGTTATGGGTGCTACTAAATTATGATTTATTATTTTGTTTTGTCCCTTTTTTCTCCCCTGTTTTTGACCATCTCTGGACCTTTTTTCTTCCATATTATTTGGGATCGCCTTTTCTGTGCCACATATGGTGCTAAGGTTGGTATGGATATTCACTATGTCCCTCGTGGTCTCAGTGGGGGCCTGGGCACATGGAAGCTCAGCAAAAGAGGAAGTGACACCGAGGCTGGTATCTGGGTCGTCTGTAGCATCTAAAGTGACTACTGACAAATCAGGTGTCGCTTCCTGTATATCTTGGATAATTGTCATTGGTGGTAGGGACATCCTTCTCTCTGTATTTGCTATCGCATTGGCTACAACCCCTATTGTCTGCTGTAGCATTTTGTCAATTGCTGTAAGTGTAGGTACTGACTAGGGGGAGTCTACCTTTTGTTTGGTACTAGATCTTAGGGTGGGCATCCTGGAGCTTTTGGATACCTTCCTCATACTTAGTCACCAGTCAGACACAGCGTGGGCAGCTTGAGTGTCCGTTTAGTGATCTGGTTGCAGTAATTCCTTTTATGCGACAATAGGAAGGATTTAGGGGGGTGCCCCAGCCCAGCCTCTTCTGGCCTCTGAGGGCCGTAGAGCGGGGGGTGACGTCGGTTTTATGGCGCCTCCTGGCGCGAAACCCCCTTGTCAGGGCCGCAAGGGAGCTTGGGATGTGTAGTTCCCAGCTCCCCTCGGTCCTCCAATCACAGCGGCCGCGCACGAGTGGAGAGGCTGCGGTGGCGTGGAGTGACCGGGCGGTATCTGGCAGCGTTTGTGGGCAGTGCAGGACTCGCTTCTCTGTCCCCAGCGAGGTCGGCAGCAAGGTAGGGTGTCAGTTCAATCCCCCGCTCCACCGGGGGTGACGTCGGTTTTATGGCGCCTCCTGGCGCGAAATCCCCCTTGTCAGGGCTGCAAGGGAGCTTGGGATGTGTAGTTCCCAGCTCCCCTCGGTCCTCCAATCACAGCGGCCGTGCACGAGTGGAGAGGCTGCGGCGGCGTGGAGTGACCGGGCGGTATCTGGCAGCGTTTGTGGGCAGTGCAGGACTCGCTTCTCTGTCCCCAGCGAGGTCGGCAGCAAGGTAGGGTGTCAGTTCAATCCCCCGCTCCACCGGGGGTGACGCCGGTTTTATGGCGCCTCCTGGCGCAAAATCCCCCTTGTCAGGGCCGCAAGGGAGCTTGGGATGTGTAGTTCCCAGCTCCCCTCGGTCCTCCAATCACAGCGGCCGCGCACGAGTGGAGAGGCTGCGGCGGCGTGGAGTGACCGGGCGGTATCTGGCAGCGTTTGTGGGTAGTGCAGGACTCGCTTCTCTGTCCCCAGCGAGGTCGGCAGCAAGGTAGGGTGTCAGTTCAATCCCCCGCTCCACCGGGGGTGACGTCGGTTTTATGGCACCTCCTGGCGCGAAATCCCCCTTGTCAGGGCCGCAAGGGAGCTTGGGATGTGTAGTTCCCAGCTCCCCTCGGTCCTCCAATCACAGCGGCCGCGCACGAGTGGAGAGGCTGCGGCGGCGTGGAGTGACCGGGCGGTATCTGGCAGCGTTTGTGGGCAGTGCAGGACTCGCTTCTCTGTCCCCAGCGAAGTCGGCAGCAAGGTAGGGTGTCAGTTTAATTCCCCGCTCCACGGGGGGTGACGTCGGTTTTTTGGCGCCTCCTGGCGCGAAATCCCCCTTGTCAGGGCCGCAAGGGAGCTTGGGATGTGTAGTTCCCAGCTCCCCTCGGTCCTCCAATCACAGCGGCCGCGCACGAGTGGAGAGGCTGCGGCGGCGTGGAGTGACCGGGCGGTATCTGGCAGCGTTTGTGGGCAGTGCAGGACTCGCTTCTCTGTCCCCAGCGAGGTCGGCAGCAAGGTAGGGTGTCAGTTAAATCCCCCGCTCCACCGGGGTGACGTCGGTTTTATGGCACCTCCTGGCGCGAAATCCCCCTTGTCAGGGCCGCAAGGGAGCTTGGGATGTGTAGTTCCCAGCTCCCCTCGGTCCTCCAATCACAGCGGCCGCGCACGAGTGGAGAGGCTGCGGCGGCGTGGAGTGACCGGGCGGTATCTGGCAGCGTTTGTGGGCAGTGCAGGACTCGCTTCTCTGTCCCCAGCGAAGTCGGCAGCAAGGTAGGGTGTCAGTTCAATCCCAAAGTTATTTATTATAGTATATGTTTTGTATTGGCAATATTGTAAGATTTTAAATAATCAAACAATAAAGAATTACTTACACTTACGCAAGATTGGTGATCAAAATTAGTCCAAGGGACCAATTCATTTTACACTGTTGTGTTGGCACCCGGTCCCTTGGTGGTTGGGCCTCTCCCTTTCTTTTTGAGGAAATAAAATCAGTCTCAATCAGTCTCATCATTATTAAAAAGTATCACTTTCATTAGATACTATATTGATTAAAAAAGAATAAAAGCAGTGAGAAAACATCACGTCGCAATCCTATCAGTTAGTTTCATCTACAAAAGCCAAAAGTGCACAGTGCTAGTCAAGCTTGACTATCGGGGTATTTGGTGCAGTACGAGGGACCCCCCCAAGCAGAACTCTGCCAAAGAGATTGTAAGGATCTCCGTAACTGGGATCTCTCTACGCCCATGAAGGTGGGAACTCACGGGGTCGTTTTCCACAATTTACGTGTTCAGCAGTTCGGTGTTTCGCGGAAGTTGCAAGCACCTACAATTTTATTAAAGGATTAAAACGGCTGTTTTGGAACACAAGAAAAAGCGGGACTAGAAGGGCCCATGATACAGATCTTCCTAGAGGGTTGGAATTTCAGCAACTCAGAGTGGAGGCAGCGGTGGGTTGATTGACAACAACCTGGTTGCCCTGATGATCACAGGCCAACTGAATTTCATTGAGGCGGGTTGCAAATCCCCGAAGACAATCTAATATTATTTTTCAAAAAAGATTGTTTTCGCAAAAAACGTTTTTTCTTTAAATACTGGACAAGAAAAGAGAAAGTGTTTGTCTTGAGAAAGGTGGTGAAAAAACAAGTAAACACACCGAAATGCGTCGACGCAATCATTTCTTGATTAAATCTGATGAACTTATGTAATGTCATTCGCTAATTTCAGCCTGACGCAATGTTCAAGATTCTTACCGATTCATATTATTTGATGATTTCGCATTTGAGTCACTCAAATTTGTCTCTTTCTGTGTATATTGTTTTTAACCTATACATACATTTTTTTTATTGTGTAATACATTGTCGTTTATGATAGTTTTATATGATCTTCATCAATGAAGTATCACATTTTTGATAATAACCGGGCTATTGTTGGTTTGGAGTCACATTTACAATGGGTTTTTATGCACAGTAGAGGGAGATATTTCTCTATTATATAGGTCATTGAGTGGAGTGTGTAAGATTGCATGATTGGTGATCAAAATTAGTCCAAGGGACAAATTCATTTTACACTGATTTTATTTCAGCATATGAATTTTACACAGGAATATATGTTCACTCTCCTTTACAGAGGAATATTCCTCCACTGGAAACAACATTTTGACTTATTATATTATATCTATTGTATTAAGATGGAATGATTTTAGATGTGTACTTTTATGGTTGATAAATGAAATGAACCAAATAAAGTTTATTTGAATCTAAATCAGTGTGAGGAGTTAAGTAATAGTGCTCTGCAGTGGTACCTCTGTTTCTGAACAAACATAGGTTAATTGTAGAATTGTAGAATTGTCAGGGGAATGGGGCGTGGTGGTCGTAACCAAAAGCAATTCATTGCAGACCTGCACTCTTTCTTGAGTGTGTTCCGACGTGGAACTGCAGCGCCTTGCTTGTATTGTGTTCCGGCTGCAAAGCGTCTGCCCACTGTGACTATGCTGGTAGTGCCTAGCCGGTGAGACTGGAGAGAGACTGGCATTCAGGTGGTGGGCTGCAATTTAACTTGCCACGCCCACCTTCTCCTCAATCTCTTCAAGTGCGTGAGTATAAATAAACATACCCGACTGCAGGCAGGCTCATGTTTTAAGCGGCCCCACTCTGAAAGAGATGTTTGAAGAGATGATTCTGACGGATCACTGACTAAATATCGACGGACACAATATAGACTACCCAATATATCGACGCCAAAATATTGACGGACAAAATATCGAATTCCTATCTACAAACAGGTAAGTACCAAAAAATCGAGTCCAAAATATCGTTTATATATATATACATTGTAAAAATGTCGATTTTTTTTAAATATTGTAAAATAAAAAAAGTATTAAAAATAAATAGATATAATATACTTAAAAATACTTAAATTACCTAAAAATTATTAAATAATTGATTTAACTTATATAAAAAAATCATATTTGTTAAAACATATATATATATATATAAACATAATATTAATAAAAAATACACAATATTATTACCGTAGGATAGCGTAGGGGTAAAAATGACTATTCCCACTCCTGGAAGTGCAACAGTAGGGAAAACGTTGGATAGCGTAGGGGTAAAAATGACTATTCCAACTCCAGAGAGTGCAACAGTAGGGAAAGCGTTGGATAGCGTATTGGTAAAAATTACTATTCCCACTCCAGTGAGTGCAACAGTAGGGAAAACGTTGGATAGGGTAAGGGTAAAAATTACTATTCCCACTCCAGCGAGTGCAACAGTAGGGAAAGCGTTGGATAGCGTATGGGTAAACATTACTATTCCAACTCCAGAGAGTGCAACAGTAGAGAAGGCGTTGGATAGCGTAGGGGTAAAAATTACTATTCCCACTCTAGCGAGTGCAACAGTAGGGAAAGCGTTGGATAGCGTAGGAGTAAAAATTACTATTCCCACTCCAGAGAGTGCAACAGTAGGGAAAGCGTTGGATGGCGTAGGGGTAAAAATTAGTATTCCAACTCCAGTGATTGCAACAGTAGGGAAAGCGTTGGATAGCGTAGGGGTAAAAATTACTATTCCCACTCCAGCGAGTGCAACAGTAGGGAAAGCGTTGGATAGCGTAGGGGTAAAAATTACTATCTCCACTCCAGAGAGTGCAACAGTAGGGAAAGCGTTGGATGGCGTAGGGGTAAAGATTACTATTCCCATTCCAGTGAGTGCAACAGTAGGGAAAGCGTTGGATAGCGTAAGGGTAAAAATTACTATTCCCACTCCAGGGAGTGCAACAGTAGGGAAAGCGTTGGATAGCGTAGGGGTAAAAATTACTATTCCCACTCCAGAGAGTGCAACAGTAGGGAAAGCGTTGGATAGCATAGGGGTAAATTTTAATATCCCACTCTAGTGAAAATAATTTAATATAAATCACATAATTATAAATTACCAATTAAGAATTAATTAATTACCAATTAAAAAGTAATTAACAATTTATTTTAAATAAATACCAATTAATTAATTAACATGTTTAATTAATTATATTAAATTACTTCCCACCCTAATCCCCTATAAACCCCCAACCCGCTACTACAAATAAAATAATATTACTCATATAATTATCAATTAATCAATTATTAAAAATTAATTATCAATTAACAATTAATTACTTATCAATTAAAAATTATTTGACAATTTATTCAAAATAAATACCAATTAATTAATTAACATGTTTAATTAATTATAAGTAAATTACTTCCCACCATATTCCCCTATAAACCCACAACCCGCTACAGAATTAAATTACGCAAAAATTAAATAACATAAAATTAATTACTTACAATAAATTACAAATAATAAAAAAATATACACTTTTCACACATAAACAAACATATAAAACACTTTAAAAAATTCGATATTATTAAAAAGTCGATATTTTTAATCACCTATAGTATGTACTTCGATATTTTGACTGTCTATATTTTTAAATTTGATATTACAGTACTTACCTTCAAAACGATATTTTGAATGCCTATATTCTGTCCAGTCGATATTTTGTCCATTCTATATTTTGGACTCGATATTTAGGTTTCTCGATATTTTGGAATCGATATTTAGACCATTTACCGATTTTGACTTCGCACCCGGGTGGGGGCCCTGCTAATACACCTCATAAAACAACAAACACCTGGCCTGCCGGGATAGTGTTTCTAGGGGAGGAAGAGGGAGAAAGAGCCACGTCTAGAAAGAGTAGCTGACATGGAGCAATGGCAGGAGGAGTCACCTGTGAGCCCTTGGGGGTACACAGCTTTTGTCACAGGGGAAATCACTTAATCTCCCCGTGCCTGAATGTGCAATGTAACTGGTGCTCATGTAAAGCGCTCCAATACATTCGGGTCGAGTTCACGCTATATAAATCTGCATAAAATAAAAATGGGAAGGGGACAATGTTCCTGCTTGGTTAACAGGAAGCTGTGGCGGTTGTGTCCCCGAGCAGAGGGCTGTCTCCTGGAATTCGAAGGCAGACCTAGTGTTGCCTGGCAAGCTCGTAGAGGAGGCCATTGATACATTCAACCTACCTATGGGATTGGTGCACCCCTCTGCTCCATATCGTATTCTATTCACGAAAGTGCCCCACCCAGACTACATCCGCAAAAACAACAGTTGATGGACAGAATGCAAAACAATGTCATACATTCACCCCAGTACAGAGATCTGGGCCTAAATCCATCGTTTTTTTGCTCACCGCCATTCCAGTTTGAACCTAGCCATATGCAAATCACTCCTGACCCTGTGCCCCATGGGAACAGTCCAGCCTGAACTGCCAAGCCAGGTCCTCCCTGGACTGGAAACAAGCATCCTAGGACCGGTTTCGGGCTTTCAGCCCTCATCAGTCAGGATAGCTTGATTCCAGTGGCATGGAGAGCACGGGACTCACGTCTGAGCATACCCGTCCCACTCGGGGTTACAAATGCAAAAACAACAGTTGATGGACAGAATGCAGAACAATGTCATACATTCACCCCAGTACAGAGATCTGGGCCTAAATCCGTCGTTTTTTTGCTCACCATGCCATTCCAGTTTGAACCCTTTGGTATCGCCACCCAGACTTCATCTGCACCTATCCGTCTGCCCTTGAGCAATACTGTCACTTGCCTGCTCATAGTCATTCAGTACTACCCCACTCTCGTACTCTGGGGACCTGCTTCAGGGTACACATAGGGCCTAATTTCAAGAATAGGTGCTATTTATCCCACCTCCTAAATAACGATACCATGGGGTTCGTTATTAATCGGATGTGATAAATAGCACCTATTACAAGTTTCTGGGGAAGAATATGTTTATTTTGGTGTTTAACGCATCAAAATCTGCATGATACAGTAATTACCGTATGGGTTTCCCACATCAAATGTGCTGACATTTAAAAAAGGTTGAGGTACTTGACAATTTGATACTTATCGGAAGTATTAAATAACACCCGTAATCTTGACTCGTGAGTAAGCAGAGGCTCACAAACTCGATGGAAAAAAACGTCTGACTCGTAATCAGGTCTTTAGTCTTCCAAAGGCAGTTCCATGAGCCCAACCCAATCTCTCAGGGTGGGATGAGACTGCACATCCCCAAAAGTTACTGATTTATTTCGGTGCTGCATTATTCCGCATTTCTTCAGTTAGGCATCTGTACCTATCCATACAAGAAAAACAGCTGAAAGATGGACACTGTATCACAGGTGACAGGCATGCCTTTAAAGAAGGACACTCTTCTGAGGCATACTGGGGCCAGTGTTCCTGGCGTGTATTATTGGATTGTAATTGTTACATTCTTTCTGGTCCAACATGAAGCACAATGGATATTTTAAGATGCAGATCAAAGGAAATATGCAGTATACAGTATACATGAATTTTAAAACATGAATTCCAGTGATACAAGTTATGTGATTAGCATTTATATAGCGTCTTCGCTACATGCTTTGTTTACTAAGGTTTCGTGTTAGCATTCATTTTTCATTGACCTTTGTGGTCGGATAGCCAGTGAAGTTTATTTTCTAAAGAGGTATAACTACCCAAGCATAAAGCTTTTATGCAGCCCTGCCAAGTGTCACGCATCATGGTTCAAACTTACGCAAATCGTTAATCTTTCCCGCATTCCGGCACTGCAACACATTATAACACTATTCTGAGAGCTCAGCAGCAGTTGTTCTTTATAAATCACCAAGGGCCAGATTAAACAATGCCTCGCAGAAGGCTGCACAGCAGGCAAACCTCCTGTGCTGCATTGCGTGACAGGGAGAGAGCAGTGGAGCGCCATATCTACAGAGATATGGCTCTCTCCTCCCCTCTCCCTAGCCGGCTCAGACTTTTGTTGCCAAGCGCCATTCACACACCTTTACCCCATAGTGCAAGGCTATGTGCAGGAGTCTAGTATATGTTCAAACAGGAAGGGTCCCGTCCCAGTGCAACATACAATGCTTAGACTACATTTAAAGGTTTCCCTACTTTGTATGTGTGCTGTACAGTGCAGGACACATGCAAATAGCCACTGAGTATAGGACAGAATCAGAACGCTGCATATGTCATATAGGGGTAATGCTTTGAATATTTCAGGAACTCTAGCACTCCACGTAGGGCCATATTGACAAAACAATTTCAAATAGGATCTGAAATAGTCCGGTGATCCACAGGCCTCCTTGGAGTTTGAAGAGGTGCATAGCAGGGCCCAAGAGAAGCGAAAAGGTGAATAATTCTACTGTCAATATAATTATGTATTTAAAGTGCAAGAAGTCTCTACATTTGAAGAAATGACATAACCAGGATTACTCAGAGCTGTACTCTTGAAAGCAGACACTGACTTCTGATCAACCATATCAAGGACAGCTCAGGCCTGTAGTCATTTGAAAACACATAGTGGGGCTTCCTAATCGGATCAGGAAAATGATCAGAAGAATTAGGGTAGCTCCTGGATCTATCTGTCTTCTCTCACACACCCTTTAGAAATAGATAAGTGACTTGCAGAGTAGAAGTGCCTCATAGGAAACAGGTACCCACATATCTTATGGGTTCTCAATAGCTATGATGATAATAAACAGGAAACCTAAACGAGGGAGAGTATGATAAGAATCATCAGCACCAAATTAAAAACAGAAATCACTATCCCGTTGTCAACTAGACACATTTATCGGATAAGGGTAGCCCACCCTATCAAACCAAGAAGGACCAGTGCAAAGGTATTGCACTAATCAACTTCCAATCTCAGATCATCTAAGATTCTTAGACTCTGTGCCTCATTCAGGTCTAAAGCACACTTGAGGAGGACCCAAAAAAAGACTGTTATTTCCCGAATGAGAACATAATTGAATCGTGGCTGCTCTCTTGATTATATTCTGCGAAAATGAATCTTGGGCTATACCTGACTGTGACTGTGTCTAGAACGTCAATGATTGCTTCCCCAGTAAAGCTTTCTTTGAATCAGATGGAAAAATACTCAATTGAAATTAAGAGATGATCAAAACCAAGATGTGTTGTAGTTTGAGAGTTAACTGGCTAGATCTTTGAAAGTGGTTTAGAACAATATCCAACAATGAATATGCAAGGTTTACCAGCTTGAATTAAATTCCGAAGGCGATTTTGCATTATTGATACAAAGGAGTCATAATGTCTAATCTTTGAGAAAGGGAGACCGGATTATAATGACAGAAAGAACTGACTGAGGGGGAGGCGCCCCACAAGCACTCCTCGACCAGATAACCTGTGGTAAGTAAGAGCTTACTTTGTCCAGTAGGCACAGCCTTGACTTTGAAGCTCTCTGGGCAGCTAGAAGGGAGGCAGGGAGGTGCTAACAGGCTGCTATTAAGGCACCTACAAGAGCCCTAGAATGGGAGTGGGGCGACTCACAACATCAGGACATAACTAGGAAGCCTACTGCTCCTCCTTAGACCAAGGGAGGTCAGCAAACGTGCACACACAATTTGCCTCCTTGGGTACTGCACAAAGTTGAAGATAAGGAGAACAGACACAGGGGCATATTACCAACAACTAGCGATAATTTTTGTCTCTAACTTGTTTAGAGACAAAAATTATCGCCGCACATCGGCGATTTTTATCGCAGATAAACCTTGCTATTAGCAAGGTTTATCGCAAATGCGATAAAAAACGGCCGCAATGCATGAATATCGCTGAAAAGTCAGCGATATTCATGCATTATCGAGCAAATGCTCTTAGCCATGTTATCCACCTCCCATTGGATAACATGGTGAAGAACTGCTCAGGGCAGGTGTTAGCTTTTGGAGATATTCGCGCTTAGCGCGAATATCTCCAAAAGTTGGTAATAGGAGATAGCGATGTTAGCGACTGTTTCCAGTCGCTAACATCTTGGCACGCCCACTTTGCATGTCATTAGTGATAAATATCACTGACATGCAAAGCGGGGCCCAAGATGGTCGCTATCTCCTATTAGCTGTCACTAACTGGTGTTAGCGACAGCTTGGTAATAGGGAGATAATTTTATCTCCGCTTTCTTGGCTTTTAAAGCCAAAAAAGCGGAGATAAACCCCCTTGATAATATGCCCCACAGTCCCCCTCAGCGATGCTGGAAAACGTGGCAGCCGTGGTTTTATAACTATCGTCTCTCTCCCCCCATCAATGCAAGTCTCGAGGAGCAGGGCCACACCTGACTTTTTGAGGCTCTACTGGGTCTTTAGAATCCAACAACATGCTAGGATCCTTTAGTGACAGTCCACAGGTAGGGAAGGAGAGATTTTGTGCACCAGTGGGCAGAGTTCCACTCCTGGTGTCCCTTACACAGGCAGCACAGGCAGTGTGGTCTCTTGGTTAAAAGGCTAGAAGAGGCTTGGCATCTGTATAAACCTGAGATTGGACTAGCCCCAAATCTTCAAAGTTACCACACAAGGTTAGGGCCAAAATCATGGAAAGAGGACTGGCAGTAGACCTGTACGGTACACACACTGTACAGGGATATGTAGTGGTACTGTAAGAATTAAAGGGATTAAAAGAGCAAAAAGCATTTTAATTACTTTAGCTTATCATTCAACATAAATCTCGATTTGTGTTGGATTGTAAATCCCATCAGTAGATTTTGGGTTTATGTTAAAAAAAGTATCGCAAAATCGATACAATCTGGGCCTAAGTGTTTAATTTATGAATGCATGCAATTTAATGATCTTTGCAAATTAAATTCCAATTAAGTATGTATATGTAGAAGTCAAATACATATAGGACTTTCTAATCTGAAACCATTTGGAAATGTGCATGCCAATTGAAATGTATGCTTACTTGTTATAATATCACCAGTATATTTTTTAAGACCAGTTCACAACGAAGTAGGTCTCTGCACTATTGAGAGCTAACAGATACTTAGGGGCATATTTACGAGCCCCACTGCGGAGCTCTTGCACCCGGAACATGGTTCAAGAGCAACGCAACTCAAAAATGAGATTTATAATGCCTTACAAGGCTTCCTTGCATGGCCTTGAGTTGCCGTACTTTGTGCTAGGGAGTCGTTACATGGATGTTGCATGTGTGATCCATGGATTTTGATGCATTTCCAGATTTACCAGAGGTGGTAGACCTGGGAATGCGCCAAAATCCTATGCCTCCCCAGGTGATGCATTGCAGCACACATAGAAAGAGGAAAATGCCTCAGGGGATTGTTTTTGTGCAGGAATGTGCTCCTTCCTGTACAAAAACAATCCACTTTACAACAGAGGCACCCGTGTACCATGGTGCATTGGTGCCTGCATTGGCACTAGGCAGCCAAAACAGTGAGGGGTGTAACACAGGCCCCCATAGCCCACGCGGTACGGGGGGCCCCTAGCTCCAAGGGGCCCCCTCGGCACTGAACTCTGTCCGGGAGAGCTCCTGATTGAGCCCGGAGGGGGCCCCCCTAAGTACTGTGCAGGGAGGCCCCCTCACTTTTCGTTACGCCAGTGAAAACAGTGCCAGCGCAGGGGAAAAGGCTGGATTGCACTGTAATCTTTTAAATATGGCCCATTCATGCTCTTTCCCTGTCACGCAGTACAACGCACCAAGGTGACTCGCTACTCTGCACTGTGTGAAAATCTCATAAATCTGGCCCTAAGTGTGAACCAAATTAATGGTAGTCATTTTATCAACTTTGGAAGGATGAAAGACTGAGCAGACATGCTGTGATTCGAATCTGTGTCCATGAGTTTAAACACAGGTCTATAGAATGGATGCCATAGTCAACTGGTTCACCAGACTGAGCTGTATAGCAAATAACATCGATGCAAAAAAATAAACATAGTCTACTGATTCACCTGACTTAGATGTATACCACATAACATCGAGATAAAACAATAAACATAGTCTACTGATTCACCAGACCTAGATGTATAATAAATAACATTGAGGCAGACAAGTTCCAAGTGTAGAAAGCTGTGGAAAAATGGCTGGGTTCACCTAAGGTGAACCGAGTCAGGGTTAAACACATTTCGAAATATTTTTAAACATTAATCTTGGAAAATCAATCATTACACAGCGAGGAAAGATGTAGTGCGAGATGATGTAAAGGGAATTTATCTTTAATCTACAACATGGGTGGATAACAAGCATTTATTTGTCCTACTTTAATGAATGTATAAAAATTGTGCTGGGAAAGTAAAAGCAAATGCATCATTTTGATTTATGATGCAGCAAAGTTCAAAAGCTGACTTTTGAATATGCTAAACATCTGGCTAGTTTACAAATATAATATGTTTACAGGGACATTCATTTTTGTCACTTACTCTTCTATCCGGTTATTGCACAGTCCAGGACCTTAGCATGGGGTGTAGAGCAGGCCCCTGCAGCCCCTCTGGTACTGTGGTACAGGGGACCCTCAACCCTTCAGGTGCTTTAGCCCCCTGGGGGGGTTAACCATTTAGCTCAAAAGCAATGAATTTCTGTGAGATATAGGACACGAAGGGGCCCCCTCTTCAAATTCTGCAGGGGGGCCGCAGTCATTTTGCATTACGTCACTGGACCTTAGCACATACCAGTGGCAACCAGCATGAAATGTTCATTTTGATCAAGGGAAACATATTAGGAGTTACACCACTGCTCTCACTTCAGTTTTACAATGCGCCATAAGCAACCAATGTGAATCATAAATTAATAAAGGATTTGCAAGTAGCGGCTCTTCAAACAGAGTTGTATCCAGACACTTTCTGGTCGGAGGAATGGGGACAAATATTTCCAGAAACATGTAAGAAATGATGTTATTAGTTATGCAGGACGTGAAGCCTGTGCGAGTAATAGGTCCACAATTTCTCCTTACTTGGAACCAAGCCCCCATTGTAGCATGTGACTCTCTCATTCTAGCAAGGCAGAGCAGTCCAAGGCCTACTCAGGGGAGGTGGTGTGGGCTAGTAATTACCATTCTCTGTCACACAATAATAACACACAGTAAATCATTGTCCGGTCTGCACTTTTTCTTTAGAAAAGGAAAAGTACTTTTACTACATACACACTACAAAATACTATGCAGTAATTTACAAATATGTACATAAGGTAGGTAGAAATACCTTGGTGACAGTCTGAAATCACATTTCACCCTTAAAGGTTCCTGGCCCCCAACAAACATAGTACCCCCTTTTGCATACCACATTCTACATTATCATACAGGAAGGTGTCATTTAAATAAGGGAGGCCTACTGCCTTTTTCAAGATTACCACATTCAAAAACCAGGATTACATGTTAAATAAACCATGTTTTATCTGCAATCATTAAGATCAATAAAGCAATGCATGTTTAAGAGAAATTACTCTCAACAGTATATCTTTTAAATAGGATGGCATGAAACAACATGACATATGTCTGTGTCTTTCTTTAACCTCTTAGGCCGCTAAAAATGCTGCCGTTGGACCAACCACTAGAGATCGCTGCACTTCCAGGCTGTAGAATATACATTCCAGCCTTGAGAGAGCTTGAAACTTAGGCTGAGAGCCTGGGAGGGGTCATCATTTTCTTAACGCTGCAGACTTAGAATCACCTCTGAAATTCTTCTACAGGTGGGCTGCTGTACTCCTAAAGTCCTCACAACTCTTCTTGATAAAGTTGATGGTGCCCCTGTCTTATTAGGGCCATCAGAAATAAGGAAACTTTGGTTGGCAAATTCAGCCCCAGAAGTCATTATGGGGAGCTCCCTTGCCACAGCAGTGAATATGTAATCAGAGGCTCTGGCCGTAACTTTTCTTTATTGATGCACAGGGCTTCTGCCTCACGACTTCTTTTCCCTTTTGGCCCTTTGTTGGGGTGCCTTGGGGCAGCATGGGGAGCCCACCATTGGCTGCCTCTGCCAGCTCCCCGACCAGCCAGCTTCCCTCACTGCCGGTGCTTGAGTCGTCAGCTGTAGTCTCCCTGCCCACCCAATGTTGGCAGAGTGCTGTGCAGGCATTGGCCGCCCTGCTACCCCCAGATACAGGCAGGGGGACCAGAGGCGAGCCCAGTACAGTTGTGTTGGAGGGTGATGGCTCTTCCCCTGGGTATTCCCTTATTGGGGCCCCAGAAATGAGGTCCTGGGGCTCTTCCTCCTGATGTGTGGGAGTGTGACGGAGCTCCCCCTCCTCCTTTTTTAATTGGGGGCTCATTGATGGGGTCCTGGGCCCCTTTCTCCTTTTGTGGGGGGTGCAGCAGTGCTCACCCTCCTTGCTTTCAGTGTTGTGGTCTCTGACCTCTTTATACCAAAAGCCGGCCTGGGGGATGGGGTCCCAGTGTCACACGGAGCTCTGGTGTAGGGGGTACCACTCGCACTCCCTCTCAGGCCCATTAAAAATTAATGAATTTTGTGTTGATCCCCTGAGTACTGGCCTACCCCGAGAGTAATTGGACGACTTGCGGCAGAGTCTTACATCCTCTGTCGTTTGAGCTGGGGTGGGGGTTAAAGGTCAAATCCTTTCCCCTTTGATATCTCCGGCCACTTTAGGCCCATTTCGACAGTCTTGGGCTCATTGTGCCTCTGGTGGCGAGCGCTAGCCACCTGGAGCCTTTCCAGTTGACCCACTGGCCTCTAATGTGGCACACTTTACAGGGAGCTGGTTCCAATTGCTCCCTGCACCAGCCAATCCCCTTCTTTTGGCCTCTGGTGCTCCTCTCCTCCTGCTGGGGCACCGAAGACCAGTTCTTCCCCCAACTAATCCTTAGAGAGTGTCAGGGAACTAGCCTCACTGCTCCTGGAGAGACCCACTGGTCTTGGGGTCAGCTGTAGGCAGCATCCTTACTTCATTAGGGCATCAGGGGGCTTGTCCTTCAAGCTTTCTATGGTATTGCCACCGTCCAATTGTAGCGTTGAGCTCTCATTCCTTCCCTTATACAAGAGATTTGAAATGGGGTGGAAAGTTAACAGCCCTGGCCAATCCTAGGGTGCCACATCACCTCTTTACCCCTGTCCCAACCTTCCTGCATAGCATGCTGCAACAATACAAGATGGTGCCGTCAAGTGGTCTCTGTTCACATCTCCTTGGGGGCTGCAGCTCAGCCCCTAGTTGACATCACTGTAAGGGACTTCCTATTTTGTTCAGGGGCCCTGGGCTGTCCCAGCCCTGGTACAGTATGACAGCTAACTAACAGATACAGATTTTCTTCGCCACCTTTTTCTCCTCAAGAGCTGAGGGAAACACTGTTAATTACTTCTTTTGTGTGGGGAGGCCTTTGTTTCTTCTGCTCGAAGGCAGAGAAATTAACTTGGCCCAGCAGGGTAACAAAACGCCAGAGAACTATGACAATTCTGGACTACCCATAACGTGTACATGTAGGTTCTTGACACCTGCATATTCAAACTTGGTTCATATGTATTGCCATAGTTTGATACCTTACTGGACTTTGTAGGGCTAAGGGAAGCAGTGACACTGCAGATAAACCAGTAAACCCTACTGACATTACCTAAGAGTGCCCACTAAAATTATTAGGCCTATCCCAGCTCAATTTCTAACCTTTCAGAGTCCCCATTGCACCAGGCTACCTCTGCACATTTTCCAGGCTGCGCACAACTATAGCCACACACCAACATGTGTGGACATGTATTCACATGTAACCAGCCAAGTGTACCCTACCCTAGCTGTGTCGCAGTGGCCTTATCTTAAAAAGTGGATACTGGCAGTAGACAAGTGCATTCCATTTACCATGTGATTATTGTGATAAGACACAAGTAGTGAGACTCTCAACCACGTAAAAAGTTCAAATCTGGGTTACCAAAAAGCAAAATACTTAGGGGAAACTGAATGAACGGAACCCTTTTGCAACAGTGGGGATGTAAGGTTGTACCTGAAGTGTGTGTGGCCAAAGGAAGGAAGCTCCATATTCAGGCCCTTGGAGTGAAAGCAGCATATTTCTCCATAAAGTGCTGTAATAGGTGGTCGTGTGAGGACACAGAAGGTTTTGGGGTGTGTGCTGTTTATTGTTGCTACAATATGTTGGGACCTTTTCATAGATGCATTTGCAGTTGATCCTGAGGGCTGCAGATGTTATTTTGGTGTTAATGGGCAGCCCGTGTAGACTTCTTAAGAGGGGAGTAAGGTACAGGATGTGGCTCTTGTGCAAATCCAATTGGGCTACCCTATGGGTACAAACTCTGTCCCCCGTACCCGCTGGACACAGTTATACTCATGTCAGGTTGATACAGGAAGTTTCTTAAAGAATAGATTACAAAACAAAAAAAAGCCCAGTGGTTTGATAAATAAAGCAGTACTTCAAAAAAGCTTTATTTCGATTTCGACAAAATTATCATAAAAGCAGTAATTTCGCAATATTATAAAATAACCCAATATATTTCCAGAACGTTCTGGCTACAATCTAAAGACAACAAACATTAATGTTATAAACTAAATCAACATATATCCAGAACGATCTACCTATAACCCAAAATCTAACAAATAATGCCATCTGGTAGTGAAAGTGTGCTAAGGAAGTCTATAACCATACACGGAGGACCTAAGCACCTCTCCTATGTAACATGCCATCACGACATTTGCAAATTTATATAAGGCAAAACGTAGAGTGAAGGATGTTATACTTAGATCAATAAACACTATGCTATTTTTTTTAAACAACATTTGTATTAGTTTTGAAACCACCAAAACAGTACACGTACAGTCATATTTGGCTATCACCCGCACAATGAAACCTGCCATAAATTGCTCTTCTCTCAAGTCCATCATAATATATGCTATTTGCTCTTTAAATGCAGATTAATATTACAGTCCCACTCACCATTCCTGCACAATGTTTGTGCCGTACAGGTCTACTGCCATTTCTCTTTCCATGACTGTGGCCCTAACTTTGTTCTGTATCTTGAGCCCTGCTTCAGTTTGTTGACCCAGGCCCTACAAAAAAAGTCTTGGATCTTGGAAGACATTCAGAAATCGATTCTGATCGAAGCTGATGGCCTATGTAACAGCACTTCAGCATTCTTAGGCCCTCATTGAGAGTGGTCTGGTAAATGGGCTGGATTTTCCCCACCCCTGAGTAACCAATGCCGGGGCTAGCAGTAATGCTGGCAGTGGGGTAAATCCGGCACAACAAGTTGGACCCTAGGGGTTCCTTATAAATGAGAAATTACAGGGAGAAATGGTAACTCCGGGTCCAATTGGCCGAGTAATGCTTCATTTGGGCTGGAAATTCACCTGGAGATTTTGGTTCCATTTAGCAGGAGAAATCCCCGGGTGAAAGTTAAGAGTTCTGCAGTGCATCAGCAGGTATCATGACTCCGATGGGGCCGGTAAAAGTCAATTTGATTAATTCCATTGGAGAGCTGTCCCCAAGTAATCACATGGTAGAGTCACACAGAGTGTTCTTCCATTTCTCATCCACATAAATATTCACTCATTTAATTCAAGATGTTATGTTATGTTAAAATTTGGTAGAGCGCAAACAGCTGCCCCAGCAAAGGGGCGTCCCGGCGCTAAAGAACCACAGAACTTCCATGAGGGACAGAAGCAAGGGCAAGGGACCTAGAGGGGAGGAAATAGGTGGGTTTTAACGGCTCTCCGGAAGGCAGATAGATTTTCCAGTGAGCGAATGCTCATAGGCAGGTTGTTCCAAAGTTTGGCTCCTAGCACTCTAAAGGAGCGTCCTCCAGTGCGAGCCAACTTTGTGAGAGGGACCGTCAGTAGTTGTTGACCTAGTGAGCGCAGATTGCGCTGTGGCACATAAGGTGTAAGGAGTGGCCGGAGAAGTTCTGGGCATCCAGTCTTAAGGATTTTAAAGATCATGACGAGGACTTTAAACCGGATTCGGGACTCGATAGGTAGCCAATGCAGTTTTCGGATTGTAGCTTTGGCCGAGCACCTGCGGGGAAGTCCGACCAAGGTACTTTCCGCGGTGTTCTGCACGCGTTGCAGACGCGCTATCTCTGCTTTGTTGGCGCCCAAGAGTAAGACGTTAGCATAGTCTAGGCGGGACAGAATTGTGGCTTGAATGATCGTTTGACGGACCTTGGGATCAAAGAAGCCGAGTATGGGATTGAGGCTCCTCATCAGGCCCACACAAGTGGCCGCTACTCTTTTTGTGTGGGTCTGGAAGTTGAGTGATGAGTCCATCCAGACGCCCAGATTCTTGACCAAGGATTTGGGGGGTGGGATGGTGCCCAGTGACGATGGCCACCAGTGTTGGTTCCAGTGACTGGTGTTCTTTACGAGGAGCAGCACCTCCGTCTTGCCTGCATTAAGCTGCAGGCAATTATCTGTCATCCTTTGGGCTACAGCAGCCAGCCCATCCCTGAACCTTGCTGCAGAGATAGAGGGACCCTCGGTAAGAGTGATAGCCAGCTGCGTGTCATCAGCGTATGACACCAGCGAGAGGTCCCATTCTCTGGCTACAGCCGCAAGCGGTTGTACATATAGGTTAAAGAGGGATGGGCAGAGTGCAGAGCCCTGAGGGACTCCCTGTCCAATGGAGTGGGACTGGGAGAGGAATGGAGGGGCCGAGACCCGGAAAGACCTGTCCTCCAGAAAAGAACGGAACCATTCCAGAGCACGGTCCGCGATACCTGCGGTAGCCAGACGATTCAGCAGAATGTTATGGGATACCGTGTCAAAGGCCGCGCTGAGATCCAATAGGATCAGCGCAGCACTTTGGCCGGCATCAAGTATCGTCCGGAGATGTACTGACGTAGCTAGGAGGGCAGACTCAGTGCTGTGGCCTGGCCTAAAACCGTTTTGAGAAGGATGTAAGGTGTTGTTTAGATCCATGTGTTTGGACAGGGTGATGTTTACGTGGGCCTCTGCGAGTTTGGATATCCATGGAAGCAATGAAATGGCTCTGAAGTTCTCCAGTTTGGAGGGATCGAGAGTCGGTTTTTTAATGATGGGAGAGACCCACGCTTGCTTCCAGGCAGTCGGGACAGTGGCCGAGGAAAAGGATAGGTTCAATATATATGCTAGGGAGGGAAGCAAAAAATCCAGAGATTCCATGAAGTGGGCCGGTCTCATAGGGTCTGCTGGGGAACCAGACTTGACTTTCTTGCAAAGTACAGTCAGGTCTTCATGAGAGATTTCAGGTATGTGCTCCAACTTGGTGCCTTCATTGATGGGTAGAGGGGAGTTGAGAGATGTAGCAGAGTGGTGTGGGAAGGATTTATAGATGTTTTGTACTTTGATGTGACCTCGAATCTTTGAAACATACTCGGGGTGGCATCTCTCTAGAAGAAGGCTTCTCTGGACCATGGTATTTTGGGGGGACAGTCTTTTTTCATTGAGGGAAGTGCAAAAGATGCATAGTGGTTTTCAGCACTGCCAGAGACAGTGAGGGGAAGCAAAGTATATAAGATGCCTGCTGCTGTGCGCATGGGTGGTCTGAGTGATTGCCAGTACAAAACATTTGTTAAAACACAGTAAAATATAAAGTTCTTTTATGGATGACAGTGCATGGTTTATCATATAAGGCTACGAGACTAATAATACGAATTACGTTGGGGACTCAAGTACTCTTAAAACCTTTTATGAGCAAGTACTGCAAATGGGAATAAATTGACATAACAATTCTATCTCTCTTGAAGGAAAGAGAGGTATTTCTTATAGATTATTAGTAAAGGTTACCTTCGAAAAAGAATTGGTTTGAGGCACATGTAAATAGAAAGTCACTGCTGTAAAGAGCATATAGACAGAATGAGAAATTTGGGTTGTTGGTTGAGGGGGTTAAATCCCTACTCAAGAAACAACTACAAACCTTGTCAGGGTGAACCACAAAAAGTCACTAACTTAACCTGTACATAACCCTCTGGCACCTTGGAACAAAAGCAGTCAGGCTAAACTTAGAGGGAATGTGTAAGGTATTTCTGCAACAGGTAAACAGTAGTAAAGTGACAACACAACCCAAGATAAAGCTTACACCAATGTAGACAGAGTAAAAGGTTATTAATTATTTAACAACAAGAAAATGACCAAAGTCGTCGTTGGTGGTCGCTGTAGAGCAAAGGGTCGGGCGTCGGTGGCAAGATCTTAGTGCAAATAGGCCTGTTTGCGCTTACGAAGAGTACAAAACATCAGGATTTCTCCTTTTCTTCTAGGAAGAGCTCAACCGCTGCCATACCAAGGGTCCAGGACCTTTGAGGCAGCTCTTGGGAGTCAGGCACTAATTCCAGTAGAGGCTAGCAGGGCTCAGGTAGGCCCAGTTGCAAGTCCAGGCAGGTCCAGTGTTGCAGGTCAGCTAAGCAGTTGTAGAGAGTCATATGGAGCTTGTTGTGATTCTGTGGCTAAGAACAGGAGGTCAGTTAGCTGACCCCTGGATTCACTTAAGCCTGGGATGAAGTGTGCAGGCTCAATATTCCTTCTCAGACAGCAGGGCAGACTTAAAGCAGCTGAGTAGCCCACTGATAGCAGGGCAGTTCTTCTTTGGTGTTCACAGGTCCGGGAGTGTACTGAAGAGTGAGTCTGAGGGTCCACTATTTATACCTGGTGCCCACTTTGAGGTGGAAGAAACTTCTGGAGTCTACCCCCTACAGAAGTGCCTGGTATTACCTGCCTCCCTGCCCTGGTCCAGTCTGTTTGCAGGCACAATACGCAAGAGGGAAGTCCTTTATGGGTGTGTTGAAGCAATGTATTTGACGTGCAAGTGTGACAGCTAACAGCCCAGCCCCTCTCAAGTCAGGCTGGCCCATACTGCCAACACCCTGACCGTCTATTGTGTGGCTTTCTGGGAGGAATACACAAAGGCCAACTGCCAACTACACCTAGTCATGTGAACCAGGAAAAAAAGCTGCATGCATCAAATGGTTAGGACAAGAAAATGACAACTTTCTAAAATTGCTATTTTCAGAAATGTGACTTAAAATGCAATTTTACAAGTAAAGGGAGTTTTAGATTACAATTGCTCAGACACCAAACATGATATTCCTACCTGCTCCCAAACAAAAGGTATCCCTTATTAAATGTAATAAGATAACACAATGATATCCTATGGAAGAGGAAGGCCTGCCAATAGTGAAAAACAAAGTTGTGAGTTTTTCACTACCAGAACATACACAGACTATCAAAAAGAGAGTCAGGGTATAAAATTCACTCTCTTACCCCTACTAGCTTATTTATAAACAACAGAAGAGTGAAAAACCAACAAACAACCACAAACAAATGTGTGAGGGTTAAGTGGAAGGGAAAAAAAGGTGGGTGAAATCAACACATATAAAGGTTTAATTAAGAACCCTCACTCACCAACCTAGTGGTGACATGCTTCATCACTGGGTTCCCACTGGAAAGACCTAATGTCTTTCCAGTGTGCTACAACGCCTATTTACAGCGGAGCTGGTTCTTGTGTATGTTGAATGTGTTGGAAGGGTAAAAAGAAGCCAGATTGTGCTAAGTGAGTGCAAAGGTGTAAAATGTAAAAAGTGCGAAGTCGTGACTGTCAACTACTTTATTAATAGTCCGACCAGCACTGGCTAAAAACAGTAATGAGTGGAGTCATAGGGTAAGTCTCAACTATCAGAGACACCTAGTCCACAGTGAAAATGGGTTTAGGTCGACATGTTTCTGCTTTTGGGAGCCCGAGTCGCTCAGCTTTCTTCAGGACCAGATAATGTGATCCTCCGGTGGTGTACACGCCCTAAGGTGCACCCTGCCGTGAGGATTACAGTGTTAAAAAGACAAAAAAAGGGTAAGTGCTCGCCTTAATGAGTACTTACATACCACTGATTGGACTTTCACCATCTGGGTGGATGTTTTGGTGAAGGGATTGATCGGAATTACCCGGTATTACAGTGTAATTATTGTAAATGTTTTTTCTAATTTTGAAAACATTTTTCCTTACAGGTTCCTGATGAAGCATGTCACCACTAGGTTGGCGAGTGAGGGTTCTTAAATAAACCTTTATATGTGTTGATTTCACCCACCTTTCTTTCCCTTCCACTTAACCCTCACACATTTGTTTGTGGTTGTTTGTTGGTTTTTCACTCTTCTGTTGTTTATAAAAAAACTACCAGAACATATACAACTTCAAAGTACATATCCAATGTTTTAAATACAACACACCCTGCCCTTTTCAATCAATCAATCAATCATAACACTTGTATAGCGCGCTACTCACCCGGAAGGGTCTCAAGGCGCTTGGGGGAAGGGGTCCGCTACTGCTCGAACAGCCAGGTCTTGAGTTGTCTCCTGAAGGCGAGATTGTCCTGGGTCAGCCGAAGGTGGATGGGGAGGGAGTTCCATGTCTTGGCCGCCAGGTAGGAGAAGGATCTGCCTCCGGCGGCGGCTCTTCGGATGCGTGGTACGGCGGCGAGGGCGAGGCTGGTAGACCGTAGCTGGAGGGTGGGCGTGTAGAAGGTCAGGCGGTCGTTGAGGTACTTGGGGCCCAGGTCGTGGAGAGACTTGTGTGCGTGGGTGAGAAGCCTGAACGTGATCCTCTTGTTGACGGGGAGCCAGTGCAGGTCCCTCAGGTGACCGGAGATGTGGCTGCGTCGGGGGATGTCCAGGATGAGTCGGGCGGAGGCGTTCTGGATTCGTTGGAGTCTTTTCTGTAGCTTGGCTGTGGTTCCGGCGTAGAGGGTGTTTCCGTAGTCCAGTCGGCTGGTGACGAGGGCCTGGGTGACCGTCTTCCTGGTTTCGGTCGGGATCCTTCTGAAGATCTTGCGAAGCATGCGTAGGGTGTGAAAGCATGATGAGGAGACGGCGTTGACTTGTCTGGTCATCGAGAGGGAGGAGTCCAGGATGAAGCCCAGGTTGCGTGCGTGGTCTGTTGGCTTGGGAGTGGTGCCCAGGGCTGGGGGCCACCAGGAGTCGTCCCAGGCGGAGGGCGATGGTCCCAGGATGAGGACTTCCGTCTTGTCTGAGTTCAGTTTAAGGCGGCTGTTCTTCATCCACTCGGCGACGTATTTCATCCCTTCGTGTAGGCTGGTTCTGGCGGTGTCGGGGTCTCTCGTGAGGGAGAGGACCAGCTGGGTGTCGTCGGCGTAGGAGATGATGTTGAGGTTGTGTTGGCTCAAGAGGTCTCATGTAGACGTTGAAGAGGGTGGGGCTGAGTGATCATCCTTGCGGTACGCCGCAGATGACTTCGGTGGCCTCGGATCGAAACGGGGGGAGGCGGACTCTCTGCGTTCTTCAGGCGAGGAACGAGATGATCCACTCCAGTGCCTTCTCTTGGATGCCAATGTTGCTGAGGCGTTGAACTAGGGTGCGGTGGCAGACAGTGTCGAACGCTGCGGAGAGGTCCAGGAGGATGAGTGCCGCTGTTTCCCCGTTGTCGAGCAGGGATCCGATGTCGTCGGTGGCTGCGATGAGGACGGTCTCGGTGCTGTGGTTGGCTCTGAAACCGGACTGCGAGGGGTCGAGGGATCCGTTCGTCTCGAGGAAGGCGGCAAGCTGTCTTTTGATGATCTTCTCGATGACTTTGGCAGGAAAAGGGAGGAGCGAGATGGGGCGGAAGTTCTTGAGGTCGGTGGGGTCCGCCGTTGGTTTCTTCAGTAGGGCGCTGAGCTCGGCATGCTTCCAGCTCTCCGGGAAGGTGGCGGTGTTGAAGGAGGTGTTGATGATTTTCCGGAGTTGGGGTGCGATGGTGGAGTCGGCCTTGTTGAAGACGTGGTGGGGGCAGGGGTCGGTTGGAGATCCGGAGTGGATGGTGTTCATCGTGCGGGCTGTGTCTTCGGTGGTCACCGTGGTCCAGGTGCGGAGGGTGGCGGTGGGGGGCGTTGGTTCGACGGTTGGGTGCGTGGATGGTGCGCCGAAGCTGTTGTGGATGTCGGTGATCTTGCGGTGGAAGAACAAGGCAAGAGAGTCGCAGAGATCTTGTGAGGGAGTGATGTCGTTGTTGCCGGTGCTGGGGTTGTAGAACTCCTTGACGATGCTGAAGAGTTCCTTGCTGTCGTGGGCGTTGTTGTCCAGTCGTTCCTTCAGTGATTTCTTCTTGGTGGTGCGGATGAGCTGGTGGTGCTTGCGGGTGGCGTGTTTGAGGGCGGTCATGTTGTCAGTGGTCCGGTCGAGGAGCCAGGCTTTCTTGAGGGTGCGGCAGGTCTTCTTGGAGTCCTTGAGTTCGTCGGTGAACCAGGAGGCCTTCTTGCTTCTGGGTCTGCTGGGAGGGTTCTTCAGTGGTGCGAGGTCATCGGCGCAGGTGGTCAGCCACTTCGTGAAGTTGCGGGCTGCTTCGTTGGGGTCCGTTGTGCTGGCGGGTGGGTTCTGGCTGAGGGAGGTGGTGAGCTGGTCGGTGGTGATCTTGCTCCAGCTCCTGCGAGGAACCTGTTGCGGGTGGTGGTGGGTTGTGGTTCTTCTGAAGCTGAAGTGGACGCAGCTGTGATCGGTCCAGTGGAGTCCGGTGGAGTGGCTATTTAGGGCCCACTCTAGGGGTTCCTTAATAGTTTTAAAAAGGATAGCTTAGGCCTGGCAAAGGTTTTCGTTTGTTAGGTCGAAATGGCAGTTTAAAACTGCACTCACAACCTGCCCTGCACGCTCTGTGGCCAGGCCCTGTGATCAATCCCCCTCGGCGGGAGGACTACCTCCGCTGCGCACAGCCTATGGCCGTGCAAGTAGCAATACCCCACGGACACCCACTGTACATTTAATATTTGTAATTCATTTTCCTGGTCCCTCTGGAGTCACTCTAGACTCCCTGGGTACTCCTTCAGGAGTGTTGTGTAGTCCCATCAAGATCGCAGTGAATAAAATAGTTTTTAGTTTTGGGCCTGGGGGTGGGATCCCCCACGAATGCTAGTGGGTCAGGGTACCTCTACACTGTCCCCTTATATGTTTTAAAAACATTTGTTTTAGTATTTTCCAATAAAGCAATGTTAGTACAATGTGTACATGACACAATATAATGCTTCAACCATGCAGTGCAATGCCATATTTAAAAACTAGACAATGCATATTAACTACAATGACCAAATAGAAACTCTAGTTATCCTCAGATGTTCCTTTCTGGTGGTAATAAAACTATCAGTATTTTCCGGTAATTCAGCACATCCGAGGGATCAGCATTCCCAAATGTACATGGACGAGCAAAACTCAGTAAGCACGGCATCAGTCATGCATACAATGAAATGAGACATTATGTGGGCGTAATTATAGTTAGTTTAGTAGCTGCACATCAAAAGTTGCAGTGTGTAATCGAGATAATTAGGGTGACCATTTAGGCCAGCTGCTAGTAACACTGATTTTAACCAACAAAAACAGTGAGAAACAGAAATGAGGAAAATAAAAGGAAAAAGTCAGCCAAATCATGAAGCTAAATTGGGGGTATCGATCTCCATGTGTTACAGTGGCTTATATAGCTATTCCATTCAGTAGTGTGCACAAGGCATACTGCCCCCGATCGGTTGAGGGTTCCCACATAGTAGGTCTGAAAAGTAAGCTTTCTTGGGACACATTCCGCCTTGCCCACTATAGTTAGTGAGCATAAGACTGTTGGGACATGACATCGCCGTCTTAAGCAGAATTCTCAGAGGAGCTTGGGTTACAGCGACCCAAAGCCTGTATGAGTTTTGGAAGGCGGCCAAGACCCATGCCAATTCTATGTCAGGGCCAGAGGCGGGGATTATGGTTTCTTTCTTTCTACACATTTATTTTAAAAGCAGCCATCTTAATCATTTTATCAAGACTACCTTTCCCATGATACCTTGGGGAAGGAAAAAAGAACATATCAAACAATCAACACAATGTCAGTCCACTATTGCTCCTTCCTTCATGTTCAGGCCCTCTCTTTCTTTGCTGCTCCACAGCCACACAATAATTGTTTCTACTCTCGTAATTCTAACTGGATTTATTAGCTTTTTGAGAGCTTTTGCTATGTTACAATAGCCTCTAACGCTCAGCACACCATCACCAAACATCACAGCCCCTCCCACCGCAGCTGATGCAAGGAAACCGAGACACAGTAGACACAGGCCTTCAGCACCACCCAACCCAAAGCTTCATCAGACCTTGACCAAGCCGTCAAGAACTTCTCTGCATGGATCACCAACTGCGCCAACAGAGTTGCAGTGTTGAAACTAGCAAAAAGAAACAAAACCTCAAAACATGCCTGCTAGTACATCCCAAAGATTAGAACCATCAAGTGCAACTGCTACCGACTCGATAAACAATGAGCGCCGCAATGAACCCCTCCAACAGAACTGCTCACAAATCAGCCCTGAGCAACTATCACCTGCATATCAAGGAAAGACAAAAACAGCCACCACAGTCTGCATTGAAACTGTGTCCTACCACACAAAGGAACTCTTCAAAATATTTAAGGAATTCTCCAACACAGAACCGCAGAGAACACCACCACCCTCCCAAAATCTCAGCGACACCTCTCGGACAACTTCCACAGCAAGATTGCCACCATGTACAACAATTTTGACCCCCCCAGCCCATGGCACTCAACGTCAACAATGACAACCAACCAGCACACACCAGCCGAACTATCACCACCTGTTCCCCGTTCACTACTCGGACTATCAAGGCCATCATATCTTCCATCCACTTCGGAGCGACCACCGACCCCTACCCCCACTGTCTCTTCAACCTAAGATCCAACTCAATTAGCTCAGAACTCCCTAACATCATCAACACCTCCATGTCCAAAGCAGCCTTCACGTAATGATGGAAATACGCACAGGTCAGACCCTTCCTAAAGAAACCCCCTGCTGACCCAGGCGATCTAAAACATTATCGACTGAGCTCATTGCTATCGTACATGGCCAAAGTACTTAAGAAAGCTATCAACATAGAAGTGACCAAATGTGGCGGGGGGGAGTGGGAGCGCATTCCTTTGAAGTCTGATGCCAAGGCTCGGACAAATGGTGGTGTGCGATGTGCACGCAGGGGGCGGGGGAGCAGCAGCCTTTGAAGTCCGATGCCGAGGCACAGACAAATGGTGGTGTGTCTCGTGGCTGGCTCTGTGAACGCGCATAGCTCACATGAACTGTACGCGATCCGCAGTTTGGTAGACTTTTTGAACCGGTTACCATAAATCTCGCCGATTTATCCTTGCGGGATATAATAGGCGAGACCTGCCAAATTTGGTGTCATTCCGTTGAACAATTTTGGCTGTAGTGCTGTCTAAAATTCCCTTTGAAAATTGCTTAGGAAAATTGAGTTTTGGGACCTCCTTTTTTCTCATCTGAGATGGATGAAGTTTTTTTATTGAGCTTACTAAAACTTGCACCCCCGCCATGTACTAGCTATGACCTCACATATTGCATTACTAATGACATGTTAAATGACATAACTGATGACTTCAGTGATGAACTTTCAAATGACATCATTGAGGACTTATTTTATGACATCATTCAGTTACTGTGCCAAAATCCCATGAGTTTTTGGATTGAAGTAATTCAACACGCTCCACCTGTGGCCAATTTTATATTACCAATCATTTGATAATGGACAGAGCCTTTGAACAAATGCTGGAAAAATAGTATATCTGTTAAGTCACCCACATTTACTAGTTTTTACCCACCTCACAAACCAAATGCATCTACATACACCCCTTCCTAAACCTCTATTTATCTTATCGGGATCACCTTTACGTCTTCACATGACCTGCAATCTTAAGTAAAGAGGCTGATAGATATGCATTTGTCACTGATAAGACACCTTCAGCAAGGACCTATTGATAACCTTTTGTAGTTTACTAAAATACAGTGCTGCGTTTCTGAGATGATCATAATGACAACCAACCTAAGAACCATGCTTAAAAATTCAGTTTGAGATAAACCACCTCTAAGAGGGACATCCCTACATTCTACATTATTTAAAAATCTGCAATGCCTCAAAATCTTCAGTGAATGTACATCCACCCTATATATATGTCCTTGTTATATAGATTTTGGATATAGTACTATATTACAACTATTAAACACGGGCACATGCCCAGATACCCACTGGTGCGTACTGTAATGTTAACAGAAGATTTAGGCTTTCTCATATTTCTTTTGAAACAGGGTTTGGTTTTAAGCCACAGCTTAATTTGAAGCACACCTCTACAACCCACTTCAGGTGAGTTCAGCCTTTACCTTGTTTAACCCCGGACACTACTTTCACCCCAAATTTTAGCAATGTGTAAACGATGTCCCAAATAAGTTTCAACAGACACAACCACCAGAGCTTATGCTATTTCCATGCTATACACCTACACATGTACATGCAGTAACTCTTTGCTGAATACAAATGTAGTATTAGCAGTGATCTCATCACTAACTTGTGATATCCGCAATGATGTAATTTGATAATGTCATCAGTGATGTCATCAATGATGTCCATTAACATGTCATGAGTGATGTGATATGTGAGGGTCCTAAGCAGTGCATGGAGGGGGTGCAAGTTATAGTTAGCTCAGTAAACTATAACTGGTGAATTGCAGTGTTTTCTTTGTTTAAAATATTACATTTTAACTGACATTTTAAACTAACTATACTATAACTGTAACCTTTATTTTTTTCCGTATAATTCCAAGTTTTTTTAATTGCAAAGTAAGATATTATTACCATACCTAGCTATAACGTCAAATTAACCTTTGTTTTTTTCAATGAATTTACAGGGTATCTTTATTGTAAAGTCAGTTCTTATCACTTCCAACGGAGTTTGCTAGGAACCTGGATGTCTGTTTTCTACTCAGCTCTCTTTAAGGAGCCCCGATAGCAGCAGGGGTGAAATCCTTTAGGATTTTGCGAATGCTGAAGAAATTCCTGGACCTCCTTCCATGGGAGGTGCAAATAACAGTGGTTAGCGGTACAAAAGGGGGTGGTGATGGACGGAGCATCCGAACCAATCAAACACTCACACCCAGTCAAAAAATCTGGGCTTAAACCATCACCGTTCTTTAGCCCACTCTGCCACCCCAGTTCAGACATGGCTATAATAACAGTGGTTAGAGCACTGATTTTGTCCAGATTGAACTATGTCCACTTAGTCTACCTGGATATTCCAGAATATCTCATGGACTGCATGCTGATGGTGCAGAAGACAGCATTCTGCCTGCTGTTTAAACGCTCTAAATGCTCTTCCGTGCCACGCTTTCGGGAACAACTGCACTGGCTGCCATTCTGAAAGAGAGTGACATTCAAAGCCTTAACGATTGTGCATCGCATCTTCTACTATGCAGGTTGCAAATATCTGAATGAGAGGATCATTTAATACTGTCCGATGAGGGCCCAGCACTACAGGAATGCATGGATGATTGCTGTCCATCGTTTTAGAAGAAAGCAACGGGGGTGCCTCCTTCATGGTACTTGTGGCTAAGTTGTGGAACCAGCTACTGCTTCATTTAAGAACCCTTTCAGATGAAGCGAAGTTCTGAAAACTCCTGATGACCCATCTGTTCAAGCTATACGTTTACTCCCAGTCCAATTTCTTGCCATAGCACCAGACCAGTCATTGAGTAGCTCCATGCTTCACAAAACCAATCATTCATTCATTCATTACTATGTTCAAACCCCAGTAGGGAAGCCAAAGCCCAACCGTGCACAGCCTTGATCCATGCACATCATGGTCTTGGGCACAAGGTCTGGCCTGTGTCCGGGACCTGCTAACACCACTCCCCATGACAACCCCACCGAAGGGCTACAGTGTCAGGGTATTCTTACACTGACCACCATTTACTTTTTCAAAAACCTTTTCAGGACAGGGGATCAAGACCCTGATTCCTGTAATACCCAGCACAAAATGTATTTCCACGTTACGACCAGCCAATCCGAGCCCTTGCTCTGAAAAAGGCCCCTCAACCAATCCAAAGGATTGAATTTTTGAATATTATCCAAACAGCCCAGATAGCTATAAATTGCGAAACCTAATGTATCGAAAACTACTAAATGGATTTACACCAAATTACAAAAAGCACACTTCCTGGGATCTAGCTTTCTGCCAAATTTGAAGTAATTCCAATCAGCCGTTTTGGCTGTAGTGCTATTCAAAAATCCCTATGGAAACTGCATTTTTGGGACCCATCCCCCTATCTTTGTCTCGGTATTTGCTTGATGTATGGTTTTGAAACATTCCAGGAAGCAGCTGAGGTGAATGAATTGTTGATAATTGCTGAGGGCTGTTTTGTGAGCTGCTCTGTGGGATGGGTTCTTGCTGGTGCGCCATCGTTTCTCCAGTTGGTGCCAGTTGCGCTTGGTGGTCCTGAGTTCTGGGGTGTACCAGCTGGCATGTTCGGGGCCCTTGTTGGATTTTGCAGGTTTTAGTGGGGCAACTCTGTCGGCGCTTTCGATGATCCAGGTGGCGAAGTTCTAGACTGCCTGCTTGAGGTCTGTTGAGGCCTCAGGTTGGGAGGCGGTGAGGAGCTGTGACCACTGAGTTTCGGTGACCTTACTCCAGCTACGGTGGGAGGTGATCTGACACCTGGTGATGGTGTGCTTGGCGTTGTTGATGGTGAAGTGTATGATGGTGTGGTCAGTCCAGGTGAGTTCTGTGGTATGGCTGAATTTGATTCTGTCACTGGAGGTGAAAATGGGGTTGAGTGTGTGTCTGGCTTTGTGTGTGGGTTTGGTGACCAGTTGGTTGAGGCCGATATTGTTTAGGTACTCCAGGGGTGCGATGGAGTTGGTGCCGTTGGGGTCGTCGATGTGGAAGTTCAGGTCACAGAGTAGGACGTAGTGGTGAGAGTCGATTCCTAGGGGGGTGATGAGGTTAGGGATAGTTTTGTAGAATGTTGCAGGGTGTCTCTTATCATGGTCTTTGCATCAGTTTGTAGTAGGGAGTTGAGGTGTTCCATGAGAGGAGTGCAGTCGTCGTTGATGATGATATGTCTGATGGTTTCCTTGAAGATAAGGGCAATGCCTCCACCTTGTTTCTTGGCGTGGTCACGGTGTATCATCTTGTAGCCTTTCGGAGTGATGATGGTGATGTTGGGGTTCGAGGAGGGGCTGTGCCATATCTCGGTGATGAAGGCAACGTCCTTGGAGAGGGTGGTGATGGTGTCCCAGATTTATGTGTCGTGTTTGCAGTGATAGGGCATTGAGCAGATATAGTGGAGCATTGGTGAGTTGTTCTAGGTCTTGTAGGCAGGAGTCGTGTGGGTTCTTTCGTAGGTTGTGTCGCAGCAGAAGTGGCAGTGTCTGCAGGTTAAGGGTCCTTTGGTGGATTACAGGGTGGAGAAGACACATCTGTTGTTTTGGCATCAGGGGTCTAGGTCCAGGAGTTCCTTGGGGGTATGGAGCTGGCAGGCGGAAGGGCCAGGGGTCCTGGCGCTGGGTGTTGTCCAACCGGTGGTGCGGGAACAGCATGCAGTGTAGGACCCATAGGCAGTGGAGCAGCAGGGACTGCAGGCAGCGCAGGCTCTGCAGACAGCACAGGGGCAGGGACCGCAGGAAGGGCGTGAGCGAGGACAGTAGGCAGCGCAGGGGCCATAGGTAGCACAGGGGTAGGGACAGCAAGCAGCACAGGGGCAGGAACTGCAGGGGCCATAGGCAGTACAGGGGCAAGGAAAGAAGGCAGCACATGGGCAACGGGCAGAGCAGGGACACCAGGCAGCTCAGGGACAGTAAGCAGTGCTGGGGCAGGGACTACAGGCGGCACAGGGGCAGGGACTGCAGGTATCGCAGGGGCAGGGACAGCAAGCAGCACAGGTGCAGGGACTGCAGGGGCCATAGGCAGTACAGGGGCAAGGAAGGAAGGCAGCACATGGGCAACGGGCAGACCAGGGACACCAGGCAGCTCAGGGACAGTAAGCAGTGCTGAGGCAGGGACTGCAGGTATCGCAGGGGCAGGGACCACAGACCATGCAAGTGCAGTGGGGTAAAGTACCTTGAGCTCCGAATCAGGTAGAAGAGGGGTGGCCCAGTCTGGCCTTCTTCGGGGTCTTACAATCATGGACAGGCCTGCCCCTGGCCAGGTTTTCTCCCGGCACTGCCCGAGCGCTGCCACAAAGTGGGAGTCAGAGTCCTGCTATGAGGCCAGAAGGAGCCAAATCCGGGCTGTCCTCCCAGCAGCGAGGCTGCAGGGAGGGGTAGTTTGGCGCGGGAGGGTAAAAACATAAACATAACATAACATGTGTATTTGTAAAGCGCACACTCACCCAGAGGTATCTTGGCGCTGCATAACAGATGTTTTTTGTTACCCAGATCTATGGTACTAATTTTATCGACCTCAGATGGATGAAAGGCTGAGTGGACCCACTGGGATTTGAACTGTGGCCATGCGGTCTAACGCAGGCCCCTGCAGTGGAAGCATTAGTCCATGAAGCCACCAGAATCGGCTTTTCTGGACCTAGCCAAGCAGGAGTCAGAGCCTGGCTATGAGGCCCGAGGGGATGGGGCAGTACAAGCGGGAGCTAATCCGGGCTCTCTTCCCAACAATCTCTCCAATTCGGAATCGCAAGCCATCCAATTTTTAGCTAATGATACCAACATCACAGTAAAACAGGCGGATAAGGGAGGGGTATTTTGATCATGTCCTCAAGTGACTACAAGGGAAAATGTCTCCGCCAGCTAACTAACCAACAATAATACAGACCAATAGCTGAAGATCCTACTGCCTGCCTGTTGGCCCAGATTACAAGCATTGTCACCTCTGCCGAGAGTCAAGGGTGGTTATCCAAAAATGAGGCTGATTTCCTGGTAACTAAGAGCCCAAGAACCCCCTACTTCTATGTCCTCCCGAAGATCCACAAGGGGATACAACCCCCCGGAAGACCCATATTATCGAGCATAGGCTCCTTGCTAGAACTCCTCTGGAGGTTCTGTGACCATTTTCCGAAACCCTTGGTCCAAAAAACACCAACCTTTATGAGGGATACTAGAGACATACTTAACCTGATTGAATTCACCAATGACGCTGGGCCACAGTTTGATCTCTTGGCTACACTTGATGTTGAGGCTCTATATACCAACATCCCCCAGATGGCTACTCTTGCAGTGATTGAAGATACCCTGCAGTCCAGTAATTGGAGATCACCCACTCTCATAAGCTTTATTATGGCCTATGCTACGCTGGCGCTCACTGAAATCCTATTCCAGTATGAGGACAAACTATTCCACCAAATCCAGGGGACTTCAATGGGCAACACTTTTGCCCCAGTCTGGTCTGCCTGTATGTGTCAGATTTCAAAAGAGAACATTTACTATGCCCTTCAAATCCCTATCAGGGGAACATTGTATCACGGTGTTGTTACATCTTCTGGAAACTAGAAAAGGACGTGCGTACCACTTTCATTGAATTGATTAATGAACTGAAACCCTACCTACACTTTACAGCCAATATCTCTGCAACATAATTAGTATTCTTGGATGTAATGATCCACCTGATAGAAGAAAACTCACAGACAGTCATAGTTTACTTTTGTTTTGAGAGTCACCACCCAAGGGCCCTTAGGAAAAATGTACGCTATGTTCAGTTTTTGAAGCTACGCTGTAACTGCAGTGTAGTGAGCGATTATAAAGAACAGGAGAAAGGGTTAGCAGACCACCTGGCAAATCGGCACCATCCTGCTAAGTGAATAAAAAAGACACACAAATACGCTTGCAACAATGACATGGAGGAGCTACTAGAACCACGAGAGGGATCCAAATCTCATATACTGACTTGTGGAACCATCTTCACTCCTGAATCTAACACATACAAAAGATTATTAAAAAACATTGGAATATTCTCTTACTGGAAACATCACGCTTGATCCACCAAGATTTGCATACAAAAGGACAGCAAACTTGAAGGATATTTTTATTCACACAGCCCTAGGGTAGCCACTTTGTCTGCACAAAAACTACTCTGGAATCCATGTGGACAATGTAATGTATGTCCCCTAACAGGCTACAAAATTCATCCAGCTCAATGACACCCCAAAGTAGATAGGGAAAAAGCACGCTAACTGCAGTTCATGTAATTGCATTTACATGATCACTTGCACGTGTCAGATCAAATATATAGGGATGACAACAAGAGCGGTTAAGGTAAGAATCACCGAGCATTGGAGTAATATACAATGCAAAAAATCCAATACCAAGATGAGCACACATTCCTTGCAAATGGTCATTCCCCGGATGACTTGAAATGGACCATTCTTGAAACATACCCACTCATGAAGAAAAAAGACCTTTTAAAAAAGGATCAATACTGGATTTTCCGCTTATCTACACACAAAGGGCCGGATTCTGATCTCGGTTGGAAAGCAAACCGAAGGACTTGTGTCGGAATGCTTTCCTTGCAACTCGCGTCAGGGTAGTCCGACCGAACAAGTACGATGCGTTTGAATGCATCTGGATACAATTCGGTTAGACTCTTGTTTACTTTATTGGGAGCCTGTGTACCGAACGCGAACCCAGGCTCTCATTGAAGAAAGGGGTGACTAAGGAAAATTGTGCACCCTGTGGCGGGCACCCCTTGGTGCCTTCCACACTGTGCGTGGTCTAAAAAGGGGGACCCATGGGTACTCCCACGGGCATGATTCGGAGGGCCCTCAGTGAAGGGGGCTTGCTATGGGCCCCCAAAGACCTATTCCAGCAGCCTTTTTGATCCAGCCACAACAACTCGTAAAGGCTGTCTGAATCGTTCATCGCACTTGCTCGCTTGGAAATCCTACTCCATAGAGCCATACAGTTCGTCTCCAGAGGGCTCTATCTCTCCGTATGCCTCCTGGAACCGATTCGGTCAGCGCTAAGGGTTTCCAGGCATCAACCTTGGTCGTTCAGAATTGGGAATGAGTGGGTTGGAAACAAGGGCTTCGGATTGGTTTAGGTGAATCTAAATCCGATTCAGAGCCCTTCCAACCGAGATCCGAATCGGGCCCAAATAAGGGATGAATGATGATATCCCGTAGGAAGAAGTAAACATATAACCCTACCATTTGGAATATACTGAAACCATGCAATATAATTGGAGCCACATAATTCACATATTCTTTATATGACCATAGCAGTTTTGACCTCTTTAACATCTAAAATATCCCACACAAAAAAATCCCAGAGGGACTAACTGGTTGTGAGCATGTACCCAGGGATAGTAGTTACTTATGCCAAAAGTCAATGACTGTTAATATCAGGTAACATCTTACATTGGAAAGATTATGGTTATATAGTCCCAATTGTTTTAGGCCTAGATGTAGGTAAATGTGAATTACCGACTCATAAATAACGAATTTTACCGATTCGGTATTCATGAATCGGTAAATCAAATGTAGGTAGAAATTCGGTAACAAATACCGAATCGGTATGATTCGGTATTTACCGATTCTGTAATTACAGAATCGGTATTTGTCATTGATTCCTATGGGCCTTGAAGCCCATAGGATTCAATGGCAGATACCGGTTTGGTAATTACCGAATCGGTAAAAATACCAAATTTACAAGGGGGACAGGGTGTCACTTTGACACCCTGTTGCACCCCTGTTTCTGGCTTGTGTGCCAAGTGACACACAGACATGCCCTTAGGGCATGTCTGTGTGCCACATGGCACAGGTGTACATGCACAGATGTACATGTACACAGGAATTCGTTATTTACCATGGACTAGTATTCCATGGCAAATAACGATTGGGTAAGGGCCTGTGGCACTGATTACAGTGCCACCTACATATTGATTTACAGAATCGGTAAATTTACCGATCCGGTATTTTACCGACTGTATATTTACCGAATCGGTAAAATTACCGATTCTGTAAATCAATGGCCCCCTACATTACAAATCCCAAATACCGATCGGTATTTGGCGAGCTACATCTGGCCCTTAGTCTGCTACACTGGTCTAAGCCCTATATATATTTGTTTAATGCCAGAAAATGTGAACGCACTGTGCCAAAATAGACCTGTCACACACACGTTCCATACACTGTCCATACACTGGCTGTCAGCAGTGCCGGTGCAGCCAGTCACCAAGGCTCCTCCAAAATAGCTAGAGTTAAGCCTTCTGACTGTCCATCAAGGATGGCTGTAGAGGTTAGCGCACTACTCCACAAGCGCAGACGTACTTTACGGATACACGTCGGGGACGCTCTGAAATGGACCAATCTCCCATGCCTCGTCTCCCTACGAGAGTAAGCAGAGTAAGTAGAAAACGAATAGCTCATCCAGTCGCTTTGGAATCAGGGTTAGAGTATCTCCTGCTTTTACTTAAGCCTTTTACTTTACTTCATAGAAGACGCTAATAGGCGTTTCGTTCTGCTAAATACCTTGATGGGTTTGATCGGGCCCTACTTAGGGTGAGTGTTTGAAAACATTCTGACCTCAGTTTTATTCTTACAAAAATATCACAACACAATGTTTTGGATGATTGTGAATTATTTTTTAACTTTGATCACAGGGGGCATGCAGTTAGTTCGGCAACGCATGACACTGGTTTGATAATGAATAGTTGGAGAACTAAATAACAAAATAATTTGTATGTTGTATTTTTAATGTTGGTGACTTTATGTTCCCGGTTACTATCCAGATCAAGGTACAGTTTTACATTGTGACCTTTTTTCTGACTGATTACTACAGCACACTGTGCTTATTACTGAATCAAGTCATACAGTAGTGTAGGTTATTCTTGTTAGGTCCTGAAGAATTGGCAATTGATCCATTTGGACAGACATAGGCAAGAAACATGTTCACCTTGTTTTTATAAACCACCTGACTTGCTCATTAGGATAATTGCATCCTAGATACGCACCCCATTTTTAAATTAGGGTTGTGAGTCCAATCATTAAATAATCTGACACAGTATATCACTAGACCTATTTTAACTCACTATTAGAACACCACTCTACACACTGCACAAGAGATCGAACAACCCCACCTTATCAATTAAAAGATCTCTGAGAAAGAGCCAACTAGTGGGTGCCTGGTGGGCATTGCAGCACCGGCCCGACTAGGAGCTAGCCCATTGATGAAGCATGACACCCCTTGGGGTGTTTTAAGGCATTTGCTCCTCTTGGAGCATACTCCCAATATCTGGAACAAACAAAATCTCACTTTGTGAACCCTGGGCAACTGCACACCTTTGGTTACGAATATGAGGCCAGAGGGGCAGGACCAGCAGGAGCCAATACGGGCTATCTTCCCAGCAGGGGAGGCTCCTTGGAGGTGTAGTTTATCACTGGAGGGTCTAGGTGAGTTTCGCAAAGGGGAAGTCGGAGTCCTGCTAAAAGGCCGGAGGGGTAGGGGCAGGACTAGCAAGAGCCAATCCAGCATTTCGTCACAGCAGCGGAAGGCTGCTGGGAGGTGTAGTTCAGTGGCAGGATGTTTCTAGGTGAGTTCCACAAAGTGGGAGTCAGAGTCTGGCTATGCTGCCGGAGGGGCAGGACATACAGGAGCTAATCAAGGCTCTCTTTTCAGCAGCGGAGGCTGCTGGGAGGTGTAGTTAGATGGCAGGATGGTCTAGTTGAGTGCAGCGAAGCGGGAGTCAGAGTTCGGCTATTTGGCCGGAGGGACAGGGCCAGCAGGAGCATATCCAGCGCTCTTCCCAGCAGTGGAGGCTGCTAGGAGGTGTAGTTCTGGAAGCAAACAACAGGTAATATTAGGAATACTGTTAATGAATCAAGCACATTTAGTTGCAAAAAGGGAAGACAGTGAGACTAAAGGAGTGAAAGGCGCAAGTGAAAAATGATATAGTGAGAGGTGGCGCAAAAAATGAACAGTAGTGACAATATTTACAACGGCTTTTGGTTCACGATCATTGGATTACAAAAATGCAGCAGGATAGGCAATTTAGGTGAACCATGGAGATGCGCCAATAGGTGTGCTGGACACTTGATGATGTTTCGACCTGATATTAGTTCAGGTCATCATCAGGACCAAGTTACAGAATTAACGTGCCGATTGGACTGGGGGTCCGGAGTGTGAGGTAATCACGGGCCCAGGGAAAAAGGACAATATCTAGGGCAAGGAGACTGGGGTGCACCATCAGTCATGATGCAATAGAGCAACACTGGGAGCGTAGGAGCGCGGTGCCCCTAAGGGGAAGGAGGCATCCAGCGAGAGTTACTGGCATCTAGGGGAGATCGTCCAGTATCAGTGGCATTAAAGTGAGCAATGTGGAGGATGTAGGAAGGTAGATCCCTGACTATGGTTGCCCCCAACTTGTTGCCTGGTGTTTTGCTGGTTTTCTGACTTAGTTGACCTGAGGCCCTGCAACTCAGGACCCCAGGCCCACTGCTCTCTCTGTTAAAATGGATTCCATGTACCCTAGGTACATATCTGATTGGATACTGAGTCGCCTTATCAGTCCCTGTACAGTATACCTTAGGTATCCAGGGCACAGGTGTACCCAGGGCCTACCAGGGGCTGAAGCATGTATTATGCCACCCCTGGCTGACCATCCAAAACAGACACAACTGGCTGCTTGACAGCTGGGGCAAGGTGGTGTACACACCCTTTGCTTTAGATATAGTATTCCTATATCTAACCCTAAAATGGACACATATATTCCTATCAGTCACTCCTATGGCAGGCCTTATCAATCCTGAAGGCAGAGTGCTTGGAATAATGTGAGATGGTGCTCTGGCTTGAGCTGAGCCCGTTTGCAGCTTGCGGAACCAAGTCCTAATAGCTGTTCCATGATAACGCATACCATATACTCTTAAGTGCATTTTAATCCTCGCGGTTATATGCCAACTCTGGTATCGCTTTATCAAAACATGTCGAGTAAGGTGTCATACGAATTGGAATACTAACCCCTCGCCAATTCTGGTGACGGGGTTAGCATTCCACCCTTCTAGAGGGACACGACATGTATGTAGCTGTAACCCCGGTTAAAGTTAACTCAAGCCTCAGCTCCACAAAATGGATGCTGCCACCGAGACACAAGTCTGCCCTCCTGCTGCTGGGAGTCCTTCCAGCAACGGAGGCCTGAACAAAGGGTTTCCTGTCAGGGGCGGTGCCAGCACCATCCCAGACAGGGTTTTGTGTATCCCAGGTAGGCAGGGCTTTAGAGGAAGGTGACTGCAAGTGGCACCCCGGTGCTCACTGTGCATAGGCCGGCTTGAACCAGTTCCAGGAGCACTCCAGCCCCTGATCTGGGGAAAAGCCCGCCAAAGGAGAGGGGTGTAACCACCCCCCTCCTAGTCCCACCCATAGGGCAGGACTTAGTCGCGTGCCAGCCCCCTTTCCCAGGATAAAGGTAGGAGCAGGCCCCCTTCCAAATCAGATCATCTTTGAATCCTGAACCGACTGTCCACGAAAGGAACTCAAGACTATTCTCAAGATTTCTCCCTTGTGACTAAGGAGTAGTCACCCTGCAGCAGCAGGCACCATCCAAGCATCGCGGTCTGCCTTAAGTCTCTCCTCCGGATCAAGACTGACCAGCTCGATGAGAACCGGCTTCCCTGGCACCTCTGACCTCTACCTGCATCATCAGCCCAGCTGAGAATCTTGGGTGTGACGAGACCTCGAGGGACCGGCCATCTTCAAGACTGCACGACGCTTGTCCAGCACGACCACCGAGTGACCCTCGCCTAAGTGCTTTGGGGTCCGAGAAGCCCCAACCCTGAGCAGCTCCAGCACCGAAGTCCAGCCCCCTTGCATCCACGAGATCTGCGTGGGGCCCTTCTGCTCTTTGCTGCTCACCGCGTTGTCCAGGTCACTTGCCCGCTGGCTAGTGGCACTTTTGACGACGAACCACGACGACAACACCGCTGGTCTGGTTGCTCCAGACTGGCCCTTGCTCCCCTCCAACAGAGGAGCACCCTGGACCCTCCTGGTCCACTCCAGACGCCATTTTAAGTCCACCGCGTGGGCTTGCATTTGCCAAGAGTTGTTGCCCCAATCCTGGGTCCAGCGACGTCGACAGCAGATACCACCGTGGGACAGCTCGCCCCTCCATCCTGGTCGCCGACAACGCCTCCTGGTCCGAGAGACTGCAGAGCCCAGCGTCGCCCACTCACCTGGTCGAGGTGACTTCGTCCGGTGTCATCCTGGTGCCCACCTAATCACTGGCTAGTGATTCAGAACTTGGTCCCCTCTGCTTACAGGTATCCATCTTCATCGATCCAGGCTTGGATCACCACGAACTTCTTCACTGGTCGCCTGCCAGCAACTTCTTTCTTCAGGCTCCATAGACTGCAACGAGGATCTCCGACGTCTTTTCAGCCCTATGCAGCCGCAGCCCCTGGGCTAGGTAACCTGAGCATTTCGGTGCTCCAGCATAGTTTAACTATCTAAGTGTCAGGATCCTTTGTCGTTTCAGCTCTACCTAGTCGGGTTCGCCCGAGAACACTAACTTTGCTTTTACTAGTTCCCACTCTGCACACGACGTCCCTAGGCCTCCTGCTTGTAATCTAAAGGTTCAGTAGTCCAGTCCTAGCGATCCTAAAGCCTATGAGAATAGTTACTTACCTGCTAGTAATTCGCATTCCACTTTTGTAGTATATGGTTTTTCGTGCCCCTCGGGCATTTGTGTAAATTGTGCGACTTTAAGTATTTCTTTAAGAGTTTTGTTGTGTGCTTAGCTCCCTGTCTCATAAAGAGCCAGGGTAGTCTTGTTATAAATAAATATACTTTATTTTTCATAACAACTTGTGTGGTGTCCTTTCACTTGGTGTTCAAGGGGTAAATGTGATGGTAAAACAGCTGGCTTAACACGCCCTCTAGAGTTTAGCCTAAAGACTGCACGTGTCCATGCTACTAGGATAGCTGGTCTATCAGGTTGACTTACAACCAAACATCAATAAGGGTTGTTTGGACTGATACAAAGTGTTCACTAGAATAGTGAACATTATATATCAGGCCAACTTCTCACAGAGGAGAACGTCTGGGTGCTAGGAATCAAAATTTGCCTAGCTTAGTAACGGTAAGTTTCAATTCTATTAAGAACACAGAGGCGAGGATTATGCTTTTCTTTCTCTTTCTTTGAAAGAACTTTCGGCCAAATTGGCCATGCTTCTATGTTTGGTGTCTTGCCATAGAGTTTCCGATGTCCGAGCATTAGACATCTCGGCGAGAGTCTTTTCCCCTTATTGGGTTACTTTTACCGTGGGTCGACTTACAAAGTCTGCATCAAGAACGATTTCGTACCCAGCCTTTTCAGGCGTTCCCAAGCTGTGTGTTGTTCAATGCCTTAAGGCATACGAAGATATGACGTCGGAATTTTGTCCTCTGGGCGAACAACAACTGCTCATTGCCTTAAAAAAACCACACAAAGCAGGTGGGTGCAATGGGTCATGCAGGAGGCAGGTATCAACACTAAGCTATTTGGAGCTCACTCTGCCAGGGGTGCCATTGCCTCCAAGGCTCTTTCTCTGGGAGCTCGTTTGGAAGACTTGATGCGCACCGCGGATTGGTCCTCGGACTCCACCTTTAAGAGGTTTTATTTTAAACCAGTTGTGGACGTCGCCCATGTGGTGGTAAGTAAGCTTTGAACTAGCATAATCTGAGCTTCCGGTCCTGACATAGAATCGAAATTTGCCTAGCTTAGAAACGGTAAGTTACAATTCTATGAAGGACATGGAGGCGAGGATTATCCCTCCCAGAACACCTTTGGGTGTGAACCCACCCGTACTGAAGTAAGTAATCAAGTTTTAATTTTACCTGGGAGAGGATGTATTGCTAAAGATGATGTAGTGTTTTTTTGACACTGTCATGTTTGAATGTAAATCTTATCTTCGGAACGCTTATGCTGTTGGTTTTTCCTTTAGGACCAGTAAGGAGTTGGCGTAACTCGCATGAAGAAAGAGGAGGATGGCACAAGATGGACGCCCTATCTAGCTTTCATGGACACTATGAAAGTACTTGTGTTGTGGATCACCCTTGTGGACTGATGGGAGTTGGAGTTTGATTAGTCTGGAAGTTTTATATTTTTCTCTTGTCAAAATGCGTTTTTACCTGTGTTTTCTGGGATATAAGCATTTTTTGGCTTTTCTAGGCTGCTGTGAGTTTGTATAAGAATAAAGAGCGGAGAAAGAAAAGCATAATCTGAGCCTCCGATCCTGACATAGAATTGAATATGGCCAGCGTAATCTGTCCAGGGTGTAGTTCAGCGGGAGGGTCTAGGTGAGTCTACCTTCTCCTTGCCTTAAAAGGCCCCCAAATTACAACCCCAATCTATTGGCCCTGTGCCACTAAAAGAAAAAACTGGCACCTCAGAAGTCAAACTGGTCCTCCTATCTATGATGCAATTGCACCCCAGCTTTCAAGTGTCATTGTTAAAGAAGGCTCATCCAGCTTTAAAAAATGTTCCTCCTATTTTGTCAATTTTGAAACAAGACACTAAGCCATACAAAGTATGAGACATCCTTGATTCAAGAATATGGAAGAAAATGGCATGGTACCTGGTGGATTGGGTGGATCATGGTCCCGAGGACCAATTCTGGGAATTTGCATCTCAGATCCATGCGTCACATGATTAAAGACGGTTTTTCCACTTACACCCACACAAGGCACTCCTCTCTGTGTTATGCCACAACCAGGGTTCTCTGAGGTGTGCCTCTTGAGACAGTTAGAATAAGGACTAGGGCTCTGACCCACCATCTCTCCCCTAGACCACAATACAGTTAACACGGTTTAAAACACATTTGGGTCCATTGCAGAGGTCTGGTTAAACTTTGTCATGCCTTTTGGAACACTGGCAGAATTTTCCATTTGGGTGTTGATCCAGCGGGCTATAGAAAATATATCATAAACAACGCTACCCAACTTCATAACCTATAAACAAAATTCTAAACTAAATATGGACCCATTTATAAACCTGATATATTTTGGGCCTACTGAATCAGGTGGTCAGAATAAATCTATATACACATTATCTACAAACTATATACATATTTATACATTTGCAGAAAGAATATTGTCATTAGAATAAAACCCAACCATTTAAACGACCACCATAGGCGACGTGATCTAGCTAATAGTAACCTACACTTCTGAATAACCAAGACCAGCTTGTTTGTCAAAAGTAAGATTTTATTTACTAAATTATGGTATATAAGTTGAAAGTTTTATGAATGAAATTTATTAGCAATAATGCAAGCATGATTATAATGAAATATGAGAAAATTACTATTTAAGCAAATGAAACAATTTTAAAGAAAATATATAAAGTTTAGCATTTCTAAAACCTAATTCCCTAACTGAGCTAAATAGATAGAAATTAAAGTAAAGTTCTTTGAGGATTCTTACGTGCTCCACGCAAAGTCCAGCAGCACATCACCCTCATCGGAAAGTCAGAAAGCAGCAGCCAGCCCATCCCTAAGGGCATGACTTTTTATACCTTTCTACGCTAACTGAACTAAGCAAAGGAAAGTTTTCAGAAATCTTCGACGTCCCATTGGCTGAGAGTGACAAGTGACATGTCACCCAGTTATCAAAAAGTTCCACTAAATCATATCTCATAGAGACCATTGTTCCTTCCACGTGAAGCCAGAAGCTTCCTCATGTTGCAACAAATGTATTAAGTCATTCTTGCAGCGTCCATTGACTTTCATTATACTTCCGCGGATGCCAAGTTAAGGATTGACAAAATGTTCACTTTCGACCTTGGCCATGTCCGACAGAATGATGTCAGCTCATCAGTTTTTGCTTTGTGAATGCAGCTTCAATAAACGTTTTAATTCAGAATGGGCGTCTCGTGACTTTCTGCAGAATTATATGTCAGCTCTTTTTCTGCGGTTCAAATGACTAGGCCCAAAAGCAGGCAACTTATGTTTTCTAGTATAAAACAAACACAAGAAAAGTATTAATGTAAGAAATAAAGTAGATTCTGTATCCACCCCATGGTTTACTAATTAATTAACCCACCCGATTAATCAAAATGTTACCTAGCCATTGCAAACAAATAAAGCAGCGTTTATATTTACCAGTCTCCGTTATTCCATGAGACCCATATGCACCTAGAATAGTAGAAATGACATCACACAGACAAGGAAAAGCAAAAACAAGCACATGCTTCTTTTAAGTTTGCAGCAGTTAGTAATGACAAAAACGAAAACAATAAATTATTTTATTATTTTGCACGAACAAAAAGATGCAACATTTATGCACGTTTATGAGCACACATGTTAGTCCCCCCACGTGTAAAGTTTAATCTAAGTTGTATTAGCACGACATATCACAAATCATTAATATTATTATTCATGTTATGGAAATGTGACTTTGCGAGTTTAAACAAAATTTTGTTTTCTATCTCGCTCCATCAACTCCCTCATCTGGTGATTAACAAATCACCACACCAGCACTCAAAATTTTGGTAAATTAAATTTTTAAGAAATCGATTCAAATTCATTTGTATCAGTAAACCTAAAAGTCTGTTTCTGCATAATCTTTGCAATTAACATGACGCTCTCTATGTAACTCCTGTAATTCGATCTCCCTTTCTTCTTCTTTTCTGAGTTTATAGATTCTTTTCTTTTCTTTCAACTGTTTCTTTCTTTTATGTAACAAACAACCTAAATTGGTTAAAATAAAAATGAATACTATTATTATCAAAGGTGCCAGAATCTTGCCAAGAATTGAACTTCCGATATTATGAAACCAGTTTTTAATTGCTTGAAACCTTTTTGAAAGTTTCCCTGTAAAATCTTCTTCTTCTAAAGGAATTATCTCTGAATGCATTTGTGTAATATTCTTAATATACATTTCAATATTCTTACTTTCATCAGGTATATATGTACAGCAATGTTGGACATGTAAAATGCCACAGACTCCTCCCTCTTTTGCTAGGAGTATGTCTAAAGCAAGACGGTCTTGAATTACCATAGATCTAATTGCAATAACTTCAACATTCACTAATTGAAATCCATCAGCAGTGTCGGTTGATAATCTATCAACTATAGTGGACAATTTTCTGATTCTCCCAGCATTTAGGGTTATACCAACAAAAGGTATTACAGCTTGAAAAATATCTCCCAGAACTTCGGTAAAAGTTTCTCTTTTAGCTCTATTTACATAATTATGAATTTTAAACAATCCTTCTGAATCTCTGTCAACATGAAACACTTTAGGAAAAACAATTCCCACATAACAAGTTCCATACCAATGGTCTGGAAGGTTGTAGTAGGCTTTGTCACCACAAACAAAGTAAATCCCAGGAAAGATAGGATCTTTTCCACCTTTAAATCCCCAACCTCCCATAATCTGATAAGTATCTTCACAGTTACTTGCACCTACAAAATAATTATCAAAAAGTGTATTATCTCTTCTAATGTAAAGCTTTCCACTAACTGGTTTGTCTATGTGAATTGCAATATTTTCAAGCATTTTGCCATTTAATTTCTCATCCTCTTTTTGCCAGAAGGCTGACTTAATCTGCTTGACTAATTCATTTCTCTTATAAATTGCTCTTCTCTCCTCAACCATATTCAAGAATTTCTTTCCTTCAGCACTTAATTTACATGTTAGATTATTCTTGTAAGCATACTCATATGTGAGTTCGTTAGTAACAAGGAAATATTCTCTCATTTGTTTTGCTTTCTTATGCTTATTTAAAGCATTATCAATCTTAACATTAGCAAAAATTTCATCATAATTTGAATAGTAATATTCTAAACGACCAGTTTGATAAAATAAACTAGTTAATACACTACATGTTACAGCATAAGTGAGAGGAAGCATATTATATGTTACTCCCTCAGAAACAGAAGCAGGTAACTTAACACAGACATAGCAGTCTTTTGCATCCATTACCTTTACATATTCACTCAATAGCTTTGTGAATGTATTACTTGAAAAATCACCTATTGATTTATCTTGATGAATGTTAGGCTGATGATCAATAACTTTTGCAGATGTACTATGTTTAGTTTGGCTAACCAGAGCTTTGCTTGTTATGTTAACTTTGTGAAATTCTCTATTCATTTCTAAAGGGATAATCACAGCTAGTACCAACCAGAGCAGAACTAAAATGAGCAGACATACCAGAGTCATCTTACAGCATCTTTTAAAAACAGAACACTTTGAAGTGCTCTCTTTAACATAAGGCATTTTTAGGTTAGTTTTAGCCTCAAAAATAAAAATAAATTTTAAAATTTATATACACCCCCCTTTTAAAATATATTTTTCTTTTATAACCCTATACAAGATTTCTTCGACCTTATGTCATACATAAGTTTTCTTCAACTAAACAGTTTTTCTTCGACCTTGTGTCAACTAACAAAATTTCTTCAGCCTTTTGCCAATTTAATAATTCTGTACTTCAATCATTGTCACTAATTTCTTGGATTTCGTTTTTTTTTCTTCACTACTATCATATATGTCAATAACAGGTGGAATTACTAAGTAAGTCCACTCAGGAGACTTGTATTTCTGGTTTGGTCTTATTATTCTCTTCCCTTTTCTCGATATCACTTCAATTTTTCTTCCAACTCCAACTTCTTTTCCTGGACTCTTTTGACTACTTATTTCCTCTACTTGTTCTATTGGCTTTTTGATCAATCTGACTCTCAATCTTCCACCTGGCCAGTAGTCTGCTTTTCTCACGTACTTCTTCTTTGGTTCAGAATTATTTGATTCTGACTTCCAAGTCCTTTTCTTTCTGTTTTCACTTCCACCTTCCACGTCACTTTCTTCAGTTTCGTAGTCTGAAATTTCAATTGACTCAGGAACTTCTCTATTCGGCAATTTCACTCCTTCAGGAACTTCACTTTGTCTTCCATCACTGGTACTTGGTAATTCGTTCTCCTCCTCTTCCTCAATTACCTCCAACTTCCCAGATTTCGGATTTTTGTTCCTTACTTCAGAGTTTGTTCTCTGCCTTTCGATACTCTCCTGGTCTGAAACTTCTTTTGGTTCAGCTTCTTTGTCTTCAATAGAGACAACCGAATCCTCAGTTATCCTTCCTTTTAACAGATTCTCTTCACCTTCAGAATCTATTTCAATTATTTCTAAGTCTTTTCTTGTCAGATTTCCATTCACTGGTACAGTTTCCAGATGTCGACTTTCTTGTCGATCTTCAGAATCTGGAATTATTTCACCTTCTGTTTCGCCTTCTGCTTCAGAATCAGAATCATCTGTGGTATCACTTTCAACATCAGAACTCTCAGGAGTTGGTACTGGAATAGTATGACTAGGATGAATCCAACGTTTCAATCCTCTGCACTTTACAGCATTAGTAGTGATCAAGATTATCTGCCTAGGTTTCTGCCATCTAGGAGCTAGACAATTCCTTCTCCGATGTACTTTCGTTCTGACCCAATCGCCAGGTCTCAGATCATGAGTCAAAACTTTTTCATTTGATTGAGCTTCAGTTCCCACCTGATTAGACACAGAAGTTACCATATCAGATAACCTTTTACAGTAATCCAAAATTGCACTGTCATTTATGCTCAACAGTTTACCTACAGGTACAAAAGCTTGCCTCATAACTCTTCCCATTAAAATTTCATGAGGACTCAAACCTGTCTTTTTATCTGGTGTACTTCTTAATGACATCAAAACAAGTGGAAGAGCATCTGTCCACTTAATACCTGTCTCAAGACACATTTTTCCAATTCTGTTTTTGATTGTTCCATTTATTTGTTCAACTACACCTGATGCCTCTGGTCTGTATGCACAGTGTATTTTCTGCTCAATGCTCAAAGCTTCACAAATTAACTTCATCAGTTTGTTATCAAAATGGCTTCCTCCATCAATCTCAATAGTGACTGGAAAACCGTACCTTGGGATGATTTCTCTGAGCATTAGTTTTGCTACTGTAATTGAGTCACAGTGTCGTGTAGGGAAAGCCTCTACCCATCTTGAAAATAAGCATACAATTACAAGCACATATTTCAAACAGTTGTGTAAAGGCATTTCAATGAAATCCATTTGTAACCTGGTAAAGGGACCACCCTCTCGACCAATTATTCCTGTCCCCACCACTGATTTTCTGTTTGGGTTCATTTGTTGGCATGACAAACACCTTTGACAAAAAGATTCAGCAATGGTTCTAAATTTGGTATTGAACCATGTTTCTCTAAAAAGTCTGACCATAGAATCTCTTCCTAGATGTGCAGGACCATGATATAATCTGGCCATGTCAGCAATCAAGCAATTTGGTAAGACTACTCTGCCATCTTTGTAAACCCACACTCCATCTTCTTCACGTGGTCTACAATCTGATCTTAACCATAGGTCTTTTTCTTCATCTTCTGCTTCGTTTTGTAAATCTCTAATCTCATGCCATGTTTCTACAACAGTTGTTAGCATTAATGAATTTGAATCAGTTTCTTTACTCCTCTCCCGATTGTATGAATAATTTTTTCTTGCGCAGTACTTTGCTGTTTCGTCTGCGAAGGCATTTCCCTTGGAAATATAATCAGTTCCTCTAGTGTGCGCTGCACACTTGACAATGGCAATTTCTTTTGGCAATTGTATTGCTTCAATTAATCTTCTAATGAAAACTGCATTTTTAATTGGTGATCCTGTTGATGTCATGTATCCTCTCTGTGACCAGAGTTGTCCATAATCATGCACAACTCCGTACCCATACTGACTATCAGTAATGATGGTAACTCTTATATCCTTTGATATTTCACATGCACGAATTAAAGCAATCAATTCAGCCACTTGTGCTGAACGAACTCCTTCAAGACATGATGCTTCTTCAACATCTACAACTGTACAAACTGAGTATGAAGCTTTCAAGACACCTCCTTCGGATCTTAAGCATGAGCCATCTACAAAGTAGACAAAATCCGATTCAGACAAAGGTCTGTCTTTGATGTCTTTTCTTGGTTTAGTGCAGAATTCCATGACATCTAAACATTCATGTTCAGTTTCAATGTCATCAACAATTTCAGAATCAGGCAGTAATGTAGAAGGATTCAGATTCAAACATCTTGAAATCGAAACATTATCTGCTCCCAGTATGATTTTCTCATACTTTGTCAATCTGCTACTTGTTAAATGTTGAGTCTTACCTCTTGTCAGTAATATTTCAACTGAATGAGGCACAAAAACTTTCACAGGAAATCCCATAATGATTCCTTCACTTTGTTCGAGGCTGATACTTGTAGCTGCAACTGCTTTCAAACAACCTGGTAATGCTTTTGCAATTGGATCAAGAACTGCAGAGAAGTATGCAATAGGTTTCTTTAAATTTCCATGTCTCTGTATTAATACAGATAATGCACATCCTTCTCTCTCACTGCAATACAGTTCAAAATCTTTCTCATAATTTGGCATACCTAAAGCAGGAGCTTGGCATAAGCTCTTTTTCAGGTTCTCAAAAGATTCCATCTCAGCATCATTGAGAATAATTGGATCTTTTACATCTGATTTGGTCAGTCTTTGTAGTGGTTTTGCAATTACTGAAAATCCACTTATCCATTGTCGACAGTAACCTACCATTCCCAAGAACATTCTGACCTGTCTTTGTGTTCTTGGCGGTAACATTGCCTGAATCATTTTTATTCTCTCTATTGTTACTTGTCTTTTTCCTTTTGCAATTCTGTGACCAAGATATTTTACTTCTTGTTTGCAAAACTGTAGTTTTGCTGGGGACACTTTATGTCCTTCTTCTGCAAGGCGATTTAACAGAATTATTGTGTCTGTTACACAATTTTCTCTTGTCTTTGCAGCTATTAACAAATCATCAATATACTGCACTAACGTAGACCTACCTGGTAAGTCTAAATCTTCTAATGATCTTTTTAACAATTCATTAAAGATTGAAGGACTTTCTGTATAGCCCTGAGGGATTCTTGTCCATCCAAGGGTCTTACCTTGGAATCTGAAAGCAAAGATTTCATAACTGTCTGGATGTAAGGGAACAGTAAAGAATGCATTGCAAAGGTCAATGACTGTGTACCATTCAGCATCATGTGGAATCTGAAATAGAATTACTGCTGGATTTGGAACCACAGGACAACATGGAATGACAATTTGATTAACCTTTCTCAAATCTTGTACGATCCTAAATGTTCCGTTAGACTTTTTAACTCCCATAATTGGTGAATTACAAGAGCTACTCTTCATTTCCTTTAATACACCTTGCTTGATTAATTTTTCAATTATAGGTGTAATACCTTCAATTGTTTCTGTTTTCATTTTATATTGTGGAGTATTAGGAAATTCTATTCCCTGTTTCAATGCAATTTTTACAGGATCTACGTTTTTCATCAGACCCATCTCATTCCCAGTAAAATCCCATATTTCAGATTTCACTGTTTCTTTTAGCTCTTCAGGTAAATCCTTTTCTTCAAATGCAGGAAACAATTTTGTTTCTTCTGCTTCCATCATCATCATTGTCATCCTGTATAAACCATCTTCCTCCATTGTTTGTAACTCAACTCCATCAGGAGAACAATATATTCTGCAATTCATTTTACATAGGATGTCTCTGCCTAATAGATTTACTGGACTACTATTACAAACCACAAATCTGTGTTTGTCTCTGTAGTTTCCAATTTCAACTGGTACTGGATCAGTTAAGTCTGTTTTAATTTGCTGATTACTTACTCCGACAACTTGGATGGTATACCCAGAGAGAGGTAGGTTTTCAATTTCCACTGATCTAACAGTAGAACGGGTAGCACCAGTGTCCACTAGAAAAGTGATGTCTACATCATTAACTTTCCCGTTTACATAAGGACCAGACTGGTCAACCTCAAGAGTGGCTCCAACAACACACTCTTCCTCCTCTCTCGGGCACCGTCAGCAATAATCATCAGTATCACTGTCTTGACTTTCTGCTAATAAAAATTGTTGTGAAGCATTTTGCATTTGAACCCTTTGCTGCTTTTGCTGTTTTTGTGGTTTTATTACCTGTTCACTTCCCTGAAATCCCACGTTTGGATTATATTTTTGAACACCCCCACAATTCGGAAAAGGTGGTTGTGGCAATTGGTCTTGACGATTATTCACCTGTTGTTGTTGCTGTTGCTGTAACTGTCGCTGAATATTAAATTCGTTTAACCCCTGTTGCATCTGTAGCTGTCGCTGCAGGTCAACACCATTCTGCATCTGTGGATTCAATAAGGGATTCTTTAAGTTTTTAGGAGGATGAGGACACTCGTCCCTCCAATGTCCAATTTCGCCACAATTAAAACAAGGTAATCTTTGTTTCAGCTCTTCTATCTTTGGGCTAAATTTCTTTGGGAAATTATTACCTTTAAACTTTCCTTGTATCTGGTTTGTATTTCCAGTTTGAACAAAATTAGTGTTCTTATTTCCCATGCTGGCAATCTGTTGCTCAGCCACCTTTACCTGAGCCCACATGGCTTTCTCCTTCAGCTTCTTCTGTTTTACTTCTATTTCATCACTACAATATTTTGCTTTTCTTAGAATATCATCTACAGATAGTGATTGCCATCCGACAATACTAGTTCTGATCATTTCTCCAATTTCAGGTTTTAGTCCATAAACAAATCTATAGATAAAATGACTCATGTCTTTTTCATCTAATTTTTCATAACCACTGTATTGTTTAAAGATTAACAATAGTCTTTCATAAAAAGAATGAACTGATTCTTTTGTTTCCTGTTCTGTTCTTTCTATTTTAACCCAATCAACTTCTTTGGGTGGAATTTTGTTTTTCATCCAAACAATTACTTTTTCATAGAAATCCATTACAAGTGGATTTGGGGCACCTGTTTCTTTAATTCGCTCAGGTTCTGTTTTTGGCCAACTAATCGATATTTTACATTCTGTCCAAAGATCAGATGGAACTACAATGTCAAAAAATCCATCTAAATCAATCCACAGAACTTTTGACACTTTGATAAATCTATCAACTTGCCTGTACCACTCGACTGGTTTTTCCCTCAATTTTGGAAAGTTTTGAACATATCCTCCACCTGCAACTTCTCTCATTGGAAATTGTTTTGACAATTTATCCAATCTTTCATCTTCCTTCTTTTTCGTCCATTTTACTCTCCATTTATTCAGTTCTCCTAGCTTTTTGATATAGACAATCAAATCTTTAATGTGAACTATTCTTCCCATTGAGTTCAAACTCTCAATGTCACTTTCTGAAAAGTCTAATCTGTAATGCTTTGCAAAATTCTTTTGTTTACTCACATCGATTTCAAGTTCTGCAGCTAGATCCTCTAATTGATCATATTTATTTTTCGTTTTCCATTGAATGCTTTTGCAAATGAATAGTAGTTCATCATCCCGATAGTAATTTAAACTATCTGGGCCAATTGTTCCAATTATTAATTCTTCGATATTCGCTTTTAATTTGGCCACATCAAGTTTTGGTGTGGTTACCCTGACTTCAGGACTCCCTATATCTGACATAGCACCCATTGGTGTTTTTGGAGATAAATCCTCATTAAAAGTTAAATCAGGCATTCTTGATTTAGAAGTGTTTAATTCCGTTAAATCTGAATAAAATTTTTCAGCAGCCTTTTGAATTTCTGTATTTAAAGGAATAGTTAATCCATTTTTGTTTGTATCCTTTTGATCAAATACAGGCTGAACAGGACCAATTGTTACTGGAACTGTGACAGCTTCCATGCCTTTTGTCATTCTTTTAATTAATTCTTCTTTAGATCTTAAATATTCATTATAATCAACATCTTCAACATTTCTTGCCTCTCTTGCATAATCTTTTGGAGGTTCCCTTGCTCTTGGAGTCATCGTAAAATGTCTACCTTCATTTCGAGCATTCTCGAATTCTGATCTTCTGGGAGTTTCAGTGATTTCACAATTATTTGGATAAAGTTTAGGAGCTTCACTAATAGGAGGTGCACTCGGTGAAGTTTCAGTAGAAACCACCGGAGTAGACCATGATCTAGGAGGTCTCAAAGGCTGATTAGGCTGACTCTTTCTAGTAGTTGTATATATTTCTTCCATAACTGCATCCTCAGATTCACTTTCCATAGATTTCCCTGTAGGAGAACCCATTACCATTTCATGAATTAAATACAATCCTTCACTCATGTTTCCTTGTCTCCACATTCGCAATCTATCTTCATGAGTTTCTCTTTTCCAAGATGGATTTTTAGAAGGTCTTTTAATTCCACTAGCTTCTCTTTGTAATTGATACATCTCGTCTTCCCACTCAACTAAAGCTTCAAATTGAGTTGGTCTCGGTTTTGGAACAAGAGCATTCATTTTCTCTCGTAAGTTTCTTAAAACTCTTACATTAAATGAACCATCATCAGGCCAAGCTAAAACACCGTCGTTTTTAGTATAGCGTTTCCAACTGTCGAACCATAAGACAGTATGATATCCGTATTCACCTTCCATGTACGCTGCAGGTGTTTTATACTTATGAAGTAGTTTACCACCTCGCGTTTCGATTTTCTTGTCAGGTGAAAATAAATTTTTAAATTTCTGAAATAATGTTGTCTTTTTCTCAACATGTTTAAAATGATAACTCATTTCTAATAGTTAAATTTAATTCACAAAATCGTTCGTAAAATATTTCCGGGATGTTCCGCAAAACAACCAATCCGTGCGCGAAACACACCAACAAACCAATGACAGTTGAGCTACGTCACTTTTCTGCTCAACCAATAAATTTGGAGATTTTCTGAAGGACTAATCAGCTCACTGACCGTCAGAGACTCAAGAGCCAATCAGAATACAGCTTGTGACGTAGGTCACCCAATCCCAGCGCGGCTCTGTGACGTACACAGCAGCTGCGGTTTCTCGCTTCTCACTCCTGGCGCTTACCCCTCCTTCACAAAATCTTTTCACAGCGCCATTTTAAGGACACTTTTCAGTGTAAATTAATTCTTAACAATGACTATAAAGACAACATCTGTTTGTTTCACTATTTAGGATAGTTTACATACATTCAAGTATCCACACTTCGGAATAGGCGGCGCTATTCACACTAAGGATAATATTCAATTGTCAGTAGAGTAACCTTACCCCACCCTTCTATCAAGTATAATTATGAACTCGCTTTGCTCTGAACCCACCGCGAAGTGAAAGTTCTAAGAGTTCCACTTGAACATAAAATACAATTCAAACTCGCACTTTTACACGGAAAATTCCCTAATTTCAAACACACATGAAATCCGTACAGGACTCTCACCTGTTTATAGATATCATGCACCGTTAGCAAAATAACGACGTTATCCGTACAGGGCTCTCACCTGTTTATAGATATGAAACATGTACCCGTACAGGACTCTAACCTGTTTATAGATAATCATGCACCGACGTTAATTTTACCCTTCACTCAAGCTCGGATATAACTAATACTCTCATCACAGTGAGTTTTATGGAAGGCGCTTTGTCCCTATTCTCATGCTGCTTTGATTTCTTAGAAAACCCTCACTATACAAGATTCAGACCTAGCCCTAAAACTGTGCTGTTCGGCGACAACACTATGGTACACGGCGATACCTCTTGTGATACTCGGCGATATCACTACAAACAGAACAGATGGCTTGCGTGACTAATTTCTCGCCACACAATCTATACCGGTATAGCTTACAGATAGCACGAAAAACGAACTCAACAAGTGTTAAAACATCGATCCTATTTCCATACCATAACGCAACCCTTAGCAACCAACATATTACCTTGGTTACCCCTTAGCAACCATCAATTTCTGCTACCAGAGAATTGATCCAGCGGGCTATAGAAAATATATCATAAACAACGCTACCCAACTTCATAACCTATAAACAAAATTCTAAACTAAATATGGACCCATTTATAAACCTGATATATTTTGGGCCTACTGAATCAGGTGGTCAGAATAAATCTATATACACATTATCTACAAACTATATACATATTTATACATTTGCAGAAAGAATATTGTCATTAGAATAAAACCCAACCATTTAAACGACCACCATAGGCGACGTGATCTAGCTAATAGTAACCTACACTTCTGAATAACCAAGACCAGCTTGTTTGTCAAAAGTAAGATTTTATTTACTAAATTATGGTATATAAGTTGAAAGTTTTATGAATGAAATTTATTAGCAATAATGCAAGCATGATTATAATGAAATATGAGAAAATTACTATTTAAGCAAATGAAACAATTTTAAAGAAAATATATAAAGTTTAGCATTTCTAAAACCTAATTCCCTAACTGAGCTAAATAGATAGAAATTAAAGTAAAGTTCTTTGAGGATTCTTACGTGCTCCACGCAAAGTCCAGCAGCACATCACCCTCATCGGAAAGTCAGAAAGCAGCAGCCAGCCCATCCCTAAGGGCATGACTTTTTATACCTTTCTACGCTAACTGAACTAAGCAAAGGAAAGTTTTCAGAAATCTTCGACGTCCCATTGGCTGAGAGTGACAAGTGACATGTCACCCAGTTATCAAAAAGTTCCACTAAATCATATCTCATAGAGACCATTGTTCCTTCCACGTGAAGCCAGAAGCTTCCTCATGTTGCAACAAATGTATTAAGTCATTCTTGCAGCGTCCATTGACTTTCATTATACTTCCGCGGATGCCAAGTTAAGGATTGACAAAATGTTCACTTTCGACCTTGGCCATGTCCGACAGAATGATGTCAGCTCATCAGTTTTTGCTTTGTGAATGCAGCTTCAATAAACGTTTTAATTCAGAATGGGCGTCTCGTGACTTTCTGCAGAATTATATGTCAGCTCTTTTTCTGCGGTTCAAATGACTAGGCCCAAAAGCAGGCAACTTATGTTTTCTAGTATAAAACAAACACAAGAAAAGTATTAATGTAAGAAATAAAGTAGATTCTGTATCCACCCCATGGTTTACTAATTAATTAACCCACCCGATTAATCAAAATGTTACCTAGCCATTGTAAACAAATAAAGCAGCGTTTATATTTACCAGTCTCCGTTATTCCATGAGACCCATATGCACCTAGAATAGTAGAAATGACATCACACAGACAAGGAAAAGCAAAAACAAGCACATGCTTCTTTTAAGTTTGCAGCAGTTAGTAATGACAAAAACGAAAACAATAAATAATTTTATTATTTTGCACGAACAAAAAGATGCAACATTTATGCACGTTTATGAGCACACATGTTAGTCCCCCCACGTGTAAAGTTTAATCTAAGTTGTATTAGCACGACATATCACAAATCATTAATATTATTATTCATGTTATGGAAATGTGACTTTGCGAGTTTAAACAAAATTTTGTTTTCTATCTCGCTCCATCAGTGTGGCCCCACAATAAAAGGGGACCACACCCTGTTTCACCTTCCAGAGGCTCTGGGCATGGTGTTACACTAAAAGGAGACAAAACCTGCTTCAACTGCCAGATGTTGAGTCTCCATGCACTCCTTGAGAGAAGAGACCACTCAGGGTCCTTCCTACCTTGCGGGTTCTCTTGTTTACAACACACAACTCCTCAAGAGAAGAGACACAACATTTAAAGGGATTACTGTAAGCCTATAAAGATGTTTTCTTAAAAGACAAAAAACTCAGAAGACCAAGACTTAGTGAGATTACTCAGAGACAGAAAAATACTTTGGTTGAACTTCCCTGGAAAAAAGGACATGGAATTGCTTAAGGCAGTTAGTGAAACTAGATGGACTGTGAATCTGAGATTTTGTTAGTGGATTCTTAAGAAAACAAAGACTTATTTTAAAACAGGAGGATTTTTTTTCGGAATAAGGGAAAACAGTTTGAGTGAGCGCTATTCTCAAAGGATCAGAAGATAACCCTGAAAAGCAAATCATGCGAATCAAAGATTTAAAAAAATGATCACAAGCACAAGAGAATTATTTAATTTTCCTTGAATAAAGAAAAGTGCTCACTGACTCATTGCCACACTCGAGACTACAAGGTAAAGATTGAGGTGTATATTTACTACGAAACAACGGAGTGAGGCGTTAGCCTTCCTAGCTTAACGCCACACTACGCCACTTCAGAAACGCAGGGCTGCACCATATTTACAACAACATGGTGTAGCCTTGCGTTTCCCCCAGCGCTGGTGCTAAACTTAGAAGCCTAGTACCAATGCAGGCACCATTGTGAAAGAGTGTCTGATTTGAGGGGGAAGATTGTTTATGTGCAGGAAGTAAGTAAAATAAAAGTAAAAAAGTAAAAAATAATTATTTGCACAATTAATTAAAATCATTGCAATATACGCATCCGAGATTGACTGTTGTAGAAAAAGAATATTCAAGTCTATTAAAAAGTCAGTAGGTTTGTTGGTTAAAAGAACAATAGGAGAGTCGCTTAAAGAGGATAAAGCTCGGACTTGGTCAGATGGTAAGATCAGGGATTTAATTTCTATAATGAACTTTACAAAGCGTGTCGCCATCTGAGGTGTATCCCCCCTCATGCAAACATCAAGTGCTTCTTGACATGTCCTGATGCGAAGAAGAAGCCAGATTGGTTTCAGCCAAAAGATTCTTTGGGCTCGTAGGCGATGACAAATACACAAGATGTGGATGAGATTTTCCTCTTCCTGGTTACAAAAACGACATTGGATGGTGGCTTCTTTCTTGTATCCTTGACCAAACTTATATGCCTTCAACGGAATTAAACCGAAGCGGAATCTCATTAGTTGAAGTTTTGTGTATGGTTTCATGGAGGATGCAAGATAAGACGGTAGAGTTTTCGGGGCATATAGTTTGGAAGCCCAAGAGCCATCGAAGAGCTGGAGTACCTGTTGGGCGCTAAAGTCATTTGATAAGATTTTTGCTTGTTTGACTAAAAGCTTCAATTTCGCCTCGATAGGCAGGGGAGTTGACCATATCTCCTTTGCTTTGAGGAATTCGAGACAGAATATCAAATATTTATTCCATGATGTTTTTTGGGTTGTTAACCATTGACCATATGCATCTCTTTAAGGAGAGAGGGATAGCTTGTTTTGCTTTTAGGCAATAGGAGATATATCTCGCGCTCATAATCCATCGCATGGAGGATAGGGAGAATTCTTTCCGAATTTGGGCGTGGGAGGTCGAGTTTGGCAATCGAAAGACCCTACGGTAACATGATGATTGCGCTCTGTCTAGCCAGTTATTCATTTTGTCTTTAAAAATTATTGCACCAAAGGAGATTGTGGGAAGGAGTTTTGCAGTAATCAATTTTATCAGTGGGACTAAATCCTGGGGGCCTCATTTATGAAAAGTGACGCATCGCTGCGTGAAAACAGCGATGCGTCACTTTTCACTGCACACTCCTTGCGACACCAATGATGCGTCATATTTAATTTATGACGCATCATGTCGCAAGGAGTTACAGATACGTCAGTATTTCTGACGTACCTGTAAGCGCAAAAGTGACGCATTGCTGGAGTGTGTCACAAAAGTGACGCAACTCCAGCAATGCGTCCTTTCACATGGGGCAAGCCCCATGTGAAAGGGCCTGCGTCAGTCTTACGCCTGCTGTGAGGCAGGCGCAAGATTTTGACGCAACGGCGTCCTAAAAGTGACGCATTGAAATCTCATAGATTTCACTGCGTCACTTCTACGACCCTTCCTTGCGTCAATACTCCCCCCTTGCATACATTATACCTGGCGCAGGTATAATGTGGCGCAGGGGTTTACAAAGTGACGCATCTACCTAGATGCGTCACTTTGTAAATATGGTGCAACCAGGCACATTATTTACGCTGCTGGTGCGTCACAAAAAGTGACGCACCAGCGGCGTAAAAGTGACGCACGGCCTCATAAATGAGGCCCCGGGAGTGTAGAGCGCTCTTCGTTCTTATGAAAGCCCCCTCCAAGCTACGGGCAACTGCCTGCATCTCAGTAGTATGCACATAAGATCTCCCTTTATGATCAATCCAGACGCCCAGATACTTATATGCAGTGACAGTCTCCAGTGGTTTCCCATCAATAAACCACATGGACTTTTTTATTTTCGTGGAAGATATCGCCATTGCTTTAGTTGTAGTAACATTTATCTCTAGCATATTGATGTTACAGTACTGGGCGAGGGAGTCAAACAGTCTTTGAAGGCCCACCTGGGTTTGGTCTAAGAGAATGGTGGCGTCTGCATATTGCAGAGTTTGGATTTTTCTTTGTTCAATTCCAGGGGGAAAAGCTCTGGAGCGGGTAAGCCATTCGGGGAGGTCTGCGAGGTACAGGTTGAAGAGTAATGGTGCAAGGGTGCACCCTTGTTTTAAACCTCTGCTAGAGTAGATTTTGTTAGAAGTAGACCATCTTGATGTTACTCTTATTTTAACCCAGGTGTCTGTGTGCAGGGCTATTAGTGCATTCAATAGTGACCGTGGGATGCCCCATCTTGCCAATTTTTCCCACAGTTTAGGCTGGCTCACGCTGTCGAAGGCTTTGCAAAAATCGATGAATCCCAGGAACAACGATTTGCCTTTTGCAGCTAGGGTGGTTTCCATCAGATAAGCCATGCAAATCAGATTGTCCTCGATATGGCTACCTTTTTGGAAGCCAGTTTGAGTGAAAGGGATAAGGTTATTATTTTCCACCCAATTTGTAAGTTCCTTTAAAAGGATGCTGGTGTATGCCTTCCCGTCCACATCAAGTAAGGCTATAATTCGATAATTGTCGGGATTAGAGCGCAAGCCTTTTTTATGGAAGGGGACGAGGACTGATCCTTGCCAAGAGGCCGGAATAAGACCTCCAAGTATTGCGGCCTCGAAAAGAGGGGTCAGTATCGTGGCCCATATCTGGGCAGAGGCTTTGAATACTTGAGTGGGGATTCCTTTAGGTCCCGGGGCGCCACCCGAGCGCATTTTCATTATTATTCCTGCTATTTCGTCTGTTGTTATCTTGACGGGGGAAATTGTATCATCCTGGGGGATTGATTGGTCAAGCAAGGACGGGCTACTGCTATTGTTATTTCAAGCACGCGGAGCAGTGTAAAGCATTTTGTCATAGGTCTCCCAATCAGCGGGAGAGATATTAGTTGCGGTTGGTGGTTTAATGGCTTTGGTGGCCTTATTTACCCAGTTCCAAAATTTTCTTTGGTCTTTAGTTTTTATAATCTCAAAGACTGTCGCCAATTGGAGCTCTTCTTCGAGTTTCTTTAGGACGAGCCTGGCCTTCCTGTAGTCTCTTCTGGCGGCTGATATGTCGCTCTTCAGAGATTTACAATCACTTTCATTATTTGCGTTGGTACGTTGCAACTTATTTAATTTACTTTTTGAGGTGATTATAAGTTGTTTTTGCTCTACCAGAGTAATCGAAGCCGGAAGGTCCTTTGAAAGGCTATTTGTTGGTTTTAAGGCTAATTGATCTCTGAAGTTGGTCAGTGTAATTTCCCAAGAGGATACTGTCAAATGTTTACTACCAGCTGGAGCCCATTTGGACAAAAGATTATCCACTTCCGCTTCTATTACTTTGCGATTTCCTTCAGACCATCTCAGTTTTCTTACATTCTGGAGATTCGATTCCGTTCCAATCAGGGGAATATTCAGGCGATGTAACTGCCTTAGGGCAATCTTGCATGTTAAGATGGCATGATCGCTATCTGAGGATGGTATTCTCGAGAGCTGGCATACCCGGTGGAAAGCAGTGAGTGATATCCATATATAGTCTTAGGTAGCCATACGGGAGGAGGATATGTGGGTATATGCAGCTGGTTGGTCTGAGGCAATCCTTCCATTGAGGATACGCAAGCCGGATTGATTTAGTTTTGTTGCTAGTTTTATTCCGTTGGCTTCCTTCCACTGATACTGAGTTTGTATCTCCGGGATTGCCCACATTTCGTTTAATGATAATAATTGAGAGGATTTGGTGGGTTCAATGTCCATTAGATTAGAGTTGAAGTCGCCAATTATCAGCCACAAATCGTATGGAAATAGGGCTTCAAGGTTGTTTATTATAGGTAGCATATTGCTTAATGTGGACTCTCGTCTTGTTTTTGTGGGGTGCAGGTAGACACATCCAAGAATGATTTTTTGCTTAATGTTTCCCTTTTCGTGACTCTTGATCTCGATGCTGATGAAGATGTAGTCACCCTCGCCGTTATAGAGTGTTTCTAATTTTGCGACCAATGTGTTCTTCACAGCGATCAGCACGCCCCCTGATGCGTGGCCACCTGCTGTGGATGGAATGGCGAAGGATTCCATTACTGTAAAATCTTCCCAGATGGTGTTCTCCTGGGCCCAGGTCTCTTGAATGGCGAAGATGGCGTTGATGTTCCGGAGGTCTGTAGTTAATCGTCCGAATTTCTCTTTTGTTAGGCCCCGGATGTTCCAGGAGCATATATTTAGACAGTGGGCTATGTCATATTTTGATTTATTTTCGTGCAAAGTTGTCTGTGCACTACCCTAAGGCCTGGGAGAACCAAGACCAATCTTGGGATTTATTCAGCTTGAATACGCATTTTCGTGGTCCACCTGCTGTTGTAGCTATTACTTGAAGCGGGGTCTCGATCCAGGGTGCTGTTTTTGATTCCTGTCTGTGCCCACGTAGCGTCTGGGGTAGCTGCTGGTTTTTCCTTTCCTGATTTAAGACTGGTCTGATATTGTCGGTCGTTAGGGATTCGAAAGTATTTTTTAGAAAGGTCGGATAGTTGGTGGTGGTGTAAAGGCTAGCTTGAATGCCCCATTCACTCAATTGTTTTGCGTTCTTCATTAATGTTGCTGCATGATCTGGATTGAAAAAAGTTACCACGGTTGGCTTGTTTTTCTGGCCCTGTACCGGGTCTATAAAAGCCACTGTTTCAATGTCCGCTGATTTGACGCTTTCTAAACCTGGGAGGTGCAAGCATAGCTTTAGGATATTTCCTCTGTTTAGAATATCCCATTGACCCTGGGATTCATATTCCGGGTATAGTAATATTTTTTATGTTGTTGCTGTATGGGTCAAAGCTCTTGGTTGTTGGGATTCGAATTGTGTAGGTGTACCTGGTTGGGGCTGCAGGTTAGAACATCTATCAGAGGCTTTTCATTGCGTGGATACTCTGAATTTTCTTGAGTAATGGGTTTTAAAATCGGGGAGTGGATGCTTGTGGGCAGGTCGCTTCCCATAGCCGGTTTTGGACAAAGGACGTCTTGTTGTCAGGTCTAACGTCCTCTAAGATGGCCTCGTTGCAGGGCTGTTCTTCTTCTATTCTTGGCTGTGGAATTTCTGCAATATAAGTTCTTGTTATTTGTCCTAGGCCCTGGGTAGTAGATTTGCTTTTAGGGGCTTATATTGGTGAGTTTAATAGGGTTATCATTTTGGCTGGGATGATCACTATAAGTTTTTTTATAATTACTACTGTTTTTAGTTGTTTTGATTTCCTTTAAATCTGGTAATTTCTGCATATGATTTAACGACGTTTTCAGGTTTTCAGTTCTTTCTTTTCTTGAGTCGACTGGTTTTTCTGGCTGCTTAGTCAAATTCGTAGGTGGATCCCTCTTGTTTGTTCCAAGCCATTGTAATAATGCATTGCCCTTTTTTCTTGTATGTGCAGGAAGGTCTTGCTTCCCGCACATAAACAATCTTGAACTGGTGTTTTGTAACTTTTATGTGTGCTGCTCACTGCAGCACACATAAAATTTGCAAAATGTCATTTCTTTTTTTTTGATTGTTTATGATCAGGAAGGGTTATCTTCCTGCACATAAACAATCAATTGCAATTTGCTGTTTCTATATGTGCTGCCCTACGCGGCACACATGGAAACAGCAGAAACGAGGAAGGATAAAGCATTTCTCCTCATTTCGCCTATTTAGGACCAGGTTTCATCTAAATAGTCTGGCTCAGACTCATACTTCCTTTCATAAACACACTGGGAAAAGAGCAGATTGTTCATTCTCCACTGTTGCTTTTGAGGTCCATACATCCGGTGTGTCATACTTACCCATTCAAGAAGGTATTCCAAAGACCACAACACTCTAATGAGTCTTTGACTTCAGCAGGATCTACTTGCCGGTGTTACTTTCCTAACCCCCTACCTCTATGCTTTGAGGCTGTTCACCTTGTGATTTTGGTTATATACTGCTCCTGATTAATTATCCACAGGCCCTGACATCTACTTTGGTAATAAATCTGCACTACAGATAAGATGTTCCACTTTTTTTTTGCATTTTTGGGTATTGTTATACAAGGGATTGCCCATGGACTCTGGGTTTGCATGTGTTATCCATATGGACATTATGGGGCCCATTACAATGTCGGGTGGATCGCCACCGCCATGGGGGCGGTGGCGATCCACCTGACATCCATGCCCGCCCACCACCCATTTCCCCCCCGCCGTCCGTCTGCCGCTTTTCCGCCCCGGTCGCCTTGCAGCCGGGGCGGAAAAGGGTTTATAAGACACCGCCAGTCATATTAGGATAGGTTTAAAACAATGCGCCGCCACGGAAAGGCATGCGGTCTTCACTTCAGGGGCCCCCTGCGGGCCCCCGGAGTGAAGGACATGTGGGGGGTGCACACGGGGGTACCTGTGGTACCCCCCTGCATTTGCATTAACAAAGCGGCAGGCACCGCACGGTGCCTGCCGTTTTGTTACTGCAAATGCATTCATGCATTTTTAGCATTTAGCACGGGACCCCCGCCCTTATGGCGGGCGGTCTCAATGACCGATGGGATGGCGGGCGGACTAAGTCCGCCCGCCATCCTAATGGACCCCTATGTTTTGAACTATGAGCAGGTTGAGCTGCATTGCTCCATTCGACCAGCAATAACTGTTTTTACTCTTATTGTGCCCACTGGGGCTTGATGGTGGTTTCACAAGTGATTTGTTAATATGTTTGTTTCTTGAGGCTTTTATAACACCATGTAAAGAATAGTTTACTTTTCCACATCCTCTGCACTGTCTGCCATTGATCGGCTACTTTTTTGCACAGTGATTGTGAGAGCTCTTGTATCCAGATGTTTTTTCCGGGATTTGTTTCTCACTTTACTTTGTGATGAAATTGTTGTACTACATGTTTTTTATGTCTACAAGTCCCACTTATGGGGATATTTTATGCCCAAACATGCAATAAGCTGTGTTCATGCTGTATGTATGTATTTCAAGAATTATTATTTCGTATGTCTCTTTATTTTTGACTTTTTTAAGATGGCTCCTTACAAGATGATGTCAGTCCTATAGGGGTGGGGTCATGATTAGAGGATCAAATGATAAAAATTGCACTTTTTGGTCAAAAGAATGTTTCCATACAATAAAAAGTATAACACAAAATTACTGAAATTATGTGAATTAAACCAAGATAATTTAAATTTCACCCAAGTCTAGTCCAAAGCTGGAACACTTGGGGTGAGCTTGAGTAGATAGTTGGGCTTAGGCAGGAATGAGGCTGGTGTGTTCACCCAGCGTGGCAACCCGGTGAGAGAAAGTAAAAAAAACTGACCTGACAAGGAATACGTAATAATCTAGTAAAGAGGAGGAATAGAGGGAGAGATTTATGGTCCAGGGGGACCCCGTAATAAATAATGAAAATACTGTGGAAGTTTGAAAAATGTAGTAACAAAAAAATACGGGCCTAATTGCAGCATGCTTGGCATATTTGTCAGCTCACCAGTAATAAGCCTCATTTTTTTTGTTACTACATTTTTCAAACTTCCACAGGAGCTTTAACCTAGGCTCTACAATCACAATTATTAAGTCAAATTTCATACTTTGGATGAGTAATTGTTAAAATTTGATTATGTTTTGTTTGTAGAGACCCCTGCTTAAGGGACCTTCAGACCAGAAATGCATTGGGTTGGGTTGAATTATCATTGACACGAGAACATTGTGACTTTTTCTTTTTGGAAGATTTACCACTTAAGATATTTTGGGTTATATTTTGGCTGTTAAATTGTACAATTTTGATTAAATAGGACTAGCATGCAGTCATTGGGCACAGTATAGCACAGTGTCTAGGACATTGGGTCTAGAAATGTTGACACAATTTATAATTAGGGCTTGGATTGAGCCCTGTTCACAGTGTGCACACAAAGTCAATCAAAGACAATAAATCTTACATTTTTTGGTCAACAAACAGAATTTCGAGTGCAACATGACCTACCTCAAGTACTGTTCGACTCACCTTTCTCAGAAAATACTGGCCATTTATTTATCTTTTGCTATTCTAGAACAGCCACGAGTTTGTAGGTGAAAATTCATGTAGGCAGTCAGGATTTTATGTATCAATGTAATTATTCCTCTGTTTCCTTCACTCATTATTCTAAAATTATGTTGACAGCTCTCAAATACTTTTTAACTGATTCCTTTATGTGTTTGATGTTTTAGATTTTTGTTTTAGCCAGATTGTACTGATCAATATTTTTACCGGCCTTGATATAAAAATACAGGCCAGACTGCTAAAAGAATGAGGTGGCAACTGCAAGAAGCAGCAAAAGGCCAAAAGCCTAGTAGCAGCCTAGGGAACTGCCAAGTCCTTGTGAAGTTTAAAAAAATAAAAGAAATAAACAAACTATTCTGAAAAAGCACGCTACAATACACCTCAAGCTCTCAAGGGTGGGGCACTCTCTCTGTCCCTAACAGAGCTCTTCTTTGGAGGATCTGCCTGCTCCCGTCAGTTCTACCAAGTCTGACAGCTCTGGCTCACCAGATCCAGTGCCCTTGTCCTGGGATGCTTGGCCCCTTGTTCCAGAGTACAAGCTCTCAGCCTTTCCCTTCCGGATAGTCTGTGACCTGGTCACAGGCCATACCCACTGAGTGAGCTCTAATATTCTCATATGGAACCGTCTCGCCGGCTCTGACTACTCAGATGCTTTGAGATCATTGCCCAGTAAATGCTGGGCTGGGATTAGAGGAGACACCTTTCATAGGGCCTGTCATACTTCCCCATTACAAATCCAGCAGAGCCATAGGATGGAGTTGGGCCCTGCTGCCTACATAGGTCACCTGGTGAAACACACCAAGTACCAATCTCTCTTGAGGCACCAGGGTATGTAGGATTATAGTCAAACTAGCCCCTTTGTCTCTTAGAGCCTTAACCTCAGTTCCATTAACTTTAGGCCTCTGCCTGTACTTATCCATGTTTAAAGGTAAGGCTGCCAGGGTTGCAAGATTCACCCCACCCTGGGACTCTGCTACTTTCCTACCCCACTCTCGGCCACTTTCACTAGTAATCCCTGGGGATGGCTCACTAGTGGGGCTTATTTGTGCAGAAAGAATATCCCTTTTTGTGCCCTTGTCAATTACAGTCAAAGCATTTTCCCCCTTTGAGGGATTAAAGAACCTACCATTCTTTCCCAGAAACCCCTTCCCTTTGAATGGGGGTTTTCGGGGGCAGGTTTTTGTGGGTCCTTTTGTTTTTGACCTTCTTTCCCCTGGGCTTTTGCCGAGGGGGACCTGTCCTCCGTTCTTTTGATAACCCCCCTGGTGCTCATTGGAAACCCGGGTTCTCTCCCACACATCAGCTGCTTCCCCCAGCTCTCTGGGGTCTGCCAGCTTGGAGCCCACTAGGTACTGGCATAACTTGGGTCAAAATGTGTTCTATCAACAACAAATGATACAGGGCCAGATGTAGGTAGCCCAATACCGGTCGGTAACGGACGAAAATCGGTATTTTCGGCCGTTACCGACCGGTATTGAGCAATTGGGATGTAGGAATGCGAAAATCGTCAGATTCGGTAAATTTACTGAATCGGTAAAGTTACAGAATCGGTAAAATACAGAATCGGAAAAATTACCGTATCGGTAAATTTACCGATTCGCAACGGTTTGCGATTCGGTAAAGTTACCGATTCGGTAAAATACCGAATCGGTAAATAAGAATTGGTAAAAATGAATATTGTGATGTAGGGAAGCTCTTAAATACCGAATTTGCTTGAAATTCGGTATTTAAGAGTCGGTATTTACCATGGATTGAAATCAGGTGGTCACCAGGTGCAACCTATAAAAAGGGACCCAAAATGCCATTCTACTTGCACAATGGCGGCATTTTATGTCATTGCAAGACGGCTACGGCTACAGGAGGAAGGAGAGAGGGAATGGCAGAGAGAGGAGCAGGTCTACAGACAGAGGATCACCCTGTTCATGCTCACAGAGGCAGAGATACTCCAGAGGTACAGGTTGGCCCCAGACACCATCACAGAACTCATCAGGGACCTCCACCCACTTTTGGAGCATACTACCCCAAGGGCACACGCTATTCCACCCCACGTGCAGGTGCTGTGCAGCCTACACCTGCTTGCGTCAGGGAGCTACCAGAGTTTGGTTGCTGCGGTAGGTAGGGTGACCCAGAGCAGCCTGTCAAGATTTTTCCACAAATTCCTTGACGCCATGTTACAGAGGATGGAGCATTATATATCATTTCCTGCAACCCATGCTGAACTGGTCCAAACAAAATCTGACTTTTACCAGATGGCATGATTCCCCAATATAATTGGCTGCATTGATGGCACGCACATTCCCATTTGTCCCCCTGCTGCTACAGAATATATATACAGGAATAGGAAGTCAACGCACAACATCAATGTGCAGGTGATTTGCAATGCAAAGTGCGCCATCACTGACCTTGTGGCAAAATTCCCTGGGAGTACCCACGACTCCTATATATTTCAAAACAGCGGCATCTATGCACGGCTGACTGCAGGGGAATTTGGAGAAGGATACCTCCTAGGTGAGACACAGTGTGCGACCCCCATAACACCTATTGCAGTAAGAAGTACAAGTATGCATGTGAGTAATGTATTCCCATTTCCTTTTAGGAGACAGTGCATATGCCCTCCGCTCCTTCATACTCACCCCCTACCTCAACCCCTCAACACCCAGCCAAAGGAGATAAGACCGGGCCCACAAGAGCACAAGGAATTTCGTGGAGCGTACCTTTGGTATCTGGAAAAGCAGGTTCAGATGCTTGCACAAGAGCGGAGGTGCAAGGCAGTATACCCCCATCACCTGCTGTAAGATCATTGCTGCATGTGCTATGTTGCACAAGCTTGCTGTGAAGAAGGGTACTGAGGTGGAGTTGTCAGACTATGAGGATCATGACGATGACATTGCTGCGCCAGAAACACAACCAGCTGGAGTGTCAACACCAAGTGATGGCAGATACAGACGTGAGGAGATTACACGCAACTATTTCTAAGTAAGTAATGAAACACAGACAGGTTGTGAATGAGAACAACGTAATTTAATGTTGCCACAACGTTCAAGCACTGAAGTGCAACAAAATAAACATAATAAACTTGGGGACTGTATGTCCCGGGTTACTGCACCCATGCCCGGCAATGTCACTTGCGCCCGTGCTTCCCTGAGCCACTGGGATGTTGGTCGCTGCTTTCAGAATGGCCTGCAGCCTCAGCTGGGCGACTGCTACTCCTACGTGGCTCCACTCCAGCGCTTGCCATGCTGCTGCGGCTACTACTGTCATCTGCCTCTGCCACATCCAGGGCAGGATTCTGTGCAGTGTGTGAGATGAGCATAGCCTCTAGTGCACTTGTGATCCTGGCCATGCCCATGGTGACCTCGGCCGTGTTCTGTGTCAGCCTCTCCTGCATATTAATGCCTCTACGGCATAGCTGGGATGTGGCAGTGGCCAGACGATTAATGGCCGTATTGTGGACCCGGGCCTCCCTGCGCCTTGTGTGTTCCAGGCTGTCTAGTTTGGAGCAGAGCTTGTCAATGGAGTTGCACATCAGCTGCATCCCTGCTGCAATGTCCGCATTTGTCTTTGAAACCTCCTTATTAGACTCTACGATGTCTCTGATGCCCTTTCCCATGTCTCCTATTTGGTCATTCAGGACTCGGAATTGGCAATGGCAGGCTTGAATGGATTTTCCCTGCATCCGTTGTATGCGCACCATGCTCCCCTCCAGCCCACGGAACACAGTGCCATCTCCACGTCCACCTGCACTGCTGGGTCTGCGTTGCCTTCTGCGCGAGGTGACTGGCTCATTGGTGGACTGCAGTGCAGCAGGACTCATATCTACAGTGTCTGGAGCCTCACCCTCTGCTACCTCCATTACTGGTAGTGGGGCCACGACACGCCTCCTGGCTAGTGGGGTTGCAGGAGCGGACAGGAACAGTGATGGGGAGGTTTCTGGTGAGAACACCAATGGAGGGGATTGTGAAAGGTGTGGGGAGTGCGGCAACTCTGGGGTCTGTATTGTGTCACCTTCATGGGCGCTGCCAGTGGTGTCCCCCTCCTCCTGCGAGGCTTGTACTTGGCTTGGCCCTGCTTCATCACTCGCCTCCCTCGCTGGTGCAGTCCCTTCTGTCTCTGTGGGTTGACTGCCTGATTTTGCCCCTAAGTATAAATAAGCGTATGTCAACTGAGTGATACTGTATCACAGTCACTACAATAAATGTTTTACACATTTCACTTGCTTCATTTATCTGCATTACTTTCAGAGACTTGCTGATGTCTGCGCAGTTACACATGGTCTTACATTGGCTGACTACATTTCCCACAATGCATTGCTCCAGTATAGTGCTGGCAGTACTGGACTGGGGTTGGCTTGTTCACAAAGGGTAAAGGGAAGCAGGTTGGTATGGGGTGTCATGCTGCGCTTGCGTCTTACCTTTTTTTGTTGCTCTGGCTGAGCTGTCGATATCTCCTAGTCCCAGGACGCTGTCTGCCTCGATGGTTAAGGCCACCAACTCCTCCAGGTCTGTCAGGGGGGGCGCAGGGTTCCTTCCTCCACCGGTGACACCAGCCTGCTTGTGTATTTCAGACATCTTCTTTTTGGTGAGGCTCCTGATGTCATAAAAGCGTTTTTTCAGATCCTCAATATTCCTGCTTGTGACTCCCACTGCATTGACTTTTTCTGCAATTGCCAGCCACATTTTACGTTTTGCAGACTCAGGAACAGTGAGGCAGTGCCTGCCAAATAGTTGCCTGTGCACTCTCACAACCTCCTCCACCAGTACCTGCAGCTCCATGCTGCTGAACTTAATTTTTCTCTTTCTCTCTGCCTTCTGACTCTCACTGCTGCTTGCCATTTTTCTTGTGCTAAACTTTCAACAAAACTCTCCCTGCTGCTCTGTGTCTCTGCTCAGCTCTGACTGCCTCTCCAGAACCTTCTAATTAGTTGCAGCTGCCTGGGTAGCCATTTCCTGGTAGGGAGGGGGAGGGTGGTAGCACCTGATTGGCTGTTTTCATAAGTTTAACTTTTGCTTGCTTTCCGATTCGGAATTTACCGAATCGGTATTTACCGATTCGGTATTTACCGATTCGGTATTTCCAATGAATTCCTATGTGCCTTTTGGCCCATAGGAATGAATGGGAAATACCGATTCGGTAAATACCGATTCGGTAAATACCGATTTGGTAAATTCCAAAAGTCCGATACCGAATTTTACCGATTCGGTAAAAAATACCGATTTTTTTCCCTACATCTCATTTACCGATTTTTGAATAACGAATTGGTAAAATTCTGTATTTAAGAATCGGTAAATGACATTTACCTACATCTGGCCCACAATCCCTTATATGTGTCTACTACGTTACCAACAATTCAGCCTTCTAGTGCATTCACTGAGATGTCCACAGGACTGTGTGCTCACTTTCTGGGTGTCTCTGAACTTTACCTTGTACTGCTCTGGAGTCAGACCAAACGTTTTGACTGGTCACTGCCTGATGTGAGAGTAGGATTTTGCCTCATTCCCCTTCTGGGTTAGGAGCCTATGCCTCCCAGCTATTGAAATCAGTTCCCACAGGATTGAACGCCCAATGCTTGGGGCGGATACCCATCTAAAATGCAGTCAACCATTTGTCAGTGTCACCCCTGTGTATCTGGATACTATACCCTTGGGAAGCTTGTGGTCAAACGCACCACCCCAGGACATCTCAACCTCTTTATCATTATCACTGCCTTGTTTCAAAAACAGGAGGTTACCCCAAAAGTAGACACTAGAGGGACGGGGTGTGAGACAGAAGGTTAAAAACAAGTCCCTATATTTTCTAAAAGAAAGGGCTAACTGTTGTGTCCTAGACCAAGTGCCACTCTATTAAATCAATATTCCCTCAAGGGACCAATAGTCATATTATTATCACAAAACATTCATTTAGACCACAAATTTATTATTTATCAACTGTGACAGACCTCAAATATTATTCACAATTCAAAAAAGTAAGTTAAAAAGCATATTTATTTCATTTAAAAAATATAATAAAATGTGTATAAAGACAGTCATTATTCTCAAGCGAAATCATAATATCAATCCTCCCAAATTAGGTTACAATCTAATCTTGGTGCCCCAAATTTGTATAGGAACCCTTCACTACCACCCGCCACTATGGCCATTTCTCTCAACATCTTCCCCTAATTAGTTTCCTTTGGTGTTGTCAACAGCATCTGTATGTTTTTAAATTGAAACACTAAAGAGTACCAGGCAATATCCGGAAGAGCGAGACCCCCTTTCAGCAGCTTACGTCTCAGCTTCTTCCACGAAAGTCTAGCACTCTTATTGGACCAGATGAAACTACCTATTTTGCCTTGGATTTGACTAATTTCTTTACCAGGAAAGTCAAGTGGGATAGTGTTAAAAAGATGGCTCTATATACAGATCGAACAGCAGGGGTGAAATGGGACAACCTTGCCTTATTCCCCTGGATATAATTAAACTTGCCGTTAACATTCCATTTAACAGAATTACTGCCGAGGCTCCCTGGTAACAACTGATCAGAGTCTGAATAAAAATGGGTCCAAAGCCCATTACCCTCAGTACTTCCAAGAGGAAAGCCCGGCAGACTAGGTCGAAAGCCTTGGCTGCATCAAAAGCTGCAACAGCCAAGGGCCTCGACCGAGCTACCGCCAGGTCTATAGTACCACTCAGTTGGAGCGTCTGCTCTTGAATATAACTTCCTGGGATGGAGCCCTTTTGGTCAAAATTAATCAGTTGCGGTACCACCTTGACCAACCTCCCTGTCAAAATGCTCATGAAGATCTTGGTAGTTTGGTTTGCCCTGTTCCCATCATGTACTGGGACAGGAACAGACTAATTTGCATATAGCGCTTGGTAGTTTGGTTTGCCCTGTTCCCATCATGTACTGGGACAGGAACAGACTAATTTGCATATAGCTGCTTGGTAGTTTAGTTTGCCCTGTTCCCATCATGTACTGGGACAGGAACAGACTAATTTGCATATAGCCAGGTTCTGAACTGGGATGGTGCAGTGAGCTAAAAAACGGTGTTGGATCTAGCCCTGATCTCTTGACTGGGTGAGAGTATTCTGCTTAATTCAGAAACTCTGTCCATCACCACCCCTTGTTGTTAAACATGAAGATCTTATAGTCTGCATTCAGCAGGGAGATTGGTCTATACAAGTCCGCTTTGAGTGAATCCTTCCCTGGTTTCAGAATAAGTACAATTGTAGCCTCCTTCCATGACTTGGGGACCTTGCCTTCCCTGCTGTATATATAATTAAACAATTCACATAATCTCGGGACAAGCTCGTCCTGAAGGAGTTTATACATCTCACCAGGAAGCGCATCAGTTTTCCCGCAGCTTTATTCTTCTTGATCTTATTATTGTGCATTCTTAACTCGCTCTCTGTAATGGGGGCTTTGACACAATCTCGGCTACCTTCTTTAAATTGAGGTAAATCTTTATGCCTTAACCATGTTTGGATATTTTCAGGGCTAGGTGAAATCTCTTCTCTATACAATTTTGAAAACAGGGAAAGGAGGCAGGTTTGCATATCCTCTAATTTACAAGAGGTCGCCCCACTCTCATCTATAATTAATTTACTGATGTTATTTTTGACTCTGTCAGTTCTTGCCTTCCAAGCTAGGAGTGCGCCCGCCTTTTCACCATATTCAAAATTATCCACATTATGAGATACCCACTGGGCCTTCACCTTAAGATCTAATGTGTCCCTAAATTCCTGACAAAGACGATCCAAGTCACTAAGAACTTTAGTCCTTCTATCAGGGTGCTCCTGAGAATGTCTTATCCTTTCAACCTCTAACTTGGCAATTTCTCCTTCCAAGTCGTGGAACTCATGAGCCTCCTCCCTGTTTTTTGAGGCAGATCAGACTATGTAACTTGCCTCGCATATGTGCTTTAAAGGCGTCCCAGACGTAGTCTAAAGATGTTGATCCAATATTGATAGAGAAATAATCCAGGGTAGAAGATTTAATTGCCCTGACTATTTCCTCATTAGACTGCAAAGTACTTTTCAATGTCCATCTCGGCCTGAGGTTATATCACTTCCCAAGATAGGTAAAAGACATAGGGGCATGATCAGATAAAATGCTGGGAAGAATAGAGATATCAGAAAGATTTTCTAAGCGCATCCTGTCAACCAGAACATAGTCAATTCTAGATGAATGACTGTGCTTCTTGCTAAAATAAGTAAAACCTGGTTAATCACCCATCTTGGCCCTCCACAGATCAGCAAGCCCTAGGTCGTGAATCATATTAGTCATTGCCCGACGAGTTCGTGGGGCTCCGACATAATGACTCTGATTTGATCTGTCCCGTAGATGATCAAAAAGGACGTTGAAGTCGCCACCAATTAATATAGGGGAAATAGCTTCCATTAATTTAGACTGCATCTTACAGATATGTGTCGGGTCATCAACATTGGGACCATAAAAGAACACTACAGATAACTGGATCCCTCTGTTCTCCAACTGTGCGATGATCCATTTCCCTGTCTGATCAGTTGATATTGATTTAATAATGCCTCTAGCACCTGATTTACTTAAGATAGCCACCCCTTTATTATGCGTTGCCTGTTCAGAAGAACAAAAGTATTCTACCCAGTGATAGTTGGCGAAAATAGATCGGCTTTCTGGGTGACTCAGATGGGTTTCTTGTAAAAGACAGACTTGAGCAGATGATTGTTGAAGATATTTCATAACCAATCTTTGTCTACGTGGACATCTCAATCTGTTGACATTCAACGAGACAAATTTTATTTCACTACTCATTAGGGCTACTACGTCCCCCTGATGTTAGAACTTTACACAGACGCTTTAATTGTGAGTTGATTTAAAGAACATATTTGAGATTAAGGATATATTTTATTTTCTCACAAATATTTTATTTCTAAGTGTTTGAGTGTGAATGATATATATTTTGTTTCCGCTATCCAACGTTTCCCCTAGAGTTGCATTTACTAGAGTGGGAATAATAATCTTTACCCCTGGGCTATCCAGCACTTTCCCTCCTGTTGCACTCACTGGATTTGGAATAGACATTTTTACCCTTCCGCTATCCAGCACTTTCCCTACTGTTGCACTCACTGGAGTGGGGATAGTAATTTTTATTTCTCCGCTATCCTGCACTCTCCCTACAGTTGCATTTACTGGAGTTGGAATAGGAATGTTTACCCCTCCGCTATCCAGCACTTTACCTACTGTTGCACTCACTGGAGTGGGATTAGTAATTTTCATTTCTCTGCTATCCTGCACTCTCCTGCACTCTTCCTCTCACTGTTGCACTCACTGGAGTTTGAATTGTAATTTTTACCTCTCTGCTATCCAACACTTACTACTGCTGTACTCTCTGGAGTGGGAATAGTAATTTGTATCCCTCCGCTATCCAACACTTTCCCTACTGTTGCATTTACTGGAGTTGGAATAGTAATGTTTACCCCTCCGCTATCCAGAACTTTACCTACTGTTGCACTCACTGGAGTGGGATTAGTAATTTTCATTTCTGTGCTATCCTGCACTCTCCCTACTGTTGCTCTCACTGGAGTTTGAATAGTAATATTTACCCCTCTGCTATTCAGCACTTTCCCTATTGATGCACTCAATGGAGTGGGAAAACATTTTTTACCCCCGCTATCCAACACTTATCCTACTGTTGCATTCAGTGGAGTGGAAATACTCAATTTTACCACTCCGCTATCCAACATTTTCCCTACTGTTGCACTCTTTGGAGGGGGAATAGTCATTTTTGCCCTTCCGCTATCCGACACTTTCCCTACTGTTGCTCTCACAGGAGTGGGAATAGTGAATTTTACCCCTCCGCTATCCAACACTTTCCCTACTGTTGCACTCACTGGAGTGGGAATAGTAATTTTTACCTCTCCGCTATCCAACACGTATCCTACTGTTGCACTCGGTTGAGTGGGAATAGTCATTTTTACCCCTCCGCAATCCCTTGATTGTATCTCTGATAGCCCCCTGGAACCAGCCCGTAGCACGAAGAATAACGGGGGTAGGATCGCCGCTACCGATCAAGGGAGGCATCTAAGATGGTCTCAGGTTGATATTAGCGCTTTCAATTAATCTCTTTTTAGTGTAAGTAAGCAGAAGATCTTGAAATGTTTAGACTTGCAAGTTCAGGGTGAAGAAATAATCCAAGCATTTACTGCTATAACTCAAGTAGTGGATGGATTGTTAACATCTCTACCACCCTCCACCAGCAGGGATGACCAAAGATAGTTTCACAGGGAGTGTTCTCGTGCCAGTAGAGATCTTAGGAGGGCTTTAAAACAGACCCTAAGTGATAGGCTGGGTTGCGGCCTGCCGAAGTAACTATAAGCAAGCCGCCAAGGGGAGGAAGCGTAAAAGCTTGGAAGGACCTAATAGAGGCATGTGAGCAGAATGATTGCACCCGCTTTTGGAGAGTTATTAACAATCCGTGTTTTAAAGACCCAAAGAGACCTGGGTTAAGTCACAATATTTTACCAGAGCAATGGCTGGCTTATTTTGAGGGGGTTTATAATCAGTGCCACAGGAGAGGAACCTTTACAGGAATCAAACCCTAACTCTTGTTCTGAACCCATTACCTTTACTATGGACGAGGTTAGAATGGGAATTGAGGGACTATCTAGAAATAAGGCCCCAGACAAGATAGGATCCCGCCTGACCTTTTCTGTTACAATACAGAGCTATGAGCTCCTCTCCTTGTCAGGGTTTTAAATACAGCAGCAGCATCAGTAACGCCGGCATCATGGTCTTCGGCCACCATTGTCCCTATTTTTAAGAAGGGAGATCGGGACAGCCCACATTGTTACCGGCCCATATCCCTTATTGATATTACAGTGAAGGTTTTGAGCCGGGTTTCATTGAACAGGTTGTCTGAATGGCAAGAGACTAATCAAATAATTTCGGAAGTACAATATGGGTTACGGGCGGGCAACTCCACCTCAGATCAATGCCTTAATTTATATCTTATAATCACAAAATACACAATAACCAAACCTGGGGTGCTGTTGCTGGGTTTCATGGACCTCATGGCAGCTTTTGTCCGAGTGAACCGCTGTAAACTCTGGAAACTGTCTGAAGAACGTGGGGTTGATCCGGCTATAACCAATATCCTAATCACCTTACATTTTAACACTACTGCAGTAATCAGATACACACAGAAGGGGAAAATTACCGATCATTTTAATTGTTCAAGTGGGGTCAGATAGGGTTGTATATTAGCGCCTTTCCTGTTGACACTGTATATCAATGGTCTTGATTCTGCCTTGATGGCCCTTAAAACTGATACCCCTACGATAGCAACAAAACTGGTTTCTATGTTGCTTTATACGGATGCCGTGGTACTCCTTGGGCGTACACCGACGGGATTACAACTTCTACTTGATGGGTTTGTGTCCTTTATGGACACGATGGATCTATCACCCAACCTAGCCAAATCTTACGCTATGGAAATTGGCAAGCAGAAATCGAGGCCCAATACTTACAAAATAGGCACACAGAGCTTAGTGAAAATTCGGACCTTTTCTTATCTGGGTATTTTATGTGATGAGAAATTGAGTTTAAATATTTAGGGAAGGATAAAGAGCTAGAAATGTCAAGGTCATTGGGCGCTGTCGCGAACTATGCGCATAGGTTGGGTAATTGGTCACCAGGGATAATTTTAATGCTTTATATTTCCTTCTGTACGTCTAAAGTTTTATATGGTAGTGAGGTTTGGGGGTAGAGGGTGGCTAATAACATACACACCGCAGAAAATAATGTATTTAGGCTGATCCTGAAAGTCCCTCGTAGTACCCCTGTGTACACTGTACACGAGGAATTGGGGTCTAAGTACATTTCCGATATGACAGCTGTTAAACCCCTCCTTTGTTTGTTGGGTGAAGATCTGGACCAATGAGGAGGCAGGTTCTAACAGGAGGGTAATTAAGGACTGCCTTTCTCTGGATTATGTGGCAAAAATTCCTTGGCTAAAATATGTTATGGATAGCTTGACTGTATTAGGACACGTAGATGTGTTTACCAGTCATGATAAGGTCAGACCTCAAAAAAAGGCGATTATTAAAGATCTGTTTATTAAATATACTTTGGCTCACCGAGAGGATAAGGAGCTTAGGAAACCCAAGGTGGGAGAACACATTTTTAGTAAATTAAACACAGGGCATGTAACCCAATTTATCTCTTTTAACAAGTGCCCATCATGGATTTTTAATTACCCGTTTCGAATGAATTTATTTCACCACTTCTCCCCTGGGTTTTGCTGTGCATGCAGAAAATAGAGGTTGCTGTGGTTGCAACAATAGGCCTCCACAGGGCCGTCTTCATTTTGTCCTTTTCTGCCCATATTATTCTCACCCTAGACGAGTGTTCCTCAAAGGGCTTATAAAAATGCTCAGATTCAGGCAGGCCCGTGTTGCTTTTTTGTTTTTACAGCTTTCGTCTGATGTTCAAACACTTTCCTGTGTTTCTAACTTCTTAAGATCAGCTTTAAGGCTGAGCACCTCTTGAGGCGATTGATGGTCTTAAGAGTATTTGCGAATTTTGCACATTATTATGCTGCTAGGCATGCTTTCTACCGTTGGTAATTTTGGTTTTAGAAGTATTGGTGTTGCCCTAACTGTGTTAAATTAACGTTAACCAGGATAATATTGATTAGGCATCTAGTTGGGACAAATAGTTATAATGGATTTTGTGTTCTCTATAACTCTATACCCGGTACTTTTACAGCTGATGTATATACTTCAGTGATTTCTTTTCATACTTTTATGGCTATAATTTGTTTTATGCTGGATAAAGATTATTATTATTATTGTTATAGTTAGTATTATTATTATTATTATTATTATTATTATTATTATTATATACTAGGGGCTTGTAGGGTAGGTCATGCCAATTATAAGTGTACCCTAATATATAGTGAGCTCTCATGTATGTATGTGTTTTCACTTTGTTTTTCCACACAGCTCTGGCCCTGGGCCTGGTTAGACAGAGCCCAGGGACAGTTACCACCAGAACCAGTCAGCAAAAAATGGGGGTGCACAGGGCACACGGGATGTCTGTGAAACACACACTATGTACTACAAGTCCCTGGCACCGAACTGGACACACACAGTGGGAGATGGCAGTGTGTGAGGACATTGTGACTTGCAAAATTGCTGCCACTCACAGAGGAAGGAACCAATGGCTGAAGTCGAATCACCCATTGTCCCAGGAGTGAATGACACTAAAGGAGTAAATGACACTAAAGCAGACCAGTGGAGGAGAGTTGTCTGAAAGCCCACACAAATAAGTGTATAATATATATCGGCTCTGTTACTACTTTATACTGCCAGTGCTTCTATCAGTTACATCAGCATTTACATCGAATACAACCACTACACAAATATATGTCACTGTACAATATTACGTCAAGAAAACTGTCTGAAAACGTAGGATAATAGGCTCATTTGCCATGTTATCTCCTGCTACCAGAGGAGCCCTCAGCAGGAAAGGTGCCAGGGATCAAAGAACTTCACAACCGGCAAACTCCACTACATAGGAATCGACATACATTTTTGTTGTGATTGAAGTACTCAACTACCGAGTTTATAATTCAAGGAAGTGTCTCCCTCGCTCTTCGGATTCGCATGCCACAACTTATTTCGTGCCCCGGAAGTGGTGCGATATATACAGTTGATTCATTGCTTTTCCTTTGCCATCCAGGAATAAAATTCAGACGAGCCTTAATATATTTTTAAGAGTTTATTGATTAATAATACATCCCGCCCATGGATACAGATCTGGAGATTTGACCTTAGCCTTATATACGTGAATTTGAGTTTCAGTACAGTGCGGATCAGAAGCCTGTTTTCGCTTTATGCTGAGTGCCCTTGATAATGTATGAAGTCGGGTGCAGCACTCAAAATAATCAATTTTTGCAAGTGTTAGTCGATATGTGTGTGCTGTGTCAGACTAGTGCCTGCACACTGACATGTATATCTGTATATGGCCTGGTGCCGAAAGGCCCCCAGGACTCTAACACGCACAACTAAGAACAAAATACTTCGCTTGTCAAGATACCAAATTTTTATCCATTCAGATTTAGTCAGAATTCATCACATTACAGTCATTGTATAGAAATACACATATTTAAATTCTCAAATTCATTATACAATTAGATAACATCAGTGATTCATTAACCACATTAACAAATCAAAACAAAATTCACAAAAACACCCAATGCATTTCGGGGCTACGGCCCCTTCGTCAGGGGTCTGTAGAAAACAAACAAAGGAAACTTATTACTTCTGGTGTCTAGAGGGAGAATCAACTCTAACGTGTATTCTTGAATTGTGCTTACCTCGTAATTGCGAATACTCAATACTACAGAGTGGTATGAATCATTACGCGGAATCTATTCTTCATTTACATGCGCAGAGTCTGTGAAAAAAGTCACAGGCTTTCAATATTAGGACTAAACGTAAACTCAAGATAATAAATCAAATCATGAATAATGACCCTTTACATTATAGATACTATTTAGAGCTCACCTGTTCTTTTCCTCAATACGACTTCATTCAGTCATATCTGCAATGAGCAAATAAACAAAACTAAATGGCTCAAATTACGTTCTTGGAAAAATTCTTATCTTACAGGTTTTAGCGTTAAAAATATTCGTGTTACCTGCAAGGCTTCAATTAGTGCTTGACCTCGCTTTATCATTCGGATTATGCTACCTACAAAACAGTGAAGTTAAATCAGTAAATGTCCTGCTTTTATACTCAACATTAAGAGGCTATATCGTCCTGAACTGTTCACAAGCGGCTTACCTGCGGATTTCTATATTTAAAGCAGGTCCGCATCGAGTTTTGAAAGGCGCCTCGTGTACTAATGGCTCTGCGTGGAAAAAAGAAATCCACGCGTCAGTTAAATCAATGAACTTGCTCTCTGCGACTAAAGTCGCCGTATGAATGCTCGGGGAAAGGAGGTTCGGCTTACCTAGTGTAGCGTTAACGCCCGACTATCTACGCAACCGGAGGCTCAAGCATCAATGTGCTGTTCATGTTCTGCGGCTAATATAAAGTCCCTTCTCTTCTGCATTACTCTACATGGAAACGAAAACAGGACTGGCGAAGTGTGGGCGCCATCTTAACAGGGTGCTTAACATGTTGTATATGTCACGTTTTGGGCATGAATTTATGCACGACATCTTTAACTAAATAGCCTTTTAACTCTAGCCTAAAATGTACGAAAATATAAAAAACAGAGGTGTAATTAACAAATTACTCACAATCCATATTTACAAGCAAGGAAATGAATGAAAAGATAATTATTCAACAACTAATCATCTGCCTATTTACAATCTAAAGTAAAGTGAATCTAGTCCACCATGTCATACTAAATTCAACTTATCATCTGCCTATTTACAATCTAAAGTAAAGTGAATCTAATCCACCATGCCATACTTAAGTCAACGTTGTGTCAACTATCTGTTAATACACATGTAAGTCCCACAGTGTGTTCAGTGTCCCATGGGGTGTTGCGCCCTGTGTGCATGTGCTACAGTATTTTGAGTGTTTACCAGGTTGCTATATAAAACAAACCATGTCTAATTTATCATTTAGCCCAGTAGGGGCCAGAGTCTGAAGTTTCCGAATCCAAAAAGCTTCCCTCTGGAGTAGGGCCTTTGAGTTATCGAAGCCTAATCGTTGGGGGATTGATTCAATGATTTGAAATCTCAGTTGTGCGATGGTATGGCCAGTTTCCAACCAATGTTTCGCAAGTGGTGATGTTAGGTTTTTATTTCTGATGCGGCTTTTGTGCTCTGAAAGCCGCAGTTTCAGCTTGCGCTCAGTCTTACCGACGTATAGTAAGCCACAAGGGCATTTAATCGAATAGACTACGTACTCCGAATTGCAAGTTGTATTGTGTCTGAGTTGGATTTTTTCACCTGTCCGTGGATGTAGTAAGATGTCTCCAGGTATTACGCTATTGCAATTTTTACAATTGAAACAGCGCGTCGTGCCTTTGTATTCTGCATGCTGTGGGGTAGTATCCATATTTCGTGTGGGTTTGTTCAAAAGTTCCTTCAAATTCTGCGCCCTCTTATACGCGAATAAGGGTTTCTCACTGAACAAAGTTCCAAAATCCTTTTCCACTTGCACAATCTCCCAGCGTTTCAAAATGATGCGTTTAATATCTCTTGATGCAGTGGAATACTTAGAGACAAAAACCATTCTTTTGTTTTCAGATCGTGTTTTTTTCTTAAGGAGATCAGCCCTGGGTATTGTCTTGATTTTATCCATGTGTGCTTCCAACAACTTTTTCGGATATCCTCTATCGAGATATCGTTGCTTCTGTTCCGCAATGTGTTTATCACAGCTCTCTTCATCAGAGGATATTCTTTTAATCCTCATAAATTGAGACACTGGCAAGTTGTTAATGAGGTTCACAGGATGAAAGCTTCCATATAGCAGAGCAGTATTTTTATCCGTAGGTTTTTTATAGAGAGTAGTACTGATTGAATTGTCCTTGAGTTCTATCCAGACATCCAGAAATGGTAAGGCCGTCTTGCTGGTTACGTGAGTGAATTGAATTCTAGGATTTGCTAGATTTAGGCTCTTGATGTTCTGAATTAAGTCAGCAATTGGTCTTTTCCATATGATAATAATGTCGTCGATGAATCGCTTGTAATAAACGAGCCCCTCTTGCCAAGTATGGTCTTCAAGAATGTAGTCCAGTTCGAATTTAGCCATGAATATATTAGCATATATACAGGCACCTGGAAAGCCCATGGCTGTCCCCGTGAGCTGTAAGTAGTAGTCATTTGGCCATGAAAAGTAACTGTTTTCTAGACAGAATTCTAACAGTTGTAGGATTAAACATTTCAACTCCTCAGGCTTATCATCCCGAAGTAAAGCCCATTCCATGGCTTCAAGTCCTTGTCTGTGGGGAATGGATGTGTATAATGATGTGACATCAATTGTACATAAGGTCCAATCCATAATTCCTTCTGTGTCGATAGTGGATAGGCTTCGCAAAAAATCAGATGTATCTTCCAGATAAGTCGGCCAGTTTCGAATAAATGATTGCATATGGGCGTCTATAAAAATGCCCAAATTTTCAAAGATTGACGAGCAACCTGACACTATTGGCCTAAATGGTGGATTACTCAGATCCTTATGAATTTTTGGCAAGAAATATATTCATGGTCTCCTCGGATAGATTTGTCTCAAGTAGCGTTTAGTTGTATTATTCAACCAACCTAATTCCTCTGACTTGTCCAATATTATGTCAAGATTTTTAATGATATCACTGGTTGGATCTCCTGCAAGTTTAACATAAGTATTCACATCCTGTACGTGTTCACATCCTTTTCTTACATAAAACTCCAGGTCCATTATTACTAGCCCTCCTCCTTTGTCGGCTTTTTGGATGACGATCTCTTTGTTCTTAATCAATGTCTGAAGAGTACTGTACTCAGACCTTGTTAAATTATTCAGTTTTCTCTTGAATTGAATCTTACTAAGATCAGCCTTGACTAGCAGCTCAAAAGTGTCTAGACTTTTATGAGAGATTGGAGGCATAAACGTGCTTTTGGGTTTGAATTTGGCAGTGGTGTTGTCGTCATTTTCAATGGGATTCAATATTGTGAAGAAGTGTTTCAGTCTCAAAATCCTCATAAACTTGAAAAGAGCTATCTCAGTTTCTAGTTGATTCGTATGGTAGGATTGACAAAAGTAGTACCTTTATTAAGCAATTTTTCTTCAGACTTCGTCAAAGAATGGTGAGAAATATTGATCACAAGGTTTTCGTTTGGCTCCGTAAACCTGTTTTCTTGCTTTCCCGTTCCTTTTCCTTCTCCTTTTCCTCGTCGCGTTTTTTTTCGCTGACTGCAATTGGTGTATCTGGCGGTCTGCTCTGGGCCTGGCCCTTCTCTAAAAAAAGGTTGGATGTGGATGCTGATGAACCCTCTGCCCCAGCCCCAGGGGTCAATTCCTGCTGTCTAGGTTTACGTACTTGCTGTTTGTCCATAGGTAATCTGGTGGTACTGGTCTCACTGTCAGACACAACACTTTCCTCAGACGAAGCGGTTTGTTGCTTTTTGCCTGTATACCTCCTCTTGGCATATATCTCAGCCCAAGTATATGCTTCGTTTAATTTATAGTCTATAGTATCACGCTTGAACTTGCGTAATTTTGTCTCCTGTAGCTCCTTCCCATATTTATCCAATTTAATTTCTAGATCTTCAAGAAATTTGCTCCATGGTTCTTCCTCCATTTTTTTAGACAATTCTTTTTTGACGTTAAAGATCTCTTCCTCAAGGTCTTGGATCGTTTTAGCTAGTTCTTCAATCAAAAGAAGTATCAGGTCGAGTGAACACTTGTTAAGAATTTCGAACCACTTCTCCATAAATTGAGGATTGTTATTCAATCTGTATAGCATAGGTCTGATCGCTAAACGCAATCCCCTTGGGATGCGTTTCACACGGTGGTACTGTATTAGTGTTGACGCATGCATTCGCTGGTTCAATTCACGTCTAGTTAGATATTCAAGTTGCTTTAGTTGTTGTGCTATGGATCCTCCTTGGACATCAAAAGCCTTAGTTTCCTTAATTAATTTGTAAATATGCGTGGCGTCTTCTGCAGTGTAAACTTTAGTGTTCGCCCTATTATCAGTGATTCCAGCAATTGAATCAAACGACATTTTATCGTGGTGCTTGCTCCCGCGTTTGCAGAAAAAATAGACAATGTATGAAGTTGGGTGCAGCACTCAAAATAATCAATTTTTGCAAGTGTTAATCGATATGTGTGTGCTGTGTCAGATTAGTGCCTGCACACTGACATGTATATCTGTATATGGCCTGGTGCCGAAAGGCCCCCAGGACTCTAACACGCACAACTAAGAACAAAATACTTCGCTTGTCAAGATACCAAATTTTTATCCATTCAGATTTAGTCAGAATTCATCACATTACAGTCATTGTATAGAAATACACATATTTAAATTCTCAAATTCATTATACAATTAGATAACATCAGTGATTCATTAACCACAGTAACAAATCAAAACAAAATTCACAAAAACACCCAATGCATTTCGGGGCTACGGCCCCTTCGTCAGGGGTCTGTAGAAAACAAACAAAGGAAACCTTATTACTTCTGGTGTCTAGAGGGAGAATCAACTCTAACGTGTATTCTTGAATTGTGCTTACCTCGTAATTGCGAATACTCAATACTACAGAGTGGTATGAATCATTACGCGGAATCTATTCTTCATTTACATGCGCAGAGTCTGTGAAAAAAGTCACAGGCTTTCAATAATAGGACTAAACGTAAACTCAAGATAATAAATCAAATCATGAATAATGACCCTTTACATCATAGATACTATTTAGAGCTCACCTGTTCTTTTCCTCAATACGACTTCATTCAGTCATATCTGCAATGAGCAAATAAACAAAACTAAATGGCTCAAATTACGTTCATGGAAAAATTCTTATCTTACAGGTTTTAGCGTTAAAAATATTCGTGTTACCTGCAAGGCTTCAATTAGTGCTTGACCTCGCTTTATCATTCGGATTATGCTACCTACAAAACAGTGAAGTTAAATCAGTAAATGTCCTGCTTTTATACCCAACATTAAGAGGCTATATCGTCCTGAACTGTTCACAAGCGGCTTACCTGCGGATTTCTATATTTAAAGCAGGTCCGCATCGAGTTTTGAAAGGCGCCTCGTGTACTAATGGCTCTGCGCGGAAAAAAGAAATCCACGCGTCAGTTAAATCAATGAACTTGCTCTCTGCGACTAAAGTCGCCGTATGAATGCTCGGGGAAAGGAGGTTCGGCTTACCTAGTGTAGCGTTAACGCCCGACTATCTACGCAACCGGAGGCTCAAGCATCAATGTGCTGTTCATGTTCTGCGGCTAATATAAAGTCCCTTCTCTTCTGCATTACTCTACATGGAAACGAAAACAGGACTGGCGAAGTGTGGGCGCCATCTTAACAGGGTGCTTAACATGTTGTATATGTCACGTTTTGGGCATGAATTTATGCACGACATCTTTAACTAAATAGCCTTTTAACTCTAGCCTAAAATGTACGAAAATATAAAAAACAGAGGTGTAATTAACAAATTACTCACAATCCATATTTACAAGCAAGGAAATGAATGAAAATATAATTATTCAACAACTAATCATCTGCCTATTTACAATCTAAAGTAAAGTGAATCTAGTCCACCATGTCATACTAAATTCAACTTATCATCTGCCTATTTACAATCTAAAGTAAAGTGAATCTAATCCACCATGCCATACTTAAGTCAACGTTGTGTCAACTATCTGTTAATACACATGTAAGTCCCACAGTGTGTTCAGTGTCCCATGGGGTGTTGCGCCCTGTGTGCATGTGCTACAGTATTTTGAGTGTTTACCAGGTTGCTATATAAAACAAACCATGTCTAATTTATCATTTAGCCCAGTAGGGGCCAGAGTCTGAAGTTTCCGAATCCAAAAAGCTTCCCTCTGGAGTAGGGCCTTTGAGTTATCGAAGCCTAATCGTTGAGTGCCCTTGATAAACATTTATAGGAGAGGGAGTTTGAGAAAGCTTGCATGTGGCAACCCTTTGTGCATTTTTGCTTAACTCTGTCATCTGATGCAAACACAACCTTTCAGGCCTGTCTGTCTGTGCCCTGCTTGTCTGTGATTTTTATCGGTATTATGCAAACAATACACTGATGTTATGGTGCGCCGTGTAAGTTTATCCTCCTATTTAATGAGAAGGAGGGGAAGGGATAATCAGTAACAAAGAGGGAAAGATAGCACGCGCTCGTGGGCTCAGGGGCACAGTCATACACTCTTCGAAGCCATGTTTTTGCTCCATACCGAAGCACTCTCTGAGCGTCCATAGCTGATTGCCTGTGAAGAAATACTGGGGATAGTTCGAGGTAGGATTAAAAGCTTGGCAGGACACCACCAGGGCAATTAAAGACAGCATTTATGGGCAAGGTTAGTACTACCACAGAAGTACTCTTCTAAGTACTCTTACATGCTTTTTGTCAATCAGGCTCAAAGCTTCCAACGCCCTATCAGTGCAAAGAGGGCGAAGTCCTTTCTATCTGTACTTATTACCTATGAATATGCCGCGAATAGTCCCAATTTAGTTGATTGGGAGCCAATTAACAAAGACACATAAAAAATGTAAAAGAAGGCATGTATGAGAAATTTTTAAAGTACAACAGGAATAGACCCTAATGGCCTCATTTATGAGGCTGCTTGCGTGGTTGGAACGTCACTTTTTGTGACGTTCCATGGTGTAGGAGCCTGCTCCATATTTACGAGGCAGCACTAAGCCACTTTATTTTGGCTTAATGCTGCCTCGGAAATATTGGGCCCCATTCACAGAATGAACTTAAGACTCAATCCTAAACTTACTACTATTTTGGTATTCACAGAATGCACTTAAGACAAAATCCTAACTTCTGCGAATACCAAAAGTAGTAAGTTCATTCTGTGAATGCCAAAAGTAGTAAGTTCATTCTGTGAATCGGGCCCATTGTCCCCTTTAACACAGTTTTCTGCGTTAAAGGGGAGTGCAATGGGTATTGCTGGGGGCGTTTCCAGCAACATCCATGGCATTTTGACACTTCCCCAGACTTACTAGAAACCGTAAATCTGAGAAAGCGTCAAATACATACGCATCCCCAGAAGAAGCATTAGGGAGGCACAACGAGGAGAAATATCTGTATTTCTCCTCGTTTTTCCTTTTTCTGCAGGAGCGTGTCCCTTCCACACATAACCAACGCAGACACCCTTGCACCATGGTGTAAAGGTGCCTGCATTGGCGCACAGTAACCTATTGTGCACCAGCACCGGGGAAAAGGACAGGAATAGGCCGTATCGTCATTCCTGCCCTTTTCTTTTGCCATAGGGCAGCGCAGCAGGAAAGCCTGCTGCGCTGCCCTATGGCAAAAACACATAAAGGAGGCCCTTTGTTTCCAGTTCAGATCTTTTCTGTCACAGATCATTACCATCAGGTCTGTCAGTCCAGTTTTTCAGTGGGAGCAATCAATGACTAAAGTACCTAGTCGAAGGAAACATGGGCAGTAATTAAGAAGATTGGGGCATATTAACAAGGAACAGGGAAAATTAACGCTAAGGGCGCTTAGCGTTAATTTTTTAAACGCCCGCTATCGCTGGATAATATCGCCTGGTTATCGCGTTATTAACAATGCTAACCGCCTAGGCGATAAAATATCCAGCGATAGCGTCATTTTGGGAGGTTATCGCTGGTAATGCAGCGGATAAACTACAAGGATAGGGATATCCTTGTTGATAGCCCATGGTGGACTTAGCCATGTAATCCACCTCCCATTGGATTACATTGCTAAGTCTGAAAATTAGCAGACGTAAAAGTGCAGCGTTAACCGTGGTTAGCGCTGCTTTTTTTGTCTCTAAGAGGGTTAGCGTGAAGCTTGATAATAGGAGAAATGTCACTTTGCGACATTTCTCCTATAATTTTGCTCTGGAATGCTCACTTTAGAGATGCAAAGGGAAGCATGGTGGAAAAGGGTGGCATGGTGGAAAAGGGTGCTAACATGCGATTTTGCATGTTAGCACCCTGTTGTTGATAGGGCGATATTTTTATCTCCGCTTCTTTGGCTTTTAAAGCCAAAAAAGCGGAGATAAAGCCCTTGATAATATGCCCAATTGTGGTTAAAAACAGCGATAATGGTTTCTATGTAATTCCATTAGCAGTTGCCATTACTTAAAAAGCAGGTCAATAATTGGAGAAATAACCACTTTTATGGCAAGCCTTCTCCAGTTGCAAAAGGCTGTTGGAGGCACCTATGATATTACACAAAGTGAAGCAGTAATTACAGGACATGATTGTTTCCACTAAACACGGCAAGCAACAGGCTCACAATGAACAGCATGGTGTGGCAACTACTGTTTGGAGATCGCTTTAAACCTTTTAGACCGCCTTCTCACTTATTGGGCAGTGACACTGATCTACTAACCAGACACCTAGATTTGATGTCCGAAATCAAATTGTTTTCAGCAGAACAATCAGTTGAAATGAGAACAATATCCATTATCAAACATAATTTAGAACACTTGAATGTTGGGAGCTTCGCTTACATCAAAAGAGGGGCAGGGAGTCAATTATGGTTGGTGTAGGCCTTCTGCACCAACATTCTAATACTAACATTTCTATTTCTTCAATTTAATTTAGAACCTTCTCCCCTCGGTGTTTGAAAGGTTCTAAAAGCTTCACAGCCTACTGTGCTGAAATAGTCTACCTCTACCAGTTTTGTGGTGTATTCATTTGGTGGGATGGGGTGAAGTGCCACAATGAAATCCGTTGGTCCATGGCTGAGTGGGGGTCAGTAAGGGCTGTAGTAATCCAGTTGGTGGAGAGTTTGAGGCTTCTTTTTGCACAACGCAGAAAATGCCACTTGACCGTATTTAAGTGCAGTTACCCAATGTGTCTAATAATGATCTCTTGCATCTTCCTGAATCCTGATGTCCAGTTGCAGGAAACTCAGGGGCATATTCACAAGGAGCAATCACCGAATTAACGGCACTTCAGCGCAGCCATGTCATGATAAATTTACCGTGCCATTCACAAGCTGGTGCTAACAGCCCACAGCACCAGGTTTCCCGCGATAGCAGCCGCAAAAAACATTGCCACAGAGGACCTCCACGACCATCGATAATGAGATGCAGAGTAGGCGTTCCCGTGCAAAAAGCCGCAAAAACACGACACCTCAACATTCACAATTACCAGCCAGATCGGCGATTAGAACACAAAACATGCAATAAGGCTCGTTAGCAGTAGGAAATTAACACCTGCTCTGACCTGGTGTAAAGTCGGACCATAGCCTGTACCACAAAAGGGAGCACAGACCAGGGCACCATCGGAAGGGCAACAGATGCCATGGAGCCACACATCATGCAGCCTGGACACCCAAGAGGGCCACAACACCCACCCAGCACCCCCCACCCCCCGGACTACCACAGAGGAAATGCAGACAAAGACAGCAGCCCCCCAGGAAACACACCTGCCTCACAGGCCCAACATCTGACAATGTCACTGTCCACTACAGGCTGAAAGGGACATCACCCTACGCATCCTGGCCATCACCACCCCACAGGCCAACGCCACCAGCACAGCGGACAACCAACATCCCAGCCACACCAAGCTGCTGGCTGTGCTGCACCTGTTGGCCCTTGGCACACCCCAACCAACGCCCGTCAGAGTCAGCGGAGTCTCACAGCCAGAAACATCCCCTTGGCAAGTTTCCAATTAACACCCCACTCATCTCAACTCCACAACCATGCAATCCACAACTCTGGTAATGCACATGTCACAAATTCACAACCAACATGCACAACAACATGCCCACCCACCAGACACGATAGAACAACTTACAATGGTAACCTGGGCAAGCTGTGAACATAACCAATCAACAGCATGGCACCTCAGCCACACAATATCCGAATGTGGGGAGAGTTGGCAACCAGGCATGTGTGAAGGATGCAGTAGACCCGTGATTTGGTAAGTACACAATGCCAAGAGTGGCGGCGACATTTACCTCTGGTGTATGGAGTATAGTGGACAGTGGATGCAACCATGTCACCCCGGGGGTCTTCGCGGAAATGTTGCCTGTTTGGCCACCCCCGTAAGCATGAGCAGACTGGGATGGCCCGGCATACGCCAGGCCAGTGTAGGGGTGTGAATAAAAAGCACGTAGCCCTGGGCGTGGTCCTCTTCCAGAAAGCGTAATGTCTCTGCCAGGGCGGCTCCTCCCACCCCGCCACGAGGCCAATGCTGTCCTCGTTAGCAGAGTTGCATGAGATCCTGTGCACCTGCCATGCCCCAGGCCACTAGACCACTAGACCACTAACCTGTCAGGCCCAACCCTGAGCAGGCAGGCCACGCTGATCAGCAGCCGACACCGGTGTGTGTCAAGGAGGGCCCACCACGTGCCTTTGTAAGCTCCAAGCCCGAGGCCGGCGACCCTGCCTGCCTTTCAGACCATCGCTGGCCCCCGTGGCTGGCCCACATTACTCCCTCCTCGTTGACATATTCTACCGTAGTCCTCTGCGGCCCAGTGGGTCCCATATGTGAAACTGTGTCCTGGCTCCTAAATGGCATTGACTCCAAATCTGGGCCAGCGGCCACAGCACCAGACTCCCTTCGATCTGTGAGGCATAGTTCCATGTGGGCATATTGTGACACGTGGTGCCACTAACCCTGTTCCACTCCGGCCAGCGACACGTGCTGCCACAAATCCTGTTCAAAGCCAGCTTGCGACACGTGCAGCCACAAACCCTGTTCAACGCCAGCCGGCGACACGTGTTGCCACAAACCCTGTTCAACACCAGCCGGCGACACGTGCTGCCACAAACCCTGTTCAACGTCAGCCGGCTACACGTGGCTGAGGGGCTAGGACTACCCTGCGGACCTGTAGTTCTCACATCCAGCACCTAGTCGTGAATAACGAATGGCAGAGTGCACGCCAGTGGTCGCACAGAGAGGAGTAAGAGGAAGATGTGGCTCAGTACGGATGAAAGCCGGGTCACAGTCACGGAGGTGACCAAACACGTGGTGCCACTGAACCTGAACTATACAGGCTGGTGGAGCCACCATCCTATATCGGCGACACTCGTTGAATGGACTGTGCTGACCGCTGCATCCGCCCTTCACATCTCTCGGCCTAGGTTGTGCTCGAGTAGGACATCGTTACGGAGGTGTTCGTACACTACCGATAACTGCCCTGGTGTCACTAGCCTGTGCATAGTGAGCCAACGACACGTGGCTGTGGGCCACTGCTGACCCTGCCTCCGGCCTACACTGTGGTCCAGTAGGTCACCGAGTCATGATTTTGCAATGGCAGAATTCATATCAGTGTACCAGCATCACCGTAGACTGCATCCCCACTCAGCTCCGGTGCCACTAAGTATGTCCCCGACATTCATGGACACTCTCCGGTCAAACTTTGGTGGTGTCAGAGTCTATGGACTAGAGGGCAGTTTTCATCCTCATGTAGCTGATACCGAATTGGTGGTTACAACGAGGCTGTCGTATTCCACTACTCTATTTGCTGCTTCCGGATAAAATCAAACCTTTCGTTGTCATGCCCTGGAGGACACCCACTTTCCCCCGAATCCCTCTGCAACACACACCTTGGACATTGAAGGTGACCGGCTCAGGTCACATGGCCCATCTCACTGCACCGCAGTGCCCCCGGGGCCACCAACTCTGTGCTAGTCCAGTCCGGGACACCTTCTCCGGAGACATTGGATGGCCCCTGAGGCGTAGGCCTTGGGGTCATCAATGCCATTTCTCTGTGGCTTTGCGCTGTACACAGCCTCCAGGCTCAAAGGCGTCCCACAAGGCTCACACACCAAAGCAAGTCCAGACCGACCCGGACGTCGCATCACCGCAGGAGTCACACGCCACAATCGCAAGGACCACCTCCAATGGCCATCTGCAAGAGTTTAAACGGTGGTCCTGCCAGACTTACGTAGTTGCTCAGACCTGTTGCGGATGCCATCCTCGGCCTGATACTCTGCTAAGCACTCCAGGTGCTAGTGACCCAGTGCACCACAGGCCATTGTCTGTTGCTGATTGTGTTTTGTGCTGTGGAGCGGTTGCGCAGCTATGTCACCTCAAACAGTGTGGGGGCCCTGAGACGTTGATGGTGAAAAGGATGCAGGTCTAATACCCCACTGCATTTGTAACAGGAATATGTCGAAGGGACACAATCCGAGACTTTTACACATGAGCGCGCTCATCTCTAGTGTCCCAACCCCAGTGCACTGCAACTCACAGATACTTCTGTTTGCATGTTGGCTGTCCTCTGGACTTTCTCTGGCTCACTCCATGTTGCTCAGCAGTTGACTCTGTAATGCATGTGTTTTCTGTTTCCGTTGCACTTGAGTCCAATGTTCAAGTGGTTGCCAGCACCAGACTCCGTGCGGAATGGCTTACACTCACCCCACATACATCCAGCACCGGCACAGCACAGTACATGTGGCCCTGCCAATAAAGGGGCCGGGCACATTGGGCCGGGCACATTTGCCCGTAGCCTGTTCAACCTGATATCGGCGTGTGTCCCTGTGGCCTTTTAGTATGCATGTGGTCCCTGGGCCCTACGACATTACATTGTGCTGTGTACATCGGATGCAGCACAATGCATGCCACCGCAGGCAGCTGGTTGGAGCTTGGACATGTAGCTTAGTCATCACCCACTTAATTCGTAAGGGGAGTGGCCAGGGCCATAGTATGCAGAGCCAACATGGGTGTGTGACTGCTATTTGAGTGCCCCTGGGAGTGGTTCTGTGCCTTAAATGTGCATCTGCATGTGTCTCTACGGCAGTGTGGGTCTCCTTAGTTGGGCGTGAGTGGGCCCTGAAGGGTGATAGACCCCTACGTATGTGTCCTGGCTCGCATTCCATGGGTTCGGCCCCCACCCACACCTGTTGGGCCACCTCCTTTTGGGGTGCTGACACCTGGCATTGGGGTGCCATGTGTGGGTGGTTGAAGTGTTGTGAGCCAGCTGTGCTTGCGGGTGCTTCCTGCTGTGTGGTCTGTTGCAGGCTCGTGATCCCCCCATAGTAGCTTGGCTGGCCAGGTCCTGGTGGGGGATTGCGTGAGATATCCATGGGCCGTTGTAGGGCATCATGTCTACGGTGTGGTGGTCCTCTCCGGCATCACTGATGTGTTGTATTCTGTGCTCTACTGAAGGTGTTGTGTGCCCCTCTGCGATGTGAAGGGGAAGTGTGTGTTGACTTTGTGTTGACATATATGTTGGCGCATTGTGCTGGTTTGCATGTAGACTGTATGGCAATGTACATTGTGACTGTTGGGGGGGTGCTGTATTCTCCTGCGGGACAGTGTACATTTGAACTACATGATGGATGTGAGGTCGTACGCGTAAATTTCCATTTCACTGTTTACGGCTCTGTCAGATGTAGTGGGCATGATTCTGTGCATGTGTGGAGCCAATTGTTTCTTCGGTTCGGCAGTTTCGGCTACGCGAGTTATTGTCAATGTGGTTGTGCTGAACGTGCTATGTGTGTGTGCTGCAGTGTGCCAAGGGGATCTGGGACATGATCCTGGGTGTTTTTGGGTGTGCAGTGTGCTATGCCTCGTTATGCATGTATTCCATTGTGCCCATCTCCCCCCGCACCCTCAGTCCCTGTTCGTTGCACTCCCTGTTGATGTTGAGTCAGGTCCTCTCGAGCTGTATCCGTTCTCCCTACTCCTCACACCGTCTCCACACTAAGAACTGCGGCCTGGGTTTTTTCTCAAGCTCCTCCGGTGGCGCTGGACTGCCACCTCCTGTCACCGTTGCTGCCTTCCTGTTGGCAGCTGGTTGGTGCCTGGTTTAGGTAGTCATGTCATGCCGACGCCTATTAGCCTCCTAGATTTGCCTCCTCGGCAATCAAGGTGCTTTGCTAGTGGGTCGGTCGCACGTAGTGTTCTGTCGTCTCAGTGACTCCGGTCTTGTTTTCCTGCGGTCTGCACTCCATCTTCCTCTCCCTCTTCTCCTTGACCTTCCCCGACCCAGTTGCTCCTAGCTGATGGTTGTGGGGGTTGTGGGGTTCGTGTTGGCCTCTGCGCTGGGTCAGGGTGCATCCATGTTGCTACGTGCTTTGGCTTTTGTACCGTGTTTGGCCTCATCACATTTTTTTTGCATTTGCGTATTGCATTTTTGCGGCATGGCGTTGATTTTCACGCGGACATTTGCCGTGTTGTCTGATGTCTATCGCATGTTACCACCGTGTTGTGAATTCCACGTTGGCACAGGGTTATTTCTTGCAATAGGCTGCGTTGTTGAAAGTTGCGTTACGCTACTCTTGTGGTAGTTATCACACATTCTTGTGAATATACCCCTCATTGTACTACTTCGTAACTAGGGGTGTGCAAAAGTTGCATGAATTGCTTTAATGACATTATGTGACATTTTGGAACCATTCTGTAAAATTATGTGTAATTACACAAAGTGCAAATCCATCATTTACTATTTTAGCAACGAATGTGTTCTAACATCAATATATGAAGCAAGGTCATAATTTGCATAAAATATAGTGTAAAAACATTGCGAACAACAGCAACTTGCTTTGGGGTTGTTAGTGTTGTTCCCTAGCTCATGTGCTCATGCTCCATTATTTTGCAGCAAATGGCAGCGTATTTATATGATCTGGTGTAATAGCATAATTTTGGGAATTTCGCATTACAAGAAGTCTCAGAAATTACGCAAATGAGGCCAGCGTAATTTAAATTTCGTCTGGGCCTATTCATAATTCGTTGTTAGATCACAATATTAAGATTGTTGAGGGCTTCTTGCTGATACAGTAACTGGTGTTGCATAATCCTCTAATTTGTTTTTTTCTTAATCCACTGCTTCGTACCAATAGGTAGATGGGGCTGTCTAATTTAGCCTAGAAAAGTGAACTGTTCATTTGTTTCCTCTATATTAGCTGAAATAATGTTCAGAGAGAAAACAGAAACTTCTGTTTTCTGTCTATTGTGAGAGAGCAGGCCTACTGCTATTAAGTAGTTGAACCTCATAAGAATAATGCCTATCTAGTACGCCTCGCATTAGGATGTTTTGTGGGTACGAGGTACATCGAATTTTTATGATTTCTTCAGACTGTAATTATGTGATGTATCATTCCAAATAATATCTTCAATTAGCAGACTCCTCTTTAAATTGCCATTACAGAACAATTGGGTAACCCAAAAATAACCCAAAGAACCTGGGTAGTTTGCGATACAGACAACAATGGTCCAATCGGAAAAGGTATTTGAAAGTTTATAAAACGGAAGGTCAAAACAACCAACTCCTCCTTGATCACTTAAATAGCCCTATTCAAAATCAATTACACAGTTAGGAGGTCAAACTTTCCGACACACACAAAGGAAGAATCACTTTAGGAATGTGAAATTGCATTGCAAAATAGTAGAATAAATACATAAGATTACATCTAATTCTCCGTTCCAGAAAGACTTTCAGTGACAAGAGAGGAGCTCAGAGAGGGGGCCTGTTTAGATTAAAGAGGAAAAGAGGGGGAGGTATGGACCCATTATATATGCCATTTTTCTTCACATTAAAGCCTGTCCCACATTTTTTCTACATAGTAGAATCAAATTCAGTTTAATCAAAATGAGCTACAGTTACAAATTCCATATTGTCCCTGTGTTTCATAGGTTGTCTACGTTTCGACCCAGCAAGAAGCAAACGAGGGAGTGGGAGAGGATGTAGCGCTAGGGTTAGAGCTGTCGACCTCGAAGTTGGGGAACCGGGTACGAGTCTCGGCAACAACGCCCAATATCCTGTGATTCTGGGCAAATCACTTAATCTTCCAGTACCTAACAAAAATGAATGTGTCCATCTGTAACGAAACTGGTGCTCATGTAAAGCACTCTGATACCCAATGTCTCAAGTCTAGTTCACGCTATATAAAACTCTTTTTAAAAAAAAGGGTAATTAAATGCCTCAACAGTGGGTCTTCTTCAGGACTAGGTATGTGAGCAAGAAAGGAGCAACCTGGAAAAAGCCACCTTGCATGTGTGGGAGAGTTGATCATAGTAAAACAGTAAAGGCCACCAGGCTCCTCAATAAATGGTCAACTTACTTCCACCTTGGGAAATTAATTCAACAGCAACAGTTTGTAGAGGTACAATCAATCACCTATCCTTCCAGCTTCATGGATAAATCACAGGCAGGGAAGCAAGGCATCTTCTGGGCAGGTGAACACAGGTCAGGTTTCCAGCACCAAGTGGTGTCACTGCGGGCCTGAGTTGATTCAAACACAGGCGGTGTTTCCTGGGAGTAGGTACCATAAGGGCATATATGTGATTTATTCATGAAGCTGCAGAATTAGGTGATTGATTGAGCCTCTACAGACAGGTTGCTATTGAATTAAAATTTTCATTAAGGTTGAAAAAAAACAGTAAGAATATTTTCTTGCTATTAATGAAGTGCATATATTAATTTTAAATGTAGAACAAAATAAAACATGACTCATCACTATTAACCTAATTTTAAATTACATTTACATTATTTTTCAGACGTTTAGGTAAAAACATTCCCACCTTAAGTAAAAAAAATGTATTCATTGCATTAATAATTATTGAAAGTGATGTTTAGAACTGTCATTAAAATATTTCATTAAACAAGTAAAACTTGCATGTATTTGCAATGTAAAAAAATCTGACAATATTTTATCATAAATCATGTTTTTAATATTTAAAACTTTTAACATTAAATTGTTTTGTATATGTATTCAAAATGTCAAAATAATTAAATTCAACGTTATTTCCTATGGGTTCTATTTTAAGTCCCTGCCGCCATTAATTTCTATGGGAGGATGTTTCAATATCAATGGCCAGCTATGTCTGTTGCTGGATTCACTTCTATTTCTTTCTGGCAGTAGTAACTTAATACTCCTACATGGGAAACAACCTTTACAATGCAACTTTTACAACGCACTACCATTACAACGAAACTTTTACAACGCAACATCCATTAGAACGCATGCCTTTACAACGCAACCATTAAAACGCATGACACTACAACGCATGTCATTACAACGCAGTCATTACAACGCATACCATTACAACGCATACCATTACCATCCAACACTTACCCTACTGTTGGACCGCTAGGAGTTAGAGTAGTAATTTTTACCCCTACACTATCCAACACTTACCCTACTGTTGCACCCCCTGGAGTTAGAATAGTAATTTTTACCCCTACACTATCCAACACTTACCCTACTGTTGCACCCCCTGGAGTTAGAATAGTAATTTTTACCCCTACACTATCCAATACTTACCATACATGCAATGTAATGTTATGCGTTGTAATGGAAAGCGTTGTAAAGGTCGTTTTTAAAAATTCGTTGTAATGGCATGCTTTGTAATGGAATGAGTTGTAATGGATGTTGCGTTGTAAAAAATGCGTTGTAAAGGTATGCGTTGTAAAAATATGCGTTGTAATGTCATACATCCCTCATACATTTGGCTCCACCCCCTGTTTCCAGGGAGTGGAGACATATAAGTGTACACTTTTGAGTAACTTCCCAACTGTATTTTATGAATAGCCCAAAGTAGTAAAGTTACCAAATAGTGTATGAGTAGCTTTACTAGTAGTCATTCTACACATGTAGATTTACCTTTGTGAATAGACTCCCTTGTGTGTATGTTATTGTCTGCTTTGAGGAGTAGTTTGATTTTGTTGCGGGTTCAGTTTTAGACATATATTTGATGTCCAGTTCTGTTTGGTTGGTAAAGCAGATTTCGAGACAGCCAATGATGTTGCCAGAGGAGATTTTCACATAGAACTGTTTATCATCAGTGTATTGATAAATCTTAATTTTTACTGGTGAGTAGTACTCCAAGAGGCTCCATGCAGTAGTCAAAGATGAGCGGTGGTCTTCTTCACAGAGAACTGGAATCTGCTGAAATGTTGAGAGGTCTATAGCTTGATTTGAGAAACAAGAAGTGAAGCAACAAAGTATGGTGACGGAATTCAAGGGCTTGATAAGGAGACTTCCTAGAGTTCAAATAAATCAACAGGCAGGGATCAACATTATTGCTGATGAAGAGTGTGTCCGCTATGACTTGGATGGTTGTTGTTTTGGGCGACATCATGACTTATGAGGAAGGGCATATGCACAGTGAGTCTTTTATTTGGTGTGTCTAGTAGAGTCCAGGGTTGCTTTCTTCAGTACTGGTAGGAGTGGTCCAGTTATGGGTGCTTCAGGGAAGAAGTCATGGATGATGGTGGTACTTGTTTTGGTAAGGATTGTGAGTGCTTTTCTAAAGTGGAGATTTACATTGCATGAGGTCAGAATATCTTCCTCATGTATGGTGGCATTTAGAGCTACAAGGACGTTAATGAGTTGTGTTATTAGGAGCAGTTTGAAGATGGTCCATTGGGGTTGCTGTGCAGGAGGCAAGTCACATTTGTGATCTGTTTCATACTGTCAGTTTGAAGTTTGATCTTGTCTGTCATTTCTGTGAAGAAAGGGTTGATTATGGATAGGGGTTGGGTGGGGGAATGAGTCAGTTGAGCACAGTATTTGCAGCTGTGTAGAGGGGTGTACTTTTGTAGGCTGCTTTCATGATCGATTTGTGGAAGGTTCCTCTGGATGGGATGCTCAACTGTCTGTGAAGGCAGTAGCTATTTTACCATGGTCTTGCTCCTTCCTGTTTCTGTTTAAGTTTGAATTGCTTGTGATGTTGAGCTCTTATGAGTATCGTGGTCTAGAGGTCCCTAGGGTTCTGACTCAATGTTCATTGTTTCCACATTGCTTTTCAGAGAGTTAAGTTGTGTGCTGAAATTAGTGTTTGGAATAAATAAAGCTTGATCGGGTGATGAGATTTTGTTGTTCTGAGTCTATGGAAAGTGTTTGAATGAGCAATGGCTGGTTGTATTAATAGATGAAGTGTGATGGTGTGAAATAGAGATGGCGAGATGGTTTGTTGAATACCCTGGTACGGAGGAATGACAGTTAATGACTAGTGCAGAATGAGGATATTGTGTTTGATTTTGATGTTGTTTTTTTAATTTTATTTATTTATTTTATTTAAAGTGTTTTGTATAGCGTGAAAGTGACCCTTGGGTATCATAGCGCTTCACATTACATGAGGTAGTTTAGAGGTACATCTTGTATACCAGACATTTCACAGTGATATTAGGTAGGTTAATATACAGTCATAAATGTTAACCTAACAATTTATATGAATAGACATATGAGGTATTTCGATACATCTTGGAATCCAGTACCTAATAGTTCTGGAGTGTAATTTCTCTATGCAATCTCCCTCCCTGAGTCAGTTAATGTTTCTCTGCAGTATCGCTGGTGACTTTCTCTTTTAATTACAAAGCTGTTCTGTTTGGTGACATCTATGTCATGGTGCTAGTGAAGAGCTGTCTTGTCTATGGTAGGAACTTACTCATAAGGAAGATCTTAGCTTCCCTCTTAAATGCTGCCGTGTTGGGAATTTTCCTAATGTTTGGAGGGTGTGAGTTCCAGATTCTGGGGGCTGATCCAGAGAAAGCCATGTCATATGTTTTCTTCTTCCGGAAGACGGGTGGTCGAAGCAACAGCTCCTTGGCACTCCTGGCAAGTCTGCTTCCTCCTGATAACTCAATTATCTGGGCCAGGTATCTCGGTGTATTGTAGTGGAGCACTTTTTGGGTAATGCATCCCATTTTCAGTTGAATCCTGGCTTCATACGGTAGCCAGTTTAATGCTTTCAAGTGTGGAGAGATATGGTTGAATTTCCTTGATCCGGAGATGAGTCTTGCAGCTGCATTGAGGCATGCTTTTGGGTGGTGCTGTGGAAATGTTTGGTAGCCCTGCTAAGGTTGTACATCCATATTCGATCCTCGAGATAACCAAGGATTGGACTGCCATTTTGAGATCCGCCGTAGAGATGAATGGTTTCACTTTTCTAATGTAGTTTAGATGAAAACGGGCACTTTTTGCCATATTTTTTATCTGGGTTTTCATGTCAAGGATCTCATCCAGCGTGATTCCTAGAGATTTCACTGTATCCACAAGCGTGGGGGTGCAATTTAATGCTGTGATTAGTTTGGTCCATTCCTTCACTTCTGTGTGGTTCCTTGGTGGTGAGATTAATAGGAATTCAGTTTTTTGTGCAATTAGCTTCAGATGATTGGTAGTTAACCATTGTGATGACATTTTTAGTGCCTCATTCATTAACTTGATGTCTTCAAGAGATGTGATCTTGATGTATATCTGCGTGTCGTCTGCGTACATATGAAAGTAAATCTTCGAGTTTCAAAGAATTTCTGTAAAAGGTTCAACATACAAGTTGAATGGAGATGGAGATAATGTAGATCCTTGGGGAACTCCGCTTGAGTTAGGGCAAGATGGTGATAGTGTCTGGTTGACCAGGAATCTTTGCGTTCTATTCTGAAGGAAGGATTCAAACCATTTCAGCACATTTCCTGACATTCCCATCCTGCCATGGCCGTTGTGATGTATGTGGTATGAGGTTTAGAAAGGTTTCATTTATTTTCCTCTTGGCAGTCACCTGAGAAATTAAAATCGCCTAGGAAGGTGTTGATAGAGTAAGGAATGGAAGGTGATAATCAAGATGGGCATTTCAACGATTAGCAATTAAAAAAATTATTTGTGAATGCAGATACGTGATAAATAGGAGCTATCATTGAGTAAGTCAGAAGGTAATATGGCACAGCAGTTAATAACCCCAGTGGGGGAAACTCTGAAATTCTGATTCAGAAAGAGACAAGAGAGATAAAAGTACTGTTTGAGATAGAGAAGGAAAGAAAGGACTGGCTGGGAAACATGAATGTATATTTTGGATGTGAAGAATGTAGCTAAGTTATTTGGGGTTATGAGAGAGCAAAAGAAACACAATCAGTCATGAAGAAAGACATTACTTGATTAAAAATCAAAAATTGAAACGAGAGAGGGTAGAGGAAGAAAAACTGAGAGCTTTTGGTATTACTGTAGCTTAGCACAAGTTGAGACAGAATGAGAAATGGAGTAATTAGAAAACAAGTGAGCAAGATCAAATTATAGATTTCACTTCTTCCACTATCTCTCAGATGTATTAAGCTGGATAGCGGCAAGCACAACAGCAAGGAATGACACAAATGAGAGGGTCAATTGAGTACAGAGAAGAGACAATAGCAGCAGCAGAATAGCGAGACGTTTTGGTACGGATTAAAGATTCTGAAGGTTCCGGTGGTGGAATTCACTTAGTCAAATTTCTTTATTCAGTTAAAATATAACCATGAAGAATTAATAAATAATGAAAGTATTGTACATGAAGCAATACATAGGTTACAATAAAATAGACTACAGAACATGATAGGCAATATCAATATAAAAAAATCATAATTTAAACATATTCACAGCAACTATAAAAAAGGTGGTGAGCAAAAAGCATAAACACACCCTTCATAAAACACTTCTATATTTTACTGAAAGCTAAATGTACTTAACAGCCTCCAAAGAGGTATAGATAGAAGGTAGGCGTAATCATACAACATTGCTGGTAGACAGTGTCTAAGATTACTCAATCCTAAATTTGAATCAGAAAAAGCTTTCTAAATAGAATATAACATTTAAAAAAAAGCATAAAATGCATTGTGGACCGAGCCAAGGATGAGTCTCAAGGACACATAGGTAAGCTTAGTAAAATAAGGTCTTGGATCAGGAAAAGAAGCCAGGAAGTAAATGTATGGTCTTTAGCCTGAAATATAAAAGGAGATATCTGTGCTGTGCTGAGCATTAGTGACTCAATTAAGGCAGATTTCCAAGCCTAGCGAAGTAACAATTGGTAAATTGTCAGCCACCATAGCTTTTAAGAGTTTAGTAAGTCCTTCATGTCTAGTAAACATTGAATAAAAGCATGGTGTGACAATATTCTTACAAGATGTAGAAATCACACCAGGGTAATTCAGGCAATTCCAAACCAGAAAGCATAATTTTGCTTGATCTAGCAATAAGGTGTTTGCTACCTAGTCAAATTTCAAACAATGGGACAAAACCATCCGGTTAAAGGTTTTCTGTTCGGTTCAGATTGAGATCTATAAAATGAAGGAACACAATTTAATAAAATCACTGTTAAAATCATTACTCAGTTTAACATGATATAGATAGGTGGAAATATTAGATGGAATTGTACACAATCTTCGCTAAAGGGCATATTCAGGGGTATATTTACAAATGAAGTGGCGGAGCGTGGCGTTAGCCTTCTTGGCTTTATGCCGTGTGTTGCCACTTCTGAAACGCAGGGCTGCACCGTATTTACAAGAACGGTGCAGCCTGCATTTCCCCCTGTGCTGGTGCTAATTACAGCTGCCTAGTGCCAACACACGCACAAAAGAAACTCCACACAAGGTTATATAAAAAATAGCCTTTGTATTACTCATAAAACACATTAGAACGTAATCACACATGTACACTGTGCCACCTGCCACTAGGTATGACTTTACAGGGATTATTATATACACTACAGGGCCAATCGGCCACTGTCATCACCATCATAACTCACAGTTAGAGGAAACAATCAGTAACTACTGGTAACATTATACTTAGCATTACATTTTAAGAATACATCCTAAATTAGCAACAGTGCACCACAGTAACATCTGCCGCGGTGCACATCTCATTGGCCCCTCTTCGGTGTAAATATTCTTCACAATATGCAACCCTGTCCCGAGAGCCCACTGGCCCCTAAACGGCAGTCCCAGTGCCTCTGCACTCTATACCTGGACTGCATAGTAGTTTGGCGGAGGCTCCTTCCTCCATCCAGGCTAAGGGTCCTCCGTTGAAGTTCACCCGAGCTACCAAGACCTACAACAAGGCCCTAGTCCTCAAAAGTAGGGCTGTGGGCCAAGGGTCACTTAGGCAGCTGCCTACTACCATCCGGGGCAGCTGCTACCCTGGCCACATGTGGAGACTTCGACTCGGCTCCTCTCCTTGCTTTTTCCTTTCTTCTGGCCGATGGGGGGTGGGTGGGCAGCGCTGCTTGCCCCAGTGCGGAGCATCAAAAAGATTACGGCCCCAACATTGCGCCATGTCCGGGATACTTCAGGATCTCCCAGAACTCTTTAGACGCGTGGGCCGCCCATAACCCAGTGACAGGCATGTCCTGCCCTCAGCATCGGCTTTTGCTGCTCGGGCCCACCCACAGTCAGGCTAAGCCTCAACCTGACTTCTGGCCCGCTGGCAATTACAGAGCGAGGTCTCTGTCTGCAACTGTCTTCCTCCCTTGCTGCAGGCACACAGGATTACCTTGTGCCTACCGCGCTTGGAGAAGGTGCGCCAACATGCGCACAGGCTGCTTCTCCTTTCCTCTTCCTCGGGGAAACAGGGCACTCACCACGCGCTTCCGGGATGTAGGCACAACACCTCAGGGTTCAGAGGAATCAAAGACTGAGATGCTCCACACCCTATTTCTCCGCTGTAGGAGAAAGGGACTGCACTCACATGTGCTCCCAACTACCCCACCAAGAGCACTTCAGGCCCAGGTCCAGGGCAAAAGTAAAATGTGCAGCGCTCCGCATGTCTCCCAATTCCAGACACCAGCAGGGAGAAGGCAGCGCTTTCCTCTAGGAATTGCAAAGGCAGAATTGGCACTGGCAGGCCAGCACACTGGGTCTCCTAGACAGAACAGAAGACCCTTCAGCTGCCAAGCAGGGCAGCAGGCTAGTCCCCAGCGGTGGTTCCTCCTGGCAGTCCAGCAGCCTGCCAGGCCAGAAGTCCCAAGTAAGCATAAGGGCTTCTTTTCATGGAGTCACAGCCCAAATACTTATACTAGTTAGTGTCTTTGTTCTTCCCCCTGGCACAGGCCTTAGCCCAGTCCAAATCAGTTCTGGGGGCACTTAAAACATATTTACAGTGCACAACAAACTCCTTTGTCAGTGTAGGCTCTGGCCCCAGACACACCACAGGGGAGTGGAGCCAGCCTTGTGTTAGGCAGGCACAGTCCTATTCAGGTTCAGGTGCTACTCCTCCCACTACTCCAAGTGCAGATCGGCCAATTTAGCCTAGCGCTGACTCACCCAGCCCCTCTGGAGCCACTGCACCTCCCCAGCCCCTGTCATCCGAGCCAGACATGCAATACACAACAGGCAGACACAAAGACACATAGCACACAGAACTGCCCACTTCTAAAAGTGGCATGTCTAAAATAGTGATAATAAATCTGCAAACACTATTACGCAGCATTTACCACTATTCCAAACATACCAAACTTGATTACACCACCCCTCTTATATCAGGAATTACCACTCAAACGCATATCAGGGAATCCCCAATGCATTCCTATGAGACGGCAGCCTCACAGTAGTGAGAAACAAAATGGCTGTTTGCCACTACCAGGACATGCCACACAGTTAAGACACATGCCCTACCTTTTACCTACAGCGCACCCTGCCCCTAGGGTTAGCTAGGGCCTACCTTAGGGGTGACTGATATGTAGTAAAAGGGGAGTCACAGACTTGGCAACCTCTTTATGTACCACGTCAAAGCAGAGTCAACTCTGCACACAGGCCTTGCAATGGCAGAGGCCGTTGACAGGTTTGAAAGGCTACTTTAGTCGGCGGCGCAAGCTGTGCTGCAAGCCCACCCGAAGTCGGCGGCGCAAGCTGTGCTGCAAGCCCACCCGAAGCATTTAATTTACTGGCCCTGGGTATATGAGATACCACATTACAAGGGACTGATAGGTAAATTATATATGCCAAACCTGTGTACATCAATCTTATCAAGTTTACCATAGAAAGCACATGCACCTTACACTTGACAGCAGTGATAAAGTGGCCAGAGTCCTAAAACCACCAACACAAGCTCATAAAAATACTAGGAGGATGGCAAAAAGTTCAGGGATGACCCTGCAAAAAGGGCCAAGTGGAACAAACATCACTTGTTATTCCTGTGGCGATAGGGGCTTGTAAAAATGCCCCTCAGTTTTCTGCAGGACTGAAGTATCCTGGAAACCTGAAAGCCCTGCTCCAGGAAGTAAAAAAAAAAGAAATTAAGCTGAAATACCAAGAAAGCAGATATATTGGCAGGTGAAGGTAATTGGGAATGAGACAGGTGGATTGTGCCAAAGAAGAGGAAAAAAGCACAAACTAAGCACATAGTGGTTGTCCCCAAAATTGGGGCAAAACTAATAATGTCTTGCATAGCAAACAGCTCAGGTATTTACTAAATTAATGGTGAAAGCAACATGAAAAATGTACAGGTAAAACATCAAAAGGAGCCCACTGCCACATAACAAAACAGTAGCTGTGCGGGTGCAAGAAAAAGAAAATATAAAAGGTATTGAAGTTATTGGCATTTTTGAGTCTAACGTTTTGATTATGTGGGAAAATTGTGCTAATACATGATTCCCAAAGAGTAATGGAAATGAGAGATGAGGACAGGGATTGAATGTGTAATAGCATGAGGATTAGAGGAAAACAGCAAAGGGAACAACTTTATAATGTACATGGAAAAAAATATCAGGGTGAGATAAGATGGACATGGGGCAACAGCTATGCATGTCTTCTTCTCAGGCAGTTAACGTCCTTAAGGCAGGACATCATGTTAACAGTTAGCATGGATAAAACACAAAAACAATAAGAAGAGTACGGTGGCAATCATGAAAAGGGGAAAATAAAAGAAAAATGAGAGCGATACATTTAAGATAGAAGATAGAGGAGCCTTGCGAAACTGAAGGTAAGTGACAGGGAATGCACATTTCAATGAAACAGGATCAGAGAGGAGAAGAATGAGCAAATATAAGGATTTCAAGAGGCAATGGAAAGGTTCAAAGACTTCTGGTTAGATTACATAGTTCAAAGAAATGTATTTAGAAATTCCCAAATGCAATGTACCTAATACTTGAGTAGCTCTGGGAATGGTGGAAATTAATTTCTCAAAGAGGAAGCTAAAGTTTTTGATGGAGGCCTACTAGTGACGTGATGGGTAAAATATAAAAAAATAAAGCACAGCGCTTCGATTAAAGGAACCATTACATCACAGATATTACCTAGTGGGACATTGCAGGTAAGTACATTGGGGTCTTTACATTGTAGGTACAGGGTTTTGTACTCACATATGTGTATATATTTATACTTTATATGTGTTTATGTTTAAAAAATGTTATCTATATGTCTCCAATTGTTTCAATTGGAGTTATGTGGAGCACAAGATATTCTTTTCATTGGGACTGTTTTAAATATGTATTTTGTTGTTGAAGTCCCCATGAATGTAAATACCTGAGGTCTGGAAATCTGGTGACTTCCAAACCCCCTTTTTACCCATTGCACTTTGTTTATAATTTGGGGGCATATTATCAAGAATTTGCAATAAATACCGCAACACTCGCTCAGCTCTGTTTTACTTATCACTGGCTATCGCTGGATTCCATCACTGAGTTAGCGAGTTACTATAAACGTTAATCTCCAAGGTGATCAAAAATCCAGCGATAGAGGCGAAATGCGTGAATATCGCTGGAAATCCAGCGATAAAACCTCAGCGATAGGGAAATCCTTGATAATATGCCTTGGTGGATTTAGCCTGACAATCCACCTCCCATTGACGAGATGGCTAAGTCAGATTTCTTTGAGGTGTTAAAATCTGGCAAAAACCACGGTTAGCTGGACTTTTTTCATCGCTACGCGGTTGCGGGGCTGCATTGTAAATATCGCGATGTTGTGTTACCGTCTTTTCTCATGTTGTTTCAGGATGGCATGCCTGCTTTGCGTCTCATTAGCGATGTATATCGCTAAGATCCGTAGCATTAGAAATTCGGCTGCTAACATGCGCTAAGGCATGTTAGCGCCGCCTTGTTAATAGGGCGATAAGAATATCGCAGCTTTAGCGGCAAAAAGTGCTGCTAAAGCGGCGATACTGCCCTTGATAATATGCCTCCTGGTTTGTTTTTCTTGATAGTTCGTCTAAAAAAATATTAATACCTACGCAGGTCATAATGTAATTCTGTGTAACATTGCACAAATCATTCTTTGATAGGGACCAATGTCTCTTACAACACGTTCCATACCCTCGGTCCCTATTGACTCACAGGGTTCCCATGTTTCTCTGTAATCTCCACCTGCTTTTAGCAGCCACAATCTACAGGTGAAACCAGTGAAACAGAATGGATCCATTTTTTTCTGCCGATTTCGTAAATCTGAGGGAGCTGGTAACTGCTGATCCTGGCCACCATGTAAAAACAAAAGGTCTGTAATGAGACCTTGTATGGATCAAAAGTCTCAAGCCCTTCATGGTCTCCAGGCACAACACCACTAGTGATCTGTGGACATATCTAGCCTTTTTATTCACCTGTGTCTAAGGGTGGTGCACATTGTTATGTATACGGACCAATGCAATGACAGAATATAAACGAGTTGTTCTTTAGTTCTGTCCGAGCGTATTTATTAGTATGTAGCCTATTTCATAGAACTTAGAAACGTATTGTTGAGAAGAAGACTGTTTCTTTGACAAACTTTATAAACATAGTAACCTGACAAAGTTAACTTCTTCATTTAACAATTACTACTTGTAATTACAAATATAGGAATTGCAATAGGCAGTCCCCCCCTGAACAGTCTTAAAATACGTAATGCCTTTTCTCGTCCTTTCTCTCACGTTACCCCTGTCTCCACAGCAAAACTAGTAATACGAGACGGCCTGCTGTTCAGGTTGATGCATGCAGTGGAACACAAATAATGCTATTTAATTTCCATATGTAGGACTAGATTCAACAGGCTTGACAGTAGTAAAATTGTGTTTGGGTTGGAGGACTGCTCAAATGTCAGAAAGGGGGCATAGAAGACATGATTTACGACATACATTTGCATTATGTTTTTATTATGAGACAAACACACATCACGACTTTGATCTGCTATGCCTCTTCCACAACTCAGGAATACTTCTGTGGATGACCTGCTGTGGATTAGAAACACAACATATGTAGGCCCAGATGTGGAAACCAACCAGTGCAAAGTGTTGAATTAAGATTTACTTTGCATCTCAAAATGTGCTTTGCGCTGGAAAGTTGCCCTAAAGTATTTCAAAGGCGTTGATACTTTGCACCAATTGGTATACCAAAGGTCGTATATGGGCATTCCCATGAAATCACCCATGACCTTTGACATGAATCCCTATCTATTAACATTGATAGCAGCGATTCGCATCACAAATGTATGCCTCATCGAGGCAGGCGTGCCGTTGGAGAACCTTTTTATTTTCTACAAACATTTCCAATTTAGCATGTGTGTTGTACTGTACAACACGCGTAAACATTGGAAAAGTATTAAACCATCTCTAAGCAGAGTATTTTGTGCTTTGAATTTTTTTTTATTATTCTTTTTTTTAAATGTTATTCTTATTTGGAGGGTGTGCTTTTCACTCGGGAAGGTCTGCTTGTTCCTGTGAAGGAGCATGCTGGACTGCCTGATGGAGGCATATTGGAAGAGCATGGTCTTAAGTTTCTTGCAGAATTCGAGGACAGAACTGCCTAATCTGATGGGATAGGGGACCTTGTTCCAAGCTATAGAGGTCATATGTGAGAAAGAGCATCCCCAGCATTGGCTCTCTGGATGGAGGAGACATGTGCCAGGAGTAGACTGGCCAAGCGGAGGTGTTTTAAAGGGGTGTAGAAATGAATGGGGTTTTTGAGGTAGGCTGGGCCTAATTGTTTAGACCTTTGTAGGTATGTGTGAGGAGTTTGGAGAGGTGGCATTTCTGGATTGGTAGCCAGTAGAGGTCTTTGAGATGCTTGGTTATGTGAGACCGCTGATGCAGACTGAGCATAAGATTGGAGGCTGCATTCTGAACAACTTGGCGCTGTGATGCTTATGTAGAGGGCGTTGCCATAGTCGAGCCTGCTGGTAAGGAGGGCCTGCTTCACTTACTTGTAGATGTGCAGCAGAAGCCATTTCAAAATTTTTCTGAGCAGTCCTGGCTCGGAGGGGCACCAGGCCGGTGGCCAACGTGAGGTGTCTTTGCCGAAAATAACTTCTTCAGTTTTGTTGCTGTTGAGTTTCAAGCAGTTTCTGCCCATCAAGTCTGCTACAATGGATAAGCAAATAATGAAGCTGTATTAGTTGGTGGATGAGTCTTCTGAGAAGAGTGGATCAGCTGGGTGTCGTCTGTGTAGGAGATGATGCTTAAGATGCAGGATCAGATAATGCTGGGAGCGGGGCCATGTCGATGCTGAACAGGGTGAGGCACAGAGTGAGGATCAGGGCAGAACCCTGGTGTCCTACACAGATGAGCTTGGTGGTGTAGAATAGGTATGGGGCTGGGCAGATCAGGACTTTGGCTGGATAGGGAAAGAGCAAGATGTGCCTGTAGTGGGCCATGGCATGGGATCTGCTGACAGTTTCTTGAGGAGGGGAGAATTGTGGCGTGTTTCTAGAAATCCGGGGAGGTAGTGGTGGCAAGCGTAAAGTTGCATATGGAGTTGAGGGTTGTACAGATGGGGTAGCAAAGATGTAGTGGGGATATTGGTCTGAGGGGGATCCTGGGTGAATGGAACACAAGGTGTTGGCAGCTCCCATGTTGGTATGCACAGCCAACAGGGATTCAGTGTGGAGGAAATCAAGGGAGAAGAGGTCCAGTTATGGGGTAAAGTTGTTGTAGATGGTTTTGATTTTCTCTGAGAAATAGTTGGATAGTTCAGTGTTGAGTTCCCAAGAGGGAGTGATGGGTGTGGTGTTGGCAGGGTTCAGGGGTAGGGTGTGATCTTTGTTGATGGCAACGGTTTTTGGGCGGAGTTGGAGGTGTTGTATATGTGGTCAGAAGCAGCCAGGCGTAAGGTGGCTTTGAGGAACTAGTGGTAGATCCAGAGGGCCAATTTGTAGAAGGCTTTGTTAGTGTTGTCTTGGGAGAGGCACCAACACCACTCTAGTTGTATGCAATGATGCTTCAGGAGTCTGAGCCTTTGTGTACCAAATGGCCTGAGGTTTAGAGTGAGGCTTGTAATCTGTTTTCAGAGGCTCCAGGGAATCTGCACTGGATGCTACCCATGTGTTGATGTAAGCTCATGATATGTTGGAATGGTAGGGGCGGTGTGCCTAGAGCACTGAGATCCATTTTTCCTTGTGGACTTTGATCCATGGGCATCAGTAGGTATCAGTGTATTTTGTGGTGGAAGAACACTTCCAAGTCAAGCCCTATGCTGGACATTACTAACATACTCTTGTACAATGGAGCAATGGTGGACGGGGTAAGGAGGCCAAATGCGCACCAGAACAGGGGGAGAGAGAAACAGTACTATATCTAAGCAGACATGACTCTATTCTGCTTTCTCCCTTTGGAGGAACACAACACACCTCAACATCTTTGGTTGCTGTGCTACATCAAATGTTAGTAAATCTGCCCCTCAGTGTCCTCATTTTAAGAAGTTTTGCAGATGAACCCATTTGAAGGGTGAATCAGCAAAATCATACTAGATCTTGAGTGTGGCAAGATCATTGACTGGTGAAGAGTATGCTTCATCAGAGGCCTTTTACCATCATGCCGCTGGCTATCAGGCGCCTTAGTCTGCCAGAAGCGTGCTTCCATTGAAATTGCATGGATGTTGCATCGCCTGCGCATCAATGGAGTGCAATGCTGGAACCGGCTTTCCATTAACATTCGTCTGGAAAACAACTATATGTCCTTCCGGAAACTCCTATAAAACTTTTTGTTTCGATGACTTCCATTGTTAGTTCGGTGAGGACTTTTGTCTCTAGCGCTGGGAGGCCTTCTGGTAGAAAATGGATACTAGAGTCCGGGGTCCTATATGTGGATATGCTCATCAGCGTTCCGTACAAATGTTCCATGGAGATCAGAAATGAAAACTAACAACGCCATGGCCTGGGTTCCTCGGACGGAAAGCGGGGTAATAAACTCCCGCTTCTGATAGCCTGTGACATTTAGGGCTGCACATTTTTTTACTTTCTCAACTTGCCAACAATTGGTGAAAACTCTGTCTGGGGGAGGATTGCAGCTTCCAAATAGTTTAAAACAATAGGCCCATTTTATAGAGCAAGATCCTAACAGCAGTTATCATGGCACTGATTCATGATTTAATTATTTCATTATTCGGTCATTAAATGACCATAAAAGGAACAAAGTAAAACCATACATAATACATACCATAGTGTACATAACAAATGTTAAACATATAAAGGTCATAAAACAAGCATTGATTAAAATATCAGTTCACAGAACAATTGCAGACCTTAAGCTTATAGCACACTGTACAAACGTTACAGTTAAAGCAAATCTTCAGTGTTGGCAGTGACTGTAAGAACTCCTTAGGAGCCCTGCATTACCTTACATTGGCCTGTTTTCAAAAGGGTAGAAGGAGCATTTTTCATAGTAAAGTATAAAACTTGCAAAAGAGAATAAAGTGCAGCTTGCATTGTGGAGAACAACCATTGCATGGGCAAGGAGGTATGGTATCAGCCAACATGCTCTGCGTGGGGAATGCAACAAAGAAATGTACGGTATTCAGTCTTAGCCTAGCTAGCAGAAACCTGTGGTGAGTAGTATTAACCCAAGTTAAATCGGCTCAATGCCATGGCATGTACAAAAACTGATTCTGTCGGCATTTTTGCACATTCTCTCTTCCGTACTTTTGGCTAAAAATAGTTGCTCAGTGATTTAGGGAATCTAAAAGAACGAGTTCTCGGAATGTCAAACAAATCACTTAAGTCCAAGCACTTGCAGGTATTATATACGTAGGAAATCCAGGGCATTTTTAGGTCCTTTTCCAACTTTACACAATTGGCTAGTATTGATCGGTTCAGTGAAGTTTCCACTTTAGACCATATCTTTAACCAGAACAGGAGGGGATGGAGCTTCCCTACATCGTTTATGTATCCAAGCCCAACTTTGGTGTGACACATAAAGTTACTAGTGGATTTGGGTACAGCTAACATTCTTTTTATGAAGCCGTATCCCACCCTCTCCAGCCTGGTTTACTCACAGATGCCCCATACACCAGTCTTCTGTGTGACTGCTGGACAACACTTGGCCTTATAAATTGTTAATTCTTTGAACGATTTACTTCCAAGTCTGGGTGCGAAGCTGAAATTCCTCTGTACTTATTGCTAGAGAGGCTACCTTACCAGCTTTCAGAAAGCCCCAGGTGAATCTAGAATCGAAAAGTTCTCCTAAATAGGGATACAAAGAAACCTTTGTACTCTCTGTATTCTTTATTTTGAAGGGCTCATAAGTCAGATGTATCATGAATTTTACTGGTCGTAAATGGCCTGATTCACAGAATCGGGCCATTTCCGATCAGTAAAATGCATTTTGGTATGTATGAATTCCAATTTACGATTCGGTAACATGTTATCGAATCGCAATTTGGACTTGCGAATACATACCGATTCGGTATTAGGAAGGTTCGTGTTTAGGGCATCCCTTCCTAATACCGAATGGCAGCGGTATGTAGGAAGGTTTTGCGACCATAATACGGTCGCAAAACATTAGCATTTTACCAGCTTTCCCTTCAAGCCATCTATTAATAGCCTCAATCTCATCATTCAGTTCAATGTCTAAGCCACACAAAGGTTTGAATAGAGCAGAGGTCTTCAAACTTTTGGATGCCGAGACCCCCCTGTCAACATTTTCAAGCGTAAGGACCCCCTCCTGACAAAATTTTTTTAATCTCTAGGTTATGAGGAAGGTGGGGACCAAATTATGCGACAGGCTTGACTAAATTGTGTGAGTAGAAAATGTAAATAATGTTCTGTGATGCTGCGTATTTTGGGGTAGTATTGCTTTATTATTTAGAATTTTTTAAAACACAGTAATACTGAGGAAAGATTTCACCCCATCAGTACCAGTTTATAACCAAAATACAGCAATTAACATCAGAAAGATGTCTAGTCAACCTCTGTGAAGGGCCTCCCAATCCGCAGGAATACGCGCTGCCACATTAGAAGCTCACCTGGCCATGGCTGGGAGGACCAAGGGTGCAGTCAAACCGTGGCGGTCTTGTGCAGAGTTAAGCAGTTTACCCATGCCCCTTTCCTCTCACCCCCTTCCTTCCATCCCTCTCTTCTCTCCCAACCCCGGATCCCTCTCTCACATTGCAGGCAGATGGTTATTAGCCCCAGGACACCTTTTGGTAACCGTAGCGCACTTCAAATGTAAATAATAGGCAGAAGCAGGGGATCCACTAGACCCGAACTTCGGGGGAGGGGGGGTTAACACTCCCAGCCAGGGCTTCTCGAAGCACTGGTCGCACACGGTGCAACAGTCTTTCCACCTTCTCCATGAATTCCCTCACTACCACTCACCAACAATACACCTCATCTCTCTATAGCACCTGTCTGACAAACATTTCATTTTTTTATAGTGCTACTCATAGTTTACTCACACTCAGTTCTGTGATGTGCATGGTACATCGTCTTTGTACCAGGCACTTTAACCTTCTGCACTGTGTGGGTGACAAGAGTGCCCATATGACTGCACGGTGAGCAATGCAACAGTGTGAAAGTAGGGTAAGAGGAGTGACTGCAGGGTGAGTGAGGTGACCATATGAATTTGGGTTCGGCTGTAAGTGCAGAGTGGGACGAATTAGTGCATGGTTAGTGATGGCCTTGTTTGAGTGAGCTATAGATTGAGCAGTAAGGGGGGGACAGGTGAGTGAAGTGTCACATGAGTGCAGGGTGAGAAGTGTGCTCGTGTGACTGCCGAGTGAGCAATGCAAGCACATTTTTAGTGCAGAGTGATCACTGTGAGAGCAGGGTGAGCGGGTGAATGTTGTGAGTGCATGGTGATCAGTGTGAGTGCAGGGTGAGTGGGTGAATGTTGTGAGTGCATGGCGATCAGTGTGAGTGCACTGTGATCAGTGTGAGTGCATTGTGATCACTGTGAGTGCAGGGTGAGCGGGTGAACGGTGTGAGTGCATGGTGATTGGTGTGAGTGCATGGTGATCAGTGTGAGTGCATGGTGATAATTGTGAGTGCATGGTGATCAGTGTGAGTGCATGGTGATCAGTGTGAGTGCATGTTGATCAGTGTGGGTGCATGGTGATCAGTGTGAGTGCAGGGTGATCAGTGTGAGTGCATGGTGATCAGTGTGAGTGCATGGTGATCAGTGTGAGTGCATGGTGATCAGTGTGAGTGCATGGTGATCGGTGTGAGTGCATGGTGATCGGTGTGAGTGCATTGTGATTGCTGTGAGTGCATTGTGATTGCTGTGAGTGCATTGTGATTGCTGTGAGTGCATTGTGATCAGTGTGAGTGCATTGTGATCAGTGTGAGTGCATTGTGATCACTATGAGTGCATTGTGATCAGTGTGCGTGCATTGTGATTGCTGTGAGTGCATTGTGATTGCTATGAGTGCATGGTGATCGCTATGAGTGCATGGTGATCAGTATGAGTGCATTGTGATCGCTGGGAGTGCAGGGTGAACGTGAAAGTGAAGGCGAGAATGAGAAGCGAGTAGTCTGAAAGCAGGGTGCATTCCCAGAAACATGAAGCGTAGGGTTTCAGATATAAGTTAAACTATTGCTAAAATGGCATTAATCAGGGTTCGAGGGTGGAGGAAATAAATAATGTGCTGATCCTGCAACAAACTTCCAGTCTAATGATTAGGGTTACCAGCTCATTATTTTGATGGCCCAGAAATAAGCAGTCACCTACAGCTGTATTTTTTGCACTTATCTGTGAATACTTAGAACAGCAAATATAAATAGAAAGCACTTTTAATTGTGTTCTAGGGATGCCTCAATGATCCATGACTAATAATTAAAGAGAAGAAAGACAGAAAAGTCACATAACTAATTAATACATACTTTTTTATTTATAACTCAATTTAGTGTCAAGAGCAGGTCTCTGCAGGATCTTTAAACACATAGCAGGCATGTTTCTTTTGGCAACCCAACTTTATATTTCTTTTCATTAAATGCATTCTCACACTACAGCAGTAAGTGTAAAAATACAAATGTAAGGAATAGGCAGAGTGGGGGCCCAGGGGGTACTGGAACCATAAAAAACTAAGCTTTGGTAATCAGTTAACAAAGGCATGTAAATATGCTAATGGTCTTTAAAGACCTGTGAAAAACTCGGGCCGGAGATAAGACTCCAGACACTGCCCAGCTGAGGCCCCAGGAGCGCGAGCTGCACTACAGCAGCCCGGGCTGAGACACAGGATGGGGGAGGAGGGGGGCTGAAGCCCTGGAGGCCAGGGCAGAAGTGGCACTGTGAAGGCGTGACCCTCTTTGCATCGCTCCACGGCCCCCCTGGGGGTCGCGCCCCACAGTTTGAAGACCCCTGGAATAGAGCCATAGGGGCTGCAATTGTTTTTGTGTCTCTCAATCAAAACAAGACCCTCCTGATATACTGTGCCTGAGTAGAGTTGAGTGAAGTGTCTAACCCAAACCTTAAGGGGATCACTGTATGAAGCCCATTTGGTGAGATTTCTCTAGCTAGTTGGAGTTCGCCGTTTGCCAGAAAAGTTTGTGCTCCTTAAGCTCATTATCCATAATTAGGCTATGAAAGGCTTCCTCTCTTAAGGCATTTTTCGGGCCAGTTGAGCCTTCATGTAAATTGTTTTACAGACACACACCCACTTTGGTTTTCTTGACACTGCTTTGAGTGTTGTCAGTAGTTGGTTGTGGGCCTTGGTATTGTTGTGGTCAAACCATCTCGCTCATTTGATGGTATGGTCTCTTTATGACAGTAAGCAGTGCCTTGGCTTTCCCAGAGATCCTGTCAAAGCTGTTAATTATTACCAGTCACCTCCATGGTCTCCTCAGGACATGTAAAGGTGTCAGGATATATTGAGACCATTAGGTTCGATAGGAAAACATACTTGTAAGCTCCGGCCCAACTCATGAAGATCCCTTTGTTTGTTGTATGTGAAAGCAGTAGTGAATGGGTTGTCTCCTTAGCCTTTGTGAAAAAGGCATTACTGACCGAAATGGTAATATGTCTGTGGTCGCTCTGGCGGGGGGTAATCTAGTAACACATATTCTATAATCCATAGCCTAACATTTTGTGAAAATAGAATAAAGTCAACTAAACTAAAATGTCGGTGTCCCACAAAGGTGGGGCTGACATATCAATCAATCAATTAGCAGTTGTAGAGTGCGCTAATCACCCCGAAGGGTATCCAGATGCTGTGTGGGGAGGGGCTACTCGAACAGCTTGGTCTGGAGGCCACTCCTAAATTTGGTGAGGGAGGTAGAGGTTCATAGGTGAATGGGGAGGCCTTACATGCATTGGTAGCGAGGTGGGGGAGAGGCGTCCTCTGGCTTGAGAGTACGATGGATTTAGGGGACAGTGACGTGGCCCAGGGAGACACACCGCACTTGTCAGGTGGGTTGGTGGAAGGTCAGGCGGTTGTTCAAGTCTTCTGGTCCCATGTTGTGGAGGGCTTTGGCTTTGTAGGCATGCGTGAGTAGCTTGAAGTGGTGGGGAGACAGTGCAAGCTACGGCGCTGGGGGTGATTTGGGATTATCTGGGCAGGATCCAGGATGATTCTTGCTGGTGCAGTCTGGATTTTATTGGCGGCGCTTGAGGAGGACAGTGGTGGTCAGGTGTAGAGGGTGTTGCTGTAGTCAAGTCCACTTGTTAGGAGGGTTTATGTGATGGTTCTTCTGGAGTCCGTTGGGATCCATCTGTTGATCCTACAGAATATTCTGAGGGTGTTTAAGCAGGTGGAGGCAATCAAGTTGACCTATCATCTTATTGAGAGTTCGCTGTTATAGATGATACTGAGGTTGTGGGCGTTGGTGCTGTTCAAGGACGACCAGGAAATGTTGAGGGGGTCTTCCTGTGATGTATTCCTATAGGTCCTGAATCGATCCCCCTCTTCCTGACCCTATTCTGGTTAACAAACCAACAAGTTAACTAGCAGTCAGCCCATGAGGCAGAAAACCCCCATGATGCAGATACCGTTATCTGACGCAGTCACACTACGGCACAGGAACGTGTTATCTGATTAGGTCATAACGCTTGCGATCTAATTAGACAAGCGATATTCCTCCAGCCCCTGATAAGGCATACGGAGTTCTCATAACAAATCAAACCTATGACAACCTGGGCAAAACCCTGCGGCCATTGTTTTGATTTCACCGAGAACTTCAGCAAAAGAATGTGCTAACGAGCAAGTCGTATGACATCCTTATTGACGTATCTATGTCCATCCTTACGTCAATCTCGGCACCTTAAAGGTATAAATATTACCGATATTGCCCTATGCAAACACACGCGGTGGTGACGAGACGGAGCAGCCATACTTGCCGAAGCCCAGAGCAGAGCAGACCCCGCTGGCGCAGCCCCGCCTTCCTGACGCGCTGAGAACGAGACGCGCTGCTTTCTCCTGCCGAGAAATCCAGCACCGGCGCTTCCGGGTAGCCCTCGCAGGCAGCCTGGAATATCGAGACCAGAGAGAGAGATACCATCCCTCATTCATCCTAACTTCCAGGTACAAAACTGAATAACCCCTCACAGAGAATTCTTTAGTTATTCACTTGGCAAAACAAACTTAACTTAAACTGTAACTTTCTATTCCCGCCCACGCATTAGACTTAGGTCAGGTACACGGGGTAGGCGTATTTAGAAACACCAGTTGAGTACGTTTAGCCAAATGTATATGTGTATGTAATATATTTTAATCATTTTAAACCTTCATATGGCTTAGAAACCATATCAATGTTTTTACAGTATTATTTTATACTTCTGCTTTTAATGTATGCACTTTACTTAACTATAAGTATTGCAATAATATCGATCCATTTCTCTTGTACGAGAAAAGAGACTGATCAATAAATAACACCTTTTTATTGAACACGCCCGACTCTTCCTTTCTCTACAATCTGATGAGACTAAGAATGCACGTACTGACTGAGTAAAATAATTGCCTTTTGTTCACACGACTCTCGAGATATACTCTTGATTAGGGGAGAGCAAAGTTGTCATGTTCTATGGTTGTCAGAAACTAAATCCCTTCTTGTCTAATCAGGAGAGTTAATTCTTTCCTGAACATTCGAGAAAGTTTCTAGTGAACTCTGAGCTAAGCTGGCAAACCCAAAACTTTAAGTCTAATATCGACAGTAGTAGACCTAGTTAACGTCTGGTCTAGGCCTTTACTATTGAAGGTATTATTCCAATGCGCAGAGCCTATTGGGATGATAGGAACTACACTACATTCCGAAAAGGATAACTTCAGTTTTGTCAGTGTTGAGTTTGAGGCAGGTGGCTCTCATCCAGTTGGCAACATCGGTCAGGACATTATGGAAGTTCGCTCTAGTGGTGTCTGTCTCTTTGGAGAGGGAGAGCACGAGTTGGGTGTCATCAGCGTAGGAGATGGTGTTGAAACCGTGGCTGCAATTGATGATGGCCAGCGGAATCATGTAGACGTTGAACAGTGTGGGGCTGAGTAAGGAGCCCTGGGGTACACTGCAGATGATGTTCTATGGTTGTCAGAAACTAAATCCCTTCTTGTCTAATCAGGGGAGTTAATTCTTTCCTGAACATTCGAGAAAGTTTCTAGTGAACTCTGAGCTAAGCTGGCAAACCCAAAACTTTAAGTCTAATATCGACAGTAGTAGACCTAGTTAACGTCTGGTCTAGGCCTTTACTATTGAAGGTATTATTCCAATGCGCAGAGCCTATTGGGATGATAGGAACTACACTACATGGCGCCCAACGCGTTTGGAAAGGGCGATAAAACTAACGTAAGACATTTAGAGTAACTCAGTCGTGCTTTCTCACTCAGACCCCTTTTTTCCATTATACTCCAAAGACGTCTGGAGTGAGTGAAAGGTAATATCCTCCAAAACCTCGCAGGAGGGAACTCCTATGTATGGTTCTTGGTATAGTCAACGTTGAAGGATACACTGTTCCAAAATATTGTGCATCTAATCTTTGTTGCCATAAGAAACCTGATCTGCAAACAAAAGAAATAACCATCCTGTCGGTAAAATGGACAGTGATGAAGAAAGAGAGACAGTTAGAATAGCAACTGAACTCGCAGCAGCTGATGCTACTATGCAAGACGCAGACCCGGAGATAATACTCATCCCGGTCATCAAAAGGAAATCTATAACCATAAAACTTATAGAAAATGGACTGACACCTAGAGGTGGTACAGTCATATTCGTAATTGAGGCGCACGAATATCGGCAGACAGAGGTATACTATTCATGGATAAATTTTCCAGCAGCAAATCCTGTAACAAAGTACTTCCACTATTACAAAATAGAGGAACCTCCTGAAATGTACACTCCTTTCGAGGAGGTGGAAGTACCACTTAAATTTCAAGAGCATTTGCTCCTATTTAATGGCGCCCTAAAACATAATAATCACATCACCAGGCTCGGTCCTTTAGGTAGACCAGGAGCAACGTGGCCGGTCCTAGCCGGATACACACCACATCCAGACATCGACGGGATGTCTGCAGCTAACCTGTTAACACAGCTGAAACAATTAATAAAAATACATAGACAATTAGTCCAGTATGTGATGCGGACTTCAACAATTCAGCCAGCAATTAAAATTCCACAGCTGACCCCTCACCAGGGGAACACAAATAAAATTACACCACAGAACATCCAGTCCTGCCTAGGTAAAGTACCGGCTAAACGGGAACAAATACCATTCTGGCTAGCGCAAAAGATCACCCAAATAGAGGCGGTGTTTCCAGACACCACCCCGCTAGAAAAACACAGGATTCTGACTATCTGTCTTCCAATGGGAATCGCACCCCACATTGAGGACTGTGACACTTGGGGTACAGTCTTTGCTTCAATTTACACAAAAACGCACGGTGTTCCATCCATTTCGGTAATACCAGATGTGCTGAAACAAATTCAAGACGAATATGGTCCAGAACCCGCTTTAACTCTTGGTATGAAATTACTGAAAGACTTCAAGCAGGTCTCGGCTATATTATTAGCCAACATAAAAGGTGAAGCAGCAAATGTGGCGATCCACCAGAGGTTAAAGGAGACAGATTTAGCAGACCAACCAGCTGAAATTGCCAGAATCATAGAAAAATCCTATGAGGAACTAGGTAGAGATAGTTTAGGTGGAATACCAGTAAAACCACAACTGATTGAAAGTCCTGAAAAAATATTTTTTTATAATAATTCAACATCACAGAAAAAGAACTGGGATGGAAACAAACAATCCAATCCTAAAGAAAAGAAATTCCAGTCCAGAGGAAGGTCTCCTAGGCGAAGGGAGAAATCTCCGAACCAAAGACACAGGTCACCTCAGAGTGACCCCTCTGGGAAAAGATACAACCTTAGAAATAGGGATAATATAAAGAAGCCTGATAGATATCAAGACATTGATACACGTCCCTCTCAATCTTTTCAGACTTCCTCGCAGAAATCGGAAAGAAGAGGACGATCAGAACAAAGAGAAGAGCACGCCAAGTCCAAAGACAAGGAACCTGCTCATCTAAAAAAGAAATTACAATTTCCAAAAAAGAAGGTAGCCAGTATCAAGGTAGTTAACAATGCCGAGAATACTGAGGACACAACTGAAAAACGGAGAATGGGCTCAGACAATGCTAGACAGCGCAGCAGAAGTGAGCATAGCTCGCAAAGTCCTTATGAATCATCTGGAGACAGTGGACACGAATGAATATCTTCAAGTGGAAACTGCAGACACCAGAGTTAGCAAACCTCACAAAATATACGAAATAACATTACGTATAGAGGGGGATAAGACTAGAAAAATAAGGGGACTATTTTGGGACAATCTCTCCAAGGGCTATGATATCCTTCTAGCTGAGAAAGACTGGCCACCAGAGTTTGTCAGGGAGTGCCCTCATGGCGAAGAAGTAATTATGCCTGCCTTCTCAAATCATATCCCAATTCATAAAAAATACACACTTGCCAGAAAGTGGGCAGTAGCTCTTGCTCCTGCTTTATATAAAAATCACGTGGGATGGGATGAGGATTCTCCTCCTCACAAAATCCAGTTAAAATCACAACCTACTGCACAAAGGCAGTACCCAATTAAGCAAGAAGCTAAAAAACAGGTAAAAGAAATCCTAGATCAGCTAGAATACCAGGGGGTGATTGAAACTTGCACCTCACAAATGAACAACCCTTTGTTTCCGGTCTCCAAACCAGACAATTCGTACCGTCTAGTTTTGGATTACCGACACCTTAACTCATGTTGCAAAACTTTTGCAGTGCAAAACTCACATAGTGCTGCACTAATGAATAACATAGTGCGCAAAAAATACAAAACGACATTAGACATCTCTAATGGATTCTTTTGTCAAAACATAGCACCAGAGAGCAGATATTTGTCTGCATTCTCATTAAATGGCACTCAAAAACAATTCTGTCGGTTAGCCCAGGGGTACAAGAACAGCCCGGGAGTATTCTCAGCGAGAGTAACAGAATTACTACAAATATATGATGATGAAGCATTATCTTATGTCGATGACATTTATTTAACAGATGATGACTTGGATACTCACTTGAAGAGAGTGAACACCATAATACTTGGGTTCGCAGCAGAGGGTTACAAATTCAACTTTAAAAAATCCAGAATTGCCCATCTGACAGTCCTGTTCTTTGGATATGAATTATCAAGTGAAGGCAAAAGCCTGGCTGACAATTTCCTAGAGAAATGTGCCGTAATCCAAGCACCTAGAACACTAAAAAACCTACAGTCAATTCTAGGCTTCCTAAATTTCGGAAGAACATACATTGCAAATTACGCAGAAAGGGTCAAACCCCTTTATGATCTAATAAAACCAGATTTTAAAAGATCCAATTGGACTCAAATACACACAGAAATTCTGAGATCCTTACAAACGGACATGCTAATTAAAACAAAATTAGAAACACGTGATAACACACGCAATCTTGTGATTCGAGTCATCCCAGGAAGATGCGGATTCACATACCTGACCTCTAATGAGGGAGAAAAGGTACCAATTGCATTCAAATCACACTTGTACACAGAAGCTGAAAAGAATTTCAGCAGTACAGAAAAAATTGTTCATGCAGTTCAAACCGCAATAGCTAGAGAAAAAGATCAAGCGGACGGTAGACACATCACAGTCAGAACAGCAGAATCAGCCTTTGAGGCACTAACAACACCGTGTAATTTACCAACAACAACATTGAATCCAAAGTGGATACAATGGGTGAATTCAATCACAACGGACAAAGTATACTATTACCTTGATCCAGAACTAGAAGAGTTGAAAAATCTAGAATATGAAAGAATATTCCCTCTGCCAATCGACATTCTGCCTTTACGACATTACGCCTGTGTAATTTATACAGACGGACATGTTCAATCAACCTCCCGTTTGGGGAGAACAAGCATACAACCCCACATGTGGGATTAAAAAAGAAGTGTGGCGCGGAGGTAATCTAAGACCTCTATTAACAAAAACGCACTCAGTTGAAACTAATTCAGAACAACAGACTGAAATAACAGCATTGAAAATGGCGCTAGATAATGCGGATCGCGAATTCCCGACACTTATAGTGTCTGATTCATATTACTGCGTCAAATCATATAACAAGGATTTGCAGACATGGATTCAAAACAGTTACAAAGATGACACAGATGCACCAATAAAGCAGAAATTGCTCTGGGAACAAATAGCTCTTTTACAAAAAGAACTACCAAAGACTCACGTGACACACTCACTGAGTCATCAACGTGATGGCGTTCACGTTGCAGGGAATTCATTGGCTGAAACAGCCACAGCGGCAGCCACTAAATCGGCTTCCGTAGTTCGAAAAAAGCGTACATTAAAATACATTGAGGGTGAAACAGTGCTGGCGGTGAAAACGTCATCAAAAGGCGACTGCTCAGCGCTACCGATCAACTATCCACTCAATTATACATACATAATCGATGCAAACTCCGTCCCTTTTGCTCGAATCCCTGGAGTGGGGGATAGAGTGATTCCAAACATGGACAGGAGAAACTTGTTAATCGCAGACGCACATATGGGCGAGGGTCTTAGACACCTCAAACTAAAAGATTCTCTGGAAGGATTACAATCAAGGTACTGGTGGCCAGGCATGAGCTTACATCACACCATGTTTGTAAAAAACTGCCCAAACTGCAACAGATATCTCAGTGGGGAGAGAAACAGTGTAATACCTCGTTGTTTCACTCCAGGAAAAATCAGGAGTAAAAAGCAAGGCTTGCGATTAACATATACAGGCTAGTTTCCACTTATAATGTAGATCACCAGCACTCGGCTGACGTCTGGACTGTTATACAAAGATTTGCGAGTCTAAATGGCATATACGCTAAGAGCATGCTACGTCTGACCATTGTTTTCACTCTAGCCCTCCAGCTTGAGGGGAAACATGGCCAAATGAGCATAGCACAGCGGGAATCTTCTCACTTCCTTCCTGAGGGATACGGGATGGTGTAAAGAAAAAACCAAGGCATAAAGCAATCTATAACGGAAAGGGTATTAGGTTCGGGAGCTGGGTGGGTCAAACATCTAATAAGTGTCCAACGTAGTCTAAATAACTTGCCAAGAAATTCTCTGAAGGGATTCAGTGCGTACGAATTATTATTTGGAACTAGGATGTTGATCTCTGACATTGATAGTCAGACTTCAGTGGTGAAAGAAAAAAGCTTTGATATCAAAGACCGTTTGGCTATTTTGCAGGACTTAAACAAAACAAGAAAAGACCTGAGCAACATAAAGTTGAAACAGCAGCCAACAACCACTGAAGAACCACCACCAGTCCCAGCAAGACCTGTCTGGATTCCAAAAGTCGGGGATCTAGTCAGGGAAAAGATCGCGGTAAAGAAGGAATTTGGGCCTTCTTACAGAAAAGCAGTTCCTGTCTTGTCTGTCAACGGGACAAGATCAGTTGTACTACCGCCACTTGCTGGTAAAAAGGAGAACCGAGTTGTATCCATCGACCTGGTAAAACCACAATCATGTGGCCGATAACAAACAGTAGGCCAAGTGGACTCCCAATAAGTAGCAGAACACCAAGGTTTGCTACCAGTACAGAGGTCCTAACAAAGAGGCTCATCACATTCGAAACGCCTACAGAAGAACAACAAGGACTATGCAACAATGCAATGGAACTTAGACCTCTGAAAACCCAACTAAAAACATTTAGCAGAGACACACCAATCTATAATGAAGTACCAAGTGCAAATGCAAGAAACAGTAATCCTGAACCGATTGGAACAATTGACAGAACTGCAGCCGGCTACTTCATAAACTTCGATGATTCCTCTGAAAGCCTCAGTGAATCAAAGACACAGCCATCATCAAAAACCTTTAAAGATAAAGCTAAAGAACTTTTGAAACAACTAAAAGAAACATATCTGATTTCTCCATGGATTGAATTTTGGGTGGGTTTTGGTGCATTTATCCTCATACTTTGGCTCATCATGATACTAACATTGGGACGCTTCATTGAGGGAAAATATGCTAAAATGGACACAGCAAGTCAGAAAATCAACTTGATGCTCAAACCACACACATCTTCACACGTCGAGAAAAGAGAACTTTCTTCAGTCAACTTCACAGCCAATCCTATACCGGGTGGGGTAGCATGGGACAACACTGACTACGAAATTTATGGTCCGGTTGAAATCCTGAGATATCCACACCAAATTAAGATCTCCTTGAGTGACTTTGTAAAACCAAACTCATTTGCTGATGATTGGGACTTCGAAAGCATTAATAATATGATGTCTGACTTAGTGATGTCTGCTAAATTTACCAAACATGATTATTTGCAGGGTTCTACAAATTATGATAGTATGTATTGCTATAACCACTATGGTAACCATTTTTTACATAAATCTGCACAACCTAGAAATGTTTTAAATTATAATCAATGGGAACATTGTGCAACACCTCCAAAAGGAAGCTCAAGAACCGTTTATGACAAATATTCGTACTTTTCAGGTTTTAACACAAGTAATGCTGAAGCATTTTATTTCAAATTGTCAAATAAGACAGGAACTAAGACCATGATAACAAACACAAAATTGATATATTCAGACGCATTCTTTGAAAAAATGAATACTTTTGGTTTTGATTATTGGGACAAAAATGTTGAATTGAAAAGTGTTTGGGGCACAAAAGAATGGCAAGTACAGGGTATAGAATCTTTGTTTAGAGCCTGCATGATCCCAGAACAAATTATATTTTTAAATGACACTGTTCAACAAACTACCTGTCTTGGCCTAGCCAAAATCAAAGACTTAAATAAACCGTCTATTCCAAAGCCAACAATGTTCAGCAATAGCTCTGATACAGATGAAGATATAGACGTAAATTATGTATTAAACCAAAACAGAACACATCCAGATTGGAAACAGTGGTTGATCTGGCCCACAGATACTAATAACTGTCAAGACAGATTCCTGAACAAAACACAGGGGTTCAAAATGACCAGGCCAGACCCTAGATATCCTCAAAGACATCATCCAGGGATAATAACCACCTACAGTGTGGGCAAATTATGCCTTCAGTGGCTACAAACTTCCACAATGGCAGAAATTAAGCAACACCTAACTTTACTTACTGATGGTGCTGACTTGCGTGATTTCATTATGGGACCACGCAAACAGCGTCAAAAGCGTTTCATAGCAGCCTCTGTATATGCAGCATACAATGAGGCCTGGAAGGTTACACAAATTGAAACAGCCGAGAGAATACGGGAAATTGACCGTATTAATTTGGAAAAATCACTTTCTGTAGTGGACAATGGGTTAATGACTCTGTCCTCCAGAATTTTTTCTTTGGACAGCATTGTGTCTTCAGCAATCGACATATTATCGCAGGACTTACTGTTGTTACAACACGGTCAGTCTCAATTGCGTTCTATTGTACAGCTTGGCTGGACGTTACAAAATCTGCGTTCAGGCTATGTGCCTTGGCGTTTAATCAACACAACGTCATTATTCCAAATCTTTAACCTTACTGATAGACAAATCAGTATGGCGCAAAAGGGTGCTGATTATACAATCTTGAGCATTGAAAAACTCGAAAGATTACCAGTGACAATGTCGGAACGACCTGTCAGTGAATGGATAATACATGGGATAATAAATATTCCAATCTCAACCTTCAGGTTTCAATACTGCCAAATATATATACAGGCTGGCATGTATGAGAAATTGGGAAAGGGGTACATTAAAACAACATGGAACCTGCCCTATTCACATGCATGTGTCAGTAATAAAGGACAGAAAGTGTTTCTTAGTGGCAATAATTGTGCGATGTCACTAAGCGGCACGCTTCTGTGTAACGGAATTAGTTTGCATGGAGCCTGTGAAGGGAATTCATACAACCTTTCATGTCACCAGCAAGGCGCACCTGCAACTGAGATAGAACCATTCTTTCAAAGACTCTATAATGGGAGTTACATTCTAATTGTAGATCGCAGATGTTGTAGTCTTATGCCCGGGACTCCTTATCTCGTAACTACGACTGCGAAGGTCAAGTGCTGTGGACGCTCATTGTTCCCCAGCTCCTTTCCAGACAGGGAGGCAAGGGCATGGCCCAATTTGAAAATTACTTCTATTCGAATAGATACTTTAAGCAGAATGAAAACAGTGCTTCTTCAGACGCCTACAAGGCTCACGTCATCAAAAGAAACGTATGAACTACAAGTCGCAAGGACGACTGCAGAGATACATTCATTGTTATCAACTAATTCCCCCATACATTTCGCAGAAATACTAAACGAAATCTTAAATATTTCTGATACCAATGGGGTCTCAAAGGTATTTAAGACAGTATTTTCGATGGCATTAACACCATTCAAAGCCATACTGGGTATTTTTCCAGATTTCGTCCATTCGATTTTTGGCGGACTTCCCCTGATCTTGGGACTAATTGCAGGAATCCTATTCTTGGTCCTTATTTTTCGTTATGGCAACCCATGTCACAGACAAAACTCTTGCGACAAGGGAAGAAACAATCCTAGCCATTGGATACCGGGACCGGATATCAAAAATCCTGGGACTCTCCCGGCTTAGAGACCTGAACATGACTTGGTTTCTATCATTTCGACCAATGTGGCAAAGGTGTGTTTTACCTGTATTAAGGTGCCTGCTATGGGGAGAAGAATGCGTGTTAGACACCTGTCTGACGCTACAATCGGATGCGCCAATGGATGCAGAAACATTGTTGAGCCCGATCAAGGTTCATGCTTTGTGCTGCCCTCAAAGGCTACCAATCCTGATGACGGCATTCGTGGAAGCTTCACCACTACGATTGAGGGGTAGTGAAGTTCAAGATGAAAGCAGCATCGAACAGGTACGACCTTCTGTCAGCAATGCAAATCAGAATGTCAATGGAGACAATCATGCGCACGAATGCATGGTTACACCTTTTTCCGAGTTAGTGGAACTTTCTCAGGAAGCTGTTGACAGTTTTTTCGAAAGCCTAAATGATATGATGTTCTCAAAAGAGCAGAAATAGAGACTTTTGAGCAAACTCGCACACGGCGTTCCCTGAATTCGGCCTTCAACTTTAAAAATAAAGTCACATGAACAATTTTCCCTCCAGTTCACGGACAGCAATTTTTCAGCAGCCCCATAATATTTTGCATATTTTTCGGGACACTATCTTCTGCTTAAAGTAAGAACTATTCTTAGAGAACTAAGGTTTCTAAATTTTAGATAGCTTATAGACATTAGCTGCCCGCTGGTATGTTCATAAATATTTTATTCTGTGATGGAATGGTCTCGAACTTTTTTTCTGTATTAAGAGCCATTTCATATGTAAATTCTCAATATACCAAATAGCAATAATGTATACAAATGTGTGATTACTTTGGCATTATTCTACAGCTTGAGTGCATACAATACATATGACTACAAATTTTCCGTATATTTGAACAATTTCAAAATGCATTTATGTATTTCGGGGTGGTAAGGTATACACTATACTCTATAGTATGTTTTACTATGCATAGATTAGTAATTATGTCCATAGTTAGCGTGGAGTGGGTGTGATGTATTCCTATAGGTCCTGAATCGATCCCCCTATTCCTGACCCTATTCTGGTTAACAAACCAACAAGTTAACTAGCAGTCAGCCCATGAGGCAGAAAACCCCCATGATGCAGATACCGTTATCTGACGCAGTCACACTACGGCACAGGAACGTGTTATCTGATTAGGTCATAACGCTTGCGATCTAATTAGACAAGCGATATTCCTCCAGCCCCTGATAAGGCATACGGAGTTCTCATAACAAATCAAACCTATGACAACCTGGGCAAAACCCTGCGGCCATTGTTTTGATTTCACTGAGAACTTCAGCAAAAGAATGTGCTAACGAGCAAGTCGTATGACATCCTTATTGACGTATCTATGTCCATCCTTACGTCAATCTCGGCACCTTAAAGGTATAAATATTACCGATATTGCCCTATGCAAACACACGCGGTGGTGACGAGACGGAGCAGCCATACTTGCCGAAGCCCAGAGCAGAGCAGACCCCGCTGGCGCAGCCCCGCCTTCCTGACGCGCTGAGAACGAGACGCGCTGCTTTCTCCTGCCGAGAAATCCAGCACCGGCGCTTCCGGGTAGCCCTCGCAGGCAGCCTGGAATATCGAGACCAGAGAGAGAGATACCATCCCTCATTCATCCTAACTTCCAGGTACAAAACTGAATAACCCCTCACAGAGAATTCTTTAGTTATTCACTTGGCAAAACAAACTTAACTTAAACTGTAACTTTCTATTCCCGCCCACGCATTAGACTTAGGTCAGGTACACGGGGTAGGCGTATTTAGAAACACCAGTTGAGTACGTTTAGTCAAATGTATATGTGTATGTAATATATTTTAATCATTTTAAACCTTCATATGGCTTAGAAACCATATCAATGTTTTTACAGTATTATTTTATACGTCTGCTTTTAATGTATGCACTTTACTTAACTATAAGTATTGCAATAATATCGATCCATTTCTCTTGTACGAGAAAAGAGACTGATCAATAAATAACACCTTTTTATTGAACACGCCCGTCTCTTCCTTTCTCTACAATCTGATGAGACTAAGAATGCACGTACTGACTGAGTAAAATAAATTGCCTTTTGTTCACACGACTCTCGAGATATACTCTTGATTAGGGGAGAGCAAAGTTGTCATGTTCTATGGTTGTCAGAAACTAAATCCCTTCTTGTCTAATCAGGAGAGTTAATTCTTTCCTGAACATTCGAGAAAGTTTCTAGTGAACTCTGAGCTAAGCTGGCAAACCCAAAACTTTAAGTCTAATATCGACAGTAGTAGACCTAGTTAACGTCTGGTCTAGGCCTTTACTATTGAAGGTATTATTCCAATGCGCAGAGCCTATTGGGATGATAGGAACTACACTACATTCCGAAAAGGATAACTTCAGTTTTGTCAGTGTTGAGTTTGAGGCAGGTGGCTCTCATCCAGTTGGCAACATCGGTCAGGACATTATGGAAGTTCGCTCTAGTGGTGTCTGTCTCTTTGGAGAGGGAGAGCACGAGTTGGGTGTCATCAGCGTAGGAGATGGTGTTGAAACCGTGGCTGCAATTGATGATGGCCAGCGGAATCATGTAGACGTTGAACAGTGTGGGGCTGAGTAAGGAGCCCTGGGGTACACTGCAGATGAAGCTCTTGGGGTCAGAGATGTACGGTAGGAGGCAGATTCTTTGAGTGCGTCCAGTGAGAAAAGAGGATAGTAGCTTGAGAACTCTGCCATAGATGCCGATGTGATGGAGTCTTTGGATGAGGAGGTGGTGGGAGACTGTGCTGAAGGCCGCTGACAGGTTGAAGAGGATCAGGGCTGCAGACTCACAGTGGCCGAGGATGGATCTGACATCGTCTGTTGTGGCCTGTAAGGGCCACAAGTTAAACAGTCAAATGCAAACACCAAATTATATCTCATTAAAAGCAGATTGAGTTAATCACCAAATGGGCTGTGTTCAAACTCTGTAAGCTTATACCCATCAGTACACATCAGAGCATGGGACATTGAAGATGACAGGTGATTTTTTTTGCTTTAAAGTCACCCCTCCAAACAATAATGTAACTGTAATTTATACTATTCAAACTTCGCTCGATTTCCTCGTGTAGTGCTTTAGATATAGCAGAGTTGTTGCCATTGAAGACATTGTTATAGAAATACACCAATTGCATGAGCTATGTGAGGCATTTTATAAGCAACATTTGATAACAGTGGGAGTCCAAATTCGTCCACAACCTCACGCGGAAATGTAAGGGATACTAATACAATTAGCCCACCCCTGGCCTTCCCCATAGATCTCGATATAGCTAGAGTGTAATAAGTCACGTAGCTATCAATAAAAACAGTTTCTACCAGCCATGTTTCTTGTATGTAAAGTACTGCATAAGGTTTGATCAAATGTAAGTAGTCTGGGTTAGTCAGTTTTGTAGCCAGACTTGCCACATTCCATGATGTAAAAATTAACAGATCAGCTCCACTGCTTCCGTAGCACTTCCTGGCTGGGCTTATCTCAATGGAGGTGGGTGAGGTAGGTGGATCTGACATAGGCACCAAGTGTTTTGCAATATGGAATGCTACAACATTATCTGGAGATTGAGTGAAAGCAGTTTCCTGAATTGTGAGTCAGTCCAATTGATCAAGCTGTAACAAAGGCAAAAACCTATTGTAGTGGCTATAGGGTTGGGGATTTCTTGCTGGTCTGTCACTGAAAAACCACAATGGGGCCGTCTAGCCACTGTATCCAAATCCAAAGGCAAATCCAAAGAATACGAATAATTTGACTTCTTACATTTAGAGCGGTTGCCTTGCATATAAATAGTATGCTGAGAGAATTATGCTTGGTATTAGATGTTACATACAAGAGTTTGAACCCGAATTAACATTACAAGATGTGTGGTAATTACCACACTTTTCGCCCCACATGAATTTTCTGCCTATGTGTCCTTTGTGTTCATTGGAATGGTCTCAAATGATTTTGTTAATTATTTTCAATTGGTTGTTATCAGTAAACAGCAGTGCACAGCAATTACACAATTAAGTCTTAATTACTGTCTGTTTAAGTAAGAACATCATATTGGTTGCTCATCAGTCTCTGCAAGGAGTCTATTTCTTGATGGTAATCTCACACATGCCTCATATCCTGCGACACTTCTGGGGGCATCCCCTTGACTTATAAACATATTCTCCACGTTTGCTCAGTAATCCACGTCTTCGGCCATTTCCCAAAGAGGGAGCCGTGTTGAGTTGTCAGTTGTGGGCAAAACCTCTTTCTGCAAATAATATTCGCATTGCTACAAAATGTATGGGTCTCCATGGCCTCCTATTTGTCCTTTAGACCTAGAAGTGCCATCCTGGGGTCGAGCTGGGGTGACCGCCCTGATCCCATCAGAAGCGGCCGCTCCTCACGCTGCTCCCTGCTCTACCTGCCGCCTGGTATCGTAGCGCTATACCGCCATACTGCTGTCTGCTACCTCGCCTTGCTCCCACAATTGCTATTGCCTGATTGATTATCACAATTATATCGTAGCGCTAGATTGCCTGATTGTTTATTAATTGCTAATCATAATTATATTGTAGCGCTAGATTGCCAAAGTGCGCTTTAACATTCTTTTCAATTGTGCTGTGCTGCCTGTAGAATCCATTTGTGCCTGATTGTGCCGGTGCCACTGCCATTTGCATCGCGTTTATTGTGACTGTGCCCCAATCCTGTTTCGATTTTGGCTTGCTGCCATTTTGTTGTTGTTGTCGTGCCTCCCTGCCCGGATCTCCACCCTGCTCCCGCCTCCCAGCTGCTACTCCCTCCCACTGATACTGTAAGCCCTGCTCTCCCGTGGTAACGCTGTGACCGCCCTGATCCCATCAGAAGCAGCCGCTCCTCACGCTGCTCCCTGCTCTACCTGCCGCCTGGTATCGTAGCGCTATACCGCCATACTGCTGTCTGCTACCTCGCCTTGCTCCCACAATTGCTATTGCCTGATTGATTATCACAATTATATTGTAGCGCTAGATTGCCTGATTGTTTATTAATTGCTAATCATAATTATATCGTAGCGCTAGATTGCCAAAGTGCGCTTTAACATTCTTTTCAATTGTGCTGTGCTGCCTGTAGAATCCATTTGTGCCTGATTGTGCCGGTGCCACTGCCATTTGCATCGCGTTTATTGTGACTGTGCCCCAATCCTGTTTCGATTTTGGCTTGCTGCCATCTTGTTGTTGTTGTCATGCCTCCCTGCCCGGATCTCCACCCCGCTCCCGCCTCCCAGCTGCTCCTCCCTCGCCCCTCCCCCTCCACTACCCACATATGACAGATGCCTCCGCGCGCAGCGTTCACGCGCAGCGGCCGCGTCACATGCGTGCCGAAGGTGCGCCAAAGGTAAGCCCGTCTACGCCCGTCCACGCCTGGACCGCGCCCAGCGCCAGACCCCCTGTCCTCCGCAAAATCCACCTCACCCGCATAAAGTACGACGCTGTCACCCTCTCGGCACTCAACCCCGGCCGTCTCCCAGACTGCTACCAAGCCGCCCCAGGACACACCCATGGACCCTTCACCTGCCACTCCTGCAAGTTCGCCTGCATCAGGACCCACACCAAATCCGCAGACTCCAACAAGAGCTCCGACACTAACCACCTAAAGTGCATCCTACTCAACACCCGCTCGGTCCACAGACACGCCATTGAACTCTGGAACCTACTCGACACTACATTACCGGATGTCGCCTTTCTTACAGAAACATGGATGAACGCCTCATCAGCACCCGACATCGCCATAGCCATCCCGGACGGCTACAAGATCATCCGGAAGGACCGCACCAACCAAACAGGAGGAGGCATCGCCATCGTCCATAAAAACACCATCCGCATCACGACCAGTTCCGACGACAACCTCACGTCCGCCGAACACCTCCACTTCCAGATCCACACAGACCCCAAGACCACACTCAGAGGCACCCTTATCTACAGACCACCAGGACCCCGCACACATTTCAACGATGACATCACGGACTTCATCAGCCCACACGCCCTCCCCTCCGAGGACTATATTCTACTGGGAGACCTCAACTACCACCTGGAAAAGAAAAACGACTCCAACATCACCACCTTTCTGGACAACCTGGCCAACCTCGGACTCGAACAACTTGTCAATACCCCCACCTACTATGCCGGACACACGCTCGATCCAATCTTCACCTCCAGCAAGCACATCTCCTTCAATCACAACACAACGCTCCACTGGACGGACCACAGCTGCATTCACTTCAACTACAATAAGACCATGACCCACAACCCCCCACAACCTATTCCCCGAAGAAACTGGAACAAAATTACTACCGACCAGCTCTTCACATCGCTTCACCAAAACCCTCCTGCCAAACCATCAGACCCAAACCAAGCAGCCACCAACCTCACACAATGGATCACCCACAGCGCAGACGAACTAGCACCCTTAAAAAACCATCAAATCAAGCAAGGTAACAAAAAAGCCCCCTGGTTCAATGACGACCTTAAGAAATCCAAGAAGTTATGTCGCACCCTCGAGAAAACCTGGAGAAAAAACCCAACCACTGACAACCTGACCACCTTCAAGAACGCAACCCGCAAACACCACCAACTGATCCGTTCCTCCAAGAAATCAGCATTCAAGGATCGACTGGACAACAACGCCCACAACAGCAAGGAACTATTCAACATCGTCAAAGAATTTACCAACCCCACCTCCGGCACCAACGACATCACTCCCTCCCAAGACCTCTGCGACTCCCTAGCCTCCTTTTTCTACAACAAAATCGCCGACATACATAACAGCTTTGAAAACCAGCACGGAGACCAATCCACTCCACCCACCTCCGAACCAACACCCCCCTCTAACAACCTCCTCGCCTGGAACCCAATCTCCACTGAAGACACCATCCGCCTGATGAACTCCATCCACTCAGGATCGCCAACCGACCCATGTCCCCACAACATTTTCAACAAAGCAGACTCCATCATCGCACCCCATCTCCGAGACGTCATCAACTGCTCCCTCAACTCCGCTACCTTCCCGGAAAGCTGGAAACATGCGGAACTCAGCGCCCTTCTGAAGAAACCCACAGCAGACCCCACTGAACTCAAGAACTACCGCCCTATACCGCTCCTCCCATTCCCTACCAAAGTGATTGAGAAAGCTGTCAACAGTCGCCTTCCTCGAAACCAACAAATCCCTCGACCCATCACAATCCGGCTTCCGAGCCAAACACAGCACCGAAACCGCACTCATCACAGCAACAGATGACATCCGAACCCTACTGGACAACGGAGAAACAACTGCCCTCATCCTACTTGACCTCTCCGCAGCCTTCGACACAGTCTGTCATAGCACCCTCATACAACGCCTCAGCAACATCAGAATACAAGGAAAAGCATTGGACTGGATCATCTCGTTCCTCGCCGGAAGAACCCAGAGAGTCCGCCTCCCCCCTTTTAGATCAGAGGCCACCGAAGTCATCTGCGGCGTACCACAAGGGTCATCACTCAGTCCCACCCTCTTCAACGTATACATGAGTCCCCAAGCATCCATCGCACGCCAACACAACCTCAACATCATCTCCTATGCAGACGACACCCAGCTAATCCTCTCCCTCACCAAAGACCCTAACACCTCCAAAACCAACTTACACGAAGGAATGAAAGAAGTAGCCGAATGGATGAAGAACAGCCGTCTTAAACTAAACTCGGACAAAACGGAAGTCCTCATCTTAGGATCATCCCCCTCCGCCTGGGACGACTCATGGTGGCCACCAGCCCTGGGAACCGCACCCATACCTACGGACCAAGCACGTAACCTGGGCTTCATCCTGGACTCCTCCCTCTCGATGACCAAACAAGTCAACGCCGTCTCATCCTCATGCTTCAACATCCTACGCATGCTCAAAAAAATCTTCCGCTGGATCCCCACCGAAACAAGAAAGACAGTCACCCATGCACTTGCCACAAGCCGACTGGACTACGGAAACACCCTCTACGCCGGAACCACAGCCAAACTACAGAAAAAACTCCAACGCATCCAAAACGTCTCAGCCAGACTCATACTGGACATCCCCCGCCAAGCTCACATTTCCGGTCACCTGAAAGAACTCCACTGGCTCCCCGTCAACAAGAGAATAACGTTCCGTCTCCTCACCCATGCACATAAAGCCCTCTACGACCTAGGACCCGAATGCCTCAACACGCGACTTTCCTTCTACACCCCCACCCGCCAACTACGATCATCCAATCAAGCCCTTGCCGCATTTCCGCGCATCCATAGATCCACCATGGGAGGAAGAACCTTCTCCTACCTAGCGGCCAAAACCTGGAATTCTCTCCCCACCCACCTCCGCCTTGTACAGAACCACCTCTCCTTCAGAAAGCAACTTAAAACTTGGATATTCGATAAGTAAAGTACCCCCCCCCTCTCCTTCCCCCCCAAGTGCCTTGAGACCCTCTGGGTGAGTAGTGCGCTATACAAATTTCCGAACTTGAACTTGAGCTTAAATGTTCTAACCACGAACTGAGATAATGTATTATGTATCTGAGACCAGTACATTTATATAATTAGGCATTACGAGACCATGTGAAAGTACCCAGGCACACCAAGCATGCTTCACCTTGTGGTAGTAGACTTGCTGCAAATACTTCAACTGAATGATTCTGAGTCACATGGACACAGCGAGGACTCCAGGGGCCATATTTGCTTCGATCGTGGAGAGGGCACCAAGGTTTTTAGCACAAGTGTCTAGAAAATGGCGTATTTGCAGATATCGGTAAATTGCAACTTGTGCATATCATTAGTCTCCAATAATTGAGCAAATGACCTAATGTGGTCCCCCTCTCAAATGCCCCTATAAAGTCCCATGAGCGGAAATCTTGGAGGCCAGTCGTATGTGGAACCATGTACCCTGCCACCACGAGGTTTTTGCGATCAGGACCCCCACCCATATAATCCATTGAAGTGCAAAATAATGTCATCCTGGTAGACTGAGGAAGATCTAATTGTTTGTATGGGCTACAGAGCTTAAGTATAACAAGATTTTCTATACATTCTCTAAACCCGCCGCAAAGTCCTAGAACACCCTTCTCCTTCACCTCCGTACTTCACCCTCACTGACCTACTTTAGGAAGGGACTCAAGACCTGGCTCTTCGACTGACACCTGCAGCACCGCACCTTGATACCCTCTCGGGTGAAAAGCTGCGCAATATAAGTACCGCTTGAGTGATATGATTGGTACATTCCAATTTGGATCAAACTTACGGATCGTTGTGTTCTGCAAAGAGCCAGTCATTGATAGGCATCACTTAGCTGCCCAGTAATATACTTTGATATCTGCCAGTATCAACCCCTTTCAAAATGGTGCGAGGCCGCCCATAAAAATGCTATAATTGCAACTGCAGTGATTGGAAGGAGATGTGGGATTTTCATGTGGAAAGGGCACAAAGCAAGGCAGGAAGCAAGATCGTTTCGCATGATGGTGCCATGCCTGGATGTCTCGTCTGGCTTGAGAGATTAGGGGTTCTGCGTTCAGTTCTCAGGCACTATTCTCTGTAAATGCACAGATACATTCCTGCCGATGTATTTAAGATGTTCAGTGGCTGTTTGCAAGTTAATCACTGCATCGATGTTGCATTGATCCCCCATCATCAGCACATATATTAAAAGTGAGGACGGAGGCGTCGCCATATATATTTGTAGCATGTGCATCAGTCTGAGCAGAGAAGTCACTGGGGATTGTATATACATTAAGAGGTCGTTCGCATGTAGCAACATTCTGTCCTCCCCTGATGTGTCCCCTAATCCACGGAGTTGTGTGTCTCTTCGGACCCACTCTGCGCACGGCTCACTGGGAGGTGCAAAAGAGTCTCCACTGTTATTCAATTGTAAAGTGCACCGACACTTGAGTTGGTGCCATAAATAAATATGAAATAGGACGATTATGGGAGCGAACATTTTTGCTTATTCAGGACCCCGTCATAAGTGCTCGCAGTGGATATGTTGCCATCTGTAGTCCTTCCTCCTGCATCAGTCCAGACAGAGTGTACCTGGCCTAAGGTTCAGCAGTCATCACGTAAACGCTCTCTGAGCACTGCGTGACGCACCGTGTCTAGGCCAGCCAGACGTCTGACCAAAGATAAGAATAAGGCACATTAGCTGGGATACCGAGTCAACAAACTTCAGATGGAAGGGCATTTTTGCTACCATATCATGTATATATATATATATTTGTTCCTAGACTTGCTGACCCTGCCGACGGTAATGCATGTCCACTCGCCACAATGACACAGTCGGCCTGTTGCCTTGATACCAACTGCCTGGAAGCACAATTAATACTGCCTAGAATCATTCCTGCACATAAATGAGGAATTATCAACCCTTGACAGTTAAATTGGACATTCCTATTGTATCTAGAGGCTAAAAATACAATATGCTGAAGTGGGTCACAATTAACTGTTTCTATCCTTAGAGCGGTATGTTGCTTTCTAAGATTATCTATTACAAACCCACAAAAGAACTGTATACTTAAGAATGGAAGAATGGAAGAAAGAAAACGTTTCTCCATCTGTGTGAATTACACACACTAGTGGAGAGAACATTTAAGCCAACAGGTGCATGCCTCGCGGTTTTTAGTGAATGATTAAATGTCTCCTATTACTTTAATAGAAATTGTGAATGACGCGTTGTCTGCACACACAATATGACATGATGTCTCCTAAGAATGCACTTCAGTACCCTGCAATTATGGAGTCTATATCGCCAACCAAATCTTTATGCTGACCACAAAATGAGCAATGAAGTTAACTAGTTTTCTGCAGGTTTCCTGGCCTTGTACAGTGCACGTACAGTGCACACACCTCTGGGATTTAGTTTAGGTTCACAGCAAAATGACCAGTTGCAAGTAGTTCTGGAATTCCGCTACATCAGTTTCAGCTCCCAGGTTACACAGGGCTTACATTACAATCTAGGCACAAGGAAGAGATTTCAGATGGGTAGGCTAACAAAAAACCCAGTTGCACCTCAGCTACTGGTTCTCTTGCAGTTGGATCTAACATGTTCTGACTCTAGCACTCTGAAGAATTGGGAGAGTCATTTAACCTTCCCTGCGCCGCAAATTCCTCCGCGGCGCGGGGGCTGGGGGTGGGCGTGGCGCTTCGGTGCTAATGACGGCTCCACGCCGTCATGAGTCACGTGTGGCGTGTGCTCATGACGGTGTGGTGCCGCCGTGACCCCGCCCACTCATGAATTTACCCGCACAGGGGGGGAATTAGTGCCGCATGGGCGGAGCTGCAGTGGCATGACGGCTCCACGCCGTTATGAGCACACGCCTACCACGTGACTCATGACGGCATGGAGCGGTCATGAGCACCCAAGAGGTTAAGAGGGAAAGCATGTTTCACTGGCCACGAGCTGACTCCCTTTCTTCTTGGGTACCAGTAAGGGTCTACCACCACTTGACCTGAAGCAAACAAAAAATAATTGGTTCCAGACATTTATGTTTTAAGTTTTCTTTAGCATTCAGATAGGTAGGTAGGAATCCTGCAGAGTGTCACACAGGGAAATCTTCTTATCTTCATCTGTACCAGACAGATACATACCATCTGGACCTGAGAATGATCACGTAGGAGTGCTTTTTACATTAGCTAAGTGGGAACTTTGTCTGCTCCCCTTATGCTGCTCTATGCGAGTGAGCCAGGGCCAGCAGCAGCTTGCAGTCCCCACAGCTCTACATGGGAAACATCATTTACCACGAAGGCATTACCACTACTCACGTTTACCACGTGACACTTACCACGCAGGGTGCCTTCCACGCAGGGTACCTTCCACGACGTCTTTACCACGGGCTAGGGGGGAGACGTGGTATTCCTTCAAGTCGATCTGCGTGGGCATGGGGGGGCAGAGGGAGGGGGGGGCTCGGAGGGGGGCTGGGGGGGGTCTCCCCCCCCAAAAATAACAAGCAGGTTACTTTAACAAAAAAACGAACATAAATTTAAAAGAAAGAGGAAAGAGCCTCCCCCAAAGACGTGCCGTGTACGTCAAAAAAGCAGTCCTTTTTTTATTTTGGTATACGTGTTTTGACGCTTGTTTCAAAGGAGGATGGAAGTAAGGGCTCGTGGAGAAAGACGTGAAGGTAAGACGTTGCAACGCGTAGTAAAATGCTACGTTGTAAATACCAACGTGGTAAAGCCACTTGCGAGGTAAAATTCGCGTGGTAAAGCCATGCGTGGTAACTGAAATCGTGGTATAATCATATATTCCTCTACATTAGACCCCGGGTCTGGTTTCTCCGGGCCCAGAATTATCAGGCCTGGAGAGCCGCCTATGTGTGTAAAAGGACAATGGGAAGAACTTTAACCGGAGAAATGAGACCACCCCTTTCTAAAGCTCTGTAGGCAATGAGACAAACCTGGAACCATGGACTAGGAGTGTAGAATATTTAATATCTAATGCTGTCAATGATTTTGTTTTACTTATTTACCGAAACACTGCAGATTTAAAGCATATAATATGTTTTCAAGAGAAAATAGTAGCTTAAGGCTCGTGTAATGCAAAGATCCATGTGAGAAAAATCTCTTGAAGACGTGTTTTTAAAAACATAGTTTTTCTAACTATGGGCCTCATTTAGGAGGCTGTGCATCACTTTTACTCCGCCCGGTGCGTCACTTTTTGTGACGCACAAGCAGCGTAAAACATGTGTCTTGTTGCACCATATTTACAAAGTGACACATCTATGTAGATGCGTCACTGTGTAAACCCCTGCGCTACATTATACTTACGCCAAGTATAATGTATGCAGGGGGGCATTCTGACGCAAGAAAGGGTCATAGAAGTGACACAGTGAAATCTATAAGATTTCACTGCGCCACTTCTAGGACACAAATGCGTCAATTTCTTACGTCTGCCTCACAGCAGGCGTAAGACTGACGCAGGCCCTTTCACATGGGACCTGCCCCATCTGAAATGACACATTGCAGGAGTTGCGTCACTTTTGTGACACACTCCAGCAATGCATCACTTTTGCGCCTACAGATACGTCAGAAATACTGACATACCTGTAACTCCTTGCGCCATGATGCGTAATACTGTAAATATGATGCATCAGTGGTGTCGCAAGGAGTGCGCAGTGAAAAGTGACGGATCGCTGTTTTCACGCAGCGATGCGTCACTTTTCATAAATGAGGTCCATTGTTCTTTGCTATTAATTCGGGTATTTTATGATTGACATATTTGGATTCTTTGACTGAGTTTCAGTTTCAACTATAAAATTGTTAGTTGTTTTTAGAGTAACGAAATTCACAAAAACAAAGCTTTTGACAAATATTAAAAAACAGTCAAGGAGGAGCAGAAAAATCGACAAACAAAGCAATAGGGCGAGTAAAGCAAAAACTGTTACAGCTGCAGAACAATGCGCATCTTTTTACGTGACAATTGCACCAGGAAGAGTAAAACATATGCCAAGCTGCACAAACACCTGAAGCACATTTCCATACACAAAATGCGAAAGCAGAAACATTTAATTACGCCGAAGCGTTTTTATTTTCAACCCACTCAAATTACATTCATTTAACAACAAATACCACACACAAGAAGGACAGACATAAGCAACTAGTAAAAGAGAAAGAAAAGTGAGGAACAATAACAAACGTGGGACCGTAGTCCGCCATCAGAATAAATACAGCGACCACATCGTAATAATGCCACAGTAAGTATACACAACCCATTTAGAGTCTGTAGCACACAGATCTACCCGAACCCAGCCACAGCAAACACCGAGTGAGTGTGACATACAGTTGAATTCAGTGAATACATCCTATGAGAGGAGGTAGCACACAAGATATCAGTCCAAGTCAGGAGAAAGAGGAAAGCACCCCAGAGAAAGATTTAAACTAAGGCAAATACAGCAGGGCTTCCATGATACTAAATGTATCCACCATAAAAAGGACCGAAGCAGGACACGTGTTCATGTCTGATGAGATGAAATTACCACGGGCCCATAGATACTACCCAGACATTCACTGGATAGATACTTGGCATCTGAAAACCACCCATCAGCAAGCTATATAGCAGGTCATACACATTCAGTCTTTTATGGCACGCTTTGTCACATTTCTGAGCACATCACGAGAAATTACAGAAACCAAAGTAGACTTCAAAAGTTTCCCGTTGCCAAAGATATTGTTGACTGCACGCACCTCATCACCGAACGGCCAGTGACGCACCCTTTCTATTTCACAACTGCAACTCCTACATACCCTTCAACATCCAGCTGTCATGCGTGGCCCACCTTTGAATCACTAGCAAAACAACTCTTGGCATAGTCAAAGCTATGTCCTATTAGGTGAGTTCAACACCAAGTCTGCACAGACAGACTAACCTATGTACAAAACCACAGTGCAAAACACGCATGATTCTCCCTCATGAGTGGCACATGGGATACAGATTAAAGCCCCGGCTGATGGCGTGCTATCATAGCCTTGCAACCAAGGAACAGAGATTATATAAGAGGACCCACATCTCAAGACGATGCACCAGAAAGATGCTGGTAGCTTACACAAACTACACCTCACACGGTTCCATCAAAGGTATATGTATGCATGAAGTGCTTCTACTGAAGGAAGATGAACTATTGCCTCTGTGTCTCCTGCTGCACACCATAGAGATCAGCAACTGGCTTCCAATCCCTGACAACATGGACACTTTTAGCCAGACCCACCACAACACATCAGGAAGGTAGGGACTACTAGACAACCACCACAAAAGTACTTTCCTTGAAGAGCTGGTGATCACAAGAAGGTAGCAACAGCCTGTAAACTGTGTCACCGAGACACATGCCATTTAGGAGCTTACAAGCAACTAGATTGCTTAAAAGGTCTGAGGAAGTAGTGGGACTACTCATCATTTCCGAACTACTGCCATAAAATGCATGTGATGTGATGAAACCTCAAATCGATGACAAGCATATACAGACAACACTGGAGCCCCTCTAGCTCACTTCAGCTTACACAGGGAAGGAAAGAGAGCCAGAAAGGGTGGGCACTGCCACAACCCTTAGAGAATACCGAGGTGAAGATGGCAGAGTGAGCTGGAAGACCTGGACAGGGTGCTAGAATTTATAAAGTCCAAAAAGGAGGATTTGGGGGCAAGCTACCACAGAAGTAATTTCCGCATCACAGGTGTGCCAGAATCCTCCAACGTTGGCAAAATGGAGGATTTTGTTGAACAGTTGATCCGGAACTGGCTCTCAGGTCCACACATTCACGGAGCTAAAGGCGGCACTGGCCCATGCCAAGAAACTGGACAAGACGCACAGTTCCACCCCTTCCAGTTCTCAGACGACAGCGGACGGTGTTCTGAGTGATAATGACTAAGAACGACTATCGCTCTTTGATGCCTACAGTGTGCACCTGCTGACGAGCGCCTGCCTGGTTCCGGCCGCGTGGCCATCTGTTTACCGGGGCACTCCTGCCCCCGGCTACCATTGACGCTCTCCTGCCCTCCGGTTTGCGGGCCCGGCAAACCACCCATGTTGTTAAAACTTTCACTGTTATTGTCTTTTTGCCAGACTCCCCTCCTTCTCAGATGCTGTGATGATTGTTTCTGGCTTTGTTTTGCCTTGTTCTGCTGTTTACATCCCTATCGAGCCCCAGCGCTTCAGGTGGCCCTGGTTCCCCATCTAATTTATTTGCAGTCCTCTCTAATACGTGGCTTGGCCACCCTGTGCTAGTGACAGGGGTGTCCCCTGAGCTCAGCCACGTCTCTACGGGATGATTTCCCTCAAATTTTCTCTGAAACTTCTATGTCCCTGCTGTGGGTTCCCTGGGTGGGTGGGGTTGGCTTCTCAACCTAATTGGGGTGTTGGTGTGGGTGGGGGGCTTCCCATGGTTTGGTGCCTCATCTTCGAGGCCTGTTGTTGGTTTCGTTCTTTGACCTAGATTGTGCTGTCTCCTTGGTTATGTTGCTCTTAGCATTGCACGTCCTTTCTGCTGAACATCTGGTACTTGCTCTGCATCTGTTCCGCTCCTGCTGCTACCCTATGAACGAAACATCATGACAGCTACTACGCTCTGGACTTGGAACTTCTGTGGTCTCAATGACTATCGGAAGGATCGCATTGTACAAGCACACCTCATCCGCCACAATGTAGTCATCGGTTTCCTTCAAGAAACTCACCCGCTGCCTGCCACTGCCTCTCGGTTGCCCTCCAGACACTGGGGAGAGATTCACTCCTCCTACTACTCCTGTTGTTCTCGTGGGGTGTCTATTCTCATACGTCGAGGGATCCCCTGGCACACTACGAAGGTCATTGCAGATCCTGAGGGGCTCTAGGTTATTGTCCTTGGGTCACTTTCAGCTCAGCCCTTGATCCTCACTGTGATTTATGGCCCTAACACTGACAACCCTAATTTCTTTGCAATGGTTTGGCGACAGATCTCCTCCCTGGGCCCAGCTGCTCTGCTGTGGGGGTGCAACTCTAATATCACGCCCTCAGCTACCCTTGACCGCTCTGGACCCCATGCTTTACACCCGTGATCCACATCCCTTTTGCTCTCCCTATTGGCTGAAACCTGCGTGCTTGATGCGTGGCGACACACCTACCTGGAGGCGCGTGAGGCCACATGCGTCACGGGCACTTTGGGCTGCTGGTCACATTTAGATCACCACCCAGGACACTTTTGCGTGGGTGTTCTCTGTTGAACACATGGCGCGCACGCTCTCCGATTATGCCCCGTCCGCCTCATCCTGCTTCCCCCACACACCCCAAAGTGCATGTTTGCCTTGTGGCTGCCCCCCCAACGCACTACGCGACTCGGTGTTTCGTGACGAGATTCAAACTGCAATAGAGAACTATTTTGAGCTCAATACCGGTTCTGTGGACTCTCCCTCCACACTCTGGCAGGGTTTTAAGGTGGTGATCCGGGGTAAATGTATTTCTAAGCAATCAGATGTATTGCGCTCCATTCGGGTTGTCCTTGAGCGCCTAGAGAGGTAAATCAAGGCACTCGACTCCTCAAACTGTTTCTGCCCCAATCCCGACACCCTCGCGCAGCTCCGGGGTAAACTTTCTGAGTTTGAACAGGAGACCAACAGAGAGCTTTCCTTCTTGGGCAGGGAGGAGAGGGCCTGCCGCTATGGAGAGGGCGATCGCCCGGGTAAAACTTTAGCGAATCTTCTGTGACGGCCTCATACCACTTCCTACATCACAGCGCTTCAGGATGGGGGCCCAGCACGCACCACCTCGCCTTCTGAGGTGGTATCTAGGGGCACCACCTTCTACACCCGCCTCTACACTGCAGAGATCTCTCCTTCGTGTGACTCCTTGACCAATACTTTGACACCCTGGAGCTCCTTTGGCTGGGTAATGGTCACTGCGAGTATCTTGACGAGCCATTTTCTAGGGAGGAGATTTTAGAGTGGTGAGCAAAATAACGATGGATTAAACCCAGATCTGTGACTGGGGGTAAATGAACCCCTCGCCGCCAGACTCCGCCAGCATCACACCCAGAGGGGTCTTGGCTTTGCTGCACGAGTCCTGGTTGTTACATGTACGTGGACGATATCACCCTCTATGTCTGCCATCTCCAGGAGAACCTTGATCCCATCGTCCGTGAGGTGGGGCGCTTCAGGCGTCTCTCGGGCATTCTGGTCAATTGGAGCAAATCTATCCTCTTCCCTCTGGTGGACGCCACTGTCACCTTCACTCCAGACTTCCCATTCCAGTGGGCTTCCGGGCCCACCGGGTATCTAGGCATCTGGCTCAGTCGGGATGTAGGCGAACTCTGGAGGGCAAACTTTGGTTGTGCGGTTGACTGGTTGGAGACTAAGATTCCCATCTGGTGCAGTCTTCCACTATCCTTGGCGGGGCGCATTGCCATCGCTAAGATGGTGGTTCTCCCAAAATTGTTATATTTGTTCCTCAATGTTCCCATTCCTCTCATTGCTGATTTCTACCGCACACTCTGCTCCCTCATCATCTCTCTTGTTTGGGCTGGATGGCAGCTCAGAATTGTATATGATATCCTCATGGTCGCTCTCATGTACGGCGGCATGGGCTCCCCAGATTTCAAATTATAGGCCCTCAGTGCCAAGGCTAGTTTCCTTCACTTCTGGCTGCATCCTACACATTTTCAGCCTCATGTGGCGGTGGAGACCGATCTCGTGGACCCCTCGCCCCTCCAGACTGCCATTCTTGTCCCCGCTAAATGACAGCGCGGCGAGGTCGACACTGTTGAGACTCTTAGCCGGGCTTGGGAGGGCCTCCGGAGGTACTCCGATTCCAGCCTGCTCTCCACCAGTGCCATGCCAATCACATACAACCCGGTCTTTCCCTCACTGCACGCGCAGCGGGTCTGGGGCTGGCCGTGTTGTCAGATCTTTACTCCGATGACAACTTTTTCTCCCTTCCGCCGGACTCCGGCCCAATGGATACACTGCTCTATTATTAGCTTAGAGAGTCTTGCCGGAAGCTACATTCCACTTTCCCTCAGCCCCCTCCCTCGATGGCTTCTCTTGACCTGGTTTATACTTCTCACTCCCCCCGTAAGCTGATTTCCAGACTTTATGCAACCACACCGGCGGCGTCCCCCGTATCGGCTGATCGTGCCCACAACGCCTGGAGCGCAGACCTGGGTACTGATCTTTCCCTGGAGCACCCCATCCTTCTAACTGACTGGAAGAAGTCAGCATTACAGGAAGGTTTTGAAGTGGCTGGCCTCATTCTTGGATAAGCACAGTTTCCAGGTCATCAGGTATTTTTTGATGTCCCGCAGGGCTCTTCTTTGAGCCTTATACTTTATAACATTTATCTCTGCCCTTTATCAGATATCATGTTTCTTCGGCTTCAAGATTGTATCTTACGCAGACTATACCAACCTGATTGTTATGCTGGCACCGGATATAGACTCTGTCTACACTAAAATCTCAACAACTGCCTAGGAAATGTGTCTGAGCGGATGCAGCAAGTTTTTGGAAATTGAATGGTGGGAAAATCGAGGTCCTGTTTTGGGAAGCAATCCATCTCTGGGATGAGATCATTCTGCCATCTTCCCTAGGTGAACGTCCTAACCCAAAGCCAAAGGAATAGAGCCTAGGGATGCCCTTGGACAACCATTTAACCATGGCCTCCCAGGCAAATATGGTGGCTGTTTCGATCTTTGGAGAGCTCTGAGAAAGGTTTTAAAATGGCTCCCGGTAGAATCACAGAGAATCCTAATTCAAGGTCTAATCTTATCACGCCTGGACTGTGGCAACCCGCTGTATTTAGGCAGCCCAGATTATTCAAAATGCTGCCATCTGGATTTTGTCATCACCACCCCCTTTTCTGAATCATTTTGTCCACCATAAGCGTGGAAGGGTATACTCAGATGTGAGTCCCTTGCTCATTGCACCATCAGGATTCAAGCAAGCCGGGCCGACGAGGCTGAAATGCCAGAAACCGGTCCCCGGTAGCTTGTTTCCTTCCCAGTATAGGAATTGGCTTGGTAGTTTGGTTTGCCCTGTTCCCATCATGCACTGGGACAGGAACAGACTAATTTGCATATAGCCAAGTTCTGAGCTGGGATGGTGCAGTGAGCTAAAAAACGGTGATGGATCAAGCCCTGATCTTTGGACTGGGTAAGAGTGGTCTGCTTAATTCAGGCACTCTGTTCATCACCACCCCCTTTTCTGAATCATTTTGTCCACCATAAGCGTGGAAGGGTATACTCAGATGTGAGTCCCTTGCTCATTGCACCATCAGGATTCAAGCAAGCCGGGCCGACGAGGCTGAAATGCCAGAAACCGGTCCCCGGTAGCTTGTTTCCTTCCCAGTATAAGAATTGGCTTGGTAGTTTGGTTTGCCCTGTTCCCATCATGCACTGGGACAGGAACAGACTAATTTGCATATAGCTAAGTTCTGAGCTGGGATGGTGCAGTGAGCTAAAAAACGGTGATGGATCAAGCCCTGATCTTTGGACTGGGTAGGAGTGGTCTGCTTAATTCTGGCACTCTGTTCATCACCACCCCCTTTTCTGAATCATTTTGTCCACCATAAGCGTGGAAGGGTATACTCAGATGTGAGTCCCTTGCTCATTGCACCATCAGGATTCAAGCAAGCCGGGCCGACGACGCCTGAAATGGCAGAAACCGGTCCCCGGAAGCTTGTTTCCTTTCCAGTATAAGAATTGGCTTGGTAGTTTGGTTTGCCCTGTTCCCATCATGCACTGGGACAGGAACAGACTAATTTGCATATAGCCAAGTTCTGAGCTGGGATGGTGCAGTGAGCTAAAAAACGGTGATGGATCAAGCCCTGATCTTTGGACTGGGTAGGAGTGGTCTGCTTAATTCAGGCACTCTGTTCATCACCACCCCCTTTTCTGAATCATCTGGATTTTGTTAGGCATTCAGAAAACTCAGTCAGCCGGCATGGTGCTTAAGTATCTTCACTAGCTGCCCCTAATTTCCAGAGTACAATTTAAGGCATTATGCATTTTACATTGAGTAAAGTACAACACAGGCCCCTCTGTCCTACAGCAACTGGCCACTCCTTATCAGGCAATTAGATACCTGAGATCAAACAATCTTGGATTGCTTTCTGTCTCCAGAATTAAGAGAGCTAGAAGTATCGGTAGGTCCTTTAGGTATCTTGCACCAAAGCTCTGGAACTCCCTGCTTATTGGTATTAGAAGGTAGGACAACATGGCATTGATACAATGTAACACAAAAGTACCAGACACTCAGAAAAGAGGCAGTACTGAGGTCTTCCAACACTGATATTCAGTTAATATAATACCATCATTCCCATTAGATGAATTTGAATTTTCTCTGTTAAAGTCCCACACTGTGCTTGAATTGCTTTGCAAGTACCTGCGCTAAGCAAGAACAACTTGTCTTATGAACACCTATTAAGAACTTATGGTCTCGTAACCACATGGAGCTCCTTCTCTTGCTCTACTTATTAACTATGAAGGAGATCCAGTAGGTCCACGCAAATGCCTGATTTGGAGTTAATCTACATGGAATAAATGGACTCTTTTGTACCGTTGGCAAGGGTAAGGACTTCAGCCCCCAGAGTTCTGTTCACCTAGGAAGTAGGACACATCACCAGCATCCCATATGGGTGCCTTTTTAAGGTCCCTCTTCTCCTGGCAGCGCGGGACGCTTTTGTTATGTTACCAGGGAAAAGGACTTGCCAGGTTTAAGAACGGAACTATTAGCGCCTCTTGCAACGCAGGAGGCAGCACAACAGCGAAGAAAGACTCCTCATACACGGCAAGGAGGTGGGGTGCGAGCAAATGAGCATATTCTTTATAGAATGCAACTATCAGGCTGTCCAATCTTGGGGCCTTGTCAGCTGGCTTACCGGCCATAACCTGGGGAACCTCCTCAACCAAGAAGGATTCATCAAGATATTTTCTATGGCCATCTTCTAGCCACAGTAACAGTAGTGTCAAGATAGTCATTGAAGTTTGGAGGGGGTACTCCCTGCATAGTCCACTAGAGTGAGGAAAAGAAATCGATGATGGCACTTTTAATAGCGGTCGAACCCACACATACTTCTGCATGCTCATCTTGCAATTATACTATATAGTTGCTCGCCTAAGGCAGCCAGCTCTTTCGCCCTCTCCATATTGTCTAGCATGGGCTTCCTTTCCTGGGTAATTCCCCTCTCTCTGCTCAGCCTCATCATACTCCGTCACTTTGCCCCTAATGGACGCCAATGTGGCTGAACTGTAGTAAGCATAGTACCGAAGCTCTAGTTCCCCGATCTCCGTCTCCAGTCGCGCAAGCTCTCCACGCAGCACCCCAGCCTGCTTCACTATGCACGCGCCATTTATAACAACCTTAACCCCTTGGCTGTGGGGGTTATCCCCCGGTGCTGATGACGAGCTCAGCTCATCATCAGCTACGGTGCTCGTGTGCTGATGACGAGCTCAGCTCGTCACGGCCACACCCATTTTCTTAGAACGCTCAGCACAGTGGGGGAATTATCCCCGCGTGTGAGCATTCTAACGGCCATGACGAGCTCAGCTCGTCATCCGCACACAAGCACCATGGCTGATGACAAGCTGAGCTCGTCATCAGCATGGGAGGGGTTAAAGGCCTGCCAGAGGGAGGATCTCGACATTTCGGGACTATCATTATGCTCATAGTACTCCACTACGGCAGCTCTAATTTCTTCTCTAAAAACTTTCTCGGGCAGGGCACCGGCAGGAAATCACCAGGTAAAGGCCTGCCGGCAGTGCCAGCTCAAGGACAACCAGATTGTGATCAGACAGTGTCTGCAGTAAATGGGAGGCCCTTAGGGTCCAGGCATTCCCAACATGCGACGCTGGTCATTAATCAATGCAGGACCAAGAACTATGCGCCACCCCGTTCCATCAGTATTGTCTATGTGTCTGGAGCACCACAAGTCAATCAAGTCAAAGTCTTCCATAAGCATGCGTGGGTGAGAGACCACCCGAGGATTGGGGCGTCAAGAAACGCCGGACCTATACGCCGCTGGATCCAAAACTACTTTGAAATCTCACCCCTAGGGTCGCATCTGGGCCCAGTGAACTGACTATCCAACATACCTCCTCAAAGAACTAGGGGTCATCTACGTTAAGGCCATAAATAGCAACAAGCTTAACTGGGTGACCATGCAAGGTAGCAGAATATATCGACCCTGCGGGTCACATATTGCAAGCACCACACCACTACTTTAAGAATAACTATAGCTACCCCGCAGGCATAAGTCCAGTAATATGCTGCATTTATCTCACTCACCTATTCTGAGTGCAGACACACCAGCGTGCTCTCCGTGAGTTCCAGCTCCTGTAGGAAGCAAACATCTACTGATTGTCTCTGCAGGTACGCGGACACATGCTGCGCCTTGCACCTATCATTAAGGCCCTGGAAATTACAGGTCAAGACCTTAATCAACTGCATGGATCACAACAGTAATATACAGGGGTTCCCAACAGCACAAGCATCGATCGCCAAGCCATGCAAGCTAAGGTTACACGCTGAGTGAGTCTTAGGGAAAGGGCAGGGAAAGGAAAGAACAGTCAGGAAACTGCAAACAACAGAATCGAACATACATTCCCCCACCACCCACTTTGGCCCCCCAATTGTGCAAAACTACATTAACCCGCCCATAAGGCAACCCCAAAACAGAAGTGAAAAAAAATCTCAGAGGACTTATCCTGCGGGGGTGAACTAGGGAATGTAAAAAACACGCAGACACATCTTAGCTAGATGGCCAGAGGAAAAAAATGTCATAGAGTTCAGATGCACATTGTGAGTTTGGCAAAATCAAGCCCCTTCGGCGCTCCCCCTCCCTGGAAATTAAACAAATAATAAAGTCAACATCTGTCCCCGACTTTCTCCCCCTTACCAGAGATTGCAGGACAGGGAGTTCCGGGCACAAGTGCTTCTCTCAGACTCAAACCTGCTTGTGAGGGATGTCTGTGGATCTGAGTTAAATCATAGGCAAAACCAAACATCACATAGTCGCCGGGCCATGCGAGGGGTTCTTGAAATTAATCATTGTCACTGAGGTATTCCAGGACTTCTACGCGAGCACTCGTCAATGATCTTCCCACCTTCACTAGGGTGCTCTTGGCAAACTTGTCCTCTGTCTTGGGATCCGTGAAGTAGTGGGATTTTCATTGATGAGGCATCCGCAGCTTGGCTAGATATTAGCAAAGCATATTTAGCTTCCGTGCACTTGAGAGTGCGTTTGACAGGCACGAAATCTCATCTAGCTGCCTGCACTGCCATCGTGAAATCTGGAAAAATGGACACTTTCTTTCCCTGATACTGCAGTGGTCTTCTTTCGCTCACTAACCGAAGTGACATGTCGCAGTCCCAGACGACCAATTATTTGCCAAGGCAATAGCCCTGCCTACAAGTAGATCCATTTTCGAGTCTATGGCTTTGAGACTTTATTTCAGGTCCATGAACATGGATCTTAAACCAGGCTCCGGGGCCGGGCCATCACCACCAACCCATCCCTGTGAGGAGTCATCCACAGGAGTGTCTATAATGCACGTCGTCGTCGACTGTCAAAGGACAGCTTAACCTGATTTGCTTCAGCTTTGCCCATTGTTTATCTGGGAAGTGTGGTTTCAAGCAGGGCCTTTTCTGTTTATATCAGTCTAGCTGGTCCAGTGCATGTGTTGGGAGTCACACCGGGCAGCAACAGATTACGACCGCTGCTCAGGCAGTGCAGTGGATTAGGTAAACGTTAGTGAGTTGCCATGTCCACACTGTTCCTAGCAGCAGCCCGACTGGATAACAACGCACACAACAGCAAAGAACTTTTTAAAATAGTAAAGAAACTCTCCAACCCCAGTGCCAACACCAACGAAATCCCGCCCTTGCAGAATCTGTGTGACTCACTGGCCACCTTCTTCCACCGCAAGATCGCCGACATCCACGACAGCTTCAACTCCTCATCCGCCCAACCACAACGGACCACACCCCGAACACCACCTGCACCAACCAGATGACCTCCTGGTCCCACGTCAACGATGAAGAGACACGCAAGGCATGAACACCATCCACTCGGGGTTCCCATCAGACCCTTGCCAACACCACGTTTTCAACAAAGCTGATGAAACCATCGCACCCCAACTGCGAAAGATAATCAATATCTCCTTCGACACAGCAACATTCTCGGAAAGCTGGAAACACGCCGAAATCAACGCCCTCCTCAAGAAGCCCAAGGCAGACCCCAAAGACCTCAAGAACCTCCGGCCCATCTCCCTGCTCCCTTTCCCGGTGAAGGTCATTGAAAAAATCACCAATGTACAGCTGACCCGCCAACTCAAGGACAACAGCATCCTAGACCCATCCCAGTCCTGATTCAGACGCAACCAAAGCCCCAAGAATGCCCTTATCGCTGCCACAGACGACATCAGACACCAGCTAGACAACGGCAAAACTTCAGCCCTCATCCTCCTGGATCTGTCACTGCACACTAAGAACACACGTCCAAGAAGCCGGAATCCAGAAGAAGGCCCTGGACTGGACCACGGCAAAACCCAGAGAGTCCCTCTCCCGCCCTTCCAATCCGAAGCCACCGACATCATCTGCGGCGTACCCCAGGGCTCATCCCTCAGCCCGACCCTGTTCAATGTCTACATGGCCCCCCTCGCACAAGTGGCCCACCAACACGACCTGAACATCATCTCCTATGCCGACTATACCCAGCTCATCCTTTGCCTCACCAAGGACCCGCACACCGCCAAAACCAACCTCCACGAGGGAATGAAGGCCGTCGCCGAGTGGATGAGGAGCAGCTGTCTGAAACTGAACACGGACAAGACAGAGGTCCTCATCCTAGGCCCCGCCCCCACTGCCTGGGACGACTCCTGGTGGCCGACCTCACTGGGAGCAGCCCCTACACCCACGAACCACGCACGCAACCTAGGATTCATCCTCGACTCTTCCCTCTCCATGTCGAAGCAGGTCAACGCCATCTCCTCCTCCTGCCACAACACCCTCCGCATGCTTCGCAGGATCTACAAGTGGATCCTGACCGAAACAAGAACAGTGACCTAAGCCCTCGTCAGCAGCAGGCTCGACTACGGCAACACACTCTACGCAGGAATCCCGGTCAAACACCTGCAACGACTACAACGCATCCAAAACGCCTCAGCCCGACTGATCCTCAACGTCCCCCACCGCAGCCACATCTCCCCCCACCTTAGAGACCTGCACTGGCTCCCCGTCAACAAGAGGATAACCTTCAAACTCCTCACCCACACACACAAAGCACTCCACAACACCTGAACGACAGACTCAACTTCTACACCCCCGCCCGCCAGCTCCGTTCCGCCAGCCTCGCCCTTGCCGCCGTCCCGCGCATCCAACAAACGACCGCTGGCGGCAGATCCTTCTCCTTCCTCGCCGCCAAGATCTGGAACACCTTCCCCACCCATCTACGGCAGACCCAGGACCTGCTCACCTTCAGATGACTCCTCAAGACCTGGCTCTTCGAGCGGTAGCAGCAACCCCCGCCTTCAGCACCGTGAGACCCTCACGGGTAAGTAGCGCGCTTTACAAATTCACCTCCAAAAGGCGGGTCTTCTAATTTACCACCAACTCTGTTAGTTTGGGCCTGACGCCTCCTGACCCTGCCAGAGCCAAGTGATGGGGCTGCGGGCCCAGATCCCTCATAGTGCCGGCTTGCAAAGTCTCCCTGGAGATCCCTGTGCCTTGCCCAGACCCGCTATCAACTGCACCTCCACATGTCGAAATCAGCGGGCAATAAAGACATAGGTTGTGGGGGACCGACATGGCCACTTACCAGTCCCATATGGCCCACTAGCAAGGCCACCTAGCGGCCTGTGTAGTTGCACAGCTCACTTTAGCAGGCTGCCCACAGACTCATAGGCACTTACCTCTTGAGCCACAGTGGTTGGTATGCAGAGAGAGCCGGAAGGAGAAGCAGCCATGTCGATCACACCTGCCACTGATTGACAGCTTCCCTTCCCTTTGCGTGCTCAGTGCCCGTCACAGGCTCGCTGTCGCCTTGGCCACAAGTGCATAGGCCCCGTCATCTGGTGGTGCATATCACTTGTTATGCCGCATCAATCCTCGAGATACTGGGTGTATTAGTTCTGTAGGGTGCTAGGGACGCATTCTCTGTCCAGTGCACCACGATTTCCCCATATAGTCAGGATACATGTTGGATAAAGCCCTCCAGCTGGCAGAGGCTCACAATTTGTTGGCCATCTTGTGACCGGGCACTCCAGCGCCCCAATCAACTGCCCTCTGCTTAACCCCTTCGACGCTCAGCTCGTCATGGAGTTTCCATTGGTTTCAATGGAAATTACATGGGAATCAACAAATAGGCTTAGCATCCAAGTGGTTAAGGACGATAGTGCCCCAGACTTGAGGTTCCCATAAACGAGTCTGAGTAGGCGGCCCATTTTTTAAAACATTGATTCTATTTCTAGCATTCAGATCCAGGGGAACAGCCTCACAATTGTTGAAGGTTAGGCCATCAGTAACCTATGTTTCACCCTGGACGAAATCAATATGACACTTGTGGGCAGTAAGGGTGGTAAAGCCACTGGCCCAGACGGCATTCCGATTGATCTTTTTAAAGCTAATGTACCATTGTGGGGCCCTATCTAGACCAGGGAACTTAGGGCCTACTGTCATTCCAGAATATTGGAGACATGGTCGTAGTCTGTGATAGCACCTATTTAGTAGAAAAGGAAATGATCTAACCCTGCTTGTTATAGCCCAATATCACTACTTGACTCCTTGATGAAAGTTACAGGGAGAATATTATCGAACAGATTAGAAGAGTGGGCTGAGGGCAATGGTTTCCGCAGAGGCATGGGGACAATAGAACAGGGGCTAAAACTTAATTTGGTATTTGGAAAATACACCTTAATGAAAAAAAGTCAACTGTTCTTAGCACCTTGTCTAATCTTGGAGTTGGATCCACTGATAATATCTCTACTTTGAGAAATGTACTCAGGGGGCAGGGTTAGGGTGTGTCATGGATATAGGGGTCAATGCTCTCGCACTTTTGATCTTGAGAGGAGGGTTAGACAGGGCTGCATCCTTGCACCTTTCGTATTCACTTTGCAGCCTGAACTCTGTTCTGAAAGAAAACTACAGAGATCTTCCCCAGATTAGCTATAGACCAATTTACCTGTTTACTATATGTGAACAAAGCCGTACTCCGTCCTGTACCCCGTTAGGTTTGCTGTGGCTACTCACTTGTTTCGTCAACCACATGCTAGACCCAGGTTTGAATATCAACATAGGTAAAACGTTTATAATGAAATGTGGTAGAAAAGTCAAGAAGTGTCATGATTTTGTGGTTGGCAATGTTACGTTAAGCTTTATCCCGACCGTCTCTTTTCTGGGTATTTTGTTTGAGGCACAGGGTTCATGGAATCTGGCTGCTAATAGTAAGATGATTTTTAATAAATCCACGTTCTGCACTGCAAGCATTTGCCTTCACGCTTGGCAAATAACGTCTCAGGGAGATGTTAACCATATATAATACCAAGTATATGGGACGGGAATCTGGGGCTTTAGTCACATCAACCAACTCCAGACGGTTGAGAATGCTTTCTTTAGGAATCTCTTGTCAATCCCTCAGAGCTGTCCCTCATGTGTATGCCATGCTGAACTCAGGCTTCCTTTTTTATCTGACTTGATTAGAGTTCACAAAGCATGGACATGTGAACATACTGTATTAAATCAAAAATGTACTAATGACAGTCTTAAATTATCCCGGGCACATTCAATTCCATGGATTAAATTTGTCTTGTTTGGAAATGGACTATGTTGAATATTTTGAGAACCCTGCTGTACGTCACTTCATCAGTAGAAATGAACTAATAAAACCATGCCTGTGTTTGCTTAAAGAACGAAGATTATCTCAGGAACTAGTGAAATCTAGAGTTGTAAAAAAACAGATGATTCTCGTCACTGATGGTCTGCAGCTGTATCTTAATTCCATGCACCAGAGGGGCCAGAGGTCACCAGCGGTTCGTGTCGATGTGTTTTAGATTAGACATTTTTCATTGTCTAGTCACTTTTCTAACATTAATGATTGTTCCACACTGATTAAATTTCCATGTGATGATCTATCCAGCCAATACACTTTGCACATTATGTTCTTTTGCACTCTCTATAAGATTCCTCAAAAATGCGTTATATTACCTATTCTACATACCTATAATTTTAAACAATGATGTCCAGCATTAATGTTTTTACAACAACTTAGTTCTTTACCAATCTGCTGTAGGAGTGCTAGCTTTTTATGCTCTGTTACTCAGCTCAGGAAGAAAATGGTTACATAATAATATTTTATTGAAAGTGAAAGGGCGAGATTTTGATCGATACCTTATATCTATTGATCCAAACCTCGATCTGGTCGACTGAACCTTTGTTGCCTGTCTGTGAGGAAAGAAAGTGCACCTATTTCCAAATTAGTTCACCCAATAAAGGACTCTGCTCCCAAAGATCACAAACAACTTCTAGCTTTCAAAAGTTTATTGTAAAGATATGATAAGCTGCAAATACAGGCATCTCAGAATGAGATTCACGAGATACACAGGTCCAATTACATACATGTGCTCTCGGAAAGCCCTCAGACGAGCAACAGAAATCACTAACACAAGTTCTAAGAATAATAAAGCTATCAGCATAGACGCATATCTCTCCTTCATTTAGGTTGGAGGAAAACGCACAGGTTAGGCTGTCCCTACCCTGCTCTAGATGGTATCCCTACTTAACCAAATCCCAACCTAACAAAGGTGTCAGCAGTAAATGACCCCCAAGGGAAGTCACTCACTCTAAGTCTCTTGGTGAAAACCTATAGTTCTCCAGTCATGACCCTTCTCTGCCTACCCATCCGCTCTCTAAAGGGTCCTCAGGTATCTGCTCTAACTCCACCCAGGGGTGCTGTCCCTAATACAAAACAGTCAACAACATTTGAGACGCCCCTTGCGAGACGCCCCTCACGTGGTGTAGCTTCTGGCTTTTTCCATGATGCTTTGTATTGGGCCTCATACGTTAGAGTTGACCTTGCTTCTCAGACTCTTCTCCGGCCCGCTGATACCCCTCAAACATTCCGGAACCCTCCTCCATGTCTAGGCCGTCTACTGAACAGACCTCTATTCATTCATTTATAATTGGATCCCCCCTCTTCCTTTGCAGACTGATATCTGCAGCCAAGAACCCAACTCTCATAGACTTCTAAAAAGAAAAAGCTTGCAACATTTCTCAGCCCAGACATGTACGTATAAATCAACGTTAAAACATTTCAGGCCTACAATATTTCTCATTATGACTATAGCATTCAACTTCTTCATTAATTAAAGCATGTTAATATTCTTATTCTATTATTTAGTAAACATCTCTATAAATCATGGCCCATTTAATGCGATGACCAAAACATTAATACAATCTGTGTCGTGAAAAGAAACACCTTCCCTTTTAGCTCCAGCTCTGGCCCTGAGGCCTACCACATTCTGCGTTTAACCGCATACCATCTTATGTTTTAACAGCTACACGACATGGATTCAGAAATAATCACATCTACTAAAATCATATAATGCCACACATTTCTGTATTAGTTCCACTTCTACTTAAATCTCTATATTAGCTACACATTTAGAATATAATTGCAGATACTATTAGCACTCATGGCATTTCTCCTCATGATTTGTGCTTACTACTGGTAAGTGTGATGTACTCATACATTTAAGTCAGTTTGCGCTCTCTCAGTTCCCCCCTTTGATGACCTCTCGGGGTCATCACTAACATTTAGACTGCAGTTATTGCTGGCATTCTCTGCGCTTCCAGAGCCCTCAGGCTCCGGTACTGATTATCTTGTATGGCAGCCAATCTCTGCAGCTGCTCTCTTTGGGCCCTTTCTGACCTTCTTGCTCTGTACCATTTGAATACCCTCACCAATCCCCACAATATAATCCCACAGATCAATATTATGATGATAGGTTTTAGTATATACCAAACAAAGCTTTTGCCTAAGGTGGAAAACCACCCTCCAACTGTACTCATTCCGTGGCCCACCTTTTCCCAGACATTTTCTCTACTCAAGTCTTCGATCTCCTTGTGAATATTAGTTATGTTCTTAATAACTTTCTCAAGGGGCTTCGAATTGTCTGGAATGTAAGTGCAGCATTCCTGGACCTTCAAAGCCTTACAGACTCCGCCCTCTTTTGCTAATAGGACATCTAACGCAAGACGGTTTTGAAGAACCATAGCCCTTATCGATTGCATCTCTCCTTCTACCAGCATTAAGGACTGAGCAGTGCTGGCAGACAACCTGTCGACAACTGTTGCCAGTCGTCTAATTTTAACATCATTAAGGATTACTCCCAAAAGAGGGAACATAGCTCCAAAGACATCTCCAACCATTTCTGCATCGCCTACATCTCTCCTTCCCCTCGAAGATGTCTTGCCCTCAATGATCACTAAGTCTTGTGCATGATATATTTTGGGGAAGACAATTGCTAGGTAACATGATCCATACCAGTTGTCAGGTAGTCTCACGTAAGCATTTCTTCCACATACAAAATACACATTTGGAATCACTTGCATTCCCTTTAGGAAATCCTTAGTATAGTACTCTAGATTGAAAGCATGTTCACAGTCAACTTCACCCACGTATACATTTTCATAATACGTTTTGGCTCGGTGAAGACATAGCTTTCCTCTCTGCGTCTTATCTAAAGCTATTGGACCACTACTACCCTTTCTCTTGTGTGCCTTCTCTTCCTCGGTCCAATCTGTTTTCCATTGTCCTGATTTTTTCAAAATCTTTTGTCTCCTGTAACGATCATCCACCTGCCCTATGAACTTCTTCTCGACTTCTGACACCTTGCATGTCAGGTTATTTCTACGGGCATGTGAAGTATCTAAGGTAATCCAAGGAATGAAGAATTTGGCCAATCTGTCTTCACTCTTCCAGTAGTCCCATTTGTTCATCTGCTTATAATTTGGGACTTCTGGCAACACTGAATCATAATTGGAGAAATAGTATTCAAAACTATCTCTCTCATAAAATATACTAAGCAATAAGCTACATGTAATGCCATATGTCAGCGGGAGGTGATGATATCGAATTCCTTCATCTACAGATGCCGGCAACTGCATGCAGACATAACAATCCTTAACCTCCATGGCATCCACGTATTCATATAAGAGTTTAGCATAAGCATTTGACCTAAAGTCTCCTTGGGACTCATCTACGTGTAACCTGCGGGCTTCTGCAGCCAATAACGCTTTCTCTTGAGTGTTTTCCCTTTTCTCACCAGCAACAGTAGATGTAAGCGTTTCTACAGATTTCACATCAGTTACCTTTGCCTCTTCCTCATGTCCCTTTACATAAGAAATTGTTACCACTAAAGCTATTAATATTATCACTCCTACTATTAGTGTACCTATTATACATTTAGCTCTGCGGTTCTGGGTGCCGGCCTCCATTTCGTCAGACAATATGGCTCTCTCTTATCTTAGCAAAAAGTTCTTTTCCTCTCGTTCCTTTACAGTCTCTTTTAATCCTTTTGTCTTTCGAATCCACACAACTGGAGGCTGACAACCTTCTTCGCAAAAGTCCTTTAACAGTTCAATAAAGACAACCCTAGCCCTTCTCCATCAACTCAAGGGAAGTTCCCTAAAATTCTCTGCTTCCTGGGCGCTAGGTAATCTTCTTTCTCTGCTTGCTCTATTTACAAAGTCCTTAACAGTCTACTATCAGATTTGTTGTAGCAGCTTCAATAGCATAGTTCAGTATTTCCAAACGAAGATTGTGCTCTTCATGTGCTGTTATCGTTGTACCAAAGTCGGGGAATTGCAATTCTGAAAGGAACATGTGTTTTAACTTGCTGAGGCGGGGAGGTCTGGGGAGCATGAATGTTAGTGACCCTTCTTGTTCGACACCGGGTACCAACAGTCGTATTTCCACGGTGATAATGGGCTCAGAACTGGACACCACCACCGCTCGGATCCTCCCTGTCTCCGGTTTCACAGACATTTGTCGCCAGATATGTCCACTCAGGAGTGGAGTATCTTCTGTTAGGCACACGCACTCTTCTTGACCTTCTTCCGTCGGGTGCTTCAGCGCCCTGAGCACCTTCTTCCGGATCTGAGTCTTCTGATATCGGAGGAAGGGTTACTTCTGGAGTTGACCTCAGGCTAGAGCTCCTTTTTTGCGGCCAATTAGCTTCTCCACGTGCCCTTCTACTCCTTCTCCTTCTTGTCTGTTCTCGCTCTCTCTCAGACCTATCAGGGTCTGACTCGTACTCCCAGCTACTTTCCCCTTCTGTAGCGTCTTCCGTTTCGCTGTTGTACTGACCGTCCTCAGCTTGGTCAGACTCGTCCCCTGCTTCCACTGGCACCTCTACAGCTTGGCTAGCCCCCTCTATGGCTTCTCGGTCCTCTTCTGGACGTCTATCCGAGAGAGGAGCTGTTTCTTCCCGAGGTGCTGGAACCCTTCGCGTATGTGACGCGTGGATCCAATTGGGCAGGCCTCCCACCTTCACAGCTGTGTTCGTGATCAGGATGATCTGGAAGGGCCCACGCCAACGAATATCCAAGCAGCTTCTTCTCACATGTTTTTTCACCAGGACCCAGTCCCCAGGGTACAGGTCATGGCACGGGCCCTGGCACGCTGGAACCTCGGCAGCCTGCACCTGAAGGGACACAGAACGAATGGCGTCAGACAGCCCCTTACAATAGTCCAGGATCATATCATCTGTGATATTTAACAGTGCAGTAGCTGGGACGGATGGCAGCCTCATTGCTCTCCCCATTAACACCTCATGTGGTGACAACCCTGTCCTTCTGTCTGGGGTACTACGAAGGCTCATGAGAACCAATGGCAGGGCGTCAGGCCAACTCAGGGTCGTTGAGGAACAAACTTTGGCTATTCTGGCCTTGATCGTGCCATTGATCTGCTCCACAATTCCTGAGGCTTCTGGTCGGTAACTGCAATGCAACTTCTGGTCAATATTTAGCGCTACACAAACCATCTTCACAAGCTCGCTGTTAAAATGTGTTCCCCTATCTGATTCCAAAAAGGCCGGCACCCCGAAGCGCGGAATGATTTCCCTAAGCAGTAACTTGGCCACTGTGAGGGTGTCGCACCTACGTGTAGGGTATGCCTCAACCCATCTGGAGAACACACAAACAACCACCAGGACATAGCGGAGGCGGTTGCACCTTGGCATTTCAATGAAATCTATCTGCATTCGATTGAATGGACCTCCAGACCTTCCTATGTGACTTAGTGCAACTGGTGTTCTTTTCCCTACGTTCAGCTGCTGGCAGGTCACACAACGCTGGCACACTGCTTCTGCTGCTATTCTAAACTTAGGATTGTACCAAGTTTGTCTAAACACTCTCAGCATAGCATCTCTCCCTAAGTGTACGGGACCATGTATGAGTCTAGCCATTGGACTCACCATCTCATTGGGCAACACTGCTCTGCCGTCTGCTGAGACCCAAAAATGGGTCTCACCCATTACACATCCTGCCTTTTCCCATGTTTCTTTTTCAGAATCAGGAGCGTTTTCTTGCATGGTTGACAGTTCATCCCAAGTATCAACAGTTTCCAGTATCATGGCTAATTCAGTTCTTACATTTATTCCACCCACTTCCACCTCTGTGAAAGAGTAACCTTGTTCCGCGCAATACCGCGCAACTTCATCAGCATATCTATTGCCTTTCGAAACAAAGTCCTCATTTCTGGTATGTGCGGTGCACTTTACAACTGCGATACTTGCTGGGCATTGCAATGCCTCTAACAACAGGCGCACAAACTCTCCATTGCGAATGGGAGAGCCTGAAGAGGTCATGAACCCTCTTTGAGACCATAACTGCCCGTAATCATGAACTACCCCATAACCATATTGGCTGTCGGTGTATATGGTGACTCGAATTTGATTGCTTGCCAAGCAAGCACGTGTCAGGGCAATAATCTCGGCTACCTGAGCGGAGTGTACTCCTTCCAGGCACCCAGCTTCCACAACTCCAGTAATTGTACAAACAGCATAAGCTGCTCTCAACTGCCCAACTTCGTCTCTTACACATGAGCCATCGACAAAGAAAATTTCATCTGGGTCAGTCAGTGGCTCATCTACGATGTCGGGTCTGGGTTTGGTGCATAGTTCAGTCACATCGAGGCAGTCATGGTCTGTACATTCATCATCATCATCGATATCATTTGGAAGTGGCATCAAGGTGGCAGGGTTCAAAACAGAGCATCTCTTGAGGGTCACATTCTCTGCAGCAAGAATAACTTGCTCATAGCGCGTGAGCCTGCTGTTGGTCAGATGCTGTGTTTTGGTCCTGGTCATCAACAGTTCAACAGAATGGGGCACGCACACCTCTAACGGGTGCCCCATGACGATATTTTCACATCTCTCAATGCTGACACCTGTTGCAGCAACGGATTTGAGACATCCGGGCAACGCTGCGGCTACTGGGTCTAAAGTAGCCGAGAAATAAGCAACTGGTCTACGGGCATTCCCATGGATTTGGACTAACACAGACAACGCGCAACCTTCTCTCTCACAACAGTAAAGAAAAAATTGTTTATTGTAATCAGGCATTCCCAATGCCGGAGCACGACACAGGTCCTCTCGCAGCTGTAAGAACGCCATCAAACAGTCTTTGTCCCATGGTACCGGGTCGCTCACCTCTTTGTGCGTCAGTTTTTGCAAGGGCTTTGCTTTCAGTGAAAAGTTCACGATCCACTGTCGGCAATAACCCACCATCCCTAGGAACATCCTGACCTCTCTCTGTGTCTTAGGCGCATTCATTTTCATGATCGCCTCTATCCTGTCTGGTGACACCTTTCGTTTGCCTTTCTCTATTCTGTGTCCCAAGTACTGCACCTCTGTCAGGCAGTACTGCAATTTTCCCGGGGACACCTTGTGCCCATTGGCAGCTAGGTGATTTAACAAAGCAATGGAGTCCTCCCTGCAAGCTTCTTCTGTTTCTGACGCCACAAGGAGGTCGTCTATGTACTGGACCAGAACTGACTTCTGGGGCAGCACTAGACTTTCAAGATTTTTCATCAAAAGCTGGTTAAAGATCGATGGGCTCTCTGTATACCCCTGAGGGATACGACACCATGTTAGGACGCGATTTTCCAGCTTAAATGCGAAAAGAAAATGGCTTTCTTCGTCCAGAGGGATCGAAAAGAAAGCCTGGCAAAGATCGATCACAGTGAACCACTCAGCTTGGAATGGAATCTGAAACAGTATCACTGATGGATTCGGTACCACTGGACAACACGAAACGACTATGTTATTAATCTTTCGAAGGTCCTGCACTATCCGAAATTTCCCATTTGGTTTCTGCAGACCCATAATCGGGGAGTTGCATGGACTACCCACGATTTCTTTCAGTATTCCCTGTTTAATCATGGACTCGATCACGGGTTTTATGCCTGCAATCGTTTCTGGAGTCAATTTATATTGGGGTGTTCTTGGGAACTCAGCATGCGGTTTCACTACAATTTTCACTGGGTCCACCCCTTTGACCAATCCAATCTCTTCCCCAGTGAAATCCCATACTTCTGGTGCCACTGTCTCTCTCAAGTCCCAGGGGAGCTCATCTACTGTCAAGGTAGGGTACAGCTCCACGCATATTCTTGAGTTTGCAACTTTGAAATCTGCGTCATCATCATTGGTCAATACCTCCACTCCCTGAGGTGTACAGTATATAGTACAATTCAATTTACACAACAGGTCTCTTCCCAGCAGACACACAGGGCTTGAATCGCAAACCACAAATTGGTGCTCATCGCTGTACTTCCCTATTTTCACCTGTACTGGTTCTGTCAATTGGCTGGTTATTCTCCTATTTGCGACCCCTACCACTTGTATGGTCTCTCCAGACATGGGCAGGTCTGGAACTGCAGCTGATCTGATCGTGGATCTAGTGGCTCCTGTGTCCACCAGAAATGTCGTAGGGCACCCTGCTACTTCTGCTTCCACATAGGGTCCCCTCTGATCCACCTCCAAGGCTGCCCCAAGGGTGCAGTCTTCTCTTTCCACTCTCTGTCCGGTTAATGGGTCCACATAATAGCACTCTTCCCCTTCCACAAACAGGGGCATTTGTCTATAGGTCTTACCCATACTCCCTACTCGAGGAGGTTGCGGGAACTGGGCTCGGGGAGGAGCCCCCCCCCCTTTGAGCACCTTTCCTTGGTATGGCGTTGTCCCTCTTGTAGGCGCGCTCTGGACCTCTTCCTCCTCTATCTCTTGCTCTCCTATCTCTACATTGTAGGGACACTCGCGTTTCCAATGCCCCACCTCGTTACACTGGTGGCACCTAGTCGTTTTCTTCAAGGCAGCTATGTCTATTCTGGGTCTAAAGGTGGAACTCTCCTCATTGCCCTTGTTCTGACTGTACTGCTTCTTTCCTCCTGTACCTGTTCCTTGCTGCTGTTGCTGTTGTCCCCCCTTCCCTGCTGCCTGCATCTGTACCACCATCAACTTTTCTTTTAGTTTCTTAGCCTTGGAGTCTATCTCATCACAGCAGTACCTGGCATATCTCAGTATTTCGTCTAGGGGTTTACTTTGCCAACAAATCGAGTGTTGCTGAATCATTAAACTAATATCCGGTCTCAGTCCCAGGACGAACTTGGACACAAATTGCCCTATGTCCTTTGGATCCATTACATCCAAGCCGCTATACTGTTTAAACGCCTTCAGCAATCTCTCGTAATATTCGTGGACTGTCTCTTTGGGTTCCTGTCTGGTTCGGTCTATTCTGACCCAATCTATGTCTTGCATTGGCACTTTCTCTTTCAGCCAAGTCATCACTCTCTCGAATTTTGCCATCACAATCTCGGACGGCCCATTAGTCTTAGCATCTCTCTCTGGCTCCGTTGTGGGCCACTCAGCGCTAACCTTGCATGCTGTCCACAGATCTCCTGGTACTACAATGTCAAACAGCGTGTTCAGATCTATCCATAGGACCTTTGAGATTTTTACAAATCTCTCCACTTGCTTGTACCACTCCACAGGGTTTTCACGCAATTTAGGGAAGGAGGTGGTAAAAGCAGCTAAATCTCCCCTACTCCAAGGGACATGTACATAGTTTCCATTTGCAACTTCACGCAAAGGGTAAGCTTCTATTCCCTGCTGTCCTCCTGGTGTCATACCAAGCGTGCTTCTCCTGCCGGTCCCTTTCTTGGACCACCTCTCTTCCCACTTATCTAGTGCCCTCCATGTCCTTATTCCAGCAATCAGTTCCCTTATGTGCGTTTTCAGCCCAATCGTTCTCCTCTCATCTAGGTCTCGATCTGTATAATGTAGCCTGTGGTTACCCTGTAATGCTTTGGTTCTTGACAAGTCCACCATATATTTGCCTGCTAGTTCGACTAACTTCTCATGGACTGCTCTCGCTTTTCGAGTAATGTCCTTTGCCATATACAGTATTTCATCCTGTTCATACATTTCCATTCTCTCTAAAGGCAGGGTACCATCTACCATGTCATCCAGGTCTGACCTTAAACTGGTGACATCGAGTCTCTTGGCTTTTATCTCAGCTCGCAATATGTCTTTCAAAGGGGGCTCACTGGTCTCCCTACCATCCCAACTTCGAGCTCTACGTTTGGGTTCGGGAGAGTTAATGGGTGCCCTCCCTTGCTCCCATCTCTCCAGGTCCCATGCTCGGCCATCCGATCTTGGAAGGTGATGGAACACGGGCCTGTTACCCCTATCCTTGCTCTGCCCACTCTCTTCTTCTTCTCTCCTATCACCGCACACCTCTCTATTATTTTCCCTCTGCTCTCTACTCTCTCTTTGCCTAGTATCGCTCAGTATCTGATACGATCCTTCCTGGTTCCCCATATTCCCTGGGCTGCGCTCATTTCCGTCATCACAGGGACTATGATGCGACCTCTCACAACTCCCATTCAGTTCTCTGGTGCCAGGTACACAGTGTGGACACTTAAAGCTGTTTCTGTACTCTTGCGCTCTCCTCTCCCCTTCACTGAGTATTGGGCGCGCCACCCCTTCACTCCCGGGGCCCCTGTTTTCCAGGTCTGTTCCATCTCCTCTCCGGGCCCAATGGGTGACTCCCCTACTCCCTCTACAGTCCCACTCCGGGCTGCTCTCCCCAGCCCCGCAGTGAGTCCGAGCTCGGCTGTCCTGACTTTCCCTTTCAGCTTCCGCAGCTATGATGTTCTTTTGAGCCTTCACTGCCTCATCCCACTGCTTCATGTACTCATTTAGCTCTTGAAAGGATTTTCGTCCAGATCCCCTCAGATCTACTGGCCATCTAGGGCCCCCAGGATCTCCTCCTGGGTCCCCTGCTGTGTGCATCGGGGTGCTCCACTCTCTGGGTATCGGTATCTGACTTGGGGAATTGGTCGTATCGTTCCTTCTTGCCTTCTCTGCTCTTTCTCTGTCCTTCCGTACCCGTTCTTCCCCTCTTGCTCTCTCTTGGTCATATATCGATATTATAGGACCTATGGTAACAGGTACCTGTAGTGCATCTGGTAATGGGTAGGATGTGGCGCTTTCCGTTTCCGGCGCTCTTTGTACCACAAACCTCCCGACCACCTGTTGCACCTGACTAGGCTGGGACAGCTCTTTCTTTGGCTCAGGATCCCACTCTGAACTGGGAAGCGGTCTATGCTCTCCTACATTGCCCCCCTTGTCTCCTTCTGTATGCTCGACCTCTCCCCCTGCTCTATTATACGGGGGTGGCCTGTCTGTCAATAATCTGTTTATCAGGCTGTCCTCTGTTTCGCTCTCATCATCTTCTTCTAGGGGACTTTTATTTACGGGCACCTCTAACACTGGGTACAGTTTATTTATTTCCATGTTATGCACTCTCCATCTTTTAGCATCCGCATCCCACCTGGCATCCTGCACTGCCCTTACCGATCGTTTCACCCTTTCTTGTCGTCTGTTCATATTCTTTTCATGCGCTGCCCTAATCCATGCATCAAGAGCTTCAAACTGGGTTGGTCTAGGTAAGGGTCTCATTGAGGTCATGACTGATTTTAATCGATGTAACACCTCTAATCTGAACGTCCCGTACTTCGGGAACGTCAGTTCCTCATTTCCTTCAGTAATCTTACTCCACTCTGATATCCAAAGGATCGTATGCAGCCCAACATTCACTGCCATATAACGAGCTGGCGTACCCTCCGGCGGGGCTTCTTCCCCTTCATACGATCCCCGCTTCTCTTTTCTAAACACCGCTTTCAGCCATTTAAAACACTTCATAATTATGCGCACAATATCCAGCCTCGCTACTCTGTTTACTTCCTGATGACAATCCACCAATCCTGTCGCGGCTTTGCTAGCTTGGCCTATCGCAGCGCGGTCTTTCTCCGGTCAGCCAATCACGTCGCGACCCTGTCTGACGTCTTTGCTAGCTGGCCTATCACAGCGCGGTCTTTCTCCGGTCGGCCAATCACGTCGCGACACTTTCTGACGTCACTTTTCTCCACTTCGCAGCAGCACCCCTCCTTTCTCAACTCGTCTCGCGGTTATGCATGCGTCCCATTCATACACCGAAAAATGACTACTTCCGACCAAGCGGTCACTTCTCTCGACTGTACGTCCACAGTCTATCTGTAATTGTCAACACAACTGACGAAATGTCTATCGTCTCTCTGATAGGTTGCTTACACACACAGTAACTTCCGACCAGCGTCCGTTACTTACGCACTCACTCTTACGGTCCCCCTATCTCGGTCTTTTCGGGTGATCAATGGTACCTCATGACCCCCTTCACACTAGTTGACAATTACTCTGGGTGTCCGATACACCCGAACCACTTAAGCTCTCCTTGAACTTAAGATTTCCACCGGTTGCGCGCGCTCACAACCTGTTCCACAGTCACTCTACAGACATTCAACTCCGCCAGACATTACAACATAGATACAATACAAAACACCGCAATCTAACACGCATAACCCTTTATACTCACTCTCGACCGATACTGCTGCTTTTTCTGTCTCACGTCATCCGGATCTTCTTCAGCGGGCTGTTCTTCCGATCATCGATCTCTAGGGGCCTTGGGGTAAGCTAACCTGGCCTAGGTCACCGTCCTCAAGAAGGCAACCATCCTCTATAGCTACCAACTGAAAGGGCGAGATTTTGATCGATACCTTATATCTATTGATCCAAACCTCGATCTGGTCGACTGAACCTTTGTTGCCTGTCTGTGAGGAAAGAAAGTGCACCTATTTCCAAATTAGTTCACCCAATAAAGGACTCTGCTCCCAAAGATCACAAACAACTTCTAGCTTTCAAAAGTTTATTGTAAAGATATGATAAGCTGCAAATACAGGCATCTCAGAATGAGATTCACGAGATACACAGGTCCAATTACATACATGTGCTCTCGGAAAGCCCTCAGACGAGCAACAGAAATCACTAACACAAGTTCTAAGAATAATAAAGCTATCAGCATAGACGCATATCTCTCCTTCATTTAGGTTGGAGGAAAACGCACAGGTTAGGCTGTCCCTACCCTGCTCTAGATGGTATCCCTACTTAACCAAATCCCAACCTAACAAAGGTGTCAGCAGTAAATGACCCCCAAGGGAAGTCACTCACTCTAAGTCTCTTGGTGAAAACCTATAGTTCTCCAGTCATGACCCTTCTCTGCCTACCCATCCGCTCTCTAAAGGGTCCTCAGGTATCTGCTCTAACTCCACCCAGGGGTGCTGTCCCTAATACAAAACAGTCAACAACATTTGAGACGCCCCTTGCGAGACGCCCCTCACGTGGTGTAGCTTCTGGCTTTTTCCATGATGCTTTGTATTGGGCCTCATACGTTAGAGTTGACCTTGCTTCTCAGACTCTTCTCCGGCCCGCTGATACCCCTCAAACATTCCGGAACCCTCCTCCATGTCTAGGCCGTCTACTGAACAGACCTCTATTCATTCATTTATAATTGGATCCCCCCTCTTCCTTTGCAGACTGATATCTGCAGCCAAGAACCCAACTCTCATAGACTTCTAAAAAGAAAAAGCTTGCAACATTTCTCAGCCCAGACATGTACGTATAAATCAACGTTAAAACATTTCAGGCCTACAATATTTCTCATTATGACTATAGCATTCAACTTCTTCATTAATTAAAGCATGTTAATATTCTTATTCTATTATTTAGTAAACATCTCTATAAATCATGGCCCATTTAATGCGATGACCAAAACATTAATACAATCTGTGTCGTGAAAAGAAACACCTTCCCTTTTAGCTCCAGCTCTGGCCCTGAGGCCTACCACATTCTGCGTTTAACCGCATACCATCTTATGTTTTAACAGCTACACGACATGGATTCAGAAATAATCACATCTACTAAAATCATATAATGCCACACATTTCTGTATTAGTTCCACTTCTACTTAAATCTCTATATTAGCTACACATTTAGAATATAATTGCAGATACTATTAGCACTCATGGCATTTCTCCTCATGATTTGTGCTTACTACTGGTAAGTGTGATGTACTCATACATTTAAGTCAGTTTGCGCTCTCTCAAAAGTTTTTAGAGCTCTATCTTTTAATTGCTTATGATTATGACAGTGCAAATTACATTGTTTTTAACGCTTTTATGATTTCCTTTGTGAAAATCGATAAAGCCTTGATGATTTGAAAAAAAGTATACACAATAAATATACATCTAAAATATCTGCATACTTAGTCATAAACATCTATCATTAATATGGCTCCTTGCAGTGGTGTAACAAAGGCCCTGCAGCACGCCCCCCCCCTCTGAGCACAGTATCCTGGCCTGAGAGCTCCTGAGTGTGTCTGAGGGCAGGCCCCTCCATGTACTTTGCAGGAGGGCCCCCTCAAGTTTTGTTACAACACTAGCCCTATGGACCCAAATTGAAACCCCCGGCCATGGTGTGGTTGGAATGTTGGTGTTCAGACTATGATGTAATTAAGTTCTTTACTGCACTGGCAAGGCAAATGATAAGGTATTTCTAGTTAATATTTTTAATATCTCCAGATTCTGAGTTAAACCCATGCTGATAAAAACAGTTTGTGATTAAACGGATCTGTGTTTCTGTTTTCACTGCATATTCATTTTAAAGTCTACTGTTTTGAAGCTCAATGCACATACCTTTTTTCTGTAAATGGTTGCGCCTTCCTAAGCGCTTCTTGTGACCTAGTCGTGAATTTCCACTAGTAAAACAGGCTTGCTTACGAAACAAACCTAAGACGAGAAAACACTACTCAAGGAGAAAGTGTGGTGAATTTTACCTATTTTCACTTGTATTTCAAAAATATGATCACACTCTATGAAAGGGTGCTAAGAGCTGCATCTCAAAAAAGCTATGATGGGAAACAGGAATATTTACGTAGTGCTTGAGCTATTCATTCTTTACATTTTTCTCGTGTGTAGGTTCCGTTTTCTAGAAACTTGACTATAGTAATGTATATTTAGATTTTGTTGTGCATATACTTTTTTAATGAGGCTATTTACAAAGTCAACTTACTCTTACACTTTTGAGTAACTGTACTACTTTAGATTACTCACAAAATAGAAGTGAAAAGTTACTCAAATGTTTAGACATACATGTCTCTACCCTTTGAAAAAAGGAGGTGGAGCCAAAATACACACCTTCCCGAAACCTTCGCTCACTGCATCAGGCAAAATTTGTTGTCCCCAGGTTTAAACGGGCACGACTGGGCGGCCGCTCCTTCGCCTACCTGGCCCCTGTCTTATGGAACTCACTGCCGCTGAAACTACGTCTTGAACCAAGCTACATCAAATAGCGGAAATGCATTAAAACATGACTATTTAACCAATAAAGTCCGCTTTTATAACCCATCTCATCTGGCAAAACTCAGATCCAAGGCGCCGGGAAACCCTCAGGGTAGCTGTTGCGCCATACAAATGTAATAAATAAATAAATAAATAAATAAGTTAGTACTGCCAAAAAAGCAACAATAAAAAGTCCAGCACCACATATGGTCATCCACTGCCTCATAGAAAGTATGGAGATTTAATTTAACATAATTTCCTATGGGGTATTATTTCTAATAAAAATTAATTTAAAATAAAACCCCATAGGAATTTTTTTTAACTTAAATAAAATAAAATATTTACAATAGGTACACATATAATGAATATATTTGAAGGTTAAACAATTAACCGCTATATGTATCAACAAACCATTTTGCATTTCCTAAATAGCGAATTTTAAGGAATCGCTATTTAGGAAATGCAAAACGGTATGTATGTACAAAATCGCTTTCCAATAGCGATTCCTTAGCATTCCTAATTTGAGATTAGCAAATTGTTAATCGCAAATTACCCCTTCATTTCCATGGGCCAGGAGGCCCATAGGAATGAAAGTGCAATTTGCAATTAGCAATTTGCTGATCGCAAATTAGGGATTTTTCCAAGGGTGCAGGGGTGTCTCAAGAACACCCTGCTGCACCCCTGAAAAAGACATTTGGGGGCATATGGCGCACATACATGCCCTAAGGGCATGTATGGGCGTCATATGGCACCTTTGGTTTTTTTCAAAAAAGCTTTTTGATAAGAATTCGCAAATTACCACCAACTAGAAGTTGGTGGTAATTTGCTAATCCTTAATGGCATTTTTTGCATATTATTTGTTTGATACATTGCATTTAAGGAATCGCAAAATTTGCTATTCCTTAAGTGCAATCGCAAAATAAGGATTAGCAAATTTTGCTATTCCTTATTTTGCATCAAACTTGTTTGATACATACCATTTGTCTATTTAGCATTCGCAAAGGCCGAAATTCGCAGAATTTCGGCCTTTGCGAATGCTAAATAGCTTGATACATATAGCGGTAAATCTTTATTTTTATTAACATATAATTAAATTGTGTTTAATTGGACAAAGTCTCTCCTTTGTAGCCTTGTTGGACAAAACCCTCACCTTTCTAACCTTGTGGGGAAAGACCTTTACTTTTCTCCTGCAGGGCTATTTTTTTCTACAATGCCTTCATCGTGCAAAAGCAAAATACTTGAGAGGTCCTAGCCTTAGCATCAACCTCACTTAATGCACTCGTAGGTCACTACATGTAAGTGCTAGACACTGCTAAGAGTACCAAAAGGGTACTTTGATAAATTTATAATGATTCCTTGACGTTCTCACAAAAATATAGAGGGCGAGAAACTAGGGGAAGAGCACTTGACAGAAGGTAAGCAGGGTTCCAAGTACTTGAAGCTAGAAACAAAGGCGGGTCCAGGCAATTGCACAATGTATATGATGAAGAATGGGAACACCTACATGACCTATTGCAAGAAAACCCATTTTGGCACCTGTAAATATTCACAAGGGTGGTAGAGCCCAAGGTCACATGAAGCAAAAAAGGCAAGTGGAAAGAAGAGAGGAGAGTTTGTCTGCCCATGGAGAAGTACTATGTGGAGTAGCGATGAGCTAACAAATGGGCTGAGATTCCCGTCCCAACACAAGCAAGTTTTTCTTAGAGTCTATTGCTACAAACTATTTAGTTGAATAAAGTCTGAGAGGCTGGAAAATAAATCAAGGTTCATAAACACAGATGGGCTGGAAATCCAAGAAGTAGCATAAGGACACAGTCTATTGAGCTTGATGTTTGTTGATGTCAGACAAAGTGGGCTAGCTGTATGACACTTGGCCCAGAATATTGAGATACGCAGAACATTTAGGATAGAAATCTGTAGACAAGCCCTCATTTGTGGAATGGGCTCATAGCGCTAGTTGCAATGAGGTCTAAAAGGGAATGAGAGCTGATATTGGAACTTGTGATGCCAAAATGAGGCCTTAAAATCAAAGATTCCCCTCTCCATTAGGTCTGGGATATATCACTGGAGACAGAGGCTAGGCGACAAACATTTAAGGGGATGGAGAACTGCTTACAGAACAGGGACCTACAATACTGAAGGTGACTATTAAAGACAAGTAGAACTTTCAAACCTGGGAAGAGAAAGATTGTGTTTTGAAATTGCTGTCACCTGCCAGAAAGGGATGGGAGAAAAGAAAAATTAAGAAGGCAGAGTTACACCTGAAAACCTAAGGTGTGACAAGGATGATTCGGATCAGTAGCTTTTGGCGCTTGACCATGTAAGAAAGAAAAACATGAGTATGAACATAAGAGTTCAGCCCACCTCCTTCTACCATCTGTCACGCACTTTGAATCCCCGCGTCTACCCAGTAGGCATCAGTGATGACTTACAAACTGAAGAAGCAGAAACAATGCCTAAAATGTGGCAACAGACATCTTTCTCCTCACCTTCTATCCACAGTATCACCCATAGAAGCCTATCAATCGAAAATGAAATATTACTACCTACAGCCAGTGCGCTGGACCAGTAGTGAGCCTCACTCACCCTTTTCTCTCACTATCGTTACCACAGTCATTAGTTAAACCTGCAACATGGACAGTCAATGTGGGAAAGGGAAACAGGTACGTGGAAGGGCATAGAACCATCTCAAAAAGGACCTCCGAATCGAAGTACCTACTAGAGATAATTTATTAAAATGATTTACATCACAAAGCAGATGTTAGACCTGACACGCTTTGGTAGTGTTCCCTAAACATTTTACTTTTTTCTCAGGGGTTTTGATGATTCTCTTTTAGTAGCCTTAGGGCTCTGGGACCTTTCCCACTGTGAATGCAATGTGAAAGTGAACACACCCTTACTCCACACGTTAGGAAGTGGTGCTTACCTGATGTTTTAAAAATGCTCCAGCCTGCCATTGTAGACCTGTGTGTGTGCAAGTCCACTTATGATCAGGTTGGCCATTTTAAACACTGGTCAATTCTGAGGGGACCTTTCATTACCACTAGGGCACCCCTAGGGTAAGTCTTAAAGGGTGAAGCAAGCAGTAGGTGAAAGGCAGGGCAGGTACACCTGTGTGTTCCTTGCCTAGGTAGTGAAGAATACCCATTTGTGTTTTAACTACCTGTGAGGTTTGTTCTTTCCATAGGTTAAGATGGGGGAATGGTTTAAATGTCTTTAAGCTGCAATAGTTGCTTACAGTGGAGCACCCTCATAATGTTTCCTATCATTGGATTCACAGTGACAAACCGTGTCATTAATAGCTTAAAAATGCCACTTCTAGAAAGTGTCAAACATAATTGAGCATGCACTCCTTTCCTTGAAACTTCACCATTCTTAAAGACTTTGGATCGCCCTACCGCAGAGAATGCTGAAGTATTCAAAACAAAGCTCTCATCTCGTGCTCATCACTGTTGCACTTGCGAAAATTGGGAACTGATCCCCCACGATATCCATGTTGGGGAAACATCCTTTACGATGCAACTTTTACCACGCAGTGCCTTTACAACGCAGGTTTTTCAACACAAGTCATTACAACGAATTGCGCTGGGGGGCGCTCTAGGATAGGTAATAGTTTAATTTACTATCCAACACCTTCCCTACTATCCACGAGGACTGGAGTTGGAATAGTAAATTAAACTATTCACTATCCAGCACCCCCCAACGCAAGTCGTTGTAACGACTTGTGTTGAAAAACCTGTGTTGTAAAGGCATGCGTAGTAAAAGCATGCGTTGTAACAACGTACATCCCCATGTTGTCCTAGTAATCCATTGTAGACCTCTATACTCATGCTTTCACCAACCATTTTTAAATTTCCTTTATGCGCTTCATCACAACAAAGACAGTGAGATTCAAGTCATCTGCGGCATACCTCAAGGCTCCTCACTCAGTCCCACCCTCTTCAACGTCTACATGAGTCCCCTCGCCTCCATCGCACGTCAACACAACCTCAACATCATCTCCTACGCCGACGACACCCAGCTAATCCTTTCCCTCACCAAAGACCCCAACACCGCCAAAAACAACGTTCACGAAGGTATGAAAGAAGTAGCCGAATGGATGAAACAGAGCCGCTTAAAACTCAACTCAGACAAAACGGAGGTGCTCATCCTAGGATCCTCTCCCTCAGCTTGGGACGACTCCTGGTGGCCTTCCGCTTTGGGATCAGCGCCCACACCCACAGACCATGCACGTAACCTTGGCTTCATTCTAGACTCCTCTCTCTCAATGTCGAGACAAGTCAACGCCGTATCGTCCTCCTGCTTCAACGTCCTTCGCATTCTCAAAAAGATCTTCCGCTGGATCCCCCTCGAAACAAGAAAGACTGTCACTCATGCACTGGTCACGAGTCGACTGGACTATGGCAACACACTCTACGCCGGAATTACAACAAAATTGCAGAAAAAGCTCCAGCGCATCCAAAACGCATCAGCGAGACTCATCTTAGACATCCCGCGCCAAGAGCACATCACCGGTCACTTAAAAAACCTCCACTGGCTTCCCGTCAACAAAAGAATTACTTTCCGCCTTCTTACCCACGCACACAAGGCCCTTTATAATCTAGGACCCGAATGCCTCAACACCCGACTGTCCTTCTACTATCCCACCCGCCAACTAAGATCATCCAATCAAGCCCTCGCCACTGTCCCGCGCATCCGAAAAACCACCATGGGTGGCAGATCCTTCTCCTTCCTGGCTGCCAAGACCTGGAACTCACTCCCCACCCACCTCCGCCTTACTCAGAACCACATCTCCTTCAGAAAAGAACTGAAAACATGGCTATTCGATAAACAGTGAACCCCTCCCTCTAGCGCCTTGAGACCCTCTGGGTGAGTAGTGCGCTTTATAAATGCCTGAACTTGAACTTGAACTTGAATCCGTAATCTTTATTCCACATTTCTAATACAGACTGTATGCCATGCCACTATTGTACTCAAAAAACGCTGGCCTTGTATTTGGCAGCCTTTTAGTCCATTGTCAAAGTCATATTAACATTTAAGGTTGAAAGCAGTGCAGTATCTGTTGCACAGTAAGGGACACATTGGGATTCAATTTTCATTTGTGTTCTTTTACATCCATAAACAGAGCGGGCCTCATTCACCGAGCAGTTGCCGGGTGAGGTGAGGCATACTCCCACATAAAACTGGGTGAGTACATTTATATTGAATTAAGATAGGTTATCAAGCTTATAAAATGCTTAGCTACTCAATGGGCTTCTTTGTCCAAACAAGATAATTACTAGTTGGATTGCCCCCTATTCTCTCGTGGAAGTCTCAGGAACATCAAAGACCTACCGCGAGGGACCCACACCATCTACTTCTGACACCTGGAGAGTGGTGCCCTCTTAAGTGCCTACATCGTCCGCTGGATCCCAACTGGTAGTGTGGCGTGAGCTGGGAAATAAGTATTGCGCCTGGGCACCGGATTGCCTTGGGTGGAGCCCCAAAAGTACTGGCCGCATCTAAGGAGTGTGGCTTCTGCATCGGGGGCCTCAATGCTCAGAAGCGTCTTGTTGGTGGTGAGCAGGTTCACTGGTTGTGGGACCCCCCCGTGGCCCACTTGGTCGATGGTGCTGCATCCCTCTTGCACAACACTCCGACTGCATGCTCATTACAGCGATGCCCGATTCACAGGTTGCTACCCTCAGAGGTGAGGGCTTACCCGTAGTAGTGCCACGTTCAACCTTGTGTTTCACTTCTGAACTTGCACCTGTGTGTGTGTGTTTGTGTGTGTGTGTGACCATAATTGTACGGTGAAAAGGTGCAAAAGTGTTTCCAATGGGATGCACTTGAATACCCAATAACAATAATGTTTTTACTATTAATATTTCTACTGTACCTCTTAAGGATACCTGGTGATCTGCTTTAGGTTTGTGCAAATTTGAGCAGGCACTGATGACAGCATTTGGAATAAATACCATTGTTTCCATGAGAACAACTCCCAAAACCAATAAAAAAAATGGCTAAAATTAGGAGGCTGCAAAATACGGCATTCTTGCATTATTTTACAGCATTGGTGGAAATAGATCTATGCACGGATAAAAAAAATGTTATGCAAATGTGTATTAAAAAGCTGCTTGTTTGCAAAATGCAATTGAAATGTCTCAAGAGGACGGCTTAAAGCAGCTGGATTGACAGCAAGTTAACAATAACGCCTTTGTATTATAACACTGTATGGAGGATGCCATCTGTATGAGACCTACCTGAAACTACTGTGATGCGATTAAAGAAATATTGTTTTTTGAAGGACATATGTCGCTGTGTTGGACAACCATGTTAGTGATACTGGAACAAAGTGTGCTTTTTCAAAGACATAGAGTTAAGTGCCTTCTAAAGAATATGAAGCAGAGGTAGGATCAATCATCCATCCACAGGCAATAAAAGGCATACCTCACACACAGCGAAGGTGTTTTATGACCCTGTGGTATTTCTGTGCCCATCCATGCTGTTCTAGAAGTGTCACCTGTGCTAGTGTCATCTTAAGGATTTTTGGGGCCTCGGACTAGACATATTTTGAGACCTTCCGTTCAGAAGAACTTGAAATGTATTATTTATCTCATTGTCAGCTACACCAAACGCTTATGAGTGGTAAGGTTGAGCCTACAGAGGTAAAGAGAAGAGGAGAGGTAGAGAGAAAGGTTTACTGATTTGTGAGGTAGAGAGAGATAAGGCAGAACAATATAGACGTAGAGAGAGTAGAAGTTGAGAAAGATGAGGTATAAAGAGAGGGAAAAGGAAGATAGAGAGAGGCATAGAAGACAATAGGATGTAAGAGTAAACTACAAGGAGGTAGAGAGAAGTAAGGAGGTAGAGAAAAGTAGGGCGAGAGAGATGATGGAGCAAGAGATGAGTGAGGTACAGAAAGAGAGGTAGGTATAAAGTTATAGCATGGTGTAATAGGGATAGGTACAAGAAAGTAGATGTAATGGTGGATAGAAGTTGATGGCGAAAGAGACAGAGGAAGTGAGAGGGAGGGAGGAAAAGAGGGAGAAAACGAGAAAAGAGAAAGTCTTGTAACTATCCCATTCATTTAACCAGAGGCTACCCCTGGAGGATGGGGCCCTGGTCAATTACCCCCTTTGTCTATACCTTACAACGTTTCTGATCTGTGTCAGTAACAATTTATCCAGGGTCTGAGTAGGGAGTGCCCGCAAAAAACAATAACACACGAAGTTATACAATCTGTGGACGCAGAAACAAATCATAAGTGAGAGGAAAGTGGACCAAGTAGCATCGGTCACCTAGCATTATATGATCTGTGTAAGCACCAGATACATTGTGCAAAAACATAGAAAGTGGGCGCAGACACCCCTGATCACACATGTCTCATAAGGCAAAATACTCCACATAAAAAGTGCAAAAAGTGATATGATGAGGGACCAAGAAAACAAACTGTGTTCCCGTGACCTTTTTCCATTACCTGCGCATTTGTGAACCCATTTCCCAAAAATGGTGGCTGCAACTATAGGTACCAGCACACAATGGCAACTCCCACAGCACACTTCCACAAAGGATCTGGAGTTGCCTCTGGGCGATGAGGCTCACTGGTAAAAACTTAGACAGTCGTAAAATCTTCCTGTTCACCTTGCTTGGAGCAAATACTCTTAGAGACAACGGATTAAACAGGGTTACTACAAAACGACTCAAGGGCTGATACACAAAAGTATTTATGAGCATGGCAAGTAGTACTACAGGAGTACTCTTTTACACACTTGTATGTCTTTGTGATCCGGCCAGTTCCTTATTATTAAAGAGCAAAGAGGGCATAGTTCTTTCTTTTTGAACTATTTGCAAAAGAAAACTTGCATTTAAATCCCAATTTAGATGTTTCGGGGTAATTCACCCAGGCATGTGAGAGTATATAAAAAAAAGTAGTAGTGGAGCAACACGTTCTGTATTCCAAAATACCTTTGTATATAAACTCCATAGTCTCTTAGCTTACAGCAGTGATCTAAGAAAAAAAACAAAAACATGGGAACTGTGATGCTGTGTGCAAGGGGGTGTGGTGAATGAGCGTGGGGGAGGAGTCAAATACATGGCTAAAAACACCAAAATATTCATTAATCTTTTTTGGTCTCTCCCGTAGCTACATATAAAATAGGGCACAGCCTAAATGAAAAGTGAATGTAAGTTAAGTTAATCAATGAGAAAGGTACAATTGTACATTATGAACCCTTTATTAGTTAATGAACCAGCGCTGAAGGGTATTGACATTCAATCGTTCAAAGACTCGAATGCTGAGTAAAAGAGACTGTCAGACAACAAACATTATGATGGCTCCCCTCCTTTATGACCTAAATGTTAATATCTATAATTTATCAATGTATCTGGGTCATTTTATTAAAAGTGAAAAACAAGCCCAACAGACAGCTTATTACGTTGCACAATCGTTGGGTACTAATGCTTGAGGGTTGCTAAAGTAAGGATGGACATGTATTTACAAATGTTTGTTGTGAAAGACAAGAGTGCCAGTTTAAGGTACATACAGGTTTAGTCACAGACCAGGGTGCTCAAAGGGATAGAAAAGGGAATGATGGACTCACAAAGAGGGGCAGTACTGTGTGTGTTTTTTTTAGGAGAACCGGACAGCTTCTGTTCATAGCCGGCTAAATGTGAAGGCTAGCATTCAAATATCATGCTGGAATGTTAGATGTGAAGCACAGCTTGCAGGACCAATATTGGTAAAAATGTATTATCCAGAACGAAATTATTTGTTTGTAACTGAAATAACAGTGCACCCAAACACCTTACAAAGATAAAGTCAATGGGCACAACTAGTGCGAAATAGATAACTATAATTTTTCCCTTCTGGCTGTTGGAATACCATTTTCCTGATGAGAAATTCAATCTTACACTACAATTCTGTTCCTAGGAAGATGCTGGGACAGTAGTGTGATCAATTAAGGGGCATCATCCAATGTTCTGTTAATCTTGAAGCTAATAATACATCTTTAGCTGTTGCAAGAGAGAGCTTCTCATGCATGTATGTGTGGGTATTTATACAGTCTTAACCTTGTTAGATAGCAATGGACGTAGCAGGATGCTAGGAAATGATAAAAGATTGAGTCACCTCATCAATTTATTTTCTCTGGGAACTTTAAAGCATGTTTAACAAGTAAGCACAAGATTAGACCAAAACACCCTATTGATGTAGGTCTATTCTGATTTGTGCTGAGAATATAATAAATAATTGGCTGACAAGCTTGGAAACTATGAACATTACAATCATTAAGTGGAGGGTCCTCATGGGACGCAATGCTGAATACCTACTGAACTCAACATTTGTTCTGTGAGCAATAAATGTCTTTAAGAACTTCAACTCAGCTGAATCGAGTAGACATTGCTCATCGTCCTAACACACAGCATTTTATCACGCAGGAGATCCAGGCTGTTTTCTGATTCACATGATTTTGGCAAGAGCTCTTGTAGGCCCTGCACTAAAGTGACTCGTACTTTCTGATGAGGCCAGTAACTGTAATTATCAACCCCATTGGATTTGCAACTTTAATAGGAATACCATTGTTCCAGAGAATTTCACATGGAGATTTTAACTGAGGTAAGCAAACCATGTCTCAGAGTCAAATACTGGGGAAAGCATACACACATGACATGGAATGTTCGATTCTGGTACATAATTCCCCCAAAACATGTAGTGTCTGCTAATCCCTAAACTGCAGAATTACCTGGAACCTGGTAAAAAGCCTGGATAATTCCAGGCCACGCATCCTAAGGGCTGTAATGGGCTGCTTAGTCACCAATTAACACACCAAGACCTTTATACAATAACAATCACTTTTTCCGTGCGAGAACATTTCTTTCCTTAAATTCCTGAGCTCTGGAATAAGTGGTGGCAATTTCAGTAGCTTAGTTTAGCCTCAAATTACTCTGCTGCTTTACACTCAACCAAATATGTGTTGGAAGGGCGTTCAGAAACTGGTCTAGATACATTTGGCCCATATTTTCTTCCTTTGTGGCTGTTTGAAGTTTAACCATTTACCTCTAAGATCTTTAATTGTATAAAAAAAGGGGCTGAAGGGTATTCTGTGCTGTTCCTTTCTCTTTCCAAAACCTTATCTGGTAAAGTCCAGCTTTTATCACCATATATTCTAGAATACACCTTTTAATCTCTGGATAGGCTGTATCCAGTGTAGGACTGGCAGTCTGATCAGCAGGTCTGAATGTACCCTACCAATAAAGGTCTAATATAGTGTCTCCATCAGTCCAGACGCCAACTGGCTGCTTGGGCTATTCATTCAAAGTTCACATAAAAGAAATCTGAGTCTTCAACAGTGGTAACTATTTGCAACACCACCAAGAAGACATGTAGACCAGACCTAGGCTGGGCCTGGGCTTCCGTCAGCTTTGCAAAGGCCACTTTCTAAGTCACATTCCCTTGGCTAATCAGTTTGGTGTGAGTCCTTACAGTATGTTGGATAATTTCTCTTTCATGTTGTGCAGCTCGACTATAACTTTCAAGAGCCCACTCCATTTTTTTCTGACCGCCAGTGAGATGCTGTACCAAGACGTCCATGTTGTGGCAAAACACCACATATGGAACCCCACTTCTGACACCAAATATTGCGTTAGTAACTACGTTACAACAAATCTTGCCCAACAACTAAGATTTGTTTTACCAAATAATAATGTTATAGCTACAAGAATGCAACAACAAAATTCCCTACCTAGCTTCAGGAGTAAAAACACTTTATTTTAAAAACTCAGCAGGTTCTGTTGTGGCATAGGATATGGACAACAGAGGAAACACAATTTAATCGAGGGATCTTATTAGACTGTATGGGCCTAGATGGAGTGGCAAATATTAGATGGCTGTCTTATGTTAAAATGATTTTATATAATATAGGCCATCAAATATTTTATGATGATCTGCCCACCTTGGCAAGGCACTCCAGGAAAGAGCTTAAGAACAATTGTTTGCGCTATCTGAGTGAACAAAGAATGAATGCTGAATTGAGTAAGGTTACGGTACAAGCACACAACCTTACATTAACAACTTTTAAAACACTAGCCATACCTATGCCTTGAAACTAATGACTTTGACAAACTTTTATTGATGCGTTTTCGCATTGGGACTCTGCACAGATCCTTAAGTTTCCCAATTATTAATGATTGGTCAAAACAGCTATGTAAATGCCCGTGTGACGATATTTCTGATCAGTCCACCATTCATGTTTTATTTTTCTGTAAATTCTACTCTGTACAGAGAAAAGGCTGGATTGTTCCAGTATTAAAAACACTTGGTATGAGGTCATCTCGCCCAGCTTCAGTGGCTCTCCAACAATTACATACAATATTTGTTGTAGCCTCTGTTTTCGCCTTTAAAAAAATGTTTTTAGATGTAGGAAATCTATTGTGATGTGACAATTATGACAATGACATTTTTGCTGTGAATGAAGAATGGTTTTAATTGGTGTAAATATTGACTTTTGCCCTGTATTTTTTAATATGTTTTTTTTATTGTGTGCTTTTATGGTTATTTGTATGTAACCGAATAAGGCTTTTTATTGATTGATTGATTGAGTAAAGACCCTATTATCTTTATAAATAAAATCCCTGATATTAGGCTCTGAACATAGGGAATCAGCTAGTGCTTCTGCGGTTGAGCTGTATATATATATATATCTATATATATATATATATAGATATATATATATATCACCTCGGATCCCCTGGGCTCACGTTGTCACCACAGAAGTCACGGCACCACAGCAGCTAAGTTAAAGTTTTCTTTATTAATACACAAACACCATGTGCATTAGCAACAGGACGGCCTACGCGTTTCGACTATACTTAGTCATCAACTAGACCATATATATATATATATATATATATATATAGCTTCCACCAAGCACACCGGAACGCTGTGCCAATGCACTCCGAATGAAGTCCTTCAAATAACCGCTTCAAAACAAGAGTGCACCATTTCAGGACTATGAAAGGCTATGAAGAAGACTGACCTCTTTCCTAGAAGCACGCTAAGCCTATGCACAATAAGCTCACAATTTTTTGAAGTCCTCCTACTATAGGAAAATCAAAGATTGAAAACCCAACAGGGGCACGGAGCCTACTAAAGGAAGAACACTGAACTCACCTGATCAACCGCAAGGACTACATTGAAGGATTCTTCAATGTAGATTGCTATATATATAATACATATTTAAATATCAAACTAAACCACATTCACTGGAAGATGTCATAAGTGATGTCATTTGAGATGTCATCAGTGTTGTCATCAGTGATGTCATTGACCATGTCATGAATGATGTAATATGTGACATCATCAGCAGTGCATTGCGGACAGGCGAGTTATGATTAGCAGAACTAACTATAACGGAGGTATTTCAATGGTTTTGTACAAGTGAAATGTCCAGCTAACTATAACAGCCCTGAAACCTATGGTTTTTTCAGTGAATTTCTAGGGTGAATTTTTTTAATGTCTAAAATTATATATATATGTCTTTAATATGCATATTAGGGCAAGACATTATCTAAGGTATTAATAAAATAAAATATATTTACTTGTAATAAACATATTACTTTTAAATGCAATTTCGCGAAGTCGCGTAGGGTGCGTGCTGCATGTGCGCACGGTGCACGGATCCCATGTGACCTGAAAAAAAAAGATTTGATTGGTTCATAACATTTCCCATTGTAACTATTAAAGGACCCCACCCATTTCAATCATTCTTCTTTGAGCTTCTTTGGAGCGTCATCTCTGTGCTTGTAAGAACCTATTTCCATAAATTTTTTTTTGGGTGTTTTTGAAAATAAAAACAACATCATGGCTTCAGGACAGCAGCCACAGGAGGAGTCAGAACATTCTTTTGAGGAAGAATTATTACCAGAAGCTCCACGTCCACAAAGGCCAGTATCGGTGGTGTTCGAAGATCTTCACTTTTCCCCAGGGGCAGAAGAAAGTGAATGCCACTAAGTCACCTGCCGGATCCGTGAGTGTGTCTTGTCCAGACATAGTGCCGAAAAAAACTACTCTTGCAGTACTGCCTCCATGTACAAGCACCTCAGGACTCCACATCCGGTGAATCTGGCTCGAGAGGAGTGTAGGAGAGCAGAACGGAATCCTCCACCTGCAGTTCCTGCATAAAGTGCAACAAACTAATTCCTTATGGGGAGCAGTCTGTTGAAGCAGTTGTGCTGTGCAACGCAATCATCGTTGCTAGACTTTTTTTTGTTTGTCAATGCCACATAATTCCTGACGTTTCCTGTTATTTTGCTCCTTTTTTTTTAAACACCCCAAAAAATCAACATTGTTTGGAAAAATACAAAAAAAATGTTTTTTTAAATTTATTCTCAGAACTAACTTCTCTGGTTAAAGAAAGAACTATATTTGTATGTTAATGTGTGAAAGTTTGGTTGAATGTATGTGTAGAGCATAATTGACTGAAAGAATGCATTAGTAGTGTATGGTGAATGTATAAGTGCAGAACTATAAGGAAGTGCTGCAGCGTGACACTGTAAGCTCTTTAACTGCAATATGCTGTGGTACTTCCGAAGCACAGGGATGCGACATATGTACATAAATATGTTGCAACTCTATGCTTCCCTTTGCACTGCTGAAGAAACTGCAGACATATAGTGAGACAGGCATCCTTGCACCATGGTGCAAGCATGTCTGTGTCATGGAGAGATTGTTTTTGTGCAGGAAGGGACACCTTCCTGCACAAAAACAATCAGCATAGGCGTTTTCCTCTTTCAATGTATGCTGTGCAATGCAGCATACATTGAAAGAGAAAAATGAGGAGAAATGAGAACAATTCTCCTTGTTGTGCCTGGCTACACCAACTGGAGGATGGTGCAGCATTCACACACATCTCCACATTTATGATTTCTGATAAATCTGCAGATGTGTCTATGAGTGACAGAATGGTTGCACAAGTGGACACAGACTCAGAGTGTGATTCTAAACAAGAAAGACTATTCCCTGGACTTTAGCAGAAGAGACTCACTAGTCTGGAAGGGGTTAGGTAACCGCATACATTCTACACATTTCACTACAGCACTGATAGTGTGAATGCCTGAATCATTCTGCGAATCCATAAGCAGTGACTGGGTTCTATTACTACTGAAACTTGACAACAGGATAGGTTTTTAAGCACGTATGTGTCAGCACAGACATGAAGTAACCACATGCTTCTGTCGCAATGGTTGCACAAATGCACACAGACTCACAGTGTGATTCTAGACAAGCAAGACTATTCCCTGGACTTTAGCAGGAGAAACACAGTAGTCTAATTAAAAACAAAGGCACCACATACAACACTTCACAAATTAATAACTCACCTTTCAAATTGATGTGTACATTAAGAAGTATCTGAAACACACACCAGATTTTCTTATTCACACAATTTCTGTACTGCACTTCTCTTAGCAAAACCAAAAAATGGCAAACATTCCCTCTCATTCTGCACACATATACACGTAAATATCAAATCACATTGCTTCCCACATTAATTCAAAAGCTAACACACATTTCTATTGGTTACACATTTCAACCTCTTCCAATTGACATAACTTTCAACCCTACCCCCATTCTGCTTAATGCCTGTTACCATAGTAACAGTTCATGGAACACTCAACTGAACACACAGGTCACAAGTTCAGCACACAATGTTGCAAATCCAAACAGCAAGTGTGCTTGACTTTTGAAAATATCAGCTTATCCTATCTAATGTTCCTTTCAAACAGTTTTTACTAACCAATAAGAAACATACTTTTAAAAAACAGAAACATGCACCCTATTATTCAGTCTATAATGTTCTCAAACAGCCAATCATTTCTCTTCTTTTTTTAAAACTGCATCTTATCCACCATTTTAGAAAAAATGTAGTTTTCAAACAGCCCATTTCACAGACATCTTGTGACTGCATACAGACCTCACTTTAAGATGCTTAGAGTGTGGATTGTGGGACAGAGCTGTATTTTCTGAGCAAAGGGTATGCTGAAAGCAGAGGTATTAACAAAGATTTAGCTTTGCCAAATGTAGACATTAAATGGATTGGACAGAGAGGATTAAAGTGGCACCAATTGATGCCATTGGTTAAGTCCTTTTTGCATCTCCAACACCCTGACCTCATAATTATGCACTGTGGTGGCAATGACCTAGGGCACTTTGACTGGGGTAGGTCTGGAAATGCTTATGAAGGACACCTTTGGAGTATTGATGTCACTTTTCCCCCAAACTGCCTTTGTCTATTCTAACATATGCCGAAGACAGAAAAGGAACTGGCCCAATCAATTTTGTCCACAGATTGAGAAAGCTAGGAAACATGTCAATAAAGCTGTTTCTGCTTATTTTAGAGATTATAGAATGGGGTCCATTCACAACAACAGTCTGCGTTTTAATATGCATGGCATCTATAGGACAACTTTAGGCTCTGCATAGGTACTTACTTGTAGGTACCAACATCTCCCAATAAACACGAGGGCTCTTTTTAGAGCCACCCAAGATCTAAACACATAAGCTTGATGTATATTTAAAAAATATTACATTTTTTTTGTTTGGAGTCGTGCACCCAACGCGTTCACACCAGGGGGCCGCGCTGAGAGTCACGCACCCAACGCGTTCACACCAGGGGGCCACGCTGGGAGTCGCAATTCCAAATTTGACCGTAAATTTGTTTTTGCTCCTATCACTAATTTATATTCTCCCCGGGGACCCCATCCCCCGGGGCCTATATACAACGTTGGGGACCGTTGGGGGAGCCCCAATGCCCCCACGGTCCTGCCAACTCCCCACGTCCTTTGGGAGCCGGCATTGCTTTCCTACATTCCCACATGGGGAGCTGCTAGCATGCAGCTCCCCGTGTGTAAAAGCAATCTGGTTTGCATTTTGGAAGAGAGAGCAGGTTTCCATGCTTTCTCTTCCAAAATCCAAACCAAGTTTGCTACGCCCTGCCATAGCAAACAGCAGTGTCCCGTGGGTGGGCACCCAGAGACACTGCAGAAGCCGGCGCTGGGGGTTGTCGGTCCCCAGGGCCATCATTGGCTCCAGGAGGAGGGCCAAGCGGCCCCCCTCCCACTTAATGCAAAACCCCAGGGGTGGTGGACCCCGGGGCTTAGAGGTCCATAACGGACCCCCTATTTTAAATATTTAGTGCCCCGGGGAGGTGGTGGTCCCCGGGGCGTTTGGGGGCTCTCAAACCCCCAGACACAGGTTAAATTATTATTTTTTTAAAAAGACCCGGGGTGGCGGTCACCGGGGCTTGGGGCGGCCTTGGAGGCCCCCCAAATTTAAACTATTAAGCCCCGGGGGTGGTGGTCCCCGGGCTGCGGGGGGCCCGTGTACCCCCCACAAATATTCATACTTTGCCCCGGGGGTGGCAGTCCCCGGGGCATTGTGGGGGGGATTAGGGCCCCCCACACTTTTTTTCCACATGCTCCGGGACCTGGTCCACCCGGGGGCTTTAATTAAATGAAGCGCCTAAGCCAGCGCTTCATTTTTATCATTTTTATCATTTTTGCGGCTGGATCTGGACACCCTGCGTTTATCTCTGCGTTTAGACAAAGAATAGCTTTTTTTAGCCCTAGAAGTCCTTCTAGGACCCCCTAAGCAGATCTACGGGGTCAGGGTGTTTTAACCCTGCCCCCTCTTCTTGTTTTACACCTTCATTTTACTGCCATCTTGTGCCTCGCTTCTACCGAGGCACAAGATGGCTGGCAACAGTTCCTGGTTTAGAGTGTTCACAACCAATTACAATGCAGCTCGTGATTGGCAGGGTGCGCGGATCCTAATCTGCAGGGTGCGCGGATCCTAATCTGTAGGGTGCGCTGATCCTCCGCGGCCATAGATATATATAGGTTTTTACTTTTTATTTTCTCAGCAACTACTGAATGGATTTACACCATTTAACAAAAAAGGTTCTTTCTGAACCAAGAACTACCGCTTTGCCAAATTTGGTGTAATTCCGTTCAACAGTTCAGGCTGTAGCCTTGTCTAAAGTTTCCTATGGAAAATTGCATGGGGAAAACATGCTTTGGGACCCCCTTTTTTCTCGGCCCCCGCTTGCTGAATCACCCCGAAACTTTAAGGATAGGAGCGGACCGGAGCGTCCCACAAGTTTTGAAAAATTTGAGAGGATTCGTCAATTGGCGCCAAAGTTATTGGAAATAGAATGTTGTGAATTTCCTTTGGACAATAGGTCCTAACTATAACTACCTACTGGCGACCGCCAGGACACTGCAGGAGCCGTTCTTGGGGGTGGCGGTCCCCTCCCACATTTCTCTGAAGCCCTGGGGGGTGGCGGTCCCACGGGGCTGGGGTGGCCTCATAACCCCCCTTTTCAAATGTTTTTAGCCCCGGGGTGGTGGCGGTCCCCGGAGCTGGGGGGGCTTGAGAGCACCCACACCCATTTCTTTGAAGCCCCAGGGGGTGGTGGTCCAGGGGCTGCGGGGGGGGCCCGTGAGCCCTCCATATGCATTAAAATCAAGCCCCGGGGGACCTCAGAGCGCCCCCACCCATTTCAAAGTAGCCCCGGGGATAGCGGTCCTCGGGGCTGCGGGGGGGGGCCCTTGAGCCCCTGCATACATTAAAATCGAGACCCGGGGGTCGAGGTCCCTGGGGCTGGGGGGCCTCAGAGCCCCCCCAGCTAATATTTTTAAGCCCCGGGTGGTGGCCTCAGAGCCCCCCCACCATTTCTTTGAAGCCCCGGGGGGTGGCAGTCCCGGGGCTGCGGGGGGCACCGTGAGCCCCCTGCATAGATTGAAATCGAGCCCTGGGGTGTGGCAGTCCCTGGGTCTGCAGGGCCTCAGAGCCCCCCCACCCATTTCAAAGTATCCCCGGGGGTGGCGGTCCTAGGGGCTGCGGGGGGTCCCGTGAGCCCCCCGCATGCATTAAAATCGAGCCCCAGGGGATGGCGGTCCCTGGGCCTGGGGGGGCCTGAGAGCCCTGCACCCATTTTGAAGAAGCCCCAGGGCCCCAAACATATATTAACTTATAACGCCGGGGGTGGCGGTAGTGTGGGGGGGATTGGTTGTGTCTACCCTGCCCCCTTTTTGCGTTTTGCAATGTTTTTTCTTTGGTTTCTTGTGCCTCGGTTCTACCGAGTCACAAGATGGCTGCCAACACTTCCTGATTTGGAGTGTTAACAGCCAATTAAAAAGCAGCTCGTGCACGGCAGGGTGCGTGCAGGCTGCGCTAGGGGTACGCCGACACAGTGCGCCCATAGATATATAAATGACTTTAACTGTCATTTTCTTCGGAACTACTGAACGGATTTACACCAAATAAGCAAAAGGCACGACTCTGAACCAAGGACTACCTGTTTGCCAAAATTGGTGTAATTCCGTTCAGCAGTTCGGGCTGTAGCTGCGTCTAAAGGGCCTATGGGAAATTGCATGGGGAAAACGCATTTTGGGACCCCCCTTTTTTCTATGCCCCCGCTTGACGAGTCACCCCCAACTTTTCGGATAGGAGGGGACCGGAGCTGGCCAAAAGTTTGGAACATTTTGCGCAGATTCGTCACTCGGTGCCAAAGTTATTCCAAATAGAATGTTACAGATTTCCTATGGGTAATAGGTCCTATATATATATATATATTCACTGAAAAAACCATAGGTTTCACACCAGTTATAGTTAGTAATTAGCATTTAAAAAACCTATTAAATTCACTGAAAAAACCATAGGTTTGACACCAGTTATAGTTAGCTGGAAATTTTACTGACATAAAACCATTGAAATTCCCACGTTATAGTTAGTTGGACTCACTCTAACTTGCGCGCCTGCAATGCACTGCTGATGACGTCACATATTACATCACTCATGACATGGTCAGTGACATCACTCATGACATCACTGATGACACCATCCAGTGAATGTGTGTCTTTCTGAAAAATAAATATGTTTTATATATGTATATGTAAAGGTCGATGGAAGAATAAATGTTTAAATAAGTGTCTTAATGGATGTTTTTTTTAAAAAAAATTGATTGGTTAACTGGCTTATTAAGTGTATCTTAGTGAATACATATATTAGCGAGTATTGTTTAATTATTTAAATGTTTGTATCAGTGTTTCACTTTGTGTATAAGTGGCTGCATGGGTTGGTGAGTAGCTACATGTGTGTGTATATGGGTTATTAGATTTTTTTTAGTATCAGTATGAGTGTCTGTATGGTTTGGTGGGGGTGTTACTTAGCACATAGATGCATCAATGACTGACTCACTGTTTGTATGTGTTTTGAAGACAGCATATGTGCAGGACTGTATGGGTGGATGAGTGTGTATATGTGTGTGTTAGTGAGTGAATGACTGTCTCACTAGTGTCTTTATCAGTAACTACATATGTTTTAATCTAGTATGTGTGAGTATTGATGTATATAAGTGAGTATATGTGAGAGTGAGAGATTGAAAGAGTTCTTGTTTAAATAAGTATGTGTTTCTATAAGTGATTGTTTAAGAGAGTAAGTATGTGTAAGTTTCCTTAGAAGTAAGGTGGTAGTGTGTGTATAGCTGTATATGCAAATAAATGGATGTTCAATAGTTTATTTGCATGTGTGATTATTTGTGTGAGTAACTTTTGGATGACTGTCGGTGTGTAACAGGATGTATAGGTATTTCACTACATATGATGAGTGAATATATGTATGAGTGACTATATAGAACTTTTGGTGAATGAGTGGATGTGTATATAGATGGTGGTATTACTGAATTGGTTGTTGTAACTGGTATGGGTATCTCTATTTTTTTGAAAATTTTAGTTTCTATTTTTGAATATGTGTTTCAAGGGTTACATTACACTGAAAGGAGGTCTGTCACTCTGTCACAAGGATGGTGTCATCAGTGATGTCATGAGTGATGTCACTGACCATGTCATGAGTGATGTAATATGTGACGTCATCAGCAGTGCATTGCAGGCGCGCAAGTTGTAGAGAGTCCAACTAACCATAACGTGGGAATTTCAATGGTTTTATGTCAGTAAAATTTCCAGCTAACTATAACTGGTGTCAAACCTATGGTTTTTTCAGTGAATTTCATAGGTTTTTTAAATGCTAATTCCTAACTATATAAGGCCTGAAACCTATGTTTTTTTCAGTGAATTTCAAAGGTTTTTTTAATGCTAATTCCTAACTATATAAGACCTGAAAGCCCACCAGGAATCTCCAGTATGCGCCAGGGGGAGTGTAATGAAGCCACGCCCCTTTTTACACCTCTCTGTAACGCAGCCCCGTGCATGTTTGAAGAGGGGGAACTAATTCCCCTTGCATACTGGGGGTCCCTGGGTCATATCTGCCCAAACACCGATATTCTGAACGATTGAAAATGACTTTTCTTGAGAAACATTTGGATTTGGATTATCATGTCCTATACTTTGGAATTTTTGAAAGACTGACTTTGAGGATGCTATAAATTACTCAAGTCTGCCCGAATTGTGTGGGTAAAATTGATACCTAGTCACTTTGAATAAGAATGTACTTACGTCTCGTCTAACATTTGGAAGAAATATCTAGTTATGTGACAACAGGATACCGACATAACTTGAAGGAAATAAGAACGCCCTGAAGAAGTTCTGTTGTACAGAACGAAATATTTCGGCTGGCTGTGGTACATAAACTTAAGGAAAATAAAAGCATTTGAATATACACCAAGATTCAGCGCTTCAATAAGGACTCTAAGTGATATGATTTGATTGGACTTATTGTGCAAGTGGTGCTGTGCCAAACTTTGGAATATTCTCCACTACTCTCTACTACTTACTCTCTCCTACTACACTACTCTCAAATACTCACTCTCTACTACTCATTCTCTACTACTCTACTACTCTCTACTACCCTCTCTCTACTACTCACTCCCTACTACTCACTATCTACTACTCTCTACTACTCACTCTCTACTACTCTCTCTCTACTACTCACTCTTTACTACTCACTCTCTACTACTCTCTACTACTCACTCTCTACTACTCTCTACTACTCACTCTCTACTACTCTCTCTCTACTAGTCTCTACTACTCACTCTACTACTCACTCTCTACTACTCTACTATTCTCTCTCTCACTCTCTACTAATCTCTACTATTCACTCTCTACTACTCACTCTCTACTACTCTCTAGTACTCACTCTTTACTACTCTCTACTACTCACTCTCTACTGCTCTCTACTACTCACTCTACTACTTACTCTCTACTACTCTCTACTACTCACTCTCTACTACTCACTCTCTACTACTATCTACTACTCACTCTACTATTCACTCTACTACTCTCTACTACTCACTCTCTGCTACTCTCTCTACTGCTGTCTACTACTCTCTACTACTCACTCTCTACTCTCTATTACTCACTCTCTACTCTCTACCTCTCTACCTCTCTCTACTTCTCTCTCTACTAGTCTCTACCTCTCTACCGCTACCTCTCTACCTCTACCTCTCTACCTCTACACCTCTACCTCTCTACACGCACACATATACACATATATATGTGCATATATATGCATATGCATTTATATATATGTATGTGTATGTATATACATACATATATAAACATATATAATCTGTATATCTATATAAATACATGAAAGTTTAAAAAACACTAATAAAAGCAAAGCTAAAAAGCCACCTCATTACAAACAGATTGGCTTTAACTTAAACGAGGTCGAGATCTATTGCATTTTCAATGCTTGTTTACTTTGGTTCCATCAAGAAGGCATTCAGATGTGTCACACATTTGCCATAAATTCTGAATGTTAGCACTCTAGTTGCTCATTAGATCACTGTAGTAAAGCTACTGCTGACCAGGGAAGTCTGCTGCTGGTATTCAAAGTGCATGTTTCAGTCTGCATGTCAGAATTTCTTTAATGAAATTGAAGAGGATTTGAGAAGTCACTCAAAATGTGCCCTAATTTTTCTTTCTGCAGCACTAATCATACTTTCTATGGCAAAATATACCCCCTCATTTTGTTCCTTTTTAAATTAAATGTTTTAAGAGTTACCACTTTATTCCAATCAAGATGGCTTCAGGTGTTCCATACCTTTGTAATAAGTAGGACTGTTAGCGCTCTAGTTGTTCTTTAGAACACTCTGGGACATTCTGTCATTGGGCTATACTTGGGCTACATCTGGGTGATATTTGGGCTACATTTGGGCTCTTTTGTCTCTGGTGGCCATCTTGGGAGACTGTATGTCAGAATTTTTTAATGAAATAGAAGAGGATTTGAGAAGTCACTCAAAATGTGCCCTAATTTTTCTTTTGCAGCACTAATAATACTTTCTATGGCATAATATACCCCCTCATTTTGTTCCTTTTTAAATTAAATGTTTTAAGAGTTACCACTTTATTCCCATCACGATGGCTTCAGGTGTGCTATATATACCTTTGTAATAAGTAGGACTGTTAGCGCTCTAGTTGTTCTTTAGAACACTCTAGGAGGCTGCAGTAGAACACAAAGGAATCAACTGACAGTCTATGTCCTTGTTGGATGTACATGTTTTACTGAGAATGTCAGACTTCATTCTCACATGACTGAGAAAGATAATGTGAATTTACAGAAAATATGCTTTCAGTTTAGCTTATAGATCCCCTTCCAAACCACTGTGGGAAAATCATGAGATATTAGTTTTCTTTCAAACATGATTCATGATATCACAGCAGAAGGCTTTTTCACATGGTAAAATCACCTTAGAACACACCACAATTCCTAAAATGAGTATGGTACCATCAACAAATGATTTATAATGTAACTAAAGTCCTAAAACCCTCTATTAACTACAATGCTTTTTAATGAGGTGCTATCATGTATATTGGTCCCAAGATGGCTGCCAACACTTCTTGGATGAAGTGCTGACAGCCAATCAGATCAGATGTGTGGTTAGGCTCCGCCCAGATATATATATATTTTTGAACCTAAATTACTCAAAATCCACTGGAGCACATATCTTGAGACATAGCAAAGGCACATCGGGCTACCAGTCCCTACAATTTTGCCAAGTTTTGTGGAAATCCATTCAGCCGTTCGGGCTAAAAGTGAGTCCAACCGCCCTATGGAAATTAACATGGGGAAAACACGTTTTGGGACCCGCCTTTTATCTCGGCCCCCGCTTGACAAATCCCCCCCAAACTTTCAGAGAAGGAGCAGAGCGGAGCGGGCCATCTTCTTTAAGAAATTTGCGAAGATTCGTCCACCGGCGCCAAAGTTATTCCCAATAGAATGTTGCGGATTTCCTATGGAAATTAATCCGAACTATAACTACCTACTGGCGACCGCCAGTAGGTAATATATATATAGGAGTGATAAATGGCTTTTGTTATTTTACAGCTCGGCAAGGACTGCACTGTACTAGTCCTATGCTTAAAGACTTTGCTGTTTAAATGGCAAAAGACTTTGTCATTTTCTATCTCGGCGTGGATAGCACTGTGCTAATCCTATGCTTAAAAACTTTGATAGAAAAACAGACATTTGAGGTGAGCAGATCTAGAGTGTCGCTGGTGTTGAGAGTGCTCTAACAGGAGCTGCTTTCTACCTAAACTGAGACCTACCCAGAGTTCTCTCCTTTTTTGCATAATTTATGCGTCACTCTATGCCTGAAAGGGTTTTGTTTTGACTTAATACTGGGTGCTCCCTTGTGTCTGGACAAAGCTATACCTCTCTGAAGAGCTCTAATTAGAGCGAAACACTGTGTCAGGGGTTGCTTTTACTCATTTCAGGTTGGCTTGAGTTGGTATTTTACCAATTCAAAGCTGTAATATTGTGCCTGGAGTGATAAATGGCTTTTGTTATTTTACAGCTCGGCAAGGACTGCACTGTACTAGTCCTATGCTTAAAGACTTTGCTGTTTAAATGAAAAAAGACTTTATCATTTTCTATCTCGGCGTGGATAGCACTGTGCTAATCCTATGCTTAAAAACTTTGATAGAAAAACAGACATTTGAGGTGAGCAGATCTAGAGTGTCGCTGGTGTTGAGAGTGCTCTAACAGGAGCTGCTTTCCACCTAAACTGAGACCTACCCAGAGTTCTCTCCTTTTTTGCATAATTTATGCGTCACTCTATGCCTGAAAGGGTTTTGTTTTGATATAGATATATATATATATATATATATATATATATATATATCTCCATCTCCAGCTCCTAACTGGCAGGCGTAATCGGCTGTGAAGCTGCAAGACATCTGCACATGGAATGCGAGTGTGCCTATAAAGGATTCCCTGCCAGTTCGTGTCCGAGTGTGATCTTAACTGAAGGGGCAGTTTGGAGATGGATATATATATATATATATATATGTATGTGTGTGTGTGTGTGTGTGTGGGTGTGTGGGTGTGTGTGTATGTGTGTAATACTGATGTAGAAATACATAAACATTGTCCCCAAATATGTGAACCAAATGCTTAAGATGAACACTGTCTAAGAACGCCCAGGCATCCAAACATTTCTCATGATCCTCTATAGTGTCCGTCTATATTTTTTAAAAGTAATTTAAATGCACAGAATTTCACAAAAGCATGAACATTCATTTGAAAAGTTAAACGAACAATGCATTGAATGTGATTGGCACTGGGTGAAAAGAGCTAAATTTTAGCATCAGTGAGAAATACGGTGTAACTCCTAGTTTCATTGGAGATCTGAAGTCTTTGTCATGTATAATTTTTTAGGTCACAGTATTATATTTAGATGGTTCGCAGTTCAATGTACAAAATAATGAAGAACACTAAAGAGCTTATTTGCAAACCCTTTGCGCAACTGGTGCATCACTTTTCATGATGCTCTGACAGCAGAGTGCAGACCCATATGTACCATGCCACGCAAAGCCACTTGCCGTTGCTTTTGAAGGTCTCATAGATATGGTGTAAGGCAACGCAGGGCAAGTCGTTGCGTTGCCTTACTCTGCACCAGGGGGGACTTCCATGGGCTTTGTAGTGGGTTTTCCCAGGCAGCACCCATGGGTTTTGATACATTCCCAGATTTACTAGGCTCTTAAACCTGGGAATGCGTCAGAACTGTATGCTTCTCCAGGGGGGACATAATGAGGAGAAATATCTTTATTTTTCATCGTTTTTTCCTCTTTCTTTATGTGCTGCATTCTGCAACACACAGAAAGAGAAAAAAGCCTCCATGGATTTCTTTTGTGCAGGAAGGTGTACCTTCCTGCACAAAAAACAATCCTGCCAATAACGCAGACACCCTTTCACCATAGAGCAAGGGTGCCTGTGCTGGTGCTACCGACCAAATTGTGCATCTGCGCAGGCAGAAAGGACAGGAATGCACTGTATACTGTAAATAGGGTGCATTGCTACCTTTTCGAATTGATGTAGGGCAGCGCAGCAAAAAGACTTTTGGCATTACCCTACGCCAGTTCATTGAAAACCAGGCCCAACAGCTGGTACGCATTTTACAACTGAGACTTTGGAAATATGGGAGGCTTCCGTGGGCAGCACAAGGCTCTGTTGAAAGTTTAACTATTTGAAGCAAGGACATTTTGACTTGGTTTTACATGTGTAAAGGAAATGATTAAAAACTGAAATTTTTCTTTATATGCAGGATGTTTTTCTGCACTGCTGTGAGAGTGGCACAGTTGAATTAAAAGCATAATGGATGTATTTTTGAGCAATTTCTAAATTTTTCAGAAGTGACTAAATACACAGAAAAATAGAGTACTTCAAAAAGAAGCTTTGTGTTTTGCAATTTTTCTTTTAAAAGTGCTATTCATACAGGCACACACAAGGATTTGAGATTGCTTTAGAGTTTGATACACATGAGTACATTATGAAAATATTCCCTGGCCTGAGTGGGTTTGAGTGTCACAGTAAATGATATGTGTCAAAAGAAATATTAGTGCATAAAGTGTATACGGCGGCTACGGTATGTTGTACATGATCATAATTACGTAATTTTGCTAAATGTATTTGCTAATGCAGGATTATTTGACCGAAAATTTAAATATTGTGGGGCAGATTTACAATCCCTTTGCGCCACAAGTGCGTAACTTTTCGTGACGCACCGGTGGCGCATTTCACTACCCCATATTTACAAGGACAGGAAAGGCCTTGTAAATACGGCTCCCGTATACGCAACACTTTGCGTAAAAGGGGCGTTCCATGAGTGTTGCTGTGGGTATTCCCATGCAACAAATATGGAACCTGATACATTTCCAGGTTTACGAGGAATCGTAAACCTGGAATTGAATTAGAATGCTACGCCACCCTAAGGGTGGCGTAGCGAGGCGCAACAAGCAGAAATGTTTTCATTTCTCTTCGTTTTTTCCTCTTTCAATGTGTGCTGCATTATACAGTACAAATTCAAAGAGGATAATGCCTGTAGTGATTGTTTTGTGCAGAAAGGTGCCCCTTCCTGCACAAAAAAAACCTCCCCATGACACAGGCATCCTTGCACCATGGTGCAAGGGTTCATGCGCCAGCGCATGGCAGCTGTTTGTGCGCCAGCGCAGGGAAGAGCCCAGGAATACGACATATTATTGTAAATATGTCGCATTCCTGTGCTTTGACAGTGCCGCAGCGTGGCACAGCCAAAGGGCTTGCAGTGCCATGCTGCAGCACTTTCTTTTAGATCTGCCCCGTAGTCTCTACATTAATATCCGAGCCATTTGAGGCTTATTGTTACACAATTTTAACAAGATTTTAATTTGGATGATCGTTTCTGTTCTTTTTTATTTTATTTTTTTGTTTCTTTGTACTTGTTTTCTAGGTCTCACCTACTCAGCGCGCATGTCCTGCATAGGAAGAAGACCTTTAGCAATCGATTTGCCTTTTCAGCCAAAAACATGCACGTTTTGCATTGCGTTCAATGGCAAAGCGTGCACGTTTGGCGATTCCCTTGCTGGAGCGAGCTTTGACAGATGGTTCCTGCTCACTCCCGCAAGGGAAACCGGCGCAGGTCCCCTCCTTTCTCCATGCTGCTGCGCAAGGCGCGCGTGCACGCTTGTTCTAGATTTGTTGGTAAGAGCTCAGAGGCTGTAGTTCTATGATCCAGATTTAGCCCGACTAAAGAAGAAGTGAATTGATGGTGGAGTCAGACTTGAGTAGAAAAGATCATGAACACAAGTTGCAAATAATTTCCTTACTTTTTCCCCTCATCACTCTTACAAGGAGGTGAAGTTTAAAATAAGATGTAGCCTTCAGTATGTTTTAGGTGGCGGAGAGGGAGTACTTGCGATTGATGGGTGATGCCCTGCACTTCTAATTTAAACCATAGAAGTAACCATATGCTGTCATGTTAGGGCACTTGCCGCTTCCAGATGTCATCAGTGGGTCTTCTCGCGCACCTCTGGCACAGTGCTGATGCTTGTTTAAAGAGCAAACAGCATGCCAGCCAACACGATTTTTGCTTTAGCTTGACACACAGGCCTGTGCCTTTTTCAAGGCCCTGACTCAGGGATGTAGTTTCCGATGAACGGGAGCAGTGCTGCTGCAGAGTTAAATTTTAGGTGTGATTAGAAATGACGGTAGACTTGAGAGGCAGAAGTTTTGTAATCCATAGGCCTTGTTGAGGAACTTTCCACAGTGATTCACTAGGACCGAAGAGACTACTAATTTGACAGATTGTAGACGCAGAGATGAAAGGGAATCTGGATACTACTCCGACTTTTCCATTGACAGAAATCCCTTGACAATATAACAGGTTTATTGGTAAAGCACAGGTAGCATCTTGGCGCTGAAATAACAGATGTATATTGTTACTCAACTCAATGGTACTCATTTTATCGACCTCAAATGGATGAAAGGCTGAGTGGACACGCCGGGATTTGAACCTGTGACCATGAGGTCAAATACAGGCCCCTGCAGTGGATGCATTAGTCCACTGAGCCACCAGACAAGACATACAGATTAGTGCATTTCTGATTGACAAGCATTATCTTGATTCCTAATCCAGACTGCTCCCTTTCATCTGTGAAACAGCGCCTTGCAAAACACATGATGACCATCCTGCGGTCCACTCTTTATAGGAACTAGTACCAAGAAACGAAAAATAAAAGGAACAGAAACAATCCTGGATTAGCAAAGAAATTTATCAAAAAAACTAAAATGATTAGCACTCTACCTCCTAGATATTTGTAACCCTGAGGAGAAGTAGGCCCGGCTCTCATCAGAGATTTGATGAACAATAAACAAGAATTGTAGGCACAACACAGCTTTCAGTGCCGTGCTGCAGCACTTTCTTGTAGATCTGCCCCATAGTCTCTTCATTAATATCTGAACATCTTTTTTAAATTGCTGTACCATGATTCATACCAGTAATGAACCGATGGTTAACTGAGTCTAGTGAGCCCTATTTTCCCTGTGATTTACTGCAATTGAGACTGGATGTGGGTAGGTCAAAATAATCCCAGATCAACAAAAGCAAGATGTCAGTTACAGAAAGTATGTTCATCCTTCTTTTTGTTTTTAACAAATCAAATCCTTCTCCACAAGCATGACACCTAGGAACTGTGCTAGCCAGCCTGGCTCCTCACAGATGTCCCTTCTTTCCTCAGCCTGGAAATATATGCTCTCTGCTGTGTTAAAAAAGATATGACTTGCCACTGAAGAGCACATTCAGCTTGGCTCGCTCCAATAAAATGTAGTTCAGCAGCAGCTGCATTGCTCTAACCTTTTACTTGACCCTGCAGAAGACGTTCTGCTGCTGCTGGACCAGTGTTGTGAAGTCGGGGAAGAGCAGAACATTTGCAGAGTTGAGAAACAGTTGAGTTCCTCCTTGCAGTGAGGAAAATGGATGATCATGTCACAGTTCATATAATTAAGAGTTTGGTAGGAGCACCTGACAGGTCTCTGACCCACTGCACAAAAAGCCCTCTCAATTACGAAACATAAGGATAGGCCCTCAACTGGGACACAGGAACAGAGCAGTGAGAGAGTGAGAGACCTGGTCCTGTTGAATGTCCTCTGCCCACAATGTCTTCCACTCATCTCTCATTTTGCGTTCTTGTACAGATGGAAAAACCTCAGCCCAAAGTGCTTGGGCCTCGTCCTCCACTGCAGCGATCCAACCCTCTACTTCTGCAACCCAGTCTACTGTGTTCCTAACGTCCTGTCAGAGGGAGACGCCATCCAGTCCTACCTCTTAGATTATTTGCTCCAGCACAGTGTGGGTGTTTTGAATGCCTTGGAGGATCTGAGCAGTTAAAGGGGTTTCCATCCCTCTCCCCCTGGATGTACCTGTTGCAAGCGCAATATCTATTCTACAAAGCCTGCTGTAGGTTTTGCAAATTTGTTAGTCTTTTCCGGTTGTTAAGTGGTGGGCCCTACGTCTTTACCTATGTTGCTGCTATGCATGAGACTGTTGGCTGTTGCTAGAGCGCTGCTTCCCAAGTCCGTCGTCCAAATGTACTCTCTGTCATCTAGGATGAGATCAAGAGACCCTGTCCAGAAAGAGAATGGCCTGTGTGCTTTGGGTTTTAGGAAATCGGCGGGGTCCAGGCCTTGGTGGTAGAGCCTCAATTGCACTCTAGGTCTTATCTTCCCCAGCAATTATGGTTGGCTGAGGCAAGAGATCATAAATCTTTTAAGTTAATCAGGCTTTGCTCAGCTACACCTATACCATCCCTTCGAATGTCCACTTGTTCAAATGCCAGGATGAATGCTACCAATCCCAACTGGCCATTCACCTACACAGTAGAAAAAGAGAAATAACCCCACAAATAATGGGGACAGGGGTCGCTAACAAAGACTGAAATGTAGTTTCCCTATAAGCGCAATTCAATCACATATACACTCAGCGGTCACCCTCCTATCGTCCCTTAAGTAAAATCCAGTACCACAACAATATAGCAGGGATATTTCTCTTAGAAATACATTACAATGTATCATCACAGGTAATGTACCATCAATACAAATACAAATAAAAAAGATTTCTTCAAAGGCTAAAATTTATTGTGTGATCTTCAGAGTATGGTGCAACACAATTCAATTTAATAGACAAAGAAAAAAGATTCTCACACATATCACTCACTTCCACAAATTAAAGAATTTATGAAAGGTGGAGAGTATTTTTTGGGTATTTTGGAGTTTTGCTTTATCTATCTAGCACTACTTCTCGGAGAATTGTACTAGCAATATATCCTAACAACCTTGAGGATACATTTCTAGATACAGCAGTTATGTTATAGCAGAATAACTAGACAGTTAAGCAAAGTCGTGTACACACTCAGAACACAAAGCTTAGTGACAGCAGTAATGAAAAAGATTTGCTTTTCACCCTTTCGTATGGAGTACATATAATTACCATCAATAATTACCCAATCTTTTTGCTTTCCAGCCTCCTGTTTGCAATTTTATTTTTTGTTGGCCTTAGCACTCTGTGTACTGTACCACTGCTAACCAGTTCTAAAGTGTGTGTGCTCACTCTCTAAACATGGTAACATTGGTGCATTTAATTTACTTATAAGGCCCTTGTAAAGAAATACAAAATGAGTCCAGGGCCTGTAATTTAAATGCTACTAGTTGGCCAGCCATTACACAATAATGGGGTAACCCTAAAGACCACAGGACCTGGTGTCAGACCCTGAGGCAGGTATGCGCCTACCGAGGTTGGGCCGAACTACATTTCCCAGAGTTCCATCCTTCTGGGAGTCGGGATCCCTATATCTGCCTTTTACACGCAGGAGATGTTGTACGTGATTATGGTTGTTTTCCGGAAGGTACAGTAGCTGAGCGGCTGCTCTGCTACTCGTAGGATTTACGATTCTGTTTCTGCAGGCTTCCGTTTGGTCTCACGTTGAGACGCGGAACTCCGGCCTGATTTGTTTCTCCAAGCTGCTCGGAGTGAACTTGGTGCTTGACTCGCAGAGGTCACGAGACTCGTTGAGGCATTTGGAGTTCTTCCGTCTTTAACGGGAGACATCAGGCTAATTACGGAAGGGAAGTGGCGCGCGGACAAGTGTAACCTTCTCCTTCCAACTTTTCTGTCACGGTGGCGACTGGAGCCGAGTGCCGGATATTTTCCTCACTGGGTAGGAGTCCAGACATTGAGCGCTGGGTTCCCTGGCAGGTTTTGCCATGCCTGCGGATCTTTAGAGGGAACCCAGTTCTACATGGAGGCAAGGAATCATCTATGAGAGTGTCATCGAAGAGGAGGTACTGTGTGCATTTATGTTCTACGACTCCTGGATTGTTTTGAAGACATTCTTAGGGACTGTTCATTTTTGTTGTTCTGGTAATACTCAGTTCGTTTCCTTCTAGCGGGACATAGTGTGGTGATAGGCACTGTCTGTGCTTTCAACAGTATGGTTCTTCCTGGGATTATGATCCTTTAACCCATGAACTATTTTTTCCTTTCGTTTTGGCTGTTTTTGTTCAATCAGTTGGGTGCAAGACATAGGGTACCAGTCCAGGTTGTTCCACAATAAGAGAGGCAGCCAGTTACAGAAAAGCCTCCCTGTAGACCATGGAAATTATCCTTACTGTCAGTGAAGAATTATTCAAGGTATCAAGGTATGTGGAGCAAGGGTAGCAAGAAGATATGAGAGTAGTTAGACTGTTGACTGAAAAGTAATGGTATGTTTCTTGTATTTCAGGTATCCCTATTCCCACGCTGCACCTTCCCTATCCCTCACCTAATTGCCTCAATACTCAGGATACTCTATAGTCAGAGTTGGGGATGTCAGGAGGTGGACCCCTTTGAGCATCGCCCAGATCCTGAGGAGTTCTTGTGGTTTCGACACCTGGGTCCAGTTTAGCACAAACAACAAAATGGTTCAAATTGGTCTACAAAGTTATTTGAGAAGAGAAACAATTTCTCAAAAGACACAGAATGTAATTTATCGCATGCTGATCTCTATGGGAAATAAAAATAGAGAACACTGGACATACAACACCAGAGCCAAAATATATCATCTATATTCGACTTTTTGTAGTATCTACAAATGATTCAAAGCATTATAAAGGTTGCTCCATAGGGTGATCAATATTTACAAATAAAAAGATGGAATAGGAATTGCAGTGCACACATGCAACTGCATACAGTTTGAGCTGAAAATACCTATCCTAATTAATATCCTTCTGGCAGAAGTAACATTTTAATCAATCAGATTCTTCTTTAAAGAGAATTGTTCAGTCCAGGAGTAGATAGGAGGATGTTGACGTTTCGACCCAGAAAAAAACATGTGCTCGCTCAGAACTTTTCACATGGGTCTTCATCAGGACTGGCAAATCGGGTGACCTGTGTGGGGATACTCTCAGTTAAAAGCATGTCTGGTGTGTTCTCATAAATCTCACTTCTTTCCTGAAGTGCAAAACTTACCTAGAATTGCATAGCTGCGTGCCTCTCAAGTGAGCCAGCAAACACATATGAACAAAGGCAAATGGGCTCCTCGTCTAAGGCTCATAGGCGCAATATTCTCTGTAATGTGGAACAAATCCACATGTAAAACAGCATATGCGCCATAGTCCCAATAAAGAAATAGTAAATATGCATTGGCAGGCACCCACCCATTATAAAGAAATCAATGTGTGGGTGAGTAATAGAAAAACAGAGGGCCTGTCATCTTTAATGTAGATAGGGCTAGAAAAGAAAAAAAATCTAATGTTGGCCAGATAAAATATTATTCATGTTTCTGACTTATGAAACAAACCATGTTGCTTCAACAAAGCTCAATGCAGAGTACTCACCATAGTCTTTTGCATTGCTCAAAAACTATTGGGTGGGCCCTTCGAAATGCTTGACAATGGGCTGAAGGCAATAAATAATGGAAAGTTACAAACTGGTCGGTTTAGTAACAAAGTAAAAATTCTACAATTAATGGAATAGCTCTCTTCTTACCGCTTGTGATACAAAGTATCTCCTTCTCCTGTGCGGCAGCTCAAACAGTGAGCAGTCTCTAGGGAGAGAAGATGAGGAGAAGCTCTGCAGTGTAAGTGGGCATGCTTGCGTATGCTGCATCCTGTTTAGAGGCTCAGGCCTGGGGAGTTGGGCATGTTTTCCACGGGGCTGTGCAACACAGTCCAATGAAGAACATACCAAGTACGCAGGGCAGTTTGGCTGGCCCTGCCCTGGTGTCAGGGAGCCAGCCGGCCCGACTCCAGAACGAAAAACAAAATGATAATATTGTCTTGTTATTATGATTTTCTTTTTCTTTTTTTCACTGCTGCAATAGAAGTGGGCGATGGTTCTCCGCCTTAGTGGAGGAGCCACTACTGATAGGTGGTAATATCCATAGTGACCAGAATATGTTCTGAAGATGAAAATGCATAGTTATCAATCAACTTAAAGGTCTCAATAGTGTCCCTAAGCTATGATCTGGTAGACTCAACCCAGGGTTTTGGTTTTAGAAAAAGGCCAATGTACTTGCAGAGGGGTTCGAGAATGAATCCTGACCTGACTATTGGGCGACCTGGAGGATTCTCCATGCTTTTGTGAATCTTAAGGAAAGTATAGATGGTAGGCATGTGTGTATTTTTTTATTGAGGTAATCATATTTTAACTCAGTTAGATTGGGGTAATGGCTGATATAAGCCGTCTGCTCCAACATTCCAATGATTGTCTTTCAGTTTCTCCATTTTTAATTTAGAACATTCTACTCTCAACGAGTGGAATGTTCTAACCACAATATAGCCCTTCTGCCTGGAAAATTAGGAACAAAGCAGCAACAATGGCTTTCTGACAGCATCCTTTCCAAATAACTTGAGGGGGGGGCTACACATATTATGCAGGTTACTGGACATCAGCTCTAAAGCTAATGCTGAATCTAGCCAGGATGTGTTGCAGAACAATTTAGATAGAACCCTCTGTGTTTTGGTAGCTACAACTACTCTAGGTGTTCTTTTCTTGGAAGTCTTCCCATTAGTCTAGAACATTTGAATTTTGCGCACATAGAAATAGCTACATGTTACTAATACAGTGACATTTATATTCCTGATCTGCTAGTCTTTTTCCCTCAAGACATTTCTCTCACCATTCCTATTCCATAATCCTTATGCAAGTAACCTCGCATATGTGAATATAATATAATAGGCATGCTCAATGTACATAGTGAGAATACTTCTAATCAGGCTGCCTCTATGTTTCTTGCCGACTTAGCCACTTAAGGACTAGGAAAGATCAATGTGGGTCCTACGGCCGACGCGGCCCCGCCCACTCGGCGGAACCGCCACACTGCCGCGAAATAACGGCCACGGCTAAGGTGTTAAAAAATGCATGCAGAACCCATATTGCTTTGCAATTTAATCAGGCAGGTAGTGCCTTCAAAGTATTATACCAAATCCTTAATTCCTTTACCAACCCGAAGGTCTGTATTAATGAAGCTGCTCCATCTCAAGAACTCTGCGATAAAATAACTATTCATTTTGTACAGAAAATTTTGCTCATTTACTAATGACAGGAACCCTCTGAATGACACAGCATCCTGCTGTCCCCATCCTTGGTCAATGTGCATCCGCTGGAAAGCTTTTCCCCTCTAACAGTTGATAATGTGGAGACACTGCTGAACACAGTTAAATCAGGTTCCCCCTTTGTACATTATTCCAGACAATTTCTCCTTGCTTCTCTCCAAACGGTTGTCCCCATCTATTTGCTCAATCCTCAATCTTTCAATGAGAGAGGGCCAACTCCCACTTGAACAGAAGGCTGCACAAATAATTCCCATGCGTAAGAAAACCAATGTCCCAATGGAGCACCTGTCCAACTACAGTCAAATTTGTCTTCTACCTCTCCTGAGTAAGATATTGGAAAAGCATATTAATAAACATCTCTCTGACCATGTCGAATCTATTGCATGCCTTGACCCATCTCAGTCTGGGTTTAGGCCAATGTACAGTACGGAGTCAGCATTGATTGCTGTTACCGAATGTATAAGGCACTCCCTTGGAAACGGACTAGCAGTACTGCTAGTGCTGCTGGATTTGTCAGCAGCTTTCGACACGGTTTCTCATCACACTCTGCTCAGGTGACTCAAAGAATTTGGAATTCAAGTAAAAGGCTTTCAATCTTTGCCCTTTCCAATTACTGACCATGGAACTAATCAAAGGAGTACCACCTTGTTCAACATTTATGTTGTCCCATTAGCTGGACTACTTTGAAAGCTGGGCTTCACACCAATCACGTATGCTGATGACACCCAGCTATTACTGTCATTTGACACAAATTCTCACAATATTCAGACTGCCTTCTCAGAAGTCATGACTGCCATCGCGATCTGGATGAGGAATAATTTCCAAAAACAACATTTGATGGACAGAATGCAGAACAATGTCATACATTCACCCCAGTACAGACATCTGGGCCTAAATCCATCGTTTTTTTGCACTCCACACCACCCCAGTTCAGACATGGCCATATGCAAATCAGCCTTGACCCTGTGCCTCATGGGAACAGTCCAGCCGGAACTGCCAAGCCATGTCTTTCCTGGACCGGAATCAAGCATCCTAGGACCGGTTTCTGGCTATCAGCCGTCTTCAGCCAGGATAGCTTGACTCCAGTGGTGTGGAGAGCATGGGACTTACGTCTGAGCATACCCATCCCACTCGGGGTGACAAATGCAAAAACAACAATTGATGGACAGAATGCAGAACAATGTCATACATTCACCCCAGTACAGAGATCTGGGCCTAAATCCATCGTTTTTTTGCACTCCACACCGCAAAACAACGATGGATTTAGGCCCAGATCTCTGTACTGGGGTGAATGTATGAAATTGTTCTGCATTCTGTCCATCAATTGTTGTTTTTGCATTTGTCACCCCGAGTGGGATGGGTATGCTCAGACGTGAGTCCCATGCTCTCCACACCACTGGAGTCAAGCTATCTAGGCTGATGAAGGCTGATAGCCAGAAACCGGTCCTTGGATGCTTGATTCCGGTCCAGGAAAGACATGGCTTGGCAGTTCGGGCTGGGCCATTCCCATGAGGCACAGGGTCAAGGCTGATTTACATATAGCCATGTCTGACCTGGGGTGGTGTGGAGTGCAAAAAAACGATGGATTTAGGCCCAGATCTCTGTACTGGGGTGAATGTATGACATTGCTCTGCATTCTGTCCATCAATAATTGTTTTTGCATTTGTCACCCCGAGTGGGATGGGTATGCTCAGACGTGAGTTCCATGCTCTCCACACCACTGGAGTCAAGCTATCCAGGCTGATGAAGGCTGATAGCCAGAAACCGGTCCTTGGATGCTTGATTCTGGTCCAGGAAAGACATGGCTTGGCAGTTCGGGCTGGACTGTTCCCATGAGGCACAGGGTCAAGGCTGATTTGCATATAGCCATGTCTGACCTGGGTGGTGTGGAGGGCAAAAAAACAATGGATTTAGGCCCAGATCTCTGTACTGGGGTGAATGTATGACATTGTTCTGCATTCTGTCCATCAATTGTTGTTTTTGCATTTGTCACCCCGAGTGGGATGGGTATGCTCAGACGTGAGTCCCATGCTCTCCACACCACTGGAGTCAAGCTATCCAGGCTGATGAAGGCTGATAGCCAGAAACCGGTCCTTGGATGCTTGATTCTGTTCCAGGAAAGACATGGCTTGGCAGTTCGGGCTGGACTGTTCCCATGAGGCACAGGGTCAAGGCTGATTTGCATAAAGCCATGTCTGACCTGGGGTGGTGTGGAGTGCAAAAAAACGATGGATTTAGGCCCAGATCTCTGTACTGGGTGAATGTATGACATTGTTCTGCATTCTGTCCATCAATTGTTGTTTTTGTATTTGAGGAATAATGTCCTACAGCTCAATGCTGGGAAAACTGAGGCACTCCCTTGGAAACGGACTAGCAGTACTGCTAGTGCTGCTGGATTTGTCAGCAGCTTTCGACACGGTTTCTCATCACACTCTGTTCAGGTGACTCAAAGAAATTGGAATTCAAGTACAAGGCTTTCAATCTTTGCCCTTTCTGATTACTGACCATGGAACTAATCAAAGGAGTACCACCTTGTTCAACATTTATGTTGTCCCATTAGCTGGACTACTTTGAAAGCTGGGCTTCACACCAATCACGTATGCTGATGACACCCAGCTATTACTGTCATTTGACACAAATTCTCACAATATTCAGACTGCCTTCTCAGAAGTCATGACTGCCATCGCGATCTGGATGAGGAATAATTTCCAAAAACAACATTTGATGGACAGAATGCAGAACAATGTCATACATTCACCCCAGTACAGAGATCTGGGCCTAAATCCATCGTTTTTTTGCACTCCACACCACCCCAGTTCAGACATGATATGCAAATCAGCCTTGACCCTGTGCCTCATGGGAACAGTCCAGCCGGAACTGCCAAGCCATGTCTTTCCTGGACCGGAATCAAGCATCCTAGGACCGGTTTCTGGCTATCAGCCGTCTTCAGCCAGGATAGCTTGACTCCCGTGGTGTGGAGAGCATGGGACTTACGTCTGAGCATACCCATCCCACTCGGGGTGACAAATGCAAAAACAACAATTGATGGACAGATTGCAGAACAATATCATACATTCACCCCAGTACAGAGATCTGGGCCTAAATCCATCGTTTTTTTGCACTCCACACCGCAAACAAACGATGGATTTAGGCCCAGATCTCTGTACTGGGGTGAATGTATGACATTGTTCTGCATTCTGTCCATCAATTGTTGTTTTTGCATTTGTCACCCCGAGTGGGATGGGTATGCTCAGACGTGAGTCCCATGCTCTCCACACCACTGGAGTCAAGCTATCCAGGCTGATGAAGGCTGATAGCCAGAAACCGGTCCTTGGATGCTTGATTCCGGTCCAGGAAAGACATGGCTTGGCAGTTCGGGCTGGACTGTTCCCATGAGGCACAGGCTCAAGGCTAATTTGCATATAGCCATGTCTGACCTGGGGTGGTGTGGAGTGCAAAAAAACAATGGATTTAGGCCCAGATCTCTGTACTGGGGTGAATGTATGACATTGTTCTGCATTCTGTCCATCAATTGTTGTTTTTGCATTTGTCACCCCGAGTGGGATGGGTATGCTCAGACGTGAGTCCCATGCTCTCCATACCACTGGAGTCAAGCTATCCAGGCTGATGAAGGCTGATAGCCAGAAACCGGTCCTTGGATGCTTGATTCCGTTCCAGGAAAGACATGGCTTGGCAGTTCGGGCTGGACTGTTCCCATGAGGCACAGGGTCAAGGCTGATTTGCATATAGCCATGTCTGACCTGGGGTGGTGTGGAGTGCAAATAAACGATGGATTTAGGCCCAGATCTCTGTACTGGGGTGAATGTATGACATTGTTCTGCATTCTGTCCATCAATTGTTGTTTTTGCATTTGAGGAATAATGTCCTACAGCTCAATGCCGGGAAAACTGAGATCATGCTATTCAGAGATGCGCCTCTTCCCTGGTCTCCAGAATGGTGGCTGTCTGATCTAGGAGACACCCCGGTCCCTAAGACCGTGTTTAAGAACCTTGGGATATATTTGGACCAGAAACTTATCATAAAAGAGCAAGTTACAGGTACCGTAGGCTCATGTTTCCATATGTATAGCCTCCTATGCAGGGTATTTTGCTTTCGCCCCTTAACCAAATGAAAACACTCATCCAGCACTGATGATAAGCCGCCTGGACTACTGTAATGCTCTCCTGATTTCAGCAAGTGAGTCCTCCCTAAGTAGACTTCAAGTAGTTCAAAACACCGCAGCTCGCCTTGTCTCAAACTCTCTGCCAGAACAGCTTCTCTCCCTCTTTTACAATGGTTACACTGGCTTTCAGTATGCAAACGGGTCAAATTTAAGATATATTCTGCATTGTGCACAAAGCACTAAATGGTAAAGGCCCTGGCTATCTAGCAGGAATACGTGTGCAATATCAGCCACCTAGACCTCCACGCTCAGAAACTACATTTGTGCTCCTCTCCCGCGTTTAAAAAAATCCTGCTTGGGTGGAAAGGCATTCTCCCACCTAGCCCCCTATTACAGTATACAGTTCTCCATTCATCATCAGAAATGCCCAGAAAACCTTCTATTTAGAAGGCTCATTACAACTGAACTTTTCTAATTAGCCTCTTCTCAGCTGCCTTGTCTGTAGCACCTCCGTAGCGAAGAGATACCCCTTTCGAGGTGAGTTGGGCGCTTTACAAGTAAATAAATAAATACAATGGAGTGAATGAGCTTATCTCACAAGCATGGAGTGCACATGCAAAGTTGCAGGACACCCAAACGCTCATCCTGCCCAAGTGTTTTTTCTTTGGTTTGCAAATTACTCTGTTCCATTATTCCACAAAATGAGGTCTATAGATATATGGTGGGTATGGTGATTTAAACCAATCATGAAAATGAATGATGTGCACTGTTCAGTTGTTCAAGTTTTGTATTAAGCCTGTGCTGTCCATGACGAAATATTTGATTTGCAATTGACACAACAAAATCGCCCTCTCTCTTAATAGGGAAACTGCAAAAAATCTAACATTGACCAGAGGCTTTGAAATTCCCACAGCAAGAGAAACCTTTTTTTGTATTCATGTGTCAAAAAGTTGTATGCGTTCAGAAATAGATTGCCAGAAGGCAAGAAAATGCAAATTGTACTCGAAAGCGATCAGTAGCTTCATTTTTAACAGCACACCTATACATATACATCAAAACATGGACCCATTAGGCTCTAAATTGGAGAGCTGTACCACAATTTCTTTCAAATGAGAACATCATTATTTACATTAACAAGGACTTTACAAGAAACAAATATACCTTGCAGCATTGAAAAACCCAAGCAGTCTGCACCAGCTGTATTTATCATTAAAAAAACAAGAAATCCAGTTCCAGCTCCAACTGATGTAAAATTGTAGCAAGTTAAGGACAACCTAGCACGAGGGGATTCAATTCATTAAAGATTATCCACAGATAAGTGTAAGGTGCACAAAAAAGGCAATTAAAGGTTCGAAATTCTATGTCAACACAGGATTAGGTTTTTCTTTTTATATTACTGCTCATACAACAAATATGATAAACAATACAACATTGCTTGAGCTACAGTACTCGAAAACACAGCAAAATAGGCATTGACCACTCCGTGAAGTCCTGCCTGGACAAACACTTGGACTTGGTGGGCCAGCTAACTAAACAGTTAGGCACTGTGGTCACAGCTCAAAAGTAAGTGCTGTAGGTGGACTTGTAAATGTTTGTGTGTTGGCTTCAACAGGTTATTGCATAGAGAATTTGACCTGTATATTCTAATGGAGAGGTTTTGCTGATTTTTTGCGGTTCAGCACCAAAGTGAATAAACTTGTTTCTTCTGAAGCTTGTTTTTGTAGCACACACGCACCTGTTTTGGTCCCAATGTGTTAAGGAACTCTGCTACTTTGTCTGTACATTTAAGGATTTGGACATAACCAATATCGCCCTGAAAAAGGAATTTAACCAATTGCCTGCTAGCAGGGGTTCCAAGGTGGTATGTGAGGCGACCAATCACAGATGCTTAAGCAACTTATTTCCATCATTATCCAGAGGTGGTAATTATTGGTTTAGCAAGTGACTGTCAAAACATACAAGCAAGTTTAAGTCAGGATTTAAATGTAGCTATTGGATTTAGGAGTCAGACTGAAAAAAATATCCCTTCGCCACTTGATAGGAATGACCCAGGATACTTGGATGTTGGAGACTGTGTAAGGTTGTACATTGAGTATTTTGGCTCTCCAACCCAATCTAACCTTCCGCAATAGATATTATTCTCATCAGCAGAAGAACCGATTTTAGACAGGTAGCTAAATCTCCTGACAAAATGGAGGTTCTTCTTCTCTGCTCTCTTGTAGATTTCTATGTAAAATATTTCTGGTTCAAATGAAGGGTGGGGAGACCTAAGACTAGTTGTCCCCATGGGAACAGTCCAACCCGAACTGCCAAGTCAGGTCCTCCCTGGACCAGAAACATGCATCCTGGGACCGGTTTTGGTGCATCACCCCTCATCAGCCAGGCTAGCTTAAATCCAGTGGCACAGTTAGCACAGGACCCACGGCTGGACATACCCTTCCCAATGAGGGTGACAAAAGCAAAAGGAACAAATGATGCATAGAATGCTGAACAATGCAAACATTCATCCCTAGTCACTGTGCCACTGGATTCAATCTAGCCTGGCTGATGAGGGGTGAAACCCCGAATCCGGTCCTAGGATGCTTGTTTTCGATCCAGGGAGGACCGGGCTGGGCAGTTCAGGCTGAACTGTTCCCATGAGGCACAGGGTCAAGACTGATTTGCATATGGCTAGGTCCAAACCTGGGTGGCATGATGTTCAAAAGAACAATGGATTTAACCCAGATCTCTTGACTGGGAGTGAATGTTTTGATTTGTTCTGCATTCCGTCCATCATTTGTGTCTTTTGCTTTCTCTCCCTAAGTGCACCGGGTATGCCCAGACGTGGATCCCCGGCTTACTGTGTCATTAGATTCAAGCTAGCCTGGCTGATGAGGGGTGAGACCCCAACACCGGCCCTAGGATGCTTGTTTATGGTCCAGGGAGGACCTGGTATGGCAGTTCAGGCTAGACTGTTCCCATGAGGCACAGGGTCAAGACTAATTTGCATATGGCTGGGTCTAAACTGGTGTGGCATGGTGAGCAAAAGAACGATGGATTTCACCCAGATCTCTTGACTGTTTTGATTTGTTCTACATTTCGTCCATCATTTGTGTCTTTTGCTTTCTCGCCCAAAGTGCGCCAGGTATGCCCAGACTTGGGTCCTGGGTTCACTGTGCCATTTGATTCAAGCTAGCCTGGCTGATGATGAAGTAAACCCTGAAACCGCTCCTAGGATGCTTGTTTCTGGTCCAGGAAGGACCTGGCTCATCAGTTCGGGCTGGACTGTTACCATGAGGCACTGGGTCAAGACTGATTTGCATATGGCTGGGTCTAAACTGGGATGGCATGGTGAGTAAAAGAACAATGGATTTAACCAAGATCTCTTGACTGTTTTGATTTGTTCTGCATTCCATCCATCATTTGTGTCTTTTGATTTCTCGCCCTAAGTGCGCCGGGTAGGCCCAGACAAGGGTACCGGGCTCATGTGCCACTGGATTCAAGCTAGCCTGGCTGATGAGGGGTGATACCCCAAAACTGGTCCTAGGATGCTTGTTTCGGTCTAGGGAGGACCTGACCTTGCAGTTCTGGTTGGACTGTTCCCATGAGGCACAGGGTCAAGACCGATTTGCATATGGTTAAGTCTAAACTGGGGTGGCATGGTGAAAAAAAACCAATGGATTTAACCCAGATCTCTTGACTGGGGGTGAATGTTTCCATTTGTTCTGCATTCTGTCCACCATTTGTCTCTTTTGCTTTCTCACCCTAAGTGCGCTGGGTATGCCCAGACGTGGATCCCGGGTTCACTGTGCCATTGGATTCAAGCTAGCCTGGCTGATGATGGGTGGAACCCCGAAACTGGTCCTAGGATGCTCGTGATCTCTTTCAGGGAGGTCCTGGCTTGGCAGTTCGGGATGGACTGTTCCCATGAGGGACAGACTCAAGACTGATCTGCATATGGCTGGGTCAAAACTGGGGTTTTGTGATGAGCAAAAGAACAGTGGATTTCACCCGGATCGCTTGACTGGGGGTGAATGTTGTGATTTGTTCTGCATTCCCTCCATCGGTTGTGTCTTTTGCTTTCTCTCCCTAAGCGTGCCGGGTATGCCAAGATGTGAGTTCCGGGCTCACTGTGCACCTGGATTCAAGCTAGCCTGGCTGATGATGGGTGAAACCCCGAAACCGGCCCTAGGATGCTTGTGATCTCGTTCAGGGAGGACCTGGCTTGGTAGATCGGGCTGGACTGTTCTCATGAGGGACAGGGTGTAGACTGATTTGCATATGGCTGGGTCTAAAGTGGGGTGGCATGGTGAGCAAAACAATGATGGATTTAACCCAGATCTCTGGATTGGGGGGGAATGTTTTGAATTGCTCTGCATTCCTTCCCTCATTTGTGTCTTGTACATTTATTAAGGCACCTCTTCCTCTCATAGCCAACAACTACAGACAGGTTACATGGCCCTCCCATGTATTGTCTAATTTGAACCTGCTCTCTGAAATGTATTACTGGTATGTTTAATACTTGCCTGTTTTCATAGGTTGCAGATATGATGAAATTCCCATCCTGGAGATCCATGACAAGCTCTTCTCTAAACTTGAGGACCTCTTTTATAAAAAGGTTATAAATAAGCAGACCCCCTATTTCAAAGCTAAAACTCCGAGCTTTACAGTTGGCTGTTCAAATGCATTCACACCAGGAAATTTTAAAGGCAAGAAGTAATTATGAAATGACTCTTGAGAAGGTTAAGAGTGATTGGGAAGATACATACTGGCAATATCTACTCTGTGCTGCTAGGACAAACAATAATAAAGGTTTCTGGCTTATAATCTTCCATGGAGGCCAGGAAAGTACAAATACTGTTTCTCATTATATCTAGCTAGACATTTTACATCCTTGTACAGCCGATCTGTTCTTAGGTCCAACTTGAGTGAACACCACCTCCGCCATCCATAATGTAACTGCAACTGTGACTAGCTCTTTAACCTTTAGCATATATGATACCCTTGATGCTATTAGTCGTCTCAGGCCTGCAAAGGCACCCAGCCCAGATAAGATCACAGGGGGTTTATTTAAATCATAGCCAATGGTCTGGTCTAGTTATCTTAATCTCTTATCCAATGCCATTGTGACATGCAGAAAAATTCCTGCTACATAAAGGGAAACTGAAATTATTCCAATCTACACGAAGGGACATAGTGGTGACACTTCTAACTATTGCCCCTATCAGTCTTATAGATAATCTGCAGAAGATTTTTGCTGGGCAGGTTCTTGATAAGTTGTTACATTGGGTGAATGAGCATCATATACTGCACTCCTCCCCCAGCAGGTTTTCATGTAACGACCAGTACTATTGACCAGGTATTTAGATTTGCTATCCTGTATTGGGAATACGTTTTGCTCAAAAAACTAAATCTTTATGTAGCGTTTGTAGACCTGCGCACTGCATTTCATCTTCTCCCGCAGTTAAACTATGGAGTAATATTGACGCAATGGGTGTCCCTGCTGATTTGGTTAATCTCTTTGCGCGCTTACATGAAAATAACTATCTGGAAGTATGCTGGGCAAATAAAGGTGAACTTACTCACCACATTCCAATTAATCGAGGTGTTTGTCACAGGTGCGTTTTAGCACCCACTTTATTTTATTTTCTATGTAAACAATGTGACCACTGACCTACTGGATTGTTTGAATGATTCATCTTCCTTAAATTGCCCCAATCTTACTTTTTGCTGAAGATTTGCTGCTCATTTCCAAAACACCAATGGGTCTTCAAAATGTAATTGACCAATTTATTAAGGTTTGCAACCTAAGGGGCTTAGAGCTGAATGTAGCAAACATTTTGTTAATGGTATATGGGCTAGACCATTCAGGAATTGCGTTATGGGGGCGGAGCTGATGTGTTGGAACATGTTCAAAGCTTTGATCATTTGGGAATAAAACTGCTAATTATGCTTGGGGCCCTCAACTTAATAAGAGCATTCAACACAGGTCCAAAGCTATTTCACACATGTACTTTAGAACTAGCTGGTGCTCAATCTCCCCTCCCTTGGAAGCCTGCAGAACCAAAGCTTAGAATGTAACCTGTTATGGACTCAAATTGTGGAGATCTCTTATTTGAGTCCCACCACGAACTCCCCTTGTAGCTTCATTTTTTCTACTACGCTAAAAAAAATTCAGATGTGCCAAAACTGAAGTCATTGGTTTATTGTTTAAGAGTATGGATCACTTCAGAGCTAATTGATTCCTGTACACTAACCATAAGAATCTGACAAACTCATCAAAAGTTCCTTGGTTAAAGTATGTATCTAGTTGATATGCAAAATTGGGTCTGATTGGACTGTGGGAAAAAACAGCTCTAAGGTCTTGTTACTGGGCATTTGTGTATGATCACTATGTTTTGAACATGAGTAATGGGCGCTTAACCAATCAATACCTTTATTTTAAGTCTACAACGCATTTCAAATAGTTTTTAAATATTATCACACCCCCCTAGCTAAATGCTTGTATGTTAGATACAGACTGGGCAATTTACAGCTGAAAGCATTTATAAAAAGTGGAGTAGTGGAATTTCTCTTGGTACATGTCCTCCTTGTGGCTTAAGTCCCAAACTGGAGAAACATATTTTGTTCTCCTATCCGGTGTATCAAGGTGCTCGTTGTAAGTGGATTCAACCGGTGTGCCTGAATTTAGGCACCAGGAGATAGTCTGTAGCTTTTAGGGTATTAAAAACCGATACCTCAAACCATATAGTATTTTCTGCAAGTGGATTTCTGTGTCTGGTTCAAGGGGAATAAGGTCTTAATGTAGTTTGCTGTCTCTTCTTTCAAATTTGAGTCTTATTAGAATTTTTCTTGACTGATTTACAGATGAAGCAACTTTTGTGCTGGGTTTTTTAAGTTTACAAACAATGCTGAATAGTGCTATCTTTGCCCCTGATAAGACCATATGTTTATACATCTGCCTACTTCCTGTGCAATATTGTACATTACTCACTTATGCACTTTTAGCCCGGTCCGTGTGCAATATGTTTGAAGCTAGCATTCCAATTATTGTCTTTCCCCAGTCTATACCATTGTGTACAAAATATATATTCATCTGTGGGGCATATTCTCAAGGATTAATCACGAGTTAACAGCACCATACCGCAGCCACAGTGGCGATAAAAGTATCGCCCCATTCACAAGCTGGTGTTAACTGCTCATATTACCAGTTTACCTGCGATAGCATCTGCAAAAAACATCGCCACAGAGGCCCTCGCAACTATCGCTCATGAGATGCAGAGTAGCAGTTCCCGTGCAAAAAGCAGTGACAACACCACTCTGCAACATTCTCAATGACCAGCTAGATCGGCGATAAGATCCCAAAACAGGTGACAAGGTGTGTTAGCAGCAGGAAATTAACACCTTCTCTGACCTGGTGTAAAGTCGGATGACAGCCTCAACCAGGAAAGGGGACCAGCCCTAAGCCACACCTGAAGACAAACAGAAGCCATGGAGCTACTGATCCCCCCACACAGGGCCACAACACTCACCGCCACCACCCCCAGGCCCGCCACCCCCCCCCACCATCCCCCAGACCCCTACTGCCCCCCGACCACCACAGAGGCAGTGCGGACACAAACAGTGGACCTTCCGAAAATGCACCAGCCTCACAGACCGAGTATGTCATTACCCACTACTGGCTCAAAAGGACAACCATCCTCCGCATCCTGAACATCAATGCCCACAGGCTGACGGTACCAACACAGCGGATAACCAACATCCCTCTGCAGACAAAGCTGCTGGGTGTGCTGCACCTGTCGGCCTCTGGTACCTTCCAACCACCAACCGGCAGAGTCAGAGGAGTCTCACAGCCAGCCCTATCAAGTTTCCTCACACCTGTCCTAGATGCCATCATCAGCTTGTGTCACACGTACTATAGCGAGACAGCAGCAGGGAGTGTGGTGAGCGCGGAGCCAGCGTTCGCTCGCACTACAGAAGAAACTACAACTCCCATGAATCCTGTTTCCGGGTAGGCGCGGGAGCAGATTGATAACACGCCTACCCAGAATGCATTTATGCCAAACAGCCGCGGCGTTCCAGTCCTGCGAATTCAGACGGATGGGTAGCTATAACTCAGGCGATCCCGGCTCGAGGAAATCTTCGTATTTTTAATCGTTTTGCACAAGGGCGGTAAGGGTGACGAAGTCACCGCTCTTGGGGGCATACTTGGCTTGTTTCACATTTTGGTGATTTTGGATCTATTGCTCAAAAGTAAGGGTGACTTAGTCATCATTTATGGGGGCATACGTTAATGCTTCAATGACATTGCATAATCATGCACATTGGCCCTAACTTAGAGGTAGGAAGAATACCTCCAACATATATTGTGATTCCTTGGAGATCGTATATGTCAGAAGCTGTGCAGTAACAGCTGAAGAGTGAGGGGCATGAGTTTAATGCCGGTACCAGTTGTAACTTTATCTTGATGGATAACATAAAAAATACTTTATATACTCTTTATATACTCTTGTGCTCTCTCTTCCTAGCAGGGGTTTGGTATGTGTATTGTACCCCCTCTGTGATGCAAGTCCCAACAAACATTGTGGTGGGTACAGTATGAGTTGCAGAGTGTGAGAGTATATTCATCTTGTGTATGGACCATTGTCAATGACGATTGTCTCATTTGTTTTGCATATAAAGTCTTCCTATTCGATATCCACACCAAGGACAAGATTGCCAGAATATATGTTCCTCTTTTTTTTCCATTACAGGTAGTTATTGCTCAGATTAGTGCATGTGGTTTGTACATGTATCTAAGAAAGCAGAACAGGCCATTCATTGTGTTTCCCTTTGTGTCTTATAGATCTTCCTCCTCGCTGTCCCCATCTTTTCCTTCCCTCGCTTAATCATTCCTACCCTCTGCGCTGTTACAGCATCAGAGGGTGGAGGGATTGAGAGGTGGACCCATTTGAGCAACACGTCGATCCTGGGCGTTTGGAATAAAACCATGACCGAATTTGCAGCACATGAATTTATTCTCTCCTGATTGGTGTTTACTTGATGATGGCCACCTTAGATGATGTTATGGCGGCCTTGGTTTTGGTTCAACAGGAATTAGCTGCCTCTAGGCTAGAAACTGCTGCTTTACAGGACCGTGTTGATAGGTTACAGATGAACCCATTTGATATGGGCACAGGTAGAGGTAGCAGTGTCATGTGGTCCTCCGCTTCTTTTCCAGGATCAGCACCTCCATTGTCGGTAGATTTTTCCACTGCCATCCCTCTGGCAGCCCCTGAAAGGTTTACAGGGAATGAGAGTAAGGTACAAGTATTTATGACACAAGTGTTATTGCATTTCACCTGCAAACCCAAGGCATTTCCTACCAATAATTCAAGAGTGGCTTTTCTGATATCATACTTAGCTAGAGACGCTGCTTTGTGGGCGATGACCCGCTCTTGTATGATTGGGATGGTTTTTAGAAAAGAGTTTTAGAATATTTTTGATAGGCGAGCGCACAGTCTTACTGCAGATAGGGAGCTGCTAGAACTGAGACTGGGCAATAAAGATCTAATTGTGTACTTGAATACCTTTCAACGATTAATTTCAGAGACTGGATGGCCTGAGGATAAGAGAGCGGCTTTATTTCATCAGGGTTTACGGGATGAGCTCCAAGATTTAATAGCCTAGGTAGAACCTCAACCATCCACGATCACAGAGCTCATTAATTTAACCTTGAGGTTAGATAGTAGGATGACGGATCGTAGAAACGATAGGAGAAAAATGGACAGAGTTTTTCCTAGATACGAGAGACCAAGGTTCTCAACCCCTGGCTCGGTCGGAGGGCCTGAACCTATGGAGATAGGTAGTGTTAGGGCTCCTTTCTCACAGGAAGGAAGGGAACAAAGACGCAAGAATGGGTTATGTCTGCATTGTGGCAAGAAAGGCCATTATGTAAAGTATTGTCTAGCCAAACCTAAGAGTAAACCCGGGTTTGGTAACGTGAATGTACCTATGTCTTCTAAATCGGAAAACTAGAATGCTCAAAGGCAACAGGGGGGGGCTTTTTGAGCAACTTAGTAATCCCTTCAACTCAGGAGATACAGACAATCACTTCTAAACATTTCGGATACCCATCTGTATCCAATTGCATAACGGGTGAAAAGTCTTGGAAGAATGATAGACTCAGGGGATACTGGGTGTTTATGGATAATGCTTTAGCAGCTGAATTGAGTTTATCTTTAGTTAAGAAAGAGATACCAGAAAATTGGCTTAGCTATTGATGGAAAAGAATTGAACACAGGACCCATCAGTCTTTCCACAGAGACATTAGTAGTGCGTAGTGTGCCTAAACACATAGAAGCATTGGCCTTCAATATCATACATGCACCACAGTATGGAATCATTCTAGGGATGCCTTGGTTGATCAAACACAATCCTACCATAGATTGGGTGGCCAAGACGGTACTTTTTAATACTCTAGAATGCAAGGAACATGGAGATCCAGAACCTAGCAATCTTCCAGTAATAGCTTTGGCCACTCTTCTTCACCTTGCTACCACAGCAGAACAAGACATTGCCTTACCAGTAGAATATGTGCCATACAGAGAAGTGTTTATTGAACAGCAAGCCAATGTGTTGCCTCCGCACAGATCTTATGATTGTCAAATATACCTAGTACCAGGTGCAGTGGTACCCTGTAGCAGGATCTATGCTCTCACAGATAAGGAAAATGAACATCTCAAGTCATACTTGGAGCAGTATTTGGCAAATGGCTTCATAAGGCCCTCTAAGTCTCCTGCAGCCTCCCCTTTGTTTTTCATACCGAAGGCAAACGGAGAAAAACGTACGTGCATAGACTACAGAGCCTTGAATCACATCACCATCAAAAACAGGTATCCCCTACCCCTCATTCCTGTTCTATTAGATCAGGTGAAAACAGGTAAAATCTTTACACGCCTGGACTTAAAAGGAGCTTACCACTTAGTCAGGGTAAGAAAAGGCAATGAGTGGAAGATCGCTTTTCGCACTCGTTTGGGTTATTCGAACATGCAGTGATGCCCTTTGGGCTATGTAATGCTCCTGCAGCTTTTCAGTATTTTTTGAACGAAGTGTTGATGGAGTACTTGGACGTTTTCACAGTAGTATATATTGACGACATTTTGATCTATTCTGATTTTGTGGATCAACATTATTAACATGTGTGTTTGGTCCTACAGGCCTTACGTGACAATGGGTTATTTTGCAAACTGAGCAAGTGTGAATTTCATGTTCAGAGGGTGGAGTTTTTGGGAGTCATCATTTCACCTCATGGATTGGAAATGTCTGACCGGAAGATGAAAGCTGTGAAGGACTGGCCTCAACCAGTCAATGTGAAAGAAATTCAATATTTTTTGGGTATCGCAAATTTTTATCGCATGTTCATCCCACAGTTTTAAAAATAGTGACACCTATACCAAAACTGTTGATAAAAAATGTCCGTTTGTATGGACTACAGAAACCGATTCCTCCTTTTCACAATTGAAAAAAGCCTTTACTTCAGCCCCGGGTTTGGCCCATCCTGATCCTGATAAGCCGTTCATAGTGGAAGCGGATGCTTCTGATATGGCAGTGGGGGCAATCTTGTCACAAAGGAATGGGAAGACAGGACAGCTACACCCTGTAGCCTACATGTCTCGCAAACTTAATGAGGCTTAAACAAGGTACAATATCGCTGAAAAGGAGTTAATGGCCATCAAAGACGCCTTTGCTACCTGGTGACATCATTTGATGGGGGCCAAGCATGTGATTACTGTATATAATAATCATAGAAATTTACAATTTATGAGGTCGGCCCGCTTACTATCCCCCAGGCAAATGCGCTGGATGCTGTTCTTCTCAGAATTTGATTACATTGTTACCTACAGACCAGGTGCGGAGAATGGAAAAGCCGATGCTTTAACCAGACAACAAACTGTGAATGGTCAGCAAAATAAACCAACACTTTCTATACTGGCCCCTAATCAAGTCATAGGTGTGATACACTCTTAACAGTTTCTACGATCAGTAGCTCGAGCAAGAACAACTCCTGTATGGAGGAAATGGCTCAAAGAACATCCTCAATGGACGATGAAAGAAGGGGTACCGATCAGAAAGCAACAAATGTTAATCCCTACAAAAGCGTTACAAGCAAGAGTGCTTGAATGGTGTCATATGGCTCCCAGTGCAGGTCACAATGGCATCGACAAGACATTGGACAGAATCTTGAGGTATTTTTGGGGGCCTTCTGTAAAGATCGATGTGTTGCTTTTTGTGCAGAAATGTGAAACGTGTGCAAAAGCAAAAACTGATCACAGAAAAGCCCATGAGTTGTTGCAACCGTTACCCACACCCTCGATCCATGGAACACTATTTCTATTGATTTCATCGTAGGATTGCCTAAAGATCAAGGACACATGGTGATCTTGGTAGTAGTTGACAGTCTAACAAAAATGGGACATTTTATAGCATGCAAAATGTTACCTACTTCTGGGCAGTTGGCTAAATCCTTTTGAGTCAGGTAGTGAAATTGCATGGCATGCCCTCCACTATTGTATCCGATCGTGGTTCCCAATTCACCACACACTTCTGGAAGGTATGGTGTGAGGCGCTGCAAATGAAATCCGCAAAATCCACAAGTTTTTATCCCCAAACAGATGGACAGACTGAGCGTTTAAATCAAACTTTGAAACAATACCTGCGGTGCTATGTCCAGTAAAATTCAGATGAACGGGTAGATCTGATATGGGTGGCAGAAACAGCGTACAATAGTGCAATCCACCAGTCCACCAAGCACACTCCTTTCTACAGCAACTATGGGTTTCATCCTAGAATACTGCCTTTGGTCCACCCTGGGATGGTTCACAAATTGCCTGAAGTACAGGACAGAGTAAAGCATATACAACGAGCTATAAAAACAACACAGCAAAATCTCCAGAAAGCTCAAATAAGCTACAAAACACATGCGGAGAAGCCCCCCCATACAAGCTACTTGATGTGGTCTGGTTATCAACTAGGAATATCAGGTTTCGTAGATACAATCTCTTTAACCCTCGCTATTTGGGACCCTACAAGGTGTTAAAATGCATCCACCCTGTCTCTGTCCGTTTAGCATTACCGAGATCCATGAGAATATACCCTGTATTTCATGTGTCCTTACTGAAACCCTCCTACACACCTGTGAAGAAATCTCCCCCTTTGGTGTCGGTGGATGGTGAACTGGAGTATGAAGTTTCTAAAATACTGAACTCCAAAATGAGTGGTTCCTCGTTGTGGTATTTGATCTCTGGAAAGGGTATAGCATGGAGGAGAATTCCTGGGAACCAGCCAGGAGTATTCATGCTCCCCAATTTACTCGCGCTTTCCATAGATGTTTTCCCGATAAGCCACGTCTCCGTGGGCCCTCGTAGGGAGGGGAATATACTGTCACACTCACCATAGAGAGACAGCAGCAGGGAGTGCAGCAAGCGCGAAGCCACCGTTCGCCCGCACTACAGAAGAAACTACAACTCCCATGAATCCTGTTTCCGGGTAGGCACGGGAGCAGATTGATGACGCGCCTACTCAGAATGCAGGTATGCCGAACAGCCGCGGCGATCCAGTGCTGCGAATTCAGACGGATGGGTAGCTATAACTCAGACGATCCCGGCTCGAGGAAATCTTCGTATTTTGAATCGTTTTGCACGAGGGCAGTAAGGGTGACAAAGTCACTGCTCTGGGGGGCATACTTGGCTTTTTTTCACATTTTGGTGATTTTGGATCTATTGCTCAAAAGTAAGGGTGACTTAGTCATCATCTATGAGGGCATACATGAATGCTTCAATGACATTGCATAATCACGCACATTGGCCCCAACTTAGAGGTAGGAAGATACCTCCAACGTAAATTGTTTATTTGTGATTCCTTGGAGATCGTATATGTCAGAAGCTGTGCAGTAACAGCTGAAGAGTGAGGGGCATGAGTTTAATGCCGGTACCAGTTGTTACTTTATCTTGATGGATAACATAAAAACTACTTTATATACTCTTGTGCACTCTCTTCCTAGCAGGGGTTTGGTGTGTGTATTCTACCTCCTCTGTGATGCAAGTCCCAACAAACATTGTGGTGGGTAGAGTATGAGTGGCAGAGTGTGAGAGTATATTCATCGTGTGTATGGACCATTGTCAATGACGATTGTCTCATTTGTTTAGCATATAAAGTCTTCTTATTCGATATCCACACCAAGGACAAGATTGCCAGAGTATGCGTTCCTCTTTTTCTTCCTTTACAGGTAGTTATTGCTCAGAATAGTATATATGGTTTGTACATGTATCTAAGAAAGCAGAACAGGCCATTCATTGTGTTTCCCTTTGTGTCTTATAGATCTTCCTCCTCGCTGTCCCCATCTTTTCCTTCCCTCACTTAATCATTCCTACCCTCTGCGCTGTTACAGCATCAGAGGGTGGAGCGATTGAGAGATGGACCCATTTGAGCAAAGCCCCTATCCTGGGAGTTTGGAATAAAACCCTGACAGCTTGGTACCCCAGTACCTATACTTCGCCCACACTGCGCAGGAACAGCCTGATACCAAGCAAGGCTTCTACACTATAGCTGGATTCCCGCATGTGTTGGGGGCAATCGACTGAACACATGTCCTACTTGTTCCCCCTTCTCACACTGCACACAATTACCGCAACAGAAAGCACAAGCATTCCATCAATGTGCAGGCAATAGTGGACCACTGGGGACTCTTCACCAACGTCGTCGCCAACTACCCAGACAGTGTGCATGATTCCTACATCTTCCGACAGTCCATCATCAACCAGCGCTTCCAGGCTGGCACCAACAGAAATGCACTGTTCATTGGTAAGTACCAAATGAACACACCACACACCTCCAATCCACAATTGTGAAACTCAGAACTCTGGGAATGTACACGTCACAAAGTCACATACAACATGCCCACCCACCAGCCACATCAGTGCACTTACTGTGGGAAACTGGACTAGCCATGTACATAAGCCATCAATGGCATGGCACCTCAGCTACACATTAGCAGCATGTGGGGAGGTTGGGAACCAGGCATATGCGAAGGAGGCAAGTGAACCATGAATGAGAATGTACACAATGCAAAGTGTGCCGTGGATGTAATGGACCGACTGCAGTATGCCGACCACACACATATCCATGTCGACATACACTGCTGCCTGTTTGGAGTGTAGTGGACAGTGTACGCTACCGTGTCACCCCAGCCAGTGTGGGAGATCATGGAAATGTAGCTTGTGATGTCCCCCCCTGTAAGCTTGTGCGGAATGGGCTGGCCCGGCGTACGCCAGGCCAGCGTAGGGGTGTGAATAAAAAGCAATGTAACTCTGCATGTGGTTCTCTTCCAGAATGCCCAACGTCTCTGCCAGGGCGTGCCTCCCACCCTGCCACGAGGCCGACGCCGTGAGCGGTGGTGCCTGCAATCCTGTGCACCTGATGCACACTGTGCCGTTGGTCCCCGAAACCATCTTGCCCCCCACTGTTCACCTGTCGACACCAGGGGGTGTCGAAGAGGGCCCACCATGTGCCGGTGCAAGCTCCAAGCCTCCTCAGACCATCACAGCCTCCGCGAGTAAGGCACACAGTACTCCTTTCTCGTTGACGTACTCCACCTTCTGACACAGCGGAAATGTAGATCCACACATTTGGAACTGAGCCTTGAGAACACTATGGCAGAGCACATTTTATTATTGCTGTGTTGAAATCACTATACTCCCTTCGATGTGTTGCCACCAATGCCATGCATAGCATTCCAACCACACGTGTTTGTGGACCCTTGCTGTCTTCGGCCTTCGGCCTACACTGCGGTCCTGCAGGTCTCACACCAATCCAATGCAGTCCGTATCAGGCAGGACACAGAATCGTCGCTAACTGAACACCCGCTTAACTCTGATGCCACCACTTCCGTCAGCCACAAATTTGCTCCACATGCCATTCCAACATTGTGTGTTAGTGATCCAGGAAGAGATGGCTGGACAGCAGTTGACCCGCGCTGACCTCTGCCTCTGGCCAACTCTGTGGTCAACTAGGTCACACATTTGGAACTGAGTCTTGATTTCTTCATTTCAGTGTTCATGTCATTGTACAGGCCTCACCCCAGATCGCATACCCTTCCAGCTCTGGTGCCACTAAGTATGTGCCCTGATATTGATGGGCACTCTGTGTTTGAACTTTGGTGGCGTCTGAGTCCAGGGGCTGGGGGTTGTCTTCATCATCATGTAGCAGATACTGACATGGTGGTAAAGAGGAGTCTGTAGCATTCCACTCCGCCATTTTACTGTTTCTGCTTGCTTCTGCCCTCTGCATCATATCCAGGAGGGCACTTTCCACAAGCTCACCCAGTGTCTCCATGTGGTCAATATGTATGCATGAGGGCCTGGGCCATTCCACATTATATTGTGCTGTGTACAGTGGGCGCAACCATGTCACCGCAGGCAGTGGGGTAGACCTGGGACATGTAGCCGTGTCGTATCCCCCTGTGAGCGTAAGCGGAGTGGACAGGCGTACAGGAGTACAGCGTAGTTGTGTGGCTCTTCCACACGTGATCTGGGTGTGGTTAAGTTTAGGCCTTGCCAAGGAAGTGACTGATGCATGTATTTCTGTTGTAGTGTCTGCGCCACCCGTCCCGCAAAGGACAATGTTGCTATGTGGCATGCCCCCGGAGTGCGGGCTCGGCCGAAGGGGTACATGAGGGAGGACATGCCAACTGTTGTGTGTGGCCTTATAAGCGCAGCATGCACCAAATGTCTACCCACAACCCATGGCGAGTTCAATCAGGCAGGTGCTCTACATCTGTGTCAGTCCTGTCCTTACATTGGGCCTCCACACACGTGTCCGGCCACCTAGAGCACACATCTTCACTGTGTCGTAGTCAGACTTGTGGACATGCGCAGACAGGCATGGCAATGGTGTGCCGTAGGTGTGCAAGTGATGCAAACGCGCTGCACACACTAGTAACTATGCTCGAGGGTAGGGAGGAGCAGCAGTGAGGCTACATAATACACATTGATGGCGAAAGTCACTGCCCCTACATTAGGCCATGTTTTCATTATTGTTTGGTCATGGACATGGCTCGTCTGTGTGCAGGGGGTGTTCTTTGTTCCTCTGCAATGTGAAGAGGAGATGTCACAGTGTGTCCCATGTATGTTTCCGCATTGGTGCAGGTTACATGCAGAATGCGTATCAATGTACGTTGTGACTGTTTGTGAGGGGATGCCTACCTGATGTGGGACAATGGTCATTTGTTCTACATCACGGCTGTACATTGCCATCTCACCATATTTTTTACTCTGCTTTTATGGGGCATTTTCACGCATGACGAGTGGGAATCGCAGGCCTGTCGCTGGTTATCACTGATGTTTGCATCGCGATTGGCCTCATCGCTACTATTTTGGGCGTTGGTGTTTCGCATTTTTGCAGCACTGAGTTGATTTTAACGCGGGCATTTGATGCATTGTGGTGTGCCTATCACATAGTACCTCCGTGTTGTGAATATTGAGTTAACACAGCGTAATTTTCCTGCGATGGACTACGATATGAAGAGTTGCGTTAAGCTACTTATCACATGTTCTTGAGAATATACCCATATGTATTATTTATGATTGTGCTTTTCAATCTTTAATTTTTCTTTATCTTGGTGTATTGCAAATGGCTATTGTTTTAATGTACTTTGATGGTTTTGGAAACTAAATCAAGTATTGATTGATTGACTTGCCTACTGGACAGGTTGTTCTGCAATCCCAGCGATGTGTTGTTTGTGTAAGCTGGCCTAATAGTACATACATCTGTTTAGATTTTCAATATTGCCTACTCATACTAAATCAAGGATCTTGTCAAGGTTCACAACTTGTATTCCCTCCCAAAAACTTTCATATAATAGCCATAATATGAAAATGGACTAAGTAATGTCATACTGAGTGAGACAGAAATCAGTCAAACTTAATGGGGAACAAAGATTGTTAATGGCTCAGGAAAAGAATGCTGGAAGCTCTGCCATTTGCCAATAGGTCTTTTAATGTATAAGTGGATACTGCCCCAGGTGGCTGGATCGATAAGTGGATTCAGTGCAATATTAAACACAGGTTAGCTCTTAATGCAATGCCTACCTGCCGATGGTAATCCGAATGGCATGCAACGGAATTGATAGCATCCGAATGGTGTACAGAAGTCAGTTAACTGTTTGCACTCAGGGTCAAGCATTATTTGATGATATGCTGACGATAAATAGAGCGTGGAAAACCACTTGCCATTTCTTGTTAAAGACAGCATTTCATCAATGCGAGGCAATGGAAATTGATCCACTATACTGTTGTTGTTCAATCCTCTTAAATCAACACATAAACGGACCTTGGAATTGGAGCATCTAGCTACGACCAACAGAGAGATCCATTCAGAGGATTCGACAGGTTCAATTATATGAGCTTTAATACATCTTTCTAATTCAAGCTTTACTTCATCTCTGACAATGAGTGGAATATTCCTCGCTTTATGAATTTTGGGAACAGCATTACTTTACAATCTGATGGAATGCAAGAAACCTTTCAATTTTCCAATTTTTTCACTGAAAACATTGGGAAATTCATTTAATACCCATTTCTTGGTGTCTCCTGCGTCACAAGCCACTAAAACTTGTTCTGGACTATTTGGGTCTAAAATTATATTTAACTTACATTGGTCTTTCCAGCCCAGTACAGCTGATCCTTCCTTGGCAACATATAATATACATAAAGCATGTCTACTTTTAAACCTGAAAACCAATTATCGAAATCCAATGATGTCAATCTTTTCACCAGTATAGCTTTCAGGATTGATGTCAGATACTTCTAAATGACATCCAATGATGGAATTAAAATGTTGCAACCAAACATTTTCTGCAATAATTGTGTAAGGCGAACCTGAGTCTGAACCAACCTGTAAATTACGCCACCAAAGGAAATCCAACATAAAGGTTTGTTATCTCCATCACCAGAAATTTTTAAAACAACCTTTTTTTTAGAATCATACTTACTGTTATCCTCACAATCACTATCATTAGATGAGTAATCATCAATATCACTTTCTTTTACGCACGCTACATTACCCTTTCTGTTATCATTTTTGCGCCTGCACGCTTGAGCGAAATGCCCAACTAACCCACATTCTAAGCACCTTTCTTTACATCTTTCTTTTCATATTTGGAATCAGCATTATGAGAAGTTTTGCTTATAGTATCTGACATTTTGTTGACTGACTCACTACTATGTTTTTTTCTGTAGATAAAGTAGCTTTAGCGCAGCGCTCAGACAACTCTGCTTTTTTTTACAATTGCAATAATGTCTTTTAGGCTTGACTCTCCTTCCACCCATAATCTATTTTGGATGGCTTTGTTGTTAGCATACATAACTATTTGGTCTCTAATTATCTCCTCATATAAAGTACCAAATTTGCAAGTTATAGATAACTTCATTAAAGCTGAAAAGTAGTCTTCAATGGAGTCATGTTTCTCTTGCTTTCTCTGAAAGAAAGCATGACACATTACACCAATGCAAACTGCAGGAGAGAAATGTTCGTCTAGGTCTAATAATGCAGCTTTAAATACATCGATATCGCCAGACCTGTCATGTTTTTGTAATTGACAATAAATGCGAAGTCCTTCGGGACCAAGACAGTACAACAACATTTCTTTTTTTTTCTCTCAGGAGTATATAATCCACTGCAGTCCTCAAGATTAGCAATATAATTAAAAAAAATACTCTTTCCATTCATTCCATGGATGATGGGCTCTCCAGGACATGACAAAAATTATTTTGGAGTTTTGAGATGCAGAACGGAGTCACCAGGTGGGGGTGCTTCACTTCGAGTATTGGCTTCTGTAGACATTGTTGCAGTAAATTCGATAAAATTGTAGAGAAAGTACATATTTTTTCTTTTTCTTCCGGAAAAAAATGATCCGGTAAATTAATTTTGTGAAAATCCAAACAGGAAATCCACGAGGATCTGAAATGCTGTGTTACCTTGGTAATTGAAATTCAAGATGGCGCCGTGTAAGGTTATGACCTTCGTGATGACATCAGTGCGCACACTTGTGTCAGCGTAGGTCAAAGCGGCGAGACGTCATGCAGAAGAGCTCACGGATAATGCCGCTCGAGCTTCCAGAACGCTTGTCTTTAAACCAACACAACTCTTGGCTAAGACAGTTAACCGTTGCAGCAACAGGCAAGCAGATACTTAAGAAATTTATTTTGTTGTAAGAAAGTCTTCTTTATGCTTACCGGACACGGAGTTGTTGCAGTTCAAATGTTCAAGGTTTTTTTTATTTTTTTAAATGCTGGATGTTTCGTAGTTGAATAATAATCCAAGCATAACCTCCCATATTCCAAGTTGTAGAAATTAACGTGGATTCGTTCGAGGTTACCTCCTGCTCGTCGCCATATTCTGTAGTAAATACTCAGGAACACTCTTGAAGTAAAATAGCAGTTTATTGGTAACCTCTTCCAGCAATCAGGTAAAGCTGTGAACACATCCTCTGCTACACCTCATCGGATCCTAACATTCTCTACTTCTAAAGGAATACAGAATACAAGAACACTCTACATTCTACAATCTTCATTCTGCACAATGCTATGCACTAAACTAAATACCTCGCCCACAAAATAGAAATTTCAGGAAGAAACAGACCTGTCAGGAGTGCCAATTATCTGCTCCTCAAACCACCTATCTTCAAGAAGAAAAAAACATATGAGAGGACATTCTCAGGCGTGGCTCCCAGAATTTGGAACTCCCTTCCCGCAAACATCAGAAAAATTACAAACACTGCAACATTTAAGAAAGAAATTAAGATCTTTCTTATGAGTAAGTTCCTCCCATAGGCAAGACAAATGCCACCTAAGACTTATCACTGATTAGATCACTAGATACCCAACATGAGAATGGAAATGATAGAGCCTTAAAGATATACTACCTCAGAGCATTGTTAACTCATGTCTTAATCAATAGCGACCCTTTATTGTTTCCCTATTTTAGCTATTTAGAGACTAGGTCTAAAATGACACTATTTAAGTCTGTAAGATCTTATTGCTTTATGTACATTGTGTTTTTAACCCATACCATATGATGTTAAGCGCTCTGATACTCATGGGTCATGTTCGCGCTATAGAAAACTGTTAATGAATAAATAAATATACTACATTACTACAGAGGTCTATCCAAACCTAAACATCTACTGAAGGAATGGAGAGCTGGTACAAAAGGATATTATATGTTCCCATGCCAATAAGATTGAAAACCCTTGACTATCGTGGTCATTGAGAGATGCTTTGAGATTTAGCCACAGAAGCAGTGTTTAATTTGTAAAACTGTAAGAGCCAGAACCCAAAGTTTTGGTCATAAACACCCATACCTGTGCTACAAATATCGGGGGTGCTGAAATCAAAGGTTGTGAGTTCTTGATTCTACTTCATGCCTTTTTCATCCACCACCAGACACCCCATCCCCCTATATCTTTCTCTTGCAGGTTCTTTTTCAAATCATGCTTTCTCTCAATGTCACTGTTTTTCCGTTTTTCTCTTACCCTTTCTTGCACCTTTTTTGTGTTTTTCTCTCTCTTCCTCTGGGTAAAGGTCTGGGGAGGAAAATAAGAGCCGGACCCTAAAAATGAGTGCTGGGAGGCCCGACCTACAACCACCAGCTCAGATTAAACATTGCATGGAAGTGTGTTTTGTTTCCAATGATGAATTATTGATACTAAACCCAGCCATTTATTCAACCATGAGAATAATTTGTTGACAATGGTTTAAAAACAGGAGCAAATACAAAACGAACTGCTTACTTAGGTATCAAATAGCTTCAGTTAATTCTCCTTTTATTGAAGCTATGCAACATGTTGTTAAATATGTAATGGGAGCAAAAGCCTTAGAGTTCGAAGTAATGGGATCATAATTACTCTCAATACACATTCTGATTTCAGAGTCTTTCAGGAAGGATACGTGTTTGGTATCAATGAGTGGGTAGTCAATTACACTTATTAAAAAGAAAACAATTTAAAAAACGTCATGCACATTTCACTCCTAAATTATATATAGGATCAAGTTTTTTTTTTAATTCGTTATTGAGTTTGCATACAAAAAGGAAATAGGACAAACAATTACAATTGTAAAAAAAAAGAAAGGAACAATAAAATCGGGCACAGTGTACAAATATCTATTACAAGGAACCAGCTTGCTAATAGTATACAGATGCGGATGTCTTTAAAGTGAGGCGGGGGTCCCAGTAGCCCCAGGAGATCCTTACAGTCATAATTGGAAAGGTCAGATGTTAATACAAAGTTACTTTATGTCGAATCATACTCCAGGGTAGGGCCCAGTGACGACTTACTGTTGCTATGTATTTATACAGTACCTGGGAACAAAAACCTTTGGTGAAAAATCGATGCTGTAACACTATTACCCTGTGATGCATTACCCCTGGGAGAAGGGAGAATCAGTGTCTCCAAAAACCCTATTTTTACTCCTTACCCGCTAGATAATCCTGGTATAGACTCCAGAAGTTCTTGGGACGACTTTGTTGGGGAAGTAATTCACTATATAGCTCGGACTATGTGTAGCAAAATAACATGTTGCAGGACCATTGCACTATATCGTGGGGAGGTCCTCTGGCCCAGTGCATTGCTACCACCCGTTTAGCTATCAATATTCCCATCTCAACTAGGCGTCTAACGCCCTTGTGTACATGTTTGGAAAACCCAGTAGAGCCAACAATGGGTCCAGATTCAGGGGGAACCCGATGATATTGCTAATTTTCCGGGAAACGGCTATCCAAAAATTGGCTAGGTCCGGACACAGCCATGCCATGTAGATGAATCCTGCAGGGTCCATACTACATCTCCCACATTTATAATATAATTTGTTTATAAATTTGAAGTGCATAAGACGGTGTCGTCCATTCAGAGAAACTCAGCATGTAGCCTTGCATCAATAACACCAGGTGTCATCATCTAATACTATGTATAGGTCGGTTTGCCAGTCGAGCCTGGCTTTAGTAAAATGTTTTTTCCTTTAGTTCTGGTCAAAAGTGTAAATGCTAGAGATTACCTTCCGGGGGTACTCTGCCCGTGACAGATGGAAAAAGGGAGCAACCTCCGGCTTTTCAGTCAATTCGTCTCCCAGCATATCGCGAAGGGAATGTCTAACTCTATAATAGTGAAACACCACCAGAGGGATGACTCCCCGCCCGTCCGAGACCAGGTCTTACCATCCCCGTCCTGTTCCTTTCTCGAAGAGGTCACCTATTCAGAGAATATCAAATGCTGAGAGTGCCTGTTGCAGCTCTGGCTCAGTAAACACCGGTAATCAATAACACAATTCTATTGGAGCAAGTGGAGGGTATAGGATAGAGGCCGCCTGTCGCTTCAATATATTATACCATGCTTGTGTAGTGGAATTAATAGAGTCTAATGTGCCAGCGTGTCTATGTGGGGTTTGAACTAGGGATGCAGCCAGTGGGGAGGGTACTACTGCGACCTTCTCAATATGCATATGAGGAGGGGGGGTTTGTTAATGCAACCAATAAAATGAAGGTGGACATTGCACTGCACAGTAATAGAGTTCCATGTCAGGGGCACCCAGGCCACCCATGGAGTATGGGAGCATCACAGTATCCCATCCAACCCAGGCTCAGTGAATCAACAGAGACCTGATACATGTAAAAAAGGAAGCAGAGGGAACCATTGGTATGTTACAAAACAAGAACCAAGACAGCCCTGGGTAATCGTGCACTTTATAAGTTATATTAACATATGCGACCCATTAGAGATAGTTGCAAACTCACCCTTCTGCAGATATCATCCTCCAATTTGGCAAACGTCCTACTGTAGTTCTCAGTTAGCACCACTTTGAAGTTAGTGTGTATCTGAAGGATGTACGACATTACAACGCATGCTTTTACATCGCATGCTTTTACAACGCAAGTTTTACAACGCATACCATTACAAAGCATAGTGCTTTGGGGCGCTGGATAGTGAATTATTTAATTTACTATTCCAACTCCATTCCCCGTGGATAGTAGGGAAGGTGTTGGATAGTAAATTAAATATATTCCCTATCCTACAGCGCCCCCCCAGCGCAATGCGTTGTAATGGTTTGCGTTGTAAAAGCTGCGATGTAAAAGTATTGCGTGGTAAAAGTTGCGTTGTAAGTGATGTTTCCCGTATCTGAATACCCAGATACCACACAGAGTCGGTCGTCCATTGAAGCAGGAACTGTAGCTCGATAGGCCCCAAGGCTGGTGGGATTGGGAATATTGCGAATTTGGTCCAGTTAATGCAGAGGCCGGAGAGTTCGCCGTAATGCACCACTTCCCTCAGAACCGGGGACAAGTTGGTCTCAGGATCTCTACTATAAAGGAGAGTGTCATCCGCATAGGTGGAAATAATTAGATTATATCCCGGGAACCGAACCGCCCTGTGACTGTGGTACTCGCTCAGTGCGCACGCCAATGTTTCGGCTACAATAGCGTAAAGGAGTGGTGAGAGCGGGCACCCCTGGCGTGTACCCCTAGATATATTAAAGGGTGTGGTGACCAAATTACCCACTATGACCCTGGCAGTCGGGGCATTGTATAAAACAGACACTAATCAAAGGAAAAGATCCCTGACCCCCATCCTTTGCAAGACCAGCATCATGAAGTCCCACTCAACTGAATCAAAAGCCTTCTCGGCATCTAAAAATATTGCAGCGGCCTTGACTTCGGGGTTAGTGTGTTGGATGGCTCCGAACACTGTACATAAATTGTGATTAAGGGTGCGTCCCAGCACGAAACCCAACTGTTCGGGGCCGACCAGTGTCGGCACCAAAGGAGCTAATCGATTAGCTAGCACTTTGGCGAATAGCTTGGTGTCAACGTTTAACAACGAATGCGGTCAATACAATGAGCATTCATCCGGGGACTTACCCGGTTTCGGAAGGGTGACCAGAAGGGCCTCCCGCACTGATGGTGGCATCGTCCCACTGTCACCCAGTTCTTCAAATAAGGAAATCAAATGGAGGTCCAGGAGCTCTCTGAATTCCTTGTAGAAGGCCATGGCTAGGCCGTCTTGACCAGGAGCTCTCCCTGGCTGCATTGACTTTAGCGCCTCATGGATTTCCCACACCTTAAGGAGCCACATCAAATATTCCCTGTGCTCGTCAATCAACCATGGGAGCGCTATGTGCTCCTAGTAGCCCAAGGCTACGTGTCTACTACCTGTCGTCCTGGATTGATGTAGTTCCGATTAGTAATTCCTAAACCTATCGGCTATGGAATCTGGGTCCCATAGTGTCTCGCCAGTAACTGACCGGAGTTCTGTGACTTAGAGGGGCACCGGGGCATTCGCCCTCACCATAAGTTTTGGCGACTGCATATTTCCCAAGGAATTTAACTTCCCTATCTGTGGTTTTGTGATACTCATCCACTCGGTCAGCACCGACTACCAGGGCCTCCTGTTCAAGGGCAATGAGCTTCTTTTCCAAAACCAGCAAATAGTCCCTGATGGAGCAGAGCACCCCGCATGTTTTGACATGGCAATCCCTCTTATATAGAGCTTAAAAGCTTCCCACATAGTGGCAAATAGGGGGACTGAACCGATGTTAGTGTCAAAGTAGACCTTCAGCTATTTCAGTCTTAAACACGTTGTCTAGTAGGGCGTAGGGAGGGAACCTCCATGTGAGTGGAGCTGGCCTCTTCGATGGGGTGTTAAGGTGTAATATGATAGGAGATTGGTCTGAGTATGAGCGTGGGTGAACCTCACAAACGATAATCACAGAGGAGAGTGAGCTAGTGATGAACCAGTAATCTATCCTGGTGTACAGGTTGTGCTGGGCTGAGTAGTGCATGAAACCCCCCAAATCCCGATTCCTGGAGCGCCATGCATCTATCTTGTTTAGTTCTACAATGGCATCCCCAACTGTTTGAGCCTAGATGGGGAAACCCTCCAGTTCTCCGCCCCACATACAGACGTCTCTGTTGACCTGCATGGGCATGAAGTACATACTGTGACAGAAAAAAACGTATAAACCAACATTTATTTAGCAATCCCCTCCTGCCACCCACGCCAATCAGACCCCAACAGTTGGATTGACAAAACCCGCCCTCCCCCACCCACCCAAATAAGGAACATAACCCATCAAATGCAGATTAGTGAGTAACACACGAGGGGATGTTACCTGTGTATCACAGAAGAAAAAACTGTCAGTTAGAAAATATAGCACTGTCATCCCTAGCGAATATATAGCATCGATGCTAATCAAGAACGAAAATTATCATTCAATAGCGATAGCCTGAATCCCCCCACCTATGCTTGCAGGGCATCATCCCTGCCGACTAGGCTAGCATTTAGTAGTTCAAGAAGTTTCACAGTCCCGCCACCCTACATAAGCAGTTCAAAAAATACTTGAGATACGATGCCTTCAACTGTGATGAGGAACACTAATCGGCAGGCTATTGTGATCCAGGGGGTAAAGAAGGGGGGAGAGAGGGGATGGGCAGGGTGGTGCCTGACAGCTCAGATAAACGAAGTCCAAAGGAGCGCACTGAGTGTCATACCATTCCTCGTCACCAGTCGCGCCACCAGTGGCTTCATCCAGTCCCTCTCTCTCTTGGTTGCATCCCAATGCCCTTTAATGCTTTCTGGAGAGATTTAGGGTGGAGATAAATCCTTGAGTGGTCGTTCATGTTAACCCTCAGACTTGCGGGGTAAAGCATAGCATAGTCTATGTTTTGTTTGCGTAGTCTTCGTTTCAACGGGGCAAATTGGCACCTGGCCTCCTGCACCTTCATGGTGAAGTCCGGGTACAGGGAGATTGGGGAGCCCTCAAACTGCAGGTCCCCCTTAGCTCATGCTTGGTTAAGGGCGGCGTCTATGTAATTTAGGAGCTTCGCTATTATCGGGTGCGGCGGTGCTCCCAGAGAGGGCCTGGGACGAGCGACCGATGCGCCCTCTCGACCATGAACATATCTGAAAAGATTTCCCACCCTAGAAGTGTAACCAGCATCTTTTCGATAAAGATCTCCATATTGCTGACTGAAGTGGACTTCGGCAGCCCCGTAATGCGTAAATGACTTCGCCGGGAACGTGCCTCCCAATCCTCTGCCTTGTCCTGTAGCGTGGCTAGTGTTTTGGCGAACTGCTTCCGGGTTGCTTCTACCTCCGACTGTGCCTCCTCTACTTCCGTGACTCTCCTCTCAGTCATGTTGATTTGCTCTGCATGCTTATCTAACTGTTCTGACATTCTATCCATCTGGTAGGCCAATGAATCGATTTTACCGTCAATGGCAGTGAGACATTTCAGCAGGCTTTTTTGTACTGTCGTGAGCATCTGTTTAATATTCCCTGCTACCTCCTCTCACATTTCGTCACGATCCTCAGGGGGGAGTCTCCCTCATTGTCCCTGGATCTCGACCTGCGCTGTTCAAATTGCAGCTTAGATTGAGTCTTGTCGACCTTGCTGGGCCCAGGGGTACCAGGCCGGTGTATAGTCCGATCTTGCTCGAACACCCGGCAGTGGATCAGGATCCAATGCTTCTCTTGCTTATCACAGATTGAGACAACGGCCAGTCGCAGAGGTCACCGACCAGCTGGTCCTCCCCAGTTACTATAGTGAGCAATGCCGCAAGAGGAGGCCCACCAGTACAGCAAAGGCTAAGCACCTCCCGGATCTCCACACTGCCAGATGACCTAAGGCCATGCTCCAGCCACAGGCTGGACCTCGTGGGGTAGCTATACTCAAGAGAGTCCGTAAGGAGAATACGGAACGGCCAAGTTACCCCAGGTGAACACAGACCTCAGGCCACCCCGCTCGCACTTGCAATGATTGAGCGCCACAGTAATTCATCGTAGTCTTCCTCACCCCAATGTCCGCTGCAGCACTGCACCTGTGCCTCCAATTAGATGGTCCTGGGATGCAGCGGGGTAACAGGCAGTATCTTCGGTGTCTTTCCACAGCAGGGTGCCAGCAGCCAGGCTCTCTCAGCACGTGCAGCCGATGGAGACGAAGGGGGGGCTGTGGTCACACCACTTTTCAGGCAACTACTATACTGTTTGACCAAACGGTGACCGCAGCCCGATGCAAGGCAGCTCAGTGACCTGGTGTCTAGTTGGCCCCCTCACAGCCTCGAGACGGCCGGTTGCCTTAATAACTCAGCCCCAAGCCACCGACCAGCGCCTCAGGCCGTAACCACTTTTCTATTTGGCGGTCGCAGTCACGCCCATTCACTCACCCTGGGCTCTCACAGTATGCGGTCCGCCCTCAGCCCCCCATCAGGATGGCACATACATCGGGCCAGGCCTCACCTCCACAGGACCACCGTAACCTTGCGCTCGATTCGAGGCCCCGTGTTCTTCCGGTCGGGTCTCCCTCACGCAGCTCAATCAGGAGACGCAGGCAAGGCAGAGGGTGCATAGGCCGCGAGCAGCGGCCTCAGCCCCCTCTAATGGCCTCAGCGGCCAGATTCCAGGCAATTTTTGCTCCGGACAGTGGTGCCGTTCCGCATTGCCCCCTGCTGTAATTACACCCTTGAAATGGCTGCGTGGATGCAGGATAATTGAAGGATTAATGCAATGGCTCACGGAGCTCACTCAAGTCTCGGCCATCTTGGGCTCAGGCAAACTCCACCTCCATATACAGGCACAAGCTAATATAATTCCTGATTAGTGACTCGTCTAAAGATGTGGTTGCAGTCAAAGAATTGGAAGGGTTGCCTTGATTATGAAGAGATTCAATAGACCGGGGCCTTATTTATGAGGCCTTGCGTCACCTTTACTCCGCTGGTGTGTCACTTTTTGTGATGCTCCAGCAGTTAAAAAAAATGCTCCAAGCTGTGTCATATATACAAAGTGACGCATCTACCTAGATGCGTCACTTTGTAAACCCCTGCGCCATATAATACCTGCACCAGGTATAATGTATGCAGGAGGGGCGTTCCGACGCAAGAAAGGGTATTAAAAGTGACGCAGTGTAATCCATGAGATTTCACAGCGCCCCTTCTAGGATGCAAATGTGTTAATATCTGATGCCTGCCTCATGGCCGGTGTAAGACTGACACAGGCACATTTAACATGGGACTGGCCCATGTGTAATGGCCCATTGCTGGAGTTGCGTCACTTTTGTCACACACTCCAGCAATGAGTCATTTTTGTGCCTACAGATACGTCACAAATCCTGACGTATCTGTAACTCCTTGCAACATGATACGTCATACTATAGATATGACACATCACAGGTGTCGCAAGGAGGGTGCAATGAAAAGTGACCCATCGCTGTTTTCTCGCAGCAATGTGTCACTTTTCATAAATGAGACCCTAGGTTTCTTGAAAACAAATGTACTAAAATTGCTTGAAGACCAATGTAAATTTAAATCCCCATTTGAAAGGCCAACGTCATATTGTTCCAATTAATGACTGAGGGCTTTTTCATGTACGTTATTATTGGCAATGGAGATTCTCCATGGGTATTCAGGAAGAATGAGTCCAAATTGTTTTATATAAGTAATTTACCTTAAATAATCCCGAAGTCATTAGGTGTGTATGGAAAAACCAATAAAATGAATGAAATAGGAGATATCAGCGTTACAAGTGTGTGCTGTTGTGCTCGGGGCAAACGCTTTATTTGAATATCCAAATTAGAGAAAACGTTGCTTCTGAATTCCAGGTTTTCAGTCTTCAACAATATATCAGTCTAAAGAATGCACAACTCCCCCAACCAATACCCACTAGTAATAGTTTGATTTGAATCGCTCTGTAAGAGTATTTCTACTCTTAGAAATGGGCAGATATCCACATTTATGCCTATCCCAGTGAATAATGTTTTGAATTCCCACTTACTGAACTTCAAAGGAGACCGCAAAAAAAAGAATGTCACTCATATTAGCACTACTAGCTAAAAGGTCATTTGTGTCATCTGACATCAATTTAAAAAAACAAAGGCCTGGTTATAGACAAACACATAAACTTTTTGAGAACATTTCTGAAAAATTATAATACTGCTTTGGCGAGGCAATGATTGCTATCTACTCATGCCCACCCACATTTGTTATTCAGATTAATTAAATGTATCAACCACCCACGTCAAGTCAGGAGCCCACCAGCCTATAGTCTCAGAATTGGTTAACAAGATGGAGAACATTTTTGTAAAAAATAAATGTTTAATAAAAAATGTGACGTGGGTCAGAAAGTGCCTCATGTAAGCAACATCCATGGAGCTACTGGTTAGTACTCACAAGTTGTGTCACTCTGTCATCATCAGCACTTTCTTGACAGAAAAGAATGTGGCCTAACTCTGGCTCGGAGGGTTTGCGCCAACTGGAGGCAGCCGCTTCCTAGTCGGCAGACCTCAACTGTAACAAGCCAAATATGCAGGGGGGGACAAAAGCGCTGACTCTTGGCTCACAGACTAAGGGGCTCATTAGGATGGCGGACGGAAGAGCCACCGCGGCCCTGGAGTAGGCGGAAAAAGCCTTTTCCGTGTCCGCCTGCCGCGGATACTCCGTCCGCCATATCAGGATAGGAAAACGTGTCAAATTTCCGTCCGCGACGGAAAAGCACGCACCGCCGCCGAACTACACACGACCACGTGGCGGACGGAACACATCCGGAGGCCCCGCCGTACGTACTGACGTCTAAGACCGTCCCCCAAATCAAGATGGCGGAAAACACACATAAAACCGCAGCGGAAAAACAACCTGTCTGAACACGGCGGAATCCCCACAGCGAACATAGGTGACATAGCAGAGATACCCACCGCAAGCTGACCACCACCATGGACCCAGCGCTACACGCTTTCCCGATGCTCTTCGCGATCCACCACGTCCTAGTCATGGCCCACTATGGACGACGACGCAGGTAAGGCACAAACCATTGGCTGTCTGGAGGGGAATACCAGCAAGGGACGTGACGTAGGGAGGGGGAGTGTCATGTTACCGAAACCACTGATGAGAAGCATATACGAATACACATTTGTAGTACGCAAGCAGGAATGACAACGACAGACCACGAGACTTGATAGACTACCTTTATTGTACGAAATAGGGGTATAATCACAGTGTATGCGTGAGCATGGGCAAAGTGGGCACCAGAGCAGCCACATCATTGGCAGTTAACGAGAGGGCAGAATGCAGTATCAGAGCTTCAACAGGGCATTGTGCAGTACAGAGCAGGTACATCATAGGCAGGTAACGAGAGGGCAGTATGCAGTATCAGAGCATCAACAGGGCATTGTAGAGTACAGAGCAGGTACATCATAGGCAGGTAACGAGAGGGCAGCATGCAGTATCAGAGCATCAACAGGGCATTGTAGAGTACAGAGCAGGTACATCATAGGCAGGTAACGAGAGGGCAGTATGCAGTATCAGAGCATCAACAGGGCATTGTAGAGTACAGAGCAGGTACATCATTGGCAGTTAACGAGAGGGCAGAATGCAGTATCAGAGCTTCAACAGGGCATTGTGCAGTACAGAGCAGGTACATCATAGGCTGGTAACGAGAGGGCAGAATGCAGTATCAGAGCTTCAACAGGGCATTGTGCAGTACAGAGCAGGTACATCATAGGCAGTCAACGAGAGGGCAGAATGCAGTATCAGAGCTTCAACATGGCATTGTGCAGTACAGAGCAGGTACATCATAGGCAGGTAACGAGAGGGCAGTATGCAGTATCAGAGCATCAACAGGGCATTGTAGAGTACAGAGCAGGTACATCATAGGCAGGTAACGAGAGGGCAGTATGCAGTATCAGAGCATCAACAGGGCATTGTAGAGTACAGAGCAGGTACATCATAGGCAGGTAACGAGAGGGCAGCATGCAGTATCAGAGCATCAACAGGGCATTGTAGAGTACAGAGCAGGTACATCATAGGCAGGTAACGAGAGGGCAGTATGCAGTATCAGAGCATCAACAGGGCATTGTAGAGTACAGAGCAGGTACATCATTGGCAGTTAACGAGAGGGCAGAATGCCGTATCAGAGCTTCAACAGGGCATTGTGCAGTACAGAGCAGGTACATCATAGGCAGGTAACGAGAGGGCAGAATGCAGTATCAGAGCTTCAACAGGGCATTGTGCAGTACAGAGCAGGTACATCATAGGCAGTCAACGAGAGGGCAGAATGCAGTATCAGAGCTTCAACAGGGCATTGTGCAGTACAGAGCAGGTACATCATAGGCAGGTAACGAGAGGGCAGTATGCAGTATCAGAGCATCAACAGGGCATTGTAGAGTACAGAGCAGGTACATCATAGGCAGGTAACGAGAGGGCAGTATGCAGTATCAGAGCATCAACAGGGCATTGTAGAGTACAGAGCAGGTACATCATAGGCAGGTAACGAGAGGGCAGAATGCAGTATCAGAGCTTCAACAGGGCATTGTGCAGTACAGAGCAGGTCCATCAGAGGCAGCACGTGAGAGGGGCTAAGTGCATCAACAGTCCATTGCACAGAACAGGTCCATCAGAGGCAGCACGTGAGAGGGGCTAAGTGCATCAACAGTCCATTGCACAGAACAGGTCCATCAGAGGCAGCACGTGAGAGGGGCTAAGTGCATCAACAGTCCATTGCACAGAACAGGTCCATCAGAGGCAGCACGTGAGAGGGGCTAAGTGCATCAACAGTCCATTGCACAGAACAGGTTGATAAAAGGCAGCACATGAGAGTGCAGAATGCAGTATCAGAGCATCAACAGGGCATTGTAGAGTACAGAGCAGGTACATCATAGGCAGTAAACGAGAGGGCAGTATGCAGTATCAGAGCATCAACAGGGCATTGTAGAGTACAGAGCAGGTACATCATAGGCAGGTAACGAGAGGGCAGCATGCAGTATCAGAGCATCAACAGGGCATTGTAGAGTACAGAGCAGGTACATCATAGGCAGGTAACGAGAGGGCAGTATGCAGTATCAGAGCATCAACAGGGCATTGTAGAGTACAGAGCAGGTACATCATTGGCAGTTAACGAGAGGGCAGAATGCAGTATCAGAGCTTCAACAGGGCATTGTGCAGTACAGAGCAGGTACATCATAGGCTGGTAACGAGAGGGCAGAATGCAGTATCAGAGCTTCAACAGGGCATTGTGCAGTACAGAGCAGGTACATCATAGGCAGTCAACGAGAGGGCAGAATGCAGTATCAGAGCTTCAACATGGCATTGTGCAGTACAGAGCAGGTACATCATAGGCAGGTAACGAGAGGGCAGTATGCAGTATCAGAGCATCAACAGGGCATTGTAGAGTACAGAGCAGGTACATCATAGGCAGGTAACGAGAGGGCAGTATGCAGTATCAGAGCATCAACAGGGCATTGTAGAGTACAGAGCAGGTACATCATAGGCAGGTAACGAGAGGGCAGCATGCAGTATCAGAGCATCAACAGGGCATTGTAGAGTACAGAGCAGGTACATCATAGGCAGGTAACGAGAGGGCAGTATGCAGTATCAGAGCATCAACAGGGCATTGTAGAGTACAGAGCAGGTACATCATTGGCAGTTAACGAGAGGGCAGAATGCCGTATCAGAGCTTCAACAGGGCATTGTGCAGTACAGAGCAGGTACATCATAGGCAGGTAACGAGAGGGCAGAATGCAGTATCAGAGCTTCAACAGGGCATTGTGCAGTACAGAGCAGGTACATCATAGGCAGTCAACGAGAGGGCAGAATGCAGTATCAGAGCTTCAACAGGGCATTGTGCAGTACAGAGCAGGTACATCATAGGCAGGTAACGAGAGGGCAGTATGCAGTATCAGAGCATCAACAGGGCATTGTAGAGTACAGAGCAGGTACATCATAGGCAGGTAACGAGAGGGCAGTATGCAGTATCAGAGCATCAACAGGGCATTGTAGAGTACAGAGCAGGTACATCATAGGCAGGTAACGAGAGGGCAGAATGCAGTATCAGAGCTTCAACAGGGCATTGTGCAGTACAGAGCAGGTCCATCAGAGGCAGCACGTGAGAGGGGCTAAGTGCATCAACAGTCCATTGCACAGAACAGGTCCATCAGAGGCAGCACGTGAGAGGGGCTAAGTGCATCAACAGTCCATTGCACAGAACAGGTCCATCAGAGGCAGCACGTGAGAGGGGCTAAGTGCATCAACAGTCCATTGCACAGAACAGGTCCATCAGAGGCAGCACGTGAGAGGGGCTAAGTGCATCAACAGTCCATTGCACAGAACAGGTTGATAAAAGGCAGCACATGAGAGTGCAGAATGCAGTATCAGAGCATCAACAGGGCATTGTAGAGTACAGAGCAGGTACATCATAGGCAGTAAACGAGAGGGCAGTATGCAGTATCAGAGCTTCAACAGGGCATTGTGCAGTACAGAGCAGGTACATCATAGGCAGGTAACGAGAGGGCAGTATGCAGTATCAGAGCTTCAACAGGGCATTGTGCAGTACAGAGCAGGTCCATCAGAGGCAGCACGTGAGAGGGGCTAAGTGCATCAACAGTCCATTGCACTGAACAGGTCCATCAGAGGCAGCACATGAGAGGGGCTAAGTGCATCAACAGTCCATTGCACAGAACAGGTTGATAAAAGGCAGCACATGAGAGTGCAGAATGCAGTATCAGAGCTTCAACAGGGCATTGTAGAGTACAGAGCAGGTACATCATAGGCTGCACAAGTACGTGTCCCTACCAACCCGTCACAGGAACCACAAGAGTGCCACGCAGTTCTCAATGGACACACCATGTGAAATAACATTTGAGTGAAGTGTTCAGCACCTCACATCACAGAATCAGGGGGACTGCGTGAACTACCTGCCTCGGACACACTGGCAGCACCAGCAACAGGAGTGTGAGACACAGCCACAGCCCGAGTGACACACACATGGGCCACGGACCCAGACACACTGGCAGCACCAGCTACAGGAGTGTGAGACACAGCCACAGCCCGAGTGACACACACATGGGCCACGGACCCAGACACACTGGCAGCACCAGCAACAGGAGTGTGAGACACAGCCACAGCCCGAGTGACACACACATGGGCCACGGACCCAGACACACTGGCAGCACCAGCAACAGGAGTGTGAGACACAGCCACAGCCCGAGTGACACACACATGGGCCACGGACCCAGACACACTGGCAGCACCAGCAACAGGAGTGTGAGACACAGCCACAGATGTAGTCACTGACACGTGAGCCACTGACCCAGACAGACTGCCAGCACCAGAAACAGGAGTGTGCAACACAGCCACAGATCTTCTAACTGACACGTGAGCCATAGACCCAGATACACTGCCAGGACCTGCAACAGGAGAGGGCACAACTGACACTGTGCCACCATCTGATACATGAGAGTCAACTGCACCAGCGCCACTGGGACAACTGAAATGATGAGCCACAGGGCTGTATGGGCCAGGAGGCAGGGTGGGCCTGGGAGCTGGGGATAGCTGACCTAGAGCCAAATCGGGGTTGGCAGGTGTCAATGGTGTGTGTCTGCGTTTCTTAGGGATGTGTGAGTGCACCCTGGACAGGATAGGACTGGCAAGTGGTGGGGACTCCAAAGAATCACCACCCACCATAGGTGGAGCATCTGCTGCCGGGGATCTGGTTTCTGGGGACGTGCTGGAGCCTGCTTGTCGTTTGCTCTGTGCCTGCCGCCTGGACTCGGAATCATGTGTAATGGGGGATGCAACTACAGGGGACACCCTCCTCTACTTCTGACTGGCCTGGATGGGAGTGGAGGTATGGGGGGACTCCGCCGCGGAGACATCAGTTTGGCGTTTAGTAGAAAACATCAGCCTCAGTGCAGCCAGGGGTGAAGTATGCCTGTCCTTGATTGCGCCATTGTCCATGCTAGATGCCTTGTCCGTAGGATGTGCCTTATCCTTAGGTGGAGTGTTGTCTCTGGATGTAGCCTGTGCCCTGGTCGCCGCCCTGTTCCTGCCAGCAGACTTGTCGTCTGTGGTGCACCTGTCTCCAGTAGACACCTGCTCTCTGTGTGTGTCCCTGCCCTTGGGAGATGGACCTTGCTCAGCTGTGGGCCTGCCCTTGGGAGTCTCCCAGCTCTTAGTAGGTGCCTTTGTCTTGTCCCTGCCCTTGGGAGTGTCCCTTTCCTCTGCTGTGGGCCTGCCCTTGGGAGTCTCCCTGCTCTTAGTAGGTGCCTTTGTCTTGTCCCTGCCCTTGGGAGTGTCCCTTTCCTCTGCTGTGGGCCTGCCCTTGGGAGTCTCCCTGCTCTTAGTAGGTGCCTTTGTCTTCTCACTGTCCTTGGGAGTGTCCCTTTCCTCTGCTGTGGGCCTGCCCTTGGGAGTCTCCCTGCTCTTAGTAGGTGCCTTTGTCTTCTCACTGTCCTTGGGAGTGTCCCTTTCCTCTGCTGTGGGCCTGCCCTTGGGAGTCTCCCTGCTCTTAGTAGGTGCCTTTGTCTTCTCACTGTCCTTGGGAGTGTCCCTTTCCTCTGCTGTGGGCCTGCCCTTGGGAGTCTCCCTGCTCTTAGTAGGTGCCTTTGTCTTCTCACTGGCCTTGTCCAAGGTACAGTCCATGGACATGTGAGTATCCCTTGCCTTGGGAGTAAGTAAGTAAAATAAGCTTTATTCGATTTATCAGAAAATCATAAAAGCGTACAAGTACAGTTAATACCATAAATCTAAAAACAGTTTTCACGTAAGCAGGAAGTATATAAAACATTTTTCCGAAAATTAAAAGTCTGTGATAGACATTTGAACGGAAGGCCTCATTTTGCAGTGTTCAGTTAATTTAAGCGTGTAAAGCTTAAATCATTGAGTTTCTGTATTTCATCACTGACATTAGAAAGCGAGAAACAACAAAAATGACGTACTCCTCATCCAGCAAGAGTAATTTCAAATATGCAGATTTACATGTTCTTATCCCCCAGCGTTTGAGTAGTGGTAAAAGGAACAGTTTCCTCGGGGTGGTGTACAGGTTACAAAAGAACATGATATGGATGTTACTCTGTGCTGAATGATCATCGCATGGGCAAATTAAGTTCAAAGAGGCCCAATCATTCTGTTTTGGGAAAGTGACCATGCGAAAGAAAATCCCTAAGCGCAACCTAGTAAGGAGCATGCGAGGGTAGGGTGCAGTTTCAGTCCTGAGATAAAGTTGAAGGCCTTCAGTGGGGGTAATTTGCTGGTAGCTCAGGGTGGTATTTTTAAGTTTCTCAGTGTTCCATCTGGCACTTTCTAGGTGTGTAATTAAAAGTTTTTTGAGAGCCGGCCTAGACAGGGATTCTAAAGACTCTGGATCATCATAAAATTCGGGGTGTCCAATATTAGAGAACATTGTCTGAACGTATCGTAACCATTTAACCTTTGATACACCATCCAAAGTCAAACAGTCTTTGATAAGCTCTCTGTTCAATTGGCATTCAACGGTAGTCCAAATTTTATGCCAAAGCAGACAGGGTGATAACTTTATAATGTCACTAAGGTATTTGAGGCCAGCCTCAATGTGGATCTTAAAAGTCGAAGTGGTTTTGTGCACGCCTAGTAAGTAGCAGATAAAAATGTTCTCGCAAGTTTGTAGTGAGGACACATTCTCGAAGCCCCATAAACCCGCTCCATAGGTGGCCGTCGCTATACACTTTGCCCGGTAGATCTGTAACATCTCAGCGATAGGTTTACCCCCAATTTTGGCTGCAAAGGTTCGTAGGGCCCCTATAGCGCGGGTGAAGGCAAGTTTCCTAGCAGATACTGCATGTTTCCACCTTCCTCTCCTATTGAAAACAACGCCCAGGTAGCAGAAGGTGTCCGTGATCGCAATTTTTTGCTGCTCCAAGTATATTGAGCATTGTGGTGTCTTGTTTTTTTGGGAGCAGGACATGGAGAAAGTCTTAGAGATATTCACCCTCAGGTTTCTTTTACCCATGTAGGATGAAAATACTGTTACAGCTCTCTGCAAGCCCAACTTTGTCCTAGACATAATTGCCGCGTCATCGGCATATAAGAGAATGGGTACAGGCCTACCATTGACAGCTGGGTAATCACTTGGCAAGTTTATTAAATTCTCTGCGATGGAATTTATATAAAAACTAAACAGCAGGGGTGCAAGTATACAGCCTTGCCTAACCCCTCTGTTTATGGCAAATTTTTGAGTGCATTGCCCCTGGGTCCCGAACCTCACTCTTGCCCCGGCCTCTCTGTATAATTCTTTTATGAATATGATAATGATTGGATCCACCCCAATGTGTTCCAATGTTGACCAGAGCTGCGCATGGTCCACACAATCAAATGCGGAGCTAAGGTCAACAAAGGTAACGAACAGGTCCCCTTTCTTGGCCTCAGTGTATTTAGAGACCAGTAAAGACAGGTTTAAGCATTGTTCCTGTGTCCCCAGTCCCTTTCGGAACCCATATTGGAGCTCCGAGATGACCTTTTTCTCTGCTTCCCAGTACTGAATCCTCTTAAGGACGATCCTTCCTGCAATTTTCATGAGTCCGTCCAATAGCGATATTGGACGGTAGCAAGCAGGATCGTCCCTGTTCCCCTTTTTAAAGACGGGCACTACGATTGCATCTGACCAGGTATTAATAAAGCCACATTTGTTTCCCATATTTAAAACGTTGGTTAACAATGGAACCCAGAAAACCAGATTTGATTTATAGACGTCCACTGGTGTCTGATCAGGGCCGGGAGCTTTCCCTGACGGGCTTTCCCTAAGGGCATCTTCCACTTCTAGAGTGGTAAAAACCAGTTCAATTGGATAGGGGGGTGCTGAGAAGGCACTTAACGGGTAATCCTCCGTTGTTTCATCCAAGGATGAAGTCGCCTTTTGTTGATTCTGGGTGTCACCCTGGCTGTTGGTATAAAGGTTGCCATAATGTTCTACCCAGAGCTCTGCCGTAATTGCTACGTCTATGGAATTGTCACTATCTTTTTGGCTATATACAGATCTTATAACTTTCCAAAAAAGATTGGTGTCCTTGTTCCTAGCGGCTTCACCCAAGGCTTCCCAGGCCTCCATTTTCATTTTCGCCCTGCGCTGGTTAATTGCCTGCTTATACTCTCGTCTCGCATGGCAAATTTGAACCCTGTCTTTTGGGATAGCAGATAGAGCTTTCTTTAGTTTTTTCAGAGCAGCTGTACACCTGGAGTCAAACCACCCGCGTTTGTGCTTCCCATTCTCTTTGTGACTCCTAGTTAGTGCGTCTTTTATGTATTGCTGGATATTAGAGAAAGCAGCCATGATGGCCTTTGGGTCAGTGTCTTCTTCTAAACAGACAAATATGTCTGTAGAGCAAGACGATATGAAATTCTGGAAGAAAGTTGTAGGATTCATTTTCTCCCATTTTATTACATACCCATTGATCTTTGTTAGGGTTACCTCAAGTGGATAAAGAGCCCCGATAGATTCCTTTGCTATCCCCTCTGTCAACCTTACCCCAAAGGTGATTGGATAATGATCGCTTATTGGGTCATCCCCAATCTCCCAAAAAGTTATAAAGTTGGGATTAGTGGGCGATATTAGTGCAAAATCGATTGTAGTTTCACAGCCTCTTCCAATATATGTTGGGGCAAAGGGAACAGGGGGGGGGACATGCCTGGTTGATAAAAGTGAGGTCAAAAGAAAATATGATGTTGTTTAGGAGAGTCCCCAGATTGGTGTGTGAGAAGTGAAAAGGACCATCCTCCCCGAGGTCTGAAAGGCCGCACAAACCTAACTCAGAAGACGGACAGATGGCACAATTGAAATCTCCCACCCACAGTACTACGTGGTCCCCCGTGCTTTGATCTCTCAGTTTGTGAATATGGTGAATCATTTTATTCAAGATCAATTCCACTTCCTTAGGTGGCATGTTATTATAAAAATTTACTAGTATCACCTTTTGTGTGGTGCCCCATTTAAATAAAATAATTTGGAAATACTGATCAGAATGAAAATTATATACTTTTACGTCCCCTACATTCGAGATGTATATGCACAGGCCCCCTTTATTGCGACCCTGGGGTGATGGAACAGCGGGTGAGTGAAATGTTCGGAAGCCCTGGATGTGAGTTTCCTCCATAAGCCAGGTTTCTTGCAGACAAAGAATGGCATACTTCTTCACAATCTCCAACCAAGATTTGTGGGTGATCTTACTACCCAAGCCTGCTACATTCCAGGATAGGAGAGAGTGCGTTGAGTTTCTGTTTTTCTGATAAAGTTGACCCTCGTTCCCCATTATATCTTTCGGATCTAGGGAGTGTGCCATCTCTATCTGTTGTGTGACCTGTACAGGAGGGGCATGCTGTTCAGGGCGGGACTGATCTACCCCCATTAGGATTGAATTTTTGTTAATGGGCAATAATTTATCGTTCTTAATGGCATCCATTGGGTGGTTATGGGTACTAAAAGGGGATGAAGGAACAGTAGTTCCCAGTCAATCCACCTGGTCTAGGCATTCAAACCTATTCCTAGTAGGTACTCCTTCCCACCAGTTGTTAGTGAGTTGCCATCCGTGCCCCTGACCTTTCCATCTGTGATTGTGGGCTATAGACCAGGCCCCAGGTAACTCTGCAGGCTGTTTAGGAGGGTAAAAGAAGGTAAGGGGTCTGGTGACGATAGATTGGTCAGTAACATATGGATCCCATGTGGTGATAAGTTGGGCTGTATGGGGGTCTGCAAATGAGACCACAATACAGTCTCCAGGTATGGATTTATGAGTGCGACCCACCCAGGGGACTCGCCTGACCATTAGGACCCCGCTCCTGGAGGTGTTAGAGAGCTGCCTATTGAGGTTTAACCAGTGAATCACCTTATTCTTTAGAGACCACTGGGTCTCCACAGAATGAGGATCAAGTGAAGGTACCCCAGCCAGGATGACAACATAGGGCCCGGCATCAGGGGGGAGATCAATGTAGCCCCCACGAAAATTCTGGTGACTTTGATGTTGGTTGACAATACGCTGAGGAAGAGGGCTGGTAATCTTACTCGACTTATGGGCTGCCCTAGGAATAGTTTTGGGCTGTATCTGTTTATTGGAGGGTTTTATGTCTGATTTTAATGGGTTTGATGTAGGGGGAACAGAAACGTTTGGAATTGTCCGAGGTTTGGGAATTGGGGTAGGTTTTGGTAGTGGTGGGAGCAAAGTTTGAAGAACAGGGGAGGCAGCATTAGGGTCTGGAGCCGGTTGGATGCCAGCGTTAGGGTCCAGAGCCGATTGGATGCCATCATTGCTTTCCTGGGGGACACCCTCAGCGATACGGGGATATGTGGCCTCCAGTTGTTTTAGGCTAAGAGTGGCCAGGGATACTAAGGTCTTATCCATCTCAAGGAGATGATTCTCAATACGTGACAGTTTTAATTCAAAAGGTGACAATAGTTGTTTTAAAGTAACCCAGACTGTTTTGAGAAAGTCTTCATCGTCACCCGCCTTGTCTGTATCCCTCCCTAGCTCGTGTTGCCCTCCCCCTATTAAGTTCTCTCTACAAACAGGGAGATGCTCTAAAGCAGGGGCGAGAGTGATGTTAGAATGGTTGTGTTCACTATCACCCCCTGTTAGCTGGATGACTGAGTTTGATGTTTGTGTGAGCTCCCCTGTATTGGGCAGTGTTCTTCTGTGATTGAAAAACTGCTGCCTTGCAATTTTTGCTTTTTTGCGGGCGTAAGCAGATCTTGCATAATTTTTCTTTTTCAGGGCTGGGCCATCTAGATTTTTCCTTTTTACTACAGAGGAGGGGGGGGCAGGGGTGGAGATGTCCGGCCGAGTGATAGTGATTCCAGGTCCAGTGGGCACATGTCCCTCAGCAGGTTTAGAGGGCATGGAGGTAAAGATAAAGGTGGGCTCTGGTGGGAGTAGAGAAGAAGGGGAAGGATGATGGATATCGGCGTGAATTATCAAAGGAAGAGGGCGTGAGGCATGTTGGGGGGATGCAGCAGACGCAATTTTTCCCAAAGAAGATTTTTTGGAGTTTGCAAAAGTTTGAGAAAGCCTGCGCGCAGCATCTAGCTCAATTGAAACCCTCTTCTGCATTTTGGTAATTTCGGCGTCAATTGCCAGATTTGTTTTCACAAGAAAGTCATCCAAGGTCCCATTTGGCTTGCTCAATCCCAGTGCAGTCTTGCTGCGACTACCACGAGAGCACATGATGTGTGGTAGTTACAGTTCCAGAAGTGTGCTCACTAGTATCGATGTGGAGGCACAATGACACGAACCAAGGGGGGTGGGCCAGGCCAGTCCTCTTAGGCCTCGAACGGCCTCAAACGGTCCCGCCCTTGTCCCGGGCTCCACCCGCGCGCTCCCGCGCCGCGGGAACTAAGGTCCGTTTTATACACTAGTAGTGGCTATCGTGGGTTGGTGGACAGGGGGGTGTGGCCAGCGGGGAGAGCAGCCCAGGTGTGAGCAATGGGCGCGCAGGGGCTCCTGGATACTGGAGTCCCTGCCTGTGCTCGCAGCCCCGCCGGCTCCTCTGCCTGCCCGCTCCTCCGCCGCAAACTCTCCACAGTAAACAGCCCCAGATGTCCAAGCGCTGCGGGACCCGCGAAGCGGGTCCGGCGAGGTCAGGAAAGCCCCCAGAGGTTAGGAGTCAAACAATGAGAGCAGGATCCCTCGGAGAGGCGCACCCTCAGCCAGCGACACGGAAAACAGCAGAAGCAGTTAACAGGTGATCCACGGGACAATGGACACAACCCAGTTTTCTAGCACCGAAGCGGGGGGCGTGGCCAGCGGGGAGAGCAGCCCAGGTGTGAGCAATGGGCGCGCAGGGGCTCCTGGATACTGGAGTCCCTGCCTGTGCTCGCAGCCCCGCCGGCTCCTCTGCCTGCCCGCTCCTCCGCCGCAAACTCTCCACAGTCAACAGCCCCAGATGTCCAAGCGCTGCGGGACCCGCGAAGCGGGTCCGGCGAGGTCAGGAAAGCCCCCAGAGGTTAGGAGTCAAACAATGAGAGCAGGATCCCTCGGAGAGGCGCACCCTCAGCCAGCGACACGGAAAACAGCAGAAGCAGTTAACAGGTGATCCACGGGACAATGGACACAACCCAGTTTTCTAGCACCGAAGCGGGGGGCGTGGCCAGCGGGGAGAGCAGCCCAGGTGTGAGCAATGGGCGCGCAGGGGCTCCTGGATACTGGAGTCCCTGCCTGTGCTCGCAGCCCCGCCGGCTCCTCTGCCTGCCCGCTCCTCCGCCGCAAACTCTCCACAGTCAACAGCCCCAGATGTCCAAGCGCTGCGGGACCCGCGAAGCGGGTCCGGCGAGGTCAGGAAAGCCCCCAGAGGTTAGGAGTCAAACAATGAGAGCAGGATCCCTCGGAGAGGCGCACCCTCAGCCAGCGACACGGAAAACAGCAGAAGCAGTTAACAGGTGATCCCTGCCAGGGAGTACCTTTTGTGTTGAATGCCTGTGTAGCTCCTGAAGGCATGTCCCCCAACAACACTTGTGGATCCTGTGTGTGTACTCCAGTGTATCTGACGTCGTCTACGTGAACAGATTTAGCTGATCTAGGGGATGGGGTCTGTGCCCTGCGTGCCCTGACGTGCTGTCTGACGCTGCTTCTAGTGCAATAACCTGTATTTGAGTCCTGCTCTGAATAATCACTACCCCCTGAGACATCCAGCGGTGTAGATGGGGAAACAGAAGTAGCACCCTGTTCATTCGACTGTACTATTGCAGACGACACACTGCTTGCCAATGACTGCACTGTCCTGTGTAGACCTGCAAGATCGCCATGCATCCCTTCCATGAATGCCACCACCTGCCCCAACTTCCTATCATGGTCCTGGAAAGCATTTGTCATATTGGTCTGCCCCACACACAGCTGTCGCAGCAGATCAACGGCCTCAGCACACAGTGCATTTTGGCTCACCGTGGCAGGGGCAGCGGTGCCTGCACCGAACGCCACTCTGCTCCCCCTACTCATCCGGCCACGAACAGTACATGGTGCAGTTGGCGGAAGTGTGGGCCCTGTGTGCTGTCTTCCGACAGAAGGTGATGAGTGCCCACTCCCAGTCTGTGACAACAGTGCAGGCTCACCAAGAGTGTCCGACGAGGAGGACGATGGTGTCTCCACATGCGAGTCCTCAGGGACGGTCCTGTCCCCCTCTCCGGCGCTGGCCTCCTCTGTGTCAGTCTGCGTGTGTGCGAAGTCTGAGCCGGACTCATTTCCTCGACTACTCTCCACCGTCTGTGGCTGAGTGTCCTCTGTCATAGCTGAAATGCACATAAAAGATGTGTGAGTCATGGGCAGACTGACGTACAGAAGGAACAGGATTGCCAAATTACATAGCTGACAAAGATTTTGTAGCCCTCATCCTGCACATGGCCCACCTCTACCAGTCATCCTCACATTTCCTGCCATGGGGCCATGGACCACTAGGGGATGTGCTTCATCACTCAACTACTAAGCAAGTGGCGTGTCAACATGGCGGACCTGGATGTCAAATGAGAACCACCCAATGGGACCAAAATGGCATCACAGACATACATACGCAACACGGAACTCAATAGTGTGTCTGTGCACCAATACATGCATAGCACTCACAGGTTTCCTACACAGACAGTATGCTCACCGCTAGTTTGCTGTTGATCGGCACTCAGACGTTCGGCCAGTTCAGGATGCGTCACTGCAATGATACGGTGCATGAGAGGGGTCATGGAGCGTCGGGCCAGACGGGGCGTCCTTGGAATCAGGCCCAGTGTTACTTCCGCTACATTCTTGCTCAGCCTGGAAATGTCGTCCCAGCGTTTGTGGCAGTGTGTATGTCGTCTGTTGCACACCCCCAATGCCCGTACTTCCCGTGCTATGCTCCTCCACAGGTCCTTGCGAAGGTGCAGCTTGACCTACCATGATGGGAGACAAAAGGGTTTAAGTCAGTGGACAGGTGGCCTGTCACACACATAGGGGCAAGACGTAACTGTCAGCAGCCATGCACAATCAGGAACATATGTCTAGCCCACACTACACAGCTAAGATAGAAATAGGCCAGATTATTTGGCCCCCTCATGCACACCAACATTTCCCACACTGCACTTACCACCCGTCCTGGTGCGCCGTAGAGGCGTCCATAGTTGCGGAGTACACCGTCCACGAGGACATCAAGCTCCGCGGCGGTGAAGGGTCGAGACCGGATCTCTTTGCCTCTCGACATGGCAAGATCACGGAGTATGGCACTAGAGCAGCAGTCGGTGGTCAGCTCAGCAGCAGCAGCAGGTCGAGGTGATGGTCACAGGCAGCAGTCTGTGGTCAGCTCAGCAGCAGCAGCAGCAGGTCGAGGTGATGGTCACAGGCAGCAGTCGGTGGTCAGCTCAGCAGCAGCAGCAGGTCGAGGTGATGGTCACAGGCAGCAGTCGGTGGTCAGCTCAGCAGCAGCAGCAGGTCGAGGTGATGGTCACAGGCAGCAGTCGGTGGCCAGCTCAGCAGCAGCAGCAGGTCGAGGTGAACAGGCAGCACTGGTCCCCAGGGTAGGAAGTGTCATTTTGGCCAACACACATATATAGGGCCCTCAGCACGTGTCAGTGGCATACGTCGCCAGCAATTGGTCAGCCCTGGAAGCGTGATCGTGAAATGGGCCAATGACTGGCCCTGTTGTTGCGGTGCACTGCTTCCGCTACTTGCGATTGGCCATATGCGGCCAGCGTCCCTCTTCCCATTGGCTGCATGTGCAGGGACCGTCACGGGCACACATCGGCAACCGCACGTGCAAGCCTCAGGCACGGATGCTTCAGTTGCAACAATGTTCTATCACTGGCGCCTCCATGGCGGTGCACGTACTCAGCGGGGGAGGTGCAGGCCTATACACCCTGTAGATGTACTCAATGGACATGCCAGTTCATGACCCCCCTTACAGTCACCTTGCATCATCCACCATACACCGGCCGGAGCGGCCGGGCCTAGGACGGCCGTGCCCGGCCATGTACACAACCGCCGTGCCCGGCCATGAACACAACCGCCGTGCCAGGCCATGTACACAACCGCCGTGGCCGGACATGTACACAACCGCCGTGCCCGGCCATGCGGTAGTGTACATGGCCTGGCACGGCGGTTGTGTTCATGGCCGGGCACGGCGGTTGTGTACATGGCCGGGCACGGCGGTTGTGTATATGGCCGGGCACGGCGGTTGTGTTCATGGCCGGGCACGGCGGTTGTGTACATGGCCGGGCACGGCGGTTGTGTTCATGGCCGGGCACGGCGGTTGTGTACATGGCCGGGCACGGCGGTTGTGTACATGGCCGGGCACGGCGGTTGTGTTCATGGCCGGGCACGGCGGTTGTGTACATGGCCGGGCACGGCGGTTGTGTTCATGGCCGGGCACGGCGGTTGTGTACATGGCCGGGCACGGCGGTTGTGTACATGTCCGGCCACGGCGGTTGTGTACATGGCCGGGCACGGCCGTCCTAGGCCCGGCCGCTCCGGCCGGTGTACGGTGGATGATGCAAGGTGACTGTAAGGGGGGTCATGAACTGGCATGTCCATTGAGTACATCTACAGGGTGTATAGGCCTGCACCTCCCCCGCTGAGTACGTGCACCGCCATGGAGGCGCCAGTGATAGAACATTGTTGCAACTGAAGCATCCGTGCCTGAGGCTTGCACGTGCGGTTGCCGATGTGTGCCCGTGACGGTCCCTGCACATGCAGCCAATTGGAAGAGGGACGCTGGCCGCGTATGGCCTTTAGGAAGTAGCGGAAGTTGAGCACCGCCATGGCGGCGCCAATTATGTTATCTTGTCAGACGCTGCACCGTGATGTGTTGTGTGCAGTTGCGTCATGAGGGATGTGAGCGTGATAGGGAAAGGTCATATGTCATACAATATAGCATGTGTGTCCATACAATGCCCATCGGTCGGCACACAATGGGCAACAGATGTGCATTTGTACGTGTTGACGTCGGGTGTGACCCTACAGACGTTCTTACATCTTCACAACTACACAGTACATCATGGCTGTGTGGCCAAATTATGCATCTGTTGTCAGTGTCTTGTTCTGGCGAGGTGACTACAGTGGTGGTGGTACACATGCATTCCGTGTATGTGTTTTGTACGTTGTGTCACCATGCATGTAATTACCGTATGCACATCATTATTGGTGTTGGCATTTGTGCTTGATGACATGGCGTGTGTATAATTATCGTTTGTGTGCATGCAGTTGCATGTGTGTCTGTGATGTGGCTACTAAACATTAGGGTGAAGACTGAAGTTTTGTCAGTAAGGTTCACATGTGATGGAGTTGTACACGTATGCGTCGTTTGTAAGTTGACCTAAGTTACATCTCTCTCCCACACAGGAGGGCTCCAAATGTGCATCGGCCATACACTGTGCTGGAGGATATGGTTGACGAGGAGGTGATTCGGAAATTCCGGCTGGATCGACGTCGGTTGCTGGAGCTTGTGGCTCAATTGTCTCCTCATCTGCAGCCACGTAGGACGTATCCTGGGTCGATTACACCCACTGCAAAGGTCATGGCGGTACTACATTTCTTTGCTACTGGCACATTTCAGTACACAGTTGGACATGCCGGGGGGATGTCACAGGCCATGTTCAGCACGGTTCTTCGGGATGTCTTAACAGCTATGAAGCTGTACAAGAATGACTACATACATTTCCCACGGCCGGAAGAGTTGCCAGCTGTCAAAGCTGATTTCTATGCACTGGGCCACATACCTCACGTTGTGGGCTCAATTGATGGCACACACATCGCTATCATTCCACCACGGGCACGGGAACAAGTGTTCAGGAATCGCAAACACTTCCATTCGCTGAACGTGCAGGTGGTGTGCCTGGCAAACAACATCATCTCACATGTGTGTGCAAGATTTCCTGGATCCGCACATGACGCCCACATCATGCGGAGCAGCATTGTCCCACGACTCATGGCAAATCTGCGACCCGGTCAAGCGTGGCTTGTTGGTGAGTGTGCAGTGGGGACTCTTGTGATCTCTGTGTTGCATGGGGTACCCACCATATCTTGTTGTGATGTTTGTCTCTGTCATCCCCCTACATAGGTGACTCGGCTTACCCAAACCGGCCCTGGCTCCTCAGTCCCCTACGTAATCCGAGAACAGCGGGTGAAATGCGGTACAATGAAGCACATGGAAGGACACGGAGAGTCATCGAACGTACCTTTGGACTGCTAAAGTCTAGGTTTCGGTGCCTCGATAAGACCGGAGGGGCCCTGCCTTACTCACCAGGAAAAGTATGCAGGATCGTGATTGCCTGCTGCATGCTCCACAACCTGGCAGTACGCAATGACATTGAACTGCTGTTGGACCCTGAAGACGAAGGAGTTCCTCGGCCTCCCATCCCACCCATGTCGACTGATGAGGATAGTGGTGAGGAGGAAGGTGTGGACCAGAGGCGCCAGCTCATAGATCGCTACTTCCCTTGAATGTGAGTAACTACCTCTAGTGGCGGTTGACAATGCCTCATGTATGTTTGCTGGTGTTGTGTGGATGTGGGGTTAATCAGCTGTGTGTTGTTTGTGATGGTTGCATATGTGTGTCTTCATGTCTTTGGACATACAAGTCTCCATGATGTGTGTGCTCTCATCCCATGCTTTTGTGATGGTTGTCGTTTGTGTAATGTTGCTGTGCATTGTGTTGTGATGTGTGTGAATCTGTTTCCTGACGTGTGTTTGCTGTCTCTGATTTTCTCTAGGTCACTCCCGCAGCGCCATGATCATGTACGACTGTGATCCCTGAACCTGTTTACGTCTGTTTCTGAAGGCAATCATGTGAATAAACATGGAGGCAAAACATCATTGTGTGAGTAAGTGCAATTTATTTACAGGTTGTGCTTCTGTGCTGGTGAATATTTACAAGTAAGTGGGGTGGAGGGAGTTGAAGGTAATGGCAGATGAAATGTCCGTGCTGACACCACATTGGGGGGTGTCAGGGTAGTCCAGCAGACCAGTGGGAATGATTGTCTGTGGGACAGGATACTTAGCTGGGTGAATGTCTGGCAAAGGCAGTGACATTGTCATGGTCGTCCCCTCTTGGAGCGTGTGGATGGCGCTCCAACACTGCTCTCAGCCACTTCCTGCCTCGGCCGGCCCCTCCGTCTCTGAGGTGGAACAGAGTCAGCTGGGAGGGCAGGTTGTTGATGGGCCACATCCGTCGCCAGGGGCACAGGTGGTGGTGGCGGCGGTGGAGGCGGAGGTGACGGTGGCGGGGGAGGCGGAGGTGGCGGTGGAGGCGGAGGTGACGGTGGCGCTACGACACTTGGTGGAGGGGGGGGGGGTTGTTCCGGCCAACCCATTCCCTCCACATCGTTGCCTGCTGGCCCATGATCTGCAACATCTGGCCAAGGATGCCACAGATTTCGCGCTGGATGTTGGTGTTGTCCACTGAGTCCTGGTGTGCACGATCAGCGTTTGCCTGGGACCGGTCGTATGACGCCTGGCACCTGGCAAGGGCTTGTAGGGACTGTGCCACTGGATGGGGTAGCTGTCCTTCCTCTGCACGGCGGTGTGTGGCTCGCCTGATTGGCTGATGTCCCGTTGCCTGTGTTTGTGGCCCACGCACCCTGCTTGTGTGTGAGGCCGATGGACCAGCGTCGTGCGCTGGGTTATGCTGGGTGGCACCGGCAGGAGTCGTGGTGCTGGTGGTAGTGGTGGTAGTGGTGGTACTGGTGGTACTGGTGGTGGTGGGGACTGTGCAGATCACAGAGACAGGTGTCGCTGGAGTCACACATGCGACGTTGGTCGGTCCCGGGAGTCCCTGTGAGCCAGATGGCCCTGGCTGCGTGCTTGGTCCCGCTCCATCCTCCGCACCGGAGCTGCCTGTGTCCTCGTCACCAGAGAGTCCTGTAGGTGTGGGAGGCGAGGCTGGCGGCCGGGTACTGGTTTCCCCAGTCAGTTGACGATCACCTGAGGGACAAGATAGAGCTGGTCAGTAATGTGGACATTACATGGTTATATAGATTTGTAGACATTTCTGTTTCCTGTCGCACACACCCCACCCTCCACCACCACCACCCTCCCCGTGAACATGGGGGCCTGTTGGGAGTTGTAGTTTGGGCCTCTCACACACCCCACCCTCCACCACCACCACCACCACCCTCCCCGTGAACATGGGGGCCTGTTGGGAGTTGTAGTTTGGGCCTCTCACACACCCCACCCTCCACCACCACCACCACCCTCCCCGTGAACATGGGGGCCTGTTGGGAGTTGTAGTTTGGGCCTCTCACACACCCCACCCTCCACCACCACCACCACCACCCTCCCCGTGAACATGGGGGCCTGTTGGGAGTTGTAGTTTGGGCCTCTCACACACCCCACCCTCCACCACCACCACCACCCTCCCCGTGAACATGGGGGCCTGTTGGGAGTTGTAGTTTGGGCCTCTCACACACCCCACCCTCCACCACCACCACCACCACCCTCCCCGTGAACATGGGGGCCTGTTGGGAGTTGTAGTTTGGGCCTCTCACACACCCCACCCTCCACCACCACCACCACCACCCTCCCCGTGAACATGGGGGCCTGTTGGGAGTTGTAGTTTGGGCCTCTCACACACCCCACCCTCCACCACCACCACCACCACCCTCCCCGTGAACATGGGGGCCTGTTGGGAGTTGTAGTTTGGGCCTCTCACACACCCCACCCTCCACCACCACCACCACCACCCTCCCCATGAACATGGGGGCCTGTTGGGAGCCATGGACATGTTAGTGAGTTGGTGTCCAACGTGCATGGGTTGGGGCGTAGGAGATGTTTCTTCTCAGTTGTGTGAGCCTGACCATGTCGTGCTGATCGTGGTGCTTGGTTTGTACTCACCAGTCTCTTCTCCTTCGTCAAGTCCGTCTAGGCTCTCTGGGTGTAGTATCACCAGCACCTTCTCCTCCCAATCGGTGTAGGGTATGGGCTCCGGGGGTGTGCCACCGCCAGTATGATTGGCTCTAGCAAAGTTTTTAGCTCGGATGCCCTTGACCCTGGTCTTCAGGTCATGCCACCGCCTCTGAATGTCATGCTTCGTCCTCGGCACAGTCCCCGACGCATTCACCCGAGTGACGATCCTGTCCCACATGTGGTTCTTTTGCGCCACGGACGTCTGCTGGACTTGGGCCCGAAGATGTGGGGCTCAACACGGATTATTTCATCTACCATTACCCTCAACTCTGTCTCCGTGAATGTAGTTTTTTTTTTGGGTGCCATGGTGTGTGGTGCTCAGTGTGTGAGTTGAGTGAGTTGGGGGGTGCAGGTGTGTGGTGTGTGATGTGTAGGATTTGTGTGGTGGGTGTTTGTGTGGTGGGTGTGGTAGGGTGGTGGGTGGGTGTCTTCTATGTGAGTTTGCAGTATCTCGATTTGGGCCTCTTGCTAGCAGCAATGCTGTGATGCAAAGGATTGTGGTAGCGTGTGGGTGTCATTTTATAGTCGTGTCTCAATGGTTGTTGGCAGTCAGGTGGTAGGTGGGCGTGTTGACTAGTGTGCATTATTGGATAATTGGGACGTGTCATGGTGGCTTGTGCTTGGTGTTGGTGTGTGGGGGGGGGCGTTGACAATGTTCGTATGTTTGCTTTGGACTTGCGGTACACTTTCTAACATTTGTTTGCCGCTAGGGATGTTGTGCGTGTTGGCCTTCCGCAGTGATGCTGTGGTTATCGTAGCATTCTTTCCGCCGCGGACGTGGATGGCTGTGAGTTCCGTGGTACGGGCGGATTTATCCTAATTGCGGCCACGGAGTATTCACAGGTATGGCGGTACATGTGTTATTTTCCGCTGTCATTTCCGTCCGCGGCAGTGGTTGTTCATTGGACTCCGTCCGCCGCGGACGGAGTTGGATGTGTTCCGTCCACCGCGGACGGTGTTGGTTATGATCCGTCCGCCGCGGTCGGAGTTTCGTGACATGATTATCCTAATCCCAACCGCGGAATCTCCGCGGCGCAGCCGGGAGTAAAAATTCCCCCACCATGGCGGACAGTACCCATTTCTAATCGACCCCTAAGTACGCAAAGGCAAGAGGCAGGAGTACATTCCCTTCAGGCCTCAAATGGAACCGATATTGTCGAAGACAGTTTTATACTGTCTTCTTTTTGAGACTTTTATGAGGACCTTTACACAGGCAAACTCTAGATTGGGAAAGCCCAATCTCATATAACCAGGTGCAAACACGACACACCTCTCTCGGAAGCAATCAGCCTGCCTAAAAGTGCCCAATCCATATTGAAGAGGTTAGATTTACCATTTCCCAATATAAACCCATGAAATCACAGGGCCCTGATGGCTTTCCAGCTCTCTTCTACAAAACATTCTGTCAAGTCCTAGCCCCAATTTTAACACAGGTCTTCAATTTGATTACAGGTCCTTGGTTGATTCCCACCTTCGTGCCGGAGGTGGCTATCGTGGTTATGCCTAATCCCTTGAAGGACAAATTACATTGTAGATCACATCACCTGATATTTCTTCATAATGTAGATATAAAACTCTTAACCTGCATCCTTGCTGCTCGCTTGGGGCCTCTCATGCCAATCTTGATCAATCTGGACCAAGCAGGATTCATTCCCAATAGACAATGCAGCAATAACAGAAAATGCATTCTACACCTCATAAATAAGGCTAGAGGCTCAAACAGGGAGATAATACTATTGAAGATTAATGCTGAAAAGGCCTTTGACCAAGTCCATTTGCCTAATCTCGAAGCAACGCTCTCCCACTTTGGTTTAGTGGATTGGTTTAAGGCATGGATCTTGAGCAGATAAACTCACCCTATTGCTGTAGTTAGAGTAAACAGGTAGGCTTCTGGACCATTTTTCATAGGCAGATGTACGAGGCAGGGATGCCCACTGTCACCCTTGCTATTTGCTCTTTATATCTAGTCAATGGCCCAGCGGGTTAGGGACAACCCAAATGTCACAGGAGTCACCTTTGGGGGTGTGGGGACTTCCCACTATCAGTTATAGGCGGACGATGTCTTGGTGGCATTAGACACTCTGACCATAGCACTTCTGGCGTTTCTAACTGTGCTAGAGACCTTTGGGCATGCAGCATGGTTCTGAGGTAATATAAGTAAGTCTCAAGATCTTCATCTCTCAGCATCTCCAACAACAGTGGAACAACTTGCAATACAATACCCGATTCAGTGGGCGCCTGAATTCATTCCATTCATTCCATATATAGGGATTCAATTAGCATTCTCGGTACAGGCGACAACTGCATTAAACAACAGATCCCTACTTTGGCACCTTAAGGGAAACCTAGCCCGATGGCATCAGTATCGACTCTCTTGGCTCAGAAAGGTGGCTGCCCTTAAAATGATTGCTCATCCTAGAATCTCAGGGGCATATTATCAAGGACGGGCGATACATTATCGCCGCTTTTATTGGCAGGAAACTGCCGATAAAACGGCGATAATGGCCTTGATAATATGCTCTATAGAATTCCTATCGAAGCCCATGTTCAATAAGCTTTATTCGATCTCATCAGTGGAAACCATAAAAGCAAAATGCATATATAAAATGCAGTTACTATTTGCAAGATAAAAAGTCATGTAGAAATGAATTAGGCATATAACAATTTTACTTAAAATTAGAAACCTTCAGCAACAATCACCACTACTAAGAAATGTATCACTAAATACAGACATATTTACATAATCAAAATCACAATTTAATATCCTTCCTGCATCTAATCATCTTTCTTAAAAACATTGTCATTGACTGCATAGTGTGCGCATTATCTAACAACTAAAGAGATAAAAAAGCTGGACGACATTGTCTAAGGCCAAGGGTCCTTAAAATCGGTAAAATCCAAGCCTTTGATTTACATGAAATTTACAAAAGAGCACTACATGAATTGTTGTCTGCTGTGACATACCCTCACATGGGCAATTACAAAGTATGCCTGACCAATCAGAGGAGTCTCTATCTATCCCCTATCACTAGAGTTACAATGGAAGTGTGAGATCAAGTGGTACAGCGCAGAGTCCGTTCCCTTCCCCAGTGACACCGATTTTGGGTAACACTGACTTCCCTCCCGGTTTGGACTCAGTGGCAACCGCGCTCTTGAGTCGCGCAAAAGGTCGCACAGTGGGCCATTTGTTTGACGAGGAGGGGACACTTTCATTGACCAATTACGCAGCGATTATGCATTACCAGAAACTGAGAGGTTACACTACTTAAAGGTATGACACTAGCTGATGCATCCATCCCATCGCCTAGAGATGCTTTACGTCTTTGGAAACATGGCTAGTGACCAAAACCTCTGATAAACAACTTATCTCTGAACTGTATAGCACATTACAGAAATCTATTTCCCCACACCAGGCTGCAGGCCAGAAGAGCTGGGAAACAGAATTGGGGAGGTCTATAAACTCGAAAGAATGTGGGAAAGTGTACGATAGAGCACGACATATGGCATGCAATGCTGCTAACATAGAAAACTGTAAAGATAGCCACATACTGGTACCTAAACCCGTATCTCCTCCGTAGAGGGAACACAGAACAAAACCCAGTTTGCTGGAGGGGCTGTGGCTCCCCAGGCCCACTGTTACACTTACTATGGGAATGCCCGAATTTAGCTGAGTACTGGACTAAGATTATCGATGATATAGATCTGCATTTAAATACACACCTATCCAGATTTCCTGCTTAAACAATTTTGGATTTGCTTATCCCACTTACTTTCCCATTGAAGTCCTGTAGGGCGAGACAGATTGGGTTGGCACTGGGAGCCTCAGTACACAAGATATTAATGCATTAGGGGACAGGACGTACTCCAACGTACCGGGGGTGGCTTCACCACCCCTGGCACAGGGGCGTAACACAGGCCCCCGCAGCCCATGCGGTGCGGGGGGCCCCCTAGCTCGAAGGGGCCCCCTCGGCACTGAACTCTGGCCGAGAGAGCTCCTGGTTGAGCCCGGCGGGGGCCCCCCAAAGTACCGTGCAGGGAGGCCCCCTCACTTTTCGTTACGCCAGTGCCCTGGCATATAGTGGGGATAGAGGAGATCAGCCTCTCTCTAACGGCACCGAATGCTTCATCTGGAGATTTATGGACTCCAATGACATCACATCCAGGGGACGACGATGCTACAGAGTCACACAATGCCCTCTACCGATGCGCAGAGGTACTGCTGGTAAATATTTTCAGATCCAGTCTGGCATCTGGGGAGACTTCAAAGGTGAGGAATCTGTGGCTATATGTCTCTATCATTTCATTTCAACAGCTTTATTCGACAAATGTAAGTCATAAAAGCAATTACAAAAATACAAATAAAATTAATTAGATAAAACAGCTGTCAATAGGAGAACATTCAATTATTGGTTATAAAAAGGATTTACTTCTTTTTCTCTATTTATAAATTTCTTGGATAGAAGTACACACCCCAGCTAAGATCATCTTTAGAGGCTCTTGATCATGTGTCTAAGTGGTGATTCATGCTAGACATGGCCTCCGAAAAATAAAGTGAATACACTTATTATAAGACTTGATAAAAACTAAGCATGGGCGGAATTTGCGAATTCGCGATACGCAAATTTGCGGGAATTCATAATCGCGATTTGCAAAAATCCGCCTAATTCCACGAGCTTGCGAATTTTTTTTTGCGAGTTCGCAAGATTTTTTTACCAGTTCAGGAACCAGAACTTGCGCATGCTGTTGCAACGGTCGCTAACATGTTGTTTCCAGTTAACCAGCCTGCTCGTGATGCCTTTTTCCTGTTTCGGGTCGCAATGACGTGTTCGCGTTCGCAATTTCCTGTTTCGGGTGGCAATGACGTATTCGCGATCGCGGTGTCACTCGGCCAGCTACCAGCGCACGCGAACAGGAAGGAAAACTCACCAGCGAACGCAGAATCATGGTAAGTCAATGGCGCGTGCGCGAGATTGTCTTTTTGAAGCGCAAACAAGAAAAAAAAATCCGCCAACTCGCGAATTGCGGATTTGTGGGCAATGATGCGTGATTCGCGGACCGCAAAATTGCCAACAATTCGCAAAATCTGTGAGTGCAACAAATTTTCCGCCCATACTTAATAAAAACTCCTTAGGGAGTGTCATAAAAACATTTAAAATATGTACAAAACACCTCACAATCTTAAATAAGATGAACAATTTGTTGTTGGACCCTTCTACATGTTAATCTCATTTAGATCTTGATAAATTTATTTATTTATTTGTGTATTTTATATAGCGCAACAGCTACCCCAACGGGGTGTCCCGGCGCTTTTGCTCAATGTACTAGATCATGTCCTCAGGGATATTTAGCAGAAGAGAAAAGTTTTCAGCGCTTTGCGGAATGGAAGTTCCTCCTGGATCATACGGAGGGGGACAGGAAGTTTGTTCCACTGAGAGGAGGCGCACACTTGAAATGTTCTACCTCCAGAGCGGGCTTTTTTAAATCTGGGTGTGCTCAGTAAAAATTTCTAATTTGATCGAAGATTTCTGGCATTACTATAGGGACGGAGACACGATGATAGATAGGCAGATCCGTGACCTTTTATTGCCCGGTGTGCCAGGGTCATTGCCTTGAACGCTGCCCTTTTATGGACAGGCAGCCAATGCAGTCTCCTCCGATGGGGAGATATGTGCTCTCGAAGAGAGATGCCACAGACCAGCCGGACTGCAGCGTTTTGAAAAATTTGTAGTCTGTTACACAGACCAGCGGGTAGTCCGAGATAGAGGCCGTTGGCATAGTCCAGGTGAGATGTTATTAATGCTTGAACTATGACTTTCCTGGTATTACTGGGCAGATAATTAATACATTTTTTAATCATCCTAATCTTGGAGAAGCAGTGAATTTGACTATGGAAGGTGAGACCTGTGTCCCATCTAACCCCTAAGTTTCTTACTGATTCCTTAGGTAAAGGGGCCGCACTCAAATCTATTGGCCACCAGAGGTTTGAGTCCAAGGGGGAAGATTGATGAAAGTAAAGGACCTCAGTTTTTCCTGCATTTAGCCTAAAGACGTTTTTGTCCATCCAGAAGGCTATGTCGCGGAGACAATCCTTCAAAGGATCAAAAGTAGTCAGGGTAGGATCATCATAGGAGAACAGAAGTTAAATATCATCAGCATAAGAGGTCACTTTTATACCTGTTTTGGAAATTAATTCTGCCGGGGGGAAAAATAAACATTAAAAAGAAGAGGACTCAGTGAAGATCCTTGAGGTACGCCCCATTTGAGCGGGCGGCTGGTGGAAGTATAAGGTTGTGTATATACAGCTTGCGTACGGTTGGACAGAAAGGAAGACAACCATTTAAGGGCCCTGCCCTGGATGCCTATCGACCGCAGGCGGTCTAACAGGACTGGGTGGGAGACGGTGTCGAATGCTGCGGAGAGATCCAACAGCACCAACACCGCCTATGAGCCCCTGCCCAACGTCCATCGTACGGATTCGGCCATCTCAATCAGGGCCGACTCAGTGCTATATCCGGATCTAAATCCATGTTCAGAATCATGGAATAGCCCATGGGTCTCAATAAAGCCGGCCAGTTGCTGATGTACCAATTTTTCTAGAATCTTGGCTGGGGCAGAAAGGAGGGAAATAGACCGATAATTGACCGGGTTGTCGGGATCGGCGTTAGCTTTTTTAAGAATAGGAACCAGTCTGGCATGTTTCCAGGATTCCGGGTAAACACCAGTCCTGAGGGAGCCATTCCAGATGCCATTAAAAAAAGGATTAAGGAATGAACCGAGAGCTTTATATTGTTTGGCCGGCCAAGGGTCGATTGGAGATCCTAACTTACACTTAAAAAGCTATGACAGTGAACGGTGTTCAGAAATCTCCTCGAAATCTAAGAAAACTGGGGCTAAAGTATGAAGGGGAGATGGTGTTTCCCTGATTCCATGGCTATCAGTGTGGGGAAAAGAATCATATATAGAGGTTATTTTTTCCTCAAAATAATCGGAGAGTCGGGCGCAAAGAGATTGCGACACTGGAAGTTGGTGATTAAGAGCTTGTGGGTCAGTAAAAGTTTTTACTGTGTGAAAAATTTCCCTAGTGGAACTATGTGCCTTATTAATTTTCTCCGCAAGGTAGCATCGTTTATGTTTTATGATCTTTTTTCGGTAATCCTTAAGGGTGGCTCTGTATTTAGCTTTACTTTCCGTGGAGTAAGTGTGTCTCCAACCCAACAGCGTTCCAGGAGTTTGCATGCCGATTTGCATTTGCGAAGTTCATCGGAATACCAGGGTGCAGCGGGGGCTGATCTATGGGTTTTTATATGTCGTAAAGGGGCAACAGAATCAATAGCCGAAGAGACCCAACAATTCAGATGGGCCAAGCGTGAATCCAGATCTGGAGCATCTGGGGGGGCCACAGAGAGAAGGTGGGCACCTATACTCTCCAGGGAAATCTTACTCCAATTTCTCCCAACCTCCTTGGCCAATATCTTCGGTCTATCTTGATGGTGCAGGAGCAGGGAGAAAGGAATAAGATAGTGATCGGACCAAATCACCGGATAGGGTTCACTGACTGTAATGTCCGCAAGATTGGAACAGATAAGGTCCAAAGTATAACCAGCTTTGTGAGTAGGAGAGGTAACAAGCTGCTTTAGTCCACAGTCGGCCAGGGTAGATATGAAATTCTTCTTTGTTATGTCTGATATTTCCTCCACATGAAGGTTAAAATCCCCAAGCAGGGTGAAGTTTGCGTAACAAGAGGTGGCCTGAAGCACAAAGTCTAAAAAGGATGGTAAATAAGATGTGCTGGATTTAGGGGGTCGGTATACCAATAGGCCTGAGCAAGTAAGATTGGGGGTGAGTTTTAAACAGAAGGGCAAAGCTTCAATGGCTTCAATCTGATCGTATGGAAAGGACAAAATCGTCCATTGCGACCTATATATAATAGCAACTCCACCTCCGTGGTTTTTACTTTGCCGATTGGCGCACAAGTTGTTATACCATGTCGGGATGGCCAAACACAGTGCTGGGTTGGTTTCTTCTCCCAGCCAGGTTTCAGTTAAAAAAAAAAGATCCCACTTATTATCAGTAAGGGTCTGAGCAATGTCTAAAGAGTGTTTCACCAGCGAGCGACAGTTAATAAGTCCCGCCTAAATATTTAAGGCCTTTTGATTCATGTGGGGGGAGACAGGGAGCGTAAGTAAAGGGCATTGTAGCAAGGGACTTCCTCTCACCAGTTCAGGGCCGCAGGCCTTACATGGATAGGTCTTGATAGCTAGGTCTGAAGGAAAAGAGTGTAGGTAGACGCACTCATTCGACCTAAAAGAGAGCAATGTCTGGCTATTGTAAGAAATAAGGTCTGCGGGACCAAAACTGGCAGCATCTCTGGCCCCGGCCGCGGAATTGTCGCGGACGGGCGCAGACGGGCTTGCCTTTGGCGCGCCCGCTGCGCGGCCGGATGAGAGTGGGCATTTATAGCGGAGGAGGGTGGGAGGGGCCAGGCAGCTGAAGCGCTACCCTTTCAATTCCCCCAAGATGTCGGCTGTTGCGATGTTCCAGCCCCGTAGCAGCACCTAGATCGTCTGCGGGGGGGGGGGTCAGCAAGGAGCTTAATACGCCTGGTCTCCGGCAAGTGCAGTGGCTAAGGGATGTGCCATTTAAAATAAATCAAAGGTAAGTAAAACAAAGTACAGCCAAATCACAAAGGTTAAAAATATTTCTCTTCACCTCCCGGCTTTCCGCCTCAGGAGGGAAGATGTGAGCAATCAACGGCGCGAGATGATGACGCCTTTTATGAGCGCGCCAGAGGGCGGGAGGGGCCAGGCAGCTGAAGGGCTACCCTTTCAGTTCCCCCAAGATGTCGGCTGTTGCGATGTTCCAGCCCCGTAGCAGCACCTAGATCGTCTGCTAGGTTAAAAATATTTCTCTTCACCTCCCGGCTTTCCGCCTCAGGAGGGAAGATTTGAGCAAAAATGACTCTCACTATTAAACCCTATACTGCTTAGTGGAAAAGTGGCTATTTTAGGTCACATCATTATGTAAACTCACTCAGACGTAATAAGCGTGCCCTCAATACCCATGACTACCCTAAGACTTTTGCCATGGCTATTGCAATGGGCGGTGAGGTATCGGTCCGCAGGATACGTTCTGCTTCGCTGGCCCGTCTGGTGCCCAGGAGCTTACAAATTGGGAGCAACAAGACACGACGCGGGGCAGCATAAGTAGCACAAACAAAAAGGAAATGAGCCAAAGATTCTTTGCTAGACTTGCATTCCGGGCATGTGGCATCTGCTTGGGTAGTCCATTTAGCGGTAAATGATCTCACTGGCAGTGTGCCTTCCCTAAACTGGAAATACAGTTTGCGGTCTAGCGGTTTCATGATTATGTCCCAGTAAATCTCCAGCTTCGACACAGCTTTATGTTCCAAAAATCGGCCTGAAAGTGAAGATGGCTCACTTTGTCTAATGTTTTTATACTGGAACCATTCCCAATATTTGGCCATCAAAACCTCCTTTGTGGGAAAGTTTGAGTTTTCAGGATCCGACCATATCGAAAACATGCCAATGTCGGACAAAAGGTCTCTGACCGCCCATAGCCATTTAATGCGGTGTGAAACGGTTGTATGATGTTACAACACGATCTTTTAGATCGTGGTACATCACAACGCAACTTTTACCACGACTTGCGCTGTAGGGTGCTGGACTTAGGAATAGTAAGATTTACTATTCCAACTCCAGCCTACGTACAGTAGGGAAGGTGTTGGAATAGTAAATCTACTATTCCTTAGTCTAGAGCGCCCTCCAGCGCAAGTCGTGGTAACAACTTGCGTTGTAAAAGACGCATGGTAATGGCAGCGCTGTGTTTTGACCGCGTTGTCATGGATGTTCCCCGTGTGAAATGTCAGCCCTTATTATTTCTAAAAAACCTTTCGCATAGCCTACGAGCTCCGGTGTAGTCCAGAGTCTCCTCCAGTAAAGGAGGGGTCGGAGTTTAGCTACCGCTGCAATCGTTTTTCTCCCCAAATCAATTAATAATGGGCTCATTGGGGTACTTTGTGGTAGTCTAGTAATTTTTCTTAAGAACCTTATTTACGAAGAAGTAAGAGGTACTAGGTTCTCACACACCAAAGTTCCGAGCCGTAAAGGACAGAGCTAACAACTTTCATATTATAAATTTCTAAGACTGGGCAAATGAGCTTGGTATGCGATAAATTGTGTTCCAGGTGCAAAATCCCTGATATCTGCCTATGTTTAAGGGAAGCTAGCTCAATCTGATGGTCCCATAGGTGAACTCCTTGACCAATTCTAGCCACCTATCGTTCATACGGATGCCCTCCCCCCTTGTAGGCCCTGTGTGAATTAAATGCCATTAACTTTGTCTTTGACACATTGACCTCCAAGCCCCGCTGCAAACAGAATCCCTCAAATGTCTTTAGGGCTTTCAGGAGCCCGCTTGGGGTCTTGGATAAGATCAATGTGTCATTGGCAAACATCAATATTGGCACTTTATCACCTGCTAATACAGGTGCGTCAGACGGGGTAGAACTCATATAATCTACTATCCCATTAATGTAGAATGAGAATAGCATTGGGGCCATCACGCAACCTTGGCGCACACCTCTTTCTACTGGGAATGATTTGGTAACTTCCCCTGACCACCCCATCTAATTTTTGCACTGTTGTCTTCATGCAATCTAATAATCAAAGTCAGGAGCTCTGGTGGAATCCCTAGCTCTTGTGAGGTTAGCCATAATTTTGTGCAGGGTACAAGGTCGAATGCCGCCTTAAGATCTACAAATTTAACACACAAACATGCCACCCCACCTTACTTATTAGTTCTTACTAGTAAACAACACATCAATCCTAATTCGATATGTTCGGTATAATTATTTACCTTTTATTTCTAGTATTTTTTGAAAACAATCTTTGATTTGATGTCAGAGTAAAAACACAACACATATACTATACAAACTTAGACTGTGTACAAACTTTAAATTTGACCATAACATTTACAAAAAAACGAACTTTACTACATAAAAAATGCAATCACTATACACAACAAAAAAACATATATATCACTTTCAAATTGTTCCAGAGAAGGGCAAGTATCAACTCCTCGCCTAAATGATCATAACGATTTCAATTTTTAGGGAACAATGATTGACAAAATCACAGTTGAAAGGAGATAACCAGATAAATCAGTAATAATAAATTAATAATTATCAATATTTATTGTCTCCTTTTTTGCCGACGCGTTTCGAACTCCATACAGCTGTTATGGGTTCTCCTCAGGGCCTTGTCACTTCTATCTGCATGTGTGTAAGGAAAAAACAACACTGTTTCAGTGTCTATTCCTATAGCCTCATATCACAAATCCGCTTATGCCATCCTTAAAAGCCATGTTTACCTTAACTGTTGCCAGCCGTGATTATCCTATTATCTGGGTTCTGGGTCTTTGAAGCTGCAATCTGGGGGACATTTCAGAGAACCCATTTAGTGCCAATCTCATTCTTAGCCCTAAGATTACTTTATGCAAAAACACTGCAGGACATACCTTTAGTATTGCTCAAGGGTCCGTGTACGGGCGTCCCTCTACGTGACGGTGATGGTTTTGGTGTTTAAGCCTAGGAGAAAGGCAACATCAATTTCATGCTACAGGGCTTGAAGGGGAGACTAGCTGGTTCTCAGTGTTTTTAGAAAGCCTTCATACCTTGTAATGTACACCGTAGGCTTCGGGGGACGGCTTTATTCCGTCTCAGATTCTAAAACGGGGGCGGTTTCCCTCTGTGCGCACCGCGCACTTGTTCGCCTCTGTTTACTAACACCGGGTCCTTGTGTGCCCCGCACACCGGTGTTCGTATTCCTGTTCTCCCAATCGCGCACTGTCAAAAAAATAAACCAAGGGACAAATTTAAAAGCCCTGGTTTGCGTGTAAAGCCCTACAAGCGTCCATGCGCCCCTCACCCGGCTCACCTTCTTTCAGAAGCCTTTGCTCAAAAATCCTTCGATCACTGTGATGGGCGGCGGCCCGAGTATCTCGTTACTTGAAGCGGTCACATGACCGATGGAATTCTGGGATCTGTAGTTTTAGTATTGAAACGCTGTACTCTCTAGTTCCAGCGCCACTTTGGGGATAACGCTGTGACCTGTATTCACAGCGGACTAAGTCATCAGTCAGTGGAGCCCCACATAATTACCCCGTTACAGTCTCGACACCTCAGAAAGGGCATTCAGCCCATTTTGTGTACTATTGAATTTCAAGATGAGGTACGCCTCTTTTCGAACTGCAGGACTCGGAATGTGGTCTATGCAGTTGTGTGCACCTGTCAAAAGATGTACATAGGAAAAACTACGCAACAGGTCAATAGCCGAATTACACAACACAGGTCGAGAATAAGAAAAAAGGTCTTAAGTGCCCCAATGGTCCAACATTTCCTGGACATGAACCATAGCGAAATGGATTTCAAATGGACCGTCCTGTGCACTATAGTGCAATCTGGAAGTAAAGGCCCGATTGACATTGAGGACACACTATTGAAAAAAGAGGCGTACCTCATCTTGAAATTCAATAGTACACAAAATGGGCTGAATGCCCTTTCTGAGGTGTCGAGACTGTAACGGGGTAATTATGTGGGGCTCCACTGACTTATGACTTAGTCCGCTGTGAATACAGGTCACAGCGTTATCCCCAAAGTGGCGCTGGAACTAGAGAGTACAGCGTTTCAATACTAAAACTACAGATCCCAGAATTCCATCGGTCATGTGACCGCTTCAAGTAACGAGATACTCGGGCCGCCGCCCATCACAGTGATCGAAGGATTTTTGAGCAAAGGCTTCTGAAAGAAGGTGAGCCGGGTGAGGGGCGCATGGACGCTTGTAGGGCTTTACACGCAAACCAGGGCTTTTAAATTTGTCCCTTGGTTTATTTTTTTGACAGTGCGCGATTGGGAGAACAGGAATACGAACACCGGTGTGCGGGGCACACAAGGACCCGGTGTTAGTAAACAGAGGCGAACAAGTGCGCGGTGCGCACAGAGGGAAACCGCCCCCGTTTTAGAATCTGAGACGGAATAAAGCCGTCCCCCGAAGCCTACGGTGTACATTACAAGGTATGAAGGCTTTATAAAAACACTGAGAACCAGCTAGTCTCCCCTTCAAGCCCTGTAGCATGAAATTGATGTTGCCTTTCTCCTAGGCTTAAACACCAAAACCATCACCGTCACGTAGAGGGACGCCCGTACACGGACCCTTGAGCAATACTAAAGGTATGTCCTGCAGTGTTTTTGCATAAAGTAATCTTAGGGCTAAGAATGAGATTGGCACTAAATGGGTTCTCTGAAATGTCCCCCAGATTGCAGCTTCAAAGACCCAGAACCCAGATAATAGGATAATCACGGCTGGCAACAGTTAAGGTAAACATGGCTTTTAAGGATGGCATAAGCGGATTTGTGATATGAGGCTATAGGAATAGACACTGAAACAGTGTTGTTTTTTCCTTACACACATGCAGATAGAAGTGACAAGGCCCTGAGGAGAACCCATAACAGCTGTATGGAGTTCGAAACGCGTCGGCAAAAAAGGAGACAATAAATATTGATAATTATTAATTTATTATTACTGATTTATCTGGTTATCTCCTTTCAACTGTGATTTTGTCAATCATTGTTCCCTAAAAATTGAAATCGTTATGATCATTTAGGCGAGGAGTTGATACTTGCCCTTCTCTGGAACAATTTGAAAGTGATATATATGTTTTTTTGTTGTGTATAGTGATTGCATTTTTTATGTAGTAAAGTTCGTTTTTTTGTAAATGTTATGGTCAAATTTAAAGTTTGTACACAGTCTAAGTTTGTATAGTATATGTGTTGTGTTTTTACTCTGACATCAAATCAAAGATTGTTTTCAAAAAATACTAGAAATAAAAGGTAAATAATTATACCGAACATATCGAATTAGGATTGATGTGTTGTTTACTAGTAAGAACTAATAAGTAAGGTGGGGTGGCATGTTTGTGTGTTAAATACGTATTTACAAGGTCCAGCCTTCCCCACAGTTTTATGGGCCTAACTCCTTCATACTAAAAAATTAAGATCTACAAAGGCGGCATAAAGACTTCCCTTGCCTATGGTCACTATCTTCCAGTGTATCAGAACAAATCGAAACACCTGGTCAACAGTGCTAAGGAAGGCTCGAAATCCAGCTTGCAGAGGGGACAGGACCTCAAACTCCTCAATCAATTCCTGTACTCTATTGAGCACCAACCTCCAAGTTATTTTCTGGAGACAGTCGATTAGGCTGATAGCCCTATAGTTCCCGGACTTGATTTATCCCCTTTCTTATAAACGGGGACGATCTCTGCACTCTTCCAGGAGTTGGGTATAAGGGCTCCTTGGGCGATGGCATTCGATAGCACAAAAATATACCGGCACTATCTATCTTTGATGTATAGGAAGATGCCTCCTGGAATGCCATCTGACCCTGGTGCCTTCCCAGCCAGAACTGATTTAAGTGCTGTCTCTACCTCAGCCCTCTTAACTGTTTCATTCAGGTATAGTGTTCTTATGATATCACCCTCTCCTTCAGGTAGGATTGAAGCATATTGGGGTTTAAAATAGTTCACCCAGTCCGATTGTGATACGTGGTTTTGAGGTCGCTCTACATGGCCCCCATTGGCCCATTTATAAACGTTCCAAAATTGTTTGGGATTTTTCATGGCACAGGTATCCCTTAGTTCCTGCCACCTTTTGTCGTCCCATGATTTCTTGGCTTTTGCCTGGGTGCCCCAATAAAGGGACCTTGCTACTTGGACCATTATGGCTGCCCATAAGGCCTGGCGTGCCTCTCGACATTCTTTATTGTACCATTGCCCCTCTTTCGGAATAGATACCTTAGAATTCTTTCCCTGCTTGAAAAAGTATGTATGCAGGAGTTTGAAAAGTATATTGTGTATGCCTGTTGAATTGGCTAGATCCCTTTCTTCCTCTACACAGGCCTCTAATTCGTTAGTAGTGTGATCCATGGTCTGGAGAATATTGTCTAGCAAATCTGGCTTTTTTATTAATCTTACCCACTTAAGCTGTTTTAAATCGTTGGTTGGTACAACCTCCCCTAGGGAATGCCTGTTCCTGGTGTGTGTACAGGACATTTGACAGCTCAGATCCAAGATTCCGCACAAGGGATTATGGTCACTTTCTATCCTGTCTATGACCTCCATGTCCACCATCAAATACCATAGACCCAAACTCACCAAAACATAATCAATTCTACTAGTACTATGGCCATTGTTGAAGGTATTAGCCCCATGTATATCAGACTGTGTACGCCCATTTAAGGCCCGAAAGCCCTGTTCCATGCAAATATTGTTTATTTGAATGACCACATCAGACCATTTCCTTATAGGGTTTAACGCTAGCGATGAAACACCACATTTGCTGTCTTCTACTTCTGTCAAGTAGCCATCTTCAGTGGTAAGGGGTTCAAACATTGTGTTAAAGTCCCCCGCTATTATTGTGTTTGAAACATCTTGGTGCGAGTCAAGGAGGTCTTTGAGAGCCGCTAAAACTCCAGACCTTTTCCCTCTTGTTCCTATAACATAAATGGTATATATGTCTATTTTCAAATGGTCACGCGTGGTCAATCTGATAGCCTGTATGTCATGGATCTGGATTGGGAGAACCTGAATATTAGCCTCGTGGTCTTGTCGCACCCATATAGTCAGCCCTCCCCAGGGCCTCCCTTTGGCTCCCTTGCTTGCAGCTATAAAAATAGTTTAAATACCCAACACAAAAAAGGGATGATTCAGCCCAAGTTTCTTGAAAGAGGCATATATCATATGCCTCTATAAATGCATGCCACTCTGGGGAACCCATTTTAGTGCTCAGACCTGCGATATTCCAGCTCAGGATTCTATTCTTAAGTGGAGATAAACCTAAGGGCTGCTGCATCATGCAATTATGAAATGGTGAAATACCCATGCCTTCAGTTTGTATAGATAGAGCCAGAGCCTTCCTAGGAGGCGATACCTGCACTACTCGTGTGTCCTTGATGTTTGTGTTTCTAAACCCTGTGAGTGGCCTGGGTATTCCTGTTAGCCTTAGTCAATTCTTATCCCTAAGTATAGAGCATCCCTGCATGCTGGGGGTCTCTGGGTGGACATGATACCATACGTACTAATAGGAGGGGAGCGTCTAAATTGGATTTTCGAGTTCTCCCGGGGACTAGTATGAAACGCCAACGTAAAAAGATTGTAAACAAGATCTATATTTTCCATGGTCAGCTCAATACAATCGTAAGGATGACTTGGGGAAGTTAACCTGAGCGCAGCTATTATGTCGTCCTAATCACCGAATGGCAACCTCTAACATGCCTTATCCAGTGGATAGCGTTTTTGGTTAGAGAGTCCCTGTTCTCATTGCCTCCACGTGCATCACATTTTGGTACATTTACCATGTCGATTTTGGAGGAGCTAGCTATGTTAGGTCTGCTCTGTCTACTGGACCCCAATCTAGGTCCCAGATGCGGTAAACCCCCGTATGAAGAGGTTTTACTTCCAAGAGGCGAATGGTTCCTCATGCCTGATGGTTTGCTATATTTTATAATGTTATTATTAGCTATGGTAGGGACTGTGCACCTCACCATATAAGGGGTTGTCACATTGATGCTCTTCTTAGCTGGGACTGGGGTTTGATTTACCCCTCTCACTGTTTTATTACCGGTTAAACCTAGGATAGTCAGAGAGACCGAGGATTCATTAGGTGTGGGGCCAAGTAGGGCTTCCAAATCTATACTAACCTGTGTACTTCCCTTCCCTTACCTTTTAGCACAACCTCAGGTAATAGAGATTTGACCATTGTAAATATCTCCTCTAATATGCCCTTCTTGGACCGCACCTCAGTTCTTAATGTGGTGACTACTTGGGACATGTTTTGCCATTCTAAGCGTAAGCCTAGCTCGATAACTTGTTCTTGTGATTCATTTGGGATTGCGCCTTCCATGTTATTTCCTTCCAAATCTGAGAGTGGCTAGAATCTTTTGGTGCAGATAACTATAGGATCTATATGGGCTACATGATCTACATCAGGCAATAACTTATTTTGCCCATTGGCAGTTGGTAGTGTAGCAGTGGAATCCTGCACTCCATCGTTTACATTGGTTGTTAGTTTCTTATTTGGCTTGCGAAACATATCAGGGATTGCTGACTTCGCTGGCTTCACAGATAACCTCTCTTTTTGGTTGGTTTTATTACTGCTATTTGCGGGTTTCAAGGGTGTTGATTCTAAAATAACCTCACACTCGCTTATAAGAGTGTCTATTCGGTCCATAATACAATTGCTTGCTGCAGATTTTTTTGATATTTTTGCCTTCTTCCCCCTGTTATCTTGTCTTGCCCCCCTTTGCATATACAAAGCGTCAGGCACCGCGCGTTGCCTGCCGCTTTGTTTATGCAAATGAAGGGGCGTACCACAGGTACCCCCCTGTGTTCACCCCCACCTCTCCTTCAATCTGGGGGCCCGCAGGGGGCCCCCAGAGTGAAGACCGCATGGGGCATCTCCCTAAGCCCATTGTAATATGGCTGGCGGTGTCTAATAGACACCGCCATCATATTAATCTTTTTCCACCCCCGCCGCAAGGCGACCGGGGCGGAAAAGCGGCGGACGGTCTTTCCGTCCGCCGAGGTCCCCCCCCGTCATACTAATATGGCAGGGAGAATTCGAATGCGGATGTCGGGCGGATTGCCCCCGCCAGGCTGGCGGGCCCCTAAGTAACCCTGCCAGCCCTGGATACCACACTTCTCCTGGGTTTCAGTAAACCTGAGAGACACCAATACTAAACAATTAAGTACTTAGTTTACAGTGAGTAACAGAATAGTTTATGCCTTGGGTTGCATCCAATAGGCCAAGTAAACCAGGGCAGACTCAGTTAAATGGTTTGGGATCAAAACAAGCAGTAGCACAGTACCTTAGGCTTCCCACCCCTGCTTGGATCGGCATCTGGTCGTAAATCAAAGAGGGGTGGTCCAGCCCTGCCACTTCCTCGCAGTGATGGGCTAGGTCGGTCCCGCCCTTAGGCCGATGTTTGCCCGGGCGCCGCCCGTGCGCATCCCGCGCCGCGGATGTTGTTGCGCTCTTATGAGAGCGAGTCAGCTTGACCAGCTCCTCCCTCAGCAGGCAGTGGATTATGGGACCTGGAGTCCCCAGCGACCAGCAGCAAAGATTTCCGTGACCCGCGTTGCAGTTGTTGTTGCGCGCTTATGAGCGTGAATCAGCGTGACCAGAACCTCCCTCAGCAGGCGGTGGATTATGGGACTTCGAGTCCCCAGCGACCAGCAGCAAAGATTTCCGTGACCCGCGTCGCGGGTGGTGTTGCGCGCTTACGAGCGCAAGTCAGCGTGACCAGCTCCTCCCACAGCAGGTGGTGGATTATGGGACCTGGAGTCCCCAACGGCCAGCAGCAAAGATTTCCGTGACTCCTACAATACCTTCAAGTAGAAAATGCGCCATATAAAACTGGGGAGAGGCGTGACTCCTCTCCAAAAGGCACAAGTGATGAAGTTCCCTGAGGCTGCTCCTCTCTCAGTAGCAGGAGCGATGTAAATGAGGCAGCAACGCCCCTCCGCCACAGAGCCGGTGAGGAAAGACTGCACTGATCTGAGCAATATGTCTCTATCAGAAAAGGGTTAATCTCTGTGGGGCCGATTCACAGAACTAACTTAAGACAAAATCTTAAACTTACTACTTTTGGTATTCACAGAAGTTAGGATTTTGTCTTAAGTTTGTCTTAAGACAGACTTAAGACAGACTTAAGACAAAATCCTAACTTAAGTCTGTCTTAAGTCTGTTTTAAGACAAACTTAAGACAAAATCCTAACTTCTGTGAATCCCAAAAGTAGTAAGTTTAGGTTTTTGTCTTAAGTTAGTTCTGTGAATCAGGCTCAGTCTTTCTTATTACTTACTTCACATGCTGACAGTACCCCAAGAACAATAGATCATTGAAAAAATGTGCAGTATATTTTTGACTTGCAGTTCATCTCAACTTTATGAGCTTTTAAATGATAATAACATTAATGGTCCTTGCCATTCAATCCAGAGGTTATGAGAAAGTGCTTTTTTTGCATGCTCACCCCCACGTTCTTGGACTGATGCTGCTAGTTTTTTTTACTCTGAAGGTGCACTGAGTCCTGCCAAATAGACCTTAGAGCCAATGTTTCAACCGTTATAAAGGTATATGCCGAATGGCCTCACCTGGATATGGCATGGGTTAACTTACTCATAAGTCTCTAGTATATGGTACCGGGGTATCCATGGCCTGTAAGTTAAAGTATCCCTTGTGGGGTGCCACACTTATTGTGCAGCAACAAGTCAAATCAAAGCATGGCTCCCAGCCCACCATTGCTGTCTGGTAGAGCAGTTTTTACACTGCTAAATCAACTTCGCTATTCAAAGTAATAGGAAAGCCCAAACCTTCCTTTTTAATATTTGTCAGTCAACCCTAACACCGGACTGCTGAGCCCTAAAGAGAGGACATGTTTTGATAACAACTTTACATGTCCTGACAGTAAAAATCCAGCATTGTTCTTTTTGTGGAAAGCCTAGTAGCCCCATTTGTGAGTACAGAGTTACACACAGACATCTCAGCAGTGCAGACTTGTGAATGGGATGACTATGGGGCCGATTCACAGAACTAACTTAAGACAAAATCTTAAACTTACTACTTTTGGTATTCACAGAAGTTAGGATTTTGTCTTAAGTTTGTCTTAAGACAGACTTAAGACAGACTTAAGACAAAATCCTAACTTAAGTCTGTCTTAAGTCTGTTTTAAGACAAACTTAAGACAAAATCCTAACTTCTGTGAATCCCAAAAGTAGTAAGTTTAGGTTTTTGTCTTAAGTTAGTTCTGTGAATCAGGCTCAGTATAAGGTACTTCAAGTTATCAGAAGAATTGCTGCTTTAAGCCCGAGTTGCTGCTCTGGTCAAACTTAATGTAACTTTTGCACAAATATACACAGTAGTTGTGAATGACTCACAAAGGAACACAAAAGGCCTGCTGAGGGAGGAGGTGCAACCTCCTCCTGGCAGGATGACCAAAAGGCGCCCTTCAAAGGGAAGCTGCCTGTGAAAGGCAAATGGTAGTCACACTATAGAGGAGGAGAAGCAATTGCCAAACTGTTTTTCCGTGGGCACGTAGCCCCCAGGTTACCACACCTCTGGGATGGGCTAAGAAACTACACACACAAAGAAAAGGGTCTTCCATGGTGGGGGGAGCGGAATGGTGCATTTTCAGCTAGCTAGATGCCACATTCACAGTAAGTCATTAGGAGAGAGGGGACCTGATAGCCCATTAGCTAGTAGATGCCACACCCCCAAGGGAAAAAAAACTGGCATAAAAGTTGCACCCCTATATGAAGTCCTCTGGAAGGTCATAGAGACAGATAAGGTGAGCGCAGTGAAGTTTATTCCAAGTCCATATCAAGTGACTGACCGAACAGCAGCAGACAGGAACCAACTGCTAGTATGATTTGTACGACAACAATCCCTGCATTCTAAACCCCTGTACCATTCTGCCCACATAAAGAACTAGACCCAACACCTCTCCCCCCTTATAAAATTACAAACACATACCCCAACAGATGATAAAATGAAATAAAAAGTAAAATGCAAATAACCACAATACTCAACCAAGCACATAAACAAATGTAAAAAAAAGGAAAAAATTAAATGTAACTGTACTTGACCACTGTGCTCAAATTAGCACAATCAAGTATGCAAACATTGAATTAATAAACATTCCTGAATACATATATTATCATATTTAAAAATGATCATACATAGCAAAGCAATTTAGTGAGAGGCTTCCGTTCCCTCAGTGTTCTCAAAATATGAAGTTCAGAACTCTCCAGGGAATCATTTCTCAATCTCACCGCACTTGGACATGCATTCTAAACCCCTGTAACATTTTGCCCACATAAAGAACTAGACCCAACACCTCTCCCCCCTTATAAAATTACAAACACATACCCCAACAGATGATAAAATGAAATAAAAAGTAAAATGCAAATAACCACAATACTCAACCAAGCACATAAACAAATGTAAAAAAAAGGAAAAAATTCAATGTAACTGTACTTGACCACTGTGCTCAAATTAGCACAATCAAGTATGCAAACATTGAATTAATAAACATTCCTGAATACATATATTATCATATTTAAAAATGATCATACATAGCCAAGCAATTTAGTGAGAGGCTTCCATTCCCTCAGTGTTCTCAAAATATGAAGTTCAGAACTCTCCAGGGAATCATTTCTCAATCTCACGGCACTTGGACATGCATTCTAAACCCCTGTAACATTTTGCCCACATAAAGAACTAGAGCCAACACATCTCCTCCCTTATAAAACTACAAACACATACCCCAACAGATGATAAAATGAAATAAAAAGTAAAATGTAAATAACCACAATACTCAACCAAGCACATAAACAAATGTAAAAAAAAAGGAAAAATTAAATGTAACTGTACTTGACCACTGTGCTCAAATTAGCACAATCAAGTATGCAAACATTGAATTACTAAACATTCCTGAATACATATATTATCATATTTAAAAATGATCATACATAGCCAAGCAATTTAGTGAGAGGCTTCCCTTCCCTCAGTGTTCTCAAAATATGAAGTTCAGAACTCTCCAGGGAATCATTTCTCAATCTCACCGCCCTTGGACATGCTATAGAACTTTGATGAGGCCACTTCCCACCCTCAATCATGACCACACGATGCTTGACTTACATGAACTTCCTGGTAGATAAAAACCTGGACTGGCCATTGATTGTAATGCCACGTAGGCAAACCACCAGTTTAACCACCACAAACAGTTGTCCCTAGCCTTCGAAACACCAGCATACTTACTCTGCGCCTTTTCATGCTTATTTTTCATCGATAACAACAACTCTGACACACCTGAACCACCCATCCATGAACACACTAATTTGGTTGATGGCACACAACCTTTCAACAGGGCAAAGCGGGACACCCTAGTGAGTACGTTGGGAGATGGTTTTGGCCGGACTTCGGACATTGACTCCTGTGGCCGAAGTCGTCCCACTGTTTTCATGGACTGAGTGGTTGCCCGATCATAGCTCAGCATCCTCAGTATCCTTAAACATCTTCAGCATCAGGACCACTCCATTGAATCCTAAGGGTGTTTTCCCATAGACCCTGGAACTGAACTTTTCCTTGCGAGGTAACCATTCAACTGAACCTTATTGGTCCCTGTGACTGGCTCCACGCCAAAGCTGGTCACCACAAGACTGCCTGTATACACGTTTGCAAGTTACATATTGTGGCTATCCCTAAGCAGCGAATTGCAGTAAATTACAACGATCTATTGTGCTAAGTGAAATACAGTGATTTCTTCTTTCTTTAAAAATGTATATCTCTAGAACACTCAAGTGGATTTTTGTTGTTGTAGTGTCTATTTAAAGATAAACATACAATTAATTTTTATGAACTGGTGTTGTATGCTTATTGCATTGTGTTTTCTTCTTATTCAACCGTTTTGATACTGTATACATTTTCCTCTGCTAAAGCCTGACTACTCTGAGCGACAGCTACCCTGGACTGAGCTAAGATTGTACAAACAAACCTGACAGTACTGTGGTGAGGTCACACAACCACACCAGATCATAAATTACTTTCCTCAGAGGTGCTGTTTCCTAAGTTAAGATAAAGTGTCTTATTCAATTGGGATGATATTGGGGACATCAGCAGCTAGAAGAGATAGGGAACGGAGGAATATGCCCTTAAGAGTCTCACCAAGGACTATAGAGTTGAGTGCCAGAGCTGCCAACTTTGGACCTGAAGAACCAGGTTTGACTCTCAGCATCAGTTCAACATCCTATGAGGCTGGGCAAATCAATTAATCTCCTGTGCCTAAACAACTTAATGTGACCTTTTGTAGTGGAAATGGTGCTCATGTTAAGCCCTCTAATACCTTTGGGTTGACCTAAAACCACAACATTTGAGGATTTGCACTGGATAGTAACTCAAAGTTGCGCTATGCACTGCGTTACAATTTTTTATTTGAAGGGGGCATTTCATGGATGGTGCATGTGGGTTCCCATGCAACCACCCATAAGCTTTGACGCACATCCCTATCTACAAACATAGGTAGGCAGTAATTTGTACCAATATTTAAGTTTCTTTTTGCTTTCCCAACTTTGGATACGTGCTGTATTGTACAGCACACAAGCAGAGTGGGCAACGTCGTAAAGCATAGTTTTTGTACTGGAACCCTTCCAGTAAAAAATCGATGCTTTAGAGAATGCACACACCTTTCACTCTGGAACAAAGATATGTGTTTTGGTGTATGACTGACAAAGTGTGCCAGCACACTGGGAGAGAAACCATTTGAGATATCTTATTTTGTCTCTCCCCCTTTGACACAAGGCAGCGCAGCAACGTTGGTGCAGTATTGCCTTGCAGTAAAGAATAGTAAATATGGTCCTCAATCTCACACAAACTCATTCACTACATGTCACGTGACTCTCCTTCACTTTCACTCACACATACAGAAACATTTTCTCAAACAAGTGCACACTCTCTCTCACTTTAACACACAATAAACTGCAAGCACACATACAACAAATATTTGAAACCATTTTTATTTACCACCACCATAGGTCATAAGTGCACTCCATTTTTTATTACACCAAGAGTGAATAAAAGATTTTTAATCCCAATTATCATAATGAAAAACATGCAGATGATAAGGAATTTCAAGTCCCGTGTGTTCTTGGCACTGATTTTACCACCCTTAAGAACAGGAGCCCCAGAGCCAGTGGTCGCATGGGGCAAGCCAGGGGTCACAGCTGCCACCTCTAAATGATGTCCATGCATTACAAGTTATTGGAATTCTGTTGAGCTATTTGCGCTAGTTACGTCACTTAAGGAACATGCAACATTTAGGAGCTGGTCCATGCATGAAATATTGGCATAATTCAAGATAAATTGGTGTAGAGTTTAATTCCTTTTATTCACCCCTTCCAGTAGCTTCGTCTGTGTAAATTCAGATGTGACTACTTGTTAACTTTGAATTTATGAACATAGTAATATTTGTATGGAGAATTAATTTTTTCGAAGATCTTTTTATTCAACATGTCAATCAGATAACACATGTTACATAGGAGAATTCACAGGACCTCGTGCCAATAACTGTCGCTTATAAGAGTGCAGTTTCTCTGGTGGAGAAATACCATCACGTCCCTCTCATGCTACAAATCATGTCTATTCTATGAAGTCAAACAATGGGGGCAACCCGCAAAATATAACAATAATCACCCCCCCCCAATCCCCAACCCACCCTCCTCCTTTTCCAGGGTGGTGGTAATGTCTTTGAAACCAACTGTCGGACCTTCAGATGTGCCCAAAAGGAGATGTATCGCCAGGGTAGTTCGAGACCACCCTCAGGACCTTTACAGAAGTGGAATAGATGAATGGCTCATATGGAGGATGGGCAGACATCTGATGGCAAGCCACGAGACAGGTAGGTTACCAATGGGCCCCATTTATCTATGAATATGCATGATTCTCCATCTTGAAACTATCTAGATATTATTGCTATTTGATGTTTTATTATGTGTGTGGTAAAAAGTAGGTATTTTAGATGTTAAGTCAGTGATATACCTGTTATTATTACGTTAGTTCTATAACATGGGTGTACCACCATCCTTTCTTCTCTCTTCTTGGATGGATGTGTGCATCTCTTTATGTATATGTATGTTCTTTACTACTTTGTATATACATTTACTTTCTTTATTTTTGTCCTCTATGTCCCTTGGCAACTTCTTTGGTCTCTTATAACACTCTTGTCGTATATATATCCTTCCTCCACTCTTTCTTTAATCTCCTTCTTCTTTCACCTCCACAATTATGAATAGTTCTCCTACAGTTAAAATTGTTTCTTTAAATGTCAAAGGTCTATGACATCCAGTTAAAAGATTTAAAAATGTAGGTTATCTACATAGGCGAAAAGCTGATATTTGTTTATTACAAGAAACTCACATTGATGACACCATTTTAACGCACATGCACAGGAAGTGGGTTGGTCAGATTATCTTTCCCCTGCGAAAAAATCTCTAGCTGTAAGTTTTAGACAAACAATATGATTCTGAAGTTAGGTTTCTTTTAGTCAAAGTTAAAATTGGAGATACGATTTTCACTTCATTAATATTTATGGTCCTACAGCAGATGACCCTAATTTTTGGTCTCATATTACTTCTGAAATTCTTCAACTTGGAAAAGTCTCCTTAATTTTGGGGGGCAATTTTAATTTGATTAGCGACCCTCTTTTAGATAGATCAACCTCCACTAAATACACACCTCCCAGAGCTTTTCACCCCCCTAACATTATTTAAAGACACTAAATTGGTCAACATCTGTAGGTTGCATTTCCCCACCCAGAAAGAATTCACATTTTTCTCCAATACCCACAACTCTCACTCATGCTTAGATTATTTTTTAGTGTCTAGAGACTTAGTGAAATCTATAACTCGACATACTATTGGTAGTATTGAAGTTTCGGACCATGCAATAATTTTGCTTCACTTACAAACTGGTAATTTTTCTGTGTCTCATTCCCGTTGGCGTATGAAAGTCAATGTTGTTCTTCACGACATTCCTAAAGATACAACTTTAGAAGCTATTCATGAATACTTTTTACATAACTCTGAAGTTGCTACCTCCCCTATTATAAGATGGGATGCTTTAAAATCCTATTTAAGAGGAACTGTTATTTCTATATTGGCACATGAGTACAAGACGTTTAACACCAAGTTGTCACACTTAGAAAAACAAATTGCAAAATTGTTTATTTTTTCCCAAAATCATGACTTTAAAACCACACTTCAAAAATGTAGATATGAATATAATTCAATATTGAGTAAAAGAGTCAGTATTCATATTGTTAACCAGCAAGCAACATTTTTTTTCAATCCTAAAAAGTCAGGAAATCTTTTAGCAAATTATCTCCGCATTCAGAAAGATAGATATCAAATTCACGCTATACACAGACACAATGGTACCGTTGCTGTATCCACCCCAGATATTATAGAAGAAGTTCTCAAATTATTTTACTATTCATTATGGGGCCAATTACGATTCGGGTCGGAAGGGCTCCGAACCATGTTCGGAGCCCTTCCGACCGAATTGGTACGTGTCGGACAGATTCCTTTCCGACGAAGCCATTTCGATGAGCTTGGTTGGAAAGGAATCCGGCTCTGATTTTCGGATGGCCTACGACAGGTTCGGAGAGCCCTTCTGCCATTCGGAAATCCTCCAGTACTCCCCCGGTTGCCTCTTTACGACTGAGGGTGTACAATGGCAGTTTTTCACTACCTTTTGGTGCCGGTGTGTCCGGCACAAAAAGGCAGTCGGAAACTGTCTCTGGGGGCTCCCAGCAGGGCCCCCATGGGTGTGAGGCCGCCGAATGGCGGCCTGGGTGCCCCTCGTTGATCCCTGCACTCGGTGGTAGGCACATTGGGGTGCCGGCCACAGAATGCAGGGATGAACTGCACCCCTGCATTTCACATTGCAAACATGCTTTCCGGTTGGAATGCATGCTTGCATTGTGAACCATACGAATGCGACCGAACAGGGTTCGGTCGCATCGTACTAGCAGGACCGCAACCGACCACAGCAGGTTGGTTGGTTACGGCTCCTGACTGATGTCGGAAGGACCCGAGTCCGTCCGACATCAGAATCGACCCTTAATACTAGTCTGAATGTTCAAGATTCTCAAATTATTGATAATTGTTTAACTTCTGCCAATCTACCACAACTCTCCCAGCCTGATAAAATCAAATTAGATAACCCTATCAAAAATCCTAGCTACCAGATTAGCTTGAGTTTTATCGTCCCTAATTCATATAGATCAATCTGGTTTTATATCAAAACGTTTCTCTGTTAATAACACTAGACTTCTTTTTCATGTTATTGATAGGGCCTCTACCCTTACTTCTCCTGCTGGCCTCCAAGCTCTGGACGTGGAGAAAGTGTTTGATATGGTTCATTGGCAATTTCCTTTTCGAACGCTATCTTCTTTTCATTCTGGTAATAGTTTTATAAAAATCATTTCAACTCTGTATGGCTCCCCCTCTGACCGACTCTTTATTAATGGTCAATTTTTGAACCCCTTTTCTCTTTATAGAGGGACCAGACAAGGTTGTCCATTGTCACCTCTCCTTTTTTTATTAGCAATCACACCTTTTCTCTCCCACATTCGAAATTCTGCTGATATTGAAGGAATTGTTAGCTGATGTTAACCTTAAAACTTCTACCTATGCAGATGATGTCCAATTGTATCTTAGTAACCCAGCTACATCTCTACCTACAGTGTTAGATGTTATTCGTAAATATTCTGCTGTTTCTGGTTGTACTTTGTATACTCATAAAACAGAATTTTTTCCCTTGAACGTTCACTGCACACTTTCAGCATTGGACAATACTGAATTTATGTGGCAAAAAGAGAACATTAAATATTTAGGTACACTATTCTTACTTCCCTTAAAACACTCTGTTACTCTCAACTGTGACTTTATATTTACAAAACTTACAGAAAAAAACATCAATTGTCCACACTACATTTATCATGGTGAGTGAAACTAGAAACCAATAAAATTGTATTAGTCCCAATCATTTTCTATACCTTATCTATGATCCCCATACAATTACCTCTCTCAATATGCAAAGAAATTGATAAGCCTATTTCAAAATTTATATGGAATTACAAACCCCCTCGTATTGCTTAAGCTAAACTTAAACTGTCAAAACTGAATGGCAGATTTGGTTGACCCTATTTTTTCAAATACCATACAGCATTTATTTTAAAACAAGCTTCACCTTGGTTCACATGCTCAGACCCCAGCTATTCCCCTAAATGGTTAATGATTGAACGCAACTTTGTGTCGCCATTTCCTCTCTCATCACTTTTGTCTATGTCTAATTGAAATACATTTTTGAAATCCTCCCCATCATTGCTTCTACTTTATTGATTATTAATGATTTTGAAGCATCTTTTTCATCACGTATTTCTGATTCTACTATGATTTCCCTTTGGCACAATCGTATATTAAAATCTAACCGTACAATTGCATTCTGGAAACCATGGATATCGGCTAGCATTTTCTTCATCCAAGATATTTGTGAAGAAGATGCTTTATTATCTTTCTCTGAATTACAGGCCAGATTCAACCTACCCAAGTCCGAAGCTCTTAAATATGACATTCTTTGTAATACATTGCTTAACGCCTTTCCAAATGTGCTTCCCCATATTAAAAAACCAGATTCTGTAAGTTGCAGAAAAGCTTTTTCTGCTTCTCATCATACTGTCTCCAAATTTCATAAACAACTTAATTTTACAAATGCTCCTAACTTTACCTTTCTATCTACCTTTTGGAATACAGAACTTTCTTTGAATTTCTCATTAAAGAATGGAGCCAAATATGGACCATCAATATTTCAGGGTGATTTCCTGTATCTCTTTCTCAAACTAACGCCTTTATTTTGTTCAATTGTCTATGGACTCCTTATAAGTTATTTAAAGCGAAACTGATAGAATCCCCACATTGTTGGGACTGCAAATGTTAAGATAGTACTTTGAAGCATATGCTTTTTGAATGTAATGAAATATATCAATTGTGGCAGAATGTTTGGGATATCATTGTTAAAATACTTCCTATTTCTGAGGCTTTCACGTACAACATACTTATTGGTAAATCTTACCTCCTATCATCCAACTTATTGGAGTCCCAGTCTATGCTTTTTAATCTCCTTATTTCTATTACTGTTAAATCCATTACTTCCAATTGGAATTGCGTCCTTCATTGTTTAGGATTCTTTCAATCAGTGCTCTCAGCTGTGCTCCAAGGGGTGGCATAGGCGCTAGGGCTCTATGGGCCCTTTCAACCACGAATACCATTGAAAGGCCAATTGGCTTTAAGGTGTCCCTAAATCCATTTTTCAATTAATTGCTCTGCGGAGTTTCCTTCAATCTGCTCCGGGACAAGTATGAATCTAAGGTTGTTAGAGCAAGATCTTCCTTCAGGCTCTACAAGTCTGTTTTCAAGGAGCTAGTCAACTCCGAAAGCATGAGAGGTAAGTTTTTTCATATTAATTACCTCAGTCTCCATTGCATTTTCCTTCTTCTCACTAGTCACGCTTGCCTCATTCACCTTTCATAAATCTGCTCTCAGATGAGTAACCTCAATTGCATGAGTGTCAATTTTATTTTCATGTGCATGCTGTGATCCTTTAGCCAGTATCTACACTCCTGTAGGTTCTAACAGCCGAGACTTACCGCAACAGTGATCTCCCATATCTCCCATCGCTTGGGAGAGGTCGCCTCAGTATATTGTTTCATTTTGTGGATGACTTGACTAAAATGGGGCATTTTATATCTTTAGTTGGTTTCACATTCATTCAAAGAATCGCATTGATTTTTCACAACATAATATCTGTTTGCATAATGTTCCACAGGTTCTCACTATTAATAAAGGGTCTCAGTTTATTTCACAATTCTGGTCTGCCTAGTATAAGTAGTTAGACAAAGACATTTGTCTATCCATTACTTACAAGTGACTATTTCTCACATAAGATTATTTGATTTGCCTATTCGACTAATCCTTGTTGTTTGTACTATAACTACCTTTCATGTTTCCGTACCCTGACTGGGTCTTACCAAAACCATGTTTTTTTTTTCTTATATTGTTTTTCCTGTACACTACAAATACATTTTGTTGTTCTTGTAAAGTGTTCTGACACCAGACTGCATCTTATTTGTGCCATTTAAAACACTACAATTAAAAAATTAAAAAAGACGTATCTTCATCAAATGGATGGCCAGACAGAAAAACTGATTCAGTATGTATTTGATATATCAAAAAAAGTTAGCTCAAGAAGAGGATTTGAGCACAATGTTGTGCTTGGCAGAGGTAACAAGGAATAACATTAAACACTAATCTATTCACATGTTGCCTTTCTTTCATATGTATGGTAATCATCATTGTATATTTCCTTTCAAAGTGTTTTTGGCTACCATAGTGTTGTCTGTGTTATCTATGCAAGAACATTTAAATGAGTTAACTAACATTCAGAAACCTAAACACAATGCGTAGAAGAAGGTTTATAAGTTGTATGCAAGTCATAAAAGAAGTTCTGTATTTCAGTGTGTTGCAAGTAAGAAAGAAGCCGATGTTACTTGCAACACACTGAAAACTACAGTCTAAGGCCCCAATTCACAAAGGTAAACTGAGGCGAAAGTTTTACTTTACGACTCTCGGTATTCATAAAGGGCATTTACAAGTAGTGAAGTTAGAGTTTTGTCCCAGTTAAACTAAAGTTTTGGTCTTAAGGTTGACTGAGACCAAAACTGAGACAAAAGTATACTTTTACTACTCATAAATGCCCTTTGTGAATACCGAAAGTCATAAAGTTAGACTTTCATCTCAGTTTAGCTTTGTTGAATCGGGCCCTAGGTTTGTGGATGCATATGTGATAGAACAGAATGTAAACCCATTTGTTGTTTGGTTGCCTCAGTTTATGAAAATCTGCCCAAAACCTTGTTCTGCAAAAATGATTTGGAACTAAATTCAGAATATGCCCATTAAAATGATAAACATTGTTATTTTCAATTCAAAAGGAAAAAATAACAAATAAATAAAAAATACAAATCTCCAAAAATAATGCACAAAGATCAAGGACAAAAATAAATTCCACAGAAGTGATAACCCATGGATATCATCCAAAACCCCAAAATTTAAATGTAAATAAACACTTCAAGAGAACCAAAAATTCAGGGAAATTAAAAATAACATTGGTTAAAATAAACCAAATGTATTTCCTTGGAGAGACCCCAACAAGAGTCTGTAAAAGAAACCTAAAAAACCCACACACACCACATATAAACCCCATAAATATTACAATGCAATATACAATTTAAAACAAACATAGAATCAACATGTAACTAACAAATATAATAAACATATAACTACAATATAAAGAGACGGAGTGAACTCAAATACCATAACTACAACATATTTCTAAGTCTAATCAAAAAGAACACAAAAACACCAATCACTAAACTAATACTATACACACTTCCCCATAACAGTCAAAGTCCCAAAAAGTAATAAAAAGAATAATCTCACCTGACCCGGAAAACAGGAATAAGGAACCATGAACGAAAGTGACTAGAAACTGCCCAAAATAACAAAGGACTACAAAATTAATAAAGCATAAAAAAAACTGTTAAATTTACTTATAAAAAGGCTCAGACCCCTTTGACAACATTGTAAAATAAAAATAATTCTTGATTTGATATTTTCATTTCATTGTATAAAAATACAATAAAAAATTACCCGGAAAAAAATAATTACCAGCAAAAATAATAATAAAAGAACTATAAATGACATCAACATCAACTCGCAGAAAATGTACTTTTATGAAAAGAAATTCTGAATAAACAATGTATACAATAAATTGTATGTATGAAGAAAACATGTATTGTATTTTGTGAAACAATGTTGTTAAAATTATATGTATGTAAAAAAACTCTGAAAATGTAAAAGTTCATCATATATGTAAAAAAGGATAAAAAATGCAAAAGAAATATGTGTTAAAATGCTCATGTTGGTGTAAATTGTACGTGCATGACAAATATGTTGGAAAACAGTTTTTTCAATGTATGTTGAAATGCAAAAATATATATAAATTGTATATAAACATAAGAAATACAACATTATTTCCATACAAAAGTTAAATAGAGTAAAGAAAGTGTTGAATTTACAAGGGTGCAAATAAAAATTCCAATTCCAAACTAAAATACATTGTAGAAAATGTAAAACATTTATCATTGTACATTAACAGATTGAAATAGATCAAACCAGTGCTTCTCACAAATTGAATTGTAAATTGTCATTGTGAATGGACAGTTGCGTCTTCTCATGCATTATATTCACAAAAAAAGAGAAAGAGGAAAATATCAATATTTATTTGTATATTTATAATCTTTTTAAAATATATGTTTGTATGTCTTTTTCCATAACCCTGAAGAAGTCTCTGTTGGAGGCGAAACGCATCGGCTATCATCCTTTGAGATTTTATTGAGATTTACCAATAAGTATGTTGTACGTGAAAGCCTCAGAAATAGGAAGTATTTTAACAATGATATCCCAAACATTCTGCCACAATTGATAGATTTCATTACATTCAAAAAGCATATGCTTCAAAGTACTATCTTAACATTTGCAGTCCCAACAATGTGGGGAGTCTATCAGTTTAGCTTTAAATAACTTATAGGGAGTCCATAGACAATTGAACAAAATAAAGGCGTTAGTTTGAGAAAGAGATACAAGAAATCACCCTGAAATATTGATGGTACATATTTGTCTCCATTCTTTAATGAGAAATTCAAAGAAAGTTCTGTATTCCAAACGGTAGATAGAAAGTTAAGGTTAGGGGCATTTGTAAAATTAAGTTGTTTATGAAATTTGGAGACAGTATGATGAGAAGCAGAAAAAGCTTTTCTGCAACTTACAGAATCCGGTGTTTTAATATGGGGAAGCACATTTGGAAAGGCGTTAAGCAATATACTTGTCCATCACTTTCTGCTCTAAGTGGGGGTGGCCAGTAAATGTAAAACATTTATCATCCCCACTCCAATCTGAGCCACACTGGGGAAACCATTGGACTTTGAGTGGGTCAGATTTACTATTCTCACTCAAAACTAAGCCATATTTGCAAAATACCTGAACACTCGCATGGGATTGGCCAGAGGTAATACACGTTATGACTAGCCATTTATGTTACAATGGTTCCTGGCCACCCCCACTTAGAGCAGAAAGTGAAGGACAAGTATGTCATTCCCCAGCAGTAGCCTTGAAATCCCATACTATATCATCTTTCTATCAATCCCCAAGCATTGTCATGCCCTGTCTCTCCCAGTCCCGTAACCCTTACCAATTTCCCTCATGTGTGAGATGTAAGAGGATCGTTATGGGAAGATTCTTCGCGTATGGGTTTTTTGTCTATGTCTGTTGGAATGCCCTGGACCATACGGATCTTAGTATTCTCAGTAAGAGGAAAGTCCTCCGGTGCCCTGGAAGGGCATCGTGAACCCCCCACAGTACCGGTTACAGTAAGGTGAGTTTCCTTATGAGCCTCTACTGTCTGCAACTTGACAGACAAAAGTTCATAAGTAACGCTATGAGAGAATGCAGTGTCTTTAGAAGAGCAAGCAGATGCAAGGAAGAATGAAAGATGGGTAAGTAGAAAAGGACAAGAAGGAAGGAAGAAATATTGAGGGTGGATGGAATATTGACAGAAGGAAGGGTGGATGAGTGGATGGATGCATCAGTATGTGGAAGAGTGAATCGGTAAATGGATGAGTGGGTGAATAGAGGAGTGAATGGATAGGTGGTTGGACAGGTGAAAGGATGACAATGGATGGATGGATAACTAAATGGATAGGTAGATGAACAGGTGAAAGGACAGCAGAGTAAAGGGATGGATTGACAGGTACAGGAACATGGGAAAGGTTGGCAGCGAAAAGGGATGAATCAATGGCAAAGTAAAGGAATGGATAGACCGATCAGTGAGTAAATGGAAAGGTGGATGGACAGGTGAAAGGATGGCAGTGCAGATCGATGGATGAGTGGGTGGACAGGTGACAGTATGGCAGAGTAAAGGGTAGGTGGATGGATGAATGGACAAAAGGATGAGTGGATGGATGCCAGAATGGTTGGATGTGTAAATGGATGGCAGCGTGAATGTATAATGGATGGATGGCAGTGTAGATTGATGAATGGATGTATGGATGGGTGTAATAATTGATTGATGGAAGGGTGGATGGATGGCAAAGTGAGTGAATGGATGGATGGATGGATGCAGAGAGGAAGGATGGATGGATGGCAGAGTGGATGGATGGAGGCAGAGTGGATAGATGGAACAATAGATGTTAGAGTGGATCGATGGATGGCAGAGTGGATGGATGGAAGGCATGGGGAAAGATTGAATGATGGATGAATGGACAGATGGGTGACAAAATGTAAATGTGAATAATGGATATCAGCGGGTGGATGGAAGGGTGACAGAATGAATGGATAGATGCTTGGATAGAAGAGATGAGGGAGCTCTTCTAGGGAGGGTTGGCCTCACTTGCTTCGCAAACTTGTGCTAACAGAGCTTTAGTTAAAGGGGGTATTGTAATTTTCTGATTACTCCCTTGCATGCGAGTATGTGATTTAAACAGCAGGGGTTGCAGGGAAGTGCGATGTGGCACAAGCCACACCCCACTTGCCTTCCTCCCAATCTACAATGTCTACATTCTGCATAGTAAAGCTCTAAATCACGGACTGTCAGTGTTCCTCTATTGGTGGGAAGTCTGAGCTTAGCCATGGTTAGTTGCCGGCGTCCTGTCTCCCAGATGAGTTAGAGTATCAGGCTGTCTATCTTGCAAAAGGCGGCTTTTGGGAGTGCCGTAAAGTAATATAAAAGGCAGGGAAAAAATACCATCTTTGAGAGTGCCACCCTGCTCGCCAACGACAATGAAAGAGTCAGCCAGAAGGTGATGGAGGATCCAAAGGTGGGCATGGACAGTGGCAGGTTACCCTCCAGGGTGTCAGCCACAGTGTTTTAAATGCGGAAACCGAGATAGCAGATTGAGCATGGCTCCCAGCAGAGATCAGTTTCCAAATCTGATGTGGCAGGCCAGTGTCGCCAGGGCATGGATCAGGAATGTGTTTAACTCATCTCAGTTCCAACGAATATATGAATTTCATAATAATATTGTAAAGCATAACTAATTAACCAACAGAAATATTTATATGTTAAAAAACAATATATTAAACAATGTTAAAATATTTGAAGAATGTAAAAATGAATATTAAATTAAACACAATTAGAAAACCCAAATTTCCACCCAATTTCCAAATCCTCAATAAACATTGCACCCCACTCCTACAACATATAAACAAATAAGGAATATTCCCAAAAATAACAACATATAGACATTTGTGTAAAATATTTATTGTCCACTTACTAAAAATCATTACAATCATGAAAATTAAAAATAGCAGATTTCTTAAAACAGAGACATCAAACTTTTTGAACAGACACATTATAAATATTAAGATAATTCAGAGATAACATGCTGTACAGGACAATTGAAATCACATAAAACATCATAAAATTATATTCTGTTCATATCCGAATTATAACATTTAATTTAATTCTTAATGATAACGTCTCTAAATAAAGATCATATCAACCATACCAGCAATCCTAGCTGTCTTGCTCGGCCCAGTAATGAAAGTGCTCTGCGCTATCCCTTCGAACGAGCTATATTTAGTGCAAACACACAACATATATAGTAATAATAAATAGCAACATGACCTAAAAAGTGTGCATGTGCCTCGTCTTAATATTCAACTGAGTATTATTAACATTTTACATGAGAAAACCTATGTTTCAAATCATTTCCCAGAAACTGCCCATAAGGGTGCTCCTTAATAACTTCAAATGTCTATTTGCCTTTGTTCTTACCATATTAAAGAAATAAGAATAACTAATCCTAGTGAGATTTACTAATTTCAAACAATAAGGATTTCCTTTATATACTGCCCATAGTATGCTGGTGCAATAGCTACACGGGTACATCATCATGGGTACTTGCATAACCACCTACTAACTCCTGTAGTGTGGACAAAACATCATCCTTGATCAATTTTCTCTCAGCTATCAGGATGCATTTGACAAATTGCACTGTTAGGATGGTGTTATGCCCTAAACAGGCATGTTATAGATGCTTGTATGGCACGTTCTCACTCCTATTTCCTTAAAGATGGATTTTAACAGAGTATGCCTCTCTTGTTGAAATCTAGGACATATACATATTATATCGCCTCTGTCTAGTAAAAATGATAAAGATTGGTTTAAAGTCTGTTTTAAAACAATTTTATTTCTAACCAGATATTCGAATGGCAGGGACTTAAAGGTGTTCAGACTTCCCATTAAATTTTATCTTCAAGTGCAGGCATACTCTTTCTTTTTTATTTCTTGCCAGCACAAATCTGCCAGATCCGATAAATAAAAACAAAATAAAACATTTCAGAAACGCAGATTGTCTCACCAAAGTTTGGTTCAACAGGTCACACTCTAATCCAACAGTAGCATGTCCTATGTTTCCCTGAACCCTAAATGTTGATTTAAAGTCTTTTATTTGTAAGTTATCAAGAAGCTTGCTATCTTTGTCCCGGAAAATTATTGAGCCGTAAGTGAGAGAGGAAATCAGTTTTGCCTTCATTAACTTCAAAAAATGTTTATGACTCAGGCATAATAGCTTATCTGTCAATAATCTAAAAGCAAAGGAGAGTGAAGTTGCTTTGGCCTTCAGGTTATTAAAATGTTATTTTATCATTCAGTAAAATGTCTAAATATTTATGCTGCTTTACTGATCGATCGGAAACCCATTGATTTTCCATAATTTCTTATCCAATATATTTGATCCTATAGTTATAATTTCTTGTTTTTTAATATTAACTCACTATAAGGAAACTACATATGTCCAGTGGTACAATGAGTATATTTCGAAGAGAACTAACTGTCTTTCTGTAACAGTCAAAGAGATATAAAGAAAAGTGATTTAACCGTTGTAATAGATATTCTCACAGAAGATTGGGAATGGGAAAATATCAGCAGTCGGTAGTGCCTGCAAGACGTTTCTGAGCCTGAGGACACATGCCTAATGAAATCAAGAAAATACATAGAGCCGCTGTGGGGCTAACCGATGACTAACTACTTAGAATGCAAGTTCACTGCTTTTTAGAAGTCAATAAATAAGGATTTGATAGTGTCAATGGAACTGTTGCTTGGGCAATGCATTCATCTTCATGGATGCCATGGCATCCTATCAAATCAGAGGGGTTCATTGAGCTTTTATTAATAAATGTGTAGTTTTTAGCAGTAACCAGGCCAATGGGGCTTGGAGGGTTTTACAGAGGTGTATACGCAAAATCATCTGACAAGGAGGTATATACAAAAATGTGTTCTGCTAACAGGAACAGCTGGAGAATACATAATTATGGTCAAACAGATATTGATATTCAGAGAATAAAGAAATAGTAGAGTTAGTGTAGCAGCAGAATCCATAGGATGAGGTAGACAACCCTACTGCCAATACAGCATGAGAGTAAGACATTGAGGGGACACAAATGAGTGACAGTTACCACACAAGTGGCGTTTAACTCTTTTGCTTAATAATACACAGTGACTCCAGAAGTGTCTAAGAGATGATTAAAGACCCCACAGGACGTTTAATTTTTATGCCATATAGTCTGGTGCAAAAATTGTTCTATGTCAGATGGATTCTCTTCTATGCAGATTTAGCAGGGTGGGAAACTGACAAGGAATAAAGTGGAATTACGAACGTGTTTGAAGGTCATTTTGCCATTTAAATGGAGTAGGGACATGCCAGCCATCTGCTTTTCCCGAGGCATTGCTGTAAAAATGATGAACGCATCTATCTTAAAAAAAACACCACCGCCAAGTAAGACAACTAGAATCAAAACATATGAGCGACTTAAAAGCATCAGCATGAAATGTTCAAGTGTTATTTATGTATTGATTTCATTATACTGTTTAAATTCATTAGACGTGCCCATGCCAGACCAGATGTAGAACTTACCCTTCTCTCCACTGAGTGTGTATCAACAATACAAGGGCAACCGAATCTGCACACGAGGACGAGGGTACTCATTCTAGAATGCAGTAACTGTCCATTGGAACTCATGTGTGCAATATCTCTCACGTTACTCAGAGGCATGCAACATCATTCATTCATTCATTACTCATTGAATAATCACAATGTGGCACATTACACTTATCTCAGATGATACAGTGCTTTATATGCTGAACATATTTATACAAAACATGTACAAACACACTATAGAAACCCCCAGGTTGTACGATAATTCTCAGCAGCTAAAATTAGAACCTGTTTGTAAAAAGTATCTCCTTTGAGTCAGTGCTAAAACAACCTGGGGAAGGGTGTTGACGTTTCAACCCTTATTTACTTGCTGAGTCTCATTAGGTCCAACGTTATCGGACCAATGCATCTATATCAAAAGAGAAAAGGCGACTTAGTCCATATACCACTGTTGGCCATCATCCAACACCACATCATCTATTCACCACACTCTGGTCCCTCATTAGGATGGCGGGCGGTGGGACCGCCCGCCTTAAGGGCGGGGGTCCTGGGGGTGCCATTAGGATGTGCCCGCCACAGTGGCGGGCACATCCTGTATTCTCAGCATTGTGGCAGGCGGTGCTCTCTGCACCGCCCGCCACAATGCTGACAATACATCACAGCATTTTCATTTCCAAAGCGGCAGGCAACGCGCGGTGCCTGCCGCTTTGGAAATGAAAATGAAGGGGGGTACCACAGGTGCCCCCCCATGTGCACCCCCCACTCACCTTCACTCTGGGGGCCAGCAGGGGGGGCAATCCGCCCGACATCCTAATGGGCCCCTCTGTGTGAGCATCGACCCCTCACTATGGTGACCACCTGGATGTGCAAGACTCAAGAATGAAGTTAACAAGTTTAATTATACAATCGCCTATAATCATGGTCACCAAATTATGCAGCAGGATTGACTAAATTATCTAGCAAGAAAAGGCAAATTATGCGGCATCGTATTGAACATTTTTTGATAGTTTTAGCTAATTATTTTTTAATTTTTACACATGGTAATACTGTTTGAGAAAATATTTCACCTCGTTAGCACTAGTTTAACAAACAAACACAGAAATAAGCAACTGAAAGATGATCAGTTATCTTTCGCGAAGGGCCTTCAACACCGTTTAAACACGTCACCATATTTTTAGTAACTTTTGACCCTTTTGAGGTAGAAGACAAATATTTTTTGGGTAAAATCTGCAGATTATGCTGCAGATGATGAATCATGTGGCAAATGCGGCAAATCCCAAATTATGTGAAAAAAGCAGTGGCCGCAGAATTGAATAATTCCAGTGGCCACGTCGATACAAGCATACTCTGAGTGATTCAAGAGTACACATCCTCAAATTTAACATCTCGACACTCGTCTTTGCTTAGCCCTCTTAACGCAACTCCGTTAGTCCGCACCGGGAAACCCTTTTTGGGTAGCTGCAGCACGTTACAAGTGCAAATAATAATAATAATAATAATAATAGCAAATGCTGATCATGTGGGTAGATGTGTCCCAGAGAAGTGCACTTGCCACTTACTGAGTAAATGCAACCTCAATGCATCATGAGCTAATGCTACCATAGAGCCACATCCATACTTGTAAAGGGCACAATTGTCCAAACCTTGAAACAATGTTGAAATGAAAACAACTGCTGCGAAACAATCGCCCATGCGTTATGAGTTTAAGTTAAACACAGAGGGCCAGATGTAGGAGCCAAAATACCGGTCGGTAACGGCCGATTTCGGCCGTTACTGACCGGTATTTAAGATTTGGCATGTAGGGGGCATATTTTACCGATTCGGTAAATTTACCGAATCGGTAAATTTACCGAATCAGTAAAATACCGAATCGGTATTTTTACCGATTCGGAATCTTTCATATGTAGGTGGGACTCTTCAGAGTCCCAAAGCCATTACAGATTTGGTATTTTACCACCCAATCCAATTGGGTGGTAAAATACCGAATCCAGGTGTGCATGCACATGTGTGCATGCACACCTGTGCCACCTTAGGGCATGTCTGTCTGCCACATGGCACACATGACAGTATTTGGGGTGCTAGAGGGTGTCAAAGTGACACCCTCTGCACCCTTGCAAAAATCGGTATTTACCGATTCGGTAATTACCGAATCGGTATTTCCCATTGATTCCTATGGGCTTCACAGCCCATAGGAATCAATAGGAAATACCGAATCTGTAATTACAGAATCGGTAAATACCGAATCTTAACGATTCGGTATTTACAGAATCTGTAATACCTACATCTCCCCCCTTCATATTTACCGACTCTTAAATACCGAATCGGTAAAATTCGGTATTTAAGAGTCGGTAAATATGAATTACCTACATCTGGTCCCTAGTCTTTATCACTACTTCGCATAAAACATTCTTATACTCATGCATGCCTTCAAAAGCCCACCTCAACAACAATTATTTCATGTAAGGAGTGGGATACCTCCACCTGTTGCTGGCGCCCCACTAAGGTCTAAGTTAATCTGTAACCTAAACATAACCAATGTCAGTAGTTAATATCCATGTGGCGGTTCTTCCCATCCGTCAAGGGAGAAAATACTGAACAGGTAAGTGCACAGAGGGAGTCAAGGATTTACTATTCTTAACCCCACATCCACATACCTTAAAGATACATATATGAACACGGTATGTATATGTGGTTTTAGGTACTGAAAAGTTTAGAGAAACGTACCTTTCAATATTTTATGCCTCGAAATTGTGGTTACAATGTTGGGACCTGTGGATATTTTGGATTCGATTTTCTCAAAACACACCCATGGGACCCATGTCTGCAGGGATGAATACAGGAATATTTTCCAACAATCTTTGCCTGTGTGCATTTGTGAAAAGACAAATGAACCTTACCATGTATAGGACATTCGACGAGTTCTGGAATTGTAACCAAAATAATTTTGACTATTAGGTATTGCACGTTTGCTTCTGCTATTATAAACACCAGCCTACCGATCTCTGCATGCAAAGTACCATTATCCAAAATACAAGTCTTTCCTCTACTCCCACTATCCGTACTGAAAACCCTACTTCAGGCATTAGTGATCAGCCGCCTAGACTACTGTAATGCTATCTTAGCTGCTTAGAGTAAATCGTTACTCAACAAACTCCAAGTTACCCAAAACACAGCGGTCCGCCTTATTAAAAATAAGCTGGCCAGAACAGCTGCTCTACCCCTCCTACGCTCACTCGATTGGCTTCCAATACGTAAGTGAATGACAATCAAGATCTATTGCATAGTGCATATTTCAATGAACGGCAGAGGACCCAGATACTTGACAGAGAAACTTATCCCATAGCAGCCAAACAGGACTTTGCAGTCCAGGGCTAAATTCCTTCTTACTATGCCCCACATCAGGAAAACACGCTCCGGGGGAAAGCCTTCTCCTATTGGCCCCTTTATTTTGGAATCAGATTCCCATCCATTTACGGAGGTGCATGGACCATCTACATTTCAGAAATCTTCTCAAAACAGAGCTTTTCAGATAATTAAGACTGCAAGCTTTTGGTTCTCTGCAGCGCTGAGGTACCCCTCCAGGGTGATTCATGCACATTATAGATTATATCAACAGAACATAACATGATGTAATTCACGATATTGTGCCACTTGGCAGCTATGAAGGTATGCCTGTGAGGTATGTATACTATTGAGTTGTTTGTGATCATGAGTGGATGTATGTGTGGTGGTGTATGTCTGCAAGGTAACTAGTGACTGCCTTACTATGTCTACATTTGTATATGTTTCTGTGCCTGTGTCCTGGTATGTTCTGTGCCTCAAACAATATCCATTCTTGCTTCTTACAGCAGGCTGCAGGTGCAACAGTGAAACACCTACAGGCAATTGTTTCTCTCCTAGTCCCAGCACAGCCAAGCTGCTACTCATCTACAGGGTATCGGTTCTGGTGCACCTACTGCATACTTTGTATGTCTGCCATCAGTCAACAGTACCTCAGCTACACAAAAGAAAATGTTCGGCTCACCATTTATTTCACTTCCAATTCCCCCAATTAAGCCTCCCTAAATGCAGGATTGAAATCTATATGAGCTCTTCAAGGCTGTTCCATTGTAAGGCATGTTAGGCCAAAAGATTGTTCGGCCCAGAAGTAATAGCGGGCAGGATCTATTGGGAGCAAAGTTCTCAAGCTTTTTTCAATGTTTTAAAACAGTGTCTTTACTTTCTATTTAAAAAAAAAAAAAAACAACGGTCTTGAATGAGTTGCCTGTGGCATAAAGGGAAGGAGAGGGTGTCCTGTACTGTAAAGAAAGAGAAGGGAGAACCTGCTAGAAAAAAGGAAGCCTTCTCTGCATCTGGGAGAAATGTAAATGTGTGCAATTGATTAATCAGCAAATCTAACTTAAGAACTGGTAAAGGCTCCAATAGATACACCCAACTGAAGCTTCAAGGTGATAGAGTTCTTTTTGAGAGATATTGTAAGGATGTTACCACTTCTGAAGAGCATTATGTAATGGAAACTGTTAGACCTGGCACCATTGGTGTAGGTCTCCCCTGCATTTTTTTGCCGTTGTCTCCTATGTTTTTGCTGTGTGTTAGACTCAGTTTTGCTGGTCTAGATGCTTTAGGCACTTTGCCACTGCTGTTCAGTGCCAAAGTGCAAGTGCTCCCTTTGCAAATTGTTGTTATGGATTGGTGTTTCCATGATTGGCTGATATGATTTACTAGTCAGTCCCTAGTACAGTGAACTGTGCGTGCCCAGGGTCTGTAAATCAAATGCTGCTATTGTGCTGCAGCACTGATTGTGCCACCCACATAAGCAGCCTGCAAATGTATCTCTGGCCTGCCATTGCAGAGCCTGTGTGCAGTCTAGTACTGCCATGCAGCCCTAACCTTCCCTTTTCTTACATGTTAGTCACCCCTAAGGTAGGCCCAAGGTACCCCTGTGGGCAGGGTGCAGTGTATGGGAAAGGTAGGACATGCCCTGGTGTGTGTGGCATGTCCTGATATTGAATTACTGACAATCTCGTTTGTCACTATTGCAAGACCACCTGGGAACAAGGTAGGAAAATAAACTTTGATATGCCTGAACTCAGAATGTTAAAATGCATCTTTTAGAAAGTAGGTATTTTCTTGCTTAGCCATCCAGTGTGCCTCTGTAAGGTTTGTGTATTGCATGTCTGGCTTTGGATGCCCAGGGTGGGGGAGGAGCAGTGGCTCCAGAGAGCCTGATGAGTCAGGGCTGAGCTGAATAGACCTGGGCTGCATTTAGAGTAGGGGAGGAGATTTCCTTTCACCTGAATGGGCCTGGTCTGCCTTCCAAAATGCTGTCTCGACCTCCTGCCAGGAAGCTTCACCAGAGAGGACATAACCGGTTTTGACCAAGCACAGGGCTTCTCTGCCACCAGAGTACAAAGGATTTTGTAGTATAAATATTGGGGCCCAGAACCCTGAACTTTAGATCATTCTGCGAAGCAAGAGGAACCTTTGCCATGGAGAAGAGACGGAGAAGCTGTAGAGGAATACTGTCCCTGTACTGTTTGCTGTCTCGGGTTGGCCTGCAGCGGCTACTTGCTACCAAGGAAAGGAGAAAAGGACTTTGCTGTTGGTTGTGTCCCCTGCTTGAAAGAAGATCTCCAAGGGCTTGAAGCTGAGCTTGATTCCTGTTCTGACGTCTGAGGGACACAAAAACTTCACTATCAGCTCCCCTGAACCTCCTTGCTGGGAGTTCTGATCTGCAAAGAGGGGCCTGCTGTTGTTTTGGACCTCTAGAGACTGTCATCTGCTGTGAGCAGGAAAAGTAGCGCAACTTTGAAAAAGCGAGACGCATCATCACCTGTTTCCGATGCATCACCGAAGAAATCGTCGCAGCATCTACCATGGCTCGAGAAATCTCTACACGCTGCATCGAGTGCACCGATCTCCAAAGTCCGAGATAATCACACCGATTTCAATGCAAGGCTTGCTGTGCAGCTACAAGAGTTCATGGATCGTTGCATCGCAATGAGGAGCCAAGTTTGTCGCATTTTTGGGGGACACAGTAAGAAACCGACGCATCACCTCCCCACGGGGTAAGACACCGACACATCACCTCCTCTCTGATAAGGAACCAATGCATCACCTCCCCTGCGCTGCATTAAAGTACCAATGCATCACCTCCCCCCAGAGCAAGGAACTGACGCATCACCTTCCCTGAGTGTACAGAACCGATGCATCACCTTCCCTGCGGCCCGTTTTGTTTGTTTGCATGACGCATCCTAGGTACTTTGTGAGAAAAATGCTACATCTGCAATTTGCTTTCAACTGAACAATTTCTACCATCTGCAAATCATATTTTTTTTACTTTATTGTGGATTTTTGTTGTTTGGTCTTGTTTAGGTTTAGATAAAGATTACTTATTTTTCTAAACTGGTGTGGTGTCCATTTGCAATGTTTTCACTTTATTACTGTATGTGTTTTACAAATGCTTTACACACTGCCTCTGAGATAAGCCTGTCTGCTCGTGCCAAGCTACTAAGGGTGTGAGCAAGGGTTATTTTAGAAGTTTATCGCCCTCACCCTGACTAGAAGCAATTGTCCCTATTTGGACAAGAGTACCTACCTCTACCAACTAGAGAACCCCATTTTTAAAAGAAATTATAGAAAAAAGTTTGGCATTAGGTACAGTCTAATTGTGTAGCTGTTCAACAATAACTTTTCAAAGCACTGTGAGCACCAAAACACTGAGGGTCAGATTTATCATACTTTCACGCAGCGCAGCAAGACACTTTGCTGCACTGCACTGCATGAAAGGGAGGGCAGAAATGTGCCATATTTTACATGGTGCAATCATGTCCTCTCCTTGGGCTGGCACATGATGTGCTGCTTTGCGTCAATGCAGGCGCCCTTGCGGTGTGGTTCAAGTGTGCCTTTGTTGTAGGCAGAATTCTATTGGGGCCAGAAGGGGCACATTCATACACAAAAACAATCCTCAGTAGCATTTTCCTCTTTGTAAGTATGCTGCAGGTAGCACACTTAGGGCCTTATTTCGATGTCGGTCGGAAAGCCTCTGAAAGCTAGTTGGAAGCTTTCCAACCGACATGGACGGTTTACACTACAACTGCCAAATTACAATTTTGGCGGTCGGAGTGTAAACTAGGTGGGGAACCAACTCATTTTAGACAGGCTCAAGGAGCCCGACGGCCACTCGGAAGCCATTCATAATCCCTTAAGGGCGGCGTTTCCTCCGTCCGGATTATTATGTTGGTTTCCGACAGCCTTTCCATGTTGGCATTTCTGACATCAAAAAGCTGTCGGGAAGCAACTTTGGGAGCCCCAAGCAGGGCCCCGTTCTCCCCTGGCCCTCCAGCTATGGCCCTGCCTTTCACATTCCTGCACCGTGTGGCAGGCACCGTGACGTGCTTGCCACAGGGTGAAGGGATATGCAAAAACTTCCATTGTACAATGGGAGCTTGTGCTGCGGGCGGTTTGTAAAATGGAAGCTTGCAACCGCACCATGTGTTGTCGCTTTCCACTTGGGGTGTCAAGGCCACTGACGGGAGGTCGTTCGGTCAGCATCCTGAGGCCCTAAGAGGAAACAATGAGGAGAAATAAAGATATTTCTTTTCATTGCACCTCTCCTGGGAAGGTGTACCATTTTGACACATTCCCAGGCGGACCTGTCGTAGTAAATCCGGGAATGCTCTACAATCCATGGGTGGATGCGTGAGAACACCCACGTTCCACCAATGGAAGGCCTTACCAGGGCACAGCAATGTAAGACACCGACTTGCGCTGCCTTGTGTTACTCCAGATTTACCAAGCCTAGCACGGCTTGGTAAATCTCATTCTAAGGTTTGCGCCACCGTAGGTCACCTTGCGTGGTGCAACGGCAATGCAAAATCCTTATAAATTTGGTGTTGAATCTTTTTGAATGTTTACAGTAGCCTATCCAATAATGCGTACAGACTTTCTAGTACTGTGTTTAATATATTTTTAAAGTATGGCAGCCTATCTGTATACTATGTGTAATACATTTTTAAAACTGTGGCAGCCTTTCTTATAATGTGACCAATATATTTTTTAACTAATCACTTACATATTCACTCTGTTTTGTGCCAGAGGCTGTGACCTTACAGCACAATAATTATACATGTCAAGGTCCTCAGAGCACAGCCAGAATGTCCTATCAGAACAATGCATTGCTCGCAAATTAATTTAACTTGCATTCATGTTTCGTTTACAGCGTGTGCATTATATTCTGTATGCAGCTACCTCTAGGTGAAAAGCCAAAAATAGTTACATAGCATGTTTCTCTTTTTAGCTACTCTCTGACCGTGCTCTCACATTCACTGAACCCGCCCCCATTGTCCTGTGATCACTGTTCCCATCCTTTTTAAGCACTTCAAGTGCAGCACCTTGTCAGTTCCCAGAACAAGTTGGTACAATCCTGAATTACATCACAAGAGAATCAGCCCCATGCTCCACACTTGCACGCAGTAACTCACATGCCCTAAAGCAGGCCTCCAGTGCCACGAAGTCCTCACTGTAAATCTGTAGACCACAGGATGAGGCCTAACGGCTGAGGCCTAACGTAGCTGAGGAGCCAGGTTCGAACCTCAGCATTGACTCAACATCCTGTGATTCTGGCCAAATCACTGACTGGCACATGCATCAACAATGCCATTTGCGATTCCTTATTAGCGAAAAAATAAGACCCATAGGAATGAATGGGAAGGCATTCTCAATTTGCGATTCTCAATTAGAGAATCGTAAATTGTGAATGCAATTTCAAGGGTGCCAGGGTGTCAAAGGGACACCCTGTTACACCCCTGAAATCTGCATATGGGTACATTTTGCACACACACGGGGCATGTGTGTGTGTGTAAAACGGAACTTTGAAAAATGCACTTTAGTACATTTTTCAAAGTTTTTGCAAATTACCATGAAGTTCAACTTCATGGTAATTTGCTCCCCCTATTAGCGAAATCGCAATTTTTTTTTAGTTTAATGCATTGCATTTAAGGAATCTCAATTTGGGATTCCATAAATGCAATCGCATTTTAAGTAATCACAATTTAGTGATTACTTAAATTGCGATTTTTGTATTTGGGAAGATGCATCCCAAATGCAAAAATACCGGTCGCAAAGTGGCAGATTCTGCCCGTTTGCGACCGATTTTTGCTTTGTTGCATGTGGGCCTGAATCTCCCTGTGCCTACCTAAAAAAATTTATGTTTCCTTGAGTAACATAACTGGCGCTCATGTAAAGCGCTCCAATACCTATAGGTCCAGTTCGCGCAATTTAAAACTCCGAAAAAAAGCAAGAGAAACTGTTCTGTGACATATTATTTCAATTAGGGAAATTGAATAAAGGATATGAACATTTTTGGTTGATATGAAAATGCACCGAGGGTTCTGATTCATGCACACCCACACTCAAGATACGTAATAGTACTCTCGGAGCCACACACGGTCATTCTGACCTCCTCCACATGGGAGCTGCTAATTCCTGGTTCAATGCGCAGTACAAAAATCGCAAACAACAGCAGAACGAACACTTACCACAATGCAGAGGAGCGTTAGTCGTTTTTCATTTTACTCAGTTGCAGCTACACCAACTTAAGTTGTTATTCCAGGCAGTCTGAAAGAAAACAGGTTAATATTCGGTTATAAGTGGTATTTCCTATTTAATTAATAATCAAACTTTCATAATATTTTAACACCCAAAGCAAAGAACATTAATCCTCCAGCGTGATGCTTGATGTTTACTATACAAAATGTTTTTTTTATTTAGAATACCTTACAATTGATACTTCTATTTGCAGCAGGGGAAATGAAAAGCAAAAAAGGCGACGTATTCTTGCAAATCGAATTTCCGGGACAAAATGCACGGAAAAGAAACTATCATCCCTATAATTTTTTTCTGTGAAATGCGTCTAAAATAAGTTAATATTGCAAGTTATATTTATTTGAAATTGAAAAGGAAAGTGAGAGGACAAAAATAACAAATAAAAAAACAAGCCTCGGCAAAGTCAATAGGTCTCAGGTCCAAAAGGCTGTGCTATTGGGTATAATATTGCTTTTTTGATTGTTGTATACATGTGAACATGTGCCATGAGGCATGTGCAAGCATGGCTGACATTTTTTCAATGGGTCTTCTTTTAAAGAAAGCGTCGGTGACCAATGCATTAGCATGCATCAAAAGGTACACTAGTAAATGCATTATGACCAGGCGCACATATGCAATGTGACAAATGCATGTGAATCATGATATATGTGTGCACATACGTTGTGACTATATGTTGCATGTGTCACAACAGCAGTTTTGTTATTTTTCAAGTATCATTCTAAAATGGTGACTATTCATGATAGAGCAGTAACATTTAAGTAAGAACAAGATTGAAGAATGTGTGCAACATCACAAAAAAAGCAAGCAGCCTAGCAGCACATTACATCTGCGATGCCCTTGTTAAAAATAAATAAATATATATTGCACATGGGGGCTGTGTCAGGAGCAGGATAGGGAGGGTTGGAGGGGAACGTCAGAGGCATCACAGAAGAGGGAGGGAAGGATCAAGCAAAAAAATGAGCAAGAAAACGCACAATATAATTCCTCCAGCCAGAACACAATCATGCTATGTTACATGGTTTTTAAAGCACAGCATATACCCCTAATGGTGTCCTGGCATTAAAGGATCAGCAACTTTACGGCAGGGCTTGTTTAGGATCATGTTTGTTGGAAAGACAATGGGGTATATGTACAAGCCCCTATCGCCAAGGGAACAACACTCTTTAGGACGCTCATGTGGCGATAGGGGCTTCGCCTTATTTACAAGGCAGCGTTAAGCCACTTAACATGGATTGACGCTGCCTTAATTGAAAGGCCCCCTTTCTCGCTATCCTTAGCGTCGAAGGGGAAGGCAATGGGTGTTCTGTGGGCGTTCCACCGCAACACCCATTGATTCTGACGCTGCCTCCTATTTATAAGGGAGGCGTAAATAGGAGGCAGCGCCAGAATTTAGACCAGGGAAAACCTGGTCTTATCCATGCGCAACAAGATACACTTTACATTTCTCATTTTTGCTATGTTCATGTGTGCTACGTTGTGCAGCACACACGAAAACAGCAAAAGGCCAATGATTGTTTATGTACAGAAAGGTAAACCCCTTCCTGTACAAAAACAATCATTTTTTAAAAAATGCTGTTTTGTAACTTCTGTGTGTGCTAGATTAAGCAGCACACGTAGAAGTTACAAAGCGGCATTTAAGTATTGTTTATGTGCAGGAAGGAGGACCTTCCTGTTCATAAACAATCTTCCCCTGAATACAGACACCAGTTTCACTATGACGTAGGGGTGCCTGCATTGGCGCTAGGCTGCTAAACTTAGCGCCAGCGAAGGGGGAAACGCAGGGATGCACAATATTCTTGTAAATATGGTGCAGCCCTGCGTTTCAGAAGTGGCAGAGCGTGTCGTTAAGGCAAGGGGGCTAACGACATGCTCCACCACATCTTTGCACATATGCCCCTATGTTTTGTTTCTTTTTGACCTGAGAAGGGCATGAGATATTCCTGATGAAAGAGTTCTAATGTTTGGGAGTGAGATGCCTAATAGAACAACCTCCCAAATGTCAGGGTTTGAAACATAGGATTGCACTCTAGTAAAAGCAGAGTGCAGAGTACAAGTTGGACGACTGGACAGGAATTTGTGATAAAGGTAAATATGGCCAATGTGGACTAGGTGCAGAGATTTAAACACTGACCGTTATAGGGAGCCAATGCAGTGCTCTAAGATGTGAAGAGATAGATGCATTGGTCGGAAGATTCAGAGCCAGAGAGGCGGCCGTATTCTCCACAACCTGTAAGTAATAAATGAGGTAAGCCAGAATGTCCAAAGACAGAGAATTGTCATAAACAAGCTGAGAAGTAATCAGGGAATGCACAGCTGTCTTATGGGCAGGTTGCAGAAGAAAAGGAAGCACCTACCTCAGCATTCTCAATGGAGATAAAAAGATGGCAGAAACCTGACTCGCCTTTACGGAGAATGGAAATTACAGTCAACAAGAAATCTTAAATTTCTGGCAGAGTCAACAGGTACCAGGGCAAGTCTAAACTCTTTGGGCGACTAGGGCAGGGACAAAGTGAGAGACTGCCTTCCGAAGATGACGACCTTGATCATCAGACAGTAAGCAGTTTCGGTATTGTGTAATGGACAAAGTCAGAATGGGTCCTATCTAGCAGACTGTTGGTTTCCAGAAAACTGGATATCTGTTTCTTGACCACTGTGAGACTGACATACGTCTGGGCTGGATAAAACAGAGAAATAGGGAGGAAAGCCAATGAGCCAAGAGCAAACACATGAGGAAGGCAGCAAAGCCATTCATTGTTGAGCAAGGGGATGACCCAAATCCAATTATATAGTAAATGTTCTGTATCTGATACAATAGGTCTGGCTCTATAGCAGAGACCTAAAAACGATTATCATGAGTGTATGACTACTATATCAAGCCCTGCCGGCAAACACACAAAGAAGAGAAATGGAGATATAATCAGGAAACCAGAATGCCATTGACACCCAAATGGGAGCTTTGGATTAACAATCAGCACATATAATAAAAGCTGTGATATATATTCAACACATATAAATACAACCTGTGACATGACCAATGGACGAAAGCAGTAACTGTGATAATTGATTTAGAAGTTATGATTTAATCAATACAGACAAACAGAAGCTATATTATAATCAATATACACAGACACAAGTTATGTATTAAATACACACAATAGACACTATGGTAATCAAGACACAGCAACACAAGAAGCTATGATATCATCAATATATGCATACCGACGACATGATACAATCCATACTTAAAAATAAAAGCTTGGATATTATCATTCCACAATGGTTAGCCACAACATATTGTCTATTGATTACATATTAATCCTTTGAAATCATTAACTAATATCTTCCTATTGAGGTTAATAGTTTATTTTACTTAACACAACTTGACAATATCCTCGTGGTAGGTTTTGTTTTTAGCCCTGAAGAAGTCCAGCTTCCACCTGAATAAAATCAATTGCCTGACAGAATTAAGATTGATCACAATGTGAAAGAAACTGTATAGAAAATGAATTAAGCCAAGCACTTGGAGAACAGATTACCCTCTGACTCAGGGTATTTCCCTTTAAGTCACAAGCACTGAGGGGCATATTACCAACAACTAGCGATAATTTTTGTCTCTAACTTGTTTAGAGACAAAAATTATCGCCGCACATCGGCGATTTTTATCGCAGATAAACCTTGCTATTAGCAAGGTTTATCGCAAATGCGATAAAAAACGGCCGCAATGCATGAATATCGCTGAAAAGTCAGCGATATTCATGCATTATCGAGCAAATGCTCTTAGCCATGTTATCCACCTCCCATTGGATAACATGGTGAAGAACTGCTCAGGGCAGGTGTTAGCTTTTGGAGATATTCGCGCTTAGCGCGAATATCTCCAAAAGTTGGTAATAGGAGATAGCGATGTTAGCGACTGTTTCCAGTCGCTAACATCTTGGCACGCCCACTTTGCATGTCATTAGTGATAAATATCACTGACATGCAAAGCGGGGCCCAAGATGGTCGCTATCTCCTATTAGCTGTCACTAACTGTTACAAGCAATGCGCACATATACGCACTGAGACAATCAATACACACGAAGCTGTGATATGGTTAATGCACAGTAATAGGAGCTGTGATATAACCAATACACAAATAAAAACAATGATATGATCAACAGGTATACATAGACATTGACATTTAATAAGTAGAAAAAGTTAGAAGTTGTGAAATAATCAATACAGATAAACTGGACATGTGACAATCAACACAACAAAATAGAATTGAAGATATAATTAATTCACCAACATAGGAACTGTGACATAATTATGATACCGAAATTGAAGGGCTGATATAATTAATTCGCGCACACAGTTGTGATGTTATCAAAACACCTGCACATTTCTATGAATTCGGAAATGTAATTTTACAAATACCCAAAAAAAAACATTTCCAAAATACCACCAAATGAGGAGCCATTTTAGCACTTTGCCAATATAGTCTTCTCTTTTCCAAGTCTGAAGCACAAATCAACAAAGGTTAGATATCTGAAAATTAGGGCAAATGAGTCCCTGCAGAGACTGAATAACTCAATCCGTAAAAACGTGTTATTTAATCAAGGAAGTACAATAAGGGCACCTGCACCGAAATAACTACGTTTGATAGCAACACATGCTAATTCTAATCAAGCACAATTGCAGCTAAAATTATGGTTGTCAGGGGCTATCTTTTTTTTTCCAGACAGTATACAGTATTACTTTAGGCCCTGATTCACAAAGCGTTTTCTGTGAGAAGTTGTGTCTTAAGCAAGACTTAGGTGTGACTTGCTCAAGAATTTCCAGACAGAAAGCAGGCTTACTCCAGGAAAAAAGCGTTGTCAACAGTTATTTACACATTGATGTCCCTATCAACTGAGGATTGGCATCTCCTTGTCATAATAGTCATAAAGGCTTCAAACCCATATACCTATGTATGCATGTATATGGTATTGCTATGCCCTGAACCTAAACAAAAGGCAACAGAGTGCTGTACATAGTCAAAGGCAAAAATAAAGTCAACGAGGGATGGGAGTGGTAGCTGGGTTGTAGTAAGTGGCCATCACTGAAGAAGAGCACTAAGGCACCAATTTAATCTGTAATAACTTTCCCAGATGAAGTGGCTTTAAATGTTACCAATTACTTGCTACCAATGCCTATCCCACTAAGTGAAAGTTGGAAGCTGTCCAAAACGTGTCATGGCAGCAAATTATCATAAGCAAAATACTCTCTGGCAGGTATATTGTGTCCGAAAAGATCAACAAATATATCGCCCCATTGGAGTTAATTATAAAAAAGCTGACTTCTATTGACTTGGCTGCTAATAGTAACCCATGAACTGTGGAACTAGCTTATTCTCCTCAACTTGGTTAATGCTCTAGATGTTGTTGGGCAGAATGAGTGTACACTCCCTACCTTTGATGGTAGAGGTAGCTTTGCTATTAATAGTAGCCTGGAACATCTATTAGCTTATTGCTCTGCGGTCCCTTCCACCTTTTGTGATCATAACCCTATTGAGCTATTACTATTTATCGGTCCAAAGGAAAGGCTCAGGGTGGATGTCGGAGCTCCTAATCTTGAACCCTCAATTGATAGCTTGCTGCTGGTTTGGAGATTAGGGGATCCTGTCCAATTTTTTTAACACTACAATTGGAGCAAATCAGGGGGTGGTGGAACAGTGTTTAACTACAGAAGCCACTGATAGCTCTGTGGCAGATGCACATATCACAATATGTGATAGAGTTAGGATAGCCCTACTAAAACCTGCACAAGGGGCAGGCAGGCCGGGCGGGGGAGGGGCAGGGAGGGGAGTGATAAACACCGGAATAAGGATGATTACAGGTAAATAAACAATTAAATTAATAAAACAAATTTCGTTCCGTGCCCTGCATCGCAAAATGCAATGCAGGGCGCGCTACGAAATTCGTTTTATTAATTTAATTGTTTACTTGCCTGTAATCATCCATATTCCTGTGTTTATCACTACCCACAGTGCCCCTCCCCCGCCCGCCTGCCCCACCGCAACTCCCTCCACGGGCCACGGCTGCCTAGCCTTAGTATTACAAATGAATAAGCAATATAAAGAAACGACTTCCAAAAGAAGGCCTGAAGTAATTGTGAACCAATGGGAGATGTTAGTACAAGCATCACTGACAAATATTAGTAGATCTTTTTGGCTTCCCATATATGAGCTGAAGTGGAAAAAGAGGCCACTTAGGGCCAGATGTAGGTAAATTTTATTTTACCACCTCTTAAATACCGCATCATACCGACTCGGTATTTAAGAAGTGGTAAAATAAAAGTACCGAGATGTAGGTAAATACAGATGTGCATTTACCGATTCGGAAACAATCGGTATTTACCGATGCGGTAAATACCGACCGGTAAATGCCCATGCATTCCTATGGGCTTTGAAGCCCATAGGAAGGATTGGGCATTTACCGGACGGTATTTACCGCATCGGTAAATACCGATTGACACAAGGGTACAGGGGGTGTCACTTTGACACCCTCTGGCACCCCCAAAAGAGGCTCGGGTGCCATGTGGCAGGCATACCTGCCCTAAGGGCAGGTCTGCCTGTCATATGGCATAGGTGTGCATGCACACATGTGCAAGCACACCAGAATCGGTATTTTACCATCAAATAGTATTTGATGGTAAAATACCGATTTTTTAATGCTTGTGGGACTCAGAAGAGTCCCACCTACATATCAATTTTCCCTATTCCGTAAAAATACCGACTCGGTATTTTACATAATCGGTAAATTTACCGATAGGTAAATTTACCGAGTCTGTAAAATACAGGGCCCTACATCTCAAATTGCATTTACCGGTCGGTAACGGCGAATTCGGCCGTTACCGACCGGTAAATGCCTACCTACATCTGGCCCTTAGTATTATTGCATGCTATATCCGCTCAGAAATATGGAAGTAGCACTTTAGCAAAATATATGCTCCACCCCTAATTTCTGATATCTTTGACATTAACTCCCGCCTTTTCAAACAGTTTCAGGTAACCTTAACGGAAGTAGAAGAAACTATTAATCCAAGTGTGGGAGGGAAAGCGCCAGGACCAGATGGTGTCTCCATAGATCTGATTACCAGTAACACTATTTTTTGGGCACCACTTCTAACACATGTTTTTATTAACCTTGCATATTTCCACTACCTGCATCATGGGGAACATCAATTATTGAACCCATTTTCAAGAAAAATGATAGATCAGCCCTAACGTGTTATTGCTCCAATCTCTTTAATTGATACCAATGTTAACATTTTGGGGAGGACAATCTAACATAGGATTAGAGAATGGGCTGATGAGTCTGTGTTATACCCTTGTCAATGTAGGTTCAGGTGCAAGTGGGTACAAATGAGCAGTATCTCAATATGAACTTGGTTCTTGGAAAGTACACAGTAGCTAAAAAATCGCCTCTCTATCCGTGGTCTTTCCTTAGTGACCGAGGCATGGATACTGTTTTAGTTCAGTTTTTGGCAGCATGCATACTGTTTTAGTTCAGTTTTTGCCATATTTACATCGTGATATGAGGGCAAGGGCACACATTAGTAAGCAAGGGGACGTATCTGGAGACATAACTCTACATCGAGGGGTAAGACAAGGGTGCGTACAGGCTCCTCTTTTATTTATTCATTATATTAATGGACTCCATTTGATTTTAAAGCCGTTAACCCTACATTTATCAAAAATAAAGGGTAAGCCACTACCAACATTAGAAAATGCTGATGTCGCAGTGCTCATGGCACGCACCCTGAGGGCACTGCGAAAATTAGTGCATGCTTTTCTGGATTTCATGGGTTCACTTGACCTGCAGACAAACTTTGCCAAATCACATATTATGTCTTGCGGACTGAAGGCTATTCCCATGATTAACATGATGATCAGCTCTCAGCATTTGAGCCACACTTGCACTTTTATTTATTTTGGTGTGATCTTTTCGGCTCGAGGTACTTGGTCAGCCAATACCACACACCTCACCATAAAATTTGCTTCGGCCAATGGTTCTTTGTGTAGCCTGCTCCAACTTGTGGGGGTGGCTCTCTCAAGCCACCCTTGAAAATAGATCAGGCGCAATGCATACCGATTGCTATGTACGGCACCGCGAGGTTTCGGGATTTTTAACTTACAAGGCTATACTGTGCGAGGAAAATAGATTCTGTAGAAAACCTTTGTCTGGTTCCATTTCTGCCTCGCACTATATTTGTCATAGAGAGCTTAGCTTTCCGTATTTAGCTGATTGTCGTAAGTCCCTGTTCTACTGTGGCTCGCAATTTGGAGGAACGCTGAGGTTGGTCTACAAAGGATATTATAATGGATTGATTTTCGCTGGAAAAGTGTTTACTTATTCTGTGGTTGGCCTGTGTGAAAGCTGTATATTGTAAAATTGGGATGGAATCTGCTGTCACAGAACCATCGTCTTGCACTGACATAGACAAAAAATAGTAGCACATGCACTTAATGCCCATGATCAATCTCAGCGTAGGGGGGATATGTCGACAAAAACGAACACGTCTGGCTGGATACATAGGCCTATGTGAACTTAACTGTTAAACTGATTATTCTTGTTATGCGCAAAGTACATGGGAATGATCTATGCTGTTTTATTTCCGGTCAGAGACGATGAAATAGCTGTACTCATAATCTAGAGGCTGTATTATGTCCCTCTAATAATGTATGAGGCCAATCAATGCTTCATTTTACTTTTTTTGCAAATTCTATGTATAAATAAACGAGGTTGTTTTTAATTCCAGTTTTAAATAGATATTCTAGTGGTATTTGTCAATGTAGGCCCACTCTCAAACTGCTGAAGACTGTACCGAATGCTGAAATTGTCCTGTACGTTGGGGCCTTTTTAAAATCTACTGTGTGCTCGTAGGTCTATGCTGTCTTAAAAGTATTTTAACACATACCTTTCAATTTTATAATAATTCTTTTTGATGTAATATTATGATTTAATGGACGTTTGCGTACTTCTGAATAAAATGTTATTATGATGATGAGCACAAGGAATGTATACAAATAAAAACAGACAAATTCATGAGGTGGCGATTTACAAAGCATACTTAAATCTCGCGCAGAGGAGATTTATATCTAAAACAGATTGACTTTATATACCGACGCCGAAAGTCCAGAATCGGATTTGGGCAAATTGGCAATACATGAAATAATTTTGCTCATCTCCATCCCACAAATCACAGATCCCTGTTGTATTTTCCCAATTATTCCATTCAGATGTATATACTTTTAATGGGAGGATCCCTAACCACAATAAAAGAATACAGCGCCGCACCCTGTGTTCTAGTGAAAAGCGTATGTATTGTTGCTGGGATTTATGTTCTATACTTTCTTATATAATTTTGCATAACAGAAAGGATGTCAATATTTGTCAGTGTGTGCTACACTGGGAAACTTCCTCAGACATGACATGGACTATCTGAAGGAATATGTTTTTACAATTCAAGGCTGAAAGTTAAAGACCTACCTCAAACTCAACCCTACAAAACATATTTTGTGATCATAGCCAGTGACACCAAATAACAACATGTGAAAGGTTAGCGCTGACCAATGCCCAGTTACTCACTGGTAATATCCATTACTCTGAGTCCTGGTCTCCCCGTCCCATTCCTTAACAGTGAGCAGCTAGTCTGCTCTACAGAAACCTATTACCTAGCTGAGCTTTTGCACTTCCCCCAACATGGCGTCACCATCACGTGACAATAAAGGGGGAAGTGCCGCAGAGAAACATCCTGAGAATGACAAAGAAAACAATCCCAGAAATCAAAACAATCACGCCAAAACAACAATGCAACCCAGGGCGGGAGGGAAGGGCTCAGAAATGGGACGGGGAGACCAGGACTCGGTGTAATGAATATTACCGGTGAGTAACCGGGCATTACCTCCTCGTCCTGTCTCCCCGTCCCATTCCTTAACAGTGAGCCCATATCCAAGAACACGGTGATTGTAAGAAAAAACAGACCAAAAAGTGCGAGAAAAACAGGTCCATTCAATCAACAGAAAAGAGTACACATTACAAACCATGTACCGCAGACAGGATATGAGCGCCAAAAGCGGCAGAGGCCGCCATCCCCAACTGAAGACGATAATGTGAAACAAACGTATGGGGAGCAGCCCACGTGGCAGCATTACAAATGTCCCTCAAGGAGGCCCCTTAGAACATGGCCTAGGATGAGGAAACGCCCCTGGTCGACCTACCCTGAACAGAAGAGGGGAGAGGACAGTGGGCAGAATCGTAGGCAGAAACCACAGCGCCCTTGACCCAACAAGTCAAGGTGGACAAAGAAGGACAAAAAACATGGAGAACAATATCCTCCTGACAGTGAAAAGAAGACAACACCTTAGGCAGAAAAAACTGACTGGGACGGAGAATGACCTTGTCAGTGCAGAAGCGCAAAAAGGGGGGAGAAGCCATCAAAGCCCCAATCTCACCAACCCGCTGCCCAGAAGTAACTGCCACCAGGAAGAGAACCTTAGCAGAGAGGAACTTCAGAGGCACGGAGTCCAAGGGCTCGAAAAGGGGGCCCGTCAAGGCCTGGAGAACCAAGGGAAGATCCCAGGCAGGTACAGGAGAGCGAGAAACAGGAAGCTGAAGCAAAAAACCTCCGCCGAAGGCGAGCCACCAACTAAAGGCAAGAATGGCAGCCCACTGCGCACGCAGGGAAGAAACCGCAAGCCCCAAGACGAAACCATCCCGCAAGAAGTCCAACACCCTCATAGCCTAACAGGAGGCAGAAGAGAGACCCCTCCCAAGACACCAGGAGGAGAAATTCTTCCAATGACGGGCACAGGACTTCAAGGTGGAAGGGCGCCGAGACATCTGGAGACACCGGGCAACTTCTACCGAGCAACCCTGACCCAGCAAACTCAACCTCTCAAGTGCCAAACTCCCAGCCGGAGGCGGCGCAGGGAGGCAATCCCGAGAAGAGGAGCCAGCAGAGGGGAGGGACACAGGGGAAATCTCCAATGGGGTCAAACAGACAAGGTCAGCAGCAAGCGAAACCAAGACTGACAAGATCACTCCGGCACAACCAGGAGAACCTCCGCCCGGTCCAACCGAATCTTCCGGAGGACCCGCGGAATCAAGGCAAACGGAGGGAATACAAACATCAGCCGCGGAGACCGCGGAACCGAGAAAGCATCAGTCGCCCACGCCAACCGGGAGAGAACGAGGCTGCAAAACCGAGGAAGAAGGGCAGAATCCACCGAGGCAAAGAGATCCAGCCAAGGACGGCGGAACCTGAGGACAATCTGATCTAACAGATCCAGGGACAGACACAGAGACACCGAGGAGGGGAACACCCTGCTCAAAGAGTCCGCAGGCCCATTCTCCTTCCCCGGAAGATAGACTGCCAAAGCCCGATCTTCTGGGAGAGAAGAAACAGAGACCGACACATTCCCCCTTGCCGATTGATATAAGCCCGAACCACCTGGTTGTCGGTCTGCACCGAGACAGCCTGACCCCGAAGGAGAGGAGTAAACCACTAAAGCGCCAACCAAACCACCCTCAACTCCTTCCAAGGTATCAGAGCCTCGTAGTCCAGGGAGGCAGGATCCCGGTGTTACAGGACATGATGCAAAAGGGGATATAGATGCAGCCTGGGCCAAGGAACGAGATGCAAAGTGGACGCCATCTCCCCCTGACTCCGCAACCAGAGACGGGCGGACACCTGGGACTGGGACGAAAGCCAAGAAAGGTGACGAAACAAAGTCAACTGGCGCTCCTGGGAGAGGAACACCATGCCCAGATCCATGTGGAAGAGAGCCCCCAGGAACTTCAGGGACTGGGAGGGCACCAGGGAGGACTTCTGATGGTTGATGAGGAACCCAAAGGAAATCAGAAGAAGACACACCTGGTCCACATCCGACAGAGCCTGAGAAAAAGGAGAAACAATCAACCAGTCATCCCGATATGGAAAAACCTGCAGCCCCTAGGAATGAAGAATACCCGCCAGAGGGGCCAAGAGCTTCATGAAAATCCTGGGTGCAGAGGAAAGGCCGAAGGGGAGCACCCGGAACTGGTAGTGACAGGAACCCACAGCAAACCGGAGAAACTTCTGGTCCGCCGGATGTAGAGGGACGTGCAGATACGCATCCATCAGATCCAGGGACGCCAGGAAGCCCCCCGGAAGCACCAGAGGCAGGATGGAATGCAGAGTCACCATCTTGAACGGACGATGGAGAACAAAGCGATTGACCCTCTTCATATCTAAAACAGGACGCAGATCCGATGTGTCCTTCTTGGAGACAAGAAAAACCCTCGCCCCTTTCCAGAGTAGGAACCTCCACAATAGCCCTCTTCTCAAAGAGGAAGCGCACACCTGCCAACAAGGCCTCCCGCCGCAGATGAAGACAGGGCAGGGGAGTCAGAAGGAAGAGCGGAGGAGGAGGAGAGGAAAACTCCAACCGGCAACCCTCTAAAACGGATTGAATTGCCCAGGCATCCAGAACCGACAACCACTGGGGCAGGAAGGACTGGAGGCGACCACCAACTGGCAAAGGCAGATAGTCATTGGGAAGAGGGAGAGGGGGCGGCAGCAACACTTGCAGGGGCCCGGGCTTTGGCACCACCAGGGCCCCCCGGCCACGACCCCTGCCTCGAAAGGGCTGCGAAGCGCCCCGAGCAGGAGGCCCAAAAGTGCGACGGTAGCCAAATCCACGCCCACGAGAAGGAGGGCGGACCGGAGCCACCAGCTTGCGGTTCTCTGCCGATTGCTTGACCATCTCCTCAAGTTGAGGACCGAACACCTTGGAACCCCCAAAGGGCAACTTAAGGAGGACGGACTTCTGGGAAGACTCAGCCTTCCAGGAACGTATCCAGATGTGTCGGCGAGCAGCAATCAAAGCACCAGAAGCAGCCACCGCGGCACTCAAATTGACAAAGGAAAGATTTGACAAATATCGCACCTGCAACTCCATCATGGACAAAAGAGGTGTGGCATCCTCACCTTCTTGCAACAGAGGGCACAGGGAATGAAAATCCTTGAGGAGGGACTGGACCATGTAATTTGAATAGGCAGTAGCGCGGACAGAAAAATTGGAAGCAGCATAAGAAATCTTCACCGCCCCCTCAACACGCTTATCCACAGCATCAGCAGGAAGGGCGTCATCCGAGAGGACTAAACCTTGAGAGGAAAGACCAGCCATCAAGTTGTCAACCTTCACAGCCTGAGGAAACTCAGCAGAAAAACCCTCCAGAGGGTAACGCTTGGCCAAGAAGCGAGGGAAGGCGGACTTATCCACCTCCTTTCACTCATGTTCCAGCACCTTGCGCACAGCCCAGTGCAATGGAAAAGAGTCAGCAGCTGGCTGGTGATATTGCGTAAAGTAGTCATCCTCCAGAACATCAGCAACAGGAGGAGAAAAACTCAAATTGTCCCGTACATGGGCGTACAGGCCAGAGAGCTGGGCACCCTGAACAATGCACCCCGGACACCCTCATCCTCCTCAGGACCCATCTCATTCTCAGGAGCAGGCTGCGGATCCACAGAACCACGAGGCACCTTGGGAGGAGGCCCAGCCGCGTCCCTAGCCAGGAATGCAGCAGCCACCGCCTCATTAATTAAAAGGCGCAGGGCATCAAGAGGAGCAGCAGAGGAAGAGGCATCAGAAGCCATGACTGCAAACAAACAATGTCCCAAGAACCAAAACAGGCACTCACAGAAGACAAATGCATGCAACCAAAGACCCCCTTAAGGAGCAACGAAGTCCCGAGGACCTGAACTCCCGTGGGACCAGAAAAAAAGGGTCGGGCCCATAAAACACAGCCGGCCGCCCGAAATTTGCCCCCAGAACCAGCATCACCACATGCGCCGCCAAGAAAACACCTCCACAACCCCCGCCCGCTAATGCAGGGTGTCCCGGGATCAGGCAAAACAGGGAAAAGCCGCTAAAGCAGGCCGCGACCCAAAGGTGAGTAAAACCGGACGAAAAACAGCCGCTAGAGCGAACCGCACAATCCAGGCACATGTAGGCAGCAAAAGGGGCAGAAAGAATCAAACAAGAAAAGAGGCGGCCGCTAAAGCAGGCCGCCGCAACTGAATACAAAAAAGAAAAGGGAACACTCACATGAAAGTAAAACCACAGCACAGCTAGGCACCAAGGACTGCAACGCAGGAAAAAAAGACCAGGATGTTTCTTTGCGGCACTTCCCTCTTTATTGTCACGTGATGGTGGCGCCATGTTGGGGAAAGTGCAAAAGCTCAGCTAGGTAATAGGTTTCTGTAGAGCAGACTAGCTGCTCACTGTTAAGTAATGGGACGGGGAGACAGGACGAGGAGGTAATGAACCTTGATGACTTAACTTCGCATCTCAATGACACCAACATCAGTTTCAGGACTCATTCTGCAATTAATAAGGAAAACTGCCTCGCACAAGCTAAATGCTGTCCAAAGTAAGTACCTTCCTACTGAATATGATGCTGTCCTATCTAAGTGAAAGGTTAGCTTGGATAGTTGGAATGTCTCAGTTCTACCTGACTGCCCCTTGAAGGGTATCACCAAGGCTGCCACATGCTCTAACAAATGTCTTCAGAAGTTTGACAGAGTCATATAACCCTCAGAGCTACTAGCTCACACTCCCTGCCTGCATCACATTAATGTTTAGCTGTGTCATCTGCAAGTCCTCTGGAGTTTCATTCAACACTCACTGTAGTAACTTCACCAGGCCTTTCACAATATTCAAAGGAACTGGAACAATATGCACACCCCCTTTCTTACTGCCACAACAATGTATTGCATTTGAAGAGAACCCCTGCCAGCCCGTTTTTCAACCTTTGTGTGCTGTCAAATGTTCTAATGTAAGCCTCATTTCCCATCTCTTGCCTTTTCTGTTCACTCCTTTCTGTCCCTCTTGTCCCCATTGCATAAATGTAAACTTCTTCTTCTGCAAAGTGTTTCTTTCCTTTGTAGGTAGTTTGATTCTATGTAAATTCAGTGCCTAGATGACTTTTTCTAAAAACCCCAGGCCTCAATCAGTCCACCCACACAAATCTCTGAGCGGAATGCCAAGGGCTATGAATAAGGTCCATATGTCCTTCTAAACATCCACAGTGGCCATGACTGCTGCTAGGACAGTTGTACCGTACAGCTTTTGGAACTTATAGCTAGAGTTAGTAGGCTCCAAATAGTATAGAGCAGGGCACTACAGAAGATCAAGAGATTCTGAGGACCAGGGAGTCAAGTCAGGAGAATAGCTTTCTTCGGGCAAAAGGTGAGGAGCGTCCTTCAGTAAGACAAGACAAGGACTGAAGCTGAGGAATTCCGAAACCAATCCATAGCATTACAAATGTTGTTCCCAATGTGCTACTTTAGACGCTGTTTCCATCATTGAAAAGAAAAACAGAAAAGGGCTCCAGAGGCTCCGGTGATAGTGATTTCTTCTAAGTACCTAGAAAACAAAGAAATGGAATATATAGGCAATTAAAATCTCTCTTTCATATCATGCCACTCTGTGAAGAGCTGAGCTGGGTGCTCAGCTCTTGTTCTCCTCCTTGTATAAGCCATTGTGAGCAGATAAGATGTCTCTCTCTAGAAGGCAATCTATAATTTGATTTTGATCCAGGAATTGGCTTGGCCTTTTGTTTTATTGGCAGTGACTTCATAAACACGTTTAGCCTGCTAAAACTTTCTAATAAAATACAGTTCATTATGTCTACACATAGTAGAGCTATATAACTTGGAAAAATGGACGGTCTACCTAGCATTAAAAATTTATAAATGAATGCTAGTTTTATTATGCAAGATGCACGAGTCATGGTGCACGAGTGACCATACCATCATGACAAGCAAAATCCACCTGGAGACAGTTTCAGGCAGTGAGCATCAATATTTTCCCCACGTATCACTACATACAAATATGATCATGTAGTGTTACCTCTGTAAATGCTTAGTCAGAGAAGGTTATTAATAATTCACATCTTTCAGCTAGAGCCTGATTATCTGCCAAACGCCAAACTATACAATTCTGATGTTAAACAATGGATTTCTGAAGAGAAGCCGTCTGAAGCCTTACCAGAATGTTCTGGCAGAGTTTGAAAAAAATAAACAGGGAATCAGAAAGTTAGGAACTGGGTGGTATAGATTTTGGAACATCTGTGAAAGCTGGGACCTGTACTCCTCACTGATATGGTTGATAGTTCTTGTTATGCAGCATGAGAGGTAAAGAGAAAACTCCTTTCACTAGCTCTAAATTTCAAAGTATTCAAACTACTAAGTAAGAAATCAGGTCGACAACTAAATTCAGGTTAATTTGTTTACTTCAAATTCTGAAACAGATGAATAGACACCAATCTAAGTATTATGGTGTAGAATTACAGTGTAAATAGGAGGACGCCGAATCCCCGGAAGCGATTCACTCTATATAACAAAAAGAAGACAACTAACTTGATCACTGCAACATGTTCTCAGTGGGCAAAAATGCATGTTGAATCGTATCACAATTTCATGCAAAAGGCCCTACCAATCCCTAACGGCACCCTACTCTACCTTAAAGTGGCAATCCCAACTTAAAGCAAGCTTCAGTAGAGACGGGATAAGGCGTCAGTTGTTAGAGCCCTCCTACGAAGGGGTCATGTAGCGTAAAGCCACAAAGCCAAAGATGAGGTCTGTACCACAGCAAAAGCATCTGTTCCTAACTACGTTACAACATAAGCAATCGCTAAATTAAGGCACCTCCCACAGTGTTACTGGTATTTTTCCATTTTTCCATTATTCTGGCATCCTCCTGTTTCCATTCTCCACCCACATGTTCACACGTTGGGGGCCATATCCTTCTCCCTCTCCCACGAGAACTCGCCCCCCATCTGTTATCGCATTTCTTCTTCTCAGGCCACTCTGTCTACTAGGAACAATAACTATTTCTCTCAACTAATGAAGCTGTGTCCACCTGCAGTGGGAACACAAGATACATGCAACATACCAGAGTGCAAGCAAATGCAAATTCAAATGTTAGTTGAAAAGTACATTGAGAAAGTATTTCAGGCCTACAGTTAGGCTAAATTAACAACACACAAATTACATTATGTGCAGCCCTCTGCAAGCAAATAAGCCATACTTTCAGCATATACTTCAACAGTTGTAAATGGTAAATCTTAAAATATTAGTGCCATGAGTGTAATATTAAACAAATCAGTAAACAAATGTAGTTTGTTATTCCCTTACATAATATTAATGCACATTTTTGTCAGTTACAGCTCTAAGCACACAAGAAATTTGATTTATTCATGATTACTTAAACATCATATATTTCTCTTTTTTCTTATCATACATTAGTCACACAGACTGTATGTGAGTGCATACTAACCGTGATTATAACACACTCCTACTGTCATTTCAAAAAGGAGAGGTCCAAACTAGTCTCCTCCACATCACAGGCACGTGGCAACAGACTCCATACCATGGCAGACTTGAAAAAGGGACCAAAAGCTGTAGTGAAGTGTGGCCTGAACCAGGTGATAACTTGGAGATACGCATCCCAATTAGGGTTTAATTTCCTGAACAATGGTGAAACTAACGACCACTTTATGATCAGCAGTTTACCTCCTCCCCCAGCGAAGACTGGCGAACGCAGTTTCCTTGAGTGTTTGAACTAACCGGGTACATTCCATGTTCTCTTTATACACACGTTCCTTGCTGCTGTTTAGGACCATAATGCTCACAGACATCTGGAAATGTATGTGAAACATTGTGCTTTTGTTTCAGGAAAATTGAAGTAAGGAAGCATTCCCTTTTCTAATTAGATCACAAAATGTTCCATAGTCAATGAGGCTTCAGCCCAGACAGTCAATGTAGCCAATCCTTGTACTGAAGTAAAAGGAAAGGAGCCAGTACAGGTGAAGTCACTTCAAAGTCACCTTATGTTACCCAATAATAAGGCTCACGTTTGCTGTACAATCTTCAAGTATTTAACCCAACACTCTTTTTTAGCAAGTATATTAGTTTTTTAAATAAAAATAAATATTATAACAATGGCGTTGGACCTGACATCTTAGGTGTGTTTTTCTCCTAACTTTCTGTATTCAATCCTCCTTTTTTTGCTAACTTCATTTATTTTTTCTGGCCTTAGGGCTCTGCACACTTTGCCACTGCTAACAGGTGCTTAAGTGCTTGTGCTCTCTCCTTTAAACATGGTAATATTGGCTTCCACCAAACTGTCTCATACATCCCACTGCATCCCGTGACTGCAGTTTTAAGCTGTCATTTCAGCCTGGCACGATAAATCTTTTTACAGGCCTATACTTTCTTCTATTTATAAAGTAGGACATGTGCTTTTGACTTTCATATGTCAATAATAGGGAAAAGCTCTTATATATATTTTTCACTAATACAAGGTCTGAATTCCACTTAGGTTAACATTGGGTTTCCCTATCACAATTAATGAGTGATACATTTCAATAAGGAGCAGGTAGGAATATCCAGGATGGTCTCTAAAGAATTGTAATTTAAAACCCACTATATTTTCATTTATTTATTGGGAGTTGTATATAGCTGGAGCTCGACCCGAATGTATCAGAGCGCTTTACATGAGCACCAGTTGCATTAGAGACAGATACATTCATTTTGTTAAGCACAGAGAGATTAAGTGATTTGCGGAGAACTACAGGTTATTGATCTTCCCTGCTGAGACTCAAACACAGGTCCACAGCTTCGAAGTCGACCACTCTAGCCATTAGACCAAATCCTCTCCAGGAGACAAGCACGGGCCAGGGGTGGGGAGCAAGAAATTCCAGACACTTCTGAAGGGGTAGAAGCTTGTCCCACTTCAAAGTGGGCACCAGGTATACATAGAGGCTCCTCAGACTCAACTCTTCTGCAAACTTCTGGATCTGTGGAGGACTCAGAAGAATGACTGTTGTGCTGCTGAAAGAAGCTGCCTGAGTGAACTGGGACGGGACCTGCATCTTGAGGCACAGCCGGGAGCAGGGACAGACAGCTCTTTCTTTTAATCAGCTCTTTCTTTTAATCTGCACTGAAATACTCTGTTTGTTTTTAAATCGCCGTTTCTGCACCACCCTCGCTACTCAGCAGATTGCTTGCTGACGTAGGCAAGGTTTCCCTGCTGACACGACGGGATTGGCCTGTCACCAGGACACGCCCACTAGCGTAGCCACGTCCCCTTGGACTTAAAACGTGCGCTGATCACGAGCGCCGCGTTTGTTTAGCTGACAGCTCTTGAGGCACAGCCGGGAGCAGGGACAGACAGCTCTTTCTTTTAATCTGCACTGAAATACTCTGTTTGTTTTTAAATCGCCGTTTCTGCACCACCCTCGCTACTCAGCAGATTGCTTGCTGACGTAGGCAAGGTTTCCCTGCTGACACGACGGGATTGGCCTGTCGCCAGGACACGCCCACTAGCGTAGCCACGCCCCCTTGGACTTAAAACGCGCGCTGATCACGAGCGCCGCGTTTGTTTAGCTAACAGCTCTTGAGGCACAGCCGGGAGCAGGGACAGACAGCTCTTTCTTTTAATCTGCACTGAAATACTCTGTTTGTTTTTAAATCGCCGTTTCTGCACCACCCTCGCTACTCAGCAGATTGCTTGCTGACGTAGGCAAGGTTTCCCTGCTGACACGACGGGATTGGCCTGTCGCCAGGACACGCCCACTAGCGTAGCCACGCCCCCTTGGACTTAAAACGCGCGCTGATCACGAGCGCTGCGTTTGTTTAGCTGACAGCTCTTGAGGCACAGCCGGGAGCAGGGACAGACAGCTCTTTCTTTTAATCTGCACTGAAATACTCTGTTTGTTTTTAAATCGCCGTTTCTGCACCACCCTCGCTACTCAGCAGATTGCTTGCTGACGTAGGCAAGGTTTCCCTGCTGACAAGACGGGATTGGCCTGTCGCCAGGACACGCCCACTAGCGTAGCCACGCCCCCTTGGACCCCTCCCTCTTCTGCTACAAAGCATGTGCCCCCACCGGAAGTGCAGCGGACGAGCGCAGCGGGCGCGACGATTGAGCGCCGAAGGCGCGCTTAAGGCAAGCTCGTCTGCGCTCGTCCGCGCCGAGGCCGGGCCCAGGGCACCTCCCCCTACCCGCTGCACACCAGCCCATGACACGCTCAGATATAGCAGGGAAACACTCATGCTACTGAATGCACAGGCAGATAAATTTGAATGCCCACGATTAGTCCCTCACGCAGTATATCAGGACGACAAAGCTTGCTCTCACTGCAAAGTTCGGCTCCCACACATTAATCCCCTCCCCCCCAAATCAATCCCGATGCCTTATCCAAGACCTGACAACATCACGACCATTTCCCCATCAGCCCAAGCAGGAGTTAAGCGCAGCACCAAAGGGAAACTAATCAACGGACTTTTAAATGTCCGTTCCCTTCCAAAACACGCTACCGAAATACAGCTTCTGATTGAGACTAATAAACTCGACATCCTGTTCCTAACCGAGACATGGATGGCTGAAGGAATAGAATCAGAGCTAGGCCTTGCATGCCCAGACGGGTTCAAGATCATTCAGAAACCCAGACACTCAGGTCGAGGAGGAGGTTTGGGGATCATTTTTAAGGAACATCTTAACATCACTACCCTGGACATTGACACCATCTCCTGTGTAGAAATCCTCGGGATTTCCATAAAACATGATTTTGAACACTGCCTCACGGCCCTTGTATGTTACAGGTCTCCGGGGCACTTCAACGCCTCACAACAGCAGGAGCTAATCATGGTCATAAATAATATGTCAATCTCCCACAACAGGCTGCTGATACTGGGCGATTTTAATATATGGGACAATGACCAACTACGTGCAGCCTTGCACAATATTACTCAATCCTGCCACAATCTAGGGCTGAAACAGTGGATAAACACCCCCACACATATACTAGGAAACACTCTAGATTTAATTTTTGCGGCAGAAGACCTACTGACCCTAGACACTATCCTTCCAGTAGATTGGTCAGATCACTACCTCATCAGGTTCAAATCCCACATCCCGTCCCATACAGGAGCCACGAGATCGCAAGTCAAAACCTTCTTAGGTCGGGACTGGAAGAACCTGTTGAAGAGAAAAGAGGAGGGAAAGTTTGACCAGGTTGGGGCCTCGTTCAAAATAGAGAATGATATCACCGCAAACTATCTTTCCTCTTGTCACGAAACTATAAAAAAACTCGACGCCGTCATCCCGCTGAAAACAATCACAAAAAGGGGAAAACCCTCCGCCCCCTGGTACACGGAGAAACTGAGAGAACTAAAAAACACCTGTAAAAAGGCGGAGAAGCTCTGGAGGAAATACTACTCGGACCAGGAGAAAGTACGATGGAGGCTCACTATCTCACAATACAAGAAGGAAATAATCACAGCCAAATCCAACTATTTTTCTGAAGTAATCCTCAAAAGCTCTAATAAATCCCGGGATACATTCAGGCTCATCAAAGACCTCTCCCACCCCGCCTGTGCTAATAGCCAAATCAAGCCCTCACAAGAACTCTGTGACGACCTAGCAGTGTTCTTCCAAGACAAAATCAGCAAAATTGTAGAGGGAATGAATAGCAATCCTATCTACCCAATGCAAGACAACAGCATCCAAGCGAACAAAGACGAGAAGGTGGAACCCGATACGTACCCTTCAAATGCCACCCTGGAAAATTTTATGATTCCGTCGGAACAGGAATTCTTCACAACAGCCCTCAATACAGCTTCAGGCTCTCCTCTAGACCCTCTTCCCCATAGAATAGCCAAGAAATTCGAGGAGGATATTTTACCAGCTCTGCATCAATTATGTAACCAATCTCTGCACACGGGCTCCGTTCCCAAAGACTGGAAACTAGCGATCGTCACCCCGCTATTAAAAAAACCTAATCTGGACTCAAACTGCCAAAAGAACTACCGACCCATATCCCTTTTACCATATCCTATAAAGATCATAGAGAGATGGGTCAGCAGATCTCTAGCCCTCTTCCTAGAAACCAATAACATCCTGGAAGAGGAGCAGTTTGGCTTCAGACCAGTTCATGGAACGGAGTCAGCCCTGCTGACAGTTATGGATGACCTACGAATGAGGGCGGACAGGGGAGAAGCAGCAACTCTGATTCTGCTTGACCTGTCCGCCGCGTTCGATACGGTGAACCACGGCATCCTAATAGAAAGACTAAGGAACATCGGAGTTAAAGGGATCGCGCTCGACTGGTTCCGCTCTTACTTGACGGACAGGTGGCAGGCAGTTTCTATCCCTCCCTATCAATCCGAGTTCATGAAAGTCCCGCACGGAGTCCCACAGGGGTCTGCTATTAGCCCTATACTTTTTAATATTTATATGCAACCCCTGATGCGGATCATCAAAAGCCATGGCATCAGCGTAACAAACTACGCAGATGACACCCAGCTGATAATCTCGCTGGATGGAGCTCGAGCAAACTCAATGGAAACTTTCCACACCTGTATGCTGGACATGTCTCTCTGGCTCAGTCAGAACGCACTAAAGTTCAACAGTGAGAAAACTGAAATACTGCACTGCACAGTAGGAAAAATCCCCAAAAATCTATCGCCAGATTTCTGGCCTCAGTCGCTAGGGGACTCTCCCACCCCAGTGAGCTCTGTAAAAAATCTTGGAGTCACTATCAATAACAAACTAAGCTTAGAGACCAACGTTAATAGGCAGGTTAGCTGCTGTTTTGCCCTATTAAGAGGACTCCGAAGACTGCTACCTCTCCTGCCCCCGCAGACCAGAGCCGACATAGTCAGGAGCACCATCCTCAGCCGCCTGGATTACTGCAATGCTCTCTTGCTGGAATCCCCTGCCTATCTCATCTCCGGACTCCAGAGTGTCCAGGCAGCTGCAGCCAAACTGGCACTTTCCCGTGAGCGCAGATCTTCTACCACTCTTGCCCTGGCCGACCTACATTGGCTGCCCATACACCAAAGGATTTGCTTTAAATCCCTGTGTATTGTTTTCAGGGCAGTTCACGGGCTAGGCCCCCGACCACTCCAGAACAAAATTAAGTGGTATGAGCCCATCCGATCTCTTCGATCCTCATCCCTAAACTTCATCAGCATCCCTAGGATCAAGAAGGCCACCTGTGGAGGACGTGCTTTCAGTATAGCTGCAGCCCACCTATGGAACAACCTCCCCATCGACATCAGAAAAACTAATGATCTTCTGACCTTTCGGAAAAAGGTGAAAACTTGGCTTTTCCCAAAAAATCCTTCTAAAACCCATCACAATAAATAAATCTACCCGGTTCAGCATCTCGTCCATGCTCCTGTCCCCACAAAGCTTGTAGCTATGTACCTAAGCGCCAGGATGCACGTAGGGTTACAGAGCGCTCTACAAATGCAAAAACTAAACTTAACTAAACTACCTTGAACCCAGGACCAAGAGATTAACTCCAAGGGTTAGTTGGCTGTCCTCCTGATCAGACCCTCAAGGATGGAAAAAGCTCCAAAATCTGGGCCCTTGCACCTGGACTCTGCCTGCTGTGAGTCCTAAGCCCCAAGTGGTGCCCCTCAAGTCCTGGACCCTTGAAAGAGGGGCCGAAGGTGCTCTGCCAGTCAAGCTGTGGTCTCATCAGAACCGACGCAGCACGATGCAAGCCAGATGCGGCTCTTCGCAGCACCTCAATGGAACCGATGCAGCCTTGAGGCAAGCCCCCATCACAGCCTGCAAAGCTCATCGGAACCCCCGTTGCACAACACATCCTCAACACAGACCTTGTAGAGTCTCATTTGAACCGACACAGTGCGACGCAGCTCAACACCAGTCTGTGTCGCAGCCTTCACAGATCATCGGAACCACTGCTGTGTGACGCATCTTTATTGCAAGCCCGCATCAAAGCCCTCACTGCTCATTGGAACCACTGCTGCATGAAGCATCTTCAACACAGACCTTGCATCACTTCTTGGGACCACTGCTGCCCAGAGCAACAAGTCTCAACCAAAATATAGGGTATATTTCTCATCAGGACTAACTTGGTCCCAGTATCTGACCCACTCTCCATCGCAGTTTAACTGAATTTGTGACTTTGTCCCAGGCCAGCACCACCAGATAACTACAGTTGGTTCTACCAATATCTCTGGTTCTACTGATTTCAATATTGTTGTTTTGGTGTCAAATCATTCATTACATTTTACTCCATTTTTCTACATTCCGGTGAGATTTTACTTCTGCTATGCTTTCACTTTATTACTGTTAAAGTGCTGCATGAATGCTTTACACATTGCCTCTAAAATAAGCCTGATTGTTTTCGTGCCAAGCTACAAGAGGGTTAAGCACAGGTTAATGTGGGGGTTGCTTGTGTTTCACCATGACAAAAATTTTAGTTTCTGCGTGATTAGGGTTCCACCCCTCCCCCAACCAGTAACCCAATGTCTTACAAATGGGTTGCAGTAGTCATCTGAGCTATAATAGGAAAAATGAATATCTAAACGAATGTACATCATTTAGTGACTGTTAAATGTCAGGTTGATGAGCATTTGGGATGAACAAAAGGGCAAAATGCCTAAAGACATGTCGTCCTTCCTTGGCTTCCACCCTCATTCATGTGTCAGTGAAATTACACGGGTCATTTTGCAATAGAACAAACTTCATGACATCAGGTGTCTCCGTCTGGGGCCCATATATTATTCAATTTCTTGGGACAATTCTTTCTTCACCAGTCCACTAATCCATGCCTCTTCACTTGTCACTACCTCACTCATGGGCTATGTGCCTAAAGGCCACAATCAATCCTACCAAATCGATTGCCACTGTTTGCTCAGAGGGATCTATTTTTCCTGAAGGCTCAGTGGCCTAGTGTTAGGAGACAATGGGCAAGATACGACCATTCCATTTTGCAAAATGGAATGTACTAATGCGTCTTAGACACATTTAGCGATTTCTAATGAAATTGCAAATGAACAGCCTCATCCTTATTTATGAGGCAGGCCACAATTTGGGACCCATGGGAATGGGCGAGAACACAGGAACGGTGGCCTGCTGAGGAGAGCACCCCAACATGTCTGAGTTTGTTTCTTAAATAAAGCAACTTTTTTTCAAATGCAGATGCGTTTAAAAGAAAAATGTGAAACGGTTTCTGTTCCTTTTAAAGGGCAGGCAGTGGTCCGTGGGAAGATGGTAAGTGTAATAGAAAAATGCTTTTCCAAGCATGCAAAAGGTCGGGTAGGGGCAAGTGCCTATGCCTTCCTACACAACTATTGTGACCGCCAGCAGTCTCTCGTCTTCACTTAAGGATTACTGTACCTATACTGAATAGATTAGACCACTTCTTGGGTCCTCAAAGTGGCATTACTTGAATTGATAAGGCCACTGTGTTGCACTTTTCCCTATTACACTTACCACCTTCCCATGGTCCTAAAGAAGCGCAAATGATCTCCTCCTGAGACCACATAAAAGCACGAAACATGTCGATCCTACATATTTCTAAACAATCACTACACTTGTCTAGCTACTGAGGGCCATAATTACCCTTGAGCAGCACCCAACCCCTTGGTTTTTTAGATTTTGACAGACGGATCTCCCTTATTAAACTGATTCGCTCCAGATACCCAATAGTGATTCTTATCTTCACTTTTCACACAACACTGTACACTGACCCGCACACACCATACGGCTAGACCACCAAAAGATCTCTGACAAAGTGACCCTTGGGGGGTCCGTAGGGCATTTTAGCACCGGCCCTACAAGGAGCATCACCCCGTGATGTAGCATGACATCCTCCAGGGTGTGTGAAGGCATCAAGTAAGAGTCTTTCCAACTCCCTTTCACTTTTCTAAAATGACTTCTCTCTAATTCTACTCTCAGGAACAGTGATTCTCCTAAGCAATTTATCTACTATTCAGGAGCACGAGCCACTGGACTTATATCCTTGTCCCCCCTCTCTATCCTCAGTTTAGTCATCTCCCATAGAAAGGGGAGCATTTAGCAGTTTTCACTGCCCCTTACTGGTGACAGACATGGAAAACTGACCTGTATGTCTGCTCATCTAAATTAGGTGAGCGGACAAGGAGGTCAATCTACAATAGCCCTTTCTTTGTCAGGTCATTGGAGGGGTTTAAACATGGTGGAGACAGAGTAGTCTCGGCATTAATAAACCTAAGGTCTGCCACTTTAAATAGGGTGGGCGGACCACAGGCTTGGCGATAAGGATATTCTGTTGTGACAGAGTATCCAGAGAGGCCAGACAAAAATCAGGCCCTTAGTATTTTAGAAATAAAACGACATTTTGAAATGCTACAATTTTCCAATTAAGATTTAAAAGTCACATTTTGCAAAATTTTGTGTGTTGATTAAATAAAATATTTAATATTTGTGCATTTAATATACTCTTTGTTCCGTTTCTTTCTGTACTGTTTTGATGTTGCTTAAATACCCCGCCCCCCCAACTGCCCTGCCCCCAACCTCCCCCTCCCTCACACACCCCTTCTGGATTCCAGCAGTGATTCAGTTGGGCTTCCGGAAAGTCAAAAGGTAAGGAACCGCTGTACTAGGCCAAGCCCTAGCTGGGTTCAGACTGCCCAGAGGAAGAGGGCTGCCTTATTCTATATATAGTACGATCTGAAAAAGAGAATGAGAGGTGCCCACTAACCATTCAGTAGTAATCAACAGTGTGAGCCACTCCAAGTACATGTCATACCCTATATTCTTCGTAGCCTCTTCAGTTTAAGACATGCTATTGAAAGGCACCTTAGCCCCTTACAAAGATGCACGCCACATCGGTAAGCATATATTCTTTATTCCAGATAATACAGGCAGCAGAACGACGTACAGCCTTCACCTTCAACGCTCCTCTTCCAACTGACTTCTTGGATCACAACATTCCCTCACCATGGATACCAACACATTCCAAAGAAAGAATGTAAGAACCCAACACCCCTTCAGACTCCAACCCCACTTCACGTCAGCTCTTTTGCTGATTGCCCCAGGGCTCTACAGTGGTTCCCCTCCTGTTCAATGCTGTAATCAGTATCAGTAAATACTCTCTGATCTAAAATTTTCCTTTAAAGTTTTCTTATCACACACAAATCATCAACATCAACAAAGTTCTCTTTACTAATCAGTAGGCGTTAAGGAAATGAAACATTAGGTTCTGATGGGTGGAGACAGTCATTCAAAATGTTAATGCTTTTATGTGCAAGATATGTTTATGCGCCTAGTGCATCTCTAGACATAGTAGTATTTCAGAATGTAGTTGTTTTGAAAAATGCAGTGCCTCATTTTGGTACCTTTCAGTGTTTTTTTTTTGGGAAATATTTTTATTTGCATTTTTAAAACAGCGCAAAAATACAAAGTAAATTGAGCACAGTAGTCCTTCAACAGAAACCATTATGATTATATCACAAGTATAATTACATCTCATTCCATCAATCGCAACATGGTCTGTCAGCAAGTGCATTAGTTCCAATGCATCAGTCCGAATCAGAGCTGGAACTATCATTATCTGAGGGTGGCTCACAAATGTCCCCTCTATATTTATTCCATGCCCCCCAGATCCTACTCCATTTTTTGGGACAACCTCTATTGCAGAACACTGCCCTTTCTGAAATCATCGCTGCGTCCATATCTTGCTTCCAAGCCGCTAGCGTAGGTGACTCCATCCCGCCCCATTTCTGCGCTATATTCCTCTTTTTTTTTTCCGCAACGTAACCACCGCCCTTAATAACCAACCCGGAAACAGAATTCACTGTTTCCAGGTTGGCGAGAGCAGCGCGCACACAGAGGACGCCAGGACCGGACGCAAAAGGTATCGAAACCGAAGAAATGAGAATGCTGGAAATCGCAAGTATCTTGTAACATTTAGCCTTAATTCAAGCTCTCTCTTCCTTTAGTCCGCCTGAAGCTCGGCCATCTGACTGGAGCGCGTTAGATATACGCGCGAGGTAACAATGACTTTCCTATACGTGTTGAGAAGGGACTACGGTCTATTAGTACTATACCTGATAAACAGCACGCATGTTAAGGCACTAAACTATATTGCCTAAGATACTTTCACGTCAGAATGAGTCACGTTAGAATGAGTGACGGTGTGTATATGTGTGTTGGTTATTGAGCACAATATGAGAAGAACACGATATTTTGCACCATCACCGTATTTTGAAGAGACGAAATGACTCTATGAATTGCCCTATACTTAAAAGTATGTTGATAATACATGCATGCGTCACCAACTCTAAGCATGCTATAGCCCTCTGCATGAGTTTGGAGTTTTGAAGAGAGAGTTGACATTGCCATATGTACCTGCCGGTAAGCATGGGCGGATCTAGCGGATCTCGCGTACGCGAAATTGCGGATTTACGGATTCGCAATCCGCGAAGATCCGCGAACTCTAGCGGATTTGCGGATTTTTCCGTTTTTTGTGTTGGCGCGTGTTCGCGCCGATTTTGGGACAAGTTCGCAATTGCGAACTTACTTTTCGGCTTGCAACGGCCGCGACCATGTTGTTTCTACGTCTGGTTTATCATCACAGGTTCACAGCACCCTCTGTTTCACCACTGCCACCCTCTGGGACACCCATGCCACCCTCTAGTACATCCTCACTGGCACCTATTAGGTTTATTTATCACTGTAGATTATGGTGGTTGAAAAAAGCAAGCACACCTGCCCTTCTTCAACTGCCATCAATTAATTTGTGTTTCATTAATGTGTCAGTAATTTTGAAAGTTCCAGTCTGGCTGGCACCTGCTTCCTTCCTTATCTGTAATTTGCTTTTTGTTGCAGTGAAATTTTTTTTTTACAGGACCTTTATGGTGCTATTCTATGAGCCTGCTGTTTGGGTCATAGCAGGGTCATAGAATTGTTGCAAACTCTGGAGGGGCCCATCAGGAAGCACTACCTTGAATGTTACTAATGTTAAGTTTGAACTTTTGCACCTGCTCATTGCTTTCATTTTAGCTAAAATCGTTTTTTTTGCAATTTCGCGCGTTATTTGGGGCGCGAATCCGTGCGAGATCGATTTAGGAAGCCGCGAATACGTGCGAATACAAAATTGTTTTTGTTGCGACGTGTATGTTCGCGTGATCTTGCGCGTGTTCGTGAGGCGCTTCTAGCTATTCGTTTGCCAAGTTACCCTATCGGTCGTACACGGGCGCGGCCATCTTGTTGGCGTGACGTAATTCCGTTTCCGCCCGCTATGTGTAATCTCGCAAAGTGTGCTGCTCGCTAGTACAATTTCGCGCGTACTCGCAAGGAAAATCTCGCGCGAACTTACCCACGCGGTCGTGAACGGGCGCGGCCATCTTGTTTCTCATTCATTGCTATGGTTCTGGGCATGCTTTCTGTATCCTCTCTCAATCTCTGCCATCCTTTGCTTGTTTGAAGTTTTTTTGATCTAATTTTACTTATTATCTAACCCTCTATTTTTCTAGCTCTATATTTTTGTGTTTTCTGCAGCTTTTATTTACTTTTAAACTACTTTTTTAAACTCTTTTCTTTTCTTCTTCACTATTCTATTTCTTCTTTATCATTTAAGTTTATTTCTGCCCAGACCATGGTAAAGGGAGCCGGGAAGCACCCTGAGAAGGGGAAGGGTCCCGCACCCCGTGCCCGGCTCCCGTGCGGGCGTTTAAGGGGGGAGCAAGTGGTCCCGAGGGAGATCTTCAGCGCGGAGGAAGTGGCGGCACTGATCTTCCACGTCCAGCGCCGCCTCCCCAAGACGATCCTGGGAGGCGGCAAGATCGCGACCGGCTATGGCATCCGGGAGCGCCGCCAGCGGTGGGAGAAGGTGTGCCGGGCCATGTACAAGATCTCTGGGGTCCGGCGCACATATAACCAGGCCACCCACCGCTGGACCGATGTCATGGACCGGGAGCGGGACTTGCTGGACGCGCTCGGCGTAGAGGTCCCCGGGCTTGGTGAGTAGTAGTAGTAGTACATTTACTACTCTGTTTTATCCTGCTCTGTTATTTGCAAATCTTTGTTCTTTACCAAGAGCAATAATGCTGCCGATTACATTGAGGTAAATTATATTTCAAAATCTTCTATGCATTTCATTTTCAGGTGCACTGCTCTCCTTCTCAGTAGCCTTGCTTGCTACTATGCTTCTTTGTTTTGTATGTTGTGTTCAGAAGCATTTCATTGGCCTGAGAAATTATGTATGAGTGTACTGCAAAGAAAAGAACTGCGTAATGCTAGACAGTAAGGGTCATATTTTCAATTACCGGCGCATCCCTGCAAAGTAGCAGGGATGCGGCAGTAATTGTGTGCCATGCCACCACCACCCATTGGCCCAAAACGTCACAGAAGCCTTACGCATCTGTGCCGTAAAGGCAGCGCATTGCTGGAGTTGCGTGCCAACGATGGCGCAGCTCCAGCAATGCTCTGGGGTACCCTATCTCCCCAATGCTGCATCAAGCCGTACGTCGGCTTCAAGCACGCAGGGTTTGAGTCATGCATCATTGTCCTAAAAATGACTGATTGACATCTTGTCGATTTCCCTCAGCCACTTTTAGGATTCGTTCCTGCGCAGGTACGCCCTCCCTTGCGCCGGAACGCCCCCTGATGGCGCAGGGCTTTACAACGTGATGCATCGCCCATATGCCCATATGTGTTTTTTTTTTTAATATATACGCCGCACCAACACCATGGCGAGTCTTTTGTTCTGCCGCTGCGTCAGAAAAGGCACGCAACAATGGAGGAAAATCAGCCGCAACTTCCGCAAGGGACTTATAAATCAGCCCCAACAGACTGAAGTCCAGTCCTTCCTTTAGACAGTCACATGGCTATCAGAAGAAATAGTGGCGGTGGTGGCGGGTGGATTGATAGTTTGAGTATTCACTGATCTGCAAGCAGGATGGACTTTGTCTGTCACGTGTTGCGCACTGCTGCCTGCAGTGCCAGGCCTAGGCAAACCTCTTTAGTAGTCTGTTTATTGAGTTACATAGGAACTTTCTAAGTCAACGTTCCGCAAATCAGGCAATACGAATAACGTAGTATACCACATGAGATAGATCCCGTGGAATAGTTGTCTATCTATTTGCTATTTTTCCAAAATATGTTGTTATTGTTCTTTTGAAATGTTTGATTTGGTTGAAAAATCTCATCCATGTTTTCTGGTTTTTCTTTCTTTCATGTTGTACATCAGCTCCCCCCAAGGGCAAGAGGACACAGGAGGAGGGTGCTGAGGATGCAGGCCAGGATCGGGCAGGCGAGGGCTCCTTTGCTGGCCCCAGTAAGTTTACATTTTAATAAACAGTACCTATTTTTCCCTACGTTTCCTCATTCGATTTTTTCTAAATCGTCTTTGATCTTCTTGTAGACTGGATATAAATTCTTATCCTGCCTCGAATATGACTCCCTGTGGTATTACTAGACTATTCTTATTAGTCTGTCTGTGTAGCTAACTAAGATTGGACATTTGGCAATTCCATTGGACTCCCATTATATTCAGCAATACCTCTATGCACTGTCTCCTTACTGACTAGATAGTGTGGCAGAGTCATTCAGCTCCCGAAGTCACCGATTATAGATCCCCAATGATCTCTAGATTATCGTACGCAGGACAAGAGAGTAGTACGGAGTCACAGCACAGTCAAGAAGTGTCAGAGGCACTCATGCTTGCAAAAATTCCAAAACCTTTAGCTCATCCACTCTAGTCTAGAGGAACAAAAACCACAGAGTCTATTTAAGTGTAAAAGCTTTATTAAAAGTAAACACATTTATTAAAATCTACTTTGTCATAAAACTATTTAACTGTAAACGGAAAAGTGGTTAGTGCTGACGATTAATTGGACACATTTCTTGTGGTCGAGCCGAACTCTCACCTAGTTTGAACTTGATCCTGGTCGTGTTCTTAGGACTCAGGAGTCAAGCTTCTGTCTGTTAGGAGAAAAAGTGGTGCGTGTTAAAAATCAAAAGCAAGCATTCATCAGTTGTGCATAAAAGTGCAGCAAGACAACAGCCTTCCCTGGAAAATGGGACATTTTTACTATGGAGTAGACAGTCACAAATTATTACATTGTATTCTGTTTTTTTAACATTTCTCCTAGACCAAATATTATATAGTAGTGAGTGGTGTATTCTAACATTCTTAAATGTACTTTGTAGGTGTAACATCTGGTGACGGGGCCAGCGCGGAGGTGGCTGTGTTGGACTTGGACTCGGAGGCCTCTGGGGAGGAGGCGGCGTTAGAAGAGCTGGTGGCCGTTCCTGTGGGGGATCAAACGGTGGTGGCGGAAACAGGTAAGCTATATATTCCTTACTTATTGAGATTGAAGACTGCATAGTGTGCTTTCTGCACGGGTGTATTACAATTACAAATCAACCAGGTAGTAGCCTCCTCGAAATGTACTTCGACTTAGCTGTGAAGTTTTTGGTGAGAAGAATCCCAATAAGTTCTTAGACGAACGTGATGGATGGGATGAACGAAAAGCGAAAGAAGGGTGTAAGTAAGTGGGACGCGAACTTGTATGATGGCTGGCAAAGAAGAACGATATGTGTTTGCTTGGACCCAGAGGTGGCTGGGAAGGAAAGAATATGGTATGGTGCATGGCTGGGTCAATGATGAAGCAAGGATGGGTGGAAGGACAGCAGCCTGGGTGGGTGAAACAGAAACTGTATGTGTGCGTATACTTTGACTGAATGGATGCCTGGAGCATGGTATTCTCTGACTCTTACATAGCACATGTGTATCTAGAGAGAGTAGATGGTCGCCAGGTGAAGTAAGTGTTACCTTGAAGAGCATGTACCACCGCACCCGCACGTCCGTCCCAGTGCAGGGAAGGCAAGGAAAAGAAATTGTAAATGTGTCCAATACTACCATGAATAGTAGCAGTACTTTGTATTGCGTTTGCATTCACAGCATATATCTGGTTATTACGGTGGACACTCCGTACCTCTCTTAATAACTTTAGTTTACTTGTAGTACGTCATTCATGTGTGGGTGTATCACTGTTCACTCAATATTAAGCAAAGCACCTAAAGTCATCTCATCTGTCATTAAATACGTCCCATGTGAAGTGATAGATAATCAAATTAGTTAGCTTCTTCAGTTTCCTTTTCTAGTACTCATTTGCACTGTAGGGTGAAAGGTAAATTAATTAAGCAGTAGCCCTTGTAACAGAGTATTCTCAGTGCCACCCGTAATAGAAAAGTAATAGCTTCACCACCTGCATGTACTGGACCGGTACAGTAACGCAAGTCTGTCTCCATCATCATGGTGTGCAACTTTTTTTCTCGGGTGCAACTTCACTGTGCTGTGTCCATGTCATTCTGCCGGCTTGCATAAGATAACGTACCCATTTCCCTAAACAAGAGAGAAGAAGAAGAATAAGACTGGTGTACTGTCATAGTCGACTGTAATGGAAGTCCATAGTGGTCGTAGAATTAGTTCATTAAACTACCACTACTGTTAGAGCAAGGATGCAGAAGTGGGAGGTTACATAGATACTGTCCTCAATAGTTATGTACTGTGCTTTCAATTTGCTACTTGTACTCTGTGACCCAACTTTCGGCTCAATCACTTTGTGTTATTAATAAGGAGCATTGGTTACAGACTATGTCTTTCTTTCTTCATATAGTTGCTCCTTCCAAATCAACAACAAGGAGGGAGCAGGCTAGATTGGCCCGGCAACGGAGGCTGGAGGCCACAGTCGCCGAGTATCGGCGGCTGGTGGCCCTGGAGGAGGAGGAGGACACGCAGTCGAGCGGGGCAACATCTTCGACTGTGACCACTGCATCCTCCTCCGTGACTAAGCCAGCGGGACCGAGCCGGGCTAAGAAAGCCGACCGCCACCGCCAAGCAACCGAAATACCAGCTGCCCCCCACAGGAGCTGCAAGGAACGCCAACGCCGCCAACGAGTCCGCATGTCCAACCTGGAGCAGGAGGTCCTGAGGTATAAGACCTTGGTTAAGGGCCTCCGCTCTGAGCTTGCCACCCTCCGCAAGGAGTATGATGCCCATGCCGCATCATGCACCAGCACCAGCACCCTCCAGTAGTGGAGTGTCCCTTGCCCTTTTTTTATAGACTTTTGGGGGGTGGGATTTGGGAGTTGGGATCGTTTTGGGACGTTTCAGAGACAATCGTTGGGGTTAGGGTGGGTGAGGGAGATTATTTTGTTAGGGATAAATAAATATATTTTTCAACTTTATCTGACCATACCTGTTTTTTACTGCTTTTCAGTCTGGTGGGTGGGGGGCGGGGGTGTAACAGTAACTTTGTTTTCCTGAACAGTCGTAGGACTTTAGTAGTACAACCGTCAATCTCTTGTCTACTCCGAAATAATACTCCATTATACTACCTCCCACCAAACGCTTATCTTACCTGTAATTTGTGTTAGAAATTAGGGCTAGGCCCAGGGCTGGCTCCAGGTGAAATGGGGATTAACGTTGTCATTCCTGGGCGGGTGACATTTCCTCATTGCGGTGGTACTAGTGGTGTGACACAGTGGCAGTTGCATGCCTATGGAAAAAAAGAAAACGAAACCTTGTTTGTACTCCTTACTGTAGCATTACAACGGTTACGGTACGATCGAGAAAATAGCAGGTGACAGTACACTAGAACAGTGCCATAATGTAGCCTAACAAATGGTAAAGTATTGCAAGTATAACTAGTACTTGCGTTGAATTTATTTGACATTGGCTACTACTACTAGAAGATATAGTACTGAAGCTGAGTAAGTCTAGAAGATATCCTCGTATTCCTTCACCAGCCTGTTGCTGCTATCACCTTATCCTCCCCAGCAAGTGTGTGGAATTATTGATGTCATTTTAGTCAGACATCAAGCAAAACAACACAGCCCGGGGGAAGAGGGTTAGGGTTTGTAAAATGGATGGGAATGGGGGTTTCTTTTTGGGTAGGTTTTGTTGAGAGAAGAAAAAAAAAGCAGAGCATGGACAAACAATAATTGAAGATACAGAGTTTACAGACAATCTTTGGTTACAAACTAAAGGTAAGCACATGCAGTCACACTCATAGAATAAAAGACAACAATGGATACTGTATCTGTATTGCGTATGTTGTTGGAGTTGTCCTGTTGAAATTGGTAAGTAAGTTGCATGCAGCAAACAATTCCTCTTATTGGCGGCACTCCTCCATTCCAGCTGACGCTTCGTCCATCAATGTGGTGGTGACCACTGACAGAAGAGACACCCTGTCCACTGCCTGCCTGGCGGATGTTGACTGAAACCCGGCCTGTAATTATTGAACGGAAAACAGGAAGTGCTATTACAATACCACTGATAAATAAATAAAAGGTATGTACGCTGTGTGGTTCAAAAAGTGACACTTTGATTTCCCTAATAGACAGTACAATATTTTTGAAATTGCGTGCTCTGTCTGAGTCACCTTTTTAAGGATCAATAAGTATGGCCAAAATATTATAGCGGATCTTTCCCCTCAAGGTGGGTGTACTACTGTGTTTTAGAACAAAATTTGACCTTCCCAGCAATGCTCCCACCAAGACCCTTACTAAAGCCAGTCGCAAAAATGTAGAAGAACCCAATCATATCTCCAAAAACGATGCCTAGCAGAAAAATGGTTACAAAACGTACTTTGAAAGTAACAGTAGACCCAAATACAGACCGTGGATTGTATTCAAACCACTTGCCTGCAAGCAAAAGTATCCATAGCCAGCATCGCTCCAACAGTGCTCTACAACAACAGAACCGCGTTGCAATAGAACCCCCCTAAACACATGCAATCCTGCTGCTAGGGCTAACCCTAACGAACCCTAACTTACAAAAAGTGCCAAAACTGGTGTTTCCTTATGGATTTTGTCCAACAAACTTCTAGCCGGTATTAGACCTTCCCAGGAATGCCCCAGGCAAGACCCGCCAACCCACCCGCAAAAAAACACGCGACAACACCCCCAAACAGCGAAAAAGCTAAATCTCATACTTACAATATCTCTCGGCCTTCGGTCCAAAGTAACGCGCTGTGCAGCTAGGTCATCATCAATCATCATAACTCCTGTTTTCCACCACGGATTTCCTAAAAAGCAAATGCAATCAAGATTAGACTGTCGCAGCAGTGCTTCGACAGAGACCCCGGCCGCAACCCACCCACGACCAGCAGGAAGCCCCCCAAAACGCTACATTGAGCAAGATGTCTGAAGAAATGGCAAAAAAAGGCTTTTCCTTAAGGATTTTGTCCAAAACACTTCTATCCGGCATTAGACCTTCCCAGGAATGCCCCAGCCAAGACCCGCCAACCCACCCGCAAAAAAACACGCGACAACACCCCCAAACAGCGAAAAAGCGAAATCTCATACTTACAATATCTCTCGGCCTTCGGTCCAAAGTAACGCGCTGTGCAGCTAGGTCATCATCAATCATCATAACTCCTGTTTTCCACCACGGATTTCCTGAAAAGCAAATGCAATCAAGATTAGACTGTCGCAGCAGTGCTTCGACAGAGACCCCGGCCGCAACCCACCCACGAACAGCAGGAAGCCCCCCAAAACGCTACATTGAGCAAGATGTCTGAAGAAATGGCAAAAAAAAGGCTGTTCCTTATGGATTTTGTCCAAAACACTTGTATCCGGTATTAGACCTTCCCAGGAATGCCCCAGGCAAGACCCGCCAACCCACCCGCAAAAAAACACCCGACACAACACCCCCAAACAGCGGAAAAGCTAAATCTCATACTTACAATGTCTCTCGGCCTTCGGTCCAAACGCGGCGCTGTGCAGCTAGGTCGTCATCATCATCAATCATCATAACTCCTGTTTTCCACCACGGATTTCCTGAAAAGCAAATGCAATCAAGATTAGACTGTCGCAGCAGTGCTTCGACAGACACCAAAAATTACACACAAACCCCCGGAACCCCGCCAAAGAGCACCTCAAAGGCAAGCAAGTCAGCAAAAACGGCAAGAAATTTCCACCTCATATTTGGTCCAAAACACTTTTGTCCATTATTAGAGCTTCACAGCAATGGGCCCAAAACCGTCAACTCACCCGCAAAGAAGTACAACACCCCCACAAGTGCTGAGTCTTTCTTCATTGTGCGTAATCCAGCACTCTGCTTGGAGGGAAATCGCAGTCTGGAGGAGGAGGATAGAGGAGCATGTTCTTCAGAACTTGTGAACCTGAGGAATGTAGACTGCGGCACCTTCAAATCAATAAGCAAACAAGTGAAGACAGTTCTGATGATGGTCTTGTTTTTGGGATTAGGTGATTAAAGTTTGAATTAAATTAACTGTGCAAAACAAAGAAAGAGAGACACAAAGCACACAGGAATAAAAGTGAATAAGGACGAAAAAGAAAGTTCTTGATTGATTGTCTCATTTTCAGGGCTCGGTGTCAGGGAATAAGAACAAGATTTCGTCATCATACTCTGCGAATTCAGGCTGGATGAGGTCAGTGGCACCGAACAGAGAAAAAATCCCCTCATCTACGTTGCTGTCCTCCTCGTCTTCATGCGGCGTGCTTTCTCGTACTTTGTAATCTGGTGGTATGAGGTGCTGATTCATCTTGATCATTGTCAGCCGCTCCACATTTTTGGGCGAGAGGCGGCTCCGTTTGGGAGTTACAATGCCACCAGCAGCACTGAAAACACGTTCAGAAGACACACTTGCGAGTGGGCAAGACAAATAGTTTATAGCCAGGTTGTAGAGCTGTGGCCACAATTGTTTTTTGCCATGCCAATACTGCAATGGCTCCTCATTAAGAAAGACCACTGTTGAGTCATTCAGATAGTCCTGCACCATCGACTCAAGGTCATCAACTGTTCCTCCACTTTGCTTACTTTTTGCTGTGCTGGCTGTGACATTTTTTCGAGAACCATACCCCATCAAACTTAGCCAATCCTCCTCCCCAGCCACTGTTAGTGTTGTCATTGTGTGTGGTGCAGATGATCCAGTTGCCGTTGTCTTTAACGGCTGAGAGGTCACTTGTGCCCCAGCCACAGGTGCAGAAGTGGATTCTTGTGACTGCGGATGGCCTGCTGATGCTGATGCTGATGTACTGGCTTCTCCTTCAATAACCTGCCGTTCTTTTTCAAACCTCTTGGCTGACCAGGCTAACCAATGTTTGTACTTTTGAACATCTGCATCAGCGAAAGGAAAGAATGCGTTGTCTGCCAGCGCCTTTTTGTAGCGTGGATCCAGAATAGTAGCACAAATGTAATGCTGATCTGAGTTGATGTTTTTAAGACGTTCATCACCACGTAGGCGATGTAATAATTTCTCAGACAAAATGAAATGTTTTTTTTTTTTTCATCTTTTTGAAACTCAGAAGAAACCGCCATCAGTTGGTGCTCCAGTATGCACAACAATGGGATAGCTTTTCCCAAATTACAGTCCTCCTGGCTGACTGCACGCGTGAAGAACTCAAAAGGACGAAGCATGTCTGTCAGGCTTTTAACTATGGCCCATTGCGCCTTACTCATCCGCAGGTCCTCCTTCTGAGATGTAGCCTCTGTCAAGAAATAGTGATCGAGTACCGTATACTGCTCATACAGACGCTCAAGCATGTAGAAGGTTGAGTTCCAACATGTTGCCACCTCCTGGATGAGTGCTTTCACTGGCATTCCACGTTCAAGTAGCAGTCTCCGCAGATGCTTCCGGGCCTTAAAAGAATGGCTGAAATGGTTGCACATTTTGCGGCAGGTGGCCATTACCTCGAACGCTGGACTCTCTTTATCACTCAAGAATTTTTGAACTACCAGGTTGATACAGTGCGCCAAACACGGCACTCTAACATGGTCACCCTTCGACATGGCCTTAACTACATTGGCGCCATTATCCGTGGAAACATAACCAATCTTGCGTTTTAGGGGGGATAGCATTGTCAAGACCTTTTTGTCAAACTCTTCCAAAAGGTTTTCTGCTGTGTGACTTTTCTCCAAGCCAAACATGGCTAGTGTTGCATGTTTCCGAGCAGCTTTGAAAACTTGGTCCGGGTCAACACCTGCGTTTAGCTTTGCTATAACACCTGAAAAAGAGACCCAGTGTGCAGTGATGCACATGTAATCATCGCCTGGGCCACTGGTCCACATGTCTGTTGTCAGATGTATTGTGTGAACAGCACTCTTCTGCAAAGCTGCTCCAATCGCCTGCAGCACATCTTCATGTAGTGCTGGAACCGCAACTCTGGCAAAATAGAACCGGCTCGGAACCTTCCATTTAGGGCAGAGCGTTGCCACTAATTCAAGAAAACCTACCGCTTCTACAAAAGAAAAAGGTAGAAGGTCCACAGCTAGCATTTTAGCCAGCTTAGTGTTATACAGACGCGTCAGTGGGTGGTTGCGTTCATATGGCACGTCTGAAGTAAGCATTGTTCTAATGTTGCCCTGGACCAAGCATTTACGGGCTGATAATGACTTCGTTGACCCAATTTTGCTCGCTGGTGAACTTTTGTGCGTTGGTGTCTCACTCGCTCCAACACTCTTAGTGTGCCTCACATTGGGTGTGCTGCTGACAGGGGTACTGGGTGTAAGGGAAGTGTTTGACACGTCTTCTTCCTGCTCGTCATCATCAGATGAAACATCAACGTTTCCTTGAATTTGGCCTTTCTTGATCGCATCTAGGTGCGCAAACCATTTGACAGTGTGCTGTCTCCTAAGATGACCTCTCTGGCCTCCGGTACCATAGTTGGTACCTGGCTTACCACGACTAACTGCTTGCTTACAAATGGTACAAATGGCAAACTTTGGATTTTTTGGACAAACAGTAAAGAAGTCCCAAACTGGGGACTTGAAGTGTCTGTGGGACATGGAGGAGGCGGCGATACTGGTGGTGGTGGTCATGAAGCTAATGCCAGATGAAGTGGAGGATGTGGATTGCCCAACTTTTGTACGTTTTGCACTTTCACCGCCACTAATTAAGGTCGAGATTGACGGAGGTCTCTTCTTGCCAGAAAGAAATATGGAAGCGGGACGAGTTGGTGTACTACTTAACTCCAATGATTGTGGTGTTTCCACTGCCTCCTCATCGACAACATCATCATCACGCTCAGCAGCTCTTCGGGCTAGGGTCAAAATGTCTGTTTGCTGCATGCCCGCTGGGGCTGCAGTGACCTTTATGATGACTGGGTCGTCGTTGGCAGAGTCTTCATCAGCAGCAGTATCCGCCACTTCTTGTTGAGACTCATCACACTCCATAACTCTGAGACTTTGGACGAGCTTCCTTTTACGCTTAACTACCTTTGTTTGTTCCCAAGTTTGATCCGTATCATCAGAAGGAGGTGTGCTTGAAGAGGATGTAGACACCACCCTTGATCTCTTCCTTGCTAGGGGTGTGGAAGACAATGAAGGATCATCAGGAGGAGTGGCTTCCTCAAATGATACCTCGCCTTGATTGTCGATTTCCTGATGTGCCCCTACTTCGGGAGGAACAACTATTGTGGGCACTTGTTGTGACCCTCCATGCACCTCTGCTTGCGCATCTCCTTGCGCTGCCTCTCCTTCCACATGTACTTGGGCTTGTACTTGCACATGTGATTGTTGTTGCCGCTGTGGTTGTTCAACACTCGTCAGATGAGCTACAACAACCTGTGTTGATTGAGGGACATTGCTGCTGCTTTCTTGCGATGAGCCAACATCACTGGTCGATGGTGATTGAAGAAGTATACTGGCTGCCTCTGCAGCACTCAAGGGCTTGGACTTAAGTTGGCGTGGTGGTGGTGGTGGCACTGAGCCCAATGGAGCGGGGGTGCTGCTGCCAGCTTGGTCCCCAGCAGATCCCGCTGCAGCTGCTGCAGGCATACTTTTTTTTTTACTCACAAAAAAAGGGGCGGGCGGCACACCAGTGTCCTTGGTAACTTGCTTCTTCTGCTCCTTACTGGCACCTTTCTTGCTAGAGGAGCTACGGGTTACTTTTTTTGGGGCCATCTTCTTCAGAGCAGGTCAGCAGGCAGCAGTTGCACGAGTTGCAGAGGGTTCTGTGTCCAGACGTGACGTCGCGTGACGTTATGCTGCACACACCGCTGCAGGACTTCTTCCTGGCACTGGTGGTTCTATTGAGTCTTCTTGTGCACCTAAAAGCAATGGAAGACAGAGGAACATCAGTTCAGTTATACACCCCAAAAAATCGACAAAACACAGAAAAATGAGCACAATCCCATGCCATCCATGATGTTTACATTGAAGACACCCCACAGAAAGACTAGGGACATGCAAGTATGCAACACTCACTACCCCTGGGCATAAGGGATGAAAAGTAGGCAAAATAAGTGCAGGCCTCAGACACTGCCTCTCCTCAAAATGGCCCCCTTACACCCCAAGCACATGTTGCCTGTACCAGCCAGCACTCAAGATGGCCACCACCACCACCCACATGGCCAGTCCACATCAACAGTACACCCCCAAAAAACAGAAAAACAGCCAGAAATCACCACAATCCAATGCCATCCATGATGTTTACATCAAAGAGAGTGAGACAACACCACAGGCACACTCAGTCCATGCACCACCACCACCCCTGGGCAAGCAAAAGGCCACACCAGCAGCCCCCCAAAAACGACAAAAAACAATAAAATAAGCACAATCCCAGCCCATCCATGGCCTCAATTATGTTTAAATTCAAGAAGACATCCCACAGAAAGACTAGGCCCATGCAACACTCACCACCCCTGGGCAAAGGGCCACACCAGCAGGCCCAAAAAAACGACAAAAACCAATAAAATCTGCACAATCCCAGCCCATCCATGGCCTCAATGGTGTTTAAATTCAAGAAGACACCCCACAGAAAGACTAGGCCCATGCAACACTCACCACCCCTGGGCAAAGGGCCACACCAGCAGGCCCAAAAAAACGACAAAAAACAATAAAATCTGCACAATCCCAGCCCATCCATGGCCTCAATGGTGTTTAAATTCAAGAAGACACCCCTCAGAAACACTAGGCCCATGCAACACTCACTACCCCTGGGCATAAGGGATGAAAAGTAGGCAAAATAAGTGCAGGCCTCAGACACTGCCTCTCCTCAAAATGGCCCCCTTACACCCCAAGCACATGTTGCCTGTACCAGCCAGCACTCAAGATGGCCACCACCACCACCCACATGGCCAGTCCACATCAACAGTACACCCCCAAAAAACAGAAAAACAGCCAGAAATCACCACAATCCAATGCCATCCATGATGTTTACATCAAAGAGAGTGAGACCACACCACAGGCACACTCAGTCCATGCACCCCACCCCTGGGCAAGCAAAAGGCCACACCAGCAGCCCCCCAAAAACGACAAAAACAATAAAATAAGCACAATCCCAACCCATCCATGGCCTCAATTATGTTTAAATTCAAGAAGACACCCCACAGAAAGACTAGGCCCATGCAACACTCACCACCCCTGGGCAAAGGGCCACACCAGCAGGCCCAGAAAAACGACTAAAAACAATAAAATCTGCACAATCCCAGCCCATCCATGGCCTCAATGGTGTTTAAATTCAAGAAGACACCCCTCAGAAACACTAGGCCCATGCAACACTCACTACCCCTGGGCATAAGGGATGAAAAGTAGGCAAAATAAGTGCAGGCCTCAGACACTGCCTCTCCTCAAAATGGCCCCCTTACACCCCAAGCACATGTTGCCTGTACCAGCCAGCACTCAAGATGGCCACCACCACCACCCACATGGCCAGTCCACATCAACAGTACACCCCCAAAAAACAGAAAAACAGCCAGAAATCACCACAATCCAATGCCATCCATGATGTTTACATCAAAGAGAGTGAGACCACACCACAGGCACACTCAGTCCATGCACCACCACCACCCCTGGGCAAGCAAAAGGCCACACCAGCAGCCCCCCAAAAACGACAAAAAACAATAAAATAAGCACAATCCCAGCCCATCCATGGCCTCAATTATGTTTAAATTCAAGAAGACACCCCACAGAAAGACTAGGCCCATGCAACACTCACCACCCCTGGGCAAAGGGCCACACCAGCAGGCCCAAAAAAACGACAAAAACCAATAAAATCTGCACAATCCCAGCCCATCCATGGCCTCAATGGTGTTTAAATTCAAGAAGACACCCCACAGAAAGACTAGGCCCATGCAACACTCACCACCCCTGGGCAAAGGGCCACACCAGCAGGCCCAAAAAAACGACAAAAAACAATAAAATCTGCACAATCCCAGCCCATCCATGGCCTCAATGGTGTTTAAATTCAAGAAGACACCCCTCAGAAACACTAGGCCCATGCAACACTCACTACCCCTGGGCATAAGGGATGAAAAGTAGGCAAAATAAGTGCAGGCCTCAGACACTGCCTCTCCTCAAAATGGCCCCCTTACACCCCAAGCACATGTTGCCTGTACCAGCCAGCACTCAAGATGGCCACCACCACCACCCACATGGCCAGACCACATCAACAGTACACCCCCAAAAAACAGAAAAACAGCCAGAAATCACCACAATCCAATGCCATCCATGATGTTTACATCAAAGAGAGTGAGACAACACCACAGGCACACTCAGTCCATGCACCACCACCACCCCTGGGCAAGCAAAAGGCCACACCAGCAGCCCCCCAAAAACGACAAAAAACAATAAAATAAGCACAATCCCAGCCCATCCATGGCCTCAATTATGTTTAAATTCAAGAAGACACCCCACAGAAAGACTAGGCCCATGCAACACTCACCACCCCTGGGCAAAGGGCCACACCAGCAGGCCCAAAAAAACGACAAAAAACAATAAAATCTGCACAATCCCAGCCCATCCATGGCCTCAATGGTGTTTAAATTCAACAAAACAGTTGTATCATGCACCCATAACCAACCCTGGTCCTACTGGATACTGTGGCTACCCACAATATAATTTATTTAATTTTCTGAAAAAGTTCCAAAATTGTACTTGCAGCAACTGTAATGCCCCAAACAAACTTACTTGTGAAAGTTGATTTCTAATCCAAAAGTGATCCAAAGACAGTCAAAAAGGCCTCAAATCCAAATATCCAGCAGCACCCACAAAAAGTAATCCTTCCAGCTCCAGATCCAAATGAAAGTGACCAGGAGATGGACAAAGCACTGGGAGGAGCCTGCTGGACAGGAACAGGAAGTTGGAGACTGTGGGGCACTTCCTTCCTCCCCCCCCCCAAAATGGACTCCTTGCAAAAAAAAAGGCCATGCAAATGTCAACCTGAGGAGTGATTCTGATAAAAATCATAATTTTCTGAAGGTTTATCCTGTTTGCTGGTGATTTTCTTGTGCGAAATTGCAAAATCTCTATTTCGCAAGTGCGAGATTGTTCCTTTCCGCCGCAACTACGTGTTCGCAATAGCGAACTCTCGCGAGGTGTGCTGTGCAAGGTGGCAAGCCGCGAGTACGTATTCGCGGGCGACAAACTCCCGCGGGAACACGCAGCAAGATCTAAAATGGCGCGTCACTCGCAAAGAAAAACAACTCGGCAAACGCTAAAATGACGGAAAGTGAACGCCGTGCACCACGCCGCGCGCCGCAACCAAGCAAAAAATCCGCCGCGAGCGGATTCACGGATTTTCGACAAATTCGCGAGAGTTCGCGGATTGCGAATTTGCCGAAAATCCGAAAAATCCGCGATCGGAGCGGATTTTACGCCCATGCTTACCTGCCGGTTCATGAAGTATTGCCATTTTTTAGTTGTTACGAAGCCTATCAATGAATAGACTTGTTAAGCAGATTTCTGCTTGGTTTGTGTCCCTCTGTACCCCCTCCCCTGTATGTTGAGAATCGCAACTCCTGGCGCCCCCCATTTTTTCAAATGGGCAATCAAGGGATACCTTTCCAACCTTTTAACCCTCACTTCCAAGGGTGGATGAACCCCTATTTTCAAGGTCCCCAGATCGTGAACCACCAGATGCAACACCAGTCAGGCCAGAATTTTCAACAACGTATTCCTTTTTTAGGGAACGGCCAGTCATCACAAAGAACACGGAGGAGAGGAGTAACCTGGTCCGACCAAACCAGACAAGTACAGACCAGGAGTGTAACCAAAGCCCAAACTCGAACAAACACGAACCCCTCATCGTGAATCTTACTGAAAAGATCCTAACTGAAGATGAAGAAAGTGTGCTCAACAAAGGTCTGGGATATGTTCCAACACCTAAACCTGATCTATTCAAAACTAAATGTGAAGTGGCAGAATTCTGTCGAAAGCTGAAATTAAAAGCTTTCTTTAAAGAAGATCAACCTCCCACCAGAGAAGGAGATACAACCTTAAGAAACAAATCATCTTTCTGTCCACTCAATTCCCAAATCCCAATCGAAATACAAACCTTCGAACAGGCCATCTTTAAAGGAATTGATGAACTAGCTGACCAATTCCAGAAACCCTTCCAGAACATTACCAGAGCAGAACAACAAGCACTGAATGCCTTGAAAGAAGACCGAAATATAGTCATCAAACCCGCCGACAAAGGCGGGGGAGTGGTTCTCCTTACGGCTGAAGGATATGACCAACAATGTATGGACTTACTTTCAAATGATAAATTCTACAAAGTTTTGACAACAGACCCTACACCAAGACTACAGAGAACTATTGGCATGATGATAGAAGAAGGAGAAACCAACAACTGGATTTCAAAAAAAGAAGGGGAGTATTTAGGGACCATCACACCAAGAACCCCCTACTTTTACTCATTACCAAAGACGCACAAAGGGCGAGTACCACCACCTGCACTACCAATCGTGTCAGGTATTGGCTCGATCCTCGAACCCCTTTCCCAATTTGCAGACCAATATCTCAGACCTTTGGTCCAAAAGACCCCAACATATCTAAAGGATACTAGGGACCTCCTTAACCAATTACAAAACATCGAGTACTCTCCCATTACCATGCTCCTGGTTGGATTTGACGTGGAAAGCCTGTACACCAGCCTTCCACAGGGGAAAACCATGGACACCCTTGAGAACATACTCTTTAATTCCGCATGGACCTGCAAAACTCCTAGACACTTTGTACTGGAGTGCTGCCGGATGGCACTCATGGAAAACTTCTTCCAATACAAAGACACCCTTTACCTGCAATGCCACGGTACTTCGATGGGCAGTACATTTGCCCCTAGTGTGGCGGGACTCTATGTCAGCACTTTGAGGACTTATACATCTTAAACGAGAACAACAACCCTTACCGTCATCATATACTATTCTGGAAACGGTATATTGATGACATTTTCGTCATCTGGGAAGGAGACCAAAGCAGCCTAATAGAATTTCATACCTGGCTGAACCAGAAAGATGAATGCCTAAAATTCACCTACTGTGCAGACCAGAAGAGCATTGATTTCCTAGATGTAACCATCTATGCCGAGGCTGGCACCCTCCAAACTCGGACTTTCTTCAAAACAACTGCTAAGAACAGCCTCCTCTCTTACAAGAGCTTCCATCCCCGCCCCCTGAGGGAAAATTTACGATACAGTCAGTTCCTCAGACTACGGCGGAATTGCAGCAACACAACTGAATACAAATCACAGGCTAACGACCTCTGCATAAAATTGGAAGCACGAGACTACCCGAGGAAAGTTATTAACAAATGTAAAAAACGTGCCAGAAACCAGAACAGAGAGGCACTTCTCGAAACTGTCCCAAAAGCACCCTCTGAAGTAGTCCTAACTTGCGTGACTACGTATAGTCCGGGTTGGCGAGAGCAGCGCGCACACAGAGGACGCCAGGACCGGACGCAAAAGGTATCGAAACCGAAGAAATGAGAATGCTGGAAATCGCAAGTATCTTGTAACATTTAGCCTTAATTCAAGCTCTCTCTTCCTTTAGTCCGCCTGAAGCTCGGCCATCCGACTGGACCGCGTTAGATATACGCGCGAAGTAACAATGATTTTCCTATACGTGTTGAGAAGGGACTACGGTCTATTAGTACTATACCTGATAAACAGCACGCGTGTTAAGGCACTAAACTATATCGCCTAAGATACTTTCACGTCAGAATGAGTCACGTTAGAATGAGTGACGGTGTGTATATGTGTGTTGGTTATTGAGCACAATATGAGAAGAACACGATATTTTGCACCATCACCGTATTTTGAAGAGACAAAATGACACTATGAATTACCCTATACTTAAAAGTATGTTGATAATACATGCATGCGTCACCAACTCTAAGCATGCTATAGCCCTCTGCATGAGTTTGGAGTTTTGAAGAGAGTGTTGACATTGCCATATGTACCTGCCGGTTCATGAAGTATTGCCATTTTTTAGTTGTTACGAAGCCTATCAATGAATAGACTTGTTAAGCAGATTTCAGCTTGGTTTGTGTCCCTCTGTACCCCCTCCCCTGTATGTTGAGAAAACAATTGTGTTTATTTTCTTACAGGTACACTGAGACCTCCAATACAAAGAAACAGGTTCACAATCCCTATTTCTTATCACTATTTTTTGAGAGCACGTTATTTATATCCTTTTCACGTTATTCACCTAACGGTCCTGATGAATGCCCGTAAGTCCTAATTAAGGCGTATGAGGCAGAAACATGTCGACCAATTTTAATTCCACCCACTATTTTATGACTCTAATACTCTGAGTGCATCTATTACTCATAACAAGTTCATGAGATGCACTAATTCAGAGTTCACTAGACCCGAACCCAGACCCAATAAAATCTTCCTCTATCTGGTTTTCCGGGCCTTTTAATACCCCTCATCCCTGGCTCACTACTGCATCAACCTTGGGTAAGAAACCTCCTGGTGGAGGCTGCATTACCTGATCGACCTGATGATTATGCACACACGTGATTAGATAGCGGAGAATCAAGATTACCGCTAAGATACCATCATACCCATCACGTGCATGAGGGTCTTTTAATTGGGACACCCCCGTTCTTCCTGCATACCTAAGGTTGTGCAGGACGAGTGATCCTTCCCCATCTGATTACCATCTATATTCCTCTTTGCCATCATCATACCCAGTGTCATCCAGCCCTTTCCCGAACGTGTGAGGTCATTGGGTTCCCATATATTTAAAAGGCAACGTCTGGGGTCTGGCAGTATGGAAATTTGAGACTTGGTTCGCAGCACTTGAACCCAGTACCTTTCAGTGTTTTTTAATGAAAGTAAACTCTTTTTTTCCCCAAAAATGCAGTGAGTCCAAAATGCTTTGTGCTAGGAGAGTTCATCATTCTTCTAATTTGGGCAGGTGATGCAATCTAATTTACTCATCATTCTAACAGATGGCACATGGGAGGAAGAATCACGCATTTGGGGAAAGAAAGGGATTTGTTTGAAAGGAATGCACTCATTTTCTTTGAGTTCTAATTTATAACAAATAATCCATTGATCAATTTGTTAATCTTTTCTAGGCAACTGAATAGATGTCTTTCAATTAGTTCGCATTTCTAACATTTTTTACAGTTAGATAATGTTTTAGTCATTTCTTTCATAGCAGTAGCCTTGTGCCTGAGCTCCAATACTTGACGAAAAATAATGCACTCAAACGTTTTTTGCTGGTTTCCTTTTCACGATTATTATGCAAGTGAAACACATTTGGGGGGATATTCTCAAGAAAGTGAGATAATCATCGGCAAAATCGGTTAACGCAATGTTTCATATTGCGGTGTATCGCGGGAAAATAACTCCATGTTAACGTCCAATTCACAACATGGAGATAACATGCGATATGTTCCCGACAACGCGTCAAATGTCAGCGATAAAGTCACCGGGAGGGCGATAAAAATTTAAACCCCAACACGAAAAAAGTTGCGATGGGCCCAACCGCAATAAAAAAATCTGCGATAATCTTCGCCAGGCTTGCAAGTCAGAAACGTCAGGTGGGAAAAATCACTATAAAAGTTGAAAAAAAACATACAAACAAAAGCAAAACAGCTGCGAAGCACAATGGAGGTAGCCAGAGCAAGTACAGAGGACAACCAGAACCCCACAAGCCCCCCGGAGGACCAGCCTGGGACCTCAGGGTCAGGGAAGGGCAAGGACAAGAAGAAGATGATGACGTAGTTCAGTCTGCAGGAAAACAGGATCCTGATAACGGATGAGTTAGAACACCATCAATAATGTTCGTCACCTCCACTGTGTCAATGGCAACAAAAAATGGATTATGGCAATCCATAGAGGACAAGGTGAATGCAGTCGGAGTGTAGAAGAGGACAATGGAAGAGGTAAACAGGTAAAGAGGTGCTGGAATGATGTGAAGGCCAAAACCAAGCAGAAACTCACCAACAACCGGAAGGCAGCAATGCAGACTAGAGGTGTGAGTCCAGCGCCACAGGAGAACCTGGACAAGATGGAGGAAATGGTGTCCACAGTCATCAGTGGGGAGACGGTGGCAGGAGTTGGGGGACTGGAAACTGCTCAACATAACCTGATACAACAGCACCAGGGTGAGTAACGACCAGGGACTGGGGGATGGGGGGAGATGGGCACAATGGCAAATATGCAAAATTAAGTATAGCACATCTGAGGACAAACCGTGCCCCAGAGCCCCAACCCCCACCAAGACACCAACGTACCCAAGTATGCAACATCTCAGCACTATATAAGCACAAAAGTCAAAGGCACACCGCATAAAAGAGTTAAGGGGCAGCAAAATCAGAACTGCAGGGATGACTCTCCCAAAATGCAGCACACACACATAACATGCAGAACACATCATTATTGACAACAATGTGGTACAAACCGCAACACATCCACCACAGAACAGAGGACACAACTGGTGCCGCTTGTGTGTAGAAATTGGCCAATCACATTTGGCATTGCAGGGAAATGTGAGTTGACAATGTACAAGTACAAACACACATCCGTGATGTTGTTGAAATGTCCACTGTCCTGCATCAAATAGGCAGCTCCTCCCAAATAGTCACAATGTACACTGTCATGCAGTCTGTATGTAATCGTGTACAATGCGTCAACATACATGTGAACACAATGTTAAACAGCATCTCCCCTTTACATTGCAGAGGGAAAACCAACACCTCCTGACGCCCTCCAAGAGTTCCTTGACATCTACGTCAACCCACCTCCAGGAGCAGGGCAGCCCAGCTGCAATGAGGAGACCTCACCCCCTGCACAGACCACACAGCAGGCAGCCCCACCACCCAGCTGCCTCCCAGGACCCCCACGAAGAACACATGGCCTTCCAACGCCATGTGTTGGGGTGCCAGGAGAAGCTGGCTGAACAGGTGCGGGTGGGGTTTGACTGTATGGCAGCCAAACTAGATGCCATACGTGGGGGTCTAAGTCCCATCAGGGACCACTTACAGTCCCTAACGGACACCCACAGTCCTCTACATGCTCTCCAATGATCCATAGCTGACATCACTGGAGTCCTGATTCAGAGACAAGAACAACTGTCTAGTCAGAGTGGCTCCAGCTATGTTATCCGGGAGTTGGGACACATGCGGAGGATCATGGAGAACATGGAGCGGACGCAGGCGGAAAGAGCAGCTGCCATGGCTGCACACCAGTGTGAGGTAGCTGGGTTCTTCCATGCCCTGCAGACCCTCCTCATGGAGATTTCACTGCGTCACTTCTAGGACGCAAATGTGTCAAAACCTTATGCCTGCCTTATGGCAGGCGTAGGGGTGACATAGAGCTAAATCCACAGCCCTTCCCCCTGCATTGCTGGAGTTACGTCATGCTTCCGACAAAACTCCAGCAACGCATCATTTTTGCGCCGACAGATAGGTCAGTAAAATTGACATATCTGCCATTCCTTGCAACATGATGCGTCATACAGTAAATATAAAGCACCCCAAAAAGGTTTCCAGGAATGCGCGGTTTCGAAATATACAATTCAATATCCTCCACAGAGTGGATCTCACACCACGCCGTCTCCATCAGTTCTACCCAGACACGCCCTTTGCATGCCACCGATGTCAAACCCCCGATGCGGACTTCAAGCACATGTTCTGGGACTGTCATATTATCCACAATTATTGGGACAGGATCCATCGGGTGCTCAGCACCACAACTGGCATCGCGACTATGTCCACCTGGGAAGCATGTGCTCTTGGGATCTTCCGCAGGCGGAAGACCGAAAAAGTACAACACCGCTTTATGTCTCTGGTCATCCTACTAGCGAAACGGGGAATAGTTATGCACTGGCGATCCTCGACAGGACCCCCAGAAGCAGCCTGGATAGGCGCAGTGAAAAAATGGGGGAAGGCAGAGGAAGAGACACTCAGGGAGGAAGAGATAAAAGGGACTCATAAGCATCCTATATCCTTAGAATGGGCACAATTATTACACACATTCACACAAGAAACAAACCCACCGGGGACACCTGCAGACTCCCAACCCCAGGCCCCAACAATCACTCCTGCTAGCTCCGACGCAACAGCACCGCAAGAGAACCCGCCACCCTGGAACCAGCCCTGGGTAGAGGACACACAAGGAGTCCCCCCCATAGCTTACACCGGAACACCACGTGAGTGAGACTACCATCCTGACCCTCCCCTCCACACGCACATCACCTCGTCCCCACATATCGCAAAAGGTAAATTTCCAGCGACACTACCGACTCCATAGATGTTGGGTCCTACAGCTCCCCCCCTCTTTTCCCCCCACAGTTTACCCCAATTGTTGACAGTTCGCAAGTTTGAGTTGGCAGATAAATCCGTCAACGGGTTGTTGGGAACGCATTTAGACAAGCATAGGCATGATAACATTGGGAAGTATACGCCACAGCAAAACACCTATGCTCGCCCCTAGGGGACGAGTCCCATCCGAACATGAGACAGAACCGCTGATGAGCCCAGAACGGCGAGTAGAATCCTTCCTAACAGTCTTTAACCACAGACTCAACAGGTCTACCATGGTGAAATAACTAAAAATATGTTGACAATCATAAGTACTTCACACCCACATGTAACTGTGTTTTTCATGCATCACTATATTGTACAAATACAAGAAGTGATAACGAATGTAAAAACTCAATAAACAAATTTAAACAAAAAATACAGTAAATATAAAGCATCCATCATGTTGCAAGGAAAGCGCAATGAAAAGTGATGCATCGCTGATTTCACGCAGCGATGCGCCACTTTTCATAAATGAGGCCCTGAATCTCTGTCTTCACCAGCAGCGATGCAAAGGTTTGTGCAACAGTGTAATACAACTAGATGCAAGCCCAGCATATTTAGCCTATCCAACCTAGCAAGCACTTGCTGGAGGTGACCAACAATAGGAATGGCAAGTGGAATGCTGAATGTACCTCTCCTAGGGTGACCTCAGACATGTATGCCAATGTGGCTATCCACATTGCTGTGATGCTTTAAAACTTGGGGAACGGTGATGTGATTATTGGCGAGGATATTGTAGGGCTTAAAGTTCTATTTGTGAAAAACTATAAACAGGTACTTAGGAATTGTAGATCCAAAGAGTGATTTACACCTCAGGGTACGGCGGCAAAGGACAACCTTGCCATATCAATAAAAAAGGAGTCAGGCATGAGATCAAGGAGTCTGGAATCCAATACAGGGCTGTGATAAGATCTGCTAACATAGCGAACCACGGTGATGGGAATCCAGCTAAACCCTTGAAGACGTCCAGACTTAGTACTATACTGTACTGGGTTTGTATATGGTCTTCTGGGGAATTACATAAGAAGTTAAGAAAATAGAGAGTTCCCGTAAGATATAACTATAAAGGTATAACTACTACCTTTTAATTTTTAAAGTTTGTGTAGTTTAAGGTGTTTTTGTATGGAAATATTAAATTAAGTTTTCCAAACTATAAATAATGCTTAACGTTTTTTTATTGAATTATTTTTCTAAAATAATTTTTGACGATATAATTTTGTTTAATATGGTATTGAATATTTTTATTAATTTTTTTGTTAATACAGTATTTTCTCAGTAGTTCAAAGTTCATTATGAATGTCATCTTTGTCTTTGTAATCGTTTTGCCTCTGTAATTTTATAAATTCTATTTACACCAAGTAATTATATCTTATTTATTTTAAGGATTTCGGGTTTCATGACTAGTTATGTTTTTTAAATCGTATATGTGTTAAGATTGAAACTAGAAGTTGTATTTGTGAACTATACTGTTACCGTAATAGTATTGAGATACTACAGCAGAATGTTCAATTTTGTTAAACCGCAATCCATTGACTTAAAACTCTTTCCAAGAGGGAAAACCTTATCTTTGCAAGCCAGCTTTGAGATTTTGCAGAACAGCAATGGTTGACCAATAAGATCCTGTCCTGCTTAGGGAGAAGGAAGAAGAGGTAGAGGGGAGGATTCAAGAGAAAGGACAGTGCCAGGAAGAACTGAGGGATGTTTTGTGCAGGAGTTTTTCTCATTGCTACCTGTTGGAGAGTGGAGTAGAGTGGTGTAGAGTGGATGGATAAAGAGTGGAGTAAAGTGTTGAGCAGTGCTATGCCACAGAGTGGAATGGTGTGTAGTACAGTGCCGTGTTGTTGAGTGTCTTAGAGTGGAGTGGCATGAAGTGGAGTTAGAGTGGAGTGGCATTTCACAGAGCAGAGTGGCATGTCTTAGAGTGGAGTGGTTTGTAGTGTAGTACAGTGGATTGGCATGTCATAGAGTGGAGTGGCATATCATAGAAAGGAGTGGAGTTACGTGTCATAGAGTGTTGTAGAGTGGAGTGGCGTAGAATGGAGGGGCATAGAGTGAAGTAGAGTGGTGCAGAGTGGAGTGGCATCTCATAAAGTGGAGTGGCCTATCATAGAGTGGATTGACCTGTCATAGAGTGGAGTGGTGTATTTGTAGTATTTGAAGAGCATGTTAGGCCAAAAGGGATCAAAGAGCTATGAAACGGAGAGAACTGTAAGGGCAGTGACCGATCAGAACAACAGGATCAGCCCCAAAGGAGGGCTAATGCACAAAAAGCCAGGTTCTAACTTGCTTACGAACATCAGATACAAACTAGGGCTCCTGATATGTTCAAGAAGGATATTCCAAAGCCTGCAGCTGCCAAAGTAAAGACATGCCTCCCGCCCCCACCTAGCTTTCTTACACCGAGGAACCACAACCTTCTTTCATTCAGCAGACCACAGTGGTCTCTTAGGGACATACCAATTCAGGGCTGTCCTGAGATAACTCAACCCCTGAGATTGGAGAGCTTTATGCGTTAAGCAGAGAGCTTTAGAGGACACACACTTCTTTACTGGCAGCCAGTGAAGGGATCTTTGTTCTTCCCTGAATAATGAGAGTTAGGATATTCCCAGGCCAGCATGCAATATTATTCTGGGTGATTTGGAGCTTGTTTAAAGAGTACTGATTGACATTTATAAACAGGGCATTACAGTAGTCTAAGCGGGAGTTGATCAGTGCAATGACCACTGCCACCTTGAGCTTTTTAGGAAGAAAAGGAAATATTTTCTTTTAGATCAAAATCATCCAGAAGCAGGAGCTTACTGTTCAAATAACCTGGGTTTCAAAATACAAGGTGTTATTGGAAATCACACCCAGTTTTTGGCCACCACCGCGGGGCGGGCAAGATTCCACATGTTTCCACATGTTTCTGGCTACCAATCGATTTGTCCAGAATAAGCTATCCACTCCAAACACCAAGATCTCAGGTTTTTTTCACTATTCATTCATTCTGAATATTGCAAGGGCGAGTCACTACCATTTTGGGCAGAAGTTTATTGTCCCTGCATGCAGGACCGGTCGCTCCACACACCGCGCGGCTCCCCCCATGAGTGCCAGGACCCCTGACCCCTCCGCTACTGCCGTGAGCCCTCAGCTGCTGCCTCGCTCCAGCTGAGTGCCTGCCTGCCAGGACTGTTGTGTGTGACTTGTGCCAGTTTCTTAGTTTTTTTCTTAGCCTGTGCCCCTTTATTTTTTCCAGTGTCTCTGTTTCTGTCTTAGCTGTGCCCTTGTAATTTTACTGTCCCCGTGGGCCCGCGCCTGTTTCCCGCCACTTCTGCACCGCGCCCAGCGCCAGGACCCCTGGTCCTCGACGATCCCAACGCTCCCGACGAACTTACGACGCCACCACCCTCAACGCACTCAACGCCGGCCGGAACCCCGCTTGCTACTGAGCCACCTCGAAACGCACCCACGGACCCTTCACCTGCCAGGCCTGCCAATTCACCTGTCTCCGAACCTGCACCGCACTCGCCAAGCCGAGCTCCAGCAACAACCACCTCAAGTGCATCCTTATCAACACCCGCTCTGTCCACAGGCACGCCGTCGAACTCTGGAACCTCCTCGACTCAACATCACCAGACGTCGCCTTCCTCACAGAAACATGGATGAACGCCTCCTCAGCCCCCGACATCGCCATAGCCATCCCGGAGGGCTACAATCTCACCCGGAGGGACCGCGTCAAACAAACCGGAGGAGGCATCGCCATCAGCCACAGAAACACCATCCGCATCGCGACCAACTCCGACGACACCCTCACCGCCGCCGAGGACCTTCACTTCCAAACTCACACCGACCCCAAGACCACCCTCAGAGGCACCCTCATCTACAGACCCCCGGGACCACGCACACAATTCAGCGAAGCAATCGCAGACTTCGTCAGCCTTCACGCCCTCACCTCCACAGACTACATCCTCCTAGGGGACCTCAACTTCCACCTGGAGAACAACAAGGACTGCAACACCGCCGTCCTGCTGGACAACCTCGCCAACCTCGGACTCAAGCAACTGGTGAACACCCCCACCCATTACGCCGGCCACACGCTCAACCCCATCTTCTCCTCCAGCAAGCACATCTCCTTCAGCCACTCATCGGACTACACTGGACAGACCACAGCTGTGTCCACTTCAACTTTAGGAGAACCACGACCCACCACCACCGCAACAGGTTCCCCGCAGAAGCTGGAGCAAGATCACCACCGACCAGCTCACCACCGCCCTCAGCCAGAACCCGCCCACCAACACGACGGACCCCAACGAAGCAGCCCGCAACCTCACACCGTGGCTCACCAACTGTGCCGACGAACTCGCACCACTGAAGAATCCTCCCAGCAGACCCGGCAGCAGGAAAGCCTCGTGGTTTACCAACGACCTCAAAAACTCCAAGAAAACCTGCCGCACCCTCGAGAAAGCCTGGCGCCACGACCAGACAGCAGAACACATGACCGCCCTCAAGAACGCCACCCGCAAACACCACCAGCTGATCCGCACCACCAAGAAGACAACATTGAAAGAACGACTAGACAACAACACCCACAACAGCAAGGAACTCTTCAGCATCGTTAAAGAGCTCTCCAACCCCAGCGCCTGCAACAACGACATCACACCCTCGCAAGACCTCTGCGACTCACTCGCCTCGTTCTTCCACCGCAAGATCGCCGACATACACAACAGCTTCGGTGCGCTGACCACACATCCAACCACCGAGCCAGTGCCCCCCACCACCACCCTCTGCACCTGGACCCCTATCAGCACCGTAGACACCACCCGCCTGATGAACACCATCCACTCCGGCTCCCCTACCGACCCCTACCCACACCACATCTTCAACAAAGCCAACTCCATCATCGCACCCCAACTCCGGAACATCATCAACAGCTCCTTCGCATCCGCCACCTTCCCGGAGAGTTGGAAACATGCCGAGCTGAGCGCCCTCCTGAAGAAACCCACAGCGGACCCCACGGACCTGAAGAACTTCCGCCCTATCTCGCTCCTCCCCTTTCCAGCCAAAGTCATCGAGAAGATCATCAACAGACAACTCTACGCCTTCCTCGAAACCAACGGATCCCTCGACCCCTCACAGTCCGTTTTCCGAGCAAACCACAGCACCGAGACTGCCCTCATCGTAGCCACCGACGACATCAGGTCCCTGCTCGACAACGGGGAAACTGCTGCCCTCATCCTCCTGGACCTTTCAGCAGCCTTCGACACCGTATGCCACCGCACCCTGATACAGGGCCTCAGCAACACCGGAATCCAAGGAGCGGCCCAGGAGTGGATCATCTCGTTCCTCGACGGAGGAATCAGAGAGTCCGCCTCCCCCCGTTCCGATCTGCGGCCACCGAAGTCATCTGCGGCGTTCCGCAAGGATCCTGACTCAGCCCCACCCTCTTCAACGTCTACATGAGCCCTCTCGCAGCGATCGCACGCCAAAACAACCTCAACATCATCTCCTACGCTGACGACACCCAGGTGATCCTCTCCCTCACCAACGACCCCGCCACCGCCAAAGCTAACCTCCAGGAAGGAATGAAAGACGTCGCGGAATGGATGAAGATCAGCCGTCTGAAACTGAACTCAGACAAGACGGAAGTCCTCATCCTCAGACCATCTCCCTCTGCCTGCGACGACTCCTGGGGGCCCCCTGCCCTGGGCACCGCACCCCAAGCCAACGGACCACGCACGCAACCTGGGCTTCATCCTGGACTCCTCCCTCACGATGACCAAGCAAGTCAACGCCGTCTCGTCATCCTGCATCAACACTCTGCGCATGCTCCGAAAGATCTTCCGATGGATCCCCACCGAAACCAGGAAGACGGTCACCCAGGCCCTCGTCACCAGCCGTCTGGACTACGGAAACACCCTCTACGCTGGAACCACAGCCAAACTCCAGAAAAGGCTCCAGCGCATTCAGAACGCCTCAGCACAACTCATCCTGGACATCCACAGCCACATCTCTGCCCACCTGAAAGACCTGCACTGGCTACCCATCAACAAGAGGATCACGTTCAGACTCCTCACTCACGCACACAAGGCTCTCCACGACACGGGCCCGAAGTACCTCAATAGCCGCCTCACATTCTACACACCCACCCGCCAGCTCCGATCCGCCAGCCTCGCCCTCGCCTCCATCCCAAGAATCCGCAAATCCACAGTCGGAAGAAGATCCTTCTCCTACCTGGCAGCCAAGACATGGAACTCCCTCCCCACTCACCTACGGCTGACCCTGGACCATCTCTCCTTCAGAAAACAACTCAAGACCTAACTGTTCGAGCAGTAGCGAACCCCCCCCCCTCAGCGCCTTGAGACCCTTACGGGTGAGTAGCGCACTATACAAATTCTGTTGATTGATTGATTGATTGATTGTCAAAATTCAATAATGAAAGGGTGAAGTACGAGCCACATTGCAGGGAGTCTTGACCAGGTTTCAGGAGTAATGGTATTTATTACTGCTTCCCTAACAGTGGTAGGATGTGCGCCGCTTTCCAAAGAGATATTATAGTTAGGTGAAAATACTGTTTTAAACAAACATAATCACTGATATTTACCAGTGATTGTTATCTCAAGTAACTATTACTTGTGTCCTAAAATAACTAGAACTCACACTCACGCCATGCAAGGTATTCTCATCAGTAATGTCATTTCAGATGTTACAGTGATGTTATCAATAGTGCCATAGAACATATAATGAATAATTTAGGAGGTAATTAGCAGTGCTCAGACTCCGGCTGTGCAAGGCGTGGGGTTGAATGCAGGGCCTGCTCTGCATCCAACACCTCGTGGGCAGGCAACCCCACACAGTACACAGCCTTTGGTCTTTTGGAGGTAATAAGATCATTAGCAGTGCATGGCATTTGGCTTTGTGTGGCGAGGAGTTGAATGCAGGAGCTGTCCTGCATCCAACTCCTTACAGACAGTCAGATTCACGACATCCACGGCCTTCCGCCATCAATCAATCAATCAATCAAAGCATTTATATAGCGCACTACTCACCCCGAGGGTCTCAAGGCGCTTGGGGTGGGGGGGGTCCGCTACTGCTCAAACAGCCAGGTCTTGAGCTGCTTCCTGAAGGCGAGGTGGTCTTGGGTTAGGCGGAGGTGGGTAGGGAGGGAGTTCCAGGTCTTGGCGGCCAGGTAGGAGAAGGACCTTCCTCCAGTGGTGGCTCTTCGGATGTGGGGGACGGCGGCGAGGGCGTTGTTGGTCGATCGAATCTGGCGTGTGGGGGTGTAGAAGTTGAGGCGGCTGTTGAGGTATCTTGGGCCTTGGTTGTGTAGGGCTTTGTGTGCGTGGGTGAGGAGTCGGAACGTGATTCTCTTGTTGACCGGGAGCCAGTGCAGGTCTCCCAGGTGTCCGGAGATGTGGCTGTGTCGGGGGATGTCGAGGATGAGTCTTGCTGAGGTGTTCTGGATCCGCTGGAGTCTCCTCTGGAGTTTGGCGGTGGTTCCGGCGTAGAGGGAGTTGCTGTAGTCCAGGCGGCTGGTGACGAGGGCATGGGTGACCGTCTTCCTGGTCTCGGTGGGGATCCACCGGAAGATCTTACGTAGCATGTGCAGGATGTTGAAGCACGACGAGGAGACGGCGTTGACTTGTCTGGTCATGGAGAGGGAGGAGTCCAGGATGAAGCCCAGGTTGTGTGCGTGGTCTGCGGGTTTGGGTGTGGGGCCCAGGGCGGTGGGCCACCAGGAGTCATCCCATGCGGAGGGTGAGGAGCCCAGGATGAGGACTTCCGTCTTGTCTGAGTTCAGTTTCAGGCGGCTGTTCATCATCCACTCGGCTACGTCTGTCATCCCTTCGTGTAGGTTGGCTCTGCCGGTGGCGGGGTCGTTAGTGAGGGAGAGGATCAGCTGGGTGTCGTCGGCGTAAGAGATGATGTTGAGGTTGTGTTGGCGTGCGACGGCCGCGAGGGGGCTCATGTAGACGTTGAAGAGGGTGGGGCTGAGCGAGGAGCCTTGAGGGACACCGCAGATGACTTCGGTGGCTTCTGATCTGAACGGGGGGAGGCGGACTCTCTGTGTCCTTCCGGCGAGGAAGGAGATGATCCATTCTAGTGCCTTTTCCTGGATTCCGACGTTGCTGAGGGGTTGCACTAGGGTGCGGTGGCAGACAGTGTCGAATGCCGCGGAGAGGTCCAGGAGGATGAGGGCCGCAGTTTCCCCGTTGTCGAGCAGGGCTCGGATGTCATCGGTGGCTGCGATGAGGGCGGTCTCGGTGCTGTGGTTGGCCCGGAAGCCAGACTGCGAGAAGTCGAGGGATCCGTTCGTCTCGAGGAAGGCGGCCAGCTGCTTGTTGACGGTCTTCTCGATGACTTTGTCCGGAAACGGGAGGAGCGAGATGGGGCGGTAGTTTTTGAGTTCGGTGGGGTCTGCTGATGGTTTCTTCAGTAGAGCGCTGAGTTCGGCGTGCTTCCAGCTCTCTGGGAAGGTGGCGGTGTCGAAGGAGGTGTTGATGTTGTCCCGCAGGTGGGGTGCGATGACAGCGTCTGCTTTGTTGAAGACGTGGTGAGGGCAGGTGTCGGTTGGGGATCCGGAGTGGATGGAGTTCATCGTGCGGATGGTGTCTTCGGTGGTGATCGGGGTCCAGGCGCGGAGGGTGGTGGTGTGGGTCGTTGGTGCGGTCATCGGGTGCGTCTGTTGTGTGCTGAAGCTGTTGTGTATGTCCGCGATCTTGTTGTGGAAGTAGGAGGCGAGGGAGTTGCAGAGGTCTTGTGATGGGGTGATGTCGTTGTTTCCGGCGTTGGGATTGGAGAGCTCTTTGACGATGTTGAAGAGTTCCTTGCTGTTGTGTGCGTTGTTGTCCAGTCGTTCCTTGAATGCGGTTCTCTTGGTGGTATGGATCAGTTGGTGGTGTTTCCGGGTTGCGAGCTTGAGGGTGGTCATGTTGTCAGGTGTAGGGTCTCTGCGCCAGGCTCGCTCGAGGGCACGGCAGTTCTTCTTGGAGCTCTTGAGTTCGTCGGTGAACCAGGGTGCTTTCTTGCTGCCGGGTCTGCTGGGCGGGGTCCTCAGTGGGGCGAGGTCGTCTGCGCAGATGCTGATCCACTTCGTGAGGTTGTTGGCGGCCTGGCTGGGGTTCGCAGAGCTGGCGGGGGGATCTTGACTCAGGGCTGCGGCGAGCTGGTCGGCTGTGATCTTGTTCCATTTTCTGCGTGCGACTTGCTGCTGGTGGTGGTGGATCGTGTTCTTTCTGAAGCTGAAGTGGACGCAGCTGTGGTCCGTCCAGTGGAGTCCGGTGGCGTGGCTGAAGGCGATGTGCTTGCTGGATGAGAAGATGGGGTCGAGTGTGTGTCCGGCGTAGTGGGTGGGGGAGGTCACCAGCTGCTTGAGACCGAGGTTGTCGAGGTTGTCCAGCAGGGTGCTGGTGTTGCGGTCGTTGTTGTTCTCCAGGTGAAAGTTGAGGTCCCCGAGGAGGATGTAGTCAGCGGAGGGGAGGGCGTGCGGGCTGATGAAGTCGGCGATGACTTCGCTGAATTGTGTGCGTGGTCCCGGGGGTCTGTAGATGAGGGTGCCTCTGAGGGTGGTCTTGGGGCCATGAGCAGTATGGGGTTGACCCGGGCCATGTCCTGCCCACAACTCTTGCTGGTACCCAACCTCTCAGCACACAAGTCTTGCGCAGTGGGACGGTTGGGCCTAGGGCCTGGCACCCAAACTCCCACGGGTGTACATGGTTTAATATAAGGGTTGTCATTTTAGTAAGGCAGAGCCACTGACTTTGTAAAGAGGGCAGAACACCAACATATAAAATGTGTGCCTATTGGCATTATAAAGGGCCCAGAATATCAACATATATAAAGCAAATGTATTGTATTTGACAAAAAAATGACCTATTATTAAAATGAAATCTATAGTTCATTATTTCAGGCAGTTGACAGTTTAATAAAAGTGATTGTCATAAAAAATGTGATAAAGCTTTATTTAAAAAAAATCTACCAGTATTTGAGTCGTTTAAAAAAAACAAATTTCAAGCTACAAAGTACAATTAAAGAACACTAGGGGGGTCTGCTCTCCAGCTGAAGAGCATGGAGCTCCAGTCAAGAGTACTTAAAAGAATCATGATACGGTCTCCTATGCTCATGAATTTAATGACCCAGATGACTTACTGCATTATTTAATGTTGCCTGGGGGCTGCTGCACTCCCTGCTGCCCCTCACAACATTAATAGAAATGCTTGGTGGTGCCCATACCCTTCTAGGGACACCACCAGGCTCGAAGAAATATGTTATAAAAGCCCTCATGAGGCATTTTGGGGTGGCACCTGCCGCTCATATTTTACTTTAAAAAACAACATTTTTGGTGTCCCAAACCTCACCCTGGACACCTAGATCTTTATTTTCTATTGTATGACACAGGTGGAGCCCAAGGCCACGCGGCCCCACCTGATCCTCTGCCAGCACACATCCTGGGTGCGGTGGGAGCTGACAATTCTTTTCTTTCTTTTTTTTTTTTAAATATTGGGGAAGGGCATGCGCCCTTTCTTCAAGCGTATAGTGTCCCAAGGGATCTCATACCTAGGGCCAAGCTTCTTTTAAAGTGGAGGGCAGTGTGCAGCTCCTTGCCTTGGTCTAACACTGGCCCCAGGGATCCCATCCTCTGGGTCCTGAAATTGACCTTAAGGGGAGGGGAGAGGACATGTGCCTCCCCTCCATGAGCAAACACTGGCTCTGGGGACCCCATTGCCCAGGACCAACGTTATTTAAAGGGGAGGGGGCATGCAGCCCCTCCCCCCAAGCCAAACGTGGGAGATGCTCCTGCTCAGCTTTTTTATCTGCTCCCACAGGTCGGGAGCAATCTCTGTTTTTCCACAAGAGCATGGAAGGGAAAAAAATGTGTGCTCTCACCCGGCAGAAGGATTTTTGCATGGAAATAGCGTCCCACTGGTGGGCTCCCCGGGACACAACAATAGAACCAGCCTTGGGGATGGGGTCTTCAGGGCCTCATGGAGGTGCTCGGGGAGGGGAAATATGCACCCCCATACTCATTAAATTTTAAAGATGGACCCGGTCAATGAGGTTCTTGGGGTCTTGGGGAGCCTGAAGGAGGGGGGGGGGTATGTGACCCCTAGCCATCATTTTGCAGATGGCCCCAGGGGCCATCAACAAGGAGGACAGTAATTATCAGGTGGCCCGCCATTTTGAAATTGTACATCAAAGCAACAGAGATCTGTTAAGATTTTTTTGCATAGACCGTGTCCCGAAGGACGAGCGAGGGGGAGCTAGAACTAGAAAATTACGCATATTAGAATTGAAGTATATAATAGAACTTCAAACCAACAACGACGAAGAATTGTGGGTCCACCTTGACTAATAGACTAGGAACATGAAGATATATGGGGGTATGTCCAGGGATCAGGGCTTCCGCCTAACACTCTCAATTACTATATGAATCTCTGGAATCTGACACTAAATACACCAGATACTATTACCAACTTGTGACACCAAAGATGTAGCACTTTCAATATATTAATCATGTGGTCGAAATATAGAACTTTTTTTATTTAGGCCGTTTCATATGTTTCCTGAATCATGTATGATTGCCATTCAGGGTGCTATTATGTTGATACATGATAGACCTATTGAATATTATTGAATTGCAACTTTCCATATGGGATAAGAAAATTGTTATTAATGACTGTAAGCATTTTTACGCAATATTTGGTTGATGAATGGCTACCATACGATCGCCCATTCAGGGCATAATTTTGAAGGTGCTTTATAATATTATGGAATATCATGGAATTGTCGCTAGCCATATGGTATAAGGGGAGAATGATCAGCATTTATTATGTATTGACATTGATGATTATAATCATCCTATTTTGCTATTCAACAGACAAGCAGTCTCAATATATGTTGATTTACTCATCACTTTTAATATTTGCATATTTTCCTTACACATATTTATGTTTTAGAGCACGTTATAAGATGGCCGCCACTATTCTGGCAAGTAACTGAGATCAGCAGCCCATCTTCTTTGTTCATGATTGACACGTGATGCACTGTTTTGGTTAAAATGGCTCAGTGAAAGTGTTGGAATTAACATTGATAAAGGCTTATTGCCGAAACGTGTCTGTCAGTGTTGGTGGCTTGCACATTAAAAAGTATTGTACTTTTTAAATTCTGTGAGTGTGCCCATTCTTGGCTGATTCAGACTATATTGCCATCGTGGATGCATATATATATATATATATATATATGTATATATCTATATCGATATATATATATATGTATATATATATATATAAATATCTATATATATCTATCTATCTATATCTATTTATCTATCTATCTATCTATCTATCTATCTATCTATCTATCTATCTATCTATATATATATCATGTGAACAAGGCTACAGTGACATAGCCGAAACGCGTCATGCTGGAGACGATGGGACAATAAAAACCACCTTTGCACACCATTTACGCGTATTTCGTGGTCTGTATCTGTGTCAACGTTGGCATCCAAGGCCGAGGTGCAGGAGTTGGAAATGAGATATATATATATATATATATATATATATTTATATATGAACGCTCCGACTTGCACCTTGACTCTGCACTCCTGGGCGGGTGCCCGAACGCTGCGGTGCTTGCCGCGAAATAGATAGTGCTTCGTCACTGACAAAGGAGTATATCCGAAACACGTCTGTTCCGTATACCATCTGCTGAATAAACGAATCGATTGTGGCTTCCTGTGTGCCCAAGTCTCTGTTATGAATTTACAGAATTGGTAGCGCTATATATATATATATATATATATATATATATATATATATATATGTATGTATGTATGTATGTATGTATATATATATATATATATATATATATATATATATATATATATATATATATATATATATATATATATTACCTACTGGCGGTCGCCAGTAGGTAGTTATAGTTAGGATTGATTTCCATAGGGAAATCGCAACATTCTATTTAGAATAACTTTGGCGCCGGTTGAGGAATCAGCCTGAATTTCTCAGCAACGTTGCCTCGCGGCTCCCTGCTCCTTCCCTGAAAGTTTGGGGGGGATTCGTCAAGCGGGGGCCGAGATAAAAGGGGGGTCCCAAAACGTGTTTTCCCCATGTTAATTTCCATAGGGCGGTCTGTTTCACTTTTAGCTCGAATGGCTGAATGGATTTGCACAAAACTTGACAAAATTGTAGGGACTGGTAGCCCGATGTGCCTTTGCTATGTCTCAAGATATGTGCTCCAGAGGATTTTGAGTAATTTAGGTTCAAAAAAATGTATATATCTATAGCAGCGCCCCCGTACGCGTACCAGGAAGCGCTACGGGCACGATACGCGACTTGCGCACGGCAAGCTGATTGGTTCTCGGGTGTCTGTAAACATTCGAAACAGTCCGCAGCGGCCGCCATCTTGTGTCTCGGTAGGATCGAGACACAAGAGGTGGCAAAAAACAAAGGGGGAAATTACCAAAAGGGGGCAGGGTAGACCCCCCTGACCCCCTAGGTTTGATGTGGGGGCATAAAAGGGTCGCGCGGGGCGAAAAAAAAAAATAAAAAAAAAAAAATATTTCGCGGGGGGAGCGCCCGGTACGCACATCGGGGAGCGGACCGGGGAGCGTACTACGGGGAAAACAGAGTGAAACAGGAAAATAATAATTCAAAGTAATTAGAGGTAGGGTAGCTCTGCATAGAGTTGTTGTGTTGTTTGGGTGTTTTAAGTACCAACATGTAGGTACCAATGTTGAGTCTTAAATTTAATGTACACCGTTTCCTCTGCAGATATCTTGCATGTTGTTACAGAAGTTATTGTGCTATATGGAATCCATATCATAGTCTGTCAGGAAAGCAGAAAGAACATGGAGGCAGGAGATGAAAAAGAAATGTCAAATACACATTTGAGATAATATAGTGGGAGAAAGGTAGTATCTATGACCTTAACTGACCGCGCTCCTTGCTGGACAGCATTTTTACTGGTGCCTAGATATTCCTGGGCATTTTTAATTCTACTTGCGCTGCTCGCGCTGCTTATTATCGCGCTGCCGCTTTTGTCACCTAATTGCCTGGCGCTTGTTACTGCATCTACTAGGGACATCGGTAGGCTCACCTGCACTATAATTGTGTCCTCACTCGCATTTTGCAGGATTTTAGGATTCAGATCGTGGTGCTCCGTCCGCCATCTTGGGTGAGTGTAGAAGCTTGGGACACTCTTAGGCGCCATTTTGCTCGGGTGTTGAGGCTCTAGCAGCCGGAAGCCCGCGCGGCGTAATACTATATAGAGGCATGGAGGAACAGGCGCGCAGCCAGTGCGCGCAGCGGACGCGCCGTAGACGTGCCGGAGGTGCGCCAGAGGTAAGCCCGTTTGCGCCCGTTCGCGCAACGGGCGCGCCTAGGGCCGCCTCCATTGGACTTTCATATACCCCTCGCTTAGTCTACTCCCGGGCTGCTCTTTTGGAACTCAGACCGGCCCTGAGGTCTCAGCCTCAGAAGACTTCTGTTTCTTCTCTATCTCAATCTCTGTCCTGTGGGTTGCTTAACGTACGGTCTCTCTGTAAGCACCATACAGAGATTGCCTTCTTGATTGATTCTTCAGGTTTGGACGTGCTGTTCCTCACTGAAACGTGGACTCGGGAGGATTGCCTAGTTGAGCTGGGACTTGCCTGTCCCCCAGGCTTTAAAATCATCCACACCCCTCGGCTGAAGAACAGAGGTGGTGGAATTGGTATCATTTACAGAGAAAAGTTGGATATTTTTCAGCTTAAAATTGGTGAGGTGTCGGGTTTTGAACTAATGGGGTTTTCCATTAGAGGTCTGGAGAGAACACTGCTTTCAGGTGTGCTCTGCTATCGTCCACCGGGATCGGCACCCTCTCTATCAGACTTTCTTGACCTAATATATGATTTATCCAACACTCACTCTAAGTTGCTGGTCCTGGGGGACTTCAACCTATGGCAGGGGGGTCCTCTGGATGGGGCGTTTACGACACTCTGCCAGGCCTTTGGTGATATTCAGCTGCAACAACTGGTCTGCTCAGCGACTCATAAGGGAGGTCATGTCTTGGACCTGATTTTTGCTGATGCTCAATTAGCAGTGGTCACCGATATTCTGTGCCAGTGTTGGACGGATCACGCACTTGTGGCCTTTTCCCTTCGTATAGGCAATTACTTCTCTGAGACTGCCGGGGTAGGAGTGGCGAAACTGGGTAGACCCTGGTCTCGATTACTCAGTTTATCTCCTCTGCCTTCTTTACTACCAGACAATTATTGTCTGGGTAATTCAGTGGAGGAAAGCTACTCGACTTTGTGCCGGTCGATCATTAACACGCTGGACAAGGTGGCTCCTTTTCGTAAGTCCCGTGGGAGAGTGAATAGGGCTTCTCCCTGGTATACGGAAGAGCTTCGACAGCTGAAGTTGAGCTGTAAGCGTGCGGAGAGGGCCTCGAGGAAGCAATATTCACCATCAGCAAAGGCCTCGTTCAGGCTCGCATTGCAGGGCTATAAAGCACAGATTAAGCTTGCTAAGGCGGCCTTTTTGGAATCCACCTTGAATCAGGCGCCCAACAAATCGCAAGCACTGTTTAAAATCGTTAGGGACATGTCCCACCCTATATGCGTGGCTAATACGGTCCCTACATCGCAGGCCTTGTGCGATTCCCTGGCGGGTGCTTTTGAAGAGAAAACTACTAAAATCTTAGAGGGCTTAAAACATCCTTTGCCCAATACTCTCGGCCTGGGAGCTCCGGCTAGCCCGCTCAGTCGACCCCGGCCAGTTGGCTTTTGTCCTGGCTTGGGAGCTCCGAACGGGTTACCCAGTCGACCCCAGCCGACCGACTCGTGCCTTCCAACTGCAGTTTCTGCCCTGGGAGCTCCGGTTGACCTGCCCAGTCGACCCCAGACAGATGCCTTTGGCCCGGGTCTGGGAGCTCCGGACGGTTCACCCAGTCGACCCCAGTTGAATACTCCAGCTTTTAGTTTGGGAGCTCTGTTTTTTTCCTCCAGTCGACCCCAACTAAAATCTTTTCCTCGTCCCTCTCTTGAGGAATTCTGCAGTTTGGCCAATACGGTGTCCTCTGGTTCTCCGCGTGACCCATTGCCTCCCAAATTTTGGAAGGCTTTTCAGGCGGAACTCTTTCAACCGCTGCATTCTATCTGCCTCCAGTCTTTGGAGTTGGCATCCGTCCCCGAGTGTTGGAAGTTAGCAGTAGTGTCACCTCTGCTTAAGAAGCCAACGCTGGACCCGAGCTGTCTGTCCAACTATCGGCCAATTTCCTTGCTTCCCTTTCCTATTAAAATCATGGAAAAATGGGTGACCCGTTCGCTCTCAGGTTTCCTGGAAAACATCGGTTGGTTCGATGAGGCACAGTTTGGCTTCCGCCCCGGGCACGGGACGGAGTCCGTGCTTGTAACCGTACTGAACAACCTTCGTTCGCGTGTCGACAGTGGTCGGGCAGCCTTTTTAGTGCTGCTCGACATGTCGGCCGCGTTCGATACGGTTTGCCATCGAACCCTCATCAGGAGACTTGAAGAGTGTGGGGTCACAGAGGACGCAAGAGATTGGCTCATATCGTATCTTGACAGTCGGCAACAGCTGGTCTTGCTTCCTCCTTTCTGTTCTGAGCCAAGGAAAGTAGGGCAGGGGGTGCCACAGGGCTCGGCCATCAGCCCAATACTTTTCAATCTGTACCTCCGCCCCCTGGTCCAGCTTATAAAATCTTTTGGTGTCTCGGCTTTTAATTATGCCGATGACACCCAGCTGGTCTTTTCCTTGGAGGGCATTAAGGCAGTCTCGCTGGAGACATTCCATCGCTGCATGGCAGCCACAGCGGACTGGTTACGGGCCAACTCCTTACAATTTAACAGCGCTAAGACCGAGGTCCTCTACTGTTCCGCAGATCGGATCTCGCAGGCACTTCCAGAGAACTTTTGGCCTGCCTCCTTCCCCGAGCCAGTTTCGGCTGCGTCATCTGCCCGCAACTTGGGGGTGATTTTCGGCCCGAATTTACAGCTTGACTTGCACGTCAATAAAACCACGTCTACGTGCATGATGCTGTTACGCATGTTGGGTAAAGTTCTGCCCCTTCTCCCCGTTCATGCCAGGCCGGCAGTAGTTCGCGGTACTATACTAAGTCGCTTAGATTATTGTAACGCACTACTTCTGGAGGCCCCAAAAAATCTATTGGGGAAGTTACAACGAGTGCAGAACATGGCCGCCAAGTTGGCTCTCTCATGGCCTAGGTCTAGCTCTTCTACCCTAGCTTTGAGAGAATTACACTGGCTCCCGGTACATCTGAGAGTGCTGTACAAAGCTGCTTGTTTAGTGTTCAAAGCTATACATCATTTGGGCCCGATACCTCTGCAGAATATGTTCTCCTGGTACTCTGCCCCGCGACTTCTTCGATCCTCTTCTGCGCATCTGTTGGTAGTCCCGAGGTTCCAGAGAGTCAGGATGGGTGGCCGCTCATTCAGTGTGGCAGCGGCCAAACTTTGGAACTCCCTGCCTCTCTCTTTGAGAAGCTACAGCAGCTATCTTCCGTTCAGGAAAGCTCTTAAAACGCACTTATTTCCTAAAAATGCTGTGTAAGTGAATAGTGCTGTCGCTCAAGTTCAAGCGCCAGGATGCCCTCCGGGTGACAGGTTTGCGCTCTATAAATACACTAAAAAAAAAAATTTAAAAAAAATTACTATGTAACACAAAAAAGTTGCACAGTATACTATAAATCTGACTTTCCATTATAATCAATTTGGTACTAGTTTAAGAATTACATATAAAAATGAATAATATCTTAAACAATTTTCGAATTATTAAATATAAATTTATTTTTGAGATTCATTTTCCAAATTAAATATAACGTCTAACATTTGACTGTCCGAAATGTTGTCATTTTGAATGAACATAACTTCTAACATTTGACTGTCCGAAATGTCCTCATTTTGAAGGAGGAAATCCACAGATTCTACACATTGTAGAAGTTCATGGTCTCGTGATTTGTCCATGAATTGAATGTCATTTGGTTCAATGTTTTCTTCATTGCTGTTTGCAAGGACAATTTCAAATGAAACTTTTTGTTCTCCTTCCATTTTGGCTGAAATTTGCATTAAAAAAATATATATCAGTAGAGATAGGGCACTGTTGGGTTTAAGTTTAGATAGGTAGTTTTTAACAGTGAATTTATCTTTGGGCAGTGTATGGTATCAGACTGGAAGTAGAAATATAAAAAAGTGTATGTGATGAAACCTAAGTAAATTCATAATTATACAAGACAAGCCTAAATCCATCCATAACTATAACAGAGAAGTCTATCTAAATCTATAACTATTACAGAGGGATAGTATATAACTATCAGAAAAAGTTTTCCATATTAACTTTAAGTGCACAATATACTTCAGTTTTCAAAATAACTTACCTTTAAAAAGAAGTTGAAGTTATTAGTGAAAATCCTTTTGAAATGTACACCAGGAAGTAGTAGTCAAAATGGCTGTGTTTCCCTCTCTTTCTTTATATATATTCATGTACATAACCAATCAAATGTCAGGAAAAAAAAGTAAAAAATGAAAGTAACTTTTAATTGGTTGTCAATTCTAACACTTCAGATGTGTTTTTGTGAAGATATTTACCTCAGGATATTTAAAGAGGTCTACAGGCTAAATGGCTCAATGGAATTCCATCAAATTTGGGAAAATGGTAGGGATTGGTATGTAGTATGAGCTATTCTATATTTGGTGAAAGTGTCTCCAGTGGTTTTTATGTAAATTACCTTTTAACATTTTCTGGGAGCGCTTCCCGGCAGCGCTACGGGAGTCCTCCATTTTGTGTTTCGGTAGATTTGAGACAGAAAATGGCGGACAAACAACGTTGGGAATGGGTATAAGGGGGCACGGTAGGCACTCCCTGACCCCCTAGGTTTTCTGAGGGGGCTTAGGAGGCCCATATAGGCGAAAAAAAAAATATTTTTTTAAATTTTCGCGGGGGAAGCGCCCGGTACGCGTACCGGGGAGCGTACCGGGGAGAGTACTTTGGTGAAAAATAGTGAAAAAAGTTAGAAAAAGATAATCATTTGGAGTGATTAGAGGTAGGGTAGCTCTGAAAAGAGCTTTTGGGTTCTGTGGCTGATTTAGCTACCTATAAGTAGGTTCCAATGCACAGTCTTAAATTCAGGAGGAATATTCTATTCTGAGAAGTGCACACCATCACCTCTGTAAATAGCGAGTCTCAAAACCATGTACAAATGTTTTTCGGTCGCAAAACACTTGCAATTACCACCTACTTCAAGTAGATGGTAATGCATTTGCAAATGGAGGCAGGCAGAGGTCCCAGGGACCTCTGCCTGCCCTTAAAAAATAAAACTAAAACGTTTCATTTTCATTTTTTTTTTAAATGCATGGTAAACGGGCTGCATTTAAAAAAAAAAAATGCTTTATTTAAAAGCAGTTCTAGACGTGGTGGTCTGCTGAGCCCAGCAGGCCACCATCCCTGGGAGGGCGAGCATTCCCAATGGGCTTGCAAATTGCGAGAGGCTCATTAATATTAATGAGCCCCGCAATTTGCGACCCCATTGAGAATCCCAAACAGTGTTAAACACACTGTTGTACATTTCATTTAGCGACTCGCAATTTGCAACTCGGATTATCAGTCTGAGTGAAGCACAACTGCGGCGGAGCTTGGTTACAGCAATACATTTTTTTTTACACAGAGGTACGATTGTTTGCATGGTTCACGACCCGCTAACAAAGGCGTGACGGGCCGTCGCAGGCTAGCGAGTTGCACCATGAATAAATCAGGTTGAGAAAAGAAAACATGAAGTGAGTACAGTTGAGATTACGTCAAACACATGAATACCGTTTTAGTATACAATAAATTCAGTTGTGAATATGGATTAAAAGAGGGAACGTATACATTTGAAATAATTATTCAATGATGCAGTGCTTTGAAGCGAAGTTTATTATGTAATATGAGTAAAGATATTATAAACAATGTAATCGGCATAGTTACTAGTCCATACAACATAAATGGTGGAAGTATAGTATGATGCAAAATGAATAAGGTTTAAAAAAACATATTGTACACTCGCTAACCAAATATATTAAATTATATTAAATGTAAGAAGGTGTCTTTTGATTTTAAGTTCAGTAATCAAATTAGAAAATGCTAGTGGTTAGACATCACCTCAATAACAGTTAGTTCTCTGCATACGAAGCACTATCAAGTTTGATGTATGGTATTGTGTAAGGAAATAAAGAACGCGCCAAAAGCAAGAACTTGGGTGGAGGTGCATGTATGTTATCTGCAGGGACGTTCGAAAATCAGTGTTCAGAACAACTACTGTATTGAGATAATTTTTTGAAAGGTTTCAGTACTCGATGTCACATACAGCTCGATAAGCAAGGGTAATAGCAGTGTAATCACATACTTTTCAGTTATGAATCAAAAATAGTTCACTAGGCAGAAAACAAAAGCAGCACATGTGTGTGAGGCGGAAATAAGGAGAGAAAGGGAAAATGGCGTTTAACCATATAAAAAGTCATTGTAACTATACACATTTATCACGGCACATTTAACCATATTTTACCAAGCCTTGTTTCGAAAATGTTTCAAATAAGATAAGATAACATAAGCGAGTGATTTGTTGAAATTAGAGCACCATGAAATGTTTTGAACGAAATCGAGTAGGTGAGGAAAAAAAACTTAACTGCACATAAAACAGGAAAATCTCACCAGCACGAAATTGCAATGTCAGCTGTTAGTAAAGCCAATAGTTCTGTTTATAAAAAAAAAAAAATAGAAAATTCATATGAAAAATTGGGAGGGACAAAAACAGTTAAGAAGTCAATGGCTTGCATAACAGTCATCCTTGCATTGAGTAGGCAAAGTAAGTGGCAACCGCTTCTAAAAGGAAGTCATTGTTATCGTCCGAAAACAAGACAGCCATCCAATTGAAAAGAGGAAATGAACATACATGTTCTTTAATTATCGGAGCCTCTAGTACCATCAGAGAACAACTCGGTGAATTTTCAATGTAGCTTTGTGCCAAGAAATCTTGCGCCGCTGCGAATATATTCCAATGACCCAGAACTGCATGTATCGCTGCAAAGGCCATAATCCCTCCGTCGGAACAAAGCTGTTCATGATCGATTAACGGATTCATGAGATGATTGTAATTCACTTCAGGAGATACCGAGTTGCAGAGACATAAGTCCAGGGCCCACATGAAATCACAGCTCAGGCAATGAAATACAGGCTGCACACAGGTGAAATAGGAAAATCGAAATGATAATCCATATGATGCACTCAAAGTCGCGAGTGGCAGAATGCCATACTGGTCAAGCATCCTGTGGCGAAACAGTTCTAAGTGTTCCAGCTCGTTTGTGAAGGCAGGACGGACATCCATTTTGTAATAAAGAAAATAGGAACAGAAAAGTAGCAGCTGCTGGTAGTAGATCTGGAAGTTCAGAAACATAGGTCAGAGAATATGGAGTGAAGAGTAGCAGAATGCCTTTAAATAATTTGGTGCAAAAAAATCAGCAAACCATTGGTTAGTAGTTGCAAAAAAAATAGCCCAGATGCGAAGTGGAGGAGCGTTAAAGATTATGGGAGTCACCTCAGAAAATTGTAAAGGAAGGTCACTATTTAATTAGGTATGCAGTTTTCTGCGAGTGTTAGCTAAGTGAATGAGATATGTTTCTGAACAGATGCTCGGGTAACTTCATTTTGTGACAATAAGGCTGTTGTTCAAGTCTTAGGATGGAACTTTGAATTCAAGGTCGGATTTCGCGGCCAGCTGGAAACATCAAGGTTCCCATGCGGGGGTGGATAAACTACATTTGTATAGAGAGGCATATGTAGAGTGACTTTTACAGAGTAAGGCTTGTCGTTTAAAAACTCATAGTAATTCTCATTCTTTGTAAATAAATAAGCACTGTTGAGCAATAAGGTAAAAGTCGGTATTATAGCAGGCACCGGTGTACCTTTGTGAACACATGCAATATTACAGCGCTTCCTGTTAAATAAGTCATGCCATTGGTAGTGCCTGGATGTGAAGGACTAATTCCATGTTTCAGTACGCTCATATCTATACAAATATAATTTTTTGCCGTCTCTAAGGCATTAGTAAGTAAAAGGGAGCAACTTGGTTTCATGTTTCTAAGAGGTACTGAGCCGGTGGTATGTATTTCTGTGAAAAAAATCTGTGGAATTTAAACATTGAAAAAGCGCAAAAGATAGAGTAATTAATTCATAGATTAAGCATGTTGGAGGTGCAGCTTCTGAGTAAAAAGGGTAAAGTGTCTAAACGTTGAATGTGGAACACCGAAAAAGAATCGTATGTGATGGAAAGGAAACATAGTTTGAAAATAAGAATTGAAGGTGGAAAGGGAAAGGTGACATGAAAATAGTTTCAGGGCTTTAAGTTTGCCTGGTGTTTTCGGGTGTCAGTAGAGGCACTTTCTTAACGCTAGGTTAAATCGTGTTCATCCTGTAGCTCTCTTTGTCTTAACATTACTCTCTTTGTGTTCTTCCCTCATGCTAACTCCTTCATTAATTTTTTTTAACGTTTTTTTTGGGGTGCGCTCCCCGGTGCGCGCCCCAGTGCACATACCGGTAGCGTACCCTGCTGAAAAAAGATTGACACAGATTCATTAAAAATATAGGTTTATTTTTATAAAGTAAAGGTAGTTCTAAAAAGAACTGTTTTTTTTTCTTTTTGTTGTTTTATATTTTTTTATGTTTTTTTGAACATTTTGTACTTTTTTGGCTTTTCTGAACACTTTTATATATTTTTTGTATTTTTTATGGGGATAAACAAAAAACAGGGAATTGTAAATGGCTCAAGTGGAGCATAAAAAAAATCTGGAAAAATTAGGGTTTCAATGGACAGTTATGGTTATCACCAGCAACCATGATAAGTTCGATGCTTTGCTCACCAAAGCAAAGTAACTTGTTGCAATATCTGCATAAAATTTTGTAATCATTAAACTTAGGTTGGATAGTAGCCAATGTGTCTCTTGCTCCCGAACCTGATGGAGTGGGTTGTTTTGATGTTGAGCGTCCAGACGTTGATGGGGGTAGTTTACTGCAGAGGTCCCTTAACTCTGCAGTACAGTAGTTGTTTGGATGCGCACGCGTTATGTGGTGAATCATCGTGTGATTCCCAAAGGAATACTTTTTGTTAGGGTTCCCCCTGGATTGCTCAGCATCACAAATTAAATAAGTCACCTTTATTGCGTTGACTTTTTTAAAACCCCTTGGGAGTTTGTAGAACTGCCATATAAAGTGTTCTTTGGGTTTGTAGGGCTGTTTATCTTCCGGCAGGAACTCCATTCTCTGTGACTCTTCTTCATCATTCTCTTCCTCTTCATCTTGACCACCAACGTAATTTTCTGGTGGTCTTTTAGATGGTGGTGGTGGTGGTGGTGGACTTGATGCTCCAGCTGTTGATACTACTGTAGCCATTTTCTGAGATAGAACTCGAAACAGGTCTTCCTCAGTCAAAGGACAAAGTCAGAATAATGAAAAAAGGAGGGGGCTTTCATCATTTGGAAAACAAAAGTGTTCTGGACCAATGAAAAGTGTTATTTTCAAGTCACATGATCCAAGCTTTCATCATTTGGAAACCAAAACTGATCTGCCCCAATGAAAAGTGTTATTTTCAGATCACATGACCCGACGCACTTACGCTATGCGCCCCGGGGCGTGCCCGTAGGCGCGTCCCGGGGCGCACCCCAGGACGCACCTCGGGGCGCGTCGCGTAAGCGAGTTGAGACGTTGCGCGGTCGTATGAGATCGCGTGCTTCCGGGTGTGCTTACGTAGTGCGTCATATGACGCATCACGCGACGACGCGAAACGTCATGATGTTGTTTTCGTTTGCGGGAATAGCGGTCCCGGGACGCTCCTCGGTACACGCCGCGGAGCGCTTCATAACGTTGCGCTTACCCGTACGTTTACCGGTACACGCCTCGGGAGCGCCCGGGGGCAAACATTAAAAAAAAAATAATAATATTTACACAATTTAAAATTTGTTACAAAAATTATCACTTTTCATACCTATAGATATTTGCTATTAAAAAACCTATGAAATTCACTGAAAAAACCATAGGTTTCACACCAGTTATAGTTAGGAATTAGCATTTAAAAAACCTATGAAATTCACTGAAAAAACCATAGGTTTCACACCAGTTATAGTTAGGAATTAGCATTTAAAAAACCTATGAAATTCACTGAAAAAACCATAGGTTTCACACCAGTTATAGTCAGCTGGAAATTTTACTCGTATAAAACCATTGAAATTCCCACGTTATAGTTAGTTGGACTCACTATAACTTGCGCGTGCAATGCACTGCTGATGACATCACATATTACATCACTCATGACATGGTCAGTGACATCACTCATGACATCACTGATGACACCGTCCTTGTGACAGAGTGACAGACCTCCTTTCACTGAAATATAACCCTTGAAACACATATTCAAAAATAAAAACTAACATTTTCAAAAAAATGGAGATAGCCATAAAAGTTACACCAACCAATTCAATTATTCCACCATCTATATACTCATGCACTCATTCACCAACAGTTCAATAAACTCACTTATACATTACTCACTCATCATATGTAGTGATACACCTATACATCCTGTTACACACCGTCAGTCACCCAAATGTACTCACACACATACTCACACATAGAAATAAACTATTGAACATCCATTTATTTTCATATACAGCTATACACACACTACCACTTTACTTCTAAATAAACTTACACATACTTACTCTCTTAAACAATCACTTATATACATCAATATTCACATATACTACATTAAAACATATTTAGTTACTGATAAAGACACCAGTGAGACAGTCATTCACTCACTAACACACACATATACACACTCATCCACCCATACAGTCCTGCACATATGCTGTCTTCAAAACACATACAAAGAGAGAGTCAGTCATTCATGCATCTATGTGCTAAGTAATACCCCCACCAAACCATACAAACACTCATACTGATACTAAGAAAAACATCTAATAACCCATATACATACATATGTAGGTACTCTCCAAAGCATGCAGCCACTTATACACAAATTGAAACACTAATACATATATTTAAATATTTAAACATTACTCTCTAATATATGTATTCACTAAGATACACTTAATAAACCAGTTAACCAATCAAGTTTTTTTATAAAAAAAATCCATGTAAACACTTATTTAAACATTTATTCTTCCATCAACCTTTACATATACATATATCACACATAATTATTTTTAAAAAATACACACATTCACTGGATGGTGTCATCAGTGATGTCATGAGTGATGTCACTGACCATGTCATGAGTGATGTAATATGTGACGTCATCAGCAGTGCATTGCACGCGCAAGTTATAGTGAGTCCAACTAACTATAACGTGGGAATTTCAATGGTTTTATACGAGTAAAATTTCCAGCTGACTATAACTGGTGTGAAACCTATGTTTTTTTCAGTGAATATATATATATATATATATATATATATATATATATATATATATATATATAGAGAGAGAGAGAGAGAGAGAGAGAGAGAGTAAGGAACACTTTCTGGAGAGAGGGTACTCAAGTTTGATAATTGAAAAAGCCATTACTAAATCCATGGCAAAGACTAGGAATGAACTCCTGGAGGGGGACCCCAACAGGGGTAAACTAATAAGTAGTGGCAACGATGAGTCAGCTAAATTCAGAATCATTACTGGCTTTAGCAGACAGCATCGTGATATCTATAGGATCTCAACAAACACTGGTCCCTAATCAGAAGCGACCCCATCATTGGGATGGGGTTACCTAAGCGAGTGTCTTTAACGTACAGTAGAACTCCATCTCTAAAAGATCGAATTGTAGATACTAACCCTGAGCCCATTATCAAAAGCACTTGGTGGCAAACTAACAAAGGTTTCTATAAATGCAAGACTTGCAAAGCCTGTAACCATGGAGTCAACACTAAAACATACATGGGTGGATTCAGTGGGACACACCATCAGATCTCACAGGTTTTAACCTGTAAAACTGATTACGCCATATATGTATTACAATGTCCATGTTCCCTCAAATACGTTGGAAGCACGAAACTCCCAGTACACCAACGTATATTACAACATTTGAGGGCCATAACGAATGGAGACAACACGTACCCTGTAGCCAGGCATTTTCGTGATCATCACCAAAGCAATAACAACTTGCTCACTTATTATGTGATTGATACGATAAATGCAAATAGACGGGGAGGTGACAGGGAGTCCAGACTAAGGAAATTGGAAACAAAATATATCCTTTTGTTGGACACTAAGGCTCCAACTGGATTAAATGTATGGATTCTCTTATATCACCCCACAGCCGCTTAGCCTTTATACCTGATACTATACCCGGCTGGGATATATCAGTGCAAAGGGCTGATGGAAGTGTGTATATGGAGGTTTACGTTTTGTTATGACTGTTGCTGTCTGATTTGATAAGATGTTTTATAAATGATGAAGACATATGGTATTGTTTTAAACCTTATGGGTCCTAATGCCCTAATGGTTGAACTTTTTTGAGCATAAATATATCATTCATGATGAGTTTTACGCACTAAAAAAATATTTCTTGCACTGTCACAAAAATCTATGGTCTTATATAAACTATAATAACTGTTTGATAAGGATAGGTTTTAATTGAAGTAAACATATATAGAGGAAAGTAACTAGGAAGGAAGTGTATTACTATCATTTTTGAAGAACAAATGTCTTAAATATTTGTGATGTGATATTTCATTATAATATATTTGCATATATGCGATGCTTTGCACTAAATCTGCAATTTGCACAAATGCGATATTTGCACGTTGTATCTAATATAAAGCACTTTGGCACTTGCACTTTGGTTGTAAATAATATGAAATGGTTTTTAAATATCTATTTATTAATTATATTTATATTTATTTAATTATATTGCATCCTAAAATAGACATTTGTAGGTTCAATCAAAATTTATTGACCTATATGAATTGTGATAGATGCATCCAACAGGTATTTGACCATGATTTTTTCCTTGATTTTAGGTATTTTACTTCAATGAACTTGTATGAATACGAAGATATGATATAAATTGGAAAAACACAACATTTTACATTGTAAAATACACGATGATATGGATGATGTGGAAACCGTAGTATTTTTACCATGTCTATGTTCGGTCTTACATGTGATCTAATTTGCACCAATCACTGGCACTTTAAAAGAACGTATAACAATTGTGAACACTGTCCTGTGAACAAGGCTCTTCGGAGCCGAAACGTCATGCGGCGAATTTGCACTGAATAAATGAAAATAGCACCTCAACTGGTCTGTGTCTGCGTATTTCTGTGGTGAGGAGGACTCCTAGTACATGGAAACAAGACGCTGTTGTTTGGATATATATATATATATATATATATATATATATATATATATATATATATTACCTACTGGCGGTCGCCAGTAGGTAGTTATAGTTAGGACCTAGTTTCCATAGGAAATCCGTAACATTCTATTGGGAATAACTTTGGCCCTGGTGGACGAATGTTTGCGAATTTCTCAAAGAAGATGGCTCAGTCCGCTGCGCTCATTCTGTGAAAGTTTGGGGGGGATTGGTGAAGTGGGGGCTGAGATAAAAGGGGGGGTCCCAAAACATGTTTTTCCCATGTTATTTTCCATAGGACGTTTAGACACGGCTACAGCTCGAACGGCTGAATGGATTTATAAGAAATTTGGTAGAAAGGTAGAGTGTGGGTCGCAGATCACGCTTTTGTTTAAATAGTGTAAATCCGTTCAGTAGTTGCTGAGAAAATTAAAGTTGAAATCAGTTATATATCTGTAAGCGCGCACGGGTGCGCGCACCGCGGGTGTGCGCGAGCGGCATTGTGATTTGCTGTTTAACGTCTGTCAACATTCGATTCGGAGGAAATCAGGAAGTGTTGTCCTCCATTTTGTTAGTGCGAGTGAATATATTGTACAGAACAAAGGGTTAGTATATGGAAAGGGGAGAAGGTAGAGATTGTCTGGCCGGGTAGGTTTTCTAAGGGGGTCCAGTATGGACCCTGAACGCGAAAAGACCATTTTTTTGGGGAGAAAAAAGTTGCGGGGTGCACGCACTCGGTCGCGCACCCCTATTTACAAGACTGTGAAATACTATAGTGGTGAGAATGGAAAGGGAGCAGGGTGGGGAGTGTTTGATTTCGTAGGTTTCTTGAGGGGTTTATTAAGGATGACAAAAGTCTAAAAGTAGCTTTTTTTGCAAATAAGTTACGTGGTGCGCGCACCCGGTCGCGCACGGCGATCAAAAAAAATAAAGAAAGATGGAGATAAATTACAAGTTTGAGTGTTTAGATCTAAGGTGGCTCTTAAAAGAGCCCTTGTGTTAATTGAGTTTTTTCTGCACTTATAAGTAAGTTCCAATGCAGAGTCTCATGTTACAGAGGAAAATTCTATTTCCCTCATCCGTGAAATGAACACCATCTCTCCGATAGATGCCTTCCATGTTGAAACGCAGGTTGTTGTATATAGAACCCATGTTATATTCTCTGAGGAAAGCAGAAACAGATTTATTTACATGTTTCCTTGCTTTCTCAATTTGTGGACAACGTTGATTGGACCAATTCCATTTTTGTCTTTGGCATATATTTGAATACACCAAGACAGTTCGAGGAAAAAGTGACATCAATTGACGAAAAGTGTCTTTTAGAAGCATTTCCAGACCTACCCCTGTTAATGTGCCTAGATCATTCCCACCACAGTGCACAATCATCAGGTTAGGTTCAGGGAGATGCATAAAAGTTTTCACCAATGGTATCAATTGGTGACATCTTAATCCTCTTTGGCCAATCCACGTAATTTGCACATTTGGTAAGTCAAGGTTAGAAATTCGTCTGTTTGCAGCATATTTTTCACTCCAGTGAATATAACTGTGTCCTACAAGCCAAACCTTCATTTTCAAGGCAGATGCAGTAGTACTACGATGGGTTCTGGAAGTGGAATGGCAAGTAGATGGTGAAAGTCACGATAAAAAAGTGTATGAGGTGTCGTGTTGATTAAAAACTGAAAATGATTGGTTGGTTGTTATACCTCAAGATTGAAGACTACGTTGTATGTTACTGTTTTTTTAAAACGAAATCTTGTATTGGTTGTGGAAAAAATGAAATGTAAAAACACAGTGGATAGGCAGGTGTGTTTGCAGGGAATTGCACCTTTTTGCTTTGATTTAGAACGTTGAGATATGAACTTTTGACCTATGCCTTCAGCCAGGTGCAGAATGAGCTGTTACCATGGTAACAGCCAGAGAAGGCAGAGGGTGAAGGGTGACCGTTATGTGACTGAAAATATTGAAAGGATAACCAAATGAAATGTTAATTTGATTATGAAATTGTGCGGGAACAAATATGATTGGTTGGAGAGACATATATGAGTGTGTATTGACAGGAAATCCATGCCATTATTCTTTGGTTGCAGTGATAGAAGTATTATTGAGAGCTCTGTCAAACGGCTATCGTTTTGCTACTATCATTGTCCTACATCTGATAAAGCATTGGTAAAGGTGAGTGTATAACTGTTTGTTTTATGATGTACCGTTAAATGTGGTTTGATCATTATATTTGATTATTTGACTTACAGTGTCTAAGCAAACACATTTTTGACTTTGTAACGGTTTTATATGTTTTCAACTACTGTTCCATTTTATTACATCACTGTTTTTAAACATTGTTTCTTTGTAATTATTAGTTTTAAATTACGATTAAAAAAATTTGATTAAGGTTAGTGGACTTCAGTCATGTTCCTATGCTATCAGCTACTGTTAGGTCTATGAATTAAATGTCAGTTAGAGACGGATCTGCAATGAATTTTGGGGGGGAGGACGAAAAAAAAGATTTTTTGTAGGAGGACATGAACGTGTAATCAGTAGGTAGAGTAAAGCAGGAGGGGCTCTTAGAATGGGTAAAACAAGTGCAAGGCCTAATTAATATTGAAATGGTTCTTTATAGAGATGTGAAACGTTCAGGTGCGGCTCTGTGTGTATCTGGGGTGTATGTTATCTTGGGCTTCCACAGCAGACGTGAGGGGGGGAGGGGGCTGAATTTCTGTGAAGTTAATGGGGGTTGTGCGCCGTTTTTTCACTTTCTTTGAAGTGTGAATTATAGTTTTGAATGTATTTGTGATATACTGAATGAACGGAATATAAAATGTAATAAAATAGACAGAAATTAATTGAGATTTGGGAGCGTTTGCACATAATTTGTAAAGTTGGTTACAGATCAAAAAAAAGGAATTAGTAGAGACACTGATAATGCAGGTAGAGGGAAAAATCGTAGATTATATGTGATATCGTCGACAAAAAGTGGGAATGCTTTAGGTATTTTAAACTTTAAGTTTGAGGAAAAAATTACAGTGTGGTTTGCGGCTGAGGGATGCAGTGGTGGGGTTGGGGTGAGAAGCAGAGGTGTCCCAGTACAATCAAATGAAAAATTGTGACCATGAGGTTGTACACAAGTTCGTGGAGTATATGCCTTCATAAATTGATGTAGAAGACCAAATATATATAGAGGTTTCTGTGTTCCGCCGTGTGACTGTATTTTCATCTCACTCCTGCTTTCCGTATCAGTTGCTTTGTGTTATCTTAGTGTGTGTATGTGTGTGTGTGTGTGTGTGCGTTCAGTCTGGGCTGAGGAAGTTTGTTCTGCAGGCAGACACAGATAGTCACATCAAAGTATTTGGCAGGTTTTGAAAATATTATTTATATAATTGAGATGGCTTTTGGAAACGTTAGTCAGTGTATGTCGAGTTTCAGAATTACCGCTCGGTGGGCTCCACAGAGCTGAGGGTTTGTTGTGTTTCTCTTCTTAGTCTGTTTGGTTTCGCACTTTGTTGTCTGATGGCTGGCAAAGAAGTGTTTGTTATAGTGGAGATGAAAGGGTGATAGGTACTGAAATACAAGATAGCGTGTGCTCTGTGGAAGCGGGGGAGCAGTGATTAACAGTCTGAGTGAACCACAACTGCGGCGGTGCTTGGTTACAGTAATAAATTATTTTTTAGTCAGAGGTACGATTGATGCTATGGTTCACAACCCGCAAAGAAAGGCTTGAGTGACCGTCGCAGGCCAGCGGGTTGAACTATGAATAATTCAGGTTGACAAAAGAAAACATGAATTGAGTACAGCTGAGATTACGTCAAACACATGAATACAGTTTTAGTATACATTATTTCAGTTGTGAATATTGGATAAAAGAGGGAACGTATATATTTCAAATTTTTATTCACTGATGCAGTGCTTTGAAGCGAAGTTTTTGATGTAATACAAGTAAACATATTATAAAGAAAGTAGTGGGCATAGTTACTGGTCCATACAACACAAATGATGGAAATGTACTATGAAGCAAAATGAATAACGTTTAAAAAACATATTGTACAGCCCCGCAATCAAATATATTAAATTATATTGCATGCAAGAAGGTGTCTTTTGATTTTAAGTTCAGTAATCATATATGAAAATGCTAGTGGTTAAACATCACCTCATTAAGAATTAGTTTTCTGCATACGAAGCAGTAACAAGCTTGTTGTATGGTATTGTGAAATGAAATGAAAAACGCGCCAAAAGCGAAAACTTGGCTGGAGGTGCATGTATGTTATTTGCAGGGACGTTCGAAAATCAGTACTCAGAACAACTATTGTATTGAGATACTTTTTTGAAAGTTTTCAGTACTAGATGTGACATACAGGTTGATAAGCTAGGGTAATATTAGGGTAATCATATACTTTTCAGTTATGAATCAAAAATCTTTCAATAGGCATAAAACAAAAGTAGCACATGTGTGTGAGGCGGAAATAAGGAGCAGAAAGGGAAAATGGTGATAAACGATATAAAAATTCATTGTAACTATACACATTTATCAGGGCACATTTAACCATATTTTACGCAGCCTTGCTTCGAGAATATTTCAAATCAGATAAGATAACATAAGGTAGTGATTTCTTGAAATTAGAGCATCATGAAATGTTTTGAAGAAAATCGAGTAGGTGTGGAAAAAAAATTAACTCCACATAAAATAAAAAAATCTCACCAGCAGGAAATTGCAATGTCCAATGTTAGTAAAGCCAATAGGTCTGTTTATAAAAAATATAAAAATAAAAAAATAATAAGAAAAATTAGGAAGGGAAAAACCAGTCAAGATATCAATGGCTTGCATAACAGTTATCCTTCCATTGAATAGGCAAAGTAAGTGGCAACCGCTTCCAAAAGAAAGTCATTGTTATCATCCGAAAACAAGTCAGCCATCCAATTGAAAAGAGGAAATGAACATACATGGTCATTAATTACCGGAGCCTCTAGTAGCATCAGAGGAGAACTCGGTGAATTTTCAATGTAGCTGTGTGCCAAGAAATCTTGCGCCGCTGCGTAAATATTCCAATGACCCAGAATTCCATGTATCGCTGCAAAGGCCATAATCCCTCCGTCGGCACAAAGCTGTTCATGAGATGATTGTAATTCACTTCAGAAGGTACGGAGTTGCAGAGACATAAGTCCAGGGCCCACATAAAATCACAGCTCAGGCAATGAAATACAGGCTGCACACAGGTGAAATAGGAAAATCGAAACGATAATCCATACGATGCACTGAAAGTCACGAGTGGCAGAATGCCATACTGGTCAAGCATCCTGTGGCGAAATAGTTCTAAGTGTTCCAGCTCGTTTGCGAAGGCAGGACGGACATCCATTTTGTAATAACGAAAATAGGAATACAAAAGTTGCAGCTGCTGGTAGTAGATGAGGAAGTTCAGAAACATAGATCTGAGAGTATGGAGTGAGAGTAGCAGAATGCCTTTAAATGATTTGGTGCAAAAAAATCACCAAACCATTGGTTAGTAGTTGCAAAAAAAATAGTGCAGCTGGGAAGTGGAGGAGCGTTAAAGATTATGAGAGTCACCTTAGAATATTGTAAAGGAAGGTCACTACTTAATAAGGTATGCAGTTTTCTGCGAGTGTTAGCTAAGTGAATGAGATATGTTTGTGGACAGATGCTCGGGTAGCTTCATTTTGGGACAATAAGGCTGTTGTTCAAGTCTTGGGATGGAACTTTGAGTTCAAGGCCGTATTTTGCGGCCAGATGGAAGCATGAAGGTTCCCATGCGTGGGTGGATGAAGTTTATTTTTACAGAGAGGCATATGCAGAGTGACTATTACAGACTAAAGCTTGTCGTTTAAAAAGTCATAGTAATTGACATTCCTTGAAAATAAATAATTACTGCTGAGTGTTAAGGTAAAATTCGGCATTATAGGAGATACCGATGTATCTTTGAAAACACATGGAACATTACAGCGCTTCCTGTTAATTAAGTCATGCAATTGGTAGTGCCTGGATGTGAACGATTATGTGCGGCATTGCTATTTTTGGCACTGTGTACTTATGAGTAGTGGAGAAGTGACGCAATGAAATGATGTTAGGTGAGTGTAGTGTAGTTACGGAACGGAAAACCTTTAAAGAGAGTTACATTTAGTATGGAATATTTTTTAACAAACTTAGGTATGAGAATATTGTTATAGTGTCAGCGGGACTGTAAGTTGAAGTTTGATAAACATTAGTGAGATAAGTAAATTAAGGTTTATTTAACATGTGCAGCTAACAATCTGTGAGAAAAGGCAATAGTCTACAGTCTTGTAAATAGTGGTGCGCGACCCAGTGCGCGCACCCCGTAACTTTTTACGGCAAAAAAAAATGTTTCTTTCGCGTTCAGGGTCTATACTGGACCCCCTAAGAAAACCTACTCGGTTAGATAATCTGTACCTTCTCTCCTTTCCATATTCTAACCCTTTGTTCAGTAGAATACATTCACTCGCAGTTACAAAATGGCGGGCAACACTTTCTGATTTCCTCCGATTCTAATGTTGCCAGACGTTAAACAGCAAATCAGATTTCTGTAAACTGTATATTTTTGCAATTTTAAACAATAGGCAAATTAACTAAACTTAAAGTTCTGAAACTATCTTCAAGTGTCGTCTGCCTTTGCACCATTAAATGTTATTTATAAACCACGTGAATCACAGTCTTGTAAATAGAGATGCGCGACCGAATGCGCGCAACTCGTAACTTTTTCAGAAAAAAAATATGTTGTTTTCGCGTTCAGGGTCTATACTGCACCCCCTGAGAAAACGTACTCGCTTAAATAATCTGTACCCTTTTCTCTTTCCATGTTCTCACCGTTTGTTCGGTAGAATATATGCACTCGCACTAACAAAATGGCGGACAACACTTCCTCATTTCCTCCGAATCGAATGTTGACAGACGTTGAGCAGCAAATTATAATTCCGCAAACTGTAAATTTTTGCATATTTGGAAAAAAAGGCAAAATTATAAAACTTTAAGACCTAAAACTATCTTCATGTCTTCTCTCCTTTTGTACCATTAAATTTTAATTACAAACCACGTTTCCTTTTCATTACACAGGATTGTTTCTCGGTTTTGCACATTCAATGCATATACACTTTTTCTACCTTTTTAGTCAGTTATGCGGGTGTGCGTGAATGGCATTGTGATTTGCTGTTTAACGTCAGTAAAGATTCAATTCGGGGGAATTCAGAAAGTGTTGACCGCCATTTTGGTAAAAAACACCCTGCACATAATCTATATGTATTTAGATAATAAATATAGAAAGTAAGATTGTGTAGCAGTGCATATCAAAAATATTGCATGTAGTATCCTGGTAATGTATGGTAGATTATATTGTAAATGATGATTGATTTTAAAAAAAAGTGGGTGAAAAATTTGGTAAATAAATGTGGTTCACAAAGAAATCTGAAACTTAGGCTTTACGATATATATTGGATAGAAAATTAGGGAATGTATCTGTTAGGCATGATATTTGGTAGAATGGGTGTATGTTGTCTATTACATATGTCTGTATTATGTTAACTATAATTCAGTTTTTTTTTTTTAAAGAGTGTTTGGTGCTGAAAAGCAACAACCTGAGGTGAACGTGAGAGTATACAAACAGAAAATCCTTTTTTACAGGTGAGTTGATCATTTTTAAATGATAATTTAATTTTTGAGCAGATTACCATAATATGCATTTTTTTAAGAAAATTTACACTGCTTCTCTTTTGCAGGAGGATTTTAGTTTCTATTTTAAACATGTCTGTACATGCTTGTTGTACATATGTATTTTGAAATACTGTTCCATTGTTTATTGGTACAACCTTTTTATGGGCCGGGTCCATGTGTTATTTTCTAGGCAGTTTTGGTTCATCTATTCTTTGACTGTAAGAGTTTGCTGTTTACGTGGATTAATTCTTGCTAAGTCATCATTATGTCTCTAACTTATGCTGTATCATTTGTGTACAGTCATTTTTCTGAAATTATAGAGGTGTATTATGACATGGCTGTTGGCGTGATGGGCATTTCGGATGTATTTTTGTTATTGTACTATCTATTTGCACTCTATTATATGCATTTGCACAGGTGTATTATGATGAGGTCAGTCGGACGCCATGGAGGGACTTACGGTGGGGCAGGGAGGGAGGGAGGGGAAGGTGTAGGGTGGAGAGATCTAAAATGTGGACTATAGATAAATTCAGGAAAGTATACAATTCAATTAATAAAATAATTTTTTTTGTGTACACAGCATCGCATTTTGGAATGCAGTGCACACTGCAAAATTCATTTAAATAATTACATTATGTACTTACTACAAATTATCTATATCCTGGTTTTTAGGTCCCTCCACCCTAGACCTCTCCCTTCTCGTCTGCCTGCCCCACCATAATTCCTTCCACGAGTTGCGGCTGAATATGGTTTCATATGGTTATGATGAAATGTTTTCCATTAGATGAAATTTATATGTTGAGTATGCTGTTAAAGGTAAAAGCAACTGCCTCTGTGGGAAGTAGCAATCTGTTTAGTGAATGTTTAATTGGTATATTATGAGTCACTCCTTCAGTTTGCATATAGTTTGAATCACAGTCTGTAGTGGTGAAGTTAGAAAATAGATCTCTACAATTAAATTAGAAAGTGTATACATAGTTCTACAGCACAGAAATGCAGAAACCAAATTTCACACTGAAATGTGTTTTTACAGCATAATTTCAATTAAAGAAATTAAAAGGGATAGTGTTAATGTCTAGGATCATAGTATCAGTTTCTTTCTAAAGTAAAGAGGAAGGTCCTATATTAATCAATGTAGTTAATGTCTTAAAAAGTATGAAAATGTATGTAGTTCAAAGATTAGTTAAGGTAATTTTTGGTTAACTAATCATAAAAAAGATATAATTTAGTCTTTATATTTTTTTAAAAGGACACAGAAGATAGAAAATAAAAAATAAAATGGAAGATTACTCAGAAAATATGAATGTCCATTTTGAAATGGCAACTGAACTGATTGAAGAATTAATAGAAGGACTATTTGAAGAGGAAAATACAACAGAAAATGAGGAGTTTTTGGACTGCACTTTTGATAGTGCATATTTAGAAATGGTGGAAGAAGAAGAGAATTTGGAAGAGGAAAACAATAATGAAGTATCTGATGAAATGATGCTACATGTGCTTCTGGAATATGAATTATTAAATTAATAAAATTATTTTTGTTTAAAAAACAAAACCTTGAAAACATTATTGTTGTACTATTAATCGGTATTCTCTTTTTTGAGTATGACAGTAAAAGTTGTGATGAGGTGCATAAAAGATTAAAGTTATAGAAATAAAAAGCATTAGGGACAACTGCAATGCTTGAAATTTAGAATAGTACTTATATGCCTGAAAAATTACATTCATTCAATACATGTGTAATGATAACACAGAGATGGAGTGTCATAAATTTAGAAACAATATTCACTATAGGATCTTCTACTCTGACCAGAGACTGTTTCTTTGTCTTTATTCAAGTTATAAAATCAAGCAGTGGTTATAATTTGTATGTTATATGGTAGTAGGGGTCTATAATATTTTTTAACTTTTTTCCAAACAGATTGTCATTTATATCACAAACATCAATCACTATGCCAACGAGAAATGAAAAAAGAAAGCTGTATAAAAAGACATACCATTTGAAGAGAAAAGAGGCACAAGATTTACCAAATCAACAAAGGACGGAGAAAAACAAGAGTGCAGTGTACGACAGGATTCAATGGATTTCTTTCGCAATTTCTTACATAAGTACAGTAAGGAAAGTCTAAAAAAAAAAATTGTAATGTTGCAAGAATTAGATCGTTGCAGAGTGAGAGAAAAAACTGGTTTGCAAGGCCATTCTCTGGCTTGTCTGTCAAAAAGAATATGCCAGAGTGTTTTTCATCACTTTAGGATGTTAGCAGTGCATCATACCAAAATGAGAAAATTAGTCAGAAATATGTATTATGCAAAAAGTCCAGCACTTAAACTTAAAGAGTTAAATAGTGCTCTTTTGCATGGATGTGCATTAGATGTGAAGAATATTTGTGCAGAAATTGAGGTAAGTTATTTTGGTCGAGAAGAAGAGAATGTAGAAACTAATATAGTTATAGAAAGAAATGTGTTAGAAAATGTTGGACATTTTAATACTGAAGAATTTGAACAGGAAATAACACAATTTAAGGTGATTGCAGGTGAAAAACCAAATTTAACTTGTGTGTGTTATCGACGCATTCATTACAAAAGTCAAACTAGGTTAGTTGATTTATATTTAAAAAGTGAAGATGAAGATAATACTCAGTGGAGAGAGTTTGCAACTTATTTGCTGGTAGAAAAGTATTTTGATTTGGGTTTTGAGCAACGTATTTGTAAATATTGTTATAATAAATTAAATGAAAATAAAATGCCTGCTAGAGCTGTTCATAATAATCTTGAGTTGATAAATATTCCATCGGAACTGAAGGATTTAAATACTTATGAGACAATTTTGATTCAATGTGTACATCCTTTTCAGGCTATTGTTCGTATGGAGCCTAAGACTGGGAAATTAAATCCTACAGATTTACAAAGAGGATTAAAGGGTAGAGTTGTATATTTGCCACTTGATAAAAAAAAAAATATGGAGACAATTGGTATTGAAAATGTAGAAGAGGAACCTCTTGTTATTCTAGTTAATGGTGTACCTACAAAGCGTAAGAAAATCTGGCAAGATTTAGTGGATGTTAGGAAAGTGAAAAAGGCAACGTTGTATTTAGTCAAAAATAATAAATACTATAAAAATGTGTATGTAGAAGAAGAAGATGTAAGTGATGAAGAGGATAATGATTTGTCTATTGGACAAATTGAAAAAGTCGAAATGTCCAGAACTGAAGAAATTTATGAACATTATAGTGTTCATCCACTGCATTCCAAAGAAGCAATGGGGAATGATATTGAGTTATTTCAGATGAAAAAAGCAGAAGGAAGTCCTATTAGTGTGTGGGAAAAAAGTTTGGAAGGTCGTTGTTTCCCACAGTCATTCCCAACAGGTGAAGGTGCGCGATATGATGATCGACCTATGCAGATTCCTGCATCTGAGTACCGGACAACAAGATTATATGCAGAAGATCCCAGATTTCGTCAATGTATTCCATATTTGTTTCATCTTCTGTTTGAGAGTGACTTATCTGGTATTTCTTATGCAGTAAACCATATCTTAAAAAGTGGAGTGCATCTGCATAATGTTTCAGCAAAGGATTTTATGGATAAAGTGCAACAGAAAGATAGTGTTTTGGATTCTCACCTAATTAATTTAATGGCATGTCAGCGTGGTACTAATGAATATTGGTACCGTCGTCATGGAGATTTAAAATGCATGCTAAGAAACTTGGGAGCACCAACATGGTTTTTAACTCTAAGCTGTGCAGAGTATGCCTGGGAAGATTTACTTGAATATCTTCGAGAGGCAAATGTAAATATTGAAAATATAAACTACAAGACACCAGGAGAATTGTGTTCGTTGGATCCGGTTAATGTTTGCAGATATTTTAATCATAGATTTGAAGCAATGATGTCGTTTATTACAAACAAGAAGAATCCATCGCTTGGTGAAGTTTTGGATTTCTTCTGGAGAAAAGAGTACCAAGCAAGAGGTGCTCCTCATATTCATATGTTACTATGGATCAAGGATGCTCCCAAACTTGGAAAAGACTCCGATGACACTGTACTGTCTTTTATTGAACAATATGCCACTTGTGACATACCTAACAGTACAACTGATAAAGACTTAAGAGGAAAAGTGTTACGGTTTCAAAGACATCGTTGTGGAAAATATTGTCTGCGAAAATTCAAATCAAAGGATAAGTTCTATACAAAATGTCATTTTGGATTTGCACGACCGGTGCTTTCAAAAGGAAGAGTCAACAATTTGATGTCATCTTTGCGACATAATATCACAAGAAGATCACCCAAAAATACATACAATTTAAGAAGAGGAGAAGAGTCCAAATATATAAATGACTACAACCCTGTCATTTTGACCATGTGCAATGCTAACATGGATATACAATATGTTGCGGACAACTCTATTGCTGTGGCTCGCTATGTAACGTCTTACATCACGAAATCTGAAAAGACGGAACTGAAGGAGATGTGGGAAGATATTTCTCATGATAAGAGCCTAAGCAAGAAATTGTATACATATAGGGGTATATTACCAACAACTAGCGATAATTTTTGTCTCTAACTTGTTTAGAGACAAAAATTATCGCCGCACATCGGCGATTTTTATCGCAGACAAACCTTGCTATTAGCAAAGTTTATCGCAAATGCGATAAAAAACGGCCGCAATGCATGAATATCGCTGAAAAGTCAGCGATATTCATGCATTATCGAGCAAATGCTCTTAGCCATGTTATCCACCTCCCATTGGATAACATGGTGAAGAACTGCTCAGGGCAGGTGTTAGCTTTTGGAGATATTCGCGCTTAGCGCGAATATCTCCAAAAGTTGGTAATAGGAGATAGCGATGTTAGCGACTGTTTCCAGTCGCTAACATCTTGGCACGCCCACTTTGCATGTCATTAGTGATAAATATCACTGACATGCAAAGCGGGGCCCAAGATGGTCGCTATCTCCTATTAGCTGTCACTAACTGGTGTTAGCGACAGCTTGGTAATAGGGAGATAATTTTATCTCCGCTTTCTTGGCTTTTAAAGCCAAAAAAGCGGAGATAAACCCCTTGATAATATACCCCATAGTTTGAAGATGTTATCACATCGAGAAATTGGAGCATATGAATGTTGTGATCGATTATCATCTGCAAGTCTTTATGCGAAATCTCGAAGTATCCTGTGGGTGAGTTTAGGTCTAGCAGGAACACGAAACCGTGTTTTGAAAACTGTGCAAGAAATTGAATATTTAGCACTGAAAGAACCAGAAAGTACAGACATTCTGAAAACAAATATGTTGGATACATACTATCCAAATAGAAGTACTCTGCTTGAAAATATTTGTCTGTATGAAGTACTTGAAAAATACACTTTTAAAAGGAATATTAGAGAGAATGTTGAAAAAGGTATATAGGCTGTAATTGGACAGGAAGGATGTCTGGTGAAACAAACAAAAGGACATTTGATTAATCACCGAAAACTGAGTTGCGAAAATCCAGACAAAAGAGAATTTTACTATTTAGCTCTTTTGCAACTCTTTAAACCATGGCATACTGAAGAGGAACTACTTGGATACTTTGTTAGTTATGAAGATTCCTTTAACGCATCTAAAAGTAGTATAGAATGTCCTGTTTTTAGTAATTATCTTAAAATGTTGAACGATGAAATAGAGCAAGAAGCAACAATTGCAGCGGAGATTGCTAGAGAAAGTTCACAAGACACTCAAAGTTCAGCATCGTTGAGTCAGGATCCACTGGGAGAACCAATTATCCGAAATGAAGCAGCCACTGCCATGGATGAGGTGGAAAGAGCAATGCAGCAAGCTCAAGAGGATATAATTAATTTAGAAGAATTGGAGAAGGAATTTAATCTTGAGCAAAGACAGATATATGACGAAGTGACAGAGCATATTGAGCATGGTTTTCATCATGACAAAAAAGAATGCTCATGTATGTCATTTGAACCTATTCGACTATATGTAAGTGGAGAAGCTGGAACAGGGAAAAGTTTTCTTATAAAAGGAATTTCTACATATCTACAGCAAAGAACTGAGTCACCATTGTCTTGTGTTGTAACAGCACCAACTGGATTGGCAGCACATAATATTAAAGGTATTACTTTACATCGTTTACTGATGCTGCCAGTTGAACATGAAAATAAATTACAATATCACAAGCTATCTGGAGACGCTTGTTATGAAGTTTCTAGAGTTCTTAAAGAAATGAAACTTCTTATTATTGATGAAGTAAGCATGGTATCCAATTTAATGCTTGCTTTTGTACATTTAAGAATGCAGCAGATACTTAAAACTGACTATGATGTTTTATTTGGAGGGAAACATGTCATAGTTTTTGGAGATCTACTGCAACTAACTCCTGTGAAAGGACAATCTGTATTTGAAACTGTTACACATGAAGACACCAGAAAGTGCCTTGGCAGTATTGGAAATGTTAATATATGGTCACATTTCAGCCATACTACGGATCTCCTCTGGACTGACCACAGCTGCGTTCACTTCACCTACAACAAGCCGAAACCCATCAACCACCTCCAACCAACTCTACAAAGAAACTGGAATAAAATCACCATCGACCAGATCTCCTCATCGCTCCTTCTAAACACCCCAGCCCACTCCTCTAACCCAGACCAAGCCGCTGCCAACTTCACCCTATGGTTATCCAACACCGCAGACACCTTAGCACCACTGAAAAAACGTCAAAGCAAACCTGGCAGCAAGAAGGCCTCATGGTTCAACGATGATCTTAAGAATTCCAAGAAACTCTGCCGCTCCCTTGAAAAGGCCTGGAAAAAAGACCCAACCACCAGCACCAAGGACGCCTTCAAAAACGCCACCCGCATACACCACCAACTAATCCGAAAGGCCAAGAAAACAGCATTCAAGGATCGACTAGACAACAACGCCCACAACAGCAAGGAACTTTTCAACATCGTCAAGGAATTTACCAATCCCTCGGCCAACTCCAACGACATCACCCCCTCTCAAGCCCTCTGCGACTCCCTAGCCTCATTCTTCCACAACAAAATTGCAGACATCCACAACAGCTTCGACAACCTACCCGGAGACCAACCCACCCAACCATATGATGAACATTCTCCCCCCTTGAACACCCTTAACAACTGGAACCCAATCTCCACTGAGGACACCATCCGCCTGATGAACTCCATCCACTCAGGATCCCCCACTGACCCATGTCCTCACCACATCTTCAACAAAGCAGACTCCGTCATAGCACCGCACCTCCGAGACGTCATCAACTGCTCCTTCAACTCCGCTACCTTCCCAGAAAGCTGGAAACACGCTGAACTCACTGCCCTTCTGAAAAAACCCACAGCGGACCCCACCGAACTCAAAAATTACCGCCCCATATCACTCCTTCCTTTCCCGGCCAAAATCATCGAGAAAGCTGTCAACAACCAGCTCGCCGCTTTCCTCGAAGCCAACAAATCCCTCGACTCCTCACAATCTGGCTTCCGAGCAAAACACAGCACTGAGACCGCCCTCATCGCAGCAACAGACGACATTCGAACTCTCCTGGACAATGGAGACACAGTCGCCCTCATCCTCCTCGACCTCTCCGCAGCATTCGACACAGTCTGCCACAGCACCCTTTTACAACGCCTCAGAAACATCGGAATACAAGGAAAAGCACTTGAATGGATCACCTCGTTCCTCACCGGAAGAACCCAGAGAGTCCGCCTTCCACCATTCAAGTCCGAGGCCTCTGAAGTCATCTGTGGCGTACCACAAGGATCCTCACTCAGTCCCACCCTCTTCAACGTATACATGAGCCCCCTCGCGGCCATCGCACGCCAACACAACCTCAACATCATCTCTTACGCGGATGACACTCAACTGATCCTCTCTCTCACCAATGACCCCAACACCGCCAAAACTAACCTACACGAAGGAATGAAAGAAGTTGCCGAATGGATGAAACACAGCCGTCTGAAACTGAACTCAGATAAAACTGAAGTCCTCATCTTAGGTACTTCCCCTCTGCATGGGACGACTCTTGGTGGCCGGAAGCCCTTGGAAAAGCTCCCATCCCGACAGACCACGCACGGAACCTAGGCATTATCCTGGACTCTTCACTTTCAATGAACAGACAAGTCAGCGCCGTATCCTCATCCTGCTTCAACATTCTTCGCATGCTCAAAAAAACATTTCGCTGGATCCCCACCGAAACCAGAAAAACAGTCACCCATGCTCTGGTCACGAGCCGACTGGACTACGGAAACACCCTTTACGCAGGCACTACCGCTAAACTCCAGAAAAAACTCCAACGAATCCAAAACGCCTCAGCCAGGATCATATTAGACATCCCGCGTAACGAACACATCTCTGGCCACCTGAAAGACCTCCACTGGCTACCCGTCAATAAGAGGATCACTTTCCGACTACTAACCCATGCACACAAATCACTCTACTGTGGAAAAGTAAATTTTGCCATGTTCTGTGTCCCTACGTGTTCCCCATCTTATGTTATGTGTGCATGATTAATATGCATATGTATTCCCCATGTTCGATTAAAGACGCAATTACAGTTGTGTCCATCTCTAGTATGCCAGTTTCCAGTTCTCGTGAAAGCTACGAGTATTAGGCCTATGTAAAGTTACGTTGCCACGTTTCTCAGTGTGCACGTTATTCCATTGTAAAGTCCCCGTTTCTAGGCCTCAAAAGGGCCCGGACACCAGATTCAGCTCCTGTCTCCTGAACCCTCGCTGAGGAGCGATACAGCCCCCACCTGTATCCTCGACCCTTCACTTACTTCCTGCCTCACAGTGCCCGGTTCAGCCTGGCTCTGCCTCTGAGTCTGCCAAGAGTATGTTATGATTCTAGTTATCAGTCCAGCCCTCCTTCTCTGCATTCCTAAGCTACTGAATCGCATCAATAGTTTCCGTCATTGTCTAGCCTTTACGTCTCCATGTAAGAGAAATACTGCATTTACTGGTCATTTAATATTCCTCAACACGCACTACATGTAGAATAATGCATGCATCAGTCTTAGAGTCTGTTAGCCTTTACCCCGATAACTTTTGGATTCTATCAACATGTTCTCTAAACATCAGATACTAGATATTGATTAGGCACATGTCGCCCTGACTCTCCAGACTTCAGTCTCTGCTCCTAGCACAGAGTTCATAGCCCCCAGCTTCTCCTAGTAACACGTCATTATCAGTTTGCGCGCACCATTAGGTTAGAGGTCCCGGCTCCTTAGGTAGCCCCCTCCATGTTTCCGCCCCATTTATGACATATTCTGTTACGTCTACATCACATGTCTATGTACACGCCTCTTGTTACACCCACTTTCACCCTTATCTTTCGCGACTGCTATTGACCACACCCACTGCTCCGCCTATTGTATTCACTGTAATGCAACTGTTTTTAGTATATATGCTTGTGTACTGTTATTAAAGTTAGCGCGCTCATCCCAGATCCAGCCCCGGCAGCTGCCGGGCCCTGCCATCCTATTCCTATGCAGGTTGTCCTGTTCCTGTCCTTTATGCTGTATTAAACCTGCAAACTCCTACTACCTCAATTCTTGACTCTTATTTATTGAGCTATCTGTTATTGCTATGTCCAGTAAAACCTAGAACCGGTATTATTTATTTATATACCACATAATGGCGCCCGAATAGGGACTTGCCCTTTCCCCACGCGCCGGTGAAGCCACGCCGGCCCCCTGACCCTCTGCAGCCGTGACGGAACTCTTCTGCGCACCGGCAGATATTTCTGCTTCAAGTATCCCTCAGGCCCACGGAGGAGACGGAGGTGGCGGTCCAGCATCCAGACGAGGCGGTGGAGGAACGCGGCGAGTCCCGACCAGAGCCCAAGCCGAGAGTCCAAGGTCCGAGGTATCCGGAGGCCCACCCGTAACAGAAGTCCGAAGTTCGTCCGTCCGGCGTCGAAGCAGTCCAATCCAGTCCAGTCCGAGGCCTTCCGTTCTTGCTGCCCGGTGAGTACCGTTGCTGGGGTAGTATCTAGACAGGGTCAATCTTATTGTCTCTGGTCCGTGGGGTTTGGTGGTACACAGACCCCAAAACGAAGTGTCCACTTCGGTGGATGCGGGTCCTGACGTGTCTCTTTATGAGACCGGTGAGTTTCGTACTGTTTTAGCAGTACATCTAGTTTCTGTTCTAGTCAGTTCTGTTTCTCGAGAAAATTCATGTAGTCTGTTTTCAGTATTCCAGGTAGTATTCTGTTCGAACTGTTATTTTAAATGTTTTTCATGTATTGTAATGTCGTGGTATGAATGTGGAGTAATTATCGTGTTCATTGTGTATTGTAATTGCGTATTGTGTCTAGGTTACAGTTCAGTCATGCCCTTATTTTCTAAACTACGTCAGTTAAAAACCAGAAAAGGTCTGCTAGAAGCAGCAGTTCCTGTCCCGCCTAGGGACAGTCCAGGTCATTTTATGTATCAAAAGCATGGCATAAGTGCCATATTATATCTAGATTTATGGGTAGAGTATACCAAACAGTTAGAGGAAAAGTATAGATGGCCCGTATTAGGTACGTGGGATGCCGAGTGCATCATGCGAGTAGAAGAAGCATTATGGAAAAAGAAAGCCAGACAGGCAAAGAAAGATGCCATCGAGTTATGGCGCAAAGAATCTCATAAGAGAACCGAAAAAGAAATCAGAAAGTCAGAATTAAGTAGAGAATCTTTAGAACGAGCCCAAGAAAGGGAATTAATCGAGATAGGTGAACGAGTCAAAACCGAACAGTCAGACAGACAGAGGCATGCCCTTATTAAGGGTATGTATCCTCTTCTTGCCGAGGGCTTGCCAAAAGCGACCCCGGAGGCATCCAGTAATTTTCCGCCACCATTAGTTCCGACCAAGCTACGTCACAAACCGACCGCAGCTGATATTTTTATTTCGTCCTATTTGGACGACACGGTTCCAGAATATGCAAATCCTGTTCCGCCAGTCCCTGTAAATCAGGCAATTCCTGCTCCCCCAGACACCGGGGCACCCTTTGCAGTACCCGCTACGGTACCCCCGGTCCAGCCTACATTACAATTTCCCACCGCACCGGTACGACGAGTATCAGTCGACGATTCCGGTTTAGGGGCCGCAGGAGGAGGTCCTCCTGGTACCCCGCCACCACACCAACGTAGAACGTTGGCCGAGTTACATGAATGTGCGTTACAGCGTACGCCCAAATATAAGTCCGTTGCAGACATCCGACGAGCTCTTACTGAATGCCGTTATGATCCAGTTGCAGGTGATGATAGTACAGTAATATATTCCATCCGTGTAAGACGGGTGACCGGGTATTTGGACACCCTACCTGACATGAAAGAAGATCTAGACAGAATATATCGTTTCATCCGTACAGGGGATGATCCAGAAAGCATTGGTGAAGCCATGTCTCAAAGGAAAGCTGAGATCCAGCTCATGTTATTAAAGTTTCTGATTAATTGTTTAATAAGAGAACAAGATTACCCGACTAAAGATCCGGCTGAAATGAGAATCCTGACAAGGTGGAGTGATAATATAGCCGAGGGTAAGCACAAGACTATCAGTAGTATAGAGAGTATGTACAAGAAAATTCGTAAAGAAATACTAAAGTTACACGAACAACGTAAAGCAGCACAAGTAAGCGAGAAAGAAAATTACTCTACCGAAGAGGTAGACGACGAGAATCCCACTAGAATAGCGTATGTAGGAAAATCTAGATTTCCAGACCGCCATTTACGCCTAGAACACAAGTCAGTCTTTCATCATCCAGCACCAGAACAAGGTTCTCTAGAACAAGTATTTCAAGCTACCGATCACATTTTGAAGTCACGAATCGGTTATAGTGAATTAAGTACTATGCATGAAAAAGAACTAGTCCGATCAGCAGTCCGATGGATTACTGATTCTACCACTTTTCCAGACGAAATAGTGGCACAAATGTTTCTGAAATTGCCCCCAGCCGAGCAACGACTGGTGGGTATGTATATGATCCAGCACCTCATCACATTGTATGAGGGTCAACATTCTGATCCAGGTCCGTTACATGATGTCCTGAACGAGTTACTCCAGTATAGGTGGAAAGGTCTAGGTACCGATTTAATTAGTGTCATTCTAGAACAGCGCCATAAATATAGAACGTTTTTGAACCCGCATTTTGTTCATGTCTCACCCCCAGAAAGTAAACCCTTTTACATAGACAGACAGAACCCGTTACGAGAAGTACACCCAGTTAAGACAACGGATGGTGAAATGCAGCGAGTGTTTGTTTACACCCCGATTACAAAGATGGAACTCTTAGAGATGAAGAAATTAATTCCCTGTCATGACAAAGATCCAGCAGGGTTCCACCGAGAATTAAAGGACATGCTCCGTATGGGAGAATACACGTATCCAGATATTATTAAAATGCTAAAGGTCCTGTTGCCCGCAGGGGTATATGAAAAACTCAAGGAAAAAGAATGGGAGGTGGGAGAGAAAAAGATCGATTGGGCAGTTCTAGAAGCTGAAGATAAGATACGAGTACCAGGTACCGGTCTAGGAGAGAAATGTAAAGAATTACCTGAACTGTTAATACAAGTTTTGCCAAGGTTATTAGCCACTAAAAAGGAAGACTGGGATGCAATCTCAGCCTGTAAACAGAAACAAGACGAAGACACTAGTGATTTTTATTCTAGATTTGAGAAATGTTTTATCATAAACAGTGGCCTCAAGACAAGTAGTGAGTCATACCCTCATCTTTTTGTTACTAAACTAGTCGAGAATTCAAGTCCACAAGTTAAGAATCGAGTTTTGAAAGTCGAAAGTACCTGGCAAGCTAGTACCCCGTCCCAGATGTTACAGATGCTCCAGTACCACCAGAATAGAATCAGAGAAGAGCAAGATCATGAAAGAAAACGTATGAAAGACACGAAAATGAAAGTACTAGTTGCACAATCTGTTCCTCAAGACAGTCAGAAGAGGGGTCCGAATCAAGCCAGTCATCCTGCAGCTCCCGTTAAAGGGACCTGCAATTATTGTAAACAGCCAGGTCATTTTATAAACGAGTGTGCAGTTCTGAAACACAACATAGCTACCGGTAAGACTAAAGAAAGACCACGTCCGCCTAGACAAGAACAAGTTTCACAGACTTCTCAGTCACAGAATGCACAACAGATAGTCCCAGCACCGCAGCCTATTGCTGCAACACAGCATGTTACACAGCAGATGTACCAGTATGCACAGTCCGAGTATCCAGAGTATCAGCCATATTCATGAAACAGCCTAGAGAGGGAGGTAGGCTTGCCTCTCATCGAGATTCCTGTAGATCAAGAAGGTCCCTATGTTCACAGTCAAGTACTAGGGAAAGACAGAAAGTTTCTGATTGATACAGGGGCAAGTAGGACGACCATTAGTCACGCCGAAGTTCCAGGGGCTCCGCTCTCAGGCTCTAGAAATGTTTCCCTTGGATTTTCAGGAAAGCCTATTGTAAACGAGATATCTAAGCCAGTTACTCTAGAAGTAGGTCCATTGTCCCGCACTACTGATCTGTTACTTACGAAGTCATGTCCAGAAAATCTGTTAGGTATTAAAACACTGAAAGAATTAGGTGCAGTTATTTGCTGCTCCCCAGAGGGAATACGATTGTTCCTACGTGACTTCAAGGGTCACTATGTATTACGAGATTTTGATCCGAGATTGTCCAATGTTCCGCAGCATCTATGGGCGCAAGGTCCAACTGATGTTGGTTATATGCAAATCACACCCCATCGTGTGACTCTCAAGCCAGGTGTAGTCCTGCCACGAATCAGACAGTACAGATTGCCACCTGAGGCTGTAGCAGCCTTATCCAAAATTATCGACGAGCTCATGGCCCAAGGAGTAGTTGTAGAAACTGACTCCAATGTATGTAATTCTCCGATCATTCCAGTCATGAAACGTACTGATCCAAATGCACCCCCAGTATATCGATTAGTGATTGACCTTCGAGAACTCAATAAATGTATTATTCCCCAGTACCCAGTAGTCCCAGATATCTCTTCCCTATTGACAGCCATTGATTCCGAAGCCTCATTTTTTACAGTCATAGACCTCAAGAACGCGTTTTTCAGTGTCCCCATTCATCCAGACAGCCAGTTTCTTTTCGGTTTTTGTTTAAATGGAAGAAGCTATATGTTCACACGAGCTCCTCAAGGTTTCACAGAAAGTCCTAGTATTTACAGTCAAGCACTTAAGAGACAACTAGACAACATTCACATGCCAACTGACACTGCCCTGCTCCAGTATGTCGATGATCTACTGATCACAGCCCGTTCTGAACGTGCTTGCGAGCGAGCATCACTTACAGTCTTGTATTTCCTTGCCGAGATTCTGTGTCCAGCAAGTGATCTATTTAGGCCACTTGCTGTCCAAGTGGGGTAGGCAGTTGACACCAGACCGTATCCAGTTAATAGCGAGTCTTCCTCAGCCCAAGACCCAGAAGGAGGTACGTGCTTTTATCGGCCTTACTTCTTACTGCAGACAATGGATTCCTCAGTATGCATTTCTAGCTAAGCCACTGATACAGTTAACGACACAGGAGGCAGCCGTATCGACTGTCCTCCCTTGGACATCTGAACATACACTTAGTTTCAATGAGTTAAAGAAAGCTCTATGCCAAGCTCCAGTTCTAGCTACACCGAACTACAGTAAGCCTTTTACACTTTTCGTCACTGAACGTGAAGGTACAGCATTATCTGTTCTCACACAAGATCAAGCAGGACAATACAAGCCCTGTGCTTATTTTTCGAGCACACTAGATCCTGTAGCCCAGGCTCTGCCTGCGTGCCTCAAGTCAGTTGCAGCCGCAGCACTAGCTATCAGACAAAGTGATTCCATAGTATTAGGACATTCCTTGACAGTACAAGTTCCACACTCCGTGGAAGTTCTTTTAAACCGAACACAGACTCAGCACTTGACAATTGCACGTTTGACAGGTTATGAATTGACACTGTTCCAGCCACACATAGAAATCAGACGCTGCAACGTTCTAAATCCTGCAACACTGTTACCATCAGTTAATTCAAATTCTGCCACACACGACTGTGTGGAAGTAGTTAACACTATGACAAAGCCAAGACAAGATCTGACAGACATTCCATTACCAGATCCCGACCTGACACTTTATGTGGATGGTTCATGTATGAGAACAAGTACAGGAGAACTAGTAGCCGCGTATGCAGTGACTACAGACACTGAAGTTATAGAAACACATCGTATTGACACTCTGTCCGCTCAAGCAGCAGAGCTAGTTGCTCTGACTCAAGCCTGCATACACGCTAAGAACCTGAAAGTTAATGTTTACACAGATTCACGTTACGCATTTGGAGTCGTACACGACTTTGGAGTGCTCTGGCAGGAGAGAGGTTTCATGACTTCTCATGGAACCAAGATTCAGCATGGTCTCCTTATTCAAGCTCTGTTAGATGCCATACACTTACCGACATCTATTGCTATCATGAAGTGCAAAGCACATACGAAAGTTACTGACACTATTTCCCAAGGTAATGATCTAGCAGATCGCACAGCCAAGCTTACAGCTCAGACTCCAGACATTCCAGTTAATCCGACACAGACACATACTCCAGATCCGACTACATGTATGACAGTTAAGGACCCTACTCAAGACGTCATAGATATCCAGTTACATGCTACTCCCGATGAAATCAAGAAATGGTCCGAACAAGGGGGGGTCCAGACAGATCAGGGATGGGTAACGAAGGGTAAAGCCACATGGTTTCTCCCCGATTCTATGGTTCAAGTCATTATCAATACCGCACATAGTCCAGCACATTTAGGAGAAAAAGCTATGTTAGATAGTATCCAGAACATTTGGTTCAACAAGCATTTACGAGCTGCAGCCAAGCAGAAAGTCCGTACCTGTATGATATGTTGCCAGTTTAATCCAGGTAAAAGTGTCCCGGTGGAACAAGGTGGATTCCAGCCCCCTGACCACCCTTTTGAAGTCCTCCAAATGGATTATATTCAGATGGAGCGATGTCGAGGTTTCAAGTATGTCCTCGTAGTTGTATGCGCTTTGTCCAGGTGGACAGAGGCATATCCAGTCCCAGATTACACAGCCACGACCACTGCCAAGCAGTTGGTTCGTGAATTCTTCCCCCGCTACGGACTCCCTAGAGTCATATATTCTGATAACGGCCAGCCATTCTCATCTGAGCTTATGAAACATATTTCCCTTTTGTTAGGGTACCAGTGGAAGTTCCATTGTGTACGCCATCCAGAGGCAGCTGGTCTAGTAGAGAGACATAATCAGACCCTGAAAATTCGAATTGCAAAAGTATGTAAAGAGAAAGGTGTAGACTGGATAGTAGCTCTGCCAGTTGCTCTGTTTTATATGCGCATGGTCGCACACTCCAGATCAGGTCTGTCCCCGTACGAGGTCGTATTCGGCCGCCCCCCTAATATGTGGGGTACACCTAGACCCCGAAGTATTACAGATGTTTCAAGTAATATGCTGACAGATTACCTAGCTTCCTTGATGTCTGCCCTCAACTCTTGTCGTTCACAGGTTGCTGCCGCATTTCCAGACAATACCGAGGTGGCACCGCATGAAATCGTTCCCGGATGCATGGTTCTTGTGAGGAACTTTGATCGTTCAAGTCCGCTGGAGCCTCGCTGGAAAGAACCCAAACAGGTCCTCCTGGCCACCCGTACTGCCGTCAAGCTGGAAGGCAGGAAGGGCTGGGTCCATTTGTCACATGTGAAGAGATTTTTTGGATTGAAGTCTGTTACCAAGAACATTTCCGAGGATTTGAAAGACTGCCAAAGTACTATTCTTAAGGACTGTCCCGCAAAAGACAATGATACTGAACCCTCCCTGTTAGAGAAAACTCCGCAACAGGAGTATAAGAAAAAACTAAGGTCTAGTAAAATAAGTCAGCCAGTTTGATTGTCTAAGTCCTCCCCTAGGTGAAACGGTTAGACCGGTTTCTGACATGTATAAAATAGAACCCCATAGTGAGAGAGTTAGTCAAAACTCAATCCGATGTATCGTTTTTCTAAGTTTCATATTGTTTTTCAGCCTTATGTTTACCTGCACAGGTTATGCATTTTATTTGTATTTTCCAGCTCCTCATGTAAATACGGCTTCTATTGCTACAGTAGAGCATACGTTTAGTGATCTGCCTCCTCATGAACTATCTTATCGTCTTGCTATGCGTAATAATTCCTTTATCCGCATGTTACATTATTCACACCAGACCAGCAATGCCACTAATTGTTGGGTGTGTGGTCGACTCCCCCCTTTCCAGACACCGAAGGGAGTTCTGCCACTTTTTCCTTATCCATTTTCACATAATGGTTCGTGTGGAGCATGGTCCACGTTAACGTCATCCTCAACAGATATGTCTTTTCTTAACAGTACATGTTTACCAGACAAGCAAGGTCTTCCCCACAGAACAGGGTTAGATCTAGAAAATGAAGTTTATAATTTGGGTAATTATTCTTCGAATTTCATGGTCCTGAATGTTCAGTCTGATACTACTCCAGACTTCCCTGCTATTTCAGTATTACCAGTCAAAGGCGAATTATGTGTCCGAAAGAATGGTTCCGTACATGTAGGACGTAGTGATTGTACTACTATTGTCAAGTATAGTGACAGTAGGAAATCTATTTTCAAAGCCTCACGTCATTCTTATTTTGTTTGTGGTCAAACCGCATATGTTCGTCTGCCCCTCGATTGGGATGGTATCTGTTACATTGCCTTCCTACTGCCACCAGTTTTTCTAGCCCCACCTGACTATCATAGGAATTCCCACCTAGTACATACTAGACACAAGAGAAATCTCCCGATTGTCGATTATACTGAAACTGCTCTAGAGCAATACATAGACATCAATAAAGGTGTCTTCCCCTATTTAGGTACTGTCGTGAATAGTAAACTGATACGTAGATTAACCAGAACCCTCGAAGTAGTAGTGATTGAGACTACTTCTGCTCTAAGTAACTTAATCGAAGAACAATCCTTTATGAGAATTGTCGTGCTCCAGAATCGTCTCGTCCTTGACGTCATACTGGCCGATAGGGGCGGGGCCTGTAGAGTCATCGGATCTAGTTGCTGCATTTTCATTCCTAATAACGCGCCGTCTGTTTATTCAGCTATAACCAGACTCCATAAAATTGCCCATATGTTACACCAAAATCCAGGCACCTGGACATGGTCCGGTTGGTTCTGGAATATAATTTCCGTCTGGGGATGGAAAGTATTGTCATTTCTAGGTATTGCAGTAGCGATCATATTCAGTTGCTGCCTCTGTATACAATGTGGCCCTGCGATTTGTGGCATTTGTGCTACCTCTTGTATTCCTAGTCCCAAGTCCCGTTCTAAATCCCGTTCCAAGAAAATTCGAGACGAGCAAATGATACTGTATGAAATGATAGATGGTATCATGAATATTGATGTTTCCTGATGGAAACGTAGTGACAAGGAGGGAATGTGGAAAAGTAAATTTTGCCATGTTCTGTGTCCCTACGTGTTCCCCATCTTATGTTATGTGTGCATGATTAATATGCATATGTATTCCCCATGTTCGATTAAAGACGCAATTACAGTTGTGTCCATCTCTAGTATGCCAGTTTCCAGTTCTCGTGAAAGCTACGAGTATTAGGCCTATGTAAAGTTACGTTGCCACGTTTCTCAGTGTGCACGTTATTCCATTGTAAAGTCCCCGTTTCTAGGCCTCAAAGGGGCCCGGACACCAGATTCAGCTCCTGTCTCCTGAACCCTCCCTGAGGAGCGATACAGCCCCCACCTGTATCCTCGACCCTTCACTTACTTCCTGCCTCACAGTGCCCGGTTCAGCCTGGCTCTGCCTCTGAGTCTGCCAAGAGTATGTTATGATTCTAGTTATCAGTCCAGCCCTCCTTCTCTGCATTCCTAAGCTACTGAATCGCATCAATAGTTTCCGTCATTGTCTAGCCTTTACGTCTCCATGTAAGAGAAATACTGCATTTACTGGTCATTTAATATTCCTCAACACGCACTACATGTAGAATAATGCATGCATCAGTCTTAGAGTCTGTTAGCCTTTACCCCGATAACTTTTGGATTCTATCAACAAGTTCTCTAAACATCAGATACTAGATATTGTTTAGGCACATGTCGCCCTGACTCTCCAGACTTCAGTCTCTGCTCCTAGCACAGAGTTCATAGCCCCCAGCTTCTCCTAGTAACACGTCATTGTCAGTTTGCGCGCACCATTAGGTTAGAGGTCCCGGCTCCTTAGGTAGCCCCCTCCATGTTTCCGCCCCATTTATGACATATTCTGTTACGTCTACATCACATGTCTATGTACACGCCTCTTGTTACACCCACTTTCACCCTTATCTTTCGCGACTGCTATTGACCACACCCACTGCTCCGCCTATTGTATTCACTGTAATGCAACTGTTTTTAGTATATATGCTTGTGTACTGTTATTAAAGTTAGCGCGCTCATCCCAGATCCAGCCCCGGCAGCTGCCGGGCCCTGCCATCCTATTCCTATGCAGGTTGTCCTGTTCCTGTCCTTTATGCTGTATTAAACCTGCAAACTCCTACTACCTCGAATCTTGACTCTTATTTATTGAGCTATCTGTTATTGCTATGTCCAGTAAAACCTAGAACCGGTATTATTTATTTATATACCACACTACGACATCGGACCAGAATGCCTCAACTCACGACTGTCTTTCTACACCCCCTCCCGCCAACTACGTTCTTCCAACCAAGCCCTCGCCACTGTACCTCGCATCAACAAGACAACCATGGGAGGCAGTTCCTTCTCATACCTGGCTGCTAAAACATGGAACTCACTCCCCACTTACCTTCGCCTTACCCAGAACCACCTAGCATTTAGAAAGCAACTTAAAACTTGGATATTTGACAAGTAATCCTCTTCCCCTCCCTAAGCGCCTTGAGACCCTCTGGGTGTGTAGTGCGCTATATAAATTCTTTGACTTGACTTGACTTGACATTTCAAATATAATGAACTGATACAAAATATGCGACAGGCAAAGGATACTAGATATGGAAATATTCTTCAAGATATAAGGATTGGAAGACTAACTGAAGATGCAAAAGAAACTCTACAAACTCGATTACTTTGTAAGTTGTTTCCCAATGAAGATAATGTACCTGAGAAAATATATAGTAAAGAGGTAAAAGATAAGTCAGTCATATGCTTGCATTAAAAGAATGCTCAGTTTTCAATGAGAAAATGTTGAAGTTGGAAAATGAAGAAATTAAGAAACTGGAAGCAAAAGATAAAATAGAGCATGAAGGAAGTACTATTATTTTGTCTGATAAATTAAAGTTAAAATTGGATAGTCTACAGAAATCTATATCTAAAACTGCTGGTTTAGAGAAGAATCTGTATGTATGTTTAAATTGTCGGATTTTTTTACGCAGAAATTTACTTGTAGAAAGAGGTCTGGTGAATGGAGCAATGGGTAATGTTGTTGGTTTTGTAAATTACCCAAATAGAGATGAGATTGAATTTTTACAAATAAAATTTGATGGAATTGAGGAAGTTCAACCAATCAGTCGCTGCTCAAGTCGATTTTTACTTGTGAAAGACTTGTATGTCCGTCGGAAACAATTTCCAATTTGTTTGGCATATGCAGTGACTATTCACAAATCTCAAGGTTTAAGTGTAGATTGTGCTTTGGTAAATATTGGAAACAGTGTATTCAAAGAGGGTATGGCATATGTTGCTTTATCACAAGTTATAACTTTATCTGGGCTTTATCTAATTGATTTTGATGAGACAAATATCAGTGCAGATTTAAAATGTGTGAAGGAGTATAATAGGTTAAGAAGAGAATATGCTCCAAGTTTACCTCAATATCCTTTAATTTAAAAGAGTATAGTTGGTCAGAAAAGGAGAAATGAGGAACAATGTACTGAAGTAGTAGAGAAACGAAGAAAAAAAGATGAGACTGTCATTGGTAGGAGTAAGAAAAAGGTTAGTACTACAGAGATTGTTGGATTTAAATTTGAAAATAGGTCTGGTGTCAACTGCTATGCAAATGTAGTGGTTAATGTGGTTTTTTTTCTAAAAAGTTTACAGCAACAGATTAGAGAAAATCAGGAGCAAACATTATGTTGTTCTTTAAATTCTGTGTTTGAAAAATGTACCAGTGGTAATAGTGAAGTAGGAAGTGTTTCAGAAGTAAGGAATGTTTTAGACATATGTGCAGGACTAAATCAATTTTCTCAGAATATTCAGCAAGATTGTCAGGAATTTATTATGTATATGCTTACAGTTTTGGAAGAAGAAGGTGTAGGTATTGATGGTCTTTTTGGCCTTTCTTATAAATGGGAACATATTTGCGATAATTGCTCATTTACAAGTAGTACTGACATACACACAGAAAGATTTATATATTTAACATTACCTGATTGTAAAACAGTGTCCTTTAATAAACTAGTTAAAGATGCGTATCAGAACATGGTCTGCTCTCAATGTAACTCAGAAATGTTATCAACATTATTTATCCACAGATATGGACGGTATGTAATTTTAATGCTTCAACGATGCAGAGCTGATGGAAGTAAATTGTCAACTTTAATTAAAAACTATGTGGCTTCTCAAATATCTATTTCTAGAAGAACATTTGTAACTGTAGCAATTATTTTTCATGAAGGGCCATCAATATCATCAGGACATTACATAGCTTATTTGAAGTGTCGAACTGGTTGGACGCTCTGCAATGATAGTCAGTTAAGTTTTAAGAATCGTTTGCCTTCTGAGTTAAGAAATTCTTATCTGATATTTTTGCAACCAAAATTTCAGTGAAATTACTTGGTCTAGTCAGAGTAATACTGTAAAGATATGAAAATGTGTTGTTTAGAAATATCATGTGTTTAAGGGTGTTCAAATATAGAAATGAAACTTTTATGTGCCAAAGAGATAGCATAAGGTAAGGTTTCCTTAATGTTGATGGTACAGGACATGTTGGAATTAACTTATACTGTTTGGCCACGCAGAAAACAATGAGATATGAAAATGTGGACTTAAGATAAATGTTTTTAGAGTATACTTACTTGGAAGTTTGTTGAGAGGTACTCAAAAGAAACAAATTAGCTCATACTATTTGGCCATGCGGAAAAGTATGAGATATCTAAATCTGGATTTGAGATAAATGTTTCTAGAACATACTTAGTCGCAAGTTTGTTGAGAGGTACTAAAAAAATAACGACTTAACTCATAGTATTTGGCCATGTGGAAAAAAATGAGATATCAAAATGTTGACTTGAGATAAATGTTTTAAGAACATAGTTGCACGGTTATTTGTGGAGAGGTATTTAAAAGTAACTGATATAGTTTAATTAGTTTGTAATTGTGGAGTATGTGCTGTGCTTACTCAAGAAATTGCGATTTAGAGAAAAACATTTAAGACATGTTTTTTTCTAGGTATTTATAGTATGTATAGAGATCTTGTACGGGTTTTTTTAAATACAATCATTTTGATTGTGTTTTTTTTTCCCCGCTGTCACATGATGATTACTATTGAAATCACTGTTTATAGTGAAAATCAATTTATCTGAGGACAGCAAAAATAAACCAGTAAATATGTTGTCTAAGTTATTTTGTTACATAGGATTTAGAAATATGTATTATAACAGATTTCTTTATTGTCTTCCACAGATATTACATTTTTAAGGTAAGAACAACTAATCATATCTGAGAGTTTCGTGTACCTGTGTCTTATCCTTATTTTTTCATCCTCTTCCTTTGTTAGTGGTGTTTAGATTTGGTTATTCCCTTTAACTCATGCTTTTTCTCTTACATCTTTTCTATTAGTATTCTATTCAGTCTTTCTTACTCTTCAGTTTATTACTTATGTTGCTTTAAAGAGAGTCACCTTTATTGATCCTTTATCATCTTTGTTTCCTGAATCTTAACTTCTTTGTCTTACTGTACCTTACAATTTGTTCCCTTACTCTGCTTTCTTTAATTATACTGAATTTCCAAGCTAAAATGTATAGTTTAGTTCTCTCACCCTACTTCTTTTCTCTTTATCTGTCTCTCTTAAACTCCATGTCTGTTTGTATTCCATTCATCTTCTGTTACTCAACCTTTTTCACTCTTTTTCTCTTAGTGTTGTTTCTTTATTTTATCTATGTCTTTAAGACATTTAGGTACTCTTAGTCTGTTTAGTTCACAGACTGTTTGTTTCGTGTATTATCACTGATCATACTCTCATTTTGTCTCTCACTTTACTTTCCTTTAGACAGTCATTCTTTGAGTGCTATTATTTCTTTCCAATTATTCTGTCTCTGTCTTTTTCTGTCCCTCAGTCTTCTTTTCTTTCACTTTCTGTTTCATTCACTTCTACTTTGTTTTGTTTTATAAAATAACACTATAATCATATTTGTACTTTCCTTCCACAGATACCATGTTTTTTAAAGATTTTAAGTTTTTCAATATTACAATTTCTTAGGTAAGTATAAATAATAAAAATACTTTTTCAACACTGTGTCATTTCTTTGAGTATCCTGGTCATACTAGTGTTCTGTTTTATGTGAGCACTTCCATGGAGGATTGGCTGCACGGTCACAAGGAGCCTCTTAAAAATTAATTTAAGAAATCAGCAACATTCAGTGAGTTAGTTCACAAATGCGGATTGTCAAAACATTGCAGGTAAATGATATGTGTTACAGAAGTTTAGAGCATATTATCAATGGGGTTTTATTCTGCAATTTTGAATTTAAAAGCCAAGATAGCAGAGATAAAATTATCTCTCTAGTATGTAGCAGATGCTAGCACCAGTTAGCGACATGTAATAATAGATAATGCCTACATTGGGATTTGCTTTCTTTGTCTGTGAAATTTAATATAATTGACATACAAAGTTAGCATTGCAAGATGTTAGTGACTGGAAACAGTTCCTAACATTGCTATCTGCTCTTGCCCACTTTGAAACATATTTGTGTCATGTTCCAAAATCTCAAAAATCTAATAGCTGCCCCTGAGCACTTCTTACGTATGTCATGTAATGGTAGGTAGATAACATAACTAAGACAAATAGTTTGGTAATGGATGAATATTGCTCTCATTCATTTATTCATGCATGTTTTCTTAGATTATGTAACTATTCTCTTTTCATTTATCTATTCATTCTTTCAATATTCGATCCAGCCATTTAGACATTCCAACTTTATTTACTCTCTCAGCTTTGTAGTTTATGACCTGAGTCTTTATCTGCAGAGTTGTAGGGAGAAGAACAAACTACAGCAAAGGGTGGGGTGCGGTGGGTGAGAGTTTACAATACTTCCTTACATAGGCAGACTGAAAAGGTAGAAGTTATCAGTTATACATGATGTTCAGTAACAGGATGTGAGGTTACTGTTAAATGGTGTTGTTTCCATGGCTTTAAGGACTGTTTAAAAAAAGGGAGGGGTCTTTTCAAAGGAGGTGTTGGATGTAATTCCGTGGGCACATTAAAGCACCTAAACTACAAATATGCGTCTAGCATAGGGTGTTGCTCGACTGGTGGTATGGTGTATGTCTGATTGCATGCAGATATGTAGAACACGAAATACCTTCACACAAACAATAAGGAAAGACTATTGGCTTTGAGATTAGGTGCTAGTTCCTTTAAGTACAAAAGCAGTAACCATGGCATTATTGAATATGTTATCAGTGATGTCACTGACCATGTCATGAATGATGTAATATGTGACATCATCAGCAGTGGATTGCGGTCGCGCGAGTTATAGTGAGTCCAACTAACTATAACGTGGGAATTTCAATGGTTTTGTATGAGTAAAATGTTCAGCTAACTATAACTGGTGTGAAACCTATGGTTTTTTCAGTGAATTTCATAGGTTTTTTAAATGCTACTTCCTAACTATAACGTGTGTAAAACCTATGGTTTTTTCAGTGAATATATATATATATACATATATATATAGATAGATAGATAGATAGATAGATAGATAGATATAGATAGATAGATAGATATATATAGATATAGATATTTATATATACTCACTGAAAAAAACATAGGTTTCAGGGACATTATAGTTAGTTGGACATTTCACTCATAAAACACCATAGAAATTCCCCTGTTATAGTTAGTTGAGCTAACTATAAATCGTGCCCCAGCAATGCACTGCAGTTAACGTCACATATTACATAATTCATGACATGGTCATTGATATCTCACATGATCACTGGTGAATTCATCCAGTTAATGTGTGTTTCTATAAAATGTAAATATGTTTTATATATATATGCCAAGGTGTATTGAAGAATGAATTCGTGAATAAGTGTCAGGATGGATGATTAAGTAGGTGTGTGACTGACTGTATAAGTGAGTGATTAATTGTGTCTTGCTTAATGCATGTGTTAGCGACTGATACAGACATTCACACAGTTTAGGTTGTAATGTAATGTAATGTAAAACATACTTGTTGAGCGCGACTGTCACCCAGAGGGTATCCTGGCGCTTTGACCTTAACTTTTCCTACATATAGCGGACATTACACTACCCTTGGAAAGAGGTGGCATTTAAGGCCCTTTTTGAAGGAGGACAGATCCTGCCTGCTCCGTAATGACAAAGGCAGAGAATTCCAAAGCTTAGCGGCAGTGAAGCTGAAAGAGCGGCCGCCCATCCTTACCCTTTTAATCCTAGGGACTCTCACTAGAAAGGCAGAAGAGGATCTAAGATTTCTAGCAGCTGAGTACCAGGAAAAAAGGTCCTGCAGCATCACCGGTCCCAAACCGTGAACGGCTCTAAAGACAAGGCAAGAGGCCTTGAAACAAATCCGCTGGTGAACCGGCAGCCAGTGGAGGTCCGAGAGTGCAAGGGAAGAGGAAGCAGAGCGTGGACGAGAAAGAGCCAACTTAGCTGCCATATTCTGAACAAGCTGCAGGTTGTCAGTTGGTGTGTAAGCAGTTGCATGGTTTGGTTAGCAGCTAAATGAGGATCTATATGAGCTATTGATTGCTTCTCTGAGTACCTGTATGGGTGCCTGAGTGTCTGTGTGGATGGGTGGGGGGTGTGACTCTGTGCATAGATGTGTGAGTGGATAATTCACTGGGTATATGTGTTCAAGTCTGTATCTGTGAAGGGCTGTATGGCTGGGTGAGTATGTGTATGAGTGTCTTGGTGAGTGAATGGATGCCTCAGTGGTATATGTGTGAGTAACTGTATATATGAAAGGCAGTATATATGAGTGTTGCACTGTATAACTACTATATGTGTGTGTGAGTGACTGTGAGAGTGCCTGTATGGATCAGTGTGTGTTTGTATTAGTTATTGTATTAGAGTGTAAGTATGTGTTAGTAGATGTTTAAATAAGTGACGTGGTATGTGTATAACTGTACAGATGAGTAAATAAAAGTGTGAAACATTATTTCCATTACACACTCGGTGTGTGAATAACTCATTGAATGAGATGCAATGTGTCTGTGTCTGTATAGATATGTGACTGGATATGATAATGCTGTATTGATGGCTGACTGTATGTATGAGTGACTGAATGGGTGAATGAATGGATGTGTGTGTAGACCTAGGAATTAGTGAGTGGATATGTACTAACTGGTATTGGTGTGTTCATGGTTTCAAAAATTATAGTGTGTATTTTAGAGTGGGTGTATCAAGTGTTATATTAGGGTCTGATGAGGTGCATCAGATTTTCACGTGGATGATGTCATCAGTGATGTCATTTGAGATGTCATCATTGATGTCATCAGTGATGTCACTGAACATGTCATGAATGATGTAATATGTGACGTCATCAGCAGTGCATTAGGGGGGCGCGAGTTATAGTTAGCTCAACTAACTATAAAAGGGGAATTTCTATGGTTTTCTATGAGTGAAGTGTCCAAATAACAATAACGTCCCTGAAACCTATGGTTTTTTCAGTGAATTTCAAAGGTTTTTTAAATGCTAATTTCTAACTATAACGTGCCGGAAACCTATGGTTTTTGCAGTGAATTTCAAAGGTTTTTTAAATGCTAATTTCTAATTATAATGTACATTAAACCTATGTTTTTTGTGTGTATTTTAATTATCATCCCAAATTTGCAAATCTCACCACTTTTCCATCGAGACCTTCCGCCAATAAAATTGCCACAAATGAGAGCCACAACTAACGTTAATGATATGCAAAGTAGGCGTTCCCGTGCACAAAAAACACGCAAACACCACTTCTCTATATTTTTAATGACCAGCCAAATCTGCAATTCAATCCAAAAGGCAGGTGATAAGCTGAGTTAGCAGTAACAAATTAACATCAACCTCTAACTGGTGTAAGGAGGCCGACTATCTACAGCGTGGATTGGACCCAACCCACAGGCACCTCTAAACGCCAACACATGATAGAGCTACTGATCATGCAGCTCCGACACCCAACAAGGCCCCCGGACCACCCCCCCCACTACCACTGAGGCAGCGCAAAACAGGACAAAGGACCTTCCCAAAATACCATTGCCCTTCAGCCTCACAATAGCTGAATGTTGGGAGATGTGGCAACCAACTATATATCAAGGAGGCAAGTCACCCATCAATAATAAAGCACACAATGCCAAGTGTAACGCTGATGTGTTGCACAGACCTCACAATGCAAAGCACAAACCTCTCCATGTGGATATATACTATTGATACTTGTAGTGTAGTGCACAGTGGACGCAACCGTGTTACCTCAGGCAGTGGGAAGATCTCGGTCATGTAGCTGTGTTGTCCCCCCCTGGAAGAGGCGGTGGAGTGGGCTGGTCCAACGTACACCACTCCAGCGTAGGAGTATGAATAAATAGGCCAGGCCCTAGGCGTTGTTCACTTGTGGGAAGACCAACGAGTCTCCAAGGCCGGCAGCCCTCACCCTAGCATGTGGCTGCCTCCATGACCTTGGGCCTCCTCCACACAAGCCCCCTGCGAACACAGCGGCACAGCACCACCGACTTCTGTCTGTACTGACTACTGCCTTCGATCTACACTGCCGACAGCAGGGCTAACAATTCAGATGCAGTGGTGATTGCAGATGACGCAGTCCAGTTTGCAAGACACATTGCTCCCAGTGCGGCCCACCGGGACCTCGTATCATCGCAGGCTGTACACACGCTGTGTGCTTTAGGTGCTATTAACTCACTGCACCATAAGTCATCGCCTCGTGGCATTATCAAGGCAGAATTCATTAGACAAAAGACATTGCTCCCAGTGCGACCCGTCTGGACCACGCATCATCGCAGACTGCACACACGCTGTGTGCTTTAGGGGCTACTAACTCACTGCACCATAAGTCATCGCCACATGGCCTTATCAAGGCAGAATCCATTTGAAAAAAAGACATTGCTCCCAGTGCGGCCCGCCAGGACCACGTATCATCGCAGGGTGCGCACACGCTGAGTACTCCAGGTGCCACTAACCGTACAGCTCAACTCTATGCCACATGGCTGTGCGCCCATCCCGAACGCTGCCTCCGCCCTACACTGGGGTTACACGGTTCACAATTCAACATTAGTAGCAACGCAAATTCTGTAAGAGACTATAATGGGTTAAGAAGACCAAATGCTCCCAATCTGTGCAGCTCAAGTCAACGTCACATACCTGTGGGCCTTTGCTGACCGCTGCCTCCGGCCTACACTGTGGAGGACCGGCGATACATAAATGTAAATCCAGTATTTGTAAAGCGCACAGCTACCCAGAGGCATCCCGGCACTGGGGGCCGTTGGGAAGATTAAGCGAGCTATTGCCCAGAGTCACATGGTGCTGGGCAGAACCCTGCCGCCGGAGCCGGGGATCGAACTGTGAGCCCCAGCGTCCAGTGTCAGTCGCCCTGGCCGTGGCGCCACACCTCTTTCCTAACTAACTAACCCGGATCAACACAAGCCGATCCCACATGTGTAATTGTGTCCTGAGTCCTGAATGCCAGCGACCCCAACTTCGTGGCAGCGACCATAGCACCAGACTCCCTTCAATCAGTGAGGGATATTTGCATATGGAAGGCCAGTGACACGTGTTGCCACTAACTCTGTTCAATACAAGCCGATCCCACATGTGTAACTGTGTCCTGAATGGCAGTGACCCATAGTCCGTGGCAGCGACCACAGCACCAGCCTCCCTATGATCAGTGAGGCATATTTCCATATGCAACTGCGGCGACACGTGGTGCCCACATCTGTAACTGTGTCCTGAGTCCTGAATAACACTGACCCCAAGTCTGTGGCACTGATCACAGCACCACACTCTCTTCGATCAGTAAGGCATAATGCGATATGCAAGGCCGGCGACACTTAGTCCCACTAACCCTCTTTAACACAAGCCGATCCCACATGTGTAACTGTGTCCTGAGTCCTGAATGGCAGTGACCCCAAGTCCGTGGCACTGACCACAGCACCAATGCCTTTGATCAATGAGGGGTATTTCCATATGCAACTACAAACTCCAGTACACAAGTAACTATCACTGTCCTACACCCTACATATTATCCTTTTAGTATCCTTCCTTCAAGAACTTTTTTTTATGTCAGTTATAGCTTTACTAAAATGACCAAATTAATCTTAAAAAACAAACAAACATGGAATAGCAGTCTACACTGCGGGCAGTACAGCTCGCTATTCCAATTTTAAATGCTAATTTCTAACAACAAGATTGTACTCAGAAAATACAACACTTTGTCAGTGTATTCTATACTTATTTCATCTTTTCATCATACACCTACACTTCCTCAGTAGGGCTCACATTAAAAGTATTTCTTCATTTATTAATTACAGAGTCCACTAGGCAAGTAACTAGTACAGGCCTCAAATCTACATAATATCCTTTTAGTATCCTTTCTTCTTGAACATTTTTTATATCAGTTATAGCTTTAGCACAATCACCAAATTCATTTTCAAGTACAAACGAACACTCATTAGCAGTCTACACTGCGGGCAGCAGAGCTCGCAATTTGAATTCTGGATATGTGTTACAAACTAACCCTGTTCAACACAAGCCGATCCCACATGTGTAACTGTGTCCTGAGTCCTGAATGGCAGTGACCCCAAGTCCGTGGCAGCAACCACAGCACCACACTCCCTCTGTTCAGTGAGGCATATTTCCATATGCAAGGCCGCTGACACGTACTCCCACGAACCCTCTTTAACACAAGCCGATCCCACATGTGTAACTGTGTCCTGAGTCCTGAATGGCAGTGACCCCAAGTCCGTGGCACCGATCACAACACGTATAAACAAAAAGGAATCCACAAGGTTGGGTTTGGTGATCCCTACAGTGGTGGGGAGCAGCCAGTGTTGTTTAAATACCCCTCACACACCAAAAGGCCCCTTGGTGTCATGCTTCATCATCGGGGTCTTCGCAAACCTCTACGGAATGCGGCGTGCTACCACTCACGACTACGCAGGAGCACTAACATGTGAACTATGTGTTGGTGTGTGTGGGTAAAATAGTGTGAGTGGTGAGGTGAGTGAAAAAATTAAAATTAAAAAATACCTGGCTCGTGGGTTTCCAAACAACTTTATTCAGTCCCCGGCTGGTATCATTAAAAAGTGCTAGGGAGGTAGTCTTGTCTATTAAGGGTAAGACTAACTCACAAGTGCGTCGTAGACATGTTTCGGAGTTAAAAGACTCCTTCTTCAGGACAAGGATATGCACTAACTATCCTCACCTTACTCACATGGGTGTAAATATAAAAGTGTGCTCTACAAAAATAAGTCTAGGTGAAATGTACCTATCTGTTTTATTTATTTAAGTTCGTTGCGCCCAATTGCCCAACGCCCAACGCGGCTTCGTCGGAGCCGCGTTGAGGGGAAGAAGCCAAGCAGGCACTGCTGTAACCGTTGCCAAAGTGGGCAGGACAGGAGACCCCCAACACTACGCACCTGGCTCATGAGGTTATTAGACCCATTTTCTTAAGTTCAGTATTTTCGCCAATTGGGCGCAACAAACTTAAATAAATAAAACAGATAGGTACATTTCACCTAGACTTATTTTTGTAGAGCACACTTTTATATTTACACCCATGTGAGTAAGGTGAGGATAGTTAGTGCATATCCTTGTCCTGAAGAAGGAGTTTTTTAACTCCGAAACATGTCGACGACGCACTTGTGAGTTAGTCTTACCCTTAATAGACAAGACTACCTCCCTAGCACTTTTTAATGATACAAGCCGGGGACTGAATAAAGTTGTTTGGAAACCCACGAGCCAGGTATTTTTTAATTTTAATTTTTTCACTCACCTCACCACTCACACTATTTTACCCACACACACCAACACATAGTTCACATGTTAGTGCTCCTGCGTAGTCGTGAGTCGTAGCACGCCGCATTCTGTAGAGGTTTGCGAAGACCCCGATGATGAAGCATGACACCAAGGGGCCTTTTGGTGTGTGAGGGGTATTTAAACAACACTGGTTGCTCCCCACCACTGTAGGGATCACCAAACCCAACCTTGTGGATTCCTTTTTGTTTATACATACCTCTAGGGGAGACAGAATCCACTTCTCCTCTCCCTCCCCCCTTTGTTTATTATACCGATCACAACACCACACTCCCTTCAATCAGTGAGGCATATTTCGATATGGAAGGCCGGCGACACATAGTCCCACTAACCCTCTTTAACACAAGCCGATCCCACTGTGTAACTGAGTCCTGAGTCCTGAGTGTCAGTGACCCGAACTTCGTGACAGCGACCACAGCACCACACTCCCTTCGATTAGTGAGGGGTATTTGCCCACCAACGTATTCATGTGGCTATGGGCCCTTGCTCATCGCTACCTCTGGCCTAAAATACGGTTAGCACGCCTCACAATTCAGATACCGCCCTGATTCCACATAACGCAGTCTAGTAGGCAAGACACATTCCTCCCAGTGCGGCCCGTCCACATCAAGCAACATCACAGGCTCAAACAGTCTCAATGCTTCTGGTGCCTCTAAGCCTTTTTAACACAAGCTGACCCCACATTTGTAACTGTGTCCTGTGTCCTGAATTTCAGTGACCCGAACTTTGTGACAGCGACCACAGCACCACACTCCCTTTGATTAGTGGGGGGTATTTGCATATGGAAGGCCGACGACACATGGTGCCACTGAACCTGCACTACGCAGGCCGGTGGGGCCACCAATGTATGCATGTGGCTGTGGGCCCTTGCTCATCGCTACCTCTGGCCTACACTACGGTCAGCACACCGAACAATTCAGATACAGTCCTGATTCCACATAATCCTGAATGGCAGTGACCCCAAGTCTGTGGCGCCGACCACAGCACCACACTCCCTTTGATCAGTGAGGCATATTTCGATATGCAAGGCCGGCGACACGTAGTCCCACTAACCCTCTTAAACACAAGCCGATCCCACATGTGTAACTGTGTACTGAGTCCTGAATGGTAGTCACCTCAACTTTGTGGCAGCGATCACAGCGCCAGACTCCCTTCAGTCTTATTTGTTGTTATTTTTAGATTCTTCTTTGTCCAACCAAGCAGGGACACTTCCGGGCCCAAGAAGGTTGTTGGGGGTATGTTGGTAATGTGGGATGAGGGTGTGTTACCTGCTGAGGCAGCGTGAAAGGGGTATCTCCCACAGAAAGAACTCCGATATGTTTTCACAAATGCCTCGGACAGATGCCAGCTGACAGACTGAATCACAAAATGATTTTTCAATACTTATGTAGTGTGAGTTATGAACAGTTCAAACAGGCTCGCAGAGGGACAGCTATGGCCCGTCCGCTCGACTCACAGACGCAGTACAACGAGCCGTCCATGTCATTGTAGCCATCCCTGCCCTGTTCCGTCTTACGCCACTCCACTCCGATTACATTCTGACGTTGGCCCCACATAGCTACCTGTCGCAGGCGTACTCACTGTTGGTGTGCAGGTCAGTGGTCTAGTTCTCAACATCTCACGGCCACTCCCTGAGGGCAGGTTTGCACACACACCACACCCATTCGGCACATGCGTTACAGGCTATGTGACCACGCACATATAATACATCGACAACGTCACATCCTTTATTGCCAGTGCTGACTGGATGGCGGATGCTCCACGGGTCTCAACCATAAAGAGTCTTTGAAAATTTGTGCAGAAGGTTAATTGCACCCTGATCTGTATGGCCGTCAGGGGCCTACCATCCCCTTGGCGCGGACTTCAGATGCACAGGTTTGTGCCACCCAAAGCTCATATGGCCATCAGGGGCCTACCACCATGTGGCGCGGACTTGAGATGCAGAGAGTTAGTACCACCCAAAGCTCATTTAGTCGTCAGGGGCCTACCACCACGTGGCACTGACTTCATTTCCACAGGGTTAGCGGCACCAAAAGCTGATGTGGTCTCCGCCATTGATGAATCAAGACTCAGCGACATATGTGAGATCTACCGGGCCACAGAAAACCTGATGTGCTCTCCGCCATTGATGACTCAGGACTCAGCGACATGTGTCAGATCTGCCGGGCCGCGGAGAATATGATGTGGTCTCCGCCATTCATGACTAAGCGACATCTGTGAGATCCGCGGAAAAGCTGATGTGGTCTCCGCCATTCATGACTCAGGACTCAGCGACATCTCTGGGATGCGCTGAGTTTTGACGGGCACGTGGAGTGGCCACTGCTGCACACTCCGGTGGCACCAGGTAATTATTTGCTCAAGAAAGCGCAGGGGCGGCAGTCTCTCTCTCTCTCTCTCTCTCTCTCTCTCTCTCTCTCTGTCTCTCTCTTCCTTCTTTTCCTTCTATCTCTCTAACTTTCTCTCTTCCTTCTCCCTTTCTCACTCCCGTTTTTTCCAACCCTCTCTTTTTCTCTATGGCTTTTTTTTCCTTCACTGTTTCTCTGTGCCTCACTCCTTTGATATGCGCATTACACACGTCCTTATTTTGTGCTTTATTTTCCAGGCTCTGTCGTCGACATCCATGGTCCCCCAGGAGTGCTCCGCCTTGTTGTTTTGTATTATTTTTGTTAAATTTTGGTTATTAGTTTATCGTTTATATATATATATGTTCATAAAAATAAAGTATGAAAAAAAATTCATAACGTTTTTGGTTGTTTTTTTAACTGCTGTGTGACACTTTCTTGTTCTTAATACTGTTATTTGATGGCGTCCACCATGGTGTTAAATTTTGGGGCACCTATCGCTGGAATACTGGTGATGTCTGCAGTTTGCACCAACTTCTGAAATAGTGTGTTAAATTTATCTCAACTTTACTTCCATTAAAGTGCTGATAATGGAATGCAGACTAGCCGTTCCCGTGCAAAAAGACATGAGGTGCACCTTTGCGATTTATTCTAAATACAAAAATCCTGTATTGAATTGCACTGAGGTAGTGGCTGCACTTACAGTGTACACACAAAATCAATTAAGAAATCTCGTATTTATATTGATTGAGAATAGTGCGTCAGGTGCTGGATCTTGACGGGATACACTGCCCAGTTCGTATATTATTCTGCACACACAAAAAATCACATCACAACTTTCACAACAACTGCAATGCAAAACAAATTCCGGCGATAAGCTACTTTACCACCAGGGATTTTACACCTGCTTTCTGCTGGTGCTAAGCAGGACGACTACCTGCACCATGAAAGGGAACTCAGCCAACAGCCAACAGCCACACCAGAACACCCACAGGTGCCATAAAGTCAATGAGCATGATAAAGGGATACCCATGAGGGCCACAAGACTCATCACAACAACCCCAGGACCGCCAACAACCTCCAAACATGCATCTGAGCAAGTGTGTCCCTTTGGTCATTGTGTTAACATGATAGGCACGGGCCCTGCAACATCACAGTGTACTATCACCTCAGTGTTGGCAGTGACCTTGGACATGTAGCTACGCACGCATCCTCCTACATGCACAACTGGCGTGTGCTGGTCCAGCGTACACAGGTCAGCGCTGGGGTGTGCCTGTCCGGCAAGGGTAACGGGGTGTCTCGAACATGTCTGTGTACAGGAAGTGCGGTAAGTGTGTCTCTGTGTTCTGGTGTGGCCTGCCACATGGGGCCGCAGCAGTGGATGTTGTAAAGTGGCATGCACAACCCCCAAACGGCACTGTCATGGTGTAGTTGGAATGCAGCAGGACACGCGCGAATAGGCATTACAATGGTGTGCTGTACAAGTGCACGCAATACAACAGCACACCGTACAAAAGTGTGGGGGCTCGTGGGAGGGAGGAGCAGCTGTTTGGCAACGTAACACACAATGAACCTGCCCATGTGCCACGTGCTGGGCATCTCATCGATGATGACCACGGTCGCAGACATCACACAACACCTATGACCGGCCTTTGTACACACCCTGTATGAATGCAGCGTGGTTTTCACTTCTATGTTCGTTCAGTGGTGTGATGTTGGCAGGTTGTGTGACTTGTGCTCCTTGTTGGTGTGTTTCATTTTGGCCATTGTTTGTCTCTACTTGTGCTGTACTTAATTATGCATGTGTGCAATTGTGCCCATCTCCCCCGTCCCCCCACTCCCTGCTTCTTCCTCTTCCTGGTGCTGTTGTGTCTATAATTTTGTTGCTCCACACATAAATACATGTAAAGAACAAATAGAATAGTTCCTTGATTCTTTTAGGTTTCAAAACTTCTCTCCATTGATTTTTTATTTTTTTTCATATAAACAGTTTTTTAAATATTCTAGACACATAGAAGTCAGTAGTAAAACGTATTCTATCAACACACTTTCTAGAACATTCTACAACATGTGCAGGTTAAAAGTTTATCAATTTTTTTTAATCTAACGCTATTTTTTTGCAAAATGTTCTCAAACATTTAACGGCACGTGCAGGTTAAAAGTTCACGATTGTTTTAAGTTCTAACAGTGCCTTCCAAATGCAAGTAGCAGGTGTGGTTTAGTTGAGCAAATTGTATCCTATGATATGTACTCCACGTTGAAACTGCTTTTGCTTAACCAATCACAAAGATGCTTTTCCACAAAACGAATGTACACCCTACTTATAAAACACAATGCTTTTCATCTCCCAATCACGTATCGTTTTGTATGGCAAAAAAAAATAGTTCCCCATCTTTAAACATATCTCTTAGTCTACGAGTAACTGTATGAGCTACAGACAACTTTCCATACCTTCCAGCCATACCTTCAAAATGCTAGTGTGGATCGTAGGACATAGCTATATTTTCTGGTGCAAGGGGTATGGAGAACACAGACGTAATGACTTACACCTAGGTTTAAAAAATGTGGACATTAAATGGATTGCACAGAGATATTAAAATGGCACCTATTGCTACATTTGGTTAAAATCTCTTTGCATCTTCCACACCCTGACCTCATGATTGTGCATTGTGGTGGACATGACTTAGGCACACTGACTGGAGTAGGTTTGGAAATACTTATGATGGACACCTTTGGACAAGTGATTTTACTTTTGCCTCAAACTGTCTTTGTATATTCCAATAAAAGCCAAATACAGAAGTGGAAATGGTAAAAAAAATGTTATCCTTGGATTGAAAAATCTATGAAGAATGTCAACAAAGTTGTGTCTGCATACCTCAGAGACCATAGAATGGGGTTGATCTACAACAAAAACATACGTTTTGATATGCCTGATATCTACAGAAGTGATGGAGTACACTTCACAGATCAAGGAAACATAGTTTTTCTGAATAACCTGAAGTTGTGTATCCGCACCTACATGTAGCTCCAACTAATGAACACAAGGGCTCTTTTTAGAGCCACCCTGTAACTGACAACTTAAGCCCACTATTTTAGGGCCAGGTAACAGCAACTCCCGCACCCTCACCAAAATGTATTCTCCACACAGCGGTGGCGCAGTAGCCAGACAATCTGACCTTGCAGCACAGACCTCTAGCTTTGATCACCGGCTCTAGCGACAGCTCAGGATACCACCATGTGATTCTGGGCAATAGCTCACTTAATTTCCACGCCGGCCCCCAGCACCTGCAGATGCGTACGAGGGAATAGTTCTCACTTCACAAATACCGGATTGATTCGTTTGGAACTCCTCCCAGCCCAGCTCTTAAAGTTAGAAATCTGGGCATCACCTTTGATGCAGGTCTAAATTTTATGGCACACGCCAACAAGACTGCTGCAACTGCCCATATGAAACTCAGAATGATCAGAAAAATACTACCTTACCTACCTGACACTGCTGGGAGAACTCTGGTCAGCTCACTAGTCCTGTCTGCACTGGACTATTGTAATGCTCTATTCCTAAATGCACAATCCCGGGTGACTAACAAGATGCAGTCAATCCAAAATGCTGCCGCCCGGATGCTGGCGGGACTTCCCAAGTTTGCATCGGTTTCAAACACTATCAGGGAACTCCACTGGCTGCCGATACGCAGCCGCATCAAATTTAAATCACTGTGTATTCTTTACAAGGCTCTCAATAACCAAGGCCCCCACTTTCTTATACACAATCTTGATCACTATATCCGAACCCGTTCCCTTCGTTCCTCTCATCACAACCACCTAGTTGTGCCTCGTACTAGAACAGTTACTTGGGGTGACAGGCGATTTCTGGTTGCCGCCCCCAAACTTTGGAACACCCTTCCTCTCCACATTAGGACCAGCCCTTCCCTTTTTATATTTCGCAAACAACTTAAGACTTGGTTATTTGGCCAATAGTGCTACTCTTGTAAGGTCTTTTAAATACTGATCCATCCCCTAAGTCAGCGCCGAGACGCCTACGGGTATTCGCCGCGCTCAACAAATGTCAATAAATAAATAAATTCGAAACTGCAGAATTGAACTTCACGCCCCCCCTGTAGCACTCCCTACTCACCCTACAGATGTCACACTGTTTAAAGCAAACGTTCCTCCTAGTACGTATGCACACATGCTGACACTACTTGGACAGGTGTGCCGCAGCAGCCAGAAAACATGAGTTCAGAGCACAGGACTCACGATTTAATCCCCTGCTCCGACCGCACCTCAGCTCAGCACCATGTGACTCTGCGCAATAGCTCACTTAATTGCTCACATAATTTCCACAAAAGTTCCTCCTACTACGTATGCACACATGCTGACACTACTTCAACAGGTGTGCCGCAGTGGCCAGAGAACATGAGTTCAGAGCACAGGGCTCACGATTTAATCCCCTGCTCCGGCAGCACCTCAGCTCAGCACCATGTGACTCTGGGCAATAGCTCACTTAATAGCTCCCATAATTTCCATGCCGGCTTCTAGGGACTTCAGACCCGTAAGAGTGAGTAGTTTGCACTTTACAAATACCAAATTGATTTGATACGTGCAAATTTACCTTCGCACTCCCTGTGTAACACCCCCTATAACCATACACAAGTTACAATGTTTGAAACAAAGGTTCCTCCGAGTAGGTATAACTACATGCTGACACTACTTGGACAGATGTGGCACAGTGGCCAGGCCACATGACTTCACAGCATAAGACACACAGTTTGGGCTAACGCTTTCATCCTGAGTCCCGCAGCAGCTCACCTTAGCAGCATCAGACTCTAGGCAATACCTCACTTAATTTCTGTAGCACAGCACTTTCAGACCGGTAGGTATGAGTAGTTCGCTTTGCACCCCCACTATACCACACCCTAAACACCCCACAGAGGTTACAGTGCTCCTACCCTCCTCTTTCCTACTTTTTTCGCCCTTTATTCCACTTACTTCAACAGAATTACAAAATGGCAGCCAACACTTCCTAGTTGCAACCGCTCGCAGCGCTCGCAACCAATAAGCAGCAAGCTCATGCTCATAACGCCTCAGCCAAAGAGATATCAGAATTCCCAAATATCGATATCTGTCAATTTCGATATTTCTCAAAAACTACTGAGCGGATTTACACCAAATAAACAAAAGCATGCTTTCTAGACCAAGACCTTCTCCCTGCCAGATTTGGGGTAATTCCATTCACCCGTTCGACCTGTAGCTTTGTCTAAAGTTTCCTATAAAAATTAACATGGAGAAAACACGTTTTGGGACCCCCCTTTTTTCTTGGCCCCCCCTTGACGAATCACCCCCAAACATTCAACATAGGAGCTGATATGAACAAAGAATTTGTTTGGAAAATTTCATGGAGATTCATCAAGTATATATATATATATTTATATATATGTATTTAAATATAGCCAGCAGGGCCACAGACCTTTTTATGTACAGTTTTGTGAAGATTCATCAAACAGCTTGCAAAGTTAGTAGCAAACCCCAAAAAATTGTTCCCTACAGAAACACTGTCCAATGGTAACTGCCAAGGTGTAACATCTATCTATCTATCTATCTATCTATCTATCTATCTATCTATCTATCTATCTATCTATCTATCTATCTATCTATCTATCTATCTATCTATCTATCTATCTATCTATCTATCTATCTATCTATCTATCTATCTATCTATCTATCTATCTATCTATCTATCAATCTATCTGCGGGTTACTGGTGATGAGCCTTCAAATTTTTTGGCCCCCGCCTCGTTTTCCTCTTGTGGACTGCTCCGGGGGTTTGCCTCTGCCTCCTTGTAGCTGTTGCTTCCTGATGAGTTTGAATTCCTCGTGAAAAGGAGGAGCCATTGATAACATCCCACCTCCATCTTCATTCGAGGACTCATCTCCTGTGATCTCAGACTCCGATGTTTTAGGGACTGCCACCTGATGTTGTGGCAATCTTTGCTTAGCTCTTTCCTTGTGTTCTCATATTTTTTGGCAAAGGTTAATATCCGGCCTTGGCTATAATCCTTCTCATCCCGATCAAATTTTTCTTCTTTGCGCTGTTTGATCTTTTGCTCATACGCTTTCAATCTTTTTTTATTTCTTCACGTTTTTCTTCCAGTTTGGTTAGATCATCCTCTTTAAGTAAATCATCCTCCAATTTCTTAGCATCAGAGCCTTCTCACGGTCACTCCACGCAAACCTGACAAGTACCACAAGCATCGCTTTACAGGACTCGGCTGTGTGTTCTGCCCAAGCATCCAATAGAAGGGGATCCGGGTTCTCTTAGGCCGGTACTGTATATATGCGGAGGCCTCTTGGGACTCTGCCTACCTCTATATAATTTTGCAAAGAGGTAGCCTCCCATCACTTCCTAATCTCACTCTCATAGAGGCATTCCAGAGCGGAGAATTTAGAAGCCAAATTGGAAGTTACTGAAGTCCCACTATTACATGTCGCTTTTTTGGTGCCATTCTGCTTTTTAAAGATGTTCTCGGCTGCTTCCCTGCGTTTTGATTCGCAGAACATATTGCAAATATTTTGCAGAAAAAATATATATAGAGTTTGCTGTGTCACTGACACCTTACCAGAATCCTTCTTCGTGTGCACCGCCACTTAATATGTACGGGCAGCTCCTCCCCGGTATCTCCAAGGTGCCTTGAAACAAAGCCAAATCTCAAATAAATCCGCTATCACTATGCAACCGGAAACATGTAAATTACTGCTCCACAACACCAGCCAGTTGGCACTCAGGAACGGGTGCACGTCAAGCGGGGGTGTTCCCGCTTCAACATTCCGCTCTCAGCTCCATCGGGTAATCGTACCCGTAACAGATGACGGCACTCACGGGGGGGGAGTTCAAAAGGATTTTATTAAAGAACTCCGGGCAAACAAGACGCATTTCGGCCCTTAGCCTTTGTCAATTTCTGCACAAAACACCGCAGCCATATTTACATTTATATATACAAGCTTGTAGTATCTGGTATGGAAATAGAGAACAGACTAATCACCAGTTCAACAGTCTACATTTTGCTGCCATCTTTGAATGTCTAAAGACGTGCTTTCAAATGCATCAAAGTGAAGTATTACATGAACGCTACAATTAATTACATTCACTAATACCAATCCCTTAAATCTGAAAAAATAAGTTGAAATGATCGTTCAATACGACGAACATTTAATAAATGTCACAATGTGATGCATCATAATTCCGTATATCGGCAAAAATATATTTTTTACTTCGTGTTAATCATACAAAGAAAAATCATTACAACTGTCAGAAAGGAGCAAATTCTGTCCTCAGTGATGTCATCAGTGATGTCACTGACCATGACCATGTCATGAATGATGTAATATGTGACCTCATCCGCAGTGCATTGCGGGGGCGCGAGTTATAGTTAGCTCAACTAACTATAACGTCCCTGAAATCTATGGTTTTTTCAGTGAATTTCTAAGGTTTTTTAAATGCTAATTTCTAACTATAACGTCCCCGAAACCTATGATTTTTTCATTGAATTTCAAAGGTTTTTTAAATGATAATTTCTAACTATAACATCCCTGAATGCTATGGTTTTTTCAGTGGATATAATTTCTAAGGTTTTTTAAATGGTAATTTCTAACTATAATATGCCTGAAACCTATGTTTTTTTAGCGAATTTCTAAGGTTTTTTAAATGGTAATTTCTAACTAGATCGTCCCTGAAACCTATGGTTTTCTCAGTGAATTTCAATGTTTTTTTAAATGCTAATTTTTAACTACAACATCCCCCCAATTTTTATTTGTAGTTTATTTGTTATAAAAAAATATAATATATAATATCTTGTAAAATATAAATAAATAATTTTTTTAAATTAAAAAGTGGATTTGCGTATCGATCGTGTACCTGCCTCGATGGGTGCACTAATCCATGCCGCCATATTGGTAAAGTCGTGTAGGATGCGCGCTCACTAAGGGACGGATGCACAAGTTTCGACCCCGCGTAACGTTACGTACGTACTTCTGGAGGTCACGCCCGGTGCGTGAATCCACCATAAATTTTTAAGCTTTAACACTATATATATAAGTTTAATATGTATATTGAAGTACGAGATTATTTAATTTATTTGTAAAAATCCTAGATTTGTGACTAGAATAAAGGTAAACTATTGTTAAATATATGTTTACGGATTTGCGACTGGTGCAATGTCGGAGGGATGATTAGAAGCAGAAGCGAGGAGGTCGTATGGGGTCAATAGTGAGGGTTTTTTATTATAGAAAAAAAGACAGTTGCAAGGAAAAATAAACAGTCCGGTAACAATATGGCGTAAATAGGAGGGAGTTCAGGTGGTAATGGAGATCCACTTGTGAGGACTCTTCAGGGCGTTGATGAAGTTGTTTGACAGCTTCTTTCCCAGTTGTTCTTCAAAACCTATTACGGGTTTCAAGTGGTCTGCCCGTGTCCGTGAGTCGCCTCGAAACAAAAAGAGAGTATTGGTCAAACTCGGACTCCAAGGGTATATGACACCGTCACCAAACCACGTGGAGGGAGATAAGAACCCGAAGTGGTGTGATATAGGGGTACTTTTCTTACTCTAGGGAGACACTTTAGGTGAGCGCATTTGGGAAGGTACTGCTTACAGGCAGTTTTAATGAGGGGGAAGGTATAGCTTGCAGGCGGTTTTAATGAGGGGGAAGGTATAGCTTGCAGGCGGTTTTAAGTAATGGAAACAAACTTGGGATAGTCAAAGAGATTGAGTTATGACTTTAAACCTAGTACCTTCTCTGCCGCCCCTTCACCTTCCCTCCCCCTCCCTATGCCCCTTTTCCTTCCACGTACCGCTAGAAGCCACAACTCTGGACAGTTGTGGCGGCTCGTGCGTACTCCGGGCTCCACCAATCTTCGGTCCACGTCTCAGGACCTTCGTCTTCGTTTGCTTCTACTCTGGCGTCAGCATTGGCATTGCTCCTCTGCAGTTCCTGGGATTCTCGGCACTCCTCTTCCGGTCTATCCCCAGCTGATGCGCCTGCCATCACGACTCCTTTTTTCTGCTTGTCTTGACCTTCCGTTACGGCTACCGATTGGTGGAGGAGGATGTCGGTCCTGCCTTCCCAACGATGGACCACATCCGGGTAATTTCCGGCATGCTCCGGGAGGAGGGGAGAGCCATTTGTTAGCTGTGCGAATCCCATGGGGTCTTCAGCCCCGTACTGGAAAGGAATCCACGTTGTGTTTGGCTGGTGTGGTGGGTCCTTACTCTTACTCGTGGGGTTATGTACGGGGTTTTCCTCACATGCACGCTGCTTCCGGGTTGGTGTGTGAATACATGTGACTTTTAAAAAAAGGATTTCATTGGTTAAGAACCTTTTCATTCTAGAAGTTACAGTACCCCACCCAGTTTTGTTATTACTTCAAGAAGATTGTCAGTAGACACACCTATTGTGTTTTCTTCTCTTCTTCATTTTCTTTTTTTTTTTTTTTAAAGAAAACCAACAAAAAATGGCATCTTCCAGTACACCACAGAACATCCATGGTATAGAAGATGATTTGGGGAAACCAGTCAAGAAAAGAAAAGAAAGTATTGTTTGGAACTTTTTTACCTTTCCTGAAGGTGAAAAAAAGGTAAATGCAAGAAAGGTCACTTGCAGCATCTGCAAACGTTTTTTATCTTGAGGCTCCGAGAAGAAATATTCATGTGGCACTTTGTCCATCTTGAAACATTTGCAGATGATACATCCTCATCTGCTAGCTCGGGAGCAATGCAAGCGAGAGCTGGAAGAACACGCCCAGCAGGATGACCAGCAAGCAGGACCAAGCACTTCAACTGCTTCTGGAACATCATCAAGAAGTCCGGACATTAGACCAGAATTTGCTGGTCTGGAACAGAGGTGCATTAGGTGCAAGAAGGTTCTGTGTTATGCGGAGCAATCTGTTGATGCCGTAGTTTTTGCTGCACGAAGCCACCAAGGTTTTTTAAATTGCAAAAGTTTTGACAAAAGTTTTGTCAGTTTCATCTGTTGTTTTTTTTAAATACCCCAAAAATGTAAAAAAGTTTGAAAACACAAAAAAAAAGAAGAAAAAAAAGTTTTTTTGTTAGAGCTGCCTATCTGGTTAAAAAAAGAAAATGTGTATGTGTTGCATAAAGAAGTGCATGGATAATATCTGGATGATTACACGGGTGCATGGGTAGTGCCTGCATTATTGGAGGAGTGCAATCATAGTGCCTAAGTGATTGGAAGAGTGCATGGGTACTGCTTCGGTGATTGTAGGAGTGCAAACATAGTGTATGATGATTTTATAAGTGCATGGATAGTGACTGGGTGATTGCATGAGTGCTTGAGTATTGTCTGGGTAATCGAAGCAGTGAATGAGTAGTGCCTGGGTGATTAGAGGGGTACATGGGTAGTGCCTGGGTTATTGCATGAGTGGATGAGTAGTGTCTGGATGATTGCAGGAGTACATGGTAAGTGCCTGGATGATTTTGTAACTGCATGAGTATTGCGTGGGTGATTATGTAAGTGCATGGGTAATGCCTGGGTAATTACATGAGTTTATAGGTAATGCCTGTATGATTGCATGAGTGCATAGTTAGTACCTGGGTGATTGCGTGAGTGTATGGGTACTGCCTGGGTGATTAGAGGAGTGCAAGGATAGTGCATGGTGATTGTATAAGTGCATGAGTAGAGACTGGGTGATTGGAGGAATGGATGGCTACTAGCTGGGTAATCAAAGGAGGGAATAAGTAGTGTCTGGGTGATTGGAGGAGTGCATGGATAGTGCATGGTGATTTTCTAAGTGCATGGGTAGTGACTGGGTGATTGGAGGAGTGCATGGCTACTGGCTGGGTAATTGAAGGAGTCAATGCGTAGTGTCTGGGTGATTGAAGGAGTGCATTGGTAGTAGACAGGTGATAGGAGCAGTGCATGAGTAGTGCCTGGGTTATTGCATAAGTACATGAGTAGTGCCTGGGTGATAGCAGGAGTACATGGCTAGTGCCTGGATGATTTTGTAACTGCATGGGTATTGCTTGAGTGATTGTGTAAGTACACGGGTAATGCCTGGCTAATCAAATGAGTTTATTGGTAATTCCCAGGTGATTGCATGAATGCATGGTTAGTGTCTTGGTGATTGCATAAGTGCATGGGTACGGCTTGAGTGTTTGGAGGAGTGTAAAGATAGTGCATGGTGATTTTATAAGTGTGACCGGGCGATTTGTTGGAGATCATGGGTAGTGTTCAAAACTCCCTGCACAGCGGACTTTAGCGCTGGTTGTAGAATTAAGCTTCACCAACTATCCTCGCCGCCATTGACAGCGAGACGCGAGGCCACGCCCACTCGAGGCCACGCCCCCCGCCTCGCTCGGCTTTAAAACGCTGAATACTAGCGTCCAGAGTCAGAACCTGTTTCCTCCTGAGGCGAAAAGCCGGGAGTTTGTTTGTACATTTTAAAATTTCTTGTGTCACTACTTACTTGTGGATTTTAACGCACTCCTCTCCTGGCACCACAGAATCCTGTTCAAAAACTCCCTGCACAGCGGACTTTAGCGCTGGTTGTAGAATTAAGCTTCCCCAACTATCCTCGCCGCCATTGACAGCGAGACGCGAGGCCACGCCCACTCGAGGCCACGCCCCCCGCCTCGCTCGGCTTTAAAACGCTGAATACTAGCGTCCAGAGTCAGAACCTGTTTCCTTCTGAGGCGAAAAGCCGGGAGTTTGTTTGTACATTTTAAAATTTCTTGTGTCACTACTTACTTGTGGATTTTAACGCACTCCTCTCCTGGCACCACAGAATCCTGTTCAAAAACTCCCTGCACAGCGGACTTTAGCGCTGGTTGTAGAATTAAGCTTCCCCAACTATCCTCGCCGCCATTGACAGCGAGACGCGAGGCCATGCCCACTCGAGGCCACGCCCCCCGCCTTCCTCCCTCCCTTGATAGTATGTGCTTACACCGTACGCGCAGCGGACGGGCGCAGCGGGCGCGCCTAAGGCAAGCCTGTCTGGGCCCGTCCGGGCCCAGACGGCCCTAGTCCCGGTCACTATGCCCAATTTTCCGAGGCATGACCTTTCCTACACTCGAGATAGTCTTCTGGCCCTTAATCTACCTAAACACCCTACCTGTAATTACATCTATACGGGAGACAACCTTTTCACCAGCTGTAACCTCTGCAACTCGCTCCGCGCGAGAACAGAACGCCGGGGCCTACATCTAGGCCTACTTAACTGCAGGTCGCTTGTCAAACATGCCCACGAGTTGAACCTCCTTATTGTAGAACACGCCTTTGATATTCTGTTTCTCACAGAAACTTGGCTTACCTCTAACAATGGCCCTGATATTGTTAATGCCCTACCTCCCGGCTACCAAATCTGCTCATTAAATAGACCGAGTGGCAGAGGAGGTGGTTTAGCCATAATACACAAAGACTACCTTACGTGCAGAATCGCTGATGGAAATATTAAAGACTGTGAAAGCTGCCACTTCACCGCACAAATCTTGCCAGAAACGTCCTTGTCTGGCCTACTTGTATACCGCCCTCCAGGCCCACTTGTCGAGTTCCCCAGCAGACTCATGGAGCATGTCACCCTTAAGGCCACGACCTCTTCTAACTTCCTCCTATTGGGAGATTTCAATCTCCATTTCTTGGACCCATACGACGCCCCCGCAGCCGAACTGCGGCTGGACCTATCGTCTATTGGCCTATGCTTAATGAACCCACAGCCCACCCACAACAAAGGCCAGTTACTGGACCCGATCTTCACAAACATCCATGACCTTAAAACCCGCGTGCAGCTCCCTCTTCCTTGGACAGACCATTTCCTGATCCCCTTTGAATGGCACCTTGACATCCCCCCTCCCCAACAGCCTAGAATTAGAACCTTTATCAGGCGCTGGAACAAACTTGTCCCAGAAGAATGGGCAGCCAAACTTAGGGAATCTACCCCTCCCCTCACTCACAACCCCACAACTGCGGATACTGAATTCAACGCGTGGCTGACCCAATCACTGGACTACCTACTTCCTCGATCTAGCACCCTCAAACAAACCAAGAGAGTTAACCCCTCCCCTTGGTACACCCCGGAACTCAATATCCTGCGGAAGGAATGCAAGAGGACCGAACGCGTTTGGAGGAAAGATAAGTCAGCAGAAAAGAAAGATATGTTTCGGTCTTCCTTAAAGACCTACAAGCTCGCGCTCCAGAAAACCAAGAGCTCTTTCTATGAGGAAAGAATTAAAAACGCATCCTGTTCCGCTCAGAAAACTTTCACCATTTTGAAAGAACTTCTCCACGCCCCAGATCCCCCTACGAAGCCCCTGGACCCTAAAGCCGTGGAAAATAAATGCATCAAACTTGCAACATTTTTTGATGAGAAAATCCAAAATATTCTCGCCTCCCTACCTCCTCCTGACACCGGTTGCACAGGCGGTGACAGCCTCAGTCCCTCCCCCTGTCACAACCCACCACTCAACACACAGGCACCCTCCCTCGATACTTTCGGTCCAGTAACCACAGAGGAGGTAGCCGTGACGTTTGCCTCTATCAAAAGTGGCTCCCCCAGCGACCCGGTTCCACTGCGCTTCCTAAAAAAAGTGGCCCCCACGGTGATCCCTCCGCTCACAACCCTTATCAACGCCTCTTTATCACAGGGAGAAGTCCCTCCCAGCTGGAAAGCAGCAGTAGTCAAAGGTCTTCTGAAAAAGCCTTCATTGGACCCTCAGGACCTAGCCAACTACAGGCCAATCTCCCTGCTCCCAGGGAATAGTAAAATCGCGGAAAAATTAGTAAACAAAAAGCTATCTCTATTCCTTGAAACTAACAACCTGCTTAGGAACTCTCAGACAGGCTTTCGCCCAGGGCCAGGGCACCGACACCGCCCTCCTGGCGGCAGTAGAGAAGGCCAGAAGCATTTTGGATACAGGAGGATCAGTGGCAGTGATCCTCCTGGACCTTAGTGCGGACTTCGACACTGTCAACCACCAGGTTTTAATCCAGCGCCTGAGAGACATTGGAGTGAAGGGCATGGCTCTGAAGTGGCTGACGTCATTCCTCAGCAACCGTTCCTTCCAAGTCTGGGAGAATGACAGCCACTCCCCTGCGGTCCCCCTCCGCTGTGGAGTACCGCAGGGTTCATCATTGAGCCCAACGTTGTTTAACGTTTACATGTCCCCATTGGAGGAGTTGGTCACTCCGTTTGGGGTGACGATTATCAACTACGCCGATGACACCCAGCTGGTGGTGACCCTCTCTCACCCGCACCAAGAACCCTCCAATCTCCACGGCTGTCTCACTGAAATTCACGGCTGGATGAACTCCTCAGCATTAAAACTCAATGGGTCTAAGACCGAAATCCTGCTGCTCGGTCAAAAAGGGCCCTCCCTGCCGCCTAACATGTGGCCTACCTGCTTGGGTGATCCCCCGGTTCCCAAAGATGAGGTTAAAAGCTTGGGTGTATGGCTTGAGAAAGACCTGACCTTTAGATTCCAGGCAAAAAAAGCGGCCGGAATATGCTTTGGCCTTCTCAGGGCATGCAGGAAGGTGCTTCCCCTGCTCCCCTTCACTTCCCGGAAACTGTTGATCCAGGGCCTTATTTTGTCTAGGCTGGGCTACAGCAACGCAATTTATTTAGGAGCCCCGGAAGCCACATTTAACACCCTTCAGAGAATCCAGAACGTGGCTGCCCGACTTCTTACTAACACCCCTGCCAGATCATCAGCTAAGCCAGCCTTGAAGCAGCTTCACTGGCTTCCAGTCAGAGAAAGGGTGGTCTTCAAGGCCCTCTGTCTGGCACACAAACTCCTCTACAATAAAGGTCCACCCATTCTTAAAAACGTTATCATTCCCTACAAAGCCACCAGGTCACTTCGGTCAAACCACGAGAACCTCATCACTGTCCATAAAGTGAAAAGAGCCCGAGCTGGAGGCCGCCGCTTTTCAGTAAACACGGCAAAACACTGGAACAGTCTCCCCCGGAAACTGAGAACCGAACCAAATCTTCTCCAATTTAGGAAAGCACTGAAAACTCTTCTGTTTCCCTGATCCTCCCGCCCCTCCCACCGCTACTCCCGCTTGACTATCAGGTTCTAGCGCCGGGATGCTCTTGGGGTACTGCGCGCTCTACAAAAACCTTAAAATAAATAAAATAAATAAATAGTGCCTGAGTAATCAAAGGAGTGAATGAGTAGTGTCTAGGTGATTAGAGGTGTGCATGCTACCTGGGTTATTCCATGAGTGGATATATTTTGTTAGTGGATAGGTATTGTTTGGATGATTTTGTAAGTGTATAGGTAATGCCTGGGTGATTGCATGAGTGCATGGTTACTGCTTGGTTGATTCCATCAGTGCAAGACTAATGTGTAAACGATTGAAGGAGTGCATAGGTAATACTTGGGTTATTGCAAAACTGTAGAAGAAATGTCTAGATGATTGCAGGAGTATATAGGTACTGCCATAATGATTAAAGGTGTGGATTAGTAATGCCTGGGTGATTTCATAGGTACATAGGTTATGCTACAGTGATTGAAGGAGTGCATGAGTACTGCTGAGGTGATTTGAGAAATGAAATGATTGAGTTTGAAAAAATGAATAACTGCAATAAAAGCGATTGTAAACATTAATTCCTAATATTTCATCTTACCTTGTGTATTGTAGTAGCTATCAATCTCATTGAAACTATTTTACAGACGTTTCATTGTAAAGTAAATTTAAAATAATTTCAAAGTTTACTTTTACTTTCTTTAAAAGGGAAGAAAAAATACATTTTTTGCAAATAATGTTATTGGTTTAGGAACACAACATCATTTTATAATTACCTAACATATTCAGGTTCTCTTTTTTGCTGTTTATAAATTCTATTGAATTTCACCATACACAGTGATTTCAATGTTGATCATCATATAAAAGCGGGCAAAAAAATACAATCAATAAGATTGTAAAAAACAAACAAATCTGTGTTCAAAATATTTACACCAAACTCCTATCTGTTTACATTTTCAAAAATAAACACTCTCATTTACATTGCATATAGTACAAAGATCAAGTATGTGAACTAATTCTTTCAAACACAATTTTTCAAATGCAATATCAATGAACAGAAATGATAATTCAAACACTAATTGTTGACATCTTTCCAATAGGCCGAATGATGTTTCCGAAATCATTTGCACTGAAAATATCAAAGTTAAACTCATTATTCATGTTTACATCTTCCCAATAGGCCAAATGATGTTTTCAAAACTTTGGCAGCAAAAATATCAGCTATGAATTTGGTAATTCGTAAGGCAACCGACATTTTAATTCCAAATGGGCATCATTACAATGTGTCCATCCTTTATTGCAGCTTAAACACACAGTAAAGTTTCCAGATGTTGTAGTAGGTCCATCATGGAAAATATTAGTCACTGCTTTAAAAGTTCTTCCTGAAATTTACATTTGACTTGCCACAACATTTTTAATTTTGGTTTCCAATTTTCTTCCATCTGCTTTACAACGTTGTAGCATTAAAGGAGTTCTTTATATTCAAAATGCGACCAAATGTTGACATTTCCAATACTTCCCAAAGATTTCCTAGTGTCTTCATGCACAGCTGTTTTAAAAACTGGGTGCCTTTTTACAGGAGTAAGTTGTAGAAGGTCGCCAAAAACAATGACATGTTTTCCTCCAAATAAAACATCATAATCTGTTTTTAAAATCTGTTGCATTCTTAAATATACAAAGGCAAGCATTAAGTTTGAGGCCATCCTAACCTCATCAATGATCAGAAGTTTAATTCTCTTTAGAACTCTTGAAACTTCATAACAAGCTTCTCCAGATAGCTTGTGATATTCCAACGTAGTTGTATTTGTAGAACTGGTAGCATCAGTAAACAATGTAATCCCTTTAATGTTGTGTGCTGCTAACTCAGTTGGAGTGGTTACAACACAAGATAAATGTGATTCAGTGTTTTTCTGTAGATAACTGGTCAAAACTTCAATTAAGAAACTTTTTCCTGTATCAGCTTGACCACTGATATACATTCGAATAGGTTTAAATGATGTGCAGTTGCATTCTTTGTTTACATGAAGTAAATCATGCTCTATCTGTTGTGTAACTTGCTGATATATTTCTTTCTGGTCAATATTTAGTTGTTCTTCCAAGTTTTCCAACTCCATAATATCCTGCTGTGCTTGTTGCATTGCCGTTTCTACTTCACTCATGGCTATTGCTACTTTATTTTTAAGAATTGGTTCTCCTAGTTGGATCTTTACTCAGTGGAGCAGAACTTTGACTATCTTGAGAATTGTATATAACAATTTATAGGATCAAATCTATCGATGGGAAATCATTTTGAAACTAAAGCTGTACAATTTGTTACTAAGAGTCTTCTCTTGTGAAATATCTTCCCACATTTCTTTTAACTCTGTCTTTTCAGATTTTGTTATATATGATATAACATAACGAGCAGTAGAAATATCTGCAACATACTGGATATTCATATTTTCATTCCACATTGCCAACATTATTGGATTGTAATCATTAATATACTTTGAATGTTCACTTCTTTTTATGTTGTTAGTATTCTTTGGAGATTCTTGAGTTACAGTATGCCTCACTGCTGACATAAAGCTGTTTACTCTTCCTTTGGAAATGCCTGGACGTGGGAATCCAAAACGACATTTTGTATAAAATTTTCCTTTGACATGTATTTCCATCCACAATAATTGCCACATCAATGAGTTTGAAACTGTAAAACTTGTTTCCTTAAGGTATTTTCTCCTTCTGTTTTTGGAATACCACAGGTAACATAGTCTTCACTGAAAGATAAAACGTCTCATTAGAATCAGTTCCAAATTTAGGTGCATCCGTGATCCATAATAGCATATGTATATGAGGAGCACCTCTGGCTTGGTACTCCTTTCTCCAAAAGAAATCAATAACTTATCCAAGAGGTGGGTAAGTTTTATTGCAGATAAAAGGCATCATAGCTTGAAACCAATGATTAAAATATCTGCACATATTTACAGGATCCGAGGAACACAGTTCTGCAGCTGCCTTCAATTCAATGTTCTTAATATTTGAATTTGCTTCTCATAGAAATTCAAGTAAATTGTACCATGCGTATTCAGCACACCTTAGCATAACAAACAACGTAGGGGTTCCTAAGTTCCTTAACATGTAAGTTCTCCATGCCGACGATACCAATACTCATTAGTACCACGTTGACAACCCATCAAATTAATCAATTGAGATTATAAATGATTGTCTCTTTGTTGTACTTTGTCCATGAATTAATTTGCAGAAACATGTGTAAGATGATCTCCTGTTTTTAATATGCTGTTCACTGCATATGGAAGTCCAGACAAGTCACTTTTAAACAGAAGATGAAATATATATGGAATACATTGTCAAAATCTTGGATCTTCTGAGTATAGTCTTGCTGGACAATATTCTGAAGCTGGAATCTGCACAGGTCATTCATCATATTGTCCACCTTTTCCAGTGGGGAAGAGCTATGGAAAACAACGGGCTTCTAAACTTCTTTCCCAAACACTCATAGGAGTTCCCTCCGCTTTCTTCATTTGGAATAATTCAGTATTATTTCCAATCACTTCCTTTGAATGTAGAGGATGTATACAATAATGTTCATAAATGTATTTACTTCTGGAGATATCCACTTTTTCGATTTGGGCAGTAGTAATTTCTCTATCATCTCCTACAAAAAGTTTTTGGTCTTCCAGATATACATTTTTATAATAAATATTATTTTTCATAAGATATAACTTAGCCTCTTGAACTTTGTTGACATCTACTAACTCTTGCCATAATTTCCGACTCCTTGTTGGAACACCATTAACTAGAATACTGACAGGTTCAGTTTCCTCTCTCTCTACACCAATAGTTTCAATATTTTAAAAAAAAATCTAATGGTAAATACACAATTCTTCCTTTTAATTCTCTTTGTAAATCTGAGGGAGGCGACTTACCTGTTTTAGGCTCCATGAGAACTATGGCCTGAAACGGGTGTACAGATTGAATAAGAATAGACTCATATGTACTTACATCTACCAGTTCCAGAGGAACAGCTACCAACTCTAGGTTATTATATACAGCTCTAGCTGGCATTTTGTTCTCTTCTAATTTGCTATAACAATATTTACAAATACAATGATCACTACCCAACTCAAAATGATCTTCCACCAATAAATAAGCACCAAATTGCTTCCACTTATCATTGTTTTCCTTTTTACTGTTTAAATACGCCTCAACATTCCTAGTTTGACTTCTATAGTGACTACGTCGACAACAAATACAAACATAGGGTCTCATTAAGATATGGAGCGGATGGCGGTGGTGATCCGCCTGCAAAAAACCACCACCCGCATAGGAATTTCCCCTGCCACATGCAGGCCCACGTGCACCTCCCAGAATCCCTGGGGCCTGCTACCAGCCCCCAATGGCGAAGACCGCCTGCCTTTCCTTGGTGGGGTTGCCGCCACGGAAAGGCAACACCCCGCCTGCATACTAATATGGATGGCGGTGCCTAACAGACACCGCCACCATATACACTGCTTTTCCGCCCGGTAGGCAATCGGGCGTATTGCCTATTGGCTTAAAACAGGTGGACGGTCTTCCTGTCCGCCGGGGTCCCCCCACCATGGTAATGTGGCGGGGGGAATTCTTATGCGGGCGGTGTTTTTTTGCGGGCAGATCGCCACCACCATACGGGCGGTATCCTAATGAGCCCCCTTTTCACAACAAATTACCATAAACTTTGTAATTTCTTCTACAAACTTCTCAGTAGTACTATTTTCTGTCCTCAACACCTATGCCTATCAAACTCTCACGTTGTCTACACTCCCCTTCAGGACCAAAGAAACTAAACTCTATATCATCACAAACTTTTTTTGCATCCAATAGTGAACCATGTAAAAGAGCAGTGTTTATTTCACTTAAAAATAATGCAGGACTTTTTACAAAGTACAATCTTCTTACTAACTTCCGCATTGTAGAATGATGTACTGCTAACATTCTGAAATGATGAAAAGTACTACACACTTTTTTAGAAAGACAAGCCAGAGAATGACCCTGCAAACCAGTTTTTTTCTCACTTTACAAGGATCTAGTCCTTGAAACATCGTAATCTTCTGTTTAATACTTTTATTAGAATACTGTTGTAAGAAATTTCGAAAAATATCAATGGATTCCTGTTTTGTACTACAAATACTACTACAATCCCAAGTATACACTGGAGCTTGTGAACGTCTCCCTTGAACTTCTACAGCTATCACTTCTTTTTTTTTTTTTTTTTTAAGAACCTTTATTGTTGTGGCACGGAAATACAAACATGGGCCTACAACCAAACCGGCCGGCCGCTAATCAAATCGGCAAAGAGGAATGGAGTGTACAAATATACAGCGGTTCGGAGGTCGAAGGTTGAGCAGCATCCAGGATATGACAAAATTTAAATTACCATACAATAATAAGGATCTGAGACGGTTCATTTTACAATAACGAAAAAGAAAAAGAAAATCGATGTCGCACAGTCACACACGCTCCTAGTACAGCTAAGTGGAAGCAAAAAGTTTTACGCCAGTGATGTACACATATTGGGAGTGACGGGGGAGGGAGCATAAGAGTCAGGATGGATGTGATAAACACGGAGCAATCATGGCGAGCTAGTCCCGCCCCTCGAGGGGCACCACACTATAGGAAACATGGAAGACGACGACATCGAAAAAGGAAAAGGGCAAAGGGCCATAGAGACAAATAGAAAACAAAATAACAAGATAACAAGCCCATCCCCCAACCCCCAACCCTGCACCCCTGCAAAAGGCTACGGCCTACCCCCCCAGCAGCGTGCCTGTCGCCCTAAATAAGAGACCCGAAATACAGAAAAGAAAAAGAGTAAAAGAAAGAGAGAGAAAAAAGACAGGAGAAGGGCCCTCGATCGGGTCATCCGGCCCCTCCCACCTCCGCATCCAAAATCGTCTAAACAGCAACGGTAGAAGAAGTACAAGTAACAGCAATCAAGTATAGCGCAATCAATTGCAACTCCGCTAAGCACCCCTCAAATCACCATCAACCATCTATGAGTCCCTCCATGTCCCAATCAAAGTCACCCCTGGCCACTTCTGTCAATAATACCAACGTTGAACAGTCCCTCAGACGGGATGCAAAGTAGCACAAAGGGTCTGAATGCACCGGGAGAATCAGGCAGTATCGTTGCTCCATAGGATCCCAGCCACCAAAATCTCGCAGATGATGCATGGCGAAAGTCTGAATACGACAATATCGACACCGCCAACAGTCTCGAGTCAGAGCACAGTCCCGCCAAACATGGAAAAGGGATCACACGATGAGGGAAGCGTCGAAACTCCGCCGGGGCCGCCCAAACCATGGAGCGATGCTGTTCCTCCACTCGCCGATCGGAGAGAGGCCCCGATGAAACAATCACACGTGCAACAGGGGAATCTACTGCAAGCTCATGTACCATACCTATCCGCAGCTCCAAGAACTTAGACTCATCCGGGGAATATGTCAATGAATCAGAGGCAAACACCTCGGCGCCTTCTCGAGAGCGATCCATGTCGTTACAAAATGGGGGCCCAACAATGGCGGCCACCTTTTTTCCCAATTCTCGGGCCCCCCGGAACAGGGCAGTCTGCAGAGTTGTTAATGCAGCCAGAATATTGCCGGGTGTGGGTCTTTCCTCGCTCTGCCAAACCCCGGGATTCTCTTGTGCACCGGTTTCTCTGCCCGGACGGTGGGTACGCGAGAGGGTAGTATCCGCCATTTCAGCCGTTGCGGTCTCTTCCTCTTCCACCTCACCGCGGGATCGGGACCAACCCCCGGAACCAGCAGGATCCACAGCGGGATCTCAATAGTCGGGGCAGGTAACAGAAAGGAGAGTCACCAAAAGGCTAAACAAGCTCCCTGCTGCTCTCCAGGAGTCTCCCAGAGGCTCCCGGGGGGGGCTGTTAACATGACCGGGCATCACCCCGAAGGGGAACTGGGCATCATGGACTCTCTCCGGCCCAGCTATATCGCACCTCTCGCAGGGCAACCCGCTATTGGGAGCGGGTTGGTATCATCTCTTTCGGCTCTCAGATCTCAGGTTCTCTCGGAGTGGCTTCCCATCGCGACCAGAGGCCGCTGGAGTCGCAGTTACGGCCGGACACTCTCCTCACTCGAGATCCCGGTCTCAGCACCTCGAAGGCGGCCAAACAGCCGGGGACATTTCTTCGGGTCAACTGCACGGTGGAGCCACAGAAGCGGATGGTAAGTGAATGCTTTCCTTCCCCTACTCGAATTAACAAATACTGCTCAGGTTAATCGCCAGGATGTATGTGCGGGGCGGGAGGGCTCACGGAGCCAAGCGGTTATGCAGCCATCCCGATCGCCATCTTGGCTCCTCCTCTCCAGCTATCACTTCTTCCACATTTGTAGGAACCATCTTTTCTTTTTCAATTGCACAACCGTTCTTAACCTCATAAGCACGACCACTGGGATCAACTGCGTGAACTAATGTATTGTTTTGAAAATAGCTCTCTTCATTAAAAAAAGGTTCTGAACCAGAAGTGTGCTTCCAGTCTCCCGAAAAATATTTTACAAAAGTTACTTTTCCTTATTTCCTTCTTAGAATGCATTGGTTTATCCAATGTTCGCATTCTTTTCAAAACTAATATAAAGAATTAAAAAGCCTTTTCGACTATACTTTCAATCTGTTGTTTCTTTTTATAAAATGCAGATCTTCTTGTAATATTTCAATACATTTTTAGTACTCCAATTTTATACATACATTTCCTAATATCCTTAAATAGTTTCATCCTTCTATCAACATAGATTGTTTTCTCATTTCCTGAATTTCCATTAATTTGTCCTTTTTTCATTCATACTTATTGGTTTTACAACTATTCTTTCTATTTTCAGTATTTTCAAAATCCTTTCCAGTCCTTAGAAGTTAGTAGATTTTTTCTTCAATGTCACATATTGTACTTCATCTAATTTCTGCTTTTGTCTCTGCTTTAAATAGTACTGTTTTCTTTGTTCTTTTTTCTTTTGAGCGTTTTTTGTCATGCTGGATGTTTCTTAATAATAATGGAGCATATCTAGAAAAAAACAAATTGAAATAATCATAATTTAATATTATTAAAATAATTATATACATATAGTCTTATCTATTACTAAGCAAACACTTTCTATTTAAAAGCTACAAACAAATGCATATATAGTTTTCAGAATATGGTAACACTTAAACCTCAGCTACAAAATAAGGGAAAAGGGGTGCACAAACAGAGAAGAGGAGTGTAGAAAGAAGCAAAAGATGTACACAAAGAAAAAAAAGAAGTACACAAGAAAGGAACAGAGTTGCAGAAAGAGGCAATAGCCATTTAGAACAGAGGAGCAGGAACAAGCCAGAGCAGTGCAGAAAGAACCAACAGATGTGCACAAAGAGAGAACACGTAGGAAGACTGAAGCAACAAAGGTGTAGAAAGAGAGAACAGGGCTGCAGAAAAAAGCAAGAGGGATGCAAAAATTGAGAACAAAAGAAGAGGAAGAAGCTATAGCAGTGCAAAAAGAACCAACTAAGGTGCACAAAGAGTCAATAGAGGTACAAAAAAGGCAGGTGAAATATAAAAAAAAAACGTGCAGAAAGAAACAGAGGTGCATAAACCAGCATTAGGGATACAGAAAGACATACAAGGAGTACAGAAAGAAGCGAGAGATGTAGTGAGATATAAAAAAATACTGAAAGAAGGAACAGAGGTGCAGAGTCCATGCGTACTAACTAAGTAATTGAAAGAGTGCATTAGTAATGCCTGGATGAGTGCACAACTGCAGAGTTAATGTGTGGGATATTGGCAAAATGTATCAGTACAGTGTGGGTGATTACATTAGTGCAAGAGAAATGTGTGAGAGGTTGTATGAGTATACTGGTAGTGTGTCTATGGTTGAAGGACTGCAACGGTAGTACCTAGGTGATTATATCAATGCATAAGTAGTGCCTACATGATCAAAAGAGTGCAAAGATATTGCCTAAATGATTGCATCAGTGCAGCAGTAATGCCTGAGTGATTACAGCACTGCATATGTAGTGCCAGCATCATAGTAAGACTGCATGACGAGTACTTGGGTGTTTTTATAACTGCATGAGAGTTGGGCATAGGCAAAGATGAAGCAGCAGGCTATTACATGACTCAACTATAAGACTGTCCAAATGTTTAAAGGCATGCATACATATGTCTCTACATTTTCAAATCATCATGATATCTGAAAGAAATATGTATACAATATTTCAGAATAAAGTAAAACCTAGAAACTGAGACATGTACTAGATCTGCCTGAGTGATTCTAAAACTACATGGGTAGTGCTTGGGTGATTGTATGAGTGCAAAGGTAGTCACTGGATAATTGCAGGAGAAGGTGGATAGTGACTAGCTATTTGCATGAGTACAAACATACACATTGACTGCATGGATAAGTGTATAAATAGCACCTGAAGGGATCGATGAGTCATTGAGTACTGCCTAGGTGACTAGACGAATGCAACAGATGGGCATTGGTGATTCTACGACTGCAAAGGTAGTGTGTAGGTTATTACATGACTGCATAGGTAAAGCCTGCATGATTGCATGACTGCAGGAAAAGTACATAACTAGACATGCCTGCCAGGGTAATATCTGGTGAATTACTGAAGAACATAGCAAGTGAGTGAGTGATTTTTTAAGTTCATGAGTACCGTCTGGGTGAATACTGAACTACTAAGATACTGCCTGTCTGATTACAGGAGTGCAAAGGTAGTGACTGGATGTTTTTAAAAGTACATGAATACTGGCTGAATAATTACATAAGTACAAGAAAAGTGCGTATGCGATTGAAAGAGTACAAGGGGATTAAAGGACTGCATGGGTAACACGTCGGCGATTTCATGACTGCAGGGATAATGTCTGGGGATTTACATGACTAGATAGCCACTGACTGGGTGATTTTATAAGTGCATGGATACATCTTGGCTGATTACAGGTCTACTGACGTACAATCTACCCAAACACAAATGAGGGACTCTTCACATATCTTTAGTAAAATTCTCACCATATTACTAAAAGCATACACAAATATATCTGTATCATAACACTATCCAAATCATAAAAATTCAAAGAACAAATCTACAATTTCAACCAAACATCTAAAATTATGCGGCATCTTTCAACTATACCTTTCTATAGACTAGAACAGAAGAAGCCTAAGAAATAACACCTTATGTGGGCATCTTTCAAACCACACTTTTGTGCTACATCTTCACCATTCTATTTAAAATTATGCAACATCATTCAACTATACCTTTCTACAGACTAAAAAAAGAAGCCTAATTAATAATACCCTATATGAGCATCTTTGAAACCACACATTTGTGCTGCATCTTCACCATTCTATCTACAATTATGCAGCATCATTCAACTATACCTTTCTATGGACTAGAAGAAAGAAGCCTAGTAATAATACCTTATGTGAGCATCTTTCAAACCACTTGAGGGCTGCATCTTCACCATTCTATCTAAAATGATGCGACATCATTCAACTATACCTTTGTACAGACTAGGAAAAATAAGCCTAATTAATAACACCTCATATGAACATCTTTGAAACCACACATTTGTGCTGCATCTTCACAATTCTATCTAAAATTATGCGGCATCATTCAACTATACCTTTCTACAGACTAAAAGAAAGAAGCCTAATTAATAATACCTTATGTGAGCATCTTTCACACTTTTGTGCTGCATCTTCACCATTCTACTAGTACTCACATTCTTGACCCTATCACATAAAAAGCAACAATAGCTCTTTGTTATACATCATGCACCTTAAAAGACATATGTAAATACATATACACGTAGAGACATACTAGAGACAGAAGTCTTGAACACCTTAAAACTTGATGGACTCCACCTCCAAATTTAAACCAACAACTAAAATTATGTGGCAGAGTACAAATATACATATCCAGACACTAAAACAAACTACCATAATCAGTAATCCATCTTGCAAAATACACATATTACTATACAGAATCTTTTTAAACAACATTTAAGTACAATAAAACAAACTACAATACGCATCTCTACATTTAATAATATATTTCAAACAACTCAGTTTTTGAATAATTTCAAAAGTTTTTAAATAAACCTCACAAATTTATAACTCACCTTCCAAATACCTTTCTTGAATTTAATATATCACAAACTCCTAAAGGATTTTCTTTTGCACACAATCAATATAATGCACCAGTCTTAGCAAGGTAAAACCAGTAATGACAAATGTTCCCACTCTTTCCCCACACAAATACATATAAGTAACAAATCACATTGCTTCCTAGATTATTTCAAATTGTACAACACATTTCTATTGGTTACACATATTAACCCTCAGCAACTGACTTCTAAAAGTGCCCAAATGGTTTCTAAATTTTTTTAGAAGTCTCGACTCCACCGTGCACCACCGCGATGGAGCCGCAAATTCATACGGGAGTTCAAAAATATATTACAAATAAATTTACCACTATTTTATAATAACACACCACTTCTAAATATAGTACTTACTTGGGAAATGTCACTGTAATAACATATTACTCATATATATATATTACAAATTCACATTTTAAGTCCACAGTTAAGTTTCAACCCTACCCCAATTCTGCTGAATGCCAGTTTCCATAGTAACAGTTCATGGAACACTCAACGTAACTGACAGGTAATAAGTTCACCATATTTTCAAGTTCACCACACAATGTTGCAAATGCAAACAGCAGGTGTGGTTGACTTTGCAAAATATGTCCTTATCCTTTCTATTGTACCTTTCAAATATTTTTACTAACCAATAAGAAACATGTTTAAAAAAAAAGTAAGATGCACACAATTTTTGAATGTACAATGTTCTTAAACAGCGAATACAATCTCGACTTTTTAAAAAACAGCATCTTGTCCACCATTTTACATACCTCTCCTTCTACCAACTGACTACCTCAGCTACAGACATCTTTTCATTACCTCCAGACATCCCTTCAAGATGCTTACAGTGTGGATTGTTGGACACAGCTATGTTATCTGGTGCAAAAGGTAAGCTGAACGCAGAGGTATTGAAAAAGATCTAGCTTGACAAAATGTAGATATTAAATGGATTACACAGAGAGGATTAAAGTGGCACCAATTGATGCCTTTGGTTAAAACCTTTTGCATCTCCAACCCCCTGACCTCATGATTGAGCACTGCATTGGCAATGACCTAGGCACATTGACGGTGGTGGTTCTGGAAATGCTAATGAAGGACACCTTTGCACAACTGATGTTTTTACCTCAAACTGTCTTGGTATACTCTAACATATGCCAAAGACAGAAATGGAAGTGGTCAACTCAAGTCTATCCACAAATTGAGAAAGCTAGAAAGAATGTCAATAAAGCTGTTTCTGCTTACCTCAGAGACCATAGGATCAGCTCCATATATAACAACAATCTACGTTTCGATATGGATGGCATCTACAGAAGTGATAGAGTACACTTCACAGATCAGGGAAACAGAGTCTTTCTCAACAACCTAAAGCTCTGCATCTGCACTTACATGTAGTCACAACAAACTCAGAATGAAAACAAGGGCTCTTTTTAGAGCCAGCCTATAACTTAATACTGATTATAATTTTTTTTACACATTCAGTTTATTTTTAATATTTGGATTCGCACACCCAGAGCGAATTCCCAAAACAAAAGCACAAACTCAATGCACTACAACACAACACACTTTTCAACTCTTTTTATTTTTATTTATTTTCTATTGGCAGTGCATAAAGGCATACAATACAATATACACAGCATATAAGCGCATGATTGATAACAAGTGATACAATTATAGTTGTGCATTGATCATCACTTGACAAAGGCAACGTTCGCAATTTTCAATGAATATACATATGGCCAGTGTAGGGGACTAACACAGTAGGCAACATAGGTGTGGATGTGTAGCAAACAATCATATGTAAAAGGAAGGCAAGTCAATTGTCTGTGATCTCCTTGCCTTGTTCTGCTGTATCAGGGTCCGCCACCCTCAGCCAGTTCCCAAATGGACCCCAAATGTCCTTTTGTCTGGACGCGACGGGCATGAATTCCCAGTAAGCAGTGAGATGTTCTTGAGAGAACGTTATGTCCAGAATCCAATCCTTTAGCAGGGGAGGGCACGATCTACCCCATGTCATGGCAATCCTTCGTTTTGCTAATAGAAACAACATGGCTAACAGTCTGTGTTTCCCAACTGGGGCTTCCTTTACATAACCCAATAAACCCATTATTGCCGTGTATTCTATGTTCACCATGAGTATGTTTTGAAAGATCTCTTTCCAATACGCCGCTATCTTGGGACAATACCAGGCTAGATGTAAGAAAGTTGCCTGATCTGTGTGATATTTCAGCACTCTGTATTGGGCCTGAGACCCAAACAGAACAATTGCATATAGTGTTCTGTAGTATTGATTGAGAAATTTGAAGTAGATTAACCTAGGTTTATGGTTTGGGGACAGCTGTTCAAGCTGTGTCTAGCAGAACTTCCATTCCTCTTCTGTTATGTGTGGGTGCAGCTCAACATTCCATTGCTCCCTATGTTTCGGTATTATCACTGGATAGTGTGTTTGCATAGAGGAGTAGAGTCTAGTAATGAGCTTTTGCACTGATGGAGTGGTGAGGATGTTCCCCAAGGCCTGCAAAAGTGGCTGGGGACACTGGAAACGTGCTGTGCATCTGGCGGCAGACAGCCCATATATGATGATAAAACAGTATATCAGAAAATGAAAGAGGTGGTGTATCAGTCGGAGACGGCAGTCCAAGGAATCCCTCCTCTCGAAATAGGTCTGCTTAGCTACAAATACCGAATCTCCTAGCCCTCGATAAGGCACCTTTAACTGGGGGCATTTGTGGGTTCTTGGTCAGAACTATCGAGGGAGCAAATAGCATGTGTGTATTACCTCTACGTCGGAGATGGTCCCAGGCCAATCTCAGTGTTTCTGTGGTATCAATGGTATGCCGGGGGCGTTTATATGGTCGGTACAGCGCCACCTCTAAGGGAGTAGGAGCAGCTATGTCGCATTCAACTGCCACATATGGATGAACGGGATTACACACTTTTCAACTTTAACTATTAAATTGTATATATTTTTAACAACTCTATCAATTGTAATCTTGTCATTAACTTCAACCACAGTACCTTTTTAAACCAACTTCACCAATACAACACTACCTTCTACATTCTACTTAATTATTTATTTAAGGTGGATTCAAGAAGCCAACGCAACATTACACGGGGGGCCATGCTGAGAGCCGCACTGGAGTCGCGAACAAAAAATAAATGATCCCCTTTAAATATTTTGTATTCGCCCTGGGGACCCCATCCCCCGGGGCCTGCCACCATTTTATAGGTAATTAAAAAAAAGAAGGGGGTTTGCGTGGCCCCCCTCCTCAGGCCAATACTGCCAACTGGACCTAGCCTCTTCTTTTAAAAAAATTCATTAAAGGAGGGGGACCCCGTGCCCCCCTCCCGGGACATTTCTGGCCCCGGGGACCCCATCCCCGACGGCTGGCCCTTACCCTTGGGGACCATAGGGGGGAGCCCTAATGCCCCCACGGTCCCGCCGGCTCCCCACCTCCCCGCCTCCCGCGGAAGCCAGCATTGCTTTTGAGCAAGGGGAGCTGCTGACATGCAGTTACCCCTGCTCAAAAGCAATTCTGCTTTGCTTCATTGCTTTGCTTTGCTTTGTTTGCTATGCATAGCAAACAGTAATGTCCCGGGGTGGGCACCCCGGGACATTGCAGGTGGCAGTTCCCTGGGCGATCAAGGGCTCCAGGAGGGGGCACTGTGGCCCACTTCCCTAAATTTGCTTAGCCCTGGGGAGGTGGTGGTCCCCGGGACTTGGGGGGCCAGTGAGGCCCCTGCCTTATAATTACAAATGCCCTGGGGAGTTGGGGGTTCCCGGGGCAGCGTGGGGGGTTACGAACCCCCGTGCATTTAATCAACAAGCCCATGGGAGGTGGTGAACCCCGGGGCTGGGGGAGGCTGCGTGCTCCCCCGCATTCAAATAACTAAGCCCCAAGGAGGTGGCAATCCCAGGGGCTGCAGGGCCCCTGCGGGCCCCCACAATTGAATTTGGTATTGCTCCTGGGACCTGGCCCACCCGGGGGCTTATAAAAAATGAAACACGGGAGCCAGCGCTTCATTTTTTAAATGTTCTCATCTGGATTCGCGCACCCAGCATGACTTCGGAACTTTTTTTTTTAAAGAAAATTCTTTTTTTGGGCATGGGGGTCCTTCTTGGACCCCCTGAGCAGGCCTAGGGGATCAGGATGTTTCTACCTTGCCCCCTTTTCTTGTTTTTCAACCATTTTCTACTCTTTTCTTGTGACTTGGCTACCGAATCAAAAGATTGCTGCCAACACTTCCTGGTTTGTAGTGTTGGCAGCCAATCAGAAGTCAGCTTGTGCTTGGGAGGAGTTGCGACTCCTCCTCGGTGCTCAGAGATCGATATTTTTCTTTTTTAATTTCTCAGGATCTACTAAACAGATTTACATCATTTAAAAAAAAGGTCTCTTTCTGAACCCATCTCTGGGGTGGGAGGTGGGTGCCCGGGTGCCCACCAGCACATGCTGGTGGCCACAAGGTGAGGATCAGGGCCCTAGCCGGCCCTACCGGTACCCCCCATGGTGTGGGAATCAGCATTTCTCCCACCTGTAGGGAGCAGCTATTTATGCTTGCTCCCTCAGGGCGGAAGCAATATTTGCTCTGTCTCTCTGTCCTCATCATTGCGGGCAAGGAAATAGAACACAAGTCTGCTACCAGCCGGTGGGAACATTTTTAAATCTCACACTGGTCAGGAGCAGCCTTAGGGCCTGATTAAGTGTTTGGCAGTCCTTCGACTGCCAAACTCGTGCTGGCATGGCAGGGAGCACTGCACTGCAGGCCCGACTGCTGTATTATGAGTATGCAGTCTCACCACCACAGGACCACCACAACCATCGGGGATCCGTGATCCCTCAGCTGTGGCGAGGCGGTCTGTCCCAGCAATATGCATATTTTCAAGTTTCCTCAAAGCCACAGTTTTCCTGGCGATGAGCCAGCCATTAAAACGGTGTTGATGAGGAAACTAAGGGCCAGGGTATGCATGCAGGGGGACACATGGTGTGCTCCCCTGTCTGCATGCACTATTTACAAGACCCTATTGCCACCAGAATGTCACTTTTTTGTGGTGGCGATACAAGCTCTGCCTTAAGACCAGGGAAAAACTGGTCTTAATAGGGCACAATAAGGAAGAATGCTTTATTTCTCCTCATTTTTGCTGTTGTTATGTGTGCTGCATTGTGCACCACACATAAAAACAGCAACGCAGGTTTGTTTATGTGCAGTAAGGTGTCCCTTTCTGCACATAAACAATGAGTTTAAAAGTGACGAGTTGCAACTTCTATGTGTTCTGCACATAGTAGTTACAAATCGCCATTTATGATTCTTTATGTGTAGGAAGGGACAACTTTTTGCACGTAAACAATCATTCCCCACAATACAGGCACCCTTGCACTAAGGTGCAAGCGTGCCTGAGTTGGCACTAGGCAGCTAAATTTAGCAGCTGCACAGGGCGAAATGCTGGGCTGCAACGTATTGTTGTAAATATGGTTCAGCTCTGCATTTCAGAAGTGGCAGAGCGCAGCATCAGCCAAGAAGGCTAGCGCCCGCTCTGTCACTTCTTTGCGAATATGCAAGTGGAAAATCTTAATTGACTATATGGTACTGCTATCCTTTATACACTACCCTGCATTCAGCTGAAGCAGCTCTTTAGTGGGATTGGTCTTGTCACATATCAAGAGTTCATAGTGGACACCTAGATAAACTGTTTGTTGTAAGCTAAATGTTTAGCTCATTTTTTATACAAACCTCTGAATTTGGATTGTGCCAAGGACACAAATCTTGATACAGTCTTTGTGAGGTATTACCACTAATCAATTTACTGCCGGCTAGCTGTTTTTCTGGATTCAATGCACATTTCTGGATTTATATCATGCAAACATGAAACCTGCATGAATTCCACTCCTAATATGGCTAACGCTGGAAAAATAGAGCTGTGAGATAGATTGCAGCACAGTCTAGATAAAGTGCTCTCCTTTTCTCATAAGAATATGGTGGGGAAAGATGTCTGATCCTTTATGTTGATTCTGTCTTCCCTGTACACCTGGGAAAATAAGGGTGAGTGATCCCTGTCTGGCAAGATGATAAGGGTGGAGACCACTGCAAGAAGAGATTACCTGTGGGGTGGGAATAAGAAGCCAGCAGATGTTTTATCTAGAATGTTTTTCCATGGCGAGTGCTACCTTATACTATAGAGGGGGAGGACATATTTAATGTGATGCTTTGTTGCTACCTGGATCTTCTGATAGAAGCCAGTAAGACAAAGTGCTTTGATAAACCATGCTTGAGGAGACCTCCATGTTTCAGATCGATGTGTGTCTGAACCGGTCTTTTCCAAGAGTCTTTACTCAGCAATCTCCAGTCTCTACTCCAGTGGTCACTTTTACCAGAGGGCTTCGTTGCTGTAACCTTCTAGAAATTTTAGGGTCACCTGGTAGGTGAGTGGAAGTCCCAGGGCCCGATTCATAGAACTAACTTAAGACAAAATCTTAAACTTACTACCAATTTGGTATTCACAGAAGGCACTTACTTATTTTGGTATTCACTTACTCATTTCGGTATTCACAGAAGTTAGGACTCCTAACTTTAGGACTCCTAAATGCCTTCTGTGAATACCGAAAGTCTTAAAATTAGGATTTTTCTCAGTTTAGTAGTAGTAAAGTTGGACTCCTAACTTTAAGACTCCTAAATGCCTTCTGTGAACACCGAAAGTCTTAAAATTAGGATTTCTCAATACCATTGGCTTCCCTGGGCACTCTCATTTCCCCTTCACCACCACAATAGATCATATCAACACTGTCACAAAATTACACCTCTATTACTTTACCACTGCCCAAATATAAGTCTCATTCCTCAACAGCAATGTCATCTCTCCTTCCTGTGCTGACACGCAGACACTGTTGTGCTGCACCATTTCCCTTGTGAGATGAAGACTTTCTAGGATGAACCTTTTGTTGTTTTGTTCTTCGTTTGACCCTACTATTTGTCCAGAGTTGTTGCAACCTGTTGTATCTTTACCTTTAATTATGTGCATTCCTTGTTGAGAATGCAGTTATGTCATTTAGAATGTGATGTGTTTACAGTGTCAGTTGCTACATGGTTTTTGATGTGAACGACTTGCCTCCCTGTTGGGCTAATAAACTGCTTTCCACTTAATACTCTGGACCTCATCCTTACAATACTGGCGACGAGGGCCCAACAGGTGATTGAGAACCCGGCGTGATACAGATTTCCTTCTTTTTTTATTTTAAAAAGAAAAAAAAAAAACCCCGAGCTCAGTGATCAAGGATTCTAGGTTGAAAAACTATCAAGATAAGTACAAGCGCAGGTTTGACGTTTTGAAAGGGGCGAAGATTTCTTCTTGGAGAGTGGGTGATTTCATGTTTATCAAAAAGGCTGTTTGGTCCCCTAAGGGTGAGTCAAAGTATTTTGGGCCTAGACGGATTGTAAAGGTCATAAACAATGTGGTAATGCTTGCTGGGGGTGATGTTTGGAGCATGTCACGTTTGTCAAAATGTGTGGAAGGGGATGATGGTGTTGTGAAACCTGGTCCTGTTCCTGGCAAATGTGTTGTAGAAACTGCTCCATTGAAATGCTCGGATCTTGAACGCTCGTTTCAACTTCCTCAAGATGAACATATTTCTTCTCGTGGGACAAACTCTAGAATTAGGAAACCTCCTTTGTATCTTCAGGATTACTATCCTGAGTGACTTATTCCATTTGTTCCCATTTTCTTTTCCTTGTTTTTCTTCCCTTTGCCTTTCCCACTTTTATTCTTGTCTTTTCTTTTCTTGTTCTTCATCTATCTTTTTCAATTTGTTATTATAATAAGGGAGATGTGTTGTATCTTTACCTTTAATTATGTGCATTCCTTGTTGAGAATGCAGCCATGTCATTTAGAATGTGATGTGTTTACAGTGTCAGTTGCTACATGGTTTTTGATGTGAAAGACTTGCCTCCCTGTTGGGCTAATAAACTGCTTTCCACTTAATACTCTGAACCTCATCCTTACAATACAACCTATTGGTCGGCATGTCAGCCATATGGATATGGACCTTCCTTGTCCAGTATGAGCCTCATGGCTTGCACATTGTTGCTATGAATCAGGCTTTTGCCTACCCCATTATTATATGGGTTGGTCTCCCTGAGTGTGGAGCCGCTGACCATGGGCCTCTTGGGCCCCATTGGGACCTATGGTTTCATTTCCTGAACTTTGAAACACTTAACATTTCAAGAGTGGTGCTTTGGTCCTTGCAGGGGACTATTTGTCCCCTTTCTTGTTCTCTTTCTAATGATCTCCTTTGTCTGAAAGCCCTTCTTTTTCAGTTAAATGAGGTATCAAATGCTTCCTTCAGTTGTCTTTGCTTTCCTAATATTTCCTTTGAAGTATTTATGTGTGAATGAAAATTAATTAAATTTAATTAGACATTGGTTTGCGTTCGTAAGCTGACATTGAATTCTTGATAGCACCATTTAGGTCTCCAAATTCAGACAAGTTAGTTGAAATGGTAGAAGCGGTACCCACTATCTCAAGATACCTGTATGCTACTGAGAAGTGTGAAGGTATTATCCCATTAAAAGTATTCCACCTCTGATAAGAAGTACAGGTTCTCTCCCTTTCAAATTAAAGTAGTGCAGGTCCTCAATATCCAATAGTCCTGCCCACTTACAGCACTGCTCCGCCCAGGTCCCCATGATCATCCATCATCAACGGCCCTTTGTTTTGCCCTTAAGAAACATCTCCACACAGAGACCACCAGACATCTCCCTAATGATGTTTCAATGCACCTTGCCACAGAGAACTCCGGCGTAAATATGTAAAAATAATACATGTAGACATATATTTACTTTTCGGATATGTGGGCCGTTTACTGTATCTCAACTACCTCCCACCATGACTAAATAAATGGCCAAGTGAAAAGATGGTCCTACTTCACAGAACTCGACTGATGATAGTCCTCGAAGAGGGGCTATACACTATTTACCTCTGCAGATCACTTTACTGCCTACCATTAAGCATACATGGTCCTGTTTGTAATTCACATGCGAAGATGCAAGGCCATTAGGGCAAAGAGAGATGTGGAGATGTCCAGGATCATTGGAGAAGTCGAACCCCAAAGTATGTGATCTTGATCAGAAGGAGGGCGAGCCATGCAGTAACTGCCATGGGTGTGGCATAAGAACACAGGCATCAGGTGTACCTCCTGAGATGATTCCCTTCACAGAAAGTGTCTCACAATAACAACTGGAACGACAGAGGGAGCTGCTACATAGGAGTGCAGTGGCATATAGGATGCATCCAAAAAACCTACTCCCCAATTAGCTCGCTGTAGACAGGGTGACAGGAGAAAACGGTAGACCACTGGAAGCTTACAGAGAGCCCACCCACACCACTGGAGGTGTTGAGGGACTGCTGCCATGTTGAAAGTGCAGGCTAGAAGCACAAACATTAGATCAACAATTGCAGAAGTAGTTCCCCTTCAGCCACAGAGGTGGTGCATTGAAGTCACACAGCGCTGGAGGTGGAGTGGCCACTGGCCGTCATGCTTGTAGTCACCACCACAACCCATGTTTCACTACTTTTAAAGATGGCCACTCTGTTTACGATTCATGATACTGCATTATAAAACCTTTGTCCACTCTGAATTTTAATAACTCACCAATTTCATTCAGTTTCCCTGAAACATGAAGAAGGGCATAACATTTCTCTTCGGACGAGAATGATGGGAAAGAGAGGTTAGAGAAAAAGTGAGGAGCCGCAGAAGATGAAAGAGGGGAGAAGGTAAAATAGTTAGCGTGATGCGATACCTTGACCACCCACGCCCCTCCCAAAGAAAATAAAAACAGTAAATCAAAAACACAATTTGCACACAATACAAAATGATGAACACATCAGAAATAATATGATGTAATTGAGACAATGACACTGATAAAAAGTACTATGGATTCAATAATTAATAAGTATGAAATATATGCTGTAAAGTTATTGCTTAAGTACTTATTATATGCGGAAAAAATATGGAACCCTTTGGGATATATCGTACTGTTGACATTTGTTTTCTGCCTAGTTATTAGGTAGTAAACAATATTTCAAAATCTACATAAGCATTAAATGGAGTTCTTGCACTAAGTCAAGAACATACACCTGCGCCTCTCGAAAGCAGTAGTGTCACCCTTAGTCACAGGAAGAAAGGCATGGAGTGCGAGACAGACAACCCTGAACTTCAGTATGCTGATTTTCTGTTTACATCTGCTCCACGAATAACTTGCATTTACTTTAGGTTCACATATTACTTTCATGAAATACATTAATGAATTCCTCCAACAACCTCTGCAGCTTTCTGAAATGCCAAACGTTATCAGCAGGAACACTTTTATATCAAACATCTTTTTCAGCGAGGCTTTCACAATCCAGGCATTCCACTCTAGATAGGAGAAGGATTTAAGAGGGTTTAACGAGGATGGCTGGGGTGAGGGACAGCCAACTAAGATAAAAAGGCAGACACTTAGCAACAGTTCCCCCACTTACCTTTCCCCCTCTACCAGTACTGCTTCACAAATAATAATAACAAACTTCCCTCGTTAGCTACCCTTGCAAACAAATCAAATGTTCCTCTTGTAATGTCGTTCAGGAGTGACTGTGACCATCAAACTGCACAAAAACATATGCTCACCCTCTGTAACTCACTTGTAGTCTGGCTGGATTCAGCACTGATGCCTATACATGCAGCTCAATCTTGGTCGTATATTATGTTGTGTTGTGGTGTGTTGTATTATGCTATGTAATGCCGATTTGTATAGCACATTAACCTATGAGGGTATCCAGGCGCCTGGCAGGAGGATAGGCTGAGTACCCCCTGCAGGTTATTCAAAGAGGCAGGTCTTCAGCTTCTTGCAAAACTGAAGAAGCAGGATGGAGGCTCTGATGTGCTGTGGGAGGTAGTTCCATGCTTTGGGGAAGATGTAAAAAAAGGCGCGACCTCCTGCTCGGATACTGTGTATGCTGGTACCTGTGCAAGTGAGAGTCTGGCCGAGCGGAGGTGGCTGGAGGGTTGGTGGAAATGAATGCAGCTGTTGAGGTATGCAAGGCCAATGTTGTGTGGGGCTTTGTACGTGTGTGGGAGAAGTTATTTATTGGGTGCGTTTGCTATGGGGTGCCAGTGGAGTTCTCCGAGGTGTGATGAAATCTGGGAGTCACAAGGTAGGTAGAGGACAAGTTTTGCTGCTTCCTTCTGGGTGGTTTGGAGTCTGTTTAGGAGCAGATTTTTGTGATTCCAGCCTATATTGTGTTTTCATAGTCGAGTCTGCTGGTTATGAATGCGTGTGTTTGACTCTTCCTGGTGTTCTGTGGTAGCCACTTCAAGATTTTCTGCAGCATCCTCAGGATGTGGAAGCAGGTGGCGGTCACTGAGTTAAATATTGATGTTTTAATTATATACATGGGGCTGATTTTCCATAAACTGACGCATCTCACCATTATAGCAGAGATGCGTCATTTTGATTGCATCGCGCCAAAACCCCTTGCGCCATCATAAATGCGTCACATTTACAATCTGGCATACCATAGCGCAAGGATTGGCAGATGCATCATGCATCTGTTGGCACAAAGGTCACGCATTGCTGAAGTCATGCCACAAGCACGACGCAACTCCAGCAATGCTCTCAAAGACCTATAGCTATTGTGCTGCGTCACTCCTTACACCTGCTTCAACCAGCCGTAAGGTTTTGCCGTTGTGGTGTCGTAGAAGTGGCGCAGTGAAATCTTGTAGATTTCACTTCAGCACTCTTCCGAGGCTTTCTTGCGTCGGAACGCCCACCCTGCATACATTTTACCTGATGCAGGTATAACGTGGTGCAGGACTTTACAACGTGACGCATCTCCCTAGATGCGCCACATTGTAAATGTGTCGCAAAGTGGCGCATTGTTTACACTGCCAATACATCACAAAAATGATGCAATGGTGGTGTACTAAGCATTGATCAGGGGTGGTAGGATTTCACCACTGTACCATCCTTGTCAGGTTTGGGGAGTATGACTATGAGTGCCTCCCTCGAGGCGGGGAGTATCCCCCTGGTATAGGCCTCATTGTATACCCCCGGCAACCGGTCAACCATTCCGCCCGCTCTGCTTTATTAAAATTGTGCTGGCAGGCCATACCCTCACGGGGCCTTGGCTGTCTTTAAGCCTCGTAACACGGCCATGATTTCCTCCCTGGTGATGGGGGTGTCCAACCCGTCCCTCTCCTTCTGGGACAGGGAGGCCATTTATATATCTGCTAGGTAATTGTCTGACTAGAACTATCTGGTGGGTACCTGTACACCCCCTGTTGTATAAATATCACTGTGATGCTCTACTGTGAGATCAAGTGCCCCTGAGAGTCTTGCATTGCAGGTCACTGAGTTTATCTGGGCAGTCATGTTGAGCTTGTCATCTAAGATGATTCCTAGGTTCCTATCAATTGTGGGTCCTAGGTCTGCTGGCCAAGAGGTGGAGTCTCATGGAGAGGCCTTCTTACCAAAAATCACAATTTTGATCTTGTCCGAGTTCAGCTTGAGGCAGTTGGAACTTATACAGGTGGCTACTTCGGTCATGCAGGTGGCGAAGTTGGCTCTTGTCACAGGTGTCTTGTTTATAAGGGAGAGTATCAGTTGTGCGTCGTCTGTGTAGGAAAGACTGTTGATGCTGCACAACCTTACTGTGGATTTTGTAATGGGTTGTACAGAGAGATAATCCTTGGAGGACTCCACAGATGATGTTCCTTTCTTTCAAAGTGTGAGATGGCATGATTACTTTTTGTGTTCTTCCAGTAAGGAAGGAGCATATCCACTTGAGGGTAGGTCCGTGGATGCCTGTCTCATGCCTGTCTCATGAAGCCTTCTGGTCTGGGTGGAGTGGAAGGCTGTGTCGAAGGCCGCTGAGAGGTTGAGCAGTATGACGGCTGTTCTTTCTCCTCGGTTGAGAATAATGCTGATTTCTTTGGTTGCAGCGATGAGGTCTGTCTCGGTGATGTGGTTGGGTCTCAAACCTAATTTAGACTGAATTGGGAGGAAGTCGCTTCTTGATTGCTTTTTCCTTGACCATGGCTGGGCATGGTGGTAGGGAGATCAGGCCTTAGTTGTCTAGCTGTGTGGAGTCTGGCAACGGTTTCATTAGTAGTGGGTGGACTGCTGCATGTTTCCAGGCTTCTGGGAAGATGGTGGTGGCAATGGAGGTGTGTAGGATGAGAGTGAGAGCTTCAGTGAATGGGGATGCCCCAAGTCGTAAATTTGGTGGGGACAAGAGTCCGCCTGCACCTCTTCTCACCTTTTCGGAGTCTCCTTAATAAGGTAAGGAATCCAAACATCGGTATTGAGGATAATTTTCTCTTCAGTTGCTTGTCATCCAATCTGGCTACCGAGCTCAGCAGGTATAGCTCCAGCCCACTCCCTCCCTCCCCCCTCATGAGGTCTGCGTCCTGTGAGGTGTATCTTAAGACTCCATCCTTGTCCTCATGCTCTTTAATTTTGACCTCGGACAACTTGGTGATCTACTTCATCAATCAGGTATTTACTACCACCAACATGCCAACGATGCTCAGCTCCATTAGATGGAAGTCCTCCATCTAAATATCCCTTCAGTGGCTGAAATCTCCCATCTTACAAAATGTCACCTGAATTACAGAACCCCATCTGAAATTCAAAGCACAGAAAGTGACTTTATGCTGGCTCATTTTCTATCCTTCTTCAAATCTTACATCATAACTTTCAAACTGATGCCTATCTGCCTTATCCATGGCATCATCTTTCATAGGTAAATAGCTCAACTACCACACAACGTATAACTAAGGTGGATAAGAACACTCAAATCCAACTTGAAGCTACCTTCCTGAGCACAACACTAAAATGATGGCACAATGTTAAGATTAGTTTCTGGGACTTCTCTTCACACAGGAAAACCTGAAATACATTTACTCCTGGCCCCACTCACCACTGGCCTACATGCTGCATCTCGAATCAAACAATCATGACCCACATTCAAAAAATCTTTGACACAGGCCCTCTCTCCCTGCCACCCCGCATACATTTGGTTAAGTGCCTTAGTACAGATGGGGCACTGTCATGCTTATTTCTGTGTGTGTTTGAAGTGTTTGTGAACGTCACAATCAATAATCTGTATGTTTGTGAGCATGGCCATTTCAAGATGGAGGATGGATGTTACCCACAGAGAACAAGGATATTCTGCTTTTTCTTTCACTTTTTGTTTCTTTCACTCTGTTTCTTTGTTTACAGGGCCGACTGGAAGGAAAATATACGTATTCTAAAGAGCAGGCAGGCCTTTGGACAGCTGCAGACAGGCAGTATCCATCACAATGTATTCCAGAAACACCTCTGAGGAGGGACATTTCTTTTTGAAATTAGAAGAATGCAAGGACACTGGCTGGCAGAGAAATGCTTCCCAACTACCATGACTTTAAAATGTAAGCTGACGCCTCCTTGTAACCAAACACAACCTTTTGTTGTTTCATTCTTCGTTTGACCCTACCATTTATCCAGAGTTGTTGCAACCTATTGGTCTGCTTGTCAGCCATATGGAGATGGACCTTCTTTGTCCAGTATAAGCCTCATGGCTTGCACATAGTTGCTATGAATCAGGCTTTTGTCTACCCCATTATTATATGGGTTGGTCTCCCTGAGTGTGGAGCCGCTGACCGTGGGCCTCTTGGGCCCCATTGGGACCTATGGTTTCATTTCCTGAACTTTGAACCACTTAACATTTCAAGAGTGGTGCTTTGGTCCTTGCAGGGGACTACTAGTCCCATTTCTTCTTCTCTGTCTAATGATCTCCTTCGTCTTAAAGCCCTTCTTTTCCAGGTAAATGAGGTATCAAATGCTTCCTTCCGTTGTCTTTGCTTTCCTAATATTTCCATTGAAGTATTTATGTGTGAATGAAAATTAATTACATTTGATTAGAAATTGGTTTGAGGTAGCAAGCTGACATTGAGTTCTTGATAGCACCAATTAAGTCTCCAAATTCAGCCAAGTTAGTTGAAATGGTAGAAGCGGTAACGTTATCTTCGGGCAGTTCATGCAGGTGTTTAACTATTTTGGTGACAAGATAAATCCCTGGAACATCTTACAAGCACAAGAAAACGGTCTAACCTAATGGCTAATCAGTAGCGGCTGCTACCGGGCAGTAGTAGTGGGGTGTGGTTGAAGAAAAGAGGCCAAGGCAAAGACAACAAAAATAACATAACTTGGCGGCGGCCGGTTTCCTCCGTTCTCTTCCTCTTCAGGTTGATGAACCAGAAAGCACCCAGACTCCCCTGACCAATCACAACGCTGTAGTGCAGCATTGTGATTGGTCTGAGCGCCATGGTTCTGCGCTCAGCCAGGGAATGAGAGGCATGGCATGTTCTCCATCGAGCTGTACAACACAGCCCGGCGGAGAACATTCCAAGTGTGCAGGAGGGGGGCGGCCTGCCAAACCGCTTATGCCCCCACTCCTTTCCCTGCTCTGCGGGAAGCACAGACCCCGCACCAGCTTTGTATAGCTAATAATGAAAAGTAAAATGATAATAACATTGTTATTTCATTTTATTTTTCTTGTGGGTCGATGCTCCTCCACCTTAGCGGAGAAGCCACCACTGGGGCTTACAGAAAAAGAAATACGGAATAGCTAATGGAGGTAACATCCTGAATCTCCAAGCAAGCACATAGAAAATGAGTTAGTGCTCCTAGATTGCCTGTGTGAAAAGAAGCTGAGCAATCCAGAAACTCCAACAAGCAGGCATCCTAACGACCCAACAGGTGCTTTCTGTTGTTATTGTTGCGCCACTGGATCATCACTGTTATTTGACGCTAGGGTGGTGCAAGCCACTTTGCGTGGCTTTGCATGGCGTCATAGGGGAAACAACCTTTACAAAGCAGTCATTACATCGCACTACATTTACAACGCAGTCATTACATCGCAACATCCTTTACAACGCATGTCACTACAACGCATGACACTACAACACATGCCACTACACATACAATTACAACGCATAGTACTGCTACACTATCCAACACTTACCCTACTGTTGCACATCCTGGAGTTAGAATAGTAATTTTTACCCCTACAATATCTAACACATACCAGACTGTTGCACCCCCTGGAGTTAGAATAGTAATTATTACCCCTACACTATCCAACACTTACCCTACTGTTGCACCCCCTGGAGGTAGAATAGTAATTTTGACCCCTACACTATCCAACACTTAACTTAAACGCAATGTAATGGTATGCATTGTAATGGTATGCGTTGTAAAGGTATGATGCAATTTAATGGAATGCGTTGTAAATGTAGTTCTGAAAAATTTGTTGTTGTGGTATGTGATGTAAATGTATGAGTTGTAAAGGATGTTGCATGTAAAAACTGCATTGTAAAGGCATGCATTGTAAATGTATGTGTTGTAACATCATACATTCCCTCATAGATATGGAGTTAAACAAACCAGCTAAGTCGCTGCCTTGCCTTACTCTACCCCAAGGAGTTTCATGTGTTAACAATAAAGGGTATGGCTCTAAATCAGTAAGGCTGAGCCCTTTATACTAAACAACAAGAAGAATGCCAATACTGATCTATTAATTGAATTGATTTAACCAAAGGTGCATAGATCACAATGCAATACACCTGAAAGCTCATTAGTCGCTTTTATTTCAATAGCACAAATGTTTTTTTACAAGAAATACATAACTACAAGTGATGCTTGTAGTTATGTATTCCTTGTAAAAAAACATTTGTGCTACTGAAATAAAAGCAATATACTTGAGAGTAATGAACAGAGTAGGTTTGAGTAGCGTCTCCCTTTTCTTTTTTGTTTGAATCTCTTAATTGCATTTTTGTGGTTATCTCTTACACTAACAGCTTGCATGACAGTACAGTAGGCAATTAATCATCTGCTTCGGAATACAAAAGGTATACATCTCCCATGTGGAATTTGACAAATGATAATTTCAGTATGGAGCCAGGATTACCAAAGGCAATTGCCCGGGTCAATATAGCATTTTACATATATACTGTGCAGGCATCAAAGACAACAGCTTGGCCCAATGGACATTGCAAGATTCTTGAATATGTGAAAAGAAAATCTTCAACGTCAACCAGCGTGACCAACTTGAGTCTACAGACATAATGATACACAACTTTGTCATTCCCTCCACCCATAGTCAGTGAACGCCGACGCTCGTATTTCATCATAGACGTACGAGTGGTGCCGTGCAACCATTCATCTGCCATCTGTAACGCATTGATACCAGTCCCTTATGCCTTAGCAATAGTTTGGCCGTCTTCGCACCCCCTGGTCTCCTGCCCTTGCCACAGTCATGTGTGTCTTCCTCAGGTGTCTGGGTCGATAGTTGGAAATCTGCTAGTATTGCATCCAAACGTTGTGCCATTGGGTATTTGTGCAGCCCTAAGGTATCCTCCCTATGTAGTGCTGCACTCTCCACCTGTGCGCACACAAGGAATGATTGTATCTAGGCCTTAATTAGGAGAGGATCTAGGGTCTTTCACCGGTGGGGAATAAGCAGCTGAGCAGTTATAAAGACAGGTCGAGGAATCAGGAGGTAACCCTGTGTCTCTTGGGTCTGGGAAACAGACCCAGTACTCACGCCTCCCAAGTGTGTAATGCTGGGCGTTCCGTGCTAGAGGATAATCAGGATGTGATAACCTGCCAGTAAGCGTATAAATCAGGGCAGTGCCATAACATGTGGAGCAGATCAGCTCCAACCATCGCACATCGGGCAAGCAGTGTCTGTCTGATGAAAAGATGAAAATATTGATTTATTTTTGCGGATGTTAGATATGCTCTGTGCATGATATAAAATTGTGTGAGCCGGAATTTCGCATTCTGTGGGATATGTGTGGGTCTGGCCAAAATTGGTGTCCACTCCCTATCTGTCCAAGGACAATCATGGTCTTCCTCCCAAAACAAAAAGTCACTGAGCACTCAATAGAGTAATATTTTTGTCCAATAGAAATGAAAGAGTTTTTGTATGTTTATCCAAATTCCAGTTCTTTAATCAGGTACCCAGTGTCCGATACTCAGTATGATAATATTTCCAATGTGATTGGTGTGGTAGTACAATCAGACAATTACAGCCAACACGTGTTTTGGTGTGTGTCGTACCATGCTTGTGACTTCTTCAGGGCTGATTCTGTTGCCAGCTCAATACACAATACAATCTGGATAATATGCCATAATTAAAAAAATATGAAATCCTTACAGCTCACTCTATTGTTCCTGGAAAGTAAAATAGATTCTCAGCAGTTCTGAGATTAAATCTCGATGGAAATGGTCTTCCACTTACTTAATGTATAAATAGCACAGCACCAAGTATATATCCAGATGGCGTACAAGTATAAAGATAGAAGTATAAATAAAGCAGATGAGATCCGCCAGTCGAAGGAAATTCCTGTACGGAGGAACTCTTACAGGTTATGGTCTCCAGATCTTCTCTCCCACAACATATATCTCATCTTCTTTATTGTGACTTTATTGTGACTACATGTCCCCATAACCTGTAAATACTGTACTACTAAGTGTGATTGAGGTTCAGTTGCCAGATTGCCCCATGCTCGTGTCAGCGTGGACAGCAACAAATTATGTAATAAAACACACTAAGATAGGCCCGAACTAGACTATGGGCAGGGTCCTCTGTAAGTTAAAGGTAGACACTTCTGTCAAAGACAAGATCCCTTTAGCTCCTTCTTAAGCATGCAGGTGCACAATACTCTCATGCAAGCACAGAACTATCACACATCACCAACATCCATAAGAAACCAAAAAGATAACATAATAATTATACTATATTTTATTATATGTGATCCTCATAGGATTCAGAATGTACAAAGTTAAAAAAGCAAATTCATTAAAAAAAAAACATACATCGTCAATATGCTTTAAATATTCACATTAATTTAAAACATTTCCTAAAAAACTATCTGATAGATTAGGACAGTTGTTAGAGGCATGAAAAACTCAACAAATCAAATTGGCACCCCAAGTCTTAAAAACAAATAGCCCTGGTTCAACACTTTATCATGTTTTTTTTCTTTCCTAATGGACCCCGAAATGCTTGGGTGCTCAATCGAAACAAAGCAACGCGTTTCGGTGGTATGGTATGATTCAAATCAGTATCTCCCCATACAATAGATAGTATGTCAATATGCAAAGGGAGATCTGTCTCTTCCTCTAATGTGGTTGCTTTTCTCCTCCAAACCAAACCATATATAGATAGTATGTCAATATGCAAAGGGAGATCTGTCTCTTCCTCTAATGTGGTTGCTTTTCTCCTCCAAACCAAACCATATATAGAAAAATGCGGCATATATGTCCTCCCGTTGTTTTCCTTCTTTTAGTTGTTGTTGATAGGAGCAGAGTTAGCGTGAGTAAGAATAAATCAAACTTCGCTAGTTCCCTTTATTAAAATTCAGCAACGAAACACCACTAAAGCTATGGCGATAAATTTCTTATTTGATCTATATGCCTCATGGACTCAGACACCGCTCGTGCAAGTGTGTAGTATTCTGGAACAAAATGCTGGGAAATAAAAAGTCTCCTGGCGTGCTCCCACTTCCTCAAATATTTTTCTATAATTCAAATATTTGAGGGAGTTGGAGCACGCCAGGAGACTTTTTATGTCCCAGCATTCTAATAAAATAGGATGCTGGGGGTAGTCCGGTAAAGTACCTTTTCCCTAGATGATTAACTCCTTTAAGATCAGTACAATTAGTACCTTTTCCCAGGCGAATCACACTTGTGTAATTAGTGCCGTTAAGTGGCCAATATCCATCCCATCATCCTAGGTCTAATATTTATTTTATTCAGGACAGCTTTAAGGAAATCACAGCTCAACCTGTCAAAAGCTTTTTTAGCATCTAATACGATCAGGGCAGCTGGGCTTCCCTTCAACTTAGCTTTTTCAATTAGATGAGAAAGTGCAGTGACATTGTCTCATACGTAGTCAAAACTGGACGAAGCCCATCTGGTCCACCCATCAGCTTTGGTATTATTTTGTCTAACAGGCTTATCAGTGTTGTGGTGAATACTTTAGTGTTGGTATTATGAAATTCTATTGAAAAACATGTTTTGAATGATATTAGGCAACATGATTTGAATCACTGCTTAGGGATGAGTGCCATTTCTGCTGCCTCCGTGGTTTGTGGTATGCCCAAGGTGGCATTGAATGAGATGAATAATTATATCGTAGGGACCATAAGAAAGACAGCATGCTCTTTATTTAAAGAGACAGGCATGTCACTAGGGACTGGGGCTTTGTTGGAATGTAAAGAGATATCAGCGAGTATTGGAGATTGTGATTGTGCTATAAAAATGAAGTGTTCAAACTACATGTACTTGTAAGTAAAAGAAGTATTGTATCTTAAATTATAAATCACAGAATGTAATGATGCAAGCTCTACTGTTCTCATGAACCTTCTAGTACATATAGTTTAGCCCTATAAGATGTTTAAGTGGTGATATTGCTATTTCTAGTGTGAAACACTGTGATGAGTGTTAGCAAATGTGTGTGAAGATGAATGTGTTGCTTTATAAACTGTTATAAACTGTTATGGAAGCAGAGCTCATGGCATGTTATAAGTTAATTGCTAAAATATGAAAATAGAGTGGTTGAGGGTGTGGAATTTTTCAGGGGAAAGGAACAACACGTTACTGGTGTACTAAATATAAACATGTGTTTGTGGGTAAAAAATGTAGTAAGGCTTATAGAATATAGTGATGCATCATTGTTATCAATTATTGATCAGTATGTTACTTTTATCTTTTTGGGTATTTTGTCTTTTTTAAGGAAGAGACTATCTCTGAGGAAAAGATTATCTGCTTACACAAGCAGGAAAGAAAGAGCTTTGTTAAGACACACAGGATTATTGTGCTGTTGAGCAATAAGTACCTCTTCAGACACAGTGTATTCAGGTTGGAAGGATGTGGAAGCACCTGAACAGTAGTTCAGTTCAGCAGCACAAGCTAACTCTGCACAAGCTATGCTTTGTGAACTATTTTTTAAAAACTGTAATTTATATATATGCTGCTTTACTGGGACTATTGTGCCACCTAGCCTGCTAGGAAACAATAGTAAACATAGGACTGTTTGGCAGGCTAAGATGGCTAAAAGACCAGAAAGGAAGTGCTGCCAACATCAAAATCCAGTAGGCAAATGAAGCAAAATCAGGAGATATTAGCAATGTTTTATATTATTAAAGTTGTTTTATAGCTGTTGATATAGTTTTAGTTCTGTATTGCTGTTGAATTGTTTTGTTGTAATAAAAACGTTTGAAGTTAGTTTGGGTTTCCTTGTTTAACACTTATTATAAATTGTTATTAGAGCATTGCAATGCTGACTTAACTGACAGTTCTCAACAGAGAGGATACTCCATTTTAAACTCTACTATGGACATTCACCACAATGAAGAGAGTTATCTGCTGAGTGAGCAGTCTCTACCCACAGCCTACTTTGCACATGTGCTACTCTGGGGAGATATCTCAGCTGACAGAGTAGTGTGTTTCCATTTCATAGTCTCTATAGCTGTATGCAAGACAGACTTCTAAGCATAGAGGTAATTCCATCCCCACACCTTACGTGTACATCTGTTCTGTTGGGGAGAGCTGTGACCAGAGTGGAAAACCTTTTTTCACACATTAATTTGCACACCCATCATCCAAGATACAGGTCACAGGAGAGAGGCAAGTCTCTCCCTACACTACTATGCAGACATATCATGAAAGAGAGTTGTGTCAGAAAACAGGGCACTTCTTCCACACAGTCTACTATGCACACATGTCAACAATGGAAGAGGTATGAGAAGAGAGATACATTTTTCTCAAACTCTACTACTGATACCTCTCATCTTGGTAAGATGTGTTAGTGTAAATCTCACCCCATTCTCAGACAGCACTGTATATCGCTGTTGCTGTAGGGAGAGGTGTCAGTTCAGAGTCCATTGTTTACCCACACAGTACTGCACATCCATGTTGTCCAGGAGATAGGTGTTAGTGGAGAAGATATTTCCCCATACACAAATGTACATGTGTGTCATGTTGGGAAGAGCTGTGACTGGACAATCAAATCCATTTCCACACTCTAATAAATATGGTTATTTCCCTGGGGAGAGATCTCAGTGGAGAGGCCAGTAATTGTTATACTTACTATGGAATAGTGAGGTATTATATGTGGGGTGAATTCTTATTATTTTTTTTATTCATAAAGTTTTATATAGCGCAAACTTGATCCCGAAGGATATCAGAGCGCTTTACAATTTGAGGCAATTAAATACCTTCCCACCCTATTCCCCTATAAACCCACATCCCACTAGTCTCAAACACCACTTTTTTTTGTATAATATAACAACATAACATAAACAGCACAACATGGAATGTTAGGAGGAAAGGTGGGGAAAGGAAGCAAGAGAGAGCGCAGGAAGTTAAGACAGAGCAGGAGGAACTTAAAAGGGATTGAGGAGAAATAGGAAACAAGTAAATAAAGGCTCACGAAAGCGAGGCCAGCAAGTTCGGGAGTGCATTCGTTTGAAGCCTGATGGGGGGGGGGCAGGGGAGCAAATTGCGAGAGCACGCCCTGCGCACATGCACTGGCCATAATCCCCATTCCAAAGCCCTCTTGCAGGCTTTCCTGGAGCCCCTACATAATTCTCGCCAGAGAAATGCGCAAGCGCATTGGCTCAGCGAGACCTAAAAATTTGTTGTTCTGACCACAGGCATTTGTCTGTCACCCTTTGAATGTCAATATCAGCTTCCCATCTGCGGGTGTCATCCTACAGCTCTGATTGCGGGAGTTGCTAAAGGAGGCTTCATAAATCTAGAATGTTTATTTCTTCAAATACATCATCATAGCATTTTAATCAAATGTATACTAATTGCAGGGAAATTAACAGTGACATATAAGATATTTTCAATACATCAAATTATATGATCTAGAAACTCAGCCGGCAAAAACAACCTGCCTAGATTTCAGTTAACTATGTATTTCCCATTTCCATTTCAACAGCTTTATTCGTCAATTTACAGACATAAAAGCATTTCACCAAAAAATACAAATGGAATTAATTGTATATAAAAACATGTGACATATAAAAACATGCAATTAAACACATGGATAAAGCTGCTTCATATTCCAGGATTATAAGAATCATTAATTAAAATAAAAGTCGATCACGCTCTTAAGCAAACAACCTTCAATATACCACTAACACAGTCTTTTTTTTCTTTATTTATGGTGCACATAATTTGAGATGTCCCCACGTTGATGACATATGTTATTTCTTGTATGCACAAAGGCAAGACAATGGAGGGAAGTATTGGCATTTAATTCAATTCCATCAGTATTAGGAAAATTAGACAATGTATTTCTTATTAGAACATCGGAAATGTATGAATATTACAATGTTAAGTTCAAAACAATTGGAAATGGAACTGTAGAGAACTTCCCCACCAACTGTGCATATTACTGTGCCCGGTGAAAGGTGTAAGTGGAGAGGCAGTGTCTCTTTACACCCTATTCTACATACTGGTTACCTTCATGCAAAGTCTCACTGGAGAGGCCAATCTCTCCCCATAGTCTACTATACACAGTTGTTATTCAATGGAGAGGTATCAATGAGACACCCTACTGTGCACTTGTTATACTGCGAAAAGGTCTGATTTGAGACTCTACTTTCTCCCCATACAATACTAATGGGGACTATGTGGCATAAGTACTGTAATTAGGGAAAGTGTAAATTCTGCCTCCATAAAGAAGTTTACAATCTAGTGAGACTCTTGATGGAACGTAAGAAAAGTGCTTGAACTTTTTCTGATAATAATAAATGGACTAAAAGTAACTAAATAAGTATCATGTGTGCTATGTACCAATGTTGATTTCATGCACATAAAACATTTGGACTTTGCATAAATCCAAGTGATTTATTTTTCCCCGCAAATTATATAATGGAATTCATTGCAAACTAAACACACTGTTACTATTTCTGGCGTATATAAATTATAGTTACTACATTAGGAGATATTCAGTGCAAATGCAAAGTCCATTATAAAAAGTACTATCTTGCAAGAGGCTTGGTAGAGCAAACCAGGAAGCATTGTCCCCTCAGACTGCACGCAAGGGATTGCCTGTCTGGCTCTCACAAATTCTTGCGAGATACTCATGAGAGTCGCCGATCATTGCGGGATGCTCTGGCTCTTGCGAGAGATTTTAAGAAGAGAAAAGGAAAATATAGTACAAACAACATGATCATGAAAGTAGAGGGTAACACTATAAAGAGTTGTTTTGTGAACAGTTTTAACAATGGAGAAGTGTGGCTCAATGGTTAGAGCGGCAGACCCTGATGCAGAGGTCTAGCCCGGGACCAGGGTTCAATTCCCCGCCTCGGCAGGTCTTGGGCTCAAAAATTCCACGGACCTGATTTCTCGCTTCGGTGCTTATTCCAATCATGGAGTCCCACTGCAACTCTGGGCAATAGCTTGCTTAATCTCCACAACGGCCCCCACAATGCTAAGGATGCCTGGCCTCCACCTTGGGGGTGCCCAGGAGTGGACACCTCACAGGGAAAGCCAGGATGGGTTCCACAGCGGTATTCGTACAAGCGCCTTGAGACCCTTGCGGGTGAGTAGTGCGCTATACAAGTATCAATTTACAATTTATAACAACTATTAAAAAAAAAAATTCAAACGTTTTTAATTTATTTTGGATTTTAATTTTTTTAGTAGGGTAGGGCAGAAACCTACAACTTAAAGTGTTAAACAAACACCAACAACATCTCCTTAAAACCAAAAAGTAGAAACATTTGGAATTTTTGTTTTTTTAAAAGCTCTGCCTAGAGGGGCACTTGTGATCTTGGACAAGCTTGACCTAGGCAGACCTGCTTGTCTCAAATGAAAAAAATGATCTGCTTATACAAGCAGCAAAATAGTGTTTTATTGAAGAAGGTAGTGGTATTGTCTGTTTGTGAACTTAGAACCCGCATTGTCACAGTATCTCCCAGAGCAAATAATGTGGAAGCCCCGTAGCATGAGCCAACTCTGCCTGTGCAATCATTGCGGATGCATAGAGGTGTCTCCACATGCCTGTGGTACTCATGCCATACGGTTTATTTCTGCTCCCCCAGCTGGACTACTCCTAGCAAAGTTTACAGATGACATGCTTTGCAGAAACTGTCTTGCTACCTGCCCTCATATCAAAGAATTGCCATACCAAGAAATCCTTAGGCGGCTGAAATGGCTGAGCTGATTCAGGTGCCCACGGCTGTTCATCAGAATCTGATGAAGACATCTTTGTGATGAAAGGTAAACAGGAAAGGAGAGCAAGCCGAATATGTCTACTTTCACCAACATCTAATAGTGAAATGAAGCAAAAAAGATGGAATCTAACTATTTTAAATAAAGACATCTATATGAACCAATCACAACTTACTTAGGGTGTACTTCTTTACAAGACTTCTCATAAGAGGCTTGCAGATGTAATGTGAGAGACCATATAAAAAGTAGTTGCTTTATATCTTCTAAAGAACAATGCGTTATTAATTTTTCTTACTTAACCCCTTCCATGCTGATGACGGCCCCCAGCCGTCATGGCACACAGTGCTCGTGTGCTGATGATGGCTGGGGGCCGTCATGACCACGCCCGCGATCGGAATGTCCAGCACAGGAGCGGAATTCCGGCCGCGGACAAGGGGTTAATGAACATGTCTACTGTTCTACTTTTTTCAAAATTACACGAAAACACTTTAATTACCAATTCTAAATGTACAAACTCACAAGTGCTTTGGCAGATCTGAACAGGAAGTACTGCCCCCTCAGAGTCCACCTAGGGGACTGTACATCACGCTTCTGCAAATGTCTTGTGAGAGCCATCACTTTAAAAATCAATCAATCAATCAATCAATATCCAACCAGCTTTTATTTACTGCTCTATTCTAGATTAGCATTAACTATTAACCACAACATGATAAACAACTGTATACAATATATCACAATGAAAACTCTACGATCGTGCTAGCATCCTGCAAGCGTCCTGTAAGGGTCTCATGAGAGTAATGATACCTCAAAAAACATTGCTGGTAACATGTCTTGATATGAGAGATATAAGAACTGAGCAATACACAATCACTAATGAGATATTGACTATTTATTTGTTTAATGTTCAGACATAGTTTTTAGAAGCATATGGCAAACTGCGAACCATATCCTGCTATGTTAGAATGAAAAAAAACATATTTTTCAAAATTATGTCTGCACTCAACATATCATAAAGTCATTCTACCATACATATTGAGATGTCATCAGTGATTTTATAAACTATATCTTAGAAAATGTCATGAGTGATGTCTTATGACAGGTCATAAGCACTGCATGGTGTAGACACAAGTTATAGTTAGCGCTGCTAAGTTTCAGTGTTGAATTTCTGTTTTTTTAATTCAAAATGTTAATCTTATCACTGACATATTCACCCACCATATGGTTACTTTAACATTCGTTTTTGTCTGTGACTATATATATATAAAAACACTCAAGAGCACGAACACACACACAATAACACACACACACACACATTACCCAGTGTTGATTGCAACTGGGTACTTATAGTTAGAATCGTGTTTCCACAGTAAATGTATTTGTTGTGTTGCTAATAACTTTGGTACCGTTTGACGAATGAAAAGTTCCAAAAAAGTGCTAATTTAGGCTAGTTTGAGCAAGGAAAGTTTCAAGGTGATCCGTCAAGAGGGGGCAGGTAAAAAAAGGGGGTCCCAAAACACATTTTCTCCATTCATTTTCCCATAGAAACTTTAGACACAGCTACAGCCTAAACCGATTAACAGATTTCCACCAAATTTGGCAGAAAGCTAGATCTAATTCAAGAAAGAGTGCTTTTTGTGTTTTGGTGTGAATCCATTCAGTAGTTTTGAGCTATTAATGCAAAAAACTCTGTGTAGCTAGCAACACAGAGGCTCTGCAGATCCTGATAGATCTCAAATTGAAGTCTGACTGCCTGCCAGCACCTTAACCAGGAAGTGGTGGCAGCCATTTTAGGACTCGGGGCTCAGGTCCGTGTCCTAAACAAAAAACACTAAAAAAGATACAATGAGGCAGGGTAGGATTTTCCTACCCCTAGGCCTGTTGGTGGGGTCCCAGACGGACACTGGCTGGGGCCAAAAACATAAAATAAAAAAAATTCACAAATGTGCAAAAAAAAACAACAATTGTTGTCTCCTGCGCTAGTTTGTTTTAAAGCCCCCCGGGTAGGCCAGGTTGCGGGGGAAACTATTTATAAGTCGGGGTAGGGGAACACACGTTCCCTCCCTCCCAAGGCTGAATTTGGCCCTGGCGACCACATCACTCGGGGCCCAGCATATGTAAAGGTGAGGGGGCACGGAGCCCCCTTCCCGGGATGCTTTCAACCCAGGGGGCTCAATCCCTCTGGGCCAGGCCGATTTGGTAAAAGGTGGGGTACACGACCCATGTCCTCCATCCGATTTGGGCCCTCAGGACCCCTTCCCTCGTGGCCCGGCTGAATTTTTATAGGGGAGGTGGGCCATCAGGCCTCCCTCCCTGGGCTGATTTCGACCCCAGGTACCCCATCACCTGGGGCCTGGCCAAATATGCAAATGGGAGGGGGCTTAGTGCAGCACACAGAGAAAGAGGAAAAAGCCTCTTAGGACTGTTTCTGTGCAGGAAGGTGCCCAGCTTTTCTGCACAAAAACAATTCTGCATGCAACAGAGGCACACTTGCACCATGGTGTATGGGTGCCTAAGTTGGCGCTAGGCTGCTGAAATGGTGTCAGTGTAGAGAGAAAGGCCTGGTGACCGTAGGGAAGATCAGACCTCCAAAGACTTTTCCGACACCCTCCGTTGTTTCAATTTCACCTCTCACATCCATGCCCCTACTCATGTCCATGGCCATATTCTTGACCAGATATGGTCGGCCGGTCGAACTATATCTCCCACTACCATCCTTCCCTGTACCTGGTCGGATCACTCGATTATTTCCTTTTTTATTGATCTCTCAGTCACTGACAAGCCCCTCTGCCTAAGAACGTCTTAGCACGGAATTGGAACCGGGTGGATTTTAACACCCTCCACTCTTCCTTGGCGACCTCCCTTCCTGATCTATCTGACCTCCCTCTCGATCTTAAAGTCGACGTCATTAACTCCTGGCTGTCCTCTTCCTGTGACCTGGTCGCCCCCCTCAAAAGGGTCAAGGCTTGTTGCCTCCACGAAGCCAACAAATGGTTTTCCAGTGATCTCAAAACCCTCAAACTGGCCCTCCGACAGTAAGAGCGTCAGTGGAGGCGCAACTACTGCCCCCTTATGAGGGATCGATATAGGTCTCTCCTTAATAACTACAAGAGAGCTATTCTCTCAGCCAAACTGGAATACTTTTCGGGAAAAATTCTATCAGCGGCTAACAAATCCTAGGAGATTTTCTCCATCGTTCATAATCTGGCTGCATCTGACAGAGTTAATCCCAACCCGGTCCCCTCCCAAGCTCTCTGCCTTTCTTTGAACGACTTTTTTCTTGAGAAGATTTCTATTATCAAACAGACCATTCCCCCACAATCTTCTCTCCCTCCCACTGCTCCCCTCCCCCCTTTGCTCTCCTCCCTCAATCATTTTCCTCCCATCTCGAAGGAATCTTTCCTAGCCCTGCTCTGGAACGTCAAGTCAGGTTCCCCTGCTGACTGTGGACCGGCACGCATATTAAGAGAGCTGCTTTCTGGTTGTCCCGACCCCCCTCTATCCCTTCTTAATGCATCCATCTCTCAGGGTATAGTTCCGTCCCTGTTTAAATCAGCCATAGTCATTCCTATTTTTAAAAAACCTAGCTCTGACCCTACTCTCCTCGCTAACTTTAGGCCCATCTCCCTGCTCCCTTACCTAAGCAAGATCTTGGAGAGCCACATCACTTCGTGCCTGTCGGCCTATATAGAGGACAACCATCTCTTGGCCTCTCATCAAGCGGGCTTCCGCCCGGTCCAATCGACCGAATCTGTGGTCCTTTCTGTTCTTAACGAGCTGAAGAGCAAGGCTGATTCCAACTCTCCTCAAGCCTTGGTGCTCCTTGACTTGTCCGCTGCTTTTGACACGGTCGACCATTCCATCCTCCTCTGCCGTGTCAGGGCAGCGGGCATCCAGGGCACCGCCTTTTCCTGGCTCTCCTCATTTCTCCAAGGCAGGACGCAGGCCGTCCATCTCTCCGGTTTCTCTGCCCCTCCCCGTTCGGTGCCTTGCGGGGTTCCCCAAGGTTCCTCCCTTTCCCCTCTTCTTTTTAATCTTTACATCTATCCCCTTATTATTTCTCTGCTTAACATGGAGGTCTCCGTGTACAACTATGCTGACGACCTTCAGCTCGTTTTTGATCTCTCCCCTGCTCCTGATTCTCTTCTAAAATTCCAATCCACACTTATCTTTATTTCTGATTGGATGAATCAAAACCACCTCAAGCTTAACCCGGACAAAAGGGAGTTAGTCCTGACTGGCGGTGCCATCAGCCCTTGGACTTCTGCCTTTTGGCCTTCCACTTTTGGCCCCCCTCCGGTTTCCTCTGTATCAGTCAGAACCCTGGGCATCAAAATCAGCCAGGACCTCTCCATGTGTCCCCAAGTTAGCTCTGTTGTATCATCCTGCTTTCTGTCCCTTAGGATTATCCGTAAGATCTCCCGTTTTTTTTCCTCTGATGCCCTTAAAATAATTGTTTTGGCTATGATTCTTTCACGGTTGGACTACGGGAACTGCTTGTGCAAGGGCATTCCTGCCTACGAGCTGCGGCGCCTTCAGACCATCCTGAACCAAGCCGCCCACCTTATCCATCGGCTTCTTAAGTCCCACCATATCACCCCCCCTTCTCAAGTCCCTCCATTGGCTTCCCATCTTGCAGAGAACTCTCTTCAAGATGGGATGCCTAGTCTTTATGGCCTCTGCCCGCACTGCTCCCATCTTCATTAGTTCCATGATCACCCACTACCACCCCTGTTGCAATCTCCGCTCCTCCAGCCAGGCACTCCTCAGTGTTCCCCGTTTCCGCAAGTCCAAAGCTGGTGGCACCAGGTTCTCTACTCTTGCCCCCCGCTTCTGGAATAGTCTCCCACTTACCATCAGGTCCATCACCGTTTATTTGCATTTCCGTAAAGCGCTTAAAACCCATCTGTTTGCCCAAGCCTTCTCAACCCAGTAATTCCCTGGTGCCCCTACCATCTGTCACTGTCAATCCTCCAGCGCCAGGAAGCCGCTCGGCCACAGTGCGCTTTACAAATACTTTCAACTTCAACTTCAACTTCAAGGACAGGAATGCACTGTATTGCATAAATAGGGTCCATTCCTGCACTTTCAATCTGGCTTAAGGCAGCACAGCAAGGTGCCTATGCCAAAATCCTGTAAATGAGGGTCAGAGTGCCTGAAGCAGGTAAGTCCAACAAGGATTTAAGAAAAAAAGTCTACCTTCACTCCTCCTTCTAGTATTATCCCAGTAGAAAAATGACATTTGCTCAAGCTGTGATGAATAGATTATCCGCAATACAAACCTTTCACAACACAAGAAAATCAGAAAAAGCAGCGCTCAATAAATTAAAAGAGAATAATAACATCATCATCATATTGGCAGATAAAGGCAGAGTTATAGTCCTACAAGTTGTGCAGGACTGTAGGAATGAGGGTCTTTGTTTGTTGAGTGACAAACAGAACTATGTGAAACTGGATGAGGACACCTGCAGAACATTACAACTAGAGATTAGCATTGTAGTGGAAGAGGTCAAAATTCACCAATGGATTTCAAAAAGGAAAGCAGAATTCCTAGTTGCCAAAATCCCTATCACACAGAGTCTGATTCACAAAAGTAAAATTACACTTTTGTGTAAGTTTACAATTTTTAGGTATTCACAAAGGCACTTACAAATAGTATCGTTATGACTGGCGGGTCTCCGTACTTGGGGTGAAGTCTTCATACTTGGGGCATGTGGGCGGTGGCTCCATTATCATTACATTCAAACCACATAAAACCAGCCTACACCAAGCCTCTGTATCGTCATATTGCAAGCTGGTGGCTACTTTGCTACCTGTCTGCTCCCTTGCCATTTTCCTCCCAAGTTGTTGCCTGGGCTGAGGAGAAAGAGTATTTTTGTTTCGGCAAAGGAGACACAACAAATTGTCAGATTTGTAGTAACAAACTATAAAAAGAAGTTCATTGGCTGCCACTATACATTACTAGTCTAACACAGAAGGCAGCCTTATGGCAGTAGTTGGCAGATGGTGTCACTGCATTGTGGGAGGACATCCGGACCATGTATGATGGTAAACAAGTGTCAGGATGAGAAGAGACGGGTGAAGGAGAAGTTCACTAGGCTGGAGGTGGCTAGAGCTGTTCCTGGTGGACAAATTGGATTCTGTCTCCATCTCACCTCACTCAAGAAGGGTGTACTCTATACTGTGCACCCTCACCTACAAAATGAGCTGCCTGTTTCAGATGACAGTAGGTAGGTGCATTAAGCACCCGTATCCATTTTATATGTAAATAAGAGTTTTCTTTGTAGCATTTGTGACTATGGAAACCACTCCATAATTGTTCTTTACCTTATTGTGAATTTTACTCCTATGTTTTTCATTTTGTCTGTCACACTACAAGTCCCAGAATTCTTTATAACGTCATCTTGATGACAAATTGGTAATTCTTCCCAACCTAGGCATTAGAAAAGACATTTATTTATGTATCCCCATTAGTTAATATTTGTAGATGTTATGAATTCAGAATCACATATACAAATTCAAGAATCCTTCTACAATATTATTTGGTGTAGTAAGCACTCCTTTCCTGATCAAACACGATCCTAACAGTACCACAGGTGCTAGAGTTGTGCTACACTACCACAAGAGCAGAAGCACACAGATTTAGCAAAACTGATACCTATCTAGTACAACTTTCAGTATTTCAGTACCCTTTCTTTAATGCAAACTCAGCACAAAATTAAACGTTGTGAGTTCAGTTATACCAGCGTATATTTATATGTCCCTTAGAAATTGTCAGAGAGGGTACTTTGTACAACTGCGTCGTACTACCTGTCATACTGTTCTGCCTGCAAAACTGAAGGTCATGCCCTGCCCTTATTACTCATCCAGAGCCTCTCTGTGTCAATGCCAGAGACTACACCATCCCCACCACTGACAATTAGTTTGAATGGATTAAAGTTCCGTATGAGTTTTTGACATTTGCCAGCCCCACAATGTCGAGCGCATGGACAAATGTGAAATGTTCACTGCCTGAAACCCCCATGCAACTTCTAAGGGCCAGCAAAAAAGGGAAAATGAGCCCCACTGCAAGGCACTTAAATCCCATGAAGTATGCATCATTCTTTGTAATCCACAAAATAAAAAAAAGACTGTATTTATTCAAATGACAATATTAAAATATTGTTCAAAACCTGTAAGGATTAATCATGTTCCCAAAGTCATCCTTAACTCACTCAATGCACAGTCATGAACCTTTTTGACTGCTATTGCTGACAATGCAAGATATGTTCACTGCGCCCAGGGGCAATGGGGTCTTCAACTCTGTAGCCCTAGTGGACTAAAAACACATTGCACAAATTATTTTTCAAGGGCTATCATTTAACTCTAGATTACAGCTTTTAATTACATACATTATGAAAGGCGTACAGAGTTGTCCCAGAAAGGAATTTGTGGACAGAGTTTTAAATGTACACCAGTCAACACTGACAATAACTGTGGGCCTGATTCACAGAACTAACTTAAGACAAAATCCTAAACTTACTACAATTTTGATATTCACAGAAGGCATTTACTAATTTTGGTATTCACAGAAGGCACTTACTCATTTCGGTATTCACAGAAGTTTAACTTTAGGACTCCTAAATGCCTTCTGTGAATACCGAAAGTCTTGAAGTTAGGATTTCTCTCAGTTTAGGAGTCCTAAAGTTAGGAGTCCTAACTTTATTACTCCTAAACTGAGAAAAATCTTCAAATCACTTTTTCACCTTCCACATAATGCATTGCCTGCATATATTAGATTGGAATTTGGGCTAATTAACCAGCTAATTGCACGAAAAGGCCAATTTATAAAAGTATGGAAAATAATTAAAATGGATAATGTAAATCAAATGTCCAATCTGTTATGGCAGGAAATAAAAACATATCAGAAGTCTCAATTCTGGAAGTATTTACAAGCCTCCTTAGATGCATATTCAGCACACATGATCTAGGATATGACAATAACTACTGATTCATTTAAAAAATCTATCAATAAAATAACAAAACATAAATCACTGTATATTGATAAAGATTCTCTTGCAAAAAGAACGCATGCATGGTCATTAATGAATGGGTATACAAAAGTGAGAGCACAATTATATTTAGAAACTCCATGGTCTTTGAAATATGAAAATATTTTTACAAAAAGCTTGTTTTGGTGTCTTCCCGGGCTTATGTCACGTAATGCCTTGGCTTCGATCAACGGAATTGATGCCCTGCCGCTTATGTAAAACGGGAGAAGAGAATATTATTCATTTGCTGTGTATATGCCCAAAACTTAAAGATGAAAGAAAATCTATGCTTAAGTGCCATTTTAATTCTCAAGGAAAACGGACCTGTAGACAAGCACTGATAAGATGTCTACATTCAGATGACATAATACTGAACTCTGCTTTTTCAAAGTTTCTATTAATAAAAAGAATGGAATTAGACCAGCAGGATTAATTTGAGATGTAATATAGGATGTATATAATATTTAATTTGTATTCTGAAGTCAGAACTATTAAGTGCTGCTATATTTAACTATAAGGATTATTTATTTATTCATGAATGTACGTTTTTAATAATTTTTAAATCAGACTTTTATCAATAATATACTTATTTTAATAGGAATTATTGTACCTATATTGTAAGATTTTAATTTATAAAAGAAATAAAAATGTAATTGAATTGATATCCCCAGAAGCAGGACCTCGTAGCTTTTCGGAACCACCGCTACAGGTCAGCTACTTCATGCAAGACCTTGCATCTCTGCCCCACACCTCCTCTGAAACGCTGCTGCGCGACACATTTTCAAAGCAGGACTTGCATCTAAGCCACCAGGAATCACTGCTGAGTGTCGCATCCTCAATGCAGGACCTTGTATCGCAGCCCATCGAAACTGCTGCTGTACAATGCATCATCCATGCAACACTCTTAAACCCGGATTTAAGATATTTTGTTCAGCGGGCATAACTTGCTGCCTGTATCCGGTCCACGCTCTACCGCCGTCAGCCTGAGCTTGTGACTTTGTCTCAGTCGGGTGTGACCATATCACCACAGTTGGAAATTTGTGCTTTTTAACACTATTTTCACTTAAATCTTTTGAATTGCATATCTCTGTTTCTACTGATTGGATTTTTGTCGTTTTGGTCTCAAATAATGTATACATTTTACTCTAATTGGTGTGGGATTTTTCTTGTGATGTGGTATCACTTTAATACCGTTTAAAGTGCTGCATAAATAAGTTAAACTTTGCCTCTAATTTAAGCATGACTGCTTTTGTGCCAAGCTACTACAAGATTAAGCACAGGTTAATTTGATGTTTGCTTGTGTTCCACCCTGAGACGAATTGTGGTTCCTGTTTGAGTAGGGTTTTACCCTCATCAACCAGAAACCTAGGGGCAGATTTGCAATAACTGGCGCATCCCAGGGATGCGCCAGTTATTGTGCGCCGCAGCTCCGCCACCCATGGTGAACCGCATTTACAATGCGGCGCACCATGGGGCAAAAACGGCACAGATGCGTGACGCATCTGTGCCGTAAAGGCGGCGCATTCCTGGAGTTGTGTCGCAAGCGCGATGCAGCTCCAGCAAGGCTCGGGGGTGCCCTATCTGTCCAATGCTGCGTCAAGCCTTACGCCTGCTTCAAGCAGGCGCAGGGTTTTGACGCAGCATTGTCCTAAAAGTGGCTGAGTGAAATCTTGTAGATTTCACTCAGCCACTTTTAGGAGGTGTTTCTGCGCAGGAACGCCCCCCCCCCCTGCGCCGGAACGCCTCCTTATGGCGCAGGGCTTTACAACGTGACGCATCTCCCAGATGCATCACGTTGTAAATACCCCGCACCATGGTGCATCTTTTGCACCACCGCTGCGTCACAAAAGTGACGCAACGGTGGCGTAAAAGAGGCGCTTGTAAATCTGCCCCCTAATATTTTGCAGAGTGCAACTTTTTTTTTTGATAAGCAACTTTATTGTTTTTACAAAGAACATGCCCCAGCAGTGCGACCTTGGATAGGACAAATAATGACGCAAAGACAATTGAAAAAGCAAAGATATTGCCCTTAAACCTTAAACCCCACCGTGTAGCATTGAATACAGGTATCACATACAAAGTTCAGGCAACTCCATGGCACCCAGCCATTTGCCCCATACCCTCAGGTATTTCTTAGGACACCCCGTGCTTCATACATGGGTTTTTCTTGTGCCGCGCACCAATCCACCCCCTTTTACCATTTCTCAGAACCTGATGGCGTGGGAAGTTTCCATGAGGCGGCTATATCCCGCTTGGCCACGACCATAGCTGTATTGAAAAATTATTTCTCGTTCCGGGACCTGTCGTAATCCCGAGAAGGGAGTGTCTTGGATCATGGGGAACCCCTCACCCCAGGACCTTGTTCAGCTCAATTTCGATCTCCCCCCCGAATCTGGGCTAGTCAGGGGCATGCCCACACCATGTGTAAAAAGTCAGCCGGGTCATAACCGCATCTCGTACAAGAGGCAGATGAGCAAAAGCCGGCTTGGTGGAGGCACTTCGGGGTTAAGTAGGCAGCATGTAAGTAGTATAGTTGGATCACGCGGAGTTTAGCGAATGCGGTGACCAACTTGGGTGACATGAGGGCATCGCGCCAATCTTCCACGTCCAAAGGACCTACACACTCCTCCAATTGGCCCCTGAGTCGGTCTGGTGAGGTCGGGGTGTTATTGATCAGTGTCCGGTATATGCGTTAGACATCCCCTTTCCCCAGGCCGCCTAGCATTGTCTATGCCTCTGGAGGACCGTATTCAGGGATCCTGGTATTGTCCGATATGTGTACGTGGAGGGCATGTCGCCGTTTTTTTTTGTTTAAATCTTTTTATTAGGGTCTTACATTTCAGATTCCCATATGGGACGTCAGACTGATCACATTTCCATCATCACATATGCAATTGTTTCACATCAGTGACAGTTATAGAACATCATTCTCAGTTAGGTTCTATTCCTCCAAGTAAGGTTACACATCATCTCTCATAGAGCTATCAGGCCCGGACTGGCCTTTGCGGGCACCGGGCAATCCCCCGGTGCGCCGCAAGGGTGGGGGCCGGTTTTGGGCCCTGGGGGCCGTTTTTGTTACAGGGCTGTTTTTGCAGCATAGCTGCAAAATCGGCCCTGTAACAAAATTGCCCGAAAACCGGCCCCACCAAAGAGCTCGGTCGCATCCCCAGGGGGCCGGCCGAGCACTTTGCCAGGGCCGGTTTTGGTTCTCAGTCCGGCCCTGAGAGCTATTACTGGGTTGTCACGCTATATGATGATGTATCCTGTTGTGTCTGGTCCCTTAGGCTATGTGGTGGTGAGTACTGGTGTAGCTTCCTCTCCCCTGTCTGTTTGTGTTACCCCTTGCTATGTGTCCCATCATTAGTACTCTGTAGGTAAGTCGGCTTCTGAACCACCGATAGGAACGTAACTGGAAACCGTGGGGAGAAACGTCTCCCAGAGAGGGAGGGGAGGGGAGGGATGAGGGGCAGGCGAGGGCGGGTGGTTGTGGCGGGCGGTGTGTGAGTCGGCTACTGGCCTGGGGGGGTGTCGAGTGTAACCCGGGGGGGGGGAAGAAATGATCCGCTATGGGGGCAGACAACAGTCTCGGCGGCACCAGCTGTTCAGCCTATTTATTCACTCTTCGGTGGTATCACTCGGTCTAGGGCATGTCGCAGTTGTAGGTACTTGCGATGGGTGCAGGGAGTATCTTGGCTGGAGGTCCTTAAAAGAGCGCATGTGGCTCTTGCCCACACATCGCCAAGCTGAGAAATTCCTATAAGAACCCACATTCGGAACCCCTGTAACCCACTGACCTCTTTGAGCCAATGACCATGCCACAGAGGCGTATGTTGGGTGAGTTTGTGTGTCCACTGGGTATGTCGCAGGGCAGCCCGCCAGACTAAGAGCGCAGAGCCCGTGACTTCAGGCAAGGTGGATGGGATGGATTCTCTGTACGTTAGGGACTGGATTTTGGGCAGGCCGAGTTCACTCAATTCAGGCCTAAAGGCCGAATAAGACCAACCCCCGTTGAACCAGTCATGTATATTCAATAGATGGGTCGCCAAGTAATATAGGTTTAGATGTGTCATCCCCATACCCCCATCAAATGATGAAATCCGGCAGGTATTTAATGCCAGCCAGGCCTCCCACCTCCCAGAGGAATTTAGTAGCTATAGTGTCTAGTTCCGAAACCACCCCCGTGGAAAACAGAAGGGGGTGTTATGGAGAATGTAAAGAAATCTGGGAAGAATCATCATTTTAAATGAGGTGACCGTCCCCATGGGGTTCAGGGGTTGTGTCTGCCATCTGTGGAGATCCACCTTAGCTTTCTTCACGAGCGGGGTGACATTGAGGGACCATTCCAGTTCCGGGAGGAGAGCAACCCAGGTCCCAAGATATTTAAAATACTGACGCCTAAGTGGTTTCGTGGACTGCCAGTCATAGCACTCCCTGGAGAGATATAACAGGACCAGGACCGACTTATCAGAATTCATTCGGATGCCTTTTGCCCGAAGGAGCGCAGGATCTGGAGAGAACATCTTCTGCGTCAAGTGCTACCTTGTCCACTTCAGAGTTGGGCCATTCCCATCCTCGAACAAGACTCTCGGACCAAATCAAGGTCACTAGAGGCTCCATCGCCAAGGTGAAGAGAAGGGGCTAGAGGGGACATCCCTGTCTCGTTTCCCTTTGATTGGGGAAGGCATCGGAGAGGACCCCATTGACCAAGACACGCCCTAGAGGCCGGGTGTACAGGACCCCAGCCAGTTGACGGAAGCGAAGGCCAAAACCCATCGTGGCTAGAACATCCGCCAGGTACGTCCAGTCGACGGAGTCGAACACCTTTTCAAAATCGATGAGAAGGAGCGCCAAGTAAGAGGTAAGCACCTGGGGATGAGCCAGGGCCAGATGCAGCCTCCCGAGACAGTGTCTGGAGCCCCGCTGGGGCATGAATCCACATTGGTCCAGGTGGACCAACGTGGTACGGTAGGGCTTGAGCCACTGGGCAAGAATTGCGGCGTACAGTTTAACATCCGTATTAATGAGGGAGATGGGACGATAGTCCGCACAGTGGGGAGATGGCGGTTGGGACTTCGGGAGGACCACAATGGTGGCCATGTCCATCTCGGCGGGAAGGAACCTTTCTCTAAGGCCTCGGCATACAGGTCAGCGAGGCACGAGGACCTCGCAGTATTCCTGGGGGAGGCTATCTGGGCCAGGGGTCCTGCCCGACAAGGGTGAGCAATAGCCTTATTAATCTTGTCGTGGAAGATTGAACGGTCAAGTTCGGTCTGAGTAGCAGAGTCCAGCTGAGGGAGGTGAGGGAGGTGAGCACCCCCTGCGTCCAGCAACTCGCAGAGCGATCGTACTGGGGTTTATGCAGCATATAGTTTACAGTAGAAGGCGGCAAATGCGCCAGCCATAGCCACCGGGGACTGTTGTGTCGACCCATCCTGATCCAGTATTTCTGGGATAATGCGATTCTCTCTGAGATATGTGGCGAGCCTATGAAGGATCGTACCCCAGCCAAAAACTCTAGCCATGGAAGATCTCCACAGGAGCTTGGCGGCTTCCATCGAGAGCTGCTTAATGTCAGCTCGAATGCTCGCGAGGTGCCGCTCTCGAGCGGCGTCGCCATCAACGGTGGGGGATTGTTCAAGGCGTAGCGCCTCCAGCGAGGTGATTTGCAGCAGTTGGGCCTGCCACTGACGTTGGACATGGCCTTTGGCAAATCTGCGAATAGTGGCCTTGCCCGCCTCCCACAGGGTACCTGGGAAAGGAACCGATCCCACATTGGTGATGAAGTATTGCTTCAGTTCCAAACCCACCACCTTCTTAAATTCCTTGTCCTGAAGGAACCAGGCGTTCAACCGCCACATCAAGTGTGAGTAAGGGGGAGGAGCCCCTGTACTAAGGAGCAGCGGGGAGGGGTCGGAGATACCTATCGGAAGTATATGGACGTCTTGGATCGTGGTGCAGTTGGTGGATGGGATGAAAATTGCATCTATGCGCGCCTGCGTGTGGTGTGCGGCGGAGGTATGTGTGAACTGTTTAGTGTGTGGGTGCCAGACTCTCCATGCATCGCAAAGGTCCAGGGATTCAGCCCAATTCGTTAGTTGTTTCGCTTGCGCCAGCATGGAGGTAGATGAAGGACCTGTCATGTCGAGAAACGGTGTGGAGACCACGTTACAGTCGTCCCTGGTAACATTGGACCCCAGGGGGAGGTTGGCAGCAGAATGGTGGATTGTTTTAGAGTCGCGGCAAGCATTGAGGGTGGTGAGTATAAGGACACAAGGTTAAGGGGAGTGCCCTCCAGAGTACCGCAAATGATCACGTACGTGCCCTGTAGGTCATGAAGGACCTGCAAAAGCACAAAGGGAAGGGTGCGCTTCAGTATTATGACTACGCCACGAGAACCTTGAGCGAAGCCTGAGTGCCAAACCCTATTGTAGCCATATCGTGCTAAGAAGGGGCAGTGATTTCCCATCAGGTGTGTCTCCTGAAGCAGAAGCACTCCTACATTGAGACGTTGTACGTAGCGCAGGACAGCTGTTCGTTTATGACGGTCTAATAGGCCGCTAACATTCCAGGATAAAATATGGAGGGCTGCCCTTGGAGATGGTACGTTATTCATGGGGGCTGGAGGTCATTGCAGCGACTCATCGGACCTTGGAGCAAATGCGGGGTCTGAAATAGGTGCGGAAACGCGCTGGTGGGAAAGACCATACATGTTGGACCCATAGGGAGGTGGATCCGAATGTCTTGTGATTGTTGGTGCAGCAAAACAACAAGCAAAAAAAATAAACTATGGGAACGCGTGGACCGGGAGTCCGGCGGACCAGCGGGCGGGACGCCTTGTTGTTCCTCTGTTAACTAAGTCCAGGCCGCTTGGGGGGGTATCAAAGAAGTGCTTAGCATTTTGGAAGATGACCTGTAGGTGCGCTGGGAATTGCAATTGATATTAGTGGCCCAAGGATCTAAACTTCTTCTTGACCTCGACGTAAGATCGACGTTGGTCCTGCACTTCCTTGGTATAGTCTGGGAATACCATAATGGTGTGATTCTGAAACTTCAAAGGATCCTGGTAACGTGATTCACGTAAGACGGCACCGCAGTCTTTGAAGTTGAGGATAAAGGGGTGAGGAGCGGACCCGGCCAGTGGTTTTGAAGCAAGAGAACGGTGAGCCCTCTCCACCACAAACCAAGCAGACAGAGAATCCTTCGGCATCCAGGAGGTAAACCAAGCCTCCACAAAGACGGCCACCTGGTTCTTTTCAACCCCTTCCGGGAAATCCACCAGTTGGAGATTGTTGCGGCGTGCGCTATTTTCCGCATCTTCAGTGTGCCGGTGAAGTTCTCCGGTGCTGGAGCTCAAGCAGGCCACTTGGTCTTTAAACTGGCAAATATTGTCCTCTGCCGTCGAGATTCGGGACTCAGCTTCAGTGATCCGGGCAGTGGAGATCCTGCCGGAGGAGACACACATCCACCTTGACCTCCCCTATCTTCCCCTCCACCGAGGCCTGTGAGAAGCTGATAACCTACATGATGGTTGCAAGGTCCGTGCCTGGGATGGGGAGAACCATCCGCCTGTCCAGGTGGATCAGGTCCTGGGGTGGTGAAGCGGTCCATTCTGGTTTGTGTGGGGGTGGTCGCGGACTTGGGGGTCCTGTCTCTTCCCATGATCTGCTGCCGGAAACGCCGCAGGGGCCCTAAGAGCTGAAGTAGGGAAAACGTCAAATTCGGCAAGAGATCCAGTCATGGGGGCGAGGCTCTGGATGGTCAGCCAAAGCAGCAGGATGGTCACTGACAGACATGAAGTGGGCCAGAGGTGTATCAGACCGACCCAACACCGCACACTGTTGCAGTCGTATGAAACTGGCAGGAGGAAGGGAAGGCTGGAGGTTGCAGGCGCTTCTGGCTGGCCTTCGCCCAGGGGAGGGCAAGCCACATGAAGGGAGGATCATCAGGCTACTTCCCACCACCCAGAGCGGCGGCCGACAGAGTAAGGTGGGAGTCCCAGCCCTGTGCCATTTGGATATTGGGCATGGCCGGCCCAGGTCTTGCGGCTCTAACAGGCCTGGGGTGCCCCAGATCCAGGCACGGTGCCCCGCTCCACAGCCCACCTCCGCAGGACAGCAGGGGCTAGGTCAGTGGAAGGGTAGGGCCCCGCAGATCCGGTAGAAGTGAGCAATCCCGCTGGAGGCAAGGCGACAGCAATGTTCCTTAGAGCTCTGCTGGGCAAAGGCCAAGTATAGTGTCACAGGCCGTCACGGCACCTTGTTGAAACGGAGCCCAGTAGATGGAAGAGGCAGCCCAGTGAGCCGCGCAGGAGACCGCCCGGTTCCAGGGGTGGTAGATGGCCAAGCGATGGTCAGCAAGGGGGGAGCACCACTTCAGGTGAGGGCGCCGTGAGGGAAGTCAGGGGTTGCCCGCTGCCTGGCAAGTGCAGCCGGTGGGCTCCCCAGTCGTGGTTTCAGGGAGGCAGGTGGCAGCAAGGGTAGGACAGCCACAGCCTCTGGGGCCAGGCCAGCGCCACGTGAATGGACGAGAGGGAGCCCCAGGAGGGCCAAACACCAGCTCCGATCACACCCACACCCATCTGCCCGGTATGCCAGCCGCTACACTGTAGGCGCCGAGATCAGGTTGGTGCTGCCGGGGTGGACGAGAGGGAGCTGCAGGAGGCCGGACACCAGCCCCGCTCACAGCCTCACTCTGCTACCAGGTATGATAGCCGATGGTCCCCACAGGTCTGCAGCTCCGGTGCTCGGTATGGCAGCCGCTGCACCAAGGCTCCAGCCGGACCGCAGCCGCTCCTCCGCCAGTCTCCAGGCATGCTCCAAGGCAAGTATTGGTCAGGGGCGCCAGCGGCCGCCTGGCCCCTAGCAGGGAAATGGGGGACCCGGGAGCGCCTCCGTGAGCGCCAGACCGGAGCCCGCAGTTGGGAGCTGGCTCCTGCCCCTGTCGGAGCACCAGGTGCAGCCTCTCCACCCCTACGGGGTGCAGGGAAGCCAACAAGCCCGGTCTAACACCAGGCAGATGCCAAGATAAATTCAGAAGTCCAAAAGGGCACAGTCCGCCAGGGGAGAGAAGCGGCACGAGGCCAGGCCCTTAGGGCCAGAGCGCCAGGCCCGTCAGCGAGGTGCGATGCAGGCGGTCATTTTGTCATGCAGGGGTCCCAGAGAAGTGAGGGCCACAGAACACTCCAGAGGGCCAACACTGGCAACGAACAGCTCAATGTACTGCCCTTGCCCTAGGAGTCAGGTCAGACAGGTAAGAACGGCGGATGGCTGCCAAAGAATGCAGGATGCGAGGCGGAAGACGGAGGGGTCCAGGAGCACTCTTAGAAGGCGACCGCCATCTTGATGCCTCAGGCCACGCACCCCCAGAATGCAACTTTTTTAAAACCTCAGATTGCAATATAATAGCACTGAGGTTTCCCGGTTCTTTTTCAGTGTGTGACGCAAGGGTCTAGCCTTCCCATAACGTCCTATGAGGCAAAATCTGCTTTTGTCTTATGATTTGGGAGATTTCCGTTTGTATTGGTGTGTACAAGGTTCATATAGGACTGCCTCTCTCCAACTTCAAGCCATTTCGAAGCATGTTGTGCATTTCACAATTTTGCTCTCCACAAAATTCAAAAATGTTGAAACACAATAATGCTTAAAAGTAGAAGTACACGTGACCCTCAACTATTTCTTTAAGCCACTTACCTTTCCGCCAGGTCCCGCTCATCTCGGTTGCTGCTCTCAACTTCAAGGAATAGGAAGCAGGTAGCCAGGTTCCCTCTCCTGACCAATATTAATGCTGCAATGCAGTGTTGTGATTGGTCTAAGCGCCTTGACATGACGCTCATCCAGGGACTGTAGGGGTGGGCATGTTCTCAATGCATGCTACAATGCTGTACCCACCTCCACTGCTCCTCAGTCCCGTCTGCCCCCTCACGAAAGCTGATGCAGCAGGAAGCACAAATAAAATGATAATACCACTATGTTATTATTATTTTATCTTTTTCCGTTCTTTTCCTGCTTGAAGAAAATGGGGTGACGTTCCTCCACCTTTGCAGAGTAGCCGCCACTGCTGATAACCATGTTGTGTTTGGCATGGATTTTCTATGTAGAATGTGCAGTGGAACACGTGCATAATTAAAAATAATGTTGGAGCTCGATATGAAAATAATACCAGTATTTTTTTTACCTATTTGCTCCGATCCACAGGCCTCTTGTGAATTAACAGGCTGGAAATGTTGGTGCTGGAGTAGAGTGTGTGGGCGCATGTAGTATCTGCAAGTTGGTTATGCACGATTTGGTTTTTAAACATATTTGTTTGGGCATTTGTAATTTTAGGCATTTATATACACACATTACTCACTTTTCCACTTTACATTGCATAATCATTATTATATAGGCATTTCCATATACATTTCAGTCTGATTTCCCATCTTAAAACCACTTCTCGTTTCCCCGAACCTATCGTTACTCTTCCTAGATCTTGCCAATCAGTCAATGAGTCACTGTAACCATCTTTTCTCTAGACAATGCCTATCGTAACGTCTCGGTCCCATCCCCGGGGTTATGCATGATTAGTCACAGAGTATGTCTATAAACTGTGAGTCTCAAAATATGTATATGAAATCGGGCTTGGTGCTGTCGCTGAGCATGACTGGATGAAACATGCTGACCAGTGGATGTTGGAAATCAGTAGTTTCTCTGAGTACATCCCACTCTGTTTATAAATTGGCAAAGGTGCCCTAAGAATAAACGTCATAGAAATTTACCTCTAGTCTATTTTAATTACCTTCCAGATCCATCCAGAATCTTTAAAACTAGCATCAAAGTGCTCTCTCCAAAAACGAGGTTTAGCCTACCCAGTAATGCTAATGGGAGATGTACCTGGAAAAGACTCAATGGTGAAGCATGCCTCACATTAGTGTGTGAGAGAGTCCTTTTAAAAAGTAAGGGGCATATTATCAACGGCCAGCTGGCCGTGCTTAGCGATAATTTTATTATCGCAGGGTATCTCTGGAATTCACAGCGCGTTTCTCCAGGGCGATAAAAATTCCAGAGATAGCGAGGTTATCGCCGTTTTGCAGGTAGCATCGCTGGTTTTCCAGCGATGTTCCCTGCAAAACGGCGATAACCTTGCTGATACGACTCACCGGGTCGTATCAGCATAATCCAACCCAATGTTAGGGATAGGTAAGTCTGCATTTTAGCAGACATTAGTTTTTTGAGAAAACAGCGGTTTTCTCCAAAAACTAACGTGTGCTAAAATGCTGGGGCAGCCTTGTAAATATCGCGATGTGAACATCAGTGATATTTGCAAGGTTGTCTATCCAGGGTAGGCCCAGTGACGCCGACTTTGCATCTCATTAGAGATACAAAGGGAGGCGTTGGAAAAAAGGGTGCTAACATGAGATTATGCATGTTAGCACCCTCTTGTAAATAGGGTGATAGTTTTATCTCCGCTTTTTTTGGCTTTTTAAGCCAAAAAAGCAGAGATAAAGCCCTTGTAAATATGCCCCTTGGAAAGTTTTTTCATCTCCTGGTAGGAAATAGGTTTCACTTTAGCCTCTAATGGAAGCTCTCCTCTCTGGTTAAGGCAATCATATGGCATTCTGTGAACTCTACTACACCCTCAAACGCAAAATCTCTCTACTCCCTCTTACTCCCGTCCTCTGTCTCTTAGACATTTTTGCTTAGATTTGCACCCCCCGCCCCCCTCGACCTCTTCACTCAGGCTCACTCATCATATCTTTCATTATTTTTCTCTCCCCTTCCTCCCTGCATTATATCTGATTCATAGTGTTGTCTTACTTCTCTCACACTAGCCCCCACTATCTGGACACACCTCTTTGTCCTGTGTTAAGGCATGAGCATGGGGTAGTTTTAGCTATAGTTTCGACGCTGGTCCCTCTGATGACAATGGCGATCCATCTGCATCTGATGATGACCAGGTTTTCCGTTTTGGAGCAACCTAGTCCCCTCTGCCAGAGTTGGTATTGTTGTTTTATTGCCATTCCATTTAGCCATCTGTATTTAATGTGCCTAGTGTTCAGTTCCTGAGTGATGATTCAGAAGTCTCTATTTTGCTGTACAACCGTACAAGACTGTCATGTCTTTTATAGAAAGACCTTGCTGTCTTTAAAGGTGTGTCATATGTTTCTGGGCTTTTGAGGTTAGTTTTCCAGCTTTGTTACAAAGTCTTAGGGGTGCTAGGAGTCTCCTACTCTCCTGGAAGCCACTCTGTGTTCCCAATATATGGCTATGGTGCCCTTTGTCTCTTCTCCCAGGATACCTAGGAATAGGTTAGTAATGAACCAGTGAAAACACGAGTTTTGATTTGACGGTTTTTTATTTTTTATTTATTTATTTAATGCATTTTTAAAAAGCACGGACTTTACCCGAAGGGGTCAGACCACTGTACAATAGAACCAGTTACGTTACATGAGAGAACTGTTACAAAAATGGAACAAACAAAAATAGCAGGCCATAGAATCAAAACAACGTAGGCAACAGGAACACAATATCAAACACAGCAGGCACAGAATGTACAAACAAAAATATAAATATATATGACAAATTTACAATGACTACAGAACTTCTTGGCGAAAAATAGCAGGCCAAAGGAACACATTATCAAATACAGCGAGCACAGAATAATGCATAAAATAAGGCATACCACAACATGTTTGCCCCACCATGCAGAATGGGATGATGGGCCACTGAGATCTCATATTTCGCAGATGCTCTGCATCCTCCAGAGGCTGAATAGGGCCCCCCTAAAGGGGGTGGGCGGTGTATTTGAACAGCAGGTGCCTGTGTTACACACATAGCCAGGGGTCAGAGAAAAGAGCCATCTGACTTAGATGGCATCATGAGCCATGAATGTTATGAGGGCGGTCTGAGGGACGTGAGCTTTGAACCATACTATCTGGCAGCTCAGTTCTAGTTGTCTCCCGATGGATGGCTAAGCATGACACTGCAAAAAATAGGTCACAATAAGTATGACCTAATATGATATGTTTTCATAAAGCTCGCAAATGCCCAAGGGTACCTTGGCGCTAGCAAACTGTCCAGGATAGACCATAAACCAAGTCTGGAAAATTATAGGTTAGAAAACAACCAGGTTTTGAGTGCCTTGCTGAAATGTAGCAAATTGGCCACCCCAAAATACCTGTTTAAATTTAGGAACCGCCATATTTTTAGGTCGAGCCTGAGCAGCGCAGGTGCTGCTCTGTGATCCATGCTGTATTAGAGAATGGAATAGAAGCCCCGCCCATATGTTTCATTGGCTTGTGTCATTGTCCTTCGTAATGCTGGCTTCTTATTTCTTATTTGTCTTCTTTCCAGCGGCAGCTGCCTTCCATAAACAATGTTGGGGCGCGAAGGCGCTACTCACTATAAACTCGAGCTGGAGCATGACCGCTGCAGCACTCCTCCCTTCCACAAGCAGGAAAAGGAAGGACTACCTTCCTCCTTGTGGAACAGAACTCCAACCAATCCAGGAGCTGCTTTCATGCAGATCTAAAAATGGTGGGAGCAGGCTCACCCAGTGTTCATTTTGAGACTGGGGGCCTGTGCCAGCAGTCCCCAGGCTGTTTCACCACCTTTGGATTGCTGGGTTTACACTGTGCATGTCGGATAGGACGGCTCTAGACAGCCAGCCAATCTGTCATCCGCACTGTAGACCAGAGCTGTAGTTCTGAATTTGTAGGATTCAGCCCCTCCCAACACTCACGCTGTACACAGGCTGAGCCGTGCGGGGGCAAATAAATAAAATGGCATTGAAATTCCATTTTATTTATTTGTGTTTGCCTGCTGCACTTGCAGGCTCCTCCGCTCTTGAGGAGGTGCCACCTCTGCTTCTTTCAAGGTTTTAACTCAAATGTTCTCTCTGCAGGACCTGTTTTGTATTAGACCACAGCGATTGGTGCAAGGAGTGAATATTGCAGATTGTAGTGGTGGTTAGTTGGTCAATTTCTGAGAACGTCACCAAGTTCAGCATCTGATCTAGAGCATGTAAGTGATTTTGAATATACGCTATCTCATTGCAAAACTCATTACGTAGTTTGTTCATATTTTTTTATATAAATGTGTTTATGTCTGCTTTTACTGCCATTGCAACGTCTGTTCTAATGGAGCTCTCCTCTGGGTAGTTCAGCTGTAGGAAGTCTGTAATCGAAAACGACTTTCCCGGTCTCTTACGACTTTCCCGGTCTCTCCACATCTTTAGACATGAACCATATTAGCATTTAGCTGGAGAGAATTTTTAGAAGAGGGCAAAATCTATTCCTTGTTAATACCCATTCATGTGGAGGGAGCTCTCTTGTGTGCTGTTTTACTGGTGGTTGTGCGTTGTCTCCTCAGGGGCATGCGTGGCCCGCTTCTACTATGTGTCATTTCTGTCCTTAGCTGGTCAGTCCCTGTCGTGTTTGCTTTCCTTCGGCATGCAGTAATTACTCAGGACACTGGTGAAGTTGCAAAGGTACTTCTTTTATTTGTCTTTCTGAGCAGGTCGTCTGGGCACGTCCGTCCGCGTCGTCTTCCTATTGTACACTGTCCTTTCCTGTCCCGAGACAGGAAGTGGTGTCCGGTGACCTGGTCACCACCCTGTGACCCACAGGGTCCTAGTGTCCACTGTCCATAGTCTGTCGTGGTCATCACATCTCCCCCTTTGTTACAACAAATGCAAGTACTTTCCCCATGCACACATCTTGGCGATATTGTCCACACAGAGCAAGAGGGAGAGAGAGAGAGAGAGAGAGAGAGAGAGAGAGAGAGAGAGAGAGAGAGAGAGAGAGAGAGAGAGAGAGAGTCTCTATATTTCCTCTATCAGTCTCTTTGTCTTTTTGCACTCCCTTCTTGATCTTTGTTCTCCGCTCTGTTCCGGCCCTCCATCTTCTTCTTTGTATGTTGTCACCTCTCCGTTTGATCCTTGCTCTCTTTCCTCCACTTCCGGGGTTGTTATCGCTCTTTCTCCTTCTTCCGTTTTGAACTCCTTGAAGTGGGAGCTGTTTCTTGTTATCTTCCGACGGTCTGAGACCGCCGTCATCATTGAACCATTCACTCCAGTCACTACCAACGGATCTTTTGAAAAAGGGCTGTCTGATTTTCTTTGCTGGTTTTGCTTCACTATCACTAAGTCTCCTTCTTTTAATTGGTGTTCAGCTGCATGTCTCTTTTTGTCAGCATATTCTTTCATTTTCTTTTTCTCCTTGTCGTCCTTTCTGCGATCTCTTGTCTGCTGGTGTCTGCCATGGCTTCTCTCTGTGGGAGCCTTGTTTTGCTTTTTCTTCCCAACACCAGTTCTGCTGGACATTTGCCCGTGGTGCTGTGAGGGGTGTTCCTATAGTCTCGTAGTACCTGGCACAGCGCCTGTCCAATCGAGATCTGTGTCAGTTTTGCTCGCTGGATTGCTTTTTTGATGGTCCCCATGAATCGTTCTGCCATCCCATTTGCTTGTGGCCACAGTGCAGTTATTTTCCTGTGCTTGATCCCCAAGTAGTCCATGAACTTACGGAATTCTTCCCCTGAGAATGGGGGACCATTGTCAGTTTTCAGTGTTTCTGGCGAGCCCCAGGCAGCAAATATGTCATCCAGCACTGGTAAGGTGGCATTTGCCGATGTCGATGACACTTCCCTCACTACCGGGAATCTTGAAAATTCGTCAATGACTACCAGCAGGTACCTTCCAGTCTCCAGTGGTCCATAGAAGTCTGCCGCTAGTTCAGTCCAGACAGCTACTGGTAGTTCTGACATCCTGAGCGGTGTGGGTTTACTGGAGGATCCAGTTACTTGACATGTGTGGCATTGTGACACTTCTTCCTCCACCATGCTGTCCAGTCCTGGGAACCACACTCTTTCTCTCAACATCTTCTTTGTCGCTACTATTCCTCTGTGTGATTCATGTGCTATCTTGATTGTTCTCTTCCTTAGTCGATGTGGTATTACAATCCTTGAACCTCTCATCAGGACTCCATTCTCTGTCTCCGACAGTTCTTTGCCTATCTTTTTGAACGCCAACAGTTCTTCTTTGTCAACCCCTTCTTCTGTGACGGTATTGCTGTTGATGTGTCTCCATCTCTGTAGCCTCACTATCGTTCCTATTGTCTTCATTGTCGGGTCCCTTTTTGTCTCTCGCTCTAGTTCCTCGCTTGTTATTGACGCTGGCGTCTTTTGTTTCACGATGAAGTTCAGGTATTCCTCCGCCATTGTGGTACCACCATTTCGATACGGGAGCGGGTGTCGCGACATGTAGTCGGCTGGGTTTTGGTCTTTGCCTGGCTTGTGTATTATTTTGAAGTCATAGTCCATCAGCCTTATTCCCCACCTCTCTATTCTTGGTGGTATTTTCGCTTTTGGGTTGCCATAGATAGTCACTAGCGCTTGATGGTCTGTCACTATCGTGAATCGTTTTCCATATACGAACATGTGGTAGTGCTCACATGCCCATACTACCGCCAGGCTCTCCTTCTCTGGTTGAGAGTATGCTCTCTCAACATCGGACAGGCTTTTGCTTCCGTACGCTACTACTTGTCTAGGCGAATCTTTCCCAGGTTGGTGTTGTGCCAGAATTGCGCCCAGGCCTACCGGGCTGGCGTCTACTGTTAGTTCTGTGCATAGATTCGGGTCGAAGTATGCTAAATGGTCCACTGCCGTCACTGACGCTCTTATTTCTTCAAACGCTTTTGTGCATTCTGCTGTCCATTCGAATGGGTGTCCTTGTTTTGTCAGTTCTCTCAATGGTGTGCTCACCGTTGCGAAATCTTTTATGTACCTCGCGCAGTAACTGGCGAGGCCAAGGAATGAGCGCACGTCGGCAACGTCCTTTGGTTCACTCGTTTTCTCGAGCGTGTCTATCTTGGTCCGGTCTGGCCTCATCCCTTTTCTTGAGAATATGTGCCCGAAGAACACTAGTTCTTCTCTTCCCAGCTCACATTTCTTCTCGTTTACTGTCAGGCCCACCTCTACTAGCCGTGAGCAGACTTCCCTCAGTGCCGTGTCATGTTCTCCATCTGACTTCCCAAAGACCAGAATGTCATCGCTGTAGTTTAGACTGTTTGTTATCGGTCTTATTATTTGCCGGATCGTTTCTTGGAATATTTCTGCTGCTGACGATATTCCAAAGCTCAGCCTTTTGTAGCGAAACAGTCCGAGGTGCGTTGAGAATGTAGTTATGTATCTGGATTGTTCATCCAGCTCCAATTGATGATATCCTTTGCACAGGTCGAGTTTGGAAAATTTTCTCATCCCTGTCAGACAGCTTATCATGTCGTCCAGGTGTGGCCCTGGGTGCCTTTCTCTTTCGATGGCTGTGTTTGGAACTCTCATGTCCACACAGATTCTTATCTGTTTACTGTCTTTCTTCGGTACAGCCACTATTGGGGACACCCATGGCGTTGGTCCTTCTGCGGGCTCAATTATGTCCTGTGCCAGTAAGGCCTTGATTTCCTCCTCCACTTGAGGTTGTAGGTGAATTGGTACCCTTCGGTGGTTCTGTGCAACTGGCCTGACAGCTTCATTTATGTGTAATGTTATCTGTTTTCCTTTTAACTTCCCTAGTCCTTCCGTTAGTTTCGGGAATTCCTGTAGTATGCTCTCTTTTTCTGACATGTGATACATCATTTTCAGTAGTCCCATTACTTTTGCCGTTACATTGCTTATTAGACACGGCGCTGGGATGTCTCCTCGCAACACATGGATTTCTTCTACAACCGTCGTGCCTTTGTGCGTCATTGTATCCGTGAATTTTCCCATGTTGGTTACAGGATTTTGTGCGCCCCATGTAAATACTCTTACGCTTGATGGTTGCAGTGGCGGCTTCTTCTTCATCTTGTCATATTCTGTGGCACACATGATGTTGCACGTGGCTCCGCTGTCTAGTACAAATTGTGTTTTATGGGGCCCTACGTCAATTGTCACCCAATCCGTTTTCTTTATTGATTTCCTGTCTAGTAGCCTGATGTATTCCTCTTCATGTCCTTCATCTGTGGTCATGAGATATAGGCGTTCCACTTTCCTTGTTTTTTCTTCCTCCTCCTCTTCTTCTCCTGATTCCCTCGACGAGCTCCTCTCCGTCGCTTCCATGTGCCGTACATATTTTGTTGTTGTTGTTCGTGGCTTTCCTGGCCTGCCACGTTCACCTTTGAATTGTCCACCTTGGCACATGGTAGCAAAGTGGTTGCTTCTGTTGCATTTTCTGCACGTTTGACCAAATGCTGGGCATGGTCCTCTGTGAGGGAATTCCAGGCCGCACCTGTAGCATTGGGAGCTTTGTTTCTTCGCCACCTGCTCCTTGTGTCCTCCTCTCCAGTTCCCTTTCCTGCCGGTGTCAGCCATTCTATGTATTTGTTCTCCCTTTCTGTCCATCTGTTTCGCCTGTATCATCGCTCTTGCTTCTGCCCTTGCAAGATCCAGAATTTTCTCTACAGTGGTCGGTTCATTTAGTAGCCTTGTGCGAAATTCCGTGTCCCGGCAACCTTCTATCAGTTTGAGACGAAGTGCCTGTTCGTTGTCGTATTCTTGAAATGCGCAGTGTGCTACTAGTTTTCTCAGCCTCGTTGCGAAGTCATCCATTGACTCGTCTGGTTGCTGATATGCCATGTGAAAAGAATATCTCTCAAAGTCGACGTTTCTTTGCGGGTCGAACTTGGCTGTCAGACACTTTTTTAGCTTCTCATAAGTTTCTAGTTCACCCTGCGGCAGTGTTATGAGGAGGTCATCTATCTCATCCCCCGCGAGATTTAAGAATAGATCTAGTTGTTTTTCCTTCACCACGTCAGTTGCCTTCATGTATCGTTCAAATTTCATGATCCACTTTTCCCACCGGATGCCCACTTGTGGCTCCGATACACTGAAAGGCACTGGTACGCGGTACTGTGCACTCGGTGATTTTGTGTCTGGCATTTTCTTCACTCTCTGTTCTTTCTAGTTCCTTTATTTCTTTCTTTTTTTTTTTTTGTATTTCCTTATACTGTGGTGACAATATTGTCCCTTTTTCTGTTTTTCTGCTGCACAGGACACAACTTTGCTTTGCCTGTGCTTTCTTTCTTCTTTTTCCTTGCAATCAGCGCTTTGTCTCTTATTTTCGATATTTTCCTGACTTTAAGATGGCCGCCCGATTTTCCTGCTCGCTGATTGGCCCTCGCGCCTGACCCCAAGATGGCCACCGAGACTCTCGCGAGACTTCTAAGCCAATCCGAGCGCTGCCTGACTTCAAAATGGCCGCCGCGCTTGTATCTCGTTTCTATTGGCTCTCACGCCTGTTCCTAATATGGCCGCCGAGACTCTCGCGAGAGCTCGCGCTGGCCTTTCAGCCCTTCGAATTTTCCGCGCTCTTCCCACTGGCGCTTACCGGCTGTTGTTGCTTCTTTCCTTTGCGGCGGTCGGGGTGGGCTCCCACGTCGCTACTTCTTTCCGGACGGCGCTTCACTCTTCCCTCTTCCTTTTCGCCGCAACGCGATCCAGGGTGGGCTCCTGGTTTCAAAACGCGATTCCTGCACGCAGGGATCGGATCCTTCGTCGCCAGATGTCGTGTTTGCTTTCCTTCGGCATGCAGTAATTACTCAGGACACTGGTGAAGTTGCAAAGGTACTTCTTTTATTTGTCTTTCTGAGCAGGTCGTCTGGGCACGTCCGTCCGCGTCGTCTTCCTATTGTACACTGTCCTTTCCTGTCCCGAGACAGGAAGTGGTGTCCGGTGACCTGGTCACCACCCTGTGACCCACAGGGTCCTAGTGTCCACTGTCCATAGTCTGTCGTGGTCATCACAGTCCCTGAAGGCCGTGCAGGCATCCGTATACACTGGGTGCACATTACCCCTATGTACTCGTTACCCCAATCTCCTGCAGACAGGTCTACTGGCAAAGTCTAGCTCTTCCACATGGGAGGAGAAAGGCCGGGGGTGCCAGCCACCCACAAGTGTAGGCTGTGTGTGTCTTACTTTTGTTAACCTGGTGGTGTGCTCCCTTCTTTCCACTATGATGGCTCAGGCTGCAGCATGATTAGGTTGCCAAGCCTCCCAGGTGCCCGCCTTCCTAAGGCTTGCTTCCTGCTTGCCTCTCCATAGCTTCCAGGAGTCTGTTGGTGGCAATACTCTCTTGCCGTGAATCACCCTCCTTGAACTCAGCCACTCTCCAGGCTCTCATGTTGCTCAGGTAAGAGGCTGCCTGCTTCTGTGCTACCCAGCAGCTTCAGCTGCCCACTGATCTTCGCTCCCACAAGGAAACAGTCGTTATTTGCTCAGCACCGGAGGAGTCAGCCAGGTCTCTGGCACCTACGTTCTTGCATCTTCATGAGATGTCAGCATTTTATGACAAATAGCTAACAGCCTTGTATGTATGTATGTATATGGTATTATAGTGTGAACTTAGCCATGTGGCAACAGAGCCATGTACATAGTCAAAGGCAAGCTTAATGTTAGTGAGTAACAGGAGAGAAAGCTGTGTTGTGAATGGTTCATGCATTGTGATGTAGTGCTCTTTAAAAAGGTGAGTGGTCAAATCGTTTCTATATTTGAGCAACATCGGTCTGACCTGATGGATACAGGGATGTTGCCCCAGTTCCTGTCTGCATTAATGGAAATGGCCTGTAGTCTTGTTTTTCTTCTTTTTTTACACGTCTTAGTCTGTAGTCTAATAGTGTTCTCGCTGCAGATGTACCGGGAACCACTTCAGATGGTGAGCTTGTCTGCAAGGGGTGCTCGTTGTGATGGCTTTAAAAATGATGCAGCTGGTTTTGAGGATGATGAAGGCTGGCAGAAGAGCCAACGGAGGTCCATCACGTTAGGGGTGATATGATCATATTTCTTCTTGCCCCGGATGACACAAGCTGAGGCATGAAAAGTGCAACAAGAGGGGGGGAGTGGGCAGTGTGGAGCCTGGGAGGCCATGGCGTACTGAATTACCACCATCTAGATGCCAGCGTGTAAGGGCTTAGATAGCAGTTCTGAAGTGGTTTTCTGGAAGAAATAGTTCAACTTTCGAAGAAGAGAAGAAAAGAGAGCTAATACCAGTCTGTCTTTGTTCTTTGGCAATGTATTCCTTGAGGGAGAGGTTGGTGTCCAGGGTAAATCCAAGTGATTTTGCATTTGGTGAGAGTTGGACTTTGAAGTTGTCACTGTTTATGTTACTGACCCAGATTTGTAGTGTATCTTGTTTGTTGTTTTTGCCAAATAATAGTAATTCTGTCTTGGTTGGGTTGAGCTTTAGGTAGTCACTGGACATCCAGGTCTGAATTATATGCAAGCAGTATTTATCATAACATAAGTATTTGTAAAGCGCACGTTCACCGAGAGGTCTCTTGACGCTGAATAACAGATGTTGATTGTTACCCAACTCAATGGTACTCATTTTATCGACCTCAGACGGATGAAAGGCTGAGTGGACCCACCAAGATTTGATCCTGTGACCATGAGGTTGAACACTGGCCCCTGCAATGGACGCATTAATCCACTGAGTCACCAGACGGTTGGATGTCTTCAGCAGAGGAGACTTTCAAATAAGGTGTGTATCATCTGCATATTGGTGAATCTTGATGCTGTTATACGTAAGTGGAGCACCAAGAAGGTCCATGTAAATGATGAAGATGACAGGAGACACTATGGACACCTGGGGTACTCCACATGTGATAGGGATCTTTTGTGACTTGGAGGTGCCCATGGGAAGAAATAGGTATTGATTGGAAAGGTAAGAGGAGAACCAGTGAAGGAAATTGCAGGTAAATCCCATTTGATACTCCAGAGTGCATATGAGGGTAGGATGTCAATTGTTTTACAGACAACTGAGAGGTCCAGCAATATTGGGAGGCAGAGGTCATCTTCATATGTTATCAAGAGGGCATTGCCTATGATGTGTAACTTGCTACAGCATAATTTGAAGCCAGAGTTGTAGTTGTGCAGATCGTTAGCACTGATGTGATCTTGGAGTTGGATACAGACTGCTTTTCAAAATGATTTTTCCGATGAATGGTAGCTAAGTGATGGGTCGGTAGTGGTGAGATCATCAGGGTCTAGTGATGGTTTATTCAGGAGTGAGAGGATCATGCCAGTCAGGAGAGCTTCTGGGAATATGCCTTGAGTGAGGAAGGCATTGACAATGGTAAGTATGTGTAAACAGAAAGCTTTTATAAAAGACAATGATAAGACGATGTGGCCGTAGTGTGTCAGTCTGACCTGAGAGAGATAAGGCTTCAAAGGCTGACCATTGTGGGATTCTACATGGAGGTATGCGTGCGAGAAATAAAGCAGGCTTGGTATTGTTGACGCACTGTTGAATCTTCTGTATTTTTTCATGGACGAGGTTGATGGCATTGCAATTTTCTGTGAAGTGAGGAAAAGGTGGCCTCACAGAAATTGATGCAGTGCTTCATTGTCTTGAACAATGCTCTGCTTCTGTTGGTGGCTTCATTGATGGTGTTGGTACAGTTATTTGCTTTGTCTGATAAGCTGTCTGTGTCTGTGTGGGTCTTGAGTATCAAGAGTTTTTCAGGAGTTCTCTTTTTCTTCCATTTCCGTTCCTGTCTGCAACTGGATCATTGATTATCAGGAAGGTTTTTAGAATACCACAGTGTTGAAGACTTTGGCTGGCACTTAAGTTTCATAGTTGGACTGCAGACTTTCACACAGCTTTCCAAAAAAGTGTTGAAGTTGTTTATAGGGGTGTTGGCTTTGGATGTAAAGTTGATGTGGTGTAAGAGAGTAGTTAAAGCATTAGGTTGTCTGTGGAGCAGTCTTTGAAGGATCTAAAGGTTTAGTCTTCTCTTTTGTGTTGACCCCTGTGTTGGTATTGTGCTGAGCAAGGGGATATGGATGGCAGACGAGTCAGTCCACTTTAGGAGTATTGGTGGTTTGCATCAGATTGGTGATGATGTTGTGAAGACTGGATTGAGCATGTCGCTTTTGGAGAATGTTGGTTGTGTGACATGCTGTACCACGTTGAATCTATTGATGAGGTTTAGATAGAAGAGAGTGTCTCTTGTTTTTTTTGAGCTTGCATTGTCTGGGAGGTTGAAGTCACCCGAGAGGGTGGAATGGAAATGTTGGATGGACCAGGTAGTGGGGAGATCTGAGAATTCATCAATGAAGTCCTTATTCTGCCCAGGAGGCCTGTATATGAGATGGAAGGTGGCAGTCTGAATTAAAAATAGAGAGAAATGGCATGTCAGCAGCTCCAAGGAATTAAGTGTTATTTGATTGCATAGCCTGCAAGATCAGGAGGATGTATGGATACCAGCAGGGCCTCCTCCCTTCATATGTGCATGATCCACATGCTGTAATCTGTGGGAAGAAGGACGTCTAGCATGTGTGAAGATGTGTTGGGGGAATCATGTTTCTGTGATGAAAAGGGCGCAAAGCTTTTGATAGGTGATGAAGTCTGCAATGTCTGGTACATTGAGTACTACAGAGCAAGTACTATTAATCATGGTTTGAAATGTGTGTTCTGGAGTTTGGGAGTGCGTTGTTGTTAGTGGGATGTGTATGAGGTTGGTTTTCTGTATTGTGCAAATGCTATGTAAGTGCCTGTGTTGTAAACATCTGGGTGTGATCATGGGGATTGGCAGTATGGGGTGTTGAGTGAGGCACAATATTATAATTTTTTTGTAGGTTTCACTAGAGCAGAGGTTCTGGCAAAAGGCCTTAATGGGCCCAAACACTCAATGCCCTTTACCTTTTGCTGGGGATGCCTCGGTGATGGGATGCCATGAAGTGTTGATTAAAGTTGAGTGAAGACAGGAAGTGATGTAACTTACAGTACAGATGTATGTTGAGAAAATAAGTCCTCTATGTAGGCTTTTTTTTAAGACAGTTTTGGCATGACACCAGGGATGTCACTTCTGTGCTGATGGGTGATGGGAAATCCAGTGTTGTCACTTCCTGTGAAGATGGATTATGGAAAAGATGTGTAGCAGTCATTCTATTCACTCTGTGTAAGTCTCAATGGCACACTTACTGTATTGCAATGTTTCTGACTTTGGTCTGCTTACAATTCTCAAATTATGTAAGTTATCCATTAACACAGCTATCTGTTATCATCAGGCTTTCAGCGTTTCGCCACTTTTCAAACAAATGTCCCTCGCTCAATGGGCCAAACTCTGGATTATAATGTTTCAGAGTCATTGGTGACATAGCAAGAAACTTGCGCTTCACTGGAACAGATTCCAGATTTCAAGCAGACTGCCAAATAAAACAAACATTGGCATAGCCAATAGGTCTCGCTTTTGGGACCTTATAAGTATTTAGTTATGCAGCACAATATCCTTGGTGCAACACATCAACTGCTGCATGGCTAAAAACGTACAAGGTCCCAAAGGCGAGACCTATTGGCTATGCCAATGCTTGTTTTGTTTCTATTGCTCATGAAAGGGAGGCAACACGGAAAACAGAGAATATGGAGGAGGAAAGTGCTATACTGAGGCCAGCGTTTTCTTTTTGTTATGGCAGGCGGGTGGGAGGGAAGCAATGATGGAGACAACGGGAGAAGGGAGGGCGGGCGGTGCAAGCAAGGACCGACAATGGAGGGAGGGAAGGGGGCAGGAGAGGGGAAGCAATGACAGAAAACGGAGGGAGGCCAGCTGGGCCATGCAACGTCAGGCAAACACAAACAGGTGATGTTCCCTAACTTGGTAGCGTGCAAACGGGCCCCCATGCCAGCAAACACATAATAGTACAGTTATACTGCAGCTCCTAGGGACCCCGAAGGATGAAAGGCTGAGCTGCGTCATCATCATGAGCATTCAAACTCGGGCGGAGCCTGTGCCCCCCACTGCGACTGTGCAACAGACACCTGCCCACAAAACCCTGTGACCTAACTTTATAAGGCAGGAAGCCGCAATACCTGAAACTGATCATTCTGTAATTTGGAGAGCATGCTCTTCGTTACACAGGACACAGCTTCTGACCGCTTGCTAAATGGGATGCGGGCAGGGTACCATTCTAGTCCACATTGAGGCTAATGGGACCAAACATGCCCCACATACATTCACCACAATATAGCGCCTCGCAAGAATCTTTTCCCCAACCGGTGTTAACTCAATTCCACCGTAAACGGCAGACACCTACACGGAGAAAGTGTTGATCGCCTATGTTATGTTACATGGTGATTTATAGAGTGCAACATACACCGACAGGTTCCTTGGCGCTGTAGAAGTGAGTGGATAAATGCAATGTTATGCCAGAGACAGCTAGTTATAGGCCATAGTAAAGAGCCAAGTTTTCAACAACTTCCTGAAACGCAGGTAATCTTCTTCACGCCTGAGAAAAGCAGGAAAGGAGTTCCAGATCTTGGGACCCAGGAAGGAGAACCTGGTCCCGCCAATACGTTTGCGACAGATTCTAGGTACCGTCAAAAGGTTCTGGTGTGAGGATCTCAGAGTGCGCTTTGGTAGATATTTATTGATCAAAGATACAATAAATCTGGGACCAGTGTCTTGGGTAGCTTTAAAAAGTGTGCAACCTGCCTTGAACAAGGATTGTTGCTCCACTGGGAGCCAATGAAGATCTCTGAGCAGAGGGGTGATGTGGCAACGCCTATCCTTAAGAAAGATGATTCTGGCCGCTTGATTCTGAATCATCTGCAAGCGATGTCTCTGGAATTGTGGAAGTCCAATATATAGGACATTTCCATAATCGATTTTAGGGAGGATGAGGGAGATGGCATTTTTGAGTAATGGCTTCCTTGCTGAAGAAACGTCTGATTTTGCGCAATTTGCGCAGTTGGGCAAAACATGCCGATGTCACTGAACCAATTTGAGTGCACATAGGAAGGTCAGCATCGACATGAAGACCAAGGCCAACAGTCAGGTTTACTGTGGGGGACAATGATCTCAGTTTTTTCTGAGTTTAGCTTTAGATGATTTTCATTCATCCAAGTTTTGACATATAGCATGGACTTTTTGACAAAGTCCTTACAATCTACAGAGTTGTCAAGGGTGAAAATAAGCTGCATGTCATCTGCATAGTTAAAGATTTTTACCCCCATCTGACGTAGGCCTGAGATCAAGGGGCGGATGTAGATATTGAACAGAATAGGTGAAAGAGAGGAGCCCTGAGGAACACCACAGTTTAAGTCTACCATTGTGGACTTAAAGGGTGATAACCATACTGACTGTTTACGGGCTTCTAAAAAAGAACTAAACCAGGTTAGGGCAGAGCCCCCGAGACCTGCTGCGGCGATGCGTTCCATCAAGATGTTATGATTCACGGTATCAAACGCCGCAGACAGGTCAGGGAGGATCAGGGCATAAGTATGCCCTGTGTCAGCCTGGCCTTTAAGATTGTCCAGTACTGATAAAATCACTGCTTCAGTTAAATGGGCAGGACGGAAGCCGGCCTGATGGTTATCCAAAAATGTTGTCCTTTCCAGAAAAGAGCTGAGGCACATGGCCACATGAGTCTCCAGTACTTTTGCTGGAAAAGGTAGGAGAGAAATGGGTCTATATTTCTCCAATTTATTAGGGTCTATACCTTGCTTTTTCTGAAGTGGAACTACCACCGCTTCTTCAAAAGCCAGTGGAACAGTACCAAGGGAAAGCGAATGGTTCAGGAACTTGATAAAGATATCGGGGAAGGTGCAATAGATTGCTTTAGAGATGAAAATAGGACAATCCTCCTTAGGAGAGCCTGATTTAACCTTAACTATAAGGTCCAAGAAGCATTCTTTGTCCAGTTGGGGGAGGAAATTAAGAACACCGGGGTTGGGGGTGACCATATTACTGCGAGGGCTTCCATTAGTGGTGGTGATGGAATTTAGAATTTTCTTTATTTTATCTAGGAAGAAGGAGTTCGGGTAATTACAAAGTATTTGACTAGGCACAAAGGACAGGGTAGTACGACTGGGATTAGAGAGTTCTTTTACTATCTTGGAGATTTCTTTTGAACCAATATCAGCAGAGAGAACCCTGTTTGTAAAGAATGCTCTCTTAGCCTCCAGTATAGCTGCTTTGTACCGAGGAAGATTAGTGATATAATCAGATTTATCTTGTGCTGTATAGTTTTTCCTCAATTTTCTCTCGGCCTGAGGTACTTGGAGTTTAATTTTTTTTAGATCATTGTTAAACCATTTGGCAGCTTCATGCTGCCTAGAGCGGTAGTTTTTGGTCTGTAGGGGTGCATGGACATTAAAGGCCTTCCTTTGCCAGTCAGCAATCTCACTCTCCCAGATGTCAGGGTTACCCTCTGGATCCGGCAGCTCCCTAGACAGAGTTTCTGCTAGTTTATCCAACTCAACCCGATTCCAGTTTCTAAAGATGCTTTTTGAATGGGAAGGGGTCAGATTCAACTGAGGAGCGAGCAGGTTAAAACTGATGATGGAGTGGTCAGACCACGCGCAGGGTTGAACTGCTAGGTTAGTCAGGTTGACATTTATTGACCATACTTGATCAAGGGTGTGACCTCTAATGTGCGTGGGGGTATTGATGTTTTGTGCCAGATTTAAACAAGCAAGGGACTCAGTGAGCTCCCTGGACGATTTTCCCTCATCAGACTCATTGGCCCAATAGTTCAAATCGCCTATGATTATTACTTTGTCATAATCAGTGATCAACGAGGCAGTGTAGTTGGCGAGGGTCTTGGGAAAGTCAGGCATTATTACAGGGGGCCTGTATAATATCGCCAAAATCAGCGTACTATTATGTAGAGTAAATTTAATTACCAGAGAGTCTACTGATGGAAATTCCAGGTGAGGCAGGACAGAAGCGGAAAGTTCTTTTTTCATAATTGCTGCCACTCCTCCTCCTTTCTTCCCTGGCAGCCTATCTGTGTGCAAGATATAATAATTGTCGGGGAGGGCTGCCAGGATATCAGGGGATGACTCCTCTGAGAGCCAGGTGTCATCGAGTAGTAGGCAGTCCGGAGCATCCGTATCAAGGATGTTAAAAATTTCTAACTGGTGTTTAACCATGGAGTGAGTATTAAGATACATAATATTAAGGTCTTTAGTCAAATTTCTGTCAGTGCCAGTAGGAGGTGACGTCGGGCGACTACTATTATCTACCTGCGAAAGTTGAAGATCGACAATGGTCAGTGGCTTGAGGTTTAGAAGCCCTAGGAGCTGTAGTTTTTTTAATAAATGCTCTGTAATTGGATATGGCTTCTTAGGTACCATACGGAAAAGAGTGGCTGCAGAACAGGAGTATTTTTGGGCATGGTGAAATGCCCCGTGTCCCGTACTGGCGCGAACGGGCGCAGATGGGCTCGCCTATGCGTTCTAAAACCACTGACACCAACAGAGGGGAGAAAACGGTGCTGTTGCTTGGTGCACCAAAAACACCCTTCCTGTGAACTGCACAGCCGAGCACTCCACAGCACCCCGTCACGTCGCTGTGACGGCATGCGCGCTGCGTAGGCGAGACCTAAAAATAAGGCACAAGCTCTGAGACCTGTCTCTACTGGGTAACCATATTACATCGTACAGTAGCAGTCTTGCTACTGCCATGTCTGTGTAAGCCGATCTGCCATTGTTTACATCTCTGTCTATGGCCCTGGTGTTTATGACCTGCATGCTGAGAAAACGTACTTTAGGACTGCATAATTTACAATGCACTAAAACATAGGCTGAATTTAGGGGTTGGAAAATAGTGACTATATCCCTAAATAACTGGGGAACTATCTTCTGGTTTCCAAACACAGTAATTATAATGAGGGAACTCGGAGATGCTGTCTGAATTTGATAGAGGCCTTTATGTGACAGAAATGCCGTTTGACACTGCACGCCAGAGAAACCACACAACCAGGGCTCTTGTGAATGAGTTTTAGTAGTTACCAAGGCTAGCTCACCCATTGGTACCCCTGACGATTGGTACCCCTGGCACTGCTATTGCTACTACTGGCCTCCGGGTTCATGAAGGTAGTCGCAGGAGGTAAAAGTAAACAGAGTTCAAAGAGTTTTGTTTAGTTCCTGTAGTTTCCACACCTTCAGCAGCGAACTGGAGACTGTAAGGACCTACAGACTGGACCAGGGATCACATCTCTGATGTAATTCGCTGTAAACTAATCTGTGATGCCACTTCTGCTACCTGCCGCACGGACTCTTCTGGCAGCTTGTTATGTCTTCCTTTGGTCAGCATGCGGCATCTTGCATCAGCAACTACAACATAAGAGAGACCATGCAAATACAGAGCATCCGCAGCCCTTGCAGGTTCGCAATGCACCAAAAACACCACACACAAGAAGAAAGAAGCAAGCATGAAAAATAACGAACGAGTTTGGTACCTCCATCCTCTGCTCAGAGAAACACAAAAATATACTTATACTTATGTATGAGCTGCCCATTTCCACACTGGAAGTTGGTACTTGAACAAAAGTCCCCGTGTGAACCGAACCGACATGCTGTATCGAGTGTTTAATTTTGACCTGTACCTTTTTTGCTCAATAGCCGACGAGCTCCCAGCTCTAGCAATCAATGAGCAACGTTATGAATCGATCTGGTTGGTTTAACAGCATCAGGCTGCGTCTCTGACCTTTACAGCTACGGAATACTCCTGCGAAAAAACACAGTGTTGGAGCAGTTTTTAAAAAATTATACATTTTAGCGCCCCAGGCAGCAGCTGTGCTCTCATGCAGTCTGCTGACACATGGCATGAGGAAAGAGTTGATGGAGCCTCCGAGGGTATATTCGCCTTCCGCCGCCCCACTACTAGCGCTGTGGGCGCAGAGAGGCCCGCTGTGTTAAGTACAGCTCTAGTACGGCCGCACAGGCACATTAGCCCATTGGAGGACCCCCTTTTTTCGTCTTTGTCAAGCGCTAATGAAACGTTCTCAGTGTCGTGTTTGTAATACGGCACTTTCAAAGCCATATCACTGATGATTTTTCTTTTAAATGCTTCAAAGGAATTCTACTCCTGAGATATACTTAAGACTCGCTGTGGCGGAACACCACAGCTGCTCAAGAGCATGAAGAGGAGTTTCAGAACAATGCGCGGGGTTTCGACTGCATGCACTTCAGAGGAGCAATCAGAAGCAGGCAGTCTTTTTTACATTCACAGTGCCTTGCAGTATGCAGCCAATCAGATCAGAGCATGAGAACCACTGAATGTTGCAGGGCTCATTCGACCTACAGAGTGGTCCTTCAGGGATGGAGTTAAAACAGGGGGGCCCCTGCGTCACTTTTGCGCCACCAGTGCGTCACTTTTTGTGACACACCAGTGGCGTAAAAAAGGCGCCATTTTGCGCCATATTTACAAAGTGATGCATCTAGGTAGATGTGTCACTACGTAAACCCCTGCACTACATTATACCTGCGCCAGGTATAATGTATGCAGTGCGGGCGTACCCCCCGCAAGAAAGGATCGTAGGAGTGGCACAGCAAAATCTAGGAGATTTCGCTGCACCACTTTTAGGACACTAATGCGTCAAGACCTTGAAAGGGTGATGCAGGCCCTTTCACATGGGGCTTGCCCCACGTGAAAGGAACATTGCTGGAGTTGCGTCAGGCTTCCGACACAACTCCAGCAATGCGCCACTTTTTGCACTGACAGATACGTCAGTTATACTGACGTATCTGTCCTTCCTTGCAACATGATGCGTCATATTGCAATTATGACGCATCATTGGTGTTGCAAGGAGGGCGCACTGAGAAGTGGCGCATTGCTGCTTTCACGCAGCGATGCACTACTTCTCGTAAATGAGGCCCAGGATTTTAAGTTGGGCTACTTCACAGAACTGTCTTAAAAATCTAGGGGCCATATGTATGAAGATACCCATTTGCGATTCCCAAATAGCGATTTTTAAGAAATAGCTATTTGAGAATTGCAAATGGGTATGTATGTCCAAAATCGCATTTATTTTGCGATTTCTTAGAATTCCTTAATTGCGATTAGCAAATTGCGAATCGCAATTAAGGAATACTTTCCCATTCATTTCTATGGGCCAGAAGGCCCATAGGAATGAATGGGAAGTTATTCTCAATTTGTGATTCGCAATTTGCTAAACGCAAATTGAGAATCATTTCAAGGGTGCAGGAGTGTCCAAAGGACACCCTGTTGCACCCCTGAAATATGCATGGTTGCACATGTGGCGCACATACATGCCCTAAGGGCATGTATGTGCGTCACATGGCACTTTGAAAAATGCAAAAATGTGCATTTATCAAGGAATTCGCAACTTACCACCAACTAGAAGTTGGTGGTAATTTGCGATTCCTCGAGGGCATTTTGCTAATTTTTTTTGCTACATACATTGCATTTAAGGAATCGCAACATTTGCGATTCCTTAAATGCAATTGCAAAATAAGGAATCGCAAATTTTGCGATTCCTTATTTTGCACCAGTTGTGCTTAATACATTCCATTTAGCAAAATCGAATTTCGGCCTTTGCGAATGCGAATTTGCATGATACATATGGCCCTAAATGCTTTACAAGAATATGTAAGTGATTCAGCAAAAGAACCTGCAGCTTCTTAATATTCAGACCTAACATTGGTGTAATCCTACTGCTTGAACACAATATACATTTTACAGCCCTTATTGAATTTTTTGCATCAATAGCTTCAATAACTGGAATGTAGGAAGAGGACACAGATGCACCACAATGGTGTGCCTCATCTGGATCTCGGGACTGTGATGATTTGTAGGACATCTCTCTGGCACTGCACCGGGCCGTAGGGTTCCAAATGGAGGACTTCCAAGTGGCAAGACAGATGCCAAATGTCCATATTCATCAAGATTTTGCGTCGCCCTTGAGCCACGCAAGAATGCGCAAGGCCATCGCAAAACTTAAGTGAAATTTATCAAGCCTCACAAGGCCACCTTGTGTGACCCTGCATCGCTTCATACATCTAGAGCAACACAAGGCTGTGCAAATTGCTCCCTTGCATTACTCTACAGCATGCAGATGTTCCAGTGGCGGAGCGTGGTTGTTCCTACACACCCACCCATGGATTTTGACACATTCCCACATTTACCATTAGTGGTAGACCTGGGAATGCGTCAAAATGCTACGTCTCCCTAGGTGAGGCATAATGAGGCAAACTATCTTTATTTCTCCTAGTGTTTCCGAGATTTACCATTAGTGGTAGACCTGGGAATGCGTCAAAATGCTACATCTCTCCAGGTGAGGCATAATGAGGATAACTATCTTTATTTCTCCTAGTGTTTACCTCTTTCTATGTGTGCTGTCTTCTGCAATCAATCAATCAATCAGAGGTTTGTAAACTGCAGCTACTCACCGGCGAGGGATGGAGGGTGGGTGGGCTGCTGATCCACTCGGGTGTGGATGTTCAGTCAAAGAGCCAGGTCTTGAGGTCCTTCCTGAACTAGGTCGACGTAGATTGTCTGAGGAGGAGGGGCAGGATGTTCCAGGTCTTGGCTGCGAGGTAGGAGAAGAATCTTTCTCTGGTTCTTGTCTTGTGGATCCGTGGAACGGAGGCCAGGGTGAGTTGGGTGGAGCAGAGTTGTCTGGCGGGTGTGTGGAAAACAAGACAGTCATTCAGATATTCTGGTACTGCGTCTGGGGAGCCAAGTAGGCACGTGTGAGGAGCTTGAAGGTGTTTCTCTTGTTGATAGGGAGCCAGTGGAGTTGTTGGAGGTATTATGTGACGTGGCTGTGGCGGGGAATGTCGAGGACCAGTCTGGCTGCGGCGTTTTGAAGGTTCTATAGTTTCCTGAGCTGTTTCTGGATGACACCGGCATGGAGTACGTTGCCATAGTCCAGTCTACTAGTGATGAGTGCGTGGGTGACCGTCTTTCTGGATTCTGTGGGGATCACATGTAGAAAGAAGAAAATGCCTCTCAGGATTGTTTTTGTGCAGGAAGGTATACCTTCAAGCAGAAAAAACAATCCTGCCTACAATGCAGGCACCCTTGCAACATGACACATGGGTGCCTGCGTTGGTGCTAGGCATTCAAATGTGTGCCAGCGCTAGGAAAATATAGGAATGCTCGGCGGTCGTCGATTCTCCCATCTAGCCCCTGCACTCTGTAACCCCCTCCCTCTCTCCATCAAATCCTCATCCTCTCTCCTGAACTTCCCTCCCCTCTGCTAGAACCCCGCTACTTTGTTTCCCCCTCACTCACTCTGTCTCTCAGCGCCAGGAAGCCTCGGCGTCAGTGCGCTTTATAAATTGCACCTAAGATAAGAATGGTAAATATGGTGCATTCCTACCGTTTCCCTTTCAAGCAGTGCAGCAAGATGGCTTGCTGTGGTTCATGCATTTTTGATAAATAGGAGCCTAAGCAAGTAGGATGTGCATGCACAGAATTCTACTAGAATGAAGGTTCTTTTACTGACTCACTACGGCCCAACTATTTAGGTCATTGGAGGAGTTATTGAACATTCTACTATTAACAGGTACGAAAATAGATACGCCTGTTGCTGTCTTTTAGGATGAACACAAATGATGAGCACCCTACATAAACACAGAGATGCTTGCTATTCATATCAGCAACTATCTCAAAACACAGTCAAATGCAGAAACACAATGTTCACTTGTAAACATAAATGTAAGTATCAAGGTAGGAAATGACGAAAAGCAACACATCTGATGTCTTCTTGCATAGGGTGTATACCCTGCTGTACAACATGTGGAAAGTCCTCTTCCTGCACATATGCCGCATCAAGCCTGTTTTGTGCAAACCAAGGCTTACCATATTTGCTGTGGCAGCATTGCAGCATGAACATATTTCAGTAAAAGAAGCAACAGCATAGGATAGTAAATACAAATGTGTGTAGGGAAACTGCGTTTGTGAACGTGAAATCAGAAAATATGTACACAAAATCAGAACAGCAGAACTGTCTACATTTTATCAGCTAAGTCACTAGGTGAAAGAAGCAAATGTATGCTGTAGAGAAGAAGTTCTTAATAGAACTGGACTATAAAGACAATCTACAAAGCATGCAGAGGGCCACATAGCTGTGCACATGTACCACCTACGTACTGCATAGAATAACAAATGTTTACATATTCGCAGAACCCCCAGGCATATTTTACATTACGTACCGTGTCCCTGGGCGCAACATGTGAGCCACACATTTTTTGCACATGTGCGACACTGTAGTATTAAAGAAGGGTGAGCACACGCTTTTGTTGCCCCTTCTGCAGTACGGATAACACTGGCTCACATACAGGGCCAGTGCTTCCTTAAAGGGTGTTCCCTCATTTGCATGGGGCTTGTGCCCCAGGCATATGAGGGAAATACTTTGCCTCTGTGTCTGCGCCGTATTAAGGATGAGTGCAAAGAGGCCGTCAGGAGGTGCACTGACTGCGCGCAGTAAAATGGTAGTCAGCGCGCACCCTGAGGGGACCGCTCTGAAGGACGGCAGAGGAAACCCATGCACCCCCCAAAATATCCCCCTTTGAAGTGCAGATGGGAGCAGTTATTCCCTGCATCCACCTGCAGAGGTATCTACATCCCCACACCCCTCCTTTGTAGTGCTGGCGGGTGCTGCACGCACAGTGAAAGATGGAGGGCCTCATTTATGAGGCCCCTTGCGCCATTGGAACTTTACTTTTTGTGAAGGTCCGTGGCGCAGAAGCCTGCGTGATATTTATCAGGCAGCACTAAGCCATTTTTTTTGTCGTACTACTGCCTGATAAATATCAGTCCGTTTAACGCAGTGTTCTGCGTTAAAGGGGCATGCAATGGTTGTTGCTGGGGGCGTTCCCAGTAACATCCATGGCCTTTTGACACTGCCCTAGATTTATGAGAAATCATAAATCTAAGGCAGTGCCAAAAGCTTACTCCTCCCCAGGGGATGTATAAGGGAGGCGCAACGGGGAGAAATATCTTTATTTCTCCTCGTTTTTCCTTTCTCTATGTGTGCTGCATTCTGCAGCACACATAGAAAGAGGAAAAGCCTCTTGTGATTTTTTCTGTACAGAGAGGTTTCCCTTCCTGTACAAAAATAATCATCCCAGCAAGGTCGGCACCCTTGCACCATTGTGAAAAGGTGCCTGCGTTGGCGCAGGCAACCAATTGTGCGCCGGCGCAGGGATAAAGGACAAGAATGCGCCGTATCTTATAGATATGGCGCATTCCTGCCCATAGCTTCTGCGAAGGGAAGCGCAGCAGGAAGGCCTGCTGCGCTTCCCTACGGCCAAACATCATAAATGAGCCCCGGAGTGTCTTTTCAAGCAGCCACTCAGTCTTTCACTAATGCTCTGCCCCCAGGGCACCTCACATTTGCGTCTACTCTGGGGCCAGCGCATTATCAGCAATTGGGCACGCTGTCCCTGTTTCTGCTTGGCACACCAATTTAAAAGATTACCCTGGCCACACAAAGAAAAGGTGGACAGTGGGGCAAACAGTAATAAGTGTGTCCTATTTTCAATTTGGCCCTTTGTGTATTTTTCATGCTTGCTAAAACCCTAAAAGTTTTAATTGTCAACAGAGCAAGAAAACCCCCCCAATATAGTTGAGGCAAATTTATAATATCACCTTTATTATCTCTTTTTCCTAATTTGTAAAACTATTTTCCATATGTAGGAAAACTTTCCGTTTTCTAAAAAAGAGGACACTTTCCTTACACTTTTATCACCATGTATGTCTACCTAAAGTAGGTGCAATTCAGAATTGCAATGAGGGTGGGAAAAGTATTGTGAATGTTTGAGAATACATACAAAGTTTCGACTTTGTGAGTGTTTAACACATTTGTAACTCTCATGGCACTTTTGTTTTAAGACCCAGTCTTTTCCATTTCACAGTTACCAGTACGGAAAGTTGAGTCACCTGGCAGATCTTTCACACGTATACGTTTTTTAAACTTTAAGCCATACACTTGCCCAGCTTATCCGCTCTTTTGGCCTTCAATTCACGAGGGTTACATCCAAATACTGTTTACTGTCAGCGACCATGCTATTGATTCAATGAGTCCCTTGCTCAATATTGTGGATTGGGTGGGAAATAACTTCCCATTAAAGTTTTTATAAAACTTCCCCACCTGCACTTGCATCGAAATGTAATGTTGTGGGGTGGTGCAGACATGGAACTATCTGGCAGTCAGAACTCCGAAGTTAAAAGTCTGCATACCTTCCTGACGCTGTGAATTAGCGCCTGTGATTTCTCGTTGCCAATGCCACATTTTGCACACACTTATGATTATCCCTTGGTCTGGGGACAGGGAGCCTGTTCCTGAGCTAGGAGCAGTACTTATTTGGGTGAAACAGTCACACAGTTCAGTTTAAGTGCCTCTGCTCTGGGTCAACCATCTAAATAGTGAATCTAGTGAGATTTGGCAAGTGAAAGTAGACAGGGCTACGACTCCTAGTTCTAAATGGAGGCCTGACCCAGAGGTTGATGCAATAACACCAAGTGACAGTGTTTTAAAATGAGGGAATCCATGGTGCCCAAGGAATGACAAGAAGAATTCACTACAGAAGAAATAGCCAAGCTTGGCTTGCTTCTGAGATAGACATGGTCCTCAACAGAGTTTGGAAGGCTGGTCCCCTCATGGAGGGAAGCAAGAAGAGGAATGTCAGTGTATCTTCACTGCTTAATTCATTATTTATTAATTAGCAGCAGCAGTTTTATATAGCATGGACTAGATTTCAAGGAGGTGACTAGCACTTTATGCTGCTATATACAGTCTAAAAATACAACTACATCAAAGATAGAAGTGTAAAGGTATGCCGGTATTCCGCAAGCCGGAATTAGGCTGTGCCTTCACAGCGCCGTCATTAGAACAAACGCGTCTTTAGTATGCATTTGTTCAGCACACAAGTCAATAAAACAACTTGCCTTGGGGGGCGCTAGATTTTGGAATATTTCAATTTACTATTCCTACTCCAGTCTGCACAACAGTACGGAAGGTGTTGGACTTTAAATCCACCACCATTCCACAATGTGCCTGTGGTATTCTATGGTTAGGTCATTTAGAATCTGTGTGGTCATTGTGGAATGTCAGGGTGTTAGAAGGAAGGCGAGTTACTGAAGGAAGGAGATCGTTATTGCTGTTGTCTGCTGTGGCTGTTAAGTTGTTCTTCTACTTGAATAAATTCTTCTTGGAACCCTCTTTATTTGCGGACCAAATTAATACATATTTCTTGGCGATGTTTGGGATCTTAAAATGTCAAGATTTGAAGAACAACGTTCACGTACTATTTATTGAAGACTACACCGTGTTTTCTTTTCAACAGGAGTTGAATTGAATCTTTGTGAAATTTTTTTTCATTGACTGTTGGGTAACGTACTTTCGATGCCGTTGATTTCATTTTTTTTATATAGCCTTGGATAACATATTTCAACCTTGAGCTCATATGTACAGTTTCAAATGCCGCTATTTTAATCTATTGTTTCCGACTTTGCCATCTCTACATCTTCAATTTTTAAAATCTCGATTTTTAACTTTACTTTACTCACTGTTGTTTTTTACGGCCTCAATCTACCATTACTTTGGATGGCGTTGGTGAGTGCATCTTTCGAAAATTCTTCAAGCGCGTCTCCGAATTCCCTGCATGCGACATCTTCCACTGTTTTCTCACGACGCCGCTGACGTGTACTCGCCAAGCATTGTGGGAGCTAATCGCAAAGCATTATTGGAGTCACCTTTCAACTAAAGTGACGCGCTGACGTCATTTGCGTGCCGCCATTTTGAATATTTACCTTTCCACTCGTATTTTCAATCGGAAACAAGTTTGACATGTTATTTCACTGACGGAGGATTAGATAGCTCATTTACTTTATATTCTGTGTGAAATGTCGAACATTGCAGCTCCTCCTCATTTCTTACAAACTGCTGGCGATCCTAACATTGAGTGGGATTTATGGTTCCCAATGTTTGTGGCATATGTTGACGTACTTGAGAAGGATGGTTGTTCTGCGAAGAGGAAATTAGCCCTCTTAAGACATTGTTTGGGAGGCGCAGGCATCAAAGAATTTGACAGTCTTCCCCCTATTGATGATGCGAGAGACATTGATGTTTTTGAGAAGGCTACCAGACAAATTAAAATTCGTTTTGGGAGGAAAATAAACACAGTCATGGAAAGGTTCAAGTTTTATTCTCGTGTCCAGAAACAAGATGAATCCATTGAGGATTATGTCTCCGCTCTACGTTCTCTAGCGTGTTCCTGTGCTTTTGAAACAATCTCTTATGAACAAGTTCTTAGAGACCAGATCATGATGCGAACAAATAGCAAGAAAATTCAAGAGAGACTTTGGTTAGGCACAGAATCTTCACTCAGTGCTGTTATTAATATTGCTAAGGGAATCGAGCAATCAGAATTATTTTTGTCTGAAATTAGAGGTAATGGATCTAAACCACAGATTCCCGAAGCTGAGGTTTCTTTAGTTAAGAACCAAACAAATTCGAATTCTTCTTCCAAGGGTTTACTTAAAAAAGACAGTGATAAGAAATTTGTGGATAATAAGAATTTTTCTGATAACATGTTTTTCAAAAAAGAAATATTTCATGTTATCGTTGTGGAAGTTCTAACCATTTTGGTAATTACAGAGGGTGTCCTGCTTGGGACAGAGTATGTGTTAAATGCAAAAGAAAAGGACATTTTGGTAATGTTTGTCATTCTATTAAAAAATTCACTATATTTCACAAGAAGAAGAAAAAGTTCTTCATAGTTTTAACTGCATTCTCTCTGTAGATGAAGTTGAGCATACAGAATTTCCCTCTTGTCCCAGTTTTAATTGACAATGAATCAATTGAATTAATGATAGATTCCTGTTCATGGTATACTATCATTGGTTTAAAGTTGTTCAATAGTTTATGGGGAAACAGGAAATTGTTAATTCCTGATATTCAACCTGAAGGTTACACTGGGCAAAAAATAAACCTGGAAGGTTTCTTTTGGGCTACTATTCGAATCAGAGATAGAATCACCAATGGTAAAGTGTATGTGGCTTCTAAAGGAGTAGCTATTCTTGGGTGGCCACATCAACGTGAACTGGGAATTAAGCTTGATCCCAATGCCAATACTCCAGTATGTTTTATAGATTCGGAAGTAAATAGTTTGGCCAAAATGAATTCAAGTGAGGTTTTGGAGGATTCACACTTTGTAGACAATCTTAAGATGAATTTTCCTGATGTCTTTAAGGACACTCTTGGAAAATACTCTGACTTTAAACATAAAATAATTCTCAATGATAATGCAGTTTCAGTTAGACACAGAGTAAGGAATGTCCCATTATCCTACAGGAGTAAACTTAGAGAAATTTTGGACGACCTGGTATTGAAACAAATTATTGAGCCCATTGAATCTTCCCCTTGGGTATCTCCTATTGTTTTATCACTTAAGAGTTCAGGAGATCTCCGCTTATGTGTGGATCTCTGCAGTTTAAACCAAGAAATCTGGGTTGATAAACATCCCCAACCAAATATCCATGAATTAATTTCTTCTTTATCTGGTGCTACTGTATTTTCTACAATTGACTTGGCCAACGCATATCACCAGGTGGAATTGCATGAAGAGTCAAAGAAGTTAACCGCATTTGTTACTCCGGAAGGCATGTTCCAGTATTTGAGGATGCCTTTCCGACTAGCTAGTGCCGCCTCCGTGTTTCAACGGTTGATGAAAGATCTGCTCAAGAATTGTAATGGTGCGATAGCGTTTCAAGACGATATCCTAATATTTGGTAAAGATTTTAAAGAACATGATTGTAATTTATATTCTGTATTAAGCAATGTGCAAGGTAAAGGTCTCACTCTGAAGTTTTCCAAATGTAAGTTTAGACAGTCTAAAGTTGAGTATTTGGGCCATGAAATTTCAAGAAAGGTATTAAGCCCAAAATGAACCATGTTAAAAGTATTACCTCAGCTCCTGTTTCTACTTCTAAAGAACAGTTATTGTCTTTTCTAGGACTTACTGAATTCTATGGGAAGTTTGTACAAAATTATTTAAAATTGTACATCCTTTGCGATCCTTATTGAAGAAACAGGCTAAATTTGTATGGGGTAAAGACCAACAAGAATCTTTTGACATTCTCAAAAGTAAAATTGTTGATGCTCCATTTCTGAAACCATTTTCTTTTGAAAAAGAATGTATTGTGTGCGTCGACGCTAGCAATGTTGGTCTAGGAGCCGTTTTGATGCAAAAAGATAAGTTTGGGGAATATGTTGTCTCTTATGCATCAAGGACTCTACGAGATGCAGAATTTAATTATTTTACAATAGAAAATGAGCTACTTGCTTGTACTTGGGTGACTCAACATTTCCGCCAATTTCTCTGGGGAACAAAATTTTCATTAAGGACAGATCATAAACCTCTTGTTAGTATGTTGTCGGCGGGTGGTGGTAGGACTCTCACTGCTCGTCTAGCGAGGCTTGCTGCAAAGTTGCAGGAATATCGTTGTGAGGTCGTTTATGTCCCAGGACGTCTTAATGTTCATGCGGATTGCATGTCACGATTTCCCATCAGTGATAGTTCTGAGGTAAAACTCCCCGAAGAATGTGATGTTGCTTTTACAATATGTGACGTAAATATAATCAGTGGAAATGATCAATCCAAATTGATTTCTGAGACTTTATGGACACAAGCTATGCAACAGGATGAAGTCCTGAAGAAGGTGAGAGCTTTTCTAAGTAGTGGTTGGCCAGAAGAGAGGAAACTGAGTGGTGATTTGGCCTCTTTCTTTAAGGTTAGGGATGAATTGATGGAAAATTTTGGCATGGTGTTCAGAGCTGATAAAATTGTTCCTCCTAAGGATATTTGCAATCTTGCACATGAAGGCCATATGGGGATGTCCACAACTAAGAGGAGAATTAGGGAATTTTATTGGTGGCCTAGTATGGATTGTATGATTGACAGGTGGGTTAGGAATTGTACTCCTTGTTCTTTGAGTGATAAGTCTGTGAAAGCGATTTCTGTGGGTGTTACCCCCATTGAGTTTGTCCAGAGTCCGTGGCAGAAATTAGGAATCGACATTACTGGTCCTTTTAATTACCAATCAGTGAAGGATATGTTTGCTGTAGTTCTAGTCCATTATTTTTCTAAGTGGCCAGAACTGAAAATTGTTGAAAAGGTCAATTCTGATGTTATTATAGAGTTTTTGAACAAAGTTTTCTGTAGAGAAGGTCTGCCTGAAGAAATTATTTCTGATAATGGACCGCAGTTTGTTAGTGATGTTTTTATATCTTTTCTATCCAGCTGTGGTATTGTGCACAAGAGAGTTTCCAATTATTTTCCACAAGCAAACGGTCAAGTAGAACGTTTTAACAGAGTAATTAAGGAGTCTTGTCAGTTAGCTTTAAGGAGTGGTTTGAAATAGAGAAAAGCTTTGCAAGCAACTCTTTTGACTTATCGCATGTCTCCCAACTCTGTGACAGGGTTATCTCCTTTTGAGATGTTGCGTTGTAGGAAACCAGGCTCAAAACTCATGCCTTGGTGGTTAAAAGCAAAGAATAGTGATTACTTGGAACTGGATCTGAAAAGTGTTAGAGATCGTGTTGGTAGATACCAAGCGAAAATGTCACAGAATTCTGTACAGAAAACTAATACTTCTAAGTTAAGTGTTGGGGATCTTGTGAGAGTGAAGTTTGGTGGACAAAGTCACAAGGGAGCTTCTAGATGGTCTAGTCCAGTAAATGTTACTGAGGTTTTTAGTAAGGCTGCTAGAGTTGAGGGTGGTAAGATCTGGAATTTTAGACGCATTTCAATATGTAAATGCAACAATTTAAAGCCAATGCAACAGCATTCTAGCCTGGAGTCTCCTGGGAACCTGTGAGTTGTGAATAATGACTCTGGTTTTTCTGGTACACATGAAGTCTTTGATAATCTTTCTTCTCTGTGTGAGAATAACATTCAGGAATGTTTCTACTAATTGTATTAAAGATTCTGATGTTTCACGTAGGAGTTCACGTGTGAAACATACTACTGTGAAATTGAAGGATTTTGTTTGTTTTTAGTGGTTTTTTTTGGGGGGGGGTTTGTTATTTTCCCTTTATCATTGTTTTTTTTTTTATAAAGGGGGGAGGTGTGTGGTATTCTATGGTTAGGTCATTTAGAATCTGTGTGGTCATTGTGGAATGTCAGGGAGGTAGAAGGAAGGCGAGTTACTGAAGAAAGGAGATCGTTATTGCTGCGGCTGTTAAGTTGTTCTTCTACTTGAATAAATTCTTCTTGGAACCATCTTTATTTGCGGACCAAATTACTACAGTGCCCACCTAAAGCAAGGCGTTAAAATGACTTGCCTGCAGAACAATGGGGTACTAAAGACACATTGCTTCTATTGCTGGCTCTGTGAAGACACACCAGGATTCCAGCTTCGTTCTAATGGACGTTTCCTAGAAGTGCCAATATAAAATAAAATAAGCGAAAATTATATCTGTGGCCCTAACAGAGACGGATCCTCTCAGCAGAAGATGTTATTTTATTTTACTGGTATATGTGTGTATATATATATATATATATATATATATATATATATATATATATATATATATATATATATATATATATATATATATATATATATATATATATATATATATATATATATCTTTCCCAATGTGACCCTCAGACCTGCAATGCGCTCTGCTACCGGTGCTCTGCGTAGGGGCCGGATCAGGGCCCAAAAATGCAATTTTCACTCCAAGGACGCAGCACTCTAGGTTGGGGTTTTAACTTAGATTTTATTTAATCACTTCTGCTCGACCAAAGCGTTTCAGCCGGCAACGGCTTTGTTCACGGTAAGTGAGCCTTTGTTTATTTTTACTTTTATCTCATTTTAGCCATAAAGGGGCATTATGGGATATGTAGTTATTTGAATGTCAAACATAATTCAACAGACAGTCATTGCTTAAACTTTCATTGGTTCTTGAAGGTTTCCGTGCAGCAATTAACTCTTTCTTGTTTATCTTTGATAGAGTATCAAATTTTTAATTTGGCAGTTTATTCTTTGGCAGTCTTTTTTCTATACTTGTTACGCCGGTGTTTGTGTACAGCTGCCTGGGATTCGTAGAGCACCATATTGCATTCATTTCGGATGATGATGTTCATCTATATTCTTGATTTTAGTGAACAGGGTGTAGTACCCATTACACAGTCAATTAGTGTGATTTTTCTATTGATTTTTTGTTCATTTCCAGGTTGCTGCTTTGCCATCACTCAAGATGTACATAGAGTTCTTCGTCGCAATTCATCCCTCTTGGGGCCTTAGTTTTGAGTCTGATGATTAGACGTGATTCAATTTGCCTCAATTTTTTACGTTTTTGTCACCTCCTCTCTCATTTGGTGTTACCATGAAGATCCCGTAGTATGACATAGCTCTCCAGTTGCTTCCTTGGCATGATGCCATGTGCTTTGCTGTGGCATATGACATATCTTTATTTTTTACTGCCCTTATGTGTTCAAGTATTCTTTTTTTGAGCATACATGTTGTGCTCCAGATGTATTTCATTTTGCATTCACATTCAATGATGTACACCACATGTGTCGATGTGCAAGTTATTTTCTCTTGGATTGACATCATTTTTACATTTGGTTCAAGGATATTGTTTTTATTCAATCCAATTTTACACGCCTTGCAAGCATTGCATTTTTTGAAACCTTTTTATGGTCTGTCAGCCAGTTACATTTTTCTCTTATTGTTTTACCTTGAAAATGACTTCTCACTAATTGGTCCTGTAGTGAGTCAGTTTTCCGGTATGTTATCATAGGGCCATCTCCTAGAATTTTTCCAATATCTGGATCCCCAGATATAAAATGCCAATATTTTCGAATTTTGGTTGCAATAATCCCACTTTTCTTTGCTGTATGTTGTAATAAATCGTGGAGGGCTTTTGATTTCTTTGAGGGATTTTGTTTTTGGGTTCAAGAGTTCTGTTCTAGATTTTTTTGAGGCTCGCTTTTTGCTTTTTTCCAAATTTCTGTTGCTATAGCCTCTTGTTCTTAATCTGGTCAGGGTTTCCTCTATCTTTTCTTCAGCGTCTGTTTCCTTTGAACAGTTGAGTTTCATCCGAAAGCATTCGCCAAAAGGTATTATGGCGATTAGTGGTTGCGGATGGAAGCTCATGCCATGTAATATGCTGTTGGTTGAAGTTTTTTTGCGGAATAGAGATGAATGAATTTCATTGTTTTCAATGTATATTTTTAGGTCCAGGTAATTGATTTCCTTTTTGCTGGTTGTGCAAGTAAATTCTAAACCAACATCATTCTGGCAGAGTTTCAGATAGAAGGTGTTGAAATCCTGTATTGTACCGATCCAGATTAAAAACAAGTCATCCATGTATCTGACCCATAGAATTATTTTATCTAGATCCATTTCATTGCTTGAGTCCCGGGCAATTTTTTTCTCCCACCAGCCCATTGTGATGTTCGCATAATTTGGCAAAAAAGAAATGCCCATAGCTGTTCCGCATTCTTGTTTGTATAATTGATGGTTAAATAGGAACACATTATTTGTGAGGCATATTTGGATCATCTGCAGAAGCATTTCTGTATGTTGGAGTTCTTCAATATTGCGTTGTCTGAGGAAGTACTTGCACGCATTTAGCCCAACTTTGTGTCTGATTGAGGTGTACAGGGCCACCACATCGATTGTTACCAGCAGATAATCTTCATTCCATATGGTGTCCTTCAAGATCCTGAGAAAGTCCCCCGTATCTTTTATGTAGGAGCTCATGTTCTTGGCAATTGGAGCTAAATAAATATCCACATATTTTGATAAATTTTCATAGAGACTTTCGAATGTTGAAACAATCGGTCTTCCAGATGGGTTGATCAATGTTTTATGGATTTTGGGTAGGAAGTAGATTGTGGGTATTACTGGGAGATCCTTTGATAAGAATTTAAATTCTTCTTCATTCAGAAGTCCTTCATTGCGCCATTCTTGTAGAGATTTATTGAGTTGTAAAGTCATTTGATTAACAGGATTGTTTGCCAATTTGCTGTAGCTTCGTTGGTCATTTAATTGGCGCATGGCTTCACTTACATAGTCCCGGTTGTCCATCAGGACTATGTTGCCCCCCTTATCCGCAGGTTTTATCATCAAATTTGTGTCTTCTTTTAATGTTTTGATTGCTTCTCTTTCCTTTGTCGTTAGATTTTCTCTTCTGGATTTTTTTCGTAAATTTGAGATTTTTTCAATATCTTCCAGAATCGCTTCCAAGAATAAGTCAAATTTGTTTCCCGGTGAGAGGGCTGGGCAAAACTTCGATTTGCATTTTAATCCACTTCCTATCCTCTTGTCAGTTCTTACACCTAGATGTTCTATTACTTGTGTCGTTGTAATGCTTTCTGTCTCCATTTCATCCATCAGCCCAAAGATGTTTTGAAGGTCCGGGATTTCCTCAATGGCCCAATTCACATTATCAGTTGTAGGTGTACTGCTAGTGGTGTTGGATATTTTTGACGCTTGACGAGCATGAATTTTCGCAAGTTTCAATTTTCTAATGTATTTGTATAGGTCAATCCTGACCTGTGTTTGGTCAAAGTGTTGTTCTGGACAAAATGATAGGCCTTTGTTAAGGAGTGATGTTTCCTCATCTGTCAGTATATGACTGGATAAATTCACAATGAGATTTTCTATTTTCGATTTCTTAGAGGATACTGTCTTCTTTCTTTTGGCTCTTCTTGTTTTTCTGAGCTTTGTGCAGGCGGTTGATTTCCTCTTCCTCGATTTTGATTTGATCTCATTGCGCGGCCCCTTCCTCTGGACATTGTCTTGTCCAGGTTCTTGAGCCGCACCTCTTCTAAAAAATCGCATGGTGCATTGCTTCGTGTGTTGTCGGCCATCTCATTTTCGCTGACTTCTGACTCACTAGTAGTAGTTGGTGTACCTGTTTTTTGTTGGTACGGAAAGTTTCTTTTCAAATTGTCAAAACCTTTGGCAAATGTTAGAATTCTGCCTTGAGCGTAATCTTTTTCATCTCGTAAGTATTTCCTTTGTTTGCGTTTCTCAATTTCAGTTTCATATTTGTCTAATCTTGTGTCCATTTCTTTCCTCATCTTAGCAATTTCTTCTTTGTTTGATTGTTGTGAGATCATATCCTCTATTTCATTGATTTTAATGGTAATTTCTCCAATATCTTTTTTTGCGTGTTTTATTAATATGCGCATCATATTTAGCGAGCATTCCACATTGTTCTCTACCCATTCATCAATTAAATCTTTTTTTGTGTCTGGGTGAGTAGGCATTGTAAAAATTCTCAATCCTCTTGGTATGCATCTGATTTCTATGTATTTATCCAAAGCGATGATTTCCCAACTTTTATTGGTCTCTTTTCTGTATAGTTTTTCCACTTGGTTAAATAATTGTTTTGTTGTATTAGGCTGCGGTGCAGCAGCCTTGCTCCCACTCGGCGTTTCACTTGTGATTTCTCCTGGTAATTTGAAAAGGTTAGCTGCCTTTCCAGCGCGTTTAGCTGCTTGCGCCTCCATGTTAATTAAAAAAGGGGGGTGGTGATAGACAGAGTATCTGAATTAAGCAGAACACTCCTACCCAGTCAAAAGATCAGGGCTTGATCCATCACCGTTTTTTAGCTCACTGCACCATCCCAGTTCAGAACCTGGCTACATGCAAATTAGTCTGTCCCTGGCCCAGTGCATCATGGGAACAGGGCAGACCAAACTACCAAGCCAATTCTTTACTGGAAAGGAACCAAGCTTCCGGGGACCGGTTTCTGGCATTACAGCCGTCTTCGGCCCGGCTTGCTTGAATCCTGATGGTGCAGTGAGCAAGGGACTCACATCTGAGCATACCCTTCCACACTTGTGGTGGCCAAAACGATTCAAAAAGGGGGGTGGTGATGGACAGAGTATCTGAGTTAAGCAGAACACTCCTACCCAGTCAAAAGATCAGGGCTTGATCCATCACCGTTTTTTAGCTCACTGCACCATCCCAGTTCAGAACCTGGCTACATGCAAATTAGTCTGTCCCTGGCCCAGTGCATCATGGGAACAGGGCAGACCAAACTACCAAGCCAATTCTTTACTGGAAAGGAACCAAGCTTCCGGGGACCGGTTTCTGGCATTACAGCCGTCTTCGGCCCGGCTTGCTTGAATCCTGATGGTACAGTGAGCAAGGGACTCACATCTGAGCATACCCTTCCACACTTATGGTGGCCAAAACGATTCAAAAAGGGGGGTGGTGATGGACAGAGTATCTGAATTAAGCAGAACACTCCTACCCAGTCAAAAGATCAGGGCTTGATCCATCACCGTTTTTTAGCTCACTGCACCATCCCAGTTCAGAACCTGGCTACATGCAAATTAGTCTGTCCCTGGCCCAGTGCATCATGGGAACAGGGCAGACCAAACTACCAAGCCAATTCTTTACTGGAAAGGAACCAAGCTTCCGGGGACCGGTTTCTGGCATTACAGCCGTCTTCGGCCCGGCTTGCTTGAATCCTGATGGTGCAGTGAGCAAGGGACTCACATCTGAGCATACCCTTCCACACTTGTGGTGGCCAAAACGATTCAAAAAGGGGGGTGGTGATGGACAGAGTATCTGAATTAAGCAGAACACTCCTACCCAGTCAAAAGATCAGGGCTTGATCCATCACCGTTTTTTAGCTCACTGCACCATCCCAGTTCAGAACCTGGCTACATGCAAATTAGTCTGTCCCTGGCCCAGTGCATCATGGGAACAGGGAAGACCAAACTACCAAGCCAATTCTTTACTGGAAAGGAAGCAAGCTTCCGGGGACCGGTTTCTGGCATTACAGCCGTCTTCGGCCCGGCTTGCTTGAATCCTGATGGTGCAGTGAGCAAGGGACTCACATCTGAGCATACCCTTCCACACTTGTGGTGGCCAAAACGATCTGGTCTGCCCTGGTCCCATGATGCACTGGGCCAGGGACAGACTAATTTGCATATAGCCAGGTTCTGAACTGGGATGGTGCAGTGAGCTAAAAAAACGGTGATGGATCAAGCCCTGATCTGTTGACTGGGAAGGAGTGTGCTGATTAACTCAGATACTCTGTCCATCACCACCCCCTTTTTGTAATTACTTTGGCCACCATGAGTGTGGAAGGGTATGCTCAGACATGAGTCCCTTGCTCATTGCACCATCAGGATTCAAGCAAGCTGGGCCGAAGACGGCTGTAATGCCAGAAATCGGTCCCCGGAAGCTTGTTTCCTTTCCAGTGAAGAATTGGCTTGGTAGTTTGGTCTGCCCTGTTCCCATGATGCACTGGGCCAGGGACAGACTAATTTGCATATAGCCAGGTTCTGAACTGGGATGGTGCAGTGAGCTAAAAAACCGGTGATGGATCAAGCCCTGATCTGTTGACTGGGTAGGAGTGTGCTGATTAACTCAGATACTCTGTCCATCACCACCCCCTTTTTGTAATTACTTTGGCCACCATGAGTGTGGAAGGGTATGCTCAGACATGAGTCCCTTGCTCATTGCACCATCAGGATTCAAGCAAGCTGGGCCGAAGACGGCTGTAATGCCATAAACCGGTCCCCGGAAGCTTGTTTCCTTTCCAGTGAAGAATTGGCTTGGTAGTTTGGTCTGCCCTGTTCCCATGATGCACTGGGCCAGGGACAGACTAATTTGCATATAGCCAGGTTCTGAACTGGGATGGTGCAGTGAGCTAAAAAAACGGTGATGGATCAAGCCCTGATCTGTTGACTGGGTAGGAGTGTGCTGATTAACTCAGATACTCTGTCCATCACCACCCCCTTTTTGTAATTTCCATGTTAATTAAAGCCACTTTGTAAGCTGTCTGTTGTTTTCTCACTTCACGAGCTTTGAAGCGAAGTTTAAATCACTGTTCCCCCAACCACCGCTCGGAGAGTTTGCAGATCGCCGCAATGTAAACGATGCAGTCACAGTTGTCAACTCTTCACAAGACTGTATCACTCCATTGCTGCATTTTAATGGCTAATTTGCCACTCACCTCCTGGGGAGACTCCCGAATTTGGCGGCGTCCTCCGACTCCGTCACACGGCGCTCGACCCCATGGTGATTTCGCTTCGTCTTTCAGTCTTCTCTGCAATGGAGCGGGCGCACTCTGGTCACTTCCAATCTCTTTCCCAATGTGACCCTCAGACCTGCGATGTGCTCTGTTACCGGTGCTCTGCGTAGGGGCCGGATCAGGGCCCAAAAATGCAATTTTCACTCCAAGGACGCGGCACTCTAGGTAGGGGTTTTAACTTAGATTTTATTTAATCACTTCTGCTCGACCAACGCGTTTCATATATATATATATATATATATATATATATACATATATATGAGTCAGCAATGCGCCAAGCGCTTCAGGAGGGCTGCCCACGGCGCACCAAACCATCCAGCTTTTTGTGCCCCAATCGATCACACAGCCTCCCTCCAGACTTTAAGACAGAAGTCCGACGCGTTTCGGGGCAGACACGCCCCTTCTTCATGGACGTGAAATGATTGCACGAAACACTCACCACTGCGCTTCAAATGCATTTTATTTGAGGCGGGGCCGCCCTGAGTGGGCGTGGCTCATCACGCTGTGCTTCACAGGAAACCTGGTAGCTGTAGTCTTTAGCGGTGAGTGTACAGTTATCCCTTAAGTAGGTTGTGCAAAGGTTTCTCAATTAGTCATCTGGTTTGTATTTCCTCATTTGTTCGAGGTGGGGGGTGGGCTCTGAGATGATGTTTCTTCAATGATGCGTCGCGCTGTACAAGCAAAGATTAGTATCTTCGCTCCAGTCCTTGTCATCTGTTTTGCTCCAGACGACTAGCGAGGTGGAGCCCCTCCCACGGTCATGGCAGACCGGAGAAAATGTGAGTCAGCAATGCGCCAAGCGCTTCAGGAGGGCTGCCCACGGCGCACCAAACCATCCAGCTTTTTGTGCCCCAATCGATCACACAGCCTCCCTCCAGACTTTAAGACAGAAGTCCGACGCGTTTCGGGGCAGACACGCCCCTTCTTCATGGACGTGAAATGATTGCACGAAACACTCACCACTGCGCTTCAAATGCATTTTATTTGAGGCGGGGCCGCCCTGAGTGGGCGTGGCTCATCACGCTGTGCTTCACAGGAAACCTGGTAGCTGTAGTCTTTAGCGGTGAGTGTACAGTTATCCCTTAAGTAGGTTGTGCAAAGGTTTCTCAATTAGTCATCTGGTTTGTATTTCCTCATTTGTTCGAGGTGGGGGGTGGGCTCTGAGATGATGTTTCTTCAATGATGCGTCGCGCTGTACAAGCAAAGATTAGTATCTTCGCTCCAGTCCTTGTCATCTGTTTTGCTCCAGACGACTAGCGAGGTGGAGCCCCTCCCACGGTCATGGCAGACCGGAGAAAATGTGAGTCAGCAATGCGCCAAGCGCTTCAGGAGGGCTGCCCACGGCGCACCAAACCATCCAGCTTTTTGTGCCCCAATCGATCACACAGCCTCCCTCCAGACTTTAAGACAGAAGTCCGACGCGTTTCGGGGCAGACACGCCCCTTCTTCATGGACGTGAAATGATTGCACGAAACACTCACCACTGCGCTTCAAATGCATTTTATTTGAGGCGGGGCCGCCCTGAGTGGGCGTGGCTCATCACGCTGTGCTTCACAGGAAACCTGGTAGCTGTAGTCTTTAGCGGTGAGTGTACAGTTATCCCTTAAGTAGGTTGTGCAAAGGTTTCTCAATTAGTCATCTGGTTTGTATTTCCTCATTTGTTCGAGGTGGGGGGTGGGCTCTGAGATGATGTTTCTTCAATGATGCGTCGCGCTGTACAAGCAAAGATTAGTATCTTCGCTCCAGTCCTTGTCATCTGTTTTGCTCCAGACGACTAGCGAGGTGGAGCCCCTCCCACGGTCATGGCAGACCGGAGAAAATGTGAGTCAGCAATGCGCCAAGCGCTTCAGGAGGGCTGCCCACGGCGCACCAAACCATCCAGCTTTTTGTGCCCCAATCGATCACACAGCCTCCCTCCAGACTTTAAGACAGAAGTCCGACGCGTTTCGGGGCAGACACGCCCCTTCTTCATGGACGTGAAATGATTGCACGAAACACTCACCACTGCGCTTCAAATGCATTTTATTTGAGGCGGGGCCGCCCTGAGTGGGCGTGGCTCATCACGCTGTGCTTCACAGGAAACCTGGTAGCTGTAGTCTTTAGCGGTGAGTGTACAGTTATCCCTTAAGTAGGTTGTGCAAAGGTTTCTCAATTAGTCATCTGGTTTGTATTTCCTCATTTGTTCGAGGTGGGGGGTGGGCTCTGAGATGATGTTTCTTCAATGATGCGTCGCGCTGTACAAGCAAAGATTAGTATCTTCGCTCCAGTCCTTGTCATCTGTTTTGCTCCAGACGACTAGCGAGGTGGAGCCCCTCCCACGGTCATGGCAGACCGGAGAAAATGTGAGTCAGCAATGCGCCAAGCGCTTCAGGAGGGCTGCCCACGGCGCACCAAACCATCCAGCTTTTTGTGCCCCAATCGATCACACAGCCTCCCTCCAGACTTTAAGACAGAAGTCCGACGCGTTTCGGGGCAGACACGCCCCTTCTTCATGGACGTGAAATGATTGCACGAAACACTCACCACTGCGCTTCAAATGCATTTTATTTGAGGCGGGGCCGCCCTGAGTGGGCGTGGCTCATCACGCTGTGCTTCACAGGAAACCTGGTAGCTGTAGTCTTTAGCGGTGAGTGTACAGTTATCCCTTAAGTAGGTTGTGCAAAGGTTTCTCAATTAGTCATCTGGTTTGTATTTCCTCATTTGTTCGAGGTGGGGGGTGGGCTCTGAGATGATGTTTCTTCAATGATGCGTCGCGCTGTACAAGCAAAGATTAGTATCTTCGCTCCAGTCCTTGTCATCTGTTTTGCTCCAGACGACTAGCGAGGTGGAGCCCCTCCCACGGTCATGGCAGACCGGAGAAAATGTGAGTCAGCAATGCGCCAAGCGCTTCAGGAGGGCTGCCCACGGCGCACCAAACCATCCAGCTTTTTGTGCCCCAATCGATCACACAGCCTCCCTCCAGACTTTAAGACAGAAGTCCGACGCGTTTCGGGGCAGACACGCCCCTTCTTCATGGACGTGAAATGATTGCACGAAACACTCACCACTGCGCTTCAAATGCATTTTATTTGAGGCGGGGCCGCCCTGAGTGGGCGTGGCTCATCACGCTGTGCTTCACAGGAAACCTGGTAGCTGTAGTCTTTAGCGGTGAGTGTACAGTTATCCCTTAAGTAGGTTGTGCAAAGGTTTCTCAATTAGTCATCTGGTTTGTATTTCCTCATTTGTTCGAGGTGGGGGGTGGGCTCTGAGATGATGTTTCTTCAATGATGCGTCGCGCTGTACAAGCAAAGATTAGTATCTTCGCTCCAGTCCTTGTCATCTGTTTTGCTCCAGACGACTAGCGAGGTGGAGCCCCTCCCACGGTCATGGCAGACCGGAGAAAATGTGAGTCAGCAATGCGCCAAGCGCTTCAGGAGGGCTGCCCACGGCGCACCAAACCATCCAGCTTTTTGTGCCCCAATCGATCACACAGCCTCCCTCCAGACTTTAAGACAGAAGTCCGACGCGTTTCGGGGCAGACACGCCCCTTCTTCATGGACGTGAAATGATTGCACGAAACACTCACCACTGCGCTTCAAATGCATTTTATTTGAGGCGGGGCCGCCCTGAGTGGGCGTGGCTCATCACGCTGTGCTTCACAGGAAACCTGGTAGCTGTAGTCTTTAGCGGTGAGTGTACAGTTATCCCTTAAGTAGGTTGTGCAAAGGTTTCTCAATTAGTCATCTGGTTTGTATTTCCTCATTTGTTCGAGGTGGGGGGTGGGCTCTGAGATGATGTTTCTTCAATGATGCGTCGCGCTGTACAAGCAAAGATTAGTATCTTCGCTCCAGTCCTTGTCATCTGTTTTGCTCCAGACGACTAGCGAGGTGGAGCCCCTCCCACGGTCATGGCAGACCGGAGAAAATGTGAGTCAGCAATGCGCCAAGCGCTTCAGGAGGGCTGCCCACGGCGCACCAAACCATCCAGCTTTTTGTGCCCCAATCGATCACACAGCCTCCCTCCAGACTTTAAGACAGAAGTCCGACGCGTTTCAGGGCAGACACGCCCCTTCTTCATGGACGTGAAATGATTGCACGAAACACTCACCACTGCGCTTCAAATGCATTTTATTTGAGGCGGGGCCGCCCTGAGTGGGCGTGGCTCATCACGCTGTGCTTCACAGGAAACCTGGTAGCTGTAGTCTTTAGCGGTGAGTGTACAGTTATCCCTTAAGTAGGTTGTGCAAAGGTTTCTCAATTAGTCATCTGGTTTGTATTTCCTCATTTGTTCGAGGTGGGGGGTGGGCTCTGAGATGATGTTTCTTCAATGATGCGTCGCGCTGTACAAGCAAAGATTAGTATCTTCGCTCCAGTCCTTGTCATCTGTTTTGCTCCAGACGACTAGCGAGGTGGAGCCCCTCCCACGGTCATGGCAGACCGGAGAAAATGTGAGTCAGCAATGCGCCAAGCGCTTCAGGAGGGCTGCCCACGGCGCACCAAACCATCCAGCTTTTTGTGCCCCAATCGATCACACAGCCTCCCTCCAGACTTTAAGACAGAAGTCCGACGCGTTTCGGGGCAGACACGCCCCTTCTTCATGGACGTGAAATGATTGCACGAAACACTCACCACTGCGCTTCAAATGCATTTTATTGCTGGATGGTTTGGTGCGCCGTGGGCAGCCCTCCTGAAGCGCTTGGCGCATTGCTGACTCACATTTTCTCCGGTCTGCCATGACCGTGGGAGGGGCTCCACCTCGCTAGTCGTCTGGAGCAAAACAGATGACAAGGACTGGAGCGAAGATACTAATCTTTGCTTGTACAGCGCGACGCATCATTGAAGAAACATCATCTCAGAGCCCACCCCCCACCTCGAACAAATGAGGAAATACAAACCAGATGACTAATTGAGAAACCTTTGCACAACCTACTTAAGGGATAACTGTACACTCACCGCTAAAGACTACAGCTACCAGGTTTCCTGTGAAGCACAGCGTGATGAGCCACGCCCACTCAGGGCGGCCCCGCCTCAAATAAAATGCATTTGAAGCGCAGTGGTGAGTGTTTCGTGCAATCATTTCACGTCCATGAAGAAGGGGCGTGTCTGCCCCGAAACGCGTCGGACTTCTGTCTTAAAGTCTGGAGGGAGGCTGTGTGATCGATTGGGGCACAAAAAGCTGGATGGTTTGGTGCGCCGTGGGCAGCCCTCCTGAAGCGCTTGGCGCATTGCTGACTCACATTTTCTCCGGTCTGCCATGACCGTGGGAGGGGCTCCACCTCGCTAGTCGTCTGGAGCAAAACAGATGACAAGGACTGGAGCGAAGATACTAATCTTTGCTTGTACAGCGCGACGCATCATTGAAGAAACATCATCTCAGAGCCCACCCCCCACCTCGAACAAATGAGGAAATACAAACCAGATGACTAATTGAGAAACCTTTGCACAACCTACTTAAGGGATAACTGTACACTCACCGCTAAAGACTACAGCTACCAGGTTTCCTGTGAAGCACAGCGTGATGAGCCACGCCCACTCAGGGCGGCCCCGCCTCAAATAAAATGCATTTGAAGCGCAGTGGTGAGTGTTTCGTGCAATCATTTCACGTCCATGAAGAAGGGGCGTGTCTGCCCCGAAACGCGTCGGACTTCTGTCTTAAAGTCTGGAGGGAGGCTGTGTGATCGATTGGGGCACAAAAAGCTGGATGGTTTGGTGCGCCGTGGGCAGCCCTCCTGAAGCGCTTGGCGCATTGCTGACTCATATACATATATATATATATATATATATATATATATATATATATCCAACGAAAAGCACTCCTTCTGGATCCCTCCGACCCCAGGAAGGTGGCGTGCACGCCGGCGGAGTAAGTCCGGTTGTTTCACTATTATCAAACAATGAATTCCAATGAGCGCGCTCTCAGGAAAAAAGAGGAGTGTGCTGGTCTTTTGAAAGTGCTGTTTAATCACAACGCGTTTCACCAAACAAATGGCTTGATCACGTGATTGTATGCTTCGAGTTCATGAGTTAAATACATCCACAGTGTAATGAACATAAACATAGGACTGCGGCAAGGGTGAGCGGACATAACTGAAAGGTCAGGCATTTCAAGACACAAGTACGCGCAAGGAAATGTAAAACAATATAAATCAATTACACATAGCTCAAATGCTAAATGTACCCGCTGGGAAATAACCGCGATGTACTATAAATAAAAACCTAAAAGCCTATTTGAAATGTAAATATCTTAAGAGGCTGATGAGATGTCTGCTCTCATCGTAATCTAGAGGACTCAAAACTCCGCCCTCCATGGACATGTGTGCCACGCTGTGTGCGTGAAGTGCACAACGCATAATCATGTTTAGAACGCTGCGCATGTCCTGAAACTGTGTACATCTGTTGCAAATGCATCTTTACATATTGGGCAAGTGCCCAAGTCCAGTGATGATACCCTTACTGTAAGATGTCAATCAGCTACCCTCAAGTGCCGCTCTCACGTCCAGCAAGCAAACCAGTGCCCCCGTGAACAGGAAACAGGAGAAGGGCAGAAGTCCCGTGAACGTGAAATATAAGTGAAAAAGGGTCCCTTCTCATGTGTACCTGAAAATAAAAATGGAAATAAAAAACATAATTACACTCAATACTGTTAAAGATGCTAATAGCATTACAATTGATAAAACCGACAATCAGGAAAAAAGGTACTGATTATACAGAGAGAAGAAAATACCAGGAGGAATAAACAAATCTATACAGTACTGTACACATAGTAACAAAGTCGTAACAAAATCAGAGACACCAGGGCCCTGGTATCAAAGGAGACCTGAGCAACATATAGTACATATAGTTATTTCTTAAGATGTACTGATAAATCCTCATTTTTGTTCAGTCCCCCCGGGGTTTTGGTTTGAAAATCAATGATGAGTTTAGACTCCCTTTGGCGTAGTTTCAAAACTCTATTGCCACCCCTGGGATTCTTGGTGATTTGTTCCAGGACAATGTAACTCAAATCCCTCACGTTAGAGAAATGAGTTTCTCTAAAGTGACGAGCCACCGGATATTTGGGGTCAAAGTTGGCGATGGCTCTAGTGTGCTCCAATATCCTCTTCTTGGCCATGCACGTAGTGCTACCAATGTACCATTTGTTACACGTGCAAATGATGGCATATATAACAAATGTGGAGCTACAAGTGAGAAAAAATGTAATCTTTTTGTGAATCCCATTGTGAGTGACCTCCTTACACGATTTGCTGTTCGAACACGCCTTGCAGTGTCCGCAAGGGTAGAAGCCGTCAATGCCTTCTATGTTGGTAGGGGGATATACCGTGATGTCACTGTGGACCAACATATCACGTATATTTCTGCCACGTCTGTACGTGATGCTGGGTCTAGTGGGCAGATCTACTCCTAGAACATTGTCACTTTTGAGAACGTCCCAGTTTTTGGTTATAATTCTCTTTATGGATTTGGCATCTGAGCTATATGTCAGGATGAGTCTGCTAGTTTGTCCATTCTTATCATCCTCCCCTGATTTGTCACTGATGGTTTGAGTTCTGTCTATGGAGTTAACCCTCGTTTTTGCTTTCTTCAGAACCCATTCAGGGTAACCCCTTTCTCTAAATCTAGCCATCATGGTCTTGCTTTCATCCTCAAAACTCTGAGTAGTGTTGCAGTTGCGTTTTGCCCTCAGCAGTTCACCGAACGGAATGCTCCATTTGAGATTTTCCGGGTGACTGCTGAGGGCATGCAGCATGCTATTGCCTGCGGTATTCTTGCGAAAGAGTGAAGTGTGGACTTTGTTGTTTTTAATTTCCACTTTGACATCAAGATACTCTATGGTTGTAGTACTCTTGTTGCCACTCAAGACAATATTCCTGTCATTGCGGTTGAGTCTATCAATAAAGACCTCAGCCTCTTCCATGGTACCATTCCACACAATAAAAAGGTCATCTATATACCTCAGCCATACAGTTACCTTTTCAAAATCTGCTTGAAGATTGGTGTCTTTGCGTATGTCAGATTCCCACTTCCCCAGAAACAGATTCGCAAAACTGGGCGAAAAACATGATCCCATGGCCGACCCACTCACTTGTCTATATAGTTCGCCGTTAAACATGAAGATGTTATGTTTCAGACAGTATTGAATCATGTCTAAAATCATGCGAGTGTGGTCTCTGAATCTGATATGTCTGTTCTTGAGAAATTCCTCACAGGCCTCAAGCCCTTGCTCATGATCTATTATGGTGTACAGACTCTGTACATCAAGTGTGATCAAAATAGAGTCTGTGTCCCATACTAGATTCTCAATCTTCTTGAGAAAATCTTTGGTATCCTTGACATAACTGGCCAGGTTCATCACAGATTCCCTCAAAAAATGATCAATGTATTTGGATACCATCTCTGATGCACTGCCCCTTGAAGACACAATGGGTCTGCCTGGTGGATTGGTTTTATCCTTATGTACTTTAGGTAATAAGTAAAGCACGGGGAGTACAGGAAAATCACATTTTAAATATTTAAACTCTTCCCATGACAGAATGCCTCTTTCTTTCCAATCTAAGAGGGAATCACACAAAATGGTAATACTTTCATGATAACGTATTGTATCAATAGTTTCATAGAAACGACTGTCTGCCAATTGTCTATTGGCTTCATCAATGTACATGTCCCTGTCAAGCACCACAATATTGCCCCCTTTGTCAGCTGGACGGATGACAATGTTCCCATCATCCATCAGGGATTTTATGGCTTCACGCTGTTTGTGTGTCATGTTTTGACTATCAGCTTTCCAGTGTTTTTTATGTCTCAGTTCATTGAGACTCTTGTTGACACACTCGTGAAATGTGTCTATACTGTCATGTGGTAGAATGGGCACGAATTGAGATTTAGTTCTAAAATCAGTGTTGGCTGCTGTATCAGTGCAAATGTCTAAATCTGATAAAAGTTGTGTGGTACTTGTGGGTGCCACATCCTCGTTGTCATTCATGCCCAATTCAATAACAGTGTTCAAAGTTTCACTGTCTCTGATATCAAAGTTGTAAACATTGGGAAGGTCAGACACAGTGTTCATATTATCTTTAGATTGGCCTTTCAATTTAAACCATTTTTTTAATTTCAATTTACGTGTGTACTTGAACAAGTCAATACGATTATCAGTGTATCTGGATGAGGAGGAGGGGCAAAAGGATAATCCTAGGCATAAGGTCCGTTTTTCCATCATATTGAGTTGTAAAGATGCATTTGCAACAGATGTACACAGTTTCAGGACATGCGCAGCGTTCTAAACATGATTATGCGTTGTGCACTTCACGCACACAGCGTGGCACACATGTCCATGGAGGGCGGAGTTTTGAGTCCTCTAGATTACGATGAGAGCAGACATCTTATCAGCCTCTTAAGATATTTACATTTCAAATAGGCTTTTAGGTTTTTATTTATAGGACATTGCGGTTATTTCCCAGCGGGTACATTTAGCATTTGAGCTATGTTTAATTGATTTATATTGTTTTACATTTCCTTGCGCGTACTTGTGTCTTGAAATGCCTGACCTTTCAGTTATGTCCGCTCACCCTTGCCGCAGTCCTATGTTTATGTTCATTACACTGTGGATGTATTTAACTCATGAACTCGAAGCATACAATCACGTGATCAAGCCATTTGTTTGGTGAAACGCGTTGTGATTAAACAGCACTTTCAAAAGACCAGCACACTCCTCTTTTTTCCTGAGAGCGCGCTTATTGGAATTCATTGTTTGATAATAGTGAAACAACCGGACTTACTCCGCCGGCGTGCACGCCACCTTCCTGGGGTCGGAGGGATCCAGAAGGAGTGCTTTTCGTTGGATATCGATTGAGGATCTCCATTAAAGACCGGCCGTTGACGTGTTCAGCTACAGCAGGGAGGGAGGTGACGAAGCCACTTACACCCACATACAAGGTAAGCGGAAGCAGGGTTCTTCCGTCCTTTAGGGAGAGGGGTGGGGGCAAACAACGAAGGTTGCGCGCCGCACCTGACTCTCTGGGGCAGCGGGGAACTCCGGGCATACCGCGTCATACCTTGGGGTTGTTTTGGCGTTCATTCCACCCCCGCGATAGAGGTTCATTATTGTTTGAACCCAGTACATGGATATCCAGGCAGGATTCCATTATACAAATACTCTGCATTGCTGAACCAATACTGGCAGAAGGAACCCGGTAATTACCGGGGGGTCATTAGAGTGAGTGTGCTCGAAATCATTTACCAGCGCTGTTTAAGAGAGGAGAAAACAATGGAGGAAAGCGAGGAACGCACAAAAGCGGCAAAAACCATGTTTGTGGGCAAAACTTTCACTAATAACTCGACAGGGGGCACGGCAGCAACTGCGAGAACTGAACCCATAGACCAGAAGTTCAAAACACTAGAAAAATTGAAAAGAGCGGAAATCACCAAATGGTGGGAAGCTACATCGCTTCAACATTATGTGGACGAAAACATGGTCCCCAGAGGTCTAAGAATATTTACAATCCCAACTTATGAAAAACCCAATCCCTTGATGCTAGAAGAGTGGTCATCAAATTCAGCCAGCAGTTCACGTAGGATGTTGGAAATCCTCATAAAATATGCTTGGCTAGATCGTGAGGACATTATCAAAGAAATTATAGAACTCATGGATGAAATCACAAAAAATACTGATACCACGAACTTAGAGAGTAAACTCAAATTGATCAAGGACAGACTGGCCCAACATGAAGATGAGATCAAAGCACGCAAAGAAAGGAAATGGAACCGTGACTTTGCTGACTATGATAGTGGCCGGATCCTCACTTTCAGCCACAAATATGATTACCTATACAAACAGGATGGAGAGTGCGACATATCTGCAGACAGAAGCAATGTCAACCTGAGCAACGTTGACAACCGCACCAGTGGTAGTGAGTCGGATGTCTCCACCATCAATGAGTCGGCACCACCTATGGGCAAGAAACAGCTAAATGTTTTAGACGAATACCGGACTCTGCGGAGGGGACGGTTCACGACAAGGGAAACACCAGTACCCAAACCCAGGGGACAAGGGGCACGAGGAAGAGGACGCGGAAGGGGAAACGCAGCAACAGAAGATTGCGGATTAAACAACGGTGGCAAAAGAGGCAAGGGACGGGGCGCCATGGGAACCAACAGAGGACGCGTCAAGAAGGGAAAATAATGGATGACAAAATGGTAAATAACACTATCATAAATCTATCTAAGAGAGAACTCAATATGATGGAAAAACGGACCTTATGCCTAGGATTATCCTTTTGCCCCTCCTCCTCATCCAGATACACTGATAATCGTATTGACTTGTTCAAGTACACACGTAAATTGAAATTAAAAAAATGGTTTAAATTGAAAGGCCAATCTAAAGATAATATGAACACTGTGTCTGACCTTCCCAATGTTTACCACTTTGATATCAGAGACAGTGAAACTTTGAACACTGTTATTGAATTGGGCATGAATGACAACGAGGATGTGGCACCCACAAGTACCACACAACTTTTATCAGATTTAGACATTTGCACTGATACAGCAGCCAACACTGATTTTAGAACTAAATCTCAATTCGTGCCCATTCTACCATATGACAGTATAGACACATTTCACGAGTGTGTCAACAAGAGTCTCAATGAACTGAGACATAAAAAACACTGGAAAGCTGATAGTCAAAACATGACACACAAACAGCGTGAAGCCATAAAATCCCTGATGGATGATGGGAACATTGTCATCCGTCCAGCTGACAAAGGGGGCAATATTGTGGTGCTTGACAGGGACATGTACATTGATGAAGCCAATAGACAATTGGCAGACAGTCGTTTCTATGAAACTATTGATACAATACGTTATCATGAAAGTATTACCATTTTGTGTGATTCCCTCTTAGATTGGAAAGAAAGAGGCATTCTGTCATGGGAAGAGTTTAAATATTTAAAATGTGATTTTCCTGTACTCCCCGTGCTTTACTTATTACCTAAAGTACATAAGGATAAAACCAATCCACCAGGCAGACCCATTGTGTCTTCAAGGGGCAGTGCATCAGAGATGGTATCCAAATACATTGATAATTTTTTGAGGGAATCTGTGATGAACCTGGCCAGTTATGTCAAGGATACCAAAGATTTTCTCAAGAAGATTGAGAATCTAGTATGGGACACAGACTCTATTTTGATCACACTTGATGTACAGAGTCTGTACACCATAATAGATCACGAGCAAGGGCTTGAGGCCTGTGAGGAATTTCTCAAGAACAGACATATCAGATTCAGAGACCACACTCGCATGATTTTAGACATGATTCAATACTGTCTGAAACATAACATCTTCATGTTTAACAGCGAACTATATAGACAAGTGAGTGGGTCGGCCATGGGATCATGTTTTTCGCCCAGTTTTGCGAATCTGTTTCTGGGGAAGTGGGAATCTGACATACGCAAAGACACCAATCTTCAAGCAGATTTTGAAAAGGTAACTGTATGGCTGAGGTATATAGATGACCTTTTTATTGTGTGGAATGGTACCATGGAAGAGGCTGAGGTCTTTATTGATAGACTCAACCGCAATGACAGGAATATTGTCTTGAGTGGCAACAAGAGTACTACACTTCACTCTTTCGCAAGAATACCGCAGGCAATAGCATGCTGCATGCCCTCAGCAGTCACCCGGAAAATCTCAAATGGAGCATTCCGTTCGGTGAACTGCTGACGGCAAAACGCAACTGCAACACTACTCAGAGTTTTGAGGATGAAAGCAAGACCATGATGGCTAGATTTAGAGAGAGGGGTTACCCTGAATGGGTTCTGAAGAAAGCAAAAACGAGGGTTAACTCCATAGACAGAACTGAAACCATCAGTGACAAATCAGGGGAGGATGATAAGAATGGACAAACTAGCAGACTCATCCTGACATATAGTTCAGATGCCAAATCCATAAAGAGAATTATAACCAAAAACTGGGACGTTCTCAAAAGTGACAATGTTCTAGGAGTAGATCTGCCCACTAGACCCAGCATCACGTACAGACGTGGCAGAAATATACGTGATAAGTTGGTCCACAGTGACATCACGGTATATCCCCCTACCAACATAGAAGGCATTGACGGCTTCTACCCTTGCGGACACTGCAAGGCGTGTTCGAACAGCAAATCGTGTAAGGAGGTCACTCACAATGGGATTCACAAAAAGATTACATCTTTTCTCACTTGTAGCTCCACATTTGTTATATATGCCATCATTTGCACGTGTAACAAATGGTATATTGGTAGCACTACGTGCATGGCCAAGAAGAGGATATTGGAGCACACTAGAGCCATCACCAACTTTGACCCCAAATATCCGGTGGCTCGTCACTTTAGAGAAACTCATTTCTCTAACGTGAGGGATTTGAGTTACATTGTCCTGGAACAAATCACCAAGAATCCCAGGGGTGGCAATAGAGTTTTGAAACTACGTCAAAGGGAGTCTAAACTCATCATTGATTTTCAAACCAAAACCCCGGGGGGACTGAACGAAAATGAGGATTTATCAGTACATCTTAAGAAATAACTATATGTACTATATGTTGCTCAGGTCTCCTTTGATACCAGGGCCCTGGTGTCTCTGATTTTGTTACGACTTTGTTACTATGTGTACAGTACTGTATAGATTTGTTTATTCCTCCTGGTATTTTCTTCTCTCTGTATAATCAGTACCTTTTTTCCTGATTGTCGGTTTTATCAATTGTAATGCTATTAGCATCTTTAACAGTATTGAGTGTAATTATGTTTTTTATTTCCATTTTTATTTTCAGGTACACACGAGAAGGGACCCTTTTTCACTTATATTTCACGTTCACGGGACTTCTCCCCTTCTCCTGTTTCCTGCTCACGGGGGCACTGGTTTGCTTGCTAGACGTGAGAGCGGCACTTGAGGGTAGCTGATTGACATCTTACAGTAAGGGTATCATCACTGGACTTGGGCACTTGCCCAATATGTAAAGATGCATTTGCAACAGATGTACACAGTTTCAGGACATGCGCAGCGTTCTAAACATGATTATGCGTTGTGCACTTCACGCACACAGCGTGGCACACATGTCCATGGAGGGCGGAGTTTTGAGTCCTCTAGATTACGATGAGAGCAGACATCTCATCAGCCTCTTAAGATATTTACATTTCAAATAGGCTTTTAGGTTTTTATTTATAGTACATCGCGGTTATTTCCCAGCGGGTACATTTAGCATTTGAGCTATGTTTAATTGATTTATATTGTTTTACATTTCCTTGCGCGTACTTGTGTCTTGAAATGCCTGACCTTTCAGTTATGTCCGCTCACCCTTGCCGCAGTCCTATGTTTATGTTCATTACACTGTGGATGTATTTAACTCATGAACTCGAAGCATACAATCACGTGATCAAGCCATTTGTTTGGTGAAACGCGTTGTGATTAAACAGCACTTTCAAAAGACCAGCACACTCCTCTTTTTTCCTGAGAGCGCGCTTATTGGAATTCATTGTTTGATAATATATATATACATATATATATATATATATATATATATATATATATATATATATGTCTAGCTCCAAACACCAGCTAGCTGCACGCATGAGCGGGTGCACGCCAAAACGGGGGGGTGCCCGTTATGTGAATCACAGCTCCAAACATCCACAAACGATCAGTTTGTATAGAAAGCAGCACACGCAGGGGGTGGTTCCTCAAAAGATTTTAATGGGGAACCTCACAGCATACGACGCGTTTCGCCAGAGGGCTTCGTCAAGTTAAGTGGCATAACTTGACGAAGCCCTCTGGCGAAACGCGTCGTATGCTGTGAGGTTCCCCATTAAAATCTTTTGAGGAACCACCCCCTGCGTGTGCTGCTTTCTATACAAACTGATCGTTTGTGGATGTTTGGAGCTGTGATATATATATATATATATATATTGTAGCTCCTTGTTGCGCCAAAATCCGGGTCACTCGCAGACGGGTGCCTCTTCGTGGTGACGCACCACGTTACAAATTGCAGCTCCAAATCTCTCTTGATGTCAGAAAGAATTTACGGCACTCATGAGGGAAGTGTTCACGCTACTTTATTTTATGAAAACACTCAGCAGACAGACAGCGTTTCGGTTTTCCTTCGTCAGTGTCTACCATTGACACGGAGGAAGCGGAAATAAAAGCATTTCATTATTTTAGCATGCCTATAGAAAGAGGACTTCCTTGAATCCCCGTGAGGAACTCATTTGTTCAGTATATCACTGTTTCCTTTAACATATTGAAAAACATGATAAATGGCTATATACATATAATCCGTTTGGCATTTACATACCACATTTTCGGATAATTATTAAATAGATTATTTCTGAAAATTATTTACAATATATATACACAATTTGTATTTTGCCATATTTCATGTTACAGTTGCTATGTCTGCTGAGTGTTTTCATAAAATAAAGTAGCGTGAACACTTCCCTCATGAGTGCCGTAAATTCTTTCTGACATCAAGAGAGATTTGGAGCTGCAATATATATATATATATATATATATATATATATATATATATATATATATATATATATATATAAACTCCAACTCTCCATTTAGTGCCTCCTGCACAGAAAAGTTCGCAGACAGCCCAATTAGCACTCGAGGCAAGGATGTAAGGTACGCTTTTTTATTACATAAGGTGGGTAAAAAACATCAGACGCGTTTCGGGCACGTCCGTGCCCTTGCTCACTGATAAATTGTCCATATATTTATAATTTTTAATATGTTTCTAACATGTTACAATTTATTATAATCATTTTCTTATTAATTTTATTAAGTAAATATATATTATATTTTATATATGTGTATGTGTATTTTTAACATTCTATTTAGTATTTCTAATTTTAAACATTTTATAATAATTATAACTATCTTTTTTTAAATTATATGTATTATTTCCTTTATTTTATAATATTTTTGACACATTTGAAAAAATGATATTTTTAACAACAATATTTTTTACAATATTTAAAAAAAACATTTTTTTTACTTACCATGATGTAGATAGGTTGTCGATATTCTTGACTTCGATATTTAGGTGTCGATATTTTGGAACCTCGATATTATGGTCGTCGATATTCTGTTAGTGATTTGTTTTCCAGCTAGAGTGTGGCAAACATCTGAAGTATACTCTGAGCACTCAGCATGGACAGCAATGTAGCCAAAGTGCCACGTGTTCCTATGAAAGTGAGGAAACTCGACTCTCACCCACCATCTGCTTGTTTGATTGTAAGAAGCAGTTTTCTTCAGATATGAGGAGTTTTATTCCTTAAAACAGTTTTAATGGGCACTGCAGTTCTTTTGGTATAGCACTGATATATGGGCCTGGAGATTCAGTTTCTTGTCTAGGATGAAGCCCAGAGATTGTGTGCATTCTACAGTGTTATGTTTGCAGTTTTGCCAAGAGGGGATGCTGAGTGGCTATGTGCAGCAACAGAACTATTAGGGGCACCAGTGACGAGGAACTCCGTTTAGTTAGGACTGAGTCATCCATAACTGAACGTCTGTTAGAGTCAAGAATGTCATTTGGGGTGGTAGAGCTGCATACCAGATTTGTAGAAATGATGAAATATGTTAGGTTATTGAAGCAGGGTGGTGAGAGGTTCCTGTCAAGATAAACATAGTGGGAGAAAGTATGATGTCTGTCGTACTACCTGCCTGTGGGAGCTGTCATTGCTGAGTGTTCACCATGTTGAAAGTAAGATGTTCCAGCATAACACTATTTATATTGACTAGTCATGCATTTTCTGGAAGGTGTAGTGGATGATTACGTCAACCAGCTAACAGGTTTAATAGGATTAGGACGCTAGAATCACCTTTGTCTAGTATATGAAGCACACCATCTACTATTTGCAGTAGAGCAGATTCTCCACTGCAACCTCCCCTGCATCCTGATTGGTTCTCATCTAAAACATTGTTATGCATAGTAATCTGTTTGAGCTTTCTTTATGTGAGTTGGTAGAATGTTCAAGAGAGAAGGATATGTTACTTAAAATATATATTTTCAAGAAAACTGTCCCTGACACTTCGTAGAAAGGATCCCACAGCACTCAGGTAGATGTTTTCACTACGCTTATTTATTTAAGCAGAGGCCCAAACGCCAACGCGTTTCGTTGCTTACAAAGCACCCTGGTCACGACCATATATATATCAACAAAAGGTATGTAGTTCTTTACTAGACACAAACACCCACACACAGACACACACATATATATTTTTTGTAATTATTTTAATTTTAAATATATGTATGTAGCCTTACTACATGTAAGGCACCTCTAAGTTAAGCCCAAGTTAGCCCCATGGGCAGCATGCTATATATTTAAAAGGTAAGACATGTACTGGTGTGTTGTTAATGTCCTGATAGTGAAATAGTGCTAATTTGGTTATTCACTACCGCAAAGACTATACCTCTTATAATTGGAGCTGCCTTGTAACCTCATACTATTGTAAATTCCAACTTAGAAGAGATTCAGATTTGGAGTTTGGGGTCCCTGAACACATAATTTAAAAATACATCTTTTAGTGAAGCTGGATTTAAATTGCATATTTGAAAATGCCAGTTCTAGAAAGTGGGCATTTTCTTGATTTACCATTCCATGCCTCTGCCTGCCTTCTCAGATTCCACGTCTGAGGGAAGGTGACAATTGGACTGTTTGTGCATTTGCTCTAGACAGTCACACAAAGGGAGCTGAGATGTGCTCTACATATCCTGGACGTGCATCAATAATTAAAAGAAAAGTAACGTGTATTGAACAATTGCTAAATTATTTACACATAGGGTAATAAACAAGCATTAAATAAACTCCTGTGTCTCTGCTTGCATTGTTTCCTAAAGCTTTTTTTTTGTTTTTTAACTTTCCTTTGAAGTTTGCCTACTTCACAGGCAGAAACTGGTATAAGTACTGGAGCTGTGACACCATAACTGAAGAACACTTCTGGGCTAAGAGGACATTCTGACAACAAGCATAGCTGGAGAACCTGTCAGGAGGGACTACCACTTTGCTTTGTGCTTTGCTGTGTTGGCCTGCTGCTTTCTGCTTCTGTCCTGGGAGTGAAAGGACTGGACGTTGCTTTCTACATCCTGCTTTCCAAGGTTCTCCAAGTGCTTGTGCGTGCTTGCCTTCTGTTAAGAAGGCTCAGGGTCATCAACGACTTCATCTGCAGTCCCCGAACTCCTCTGCTGGGAGTTCTGACCTGCCAAGTGGTATCAAGTCCAGTTCTGGGTCCTTGGAGGTAGGTATGCTGCTGAGAACCCAGAAAATCCACGAATTGATTCTCAGCACCTGTTTTTCTGATGCGGCACCTTTGGTCGGTAGAAAATTAACGTATCGCTGTGGCAAAGAATCGACGCAGCACCTGCTGTGAGGCTGTAAGAACGCTGCAGCCCAAGTCCCAAGCACCATGTCTCTGACGTCTGAGGCACCATCCCCGATTCCGACACAGGCCTTGCTGTGTGGCTAAAGAAATCCAGCTTTACGGATGGGAAATTGACTAGCTATTGTTAAGCTGCATCAACCCAGCACATCCGGATTTTGGACGCATCGTCCCTGTGTGGCAAGTAAGGAACCTAAACCATGCGTCCGGAGATCAACGCATCACCTCCCCTGACAGTAAGGAATTGACAAATCACCTACCCTAGCAGTAAGGAATTGATGCCTCACCTCCCCTGTGCTGCAGTAAGGAATTGACACACCATCTCCCCTGGCTGTAAGAAATCAACGCATCACCTCCCCTTAGAGTAAGGCATTGATGCATCGCTTTACCTCAGCTCCCCTGAGCCTGTTTTCTTCTTTGATTTTAATGCTTCTCAGGTATTTTGTAATAAAAATGACGCATCCATAGTTTTCTATGGACTGAACTATTTTGAACCTTTTAAAAGTGATATCTTTGCTTGTGCGTGTTGAATGTTTGTCGTTCTGGTCATATTTTATTCAGATAAATACTGGTTAGTGTTCTAAACTGGCATTTGTACTGTTGTCACTGTGTTACTATGTGATAAGCCTGTCTGCTCGTGTCAAGCTTACCAGGGGGTTAGCAGGGGCTATCTTAGTTGTGCAATCCCCTTACCCTGACTAGAATGCGGGGCCCCTACTTGGACAAGGTGCAGGGTGCAAACCATTGCCAACGAGAGACACCCTTTCCTAACAGTAGGTGAATAGGATGCAAGAAACTATCCATCTTGAAATGGACTGCTTAGAGAAAGCACTGACTGTCCTCATAGTGCCATAGTTAACAAACAGATGGTCAGATAGTATGATAGCTTTCGTTTTGTCAAAGTAAAACTTCAGCACTCTTTTGAGATCGAATAAGGGTAACACTCTTTCCAGTGGTGTGGAAAGATTAGGAGAGAGCGTTGGGAGTGAAATAGTCTGGCTAATGTGGACATCAGACACAACCGTGAGCAGATAATTTGTTTCGATTACCGCTCTATTAGCATGGAAAACCATATAAGGCTCTTTGGTACAGATAGACTGATTCTCATTGACTCTGCATGCTGAAGTAATCACTACTAGAAAAGCAGCTCTCCAGGTAAGGTGTTGTATACGTTCGAAAGGGAGACCCTTGAGGTTTCAAAAGAACCATATTCAGTTCCCAAAGGGAGTAAGGGAGAACATGCAGGTAGTAAAACCTTCTTCAACCCCTCTAAAAATGCTTTACTATAGGAATTTGGAAGAATGACCTCTCTGCAGGGGACTTCCTGTAAGCAGTAATGGCTGTGAGATGTACTCTAATGGAGGAGAACTGCAGACCAGATTTTGCGAAATGGAGAATATAAAATAATATTTCATCCTCCTGCCCACGAATTGGATGGAGTTCATTTTGAACACAGTACATGTCAAATTGTTTCCACTTGAATGCATAGGGACTTCTGGTCAATGGACTTTTTGACTCGCAGTAGACCATGCACTACTGCGAGAGGCCTAGGTGTCCATAAAGTAGGAATTCAGGAGCCATGGGGGAGTAGGTTCGGCAACCACCACTGGCAAGGCCATTCCAAAGCTATTAGGATAATTCTGGTCCTGGCTCGGTACAGTTTGTTGATGACTGTCGATATCAGTGGAATGGGAGGAAACGCAAATAGAAATGTCCTGGAACAGTTTATCAAAAGATCATTCCCATTTGTTCCTGGTCAGTAGAACCTGGATGTGAAATCTGGGCGTTTTTTGTTGATTTTGTTTGCAAACAGGTCTATTTACAGATGTCCCCACTCTTAAAAGATGTCGTGCACAATGTTGGAGAGCAGAATACATTCGTGTGCTTCGGCAAAATTGTGGCTGAGAGAGTCGCTTCCGTGTTCTGGACTCCTGGCAGGTGAATAGCTGAGATTGTCAACTTATTGATTATTAACCAGTTCCAGAAGGCTTGCACTTCCCGAGATAGTGGGTGAGAACGAGTGCCCCCTCACTTGTTTTGGTAGTGCAACGTGGTCTTGTTGCCCGTTTGGATCAGGGAAAAGCTGGTTTGAATGGATGGGTAGAAAGACTTGAGGACTAGATGGACTGCCCCAGCTCCAGCATGTTGATGTGGTATTGTTATTTCTTGTCTGACCCTAGGCCCTGCATCTGGAGAGACCCCATGTGAGCACACAATCCCTGGAGGGATGCATCTGTGATGAGAGTTTGTGTAGGAGGATCCTGGTAAAAAGGGAGCAGATTTTTATGGTGAGAGCACCATTGTAGCGATTGTCTTGAAGCCTGTGAGAGTATCAGCTGGTTATCCAAACGGTTTGAGAATTGGTTCCACTGATCTTCCAGGTTCTGTTGCAAAGCTCTCATGTGCAGCCAGGAATTGGGGACAATGAAGATACTCGAGGAAAAAGATCCCAGGAGAGCTGCCATCTGTCTGGAGGCTGGGTGAGGAGTGTGGAGAAGGTTATAATGTTTCTGAGTGATTGAGGATAATCTCTCCTCCGAAGAACACACTCTTGTGAGTTTTCAAGAAAGTGCGTCGGGCTGACTTCATGCTGATCAGTAGCACCTTGTACTGATAATGCCTTGATGCCACTTTGAATCACAGGAACAGCCGATGTTTCTTGACAATTAGAAAATCTGGTGGAGAGCAAGCATGCATCTCCTTGCATGTTTGTTTAACAGTCGTAAGTCCAAAATGGGTCTGAATTCTCTGTTTGAGCCTTTGTTCATTAATAAAGAAGTAACAAAAGTATACTCCTGCTTTCCTTTGAGAGAGGGGGCATCCTCTATAGCCTCCTTTCCAAGCAGAGTGGTGACTTCTCTCTGTAGCAGGGTTCGCTGGCGGCATGAGTGTTGTAATCAGTAAAATAAAGATGAAGACTCCTCGTTGTAATGTTCAAGTAGTATATTTATTCTTGGGATTAGATGGTCAGGTACAGCATTCAAGTAGAAATGTAATCTGGTAAGTAACCCCACAGGGAGCAGATAAACTCCTGCTCAGCTTCCAGGTAACTGATAAATCCCTTGAATAGCAACAGGTAGAATCATGGATGATATCACAGAGACATGACATAGACAAGCAGACACTAACACTAAGGAGGGACAAAGAGGGAGGAAGAGCAGGATGTAACAATGAGGCTTTTGAAGGTGGAACAGCGGGAGGAGGGGACTTGAACCATAGTGAGTACCCATTCTGTGCAATATTTAAGACCCAGTTGCCACTGGTGATGGATGGATCTCCAATTATCCAGGTGTCTGAAGATACTTCCCCCCACCGGAGTGGGTAACAGAGACGGGGGAAGCGATAACTCATTGTTTTGGCTGGCGTTTTGGAGGAAGCTGCTGGTTGGCGATTAGCTACTCTTCCCTGTGCTGCTCTGTGGAGCTGGTACTGAGACCGGGTCTGTTGGTGCTGACATATAACCCATTTAAGGGTTGTATCCAGTGTTGGTAGGGCCATCTGTCATAATGCCTGTACCTTTGACAGAAGTCCTTCTGCTTTTTGAGACCTACAGCCTTGAGTGTGGCTAATTTCATTTTCATTTTGGCCATTTTGTCATCTGTGTGTGAACCAAATAGTGAATTGCTGGTGAAAGGAAGGTTAAGGATGCACTGCTGTGCCTGTAATGCAAAGCCACGATGAATGGATCACTGACATAATATCGATAACACAAATATCGATGTAGCAAAATATCGAGTAAAAAATATAGAATGCAAAATTATCGAACTCCTACCTCCAAACAGGTAAGTGCAAAAATATCGAATCAAAAATATCGTTGTAAAAAATGTAGATAGTCAAAATACCGAATTTTTTAAATGTCTTAAAAGTAATTGAAAAATAATAAAATATTAAATATAATTGGGGCGCTAGAGGGCGCACTAGCTGAATGGCTGCTCTTTCGTGAGGCTCCAGCAGCCTGGCATGGAAATCCTTTCTTGATCCTCTCTCCCCTGCACTCACCCGCCCGAAAATCCCCACGGAGGGGCAGCTGGCACCGCTGCACCCTCGGTGCAACTTTGGAGGCTCTGCCACATCTGACGCCGAAGTTATACCTGGCGGAACCCCCTGGCCGACATATGCCTGGAAGCTGCGGTGCCTGATCTCGGCTCCAGGTACTGTGCAAGCCCCCGGCTTACCACGAGGCAGACGGGCCCACAGAGCTTGGCGGACGGTGCACCCTGTACTCGCGGAGTGACCGGCGGCGGTGTTTGGAGGCAGACGACGGCACGGTAAGCGCTGTGTGAGGCTCGAGGGCAGAGGAGAAGCGGTGCTCCCGCCGGCTGTGCACTGCTGCGGCACCTCTGCTGCTGAATCGGCGATGTGTTCTGGCGCCATTTTACTTTGCCGGTTTATCCCTACGGGATGCCCGTGACTTTAAACGGCTCGCACACACTCTGGCTGCGCACAGGCTAATTATCCGCTATTTGCCGCTTTTCACCCAGACTGGCAGCTCCTGTGGCTCTGAGCTCCTAGCTGTACCCTAGAGGAGCTTCATCCTTAGCTGACATTTCTTGCACCTTGGCATTATTTACCAGTGCCCACCCACACTGCGCACCATCCTTTGGAGACCAGCCTGAAGACACCCCTGCTGCCTAGCATCGCAGTTGAGGCGGAGAAGTTTCTACACTGCACTGTGTGGCGCGAGTTCGCTACCCCTGTCCCTGACTCCTCTCCTGCTGTAGAGCGGAAAGCGCCTAGACACAGAGACGTTTTATCTTACTTTGTGGACATGGGGAAGCCAGACAGCCGTCAGCCCAGGCTGCAGTTCGAACCTACGTCGCAGAAGAAGTCGACGCGACACGCGGGTGATGTAGCACAGCCCCGGAGCCCGGTTACGGAGGCCTCGACATCTGCCCCTCTGGCCCCAGATATAGCCACCATACTACAGGAAATGCGCCAGGGCTTTGCGACAGTGGTTGACAAGGTGGACAGGCTCTCCTCGAGGATGGATGGGATTGTCCAAAAAATGGATATACATGAAGAGCGCATAACTGAGGTGGAGCGCCGAATCTCAGACAATGATGACACCACTGCGGCGCATGACTCTCGGCTTGCCAGAATGGACAATGTGCTACGAGTAATTGCCGCCAAGAACGAGGAGTTGGAAGCTAGGAGTCGGCGGAATAACGTTTGCGTCACGGGCATTCCAGAGTCGACCAACACGGGGAAGATGGAGTTATACATAGAGAGACTACTTACGGCGACGGTGGGGGCAGAAGCTCTTTCGAGTCAGTTTATAGTGGAACGCGCACATCGCTCCCTTGGACCTCAACCCCAACCTGGAGCCCCGCCGCGTCCTATTATTGCGCGCCTGCTCAACTATCGCGATCGTGATGCGGCGCTCCGAGCAGCCCGTGCGAACCAGAACCTAACGTATGATGGTGTGCCCTTTTCTATTTACCCGGACTTTACCCCTGTGGTTCAAGAGCAACGGCGAAAATTCCTTGCAGTCAAGAGGAAGCTGCGGGACCTGAACATTGACTATGCCCTCTTGTACCCGGCCAAACTGCGGGTCACACATCAAGGCACGCAGCATTTCTTTCTCAACCCACAACAAGTCGAGGACTACATTAAAACTTTGCCTAAACGACCGAAACGACCCGCAGAAGCTGAGGGCTTAAATGCGTCAGGTCCTGAATGAGCGACGGATGGCGTTATATTGTTCTTGTTCCCGTATCCACCTGGATCGTCCTCGATCCCCCTTTCTGCACAGGGGGTCCCATCCTTCTTTGCAGTGGCTGCAGCTGCCCCGGGGGTGCCATGGACGGGTGTTGACCTGCAGGTGGTAATGTATGCCAGGCCCCCACCCCCTTACTCCCTCTCTACTCCAGATGGGGACTCTGGGGCTGGACTTACACAGAGTGGGAGGAATGGGGGTGGTAGCACGTGCACCTCGGATGACCCCTACTGGGTGTTCCCCAATAGCAATGACTTTGACTCTTATTTGTTGGTTGTTTTCTTGCTTAGTTTTGGTGTTTGGGTGGGGGGTGGGAATACGGAATGCTGGCAAGTTGGGGTGGCTTCAGTGGGTGGGGGGTTGATCGCCTTGCGGTCTGAAACTGTGCTGAGCAATGGGTGACTGCCTTTGGTAGAGCTGTGAAGTGTTGCCCTTTGAGGTTCGTAGCAGAGAGATGTGTTTCTACTTCAGACCTGGTCCTGTTCTTCAGACTGTTGGGAGGGTGGCGGTTGGGGGGGTGGGTTGGGGGTACTGTTGGGGTTCAGTTAATAGCATGTGCATTTTGTGTCTTGGAATTACTTGAAAGCCCTGGGGGGAAAGCCTTGGGTTTAGCCGGGGGATGGGGGGACGGGTTGGGTTGGGGGTGCGGGGTCTGTGACTTGACTGTTGCACATGTGGTGTGGATGCTCCCGAGTTGGTTGGGCTCCCTGTTCCTGGTGGGGGTCAAAGTGCTGGCTCGCCTGGAAGATGTCCTATTCCTTGGCGTTTACTGGGCCATCCCGCACACTTTACTCCTGCACACATATTCACGACCTTTTCCATGGGCGATACGCGCTTAAATGTGATTACTTGGAATGTGAGAGGGCTGGGGGAATTTAGGAAGAGGAGGCAGATACTCAGCTACCTAGATCGCCACAACGTTCATATCGCCTTCCTGCAAGAAACGCACTTTGCGCCCCACAAGGTGCACACTTTTGGCAGTAGATGGGCTTCATACACGTTTTTTGCTAATTACTCCTCATATGCGCGGGGTACGGCCATCCTGGTGAAAAAACACACTCCTTTTCAGCGGGCGGGTTCCAGTACAGACCCCCAGGGGAGATATTGCTTGCTATGGGGTAGACTGGGACATATGGCAGTGACACTAGCGTGTTGTTATGGGCCAAACATAGACGACCCGCACTACTTCACGGCTTTGTGGGCTGCGATAGTGGAGACGGGTCCGCAACATCTCATATGGGGGGGCGATTTCAATACCACCTTGCACCCCCCCCTGGATAGGTCACACCCTGCCCCCCACCACTACACTAACAGTAGGGACGTCCTTAAAACGACTATTGCCGGTAACAACCTTATTGATGCCTGCCGTTCCCACTGCGGACCTAGGGAGGAAGGTACACATTTTACAGCGCAGGCTGCATCGTGGGCGCGGCTCGACTATTTCCTCCTGACCTCACATCTATACACCTCACTGGTTCACGCGTCACACCTCCCCAGGACATTTTCCGATCACTCCCCTGTCCTAATTACATTGTCCGGCTCTGAATTAGGGCCCCCAGTGACTGCGTGGCGTATGCAACCCTCTATGTTACTGGACTCGGTCTTCCAGGAGGAACTCCGGGATGAATGCCTGGATTTCTTTAAACGTAATAAGAATTCTGTCCAAGATGTTGCGACGATATGGGATGCCTTTAAGGCCACCCTCCGAGGCCTCTGTATTTCGAAAGGCGCGGGAGTACTTAAGAGCATACTAAATAAGTTACGTACTCTAGAGTCTGACTTGCGGAGCGCGGAGAACTGCCTCAGGGTAAACCCGGACACTGCGACCCTCGCTGTCATACGAGACAAACTGTCTGAATACTCTGAGGAAGCCACTAGAGAGGTAAAGTTTAGGAACAAATACTGGGTGGCCAGGCGATATGGAGAGGGTGAGAGACCTGGGAAGGCCCTGGCGGCGACGGTCAAGTTGATGCGCTCACCGACCGTCATACTGGAACTTGAGACTGCTGATGGGATTATACTCAGGGACACCACACAGATCCTGAACGAATTTGTGCGACACTATGGAGCACTATATTCCTCTGACAGAACTGTTGAACTTACGCTGGACGATTATCTGGCGGATGTGTCTTTGGGGTGGTTGAGCGATGCACAGCAGGCATTTTTAAGTGCCCCGTTTGAGTTGGATGAGGTCAGGGATGCTATCATGCATATGAAATCGGGTAAAGCCACCGGGCTCGATGGCATCCCGATTGAATTCTATAAAACATTTATTGATTTCATGGCGCCAGTGCTGCGGGAGGTCTATGAAGATGCGCTGGAAGTAGGCCATCTCCCTTCATCCATGAGAATGGCTCTTATTACCTCCCTACTCAAGCCGGGTAAATCCGCCACTAGCTGTGACTCCTATAGACCTCTGTCTTTATTGAATTGTGACGTGAAAATCCTTGCCAAACTGATTGCAACGCGCATTAGCCTCCTTCTTCCTAATTTGATTCTTCCAGACCAGGCCGGGTTTGTTCCTGGCAGAGCAACATCGCACAATCTCCGTACCTTTTTCTCAGTCCATGGTTCCATCCACGAAGACCTCCCTATGGCGGCCATTTTTTTAGACGCCACCAAGGCGTTTGACTCGCTCGAGTGGGACTATGTGTTTAAAGTTCTGGAACGAATGGGGTTCCCGTCTATCTTCATTTCCTGGATCCGATTATTGTACACTCGTCCGGTAGCCAGAGTCCTCATAAATGGGAAACTATCTCCGGAATTCCAAATCTCCAGAGGGACGAGGCAGGGATGCCCCCTGTCTCCGCTCCTATTTGCCATAGCCACGGAACCCCTGGCTGCTAAACTCCGGCAGCATCACCGGGATAGTGCATTGCGCTGCTTTCAGAGACAAATACTTATCTCTATGTATGCCGATGACATCACCCTTTATGTTCGGCACCCCGGCGAAAACTTGCACCCCATCCTTAGGGAATTTATACGGTTTGGTGCCCTTTCGGGTGTCCAGATTAACTGGAATAAGTCTTGTATTTTCCCTCTTACTGCCGCGACGCGTCAGTTCCCACTTGAGTTTCCGCTTGCCTGGTGTGAAGGAGATTTTAAATATTTGGGTATACATATAGAGAAAAGCAGAGAAGAGCTGATGCGTGCTAATTATGGCACTGTGATGACCAGGATAAGTGACAATGTTTCCAGGTGGATCACGCTCCCCCTCTCCATGGCCGGGCGGGCCTCACTGGTTAAAATGGTTATCCTCCCTCAACTTTTGTACCTTTTTTTGAACATTCCTTTCCATCCCGGACCCTATTTCTTTAAGCTGCTACGCTCGGAGTTACTCCGGCTGGTGTGGGGCGGAAAAACGCCCCGGCTCAAATGGGAGATCCTGGTTCGGCCGTTCTCACAGGGAGGCTTCGGAATACCGGATTTTGAGCTCTATTACCGGGCGGCTCAGGCTCACTATGCCTACTTCTGGGTGCACCAACAGAGGTATATGCCTCAACTGGCAGCCGAACACTGGTTGGCCCACCCTACCCCCATTGAGGGCGCATTCTACTCCCAGATTGAGGGCAGAGACAAGACCCCTGACACGGTGTCTAGTACTGTGACGGCATGGAATTCCATTACCCTGAAGACGGACTTACACTTCTTATACGCCCCACTAGTGCCACTGACCTACCACCCGCAACTCCCGCTCCTACAAGAGGCTGGCTTCCAAAAATTGTTGAAGAAGATTCATGTCACTACATGGGGGGACCTGTATTGTAATGGCACCTTTCGTACCAAGGATCAGTTATATGAGAGAATCCAACCAACACCTCTAGACCTGTTCTACTATATTCAGCTTCGGCACGGGCTGCAAGCCATCACACCAGACTTCCCCTGCGAGCCCCCAGTGCTTCTTCCACTACAGAATCTGTTACTTAACGACAATCCCAGCAAGCTAGTCTCCACACTCTATAAATCTGTTCTGGCGAATATGAGTTATACTGCATTGCCCGCTAGACACAAGTGGGAACAGGATCTAGCCTTAACCCTTACAGATGAACAATGGGAGTTCTGCCTGCAACAGACCGAGCGTATTTCCTCCAACAGCCGTTATAGGATAATTCATTATAAATTCCTACACAGACTATACCACACTCCAGTGCGCCTACACAGGTTTCAGCTGAGACCAACAGATGCGTGCGACAGATGTGGGGCTCCTGGGGCTGACTTCCTTCACCTTGCATGGGGATGTGCTGAGGTGGGCCGCTACTGGTCCCAGGTGTTTCATGCATTGTCCAAGATGTTACACACGACGATGGACCCGTCCCCATTGGTAGCTCTGCTGGGGTATGTTGCACCTCTCCAAGCGGCGCACCGCAAGTATGTGGCACTGGCCATGCTTTTGGCTAAACGCAGGGTGGCCTGTAGGTGGGGGAGGGGAAGGGCGCCCAAGTTTAAGGATTGGATGATTGATATGGTATATTGCCAGGAACAACTGCATACTTATTCCGAGCTGCTACCGCCTAGCTCTAGGCCTACTGACATTTGGGCCCCATTGCAATGTTATTTGATAACTGATCCACTGGAGGATGAGGGAACCTGAGATTGGGAAGGTAGGACGATGTTGAATTGTTTGCTGACCTGACCTGAGGGCCTTGGTCTAACCTGCTGAATTCTGGTGTGATGAATTCGCTGCCCCCCCCCCTTTGTTCTTTCCCCCCCACTTCCCCAGTTCTGTAACATCTGTGGATTGCTCATGCACCTTTGTCAAAGCAGGGGGGCTCCCCGGCCTCATGACTTCTGTAATGTGAACGCCGATGCTAGGCTGTTGGACTTATAGCTCTGTTGCCTGCGCCTCTACCCCCCCCCTTTTTTTCCTGGGCTCACCTAGACACTGCACATGCTCATGTTGACATAAAGTTTAACAAAAACAAAAAACTTGGAAAATGCAAGACTCATTACTTCAGCTATGTGGATAATGCATTTGTCGCTTGGATTTTATTGATGGCGCAATTGTATTCGCACTAATACCCCTTCGTTGATTCTTGTACTATTAATTTGCACTGATAGCGGCCGGCCTCCGGGTTGTTGGCGAGACGATGTGTAATCCTGACAATGCTCAATAAATGTTTTGCACCAAAAAAATAAATATATTAAATATAATTAACTTAAACATACTTAAAATACTTAAATAACCTTACAATTAATAAATAATTAATTTAAATTAAAAATAAATAAACATACAATTTAATTTTTAAATACATACATATATATATACACATAATATTAATACAAAATATACAATATTTTTACCGTAGGTTAGCGGGACAGTAAAATTTACTATTACCACTCCACTGAGTGCAACAGTAGGGAAAGCGTTGGATAGCGGGAAGGTAAAAATTACTATTCCCACTCCAAAGAGTGCAACAGTAGGGAAAGCGTTGGATAGCGTAGGGATAAAAATTACTATTCCCACTCCAGTGAGTGCAACAGTAGAGAAAGCGTTGAATAGCGGGAAGGTAAAAATTACTATTCCCACTCCAGGGAGTGCAACAGTAGGGAAAGCATTGGATATCGTAGGGGTAAAAATTACTATTCCCACTCCAGAGAGTGCAACAGTAGGGAAAGCGTTGGATAGCGGGAAGGTAAAAATTACTATTCCCACTTAAAAGAGTGCAACAGTAGGGAAAGTGTTGGATACCGTAGGGATAAAAATTACTATTTCCACTCCACTGAGTGCAACAGTAGGGAAAGCGTTGGATAGCGGGAGGGTAAAAATGACTATTCCCACTCCAGAGAGTGCAACAGTAGGGAAAGCATTGGATAGCGTAGGGGTAAAAATTACTATTCCCACTCCAGGGAATGCAACAGTAGGGTAAGCGTTGGATGGCGTTGGGGTAAAAATTACTATTCCCACTCCAGGGAGGGCAACAGTAGGGAAAGCATTGCATAGCGGGAGGGTAAAAATTACTATTCTCACTCCAAGGAGAGCAACAGTAGGGAAAGCGTTGGATAGCGGGAGTGTAAAAATTACTATTCCCACTCCAAAGTGTGCAACAGTAGGGAAAGCGTTGGATAGCGTAGGGGTAAAAATTACTAGTCCCACTCCAGTGAGTGCAACAGTACAAACAGCGTTGGATAGGGAGAAGGTAAAAATTACTATTCCCACTCCAGAGAGTGCAACAGTACAGAAAGGATTGGATAGCGTAGGGGTAAAAATTACTATTCCCACTCCAGAGAGTGCAACAGTAGGTAAAGCCTTGGATAGCGGGAGGGTAAAAATTGCTATTCCCACTCCAGAGAGTGCAATAGTAGGAAAAGCATTGGATAGCGTAGGGGTACAAATTACTATTCCCATTCCAGGGAGTTCAACAGTAGGGTAAGGGTTGGATAGCGTTGGGGTAAAAATTACTATTCCTACTCCAGTGAGTGCAACAGTAGGGAAAGCGTTGGATAGCGTAGGGGTAAAAATTACTATTCCCACTCCAGAGAGGGCAACAGTAGGGAAAGCATTGCATAGCGGGAGGGTAAAAATTACTATTCCCACTCCAAGGAGTGCAACAGTAGGGAAAGTAAATACTTCCTATATAATTAAAAATAAATTAAATATTAATACCAATTACAAATTGAGTAAAATTAATTACCAAATTAATATATTATAATAATTAAATTACTAAAACATAATTACCTATGAATACAAATTAATTACTAATAACAATTAATTAACAATTGAAAAATAATTAACAATTAATTAAAAAATAATACCAATTAATAAATTAAAAAATGTAATTAATTACAATCAAATTACTTCCCACCCAATTCCCCTATAAACCCACAACCCGCTATAGAAAATAAATTAATAAATTGAACATAATTATCAATTAATTAATTAATTAAAATGAATTACCAATTATATTTTAATTAATTACCAATGAAAAATTAATTAACAATTAATTCAAAATAAATACCAATAAATAAATTAAAATATTTAATTAATTATAATTAAATTACTTCCCACCCTATTCCCCTATAAACCCACAACCTGCTCCAGAACAATACTACGCAAAAATTAAATACCATAAAATTAATTAATTAAAATAAATTATAAAATAAAAATACACTTTTAACACATATACTAACATAAAAAACTTACATATTATTAAAAATATAAATATTAACTTACTTACCTAAAATTCGATATTTTTGTTGTCTATATTCTGTCCATTCGATATTTTGTCCATTCTATATTTTGGATTCGATATTACTGCTATTCTATTCGATATTTTTGTAGTCTATATTCTGTCCATTCGATATTTTGCCCATTCTATATTTTTTACTCGATATTATGACTGTATACCATGATGAACGTCTGCCACATATTCCATGTGAGTATCCATGTGCAGCAGGGTCAGTAGTGTCCGCAGCTACACTACTCATCTCGTGAGACACAAGGCCCCCTTATTGTAGTATCACATGGAAGTCCTGCCTGTCTTCGTGGGGTAACCTTTCTACAAATATGGACAGTGAGTCCCAGAGAGTCCTGTCATATCTCCCTAGCAATGCTGATGTGCTAGCAACCTTCATATAAGAGGTGGATGTGCCACACATCTTTTTTTCCAAAGCATCCATCGGCTTACTGTCTTTATCCGGAGAGACCGCAGAGAAAGCTGCAATGGAGTGCGTCTTCATAGCGGTGGCTATGGTGACTGAGTCCGGTAGCGGTGGGTTCTAAGGAATATAGGATCTTGATCTGGAGCCTTGAACTTCTCAATGATCCTAGCTGGAGCAGCTCATAGGGTGGCCTGAGTGAGAAAAAGGTCCATCACTGCCTGCATCAGGCCTGGGACCAAAGGATACGCAAACAAATGATGGACGGAATGCTGAATAAGTCATACACTCACCCCCAGTCCAATGATCTGGGTTAAACCCTTGAGCTTCTGCTCACTACACCACCACAGTTTGGATCCAGCTATTTGCAAATCAGTCTTGACCCTGTGCCTCATGGGACCAGTCCAGCCCGAACTGCCAAGCCACATCCTCCCTAGACCGGAAACAAGCATCCTGGAACTGGTTTTGGGGTATTACCACTTATCAGCCAGGCTAGCTTGAATCTAGTGGCATTGTGAGCATGGGACTCACGTCTGGGCACACCCATCCAACCTAGGGCGAAAGTTATACACAAATAAATGATGGACGGAATGCTGAACAAATCATACATTCACCGCCAGTCAAAAGATCTGGCTTAAATCCATTGTACTTCTGCTCACTACCCCGCCACAGTTTGGACCCAGCTATATGCAGATCAGACTTGACCCTGTGCCTCATGGGAACAGTACAGCCCATACTACCAAGCCAGGATCTCCCTGGATGTGGGTCCAATGCTCTCTATGCCACTGGAATCAAGCTATCCTGGCTGATGAGGGGTGAAACCCTGAAAACGGTCCTGGAATGCTTGTTTCCAGTCCACGGAGGACCTAGCCTGGTAGCTCGGGCTGGACTGTTCCCATTGGGTGCAGGGTCAAGGCGATTTGCATGTAGCTGGTTTCAAACTGGAATGGCATGGGGATAAAAAAACGATGGATTTAGACCCAGTTCTCTGTACTGAGGTGAATGTATGACATTGTTCTACAGTCTGTCCATCAATTGTTCTTTTTGCATTAGTCACCACAAGTGGGACAGGTATGCCCCGACGTGGGTCCTGTGCTCTCCATGCCACTGGAATCAAGCTATCCTGGCGGATAAAGGGTGAAACCTTGAAACCTGTCCAAGAAAGCTTGTTTCCAGTCCAGGGAGGACCAGGCCTCGCAGTTTGGCCTGGACTGTTCCAATTGGGCACAGGGTCAAGGCTGATTTGCATGCAACTGGGTTCGAACTGGAATGGGATGGGGAGCAATATCACAATGGATTTAGACCCAGATCTCTGTACTGGGTTGAATGTATGACATTGTTCTGCATTCTGTCCATCAATTGTTCTATTGGCATTAGTCACCCCGGGCGGGATGGGGATGCGCAGACGTGGGTCCCGTGCTCTCCATGCCACTGGAATCAAACTATCTTGGCTGATGAGGAGCGAAACCCCAAAAACTGTCCTAGATGGATTGTTTCCAGTCCAGGGAATACCTGGCCTGGCAGTTCCGGCTGGACTGTTCCCAGTGCATGGTCAAGGCTGATTTACATATAGCTGGGTTCAAACTGGAATGGCATGGGGGTACAAAAAATTATGGATTTAGACCCAGATTTCTGTACTGGGGTGAATGTATGACATTGTTCTGCATTCTGTCCATCAGTTGTTCTTTTTGCATTAGTCACCCCTAGTGGGAAGGGTATGCCCAGATGTGGGTCCCGTGCTCTCCATGCCACTGGATTCAAACTATCTTGGCTGATATGTGGTGAAACCCCGAAACTGGTCCTAGGATTCTTGTTTCCAGTCCAGGAAGGACCTTGCCTGGCAGTTCGGGCTGGACTGTTCCTATTGGGTGCAGGGTCAAGGCTGATTTGCATATAGCTGGGTTCAAACTGGATTAGTATGGGGAACAAAAAACAATGGATTTAGGCCCAGATGTCTGTACTGGGGTGAATGTATGACATTGTTCTGCATTCTGTCCATCAATTGTTCTTTTTGCATTAGTCACCCCGAGTGGGACGGGTATATCTAGACTTGGGTCCCTTGCTTTCCATGCCACTGTAATCAATTTATCCTGGCTGATGAGGGGTGAAACCCTGAATCTGGTCATAGGATACTTGTTTCCAGTCGAGGGAGGAGCCAACCTGGCAGTTCGGGCATGACTGTTCCCATTGGGCACAGGGTCAAGGCCGATTTGCATAAAGCTAGGATCAAACTGGAATGGCATAAAGCTGGGATCAAACTGGAATGGCATGGGGAACAAAAACAACAAAGGATTTGGGCTCAGATCTCTGTAAGGATGTATGATGTTACAACGCAATCATTTAGATCGCAGTACATTACATCTACCTGGAAATCAGCGCCAAGATGCTCCTTTCGGAGCGACCGTTGCGCTCTATAAATACCCCTACAAAATTACAAATTACAAAATTACATTGCTCTTTTTGACTTGCGCTGTAGGGCACTTGACTTAGGAATAATATGATTTACTATTCCAAGTCCAGCCTACATACAGTAGGGATGGTGTTGGAATAGTAAATCACACTATTCCTTAGTCTAGAGCGCCCTCCAGTGCAAGTCTTGGTAACGATTTGCGTTGTAAAAGCAGTGATGTAAATGTATTGCGGTGTTTTGACCGTGTTGTAAGATTGTTTCCCCTCTGTACTGGGGTGAATGTATGACAGTGTTCTGCATTCTGTCCATCAATTGCTCTTTTTGCACAGGAACCAAAGAAAACAGTTGCCTAGATGATGATATATGGAGCAAAGTCTCAAAAATGAAGGATGAGGATGTTGTGGGTGCTGGGAAATCATTGTTCAAATTAGCAGCAACCCTTATTAATACCTCACTAAAAGTGTTCAGGCCATCTATTGGGGATACTCTTACAGTGTCTGTAAGCATGGGGGAGTAGTACCTTATTGAAGATCTTATGATTGTAGACCAGGTAGGGCTGATGTGACCCAGAATGTTGAGACCTCTGAGGAGGTATGGAGGATCTTGTTATGGTCTTGCGTCGAGATCTGCTCCTCGTATGTGACCTGGTTCTGTCTTGAGGTCTGCTCTACCGAGGTAACCTGGATCTATTGGTGGACTGATCTGTAGCGGCGCAGCTGGAGGAGTTGCAGGCTGTGGAACCGTCCCTGACGAGGGCGTCTGCGGAGCAGACCGTGATGAAGAGTAGGTCCATGAATACAGTGCATCTGGACTAGATAGTGCAGAACACTTGCGGACACTCTCCAGCCAGAATGGTGACAGGTTTAGTGGGGTCTCAGAGGCCTCTGGTGATGAGGAGAAATCCGTCCTTCTGAAGAGGAATGAGATAAAGCCCCTGATGTTGTGCGCCTTTCTAAAAATTGCCTCAACGTAGAGAGGTGTTTCGATGTCGGTACGGTCTGTGACATTGAATGGTAGTGCAATATCGATGAAACATAGGTGAATCTTTCCTCGACGTCCAGTGGTGAAGTTCTATCATCGATGGAGGCCTTGTAGGCAATGAATGACTCGACGTGGACAAGCAGTGTGAGACCATGGATGGAGTCTTTGCTGATGATGAATGCCTTGAAGTCAAAAGTCTTACTGTAGTGTGTGGATGTCGATGGAGACCCTGCAGGTATTGAGTCTCTCGGCGGTCTTGAAGGTGAAGTGTGCCTCGTGGCTGAAGGCACTTTCTATGTCGATCTTGACACCGATGCAGAATAGATAGGTATTTTTCTATCTTTAGATGTGGATCTTGTTTGCCGCTTTTGCTGCCTTTCTGGAGATCTGCCTCTGGACACTGTTTTGGAAAGAGAAGGTGTCTTCTTGAAGGAAGATGGGTAAAGTCCTACTGATGATCCACTTCTGCTTCCTTCCTGTAAGCCACAGAGACAAATTTTCCCCTGTCTTTTAAAGGTCTCTTTGGGAGTTTCTTACAATGATGGCATGTCTCAGGCAGATAGATGTGTGTCAGGTAGACACACGATGCAGACTAAATGAGGGTCAGTCTGTACCATCTTTGTGCCACAAGAAGGGCACTTGACAAAAAGGGAAGGATTATTGACAGAAAAAATAAAAATTCCTGTAAGGAAACTGCTACTTTTCACTCTAAATAAACAAAGACGATGAGTGAAGGAAAAAAAAATCTTTTTTGCAAATAATCTTTTGACAGAAATGTAAAATATAGGAGAGCTCAATGCTCTAGGATCCTCACTGAGGGGTCTAGACACAAGAATTGGCCTAACTGTCACCTTTGGGGCATGATGGAATACAGGAGGTACTGGAGGTCTTAAAGGCACGGTACCAGTATTCACTTGTTAGGCTTTGAATGCAGCCTATTGGCTAACAATGCCTTCTCATTTCCTTACAGTTTTATCATTCAATAAAGGCTGTGTTTGCACCTAATGCTGTCTTTTTCGGGTGTACATAAATGTTTGAGTCTGGTGAGAGGTTCATACAATGAAAACTGCACATAGGCGGGAATATTCAGTGCTTATAACTTTGATGAGGATCCCCTGGAAGAGAAGGTATCACACACTAGCTTTGATAGCTGCCAAGGTTGTTTTCAGCAGTGCTGTGGCTTGGCCTCCTCGGAGGCAATCTGCTGTCTTACCTTTATTCATTAAGGTGTTTATCAAACTTGACTAGAAAAATATCTTTTGAGATGAGTATAATTTTAGACAGTCTTCAGTTTTGCTGTTAGGTTAAAGTCTCTGAAGTATGACCAGGTTATGCCTTTTGGATTGTTGGTAATCATCCTAATAGAAGGTCATTTGTTACTGACACACATGTCGAGCAGCTCCTACAGCAGCCACGTTTTTGCAGACATAGGATATCACATGCCTGGTGTTCTCAATGCCTTGCAGATATTTTTCACATCAGGGCGGTGGCTACCTTTCCTCATCAGCCCACCATATTCATCACCCAATGATTAGTACGAATGTATTTAAACCTCCTGATTGTCGGATATATAAAAATCTAGCTTAACCGCTTGAAAGGATTTAATCTGCCAGTTACTGAAACATATCGCATATGTTGGTATAATTTCCCGCTCTCCATCTGTGATTAATTAATGTAAAGCATTGAACTGTATTAATGTGTATTAAAAATGGTCAACATTGAATCTAGCATATGTGCTTTTCCATAACTGTCTGTGTTGTACTTTAACTATACATTATGAAAACAAGAAATACCAAAGAAATAATGTAACAAAATTCTCCCTTGAGGCAAGCGACAGAGAAGATCTGGCTGAAAGGGACATATAAACCCTGGTGGGTTGCACGCTGGCCAGCCAGGTAAGGGAAGCCCTGGTCCGTGTTTTCCCAGGAGTGGACCATCCACAATGCTTGGCAGGGATCTCTGTGATGACTTTTCGCACTGCTACTGCCAAACGGGCTTCCGTGTATTTACAGCCTGCTCTGACTTTCGATTTCTTTTTCAGAAACCAAAACATAAAGTTGGAGATTGTTTCTGAAAAATAAGAAAACAAAGGGCCAGATGTAGGTGGCCATTTACCGACCGGTAACGGCCGATTTCGGCCGTTACCGACCGGTAAATGGGTATTTGTGATGTAGGGGCCCTATTTTACCGATTCGGTACATTTACAGAATCGGTAAATTTACCAAATCGGTAAAATACCGAATCGGTATTTTTACCGATTCGGTAACTTCCTGATGTAGGTGGGACTCTTCTGAGTCCCAAAGGTCTTACAGATTTCGGTATTGGGTGGTAAAATACCGAATCCAGGTGTGCATGCACATTTGTGCATGCACACCTATGCCATGTGACAGACAGACATGCCCTTAGGGCATGTCTGTGTGCCACATGGCACACATGCCTGTATTTGGGGTGCTAGAGGGTGTCAAATTGACCCCCCCTACACCCTTCACAGCCCATAGGAATCAATAGGAAATACCGATCCCAGTATTTACCGAATCGGTAAATACCGAATTTTAAAGAATCGGTATTTCTATTTTTGAAATTACCTACATCTCCTACCTTCATATTTACCGATTCATAAATACCGAATCGGTAAAATTCGTTATTCATGAATCGGTAAATACGAATTACCTACATCTAGCCCAAAAAGCCCAGAAAAAATGAATAGCGGTTGTCCCACTCCAAACTGGGTGGCACAATTCTGACTCTGTCCTAGCAGCAGAGAGGCAAATGGCCATTAGGTGAATGATTTGACTTGCACAGCCACCATCTGAAGCCCATAGGTTTCCCACCTCGACAAGGGGCAGGGGAACCGTGAGGTTTGCAGATGAGGTATTGGCCACATCTTCTAACTTCTAAATTACCCTGAGTCTCGACAAGGAGCAGCCTGCTAAAACATAAACATAGAGGTAGCAACAAGATACATTGTCAATTAAAACCATTTTTGAGATACTAATAAACATTCTGGACAGAAACGACTGACTAGTGACTAGGGGCCCGATGTAGGTAGCCCTTTACCAATCGGAATCGGCCGAAAATACCGATTTTCGGCCGTTTCCGATCGGTAAAGGGCTATCGAGATGTAGGGGCACATTTTCGGTAATTTTACCGAATCGTTATCATTTCCGAATCGGTAAAGTTACCCAATCGGTAATATTTACCGATTCGGTAATGATGACGATTCGGTAGAACTACCGAAAATGCAATGTAGGTAGCCAATGTTCCATCAGCACATGGCCTACAGAATCGGTATTTTACCATGGAATACAAATCCATGGTAAAAAACCGATTCCTGTGTACATGCACATCTGTGCATGTACACATGTGCCATGTGACAGACAGACGTGCCCTTAGGGCATGTCTGTGTGCCACATTGCACACATGCCCGTTTTGGGGGTGCTAGAGGGTGTCAAAGTGACACCCCCTGCACCCTTGTGAATTCTTTAATTACCGATTCGGTAAATACCGAATCGGTAATGCCTAATCATTCCTATGGGCTTCAAAGCCCATAGGAATGAATGGGCATTACCGATTCGGTATTTACCGAATCGGTAATTGAAGAATTGTTAAGGATTCGGTAACGAATCCAGATGTTGGGACCTACATCCCATTTACCGATTTTTGAATACCGATTCGGTAGGATTCGGTATTTCAAAATCGGTAAATGGGATTTACCTACATCGGGCCCTAGGTGCTCTCACAAATGAAAACACGTACTCCGTAATGAAAGTTTAGCATATATAAAATTGGGCCTGCTAAAAAGTACATAACATAATTAAAGATGTAAAAGTAAGGACACAATGAGGGGAGTACGAGGAAATCAAAATATCTACTAGCTAGTACACTCAGTTGTTCAAATGAGTCAGCATTACAATCAGAACATCTGTAAAATATGAACCTTCTCAAAATATCGAGAAGGGGTGGGAAGTTTAAAGGAACACGGTGAGGTGATTGTAAAAGTAAGGATAAACAGAAGACCTACTGGAGTAAATATATCTATGGCGATTCCATGCTTCTTGGGTTTCATTATGGAGAGAAATTATCAGAGTATTCAGTCGATCTGGAAATAAAACTATGAAGCCGATGGCAGAAAAAAGAGGATTCAAATGTTGGAGTTTGCTCCATCTGTAGTCTGTGACCTTCTAATCCCACCATATTTGTCAATGTTAAGTACAATTCTAATGATGTTCCCTCCTAGCTGTAGTTTGTAAATGAAGGGGGATGCTGAGGCATCCCTTCAGATAGTCCCTCAGTAACAGTAACCACATTACTCCTACATCAGGAGTTGTCAATATCAGGGAAAAGAAACTGCCCACTACAATTCCACACCGCCCACAAGCATAACAACTCCAACTAATGAACTAATTGAAAATGACTACTAAATAAATGTGACTAGATCAAATTGATGAATTTATTGATTCAGATGAGGCTGAAGTCAATGAAAGTCTCACCCACCTTTCCCTGTTTATGATATGTTATGTAGTTTTATAGAGCGCACAGCTGCCCCGGCAAAGGGGTGTCCCATCGCTAATAGCAAACAGAAAGGGAGGAAATCGACAGAAGGAGGCCTATAGTGAAGGGAAGAGGTGGGCCTTATGAAAAGCCAGGTAATTATCGATGCTGCCAATGTGTATAGGAAGTGAGTTCCAGAGTTTAACTACCAGTGTGCGGAAAGAGCGCCCACCAGCACGTACCGTCCTTACCCGGGGAACAACCACCAGGTGATGACCTATCGAACGGAGTTGGCGGGTGGGTGTGGATGATGAAAGCAGGTTGGCAAGATGCCAGGAGAGGAAAAATTCAAGTTCTTAAAAGCAATGCAGAGAGACTTAAACTCAACTTGTCTGGCCACCGGCAACCAGTGTAGCCGACGAATAGCGCTGGTGTTGGAGCAGGTTCTAGGAAGGCCAAGAAGAGTTCTGGCAGCTGCATTTTGGACCCTCTGCAGTCTCAAAATCTCAGTCATGCTGGCCCCCAGGTAGAGCGAGCTGGCGTAATCCAGTCTCTACAAAATGGAGGCCTGGACAATAACCTGCTTGATGGATGGATCGAAAAAACCCAACAGCGGTTTGAGACCCTTTAGATTACCAAAACACGTCCCTGCCACTTTCCTAGTTTGGGCCTGGAAGCTGAGAGCTGAGTCGACCCAGACACCTAGATTTTTCCCCACCTGGTTGGGTGTGGGTGCACAACCCAGGGTAGCAGGCCACCAGCGTTCACTCCACAGCTCAGGATCTTTCCCTACCAGCAAAACCTCAGACTTGCTGGCATTGAGAGCAGTTGGCAGTCATCCACTCAGTGACAGCAGCAAGATCACTCCAAAACGTTTGAGCATCCTGCACACAGTCATCGGAGAGTGCAACTACCAACTGCATATCATCTGCATATGATACTACTGTCATCCCTCTGCTCCTGGCCACCGCTGCTAATGGTTGGACATACAGGTTGAAAAGCATTGGGCTCAAAGCTGAGCCCTTTGGCACACCCTGCTTAATAGTATGAACCATGGATGTGAAACGAGGGGGGGCGTTACCTGGAAGGTCCTCTCAGAAAGAAAAGAGGCAAACCAGTCCAGTGCCAGGCCCATAATACCAGCCTTCTCCAACCTTTGCAGCAATATCCGTTGGGAGACCGTGTCAAACGCGGCACTGAGATCAAATAAGATCAGTGACGAAGTACGTCTCTCATCCAGTTCTACCCTCAGATGTTCGGGCACCGCTAGGAGGGCAGACTCTGTGCTGTGACCTGGATGGAAGCCATTCTGAGAGGGGTCAAGTATGTTATTCTCTTCCAAAAAACCTGTCAAGATGGAATATATGTTGGTCTCAGAGATCTTAGATGCCTACGGCAGGAGAGAGACAGGACGAAAGTTCTCAGATTTAGCTGTATCGAGGATAGGTTTTTTAAACAGGGGAACAACCCTGCCCTGCTTCCAAGTTCTAGAGGCAACTGCCATAGACAGGGACATGTTAATTACCTGGCTCAGAGCTGTAAGACGCGCAGGTAGCAGTTTCATAAATTGATCAGGCTTCATGGGCTCAGCAGGAGAGCCCGACTTAACCTTGCTGCATAATGAGCGCAGCACATCCTGGGAGATCGGCGCAAAAGTGACAAGCGTGTGAGTGGGAAGGGGTCTACCCACAGGGTCAGAGCACATATCCACTTGACAAATAGTCTTATAGATGTTGTCCACCTTGTTGACAAAGAAGGTGACGAGAGCCTCACAGTGCTCATCTGACGTGATAGAGGGTGCTGCAGATACCCCAGCCGATTTAAGATCTTTAAGTATGGAAAAAATACTCTTGGTGGGGTCACTGCTGCTCCTGATCTTGTCTGCAAAGTAGGCTGTAAGTTCTTTCTGAATAGCCCTGTGATATTTCTTGGTGGCCTCCTGATAGCACCCTTTCAGGATTGGGTCATAATCTCCTCTCCACGCCCGCTCCAACCTCTTGCAGGCTTTACGCATTTTAGCGAGCTTGTCATTATACCAAGGAAGATTTGGTGTTACGCCACTTAGACCATTTACCAGGAATAAGTGTGTCCAAAGGGCGGAGGATCCAGTCCCATATTGCTTTAGCGGCAGCATCCGGATCATCCGGCTATCAATTACTTACTTTAAAATTTACCACACCCACTGACCCAAAGCTCTGCTCAACGCCCATAATTAGCTTAATTTAACTCTGCCTGCTTCTCAATGTGCAGATTATAGGGTCTACTCATTAAAGAAAGAATTTCAGGGAATTGAGACGGGAATTTCAAACTTAAAGCTGATGGAGCAGGGTTTTCGCGTAAAATAAAACCTGCTTGGATTGAACCCTCAGTAACATTTACTAACCGTGTGCAGTGAAAAATAAATGAGAAAAACTTAACATGGGAAAATGTTTATGAGCAAGCGCGAACTAAATTACTGAAGTAGGCCGCAGAAATGCTTTCGATTAATGAAAATAAAGGACTAATGCTGCTTTAGTGCACGTTACAGCTGTAATGCAAACGTTAACATATAATAATAATAATAAATCCACATTTGTAAAGCGCAAACAATCACCGGTAAGGGTCTCTAGGCGCTGGGGGCCGTTGGGAAGATTAAGCAAGCTATTGCCCAGAGTCACATGGTGCTGGGCTAACCTGCCGCCGGAGATCGAACCGTGATCCCCAAATTCCAGCGCCAGTCGCCCTGGCCGCGTCGCCACACCTCATCCTTCAACATGGGTTGCTCAGGGATAAATACAGCATTTGGGTTGGGGCGTAGAGAAATGCATTTCAAATGAAAAATACATGTTTGTGTTTTTTTCATTGTAGAAACAAGCATGGGTTTCGTTCTGCATGACAGATACATGAGTCTGTCTTTATTAGAGTATTTTATTCATGAGTATTGATTTGTCTACATGATCAACAATATAAAGATTGCATTGTCATATTTGGTAATTAGGAAGTGCATAATAATGGAGATTGGTAAATTGGTATAGTTTTTAGAATCATACTAATCCCAACGCAAAGGAGCTTGTTGGGTAATGAAAATTGGACCCTGACTTTGAAAAATTATAAGTTCCGGACCGCTGGATCAGTTTTGGTAGCAGAAAATTGATGGTTAGTTTGGTTATTTAGGCAAATCAATAATTGATTTAATGACGTTTGATTACTAATATGAAGAGTTAGTGTCTTGTCTTTATGTATATTGGAAGTACGGGTACGAAGTAGCCTAAGAGCCCGGGATGTTATATTAAGCCTATGTGGTAGTCATAGTGTGGAGAGATACCACGCTGAAAGTCATATTATCGAGAAATACTACACTAGAAGTTCTTTCTCTGCTGTTGCAATATCGAATGGCGAAAGGCTGTCAATGTTATTTTAGGGACTTACTCTGTTGTTAGGAGAGTGTATGGAATAGTGGAAGGTCCTCTTCTGAAACTCTGGCCTTATACCAAGACCTCTTTTCAATTGTTTGAGGGTAGAGTGGCGCTAGTCATTATTTTACTGGAAGTAAAAGAAATCCTATTGAGTAATTGAACTATTTGTTTACTAGTGGAGCAGACAAAGGCGCGGTATTGTGTCGTTTCTAATAAAAATCTAGTTCGAAATATTTAGTTTTATATTGCCGTATTATTATTGTGAAGGGAAGGTCAGTAGCAGGAGTTATTTTGACGCCACAAAAAGCCGTTCTGGCATTTGTCAGAGTAGCAAGTGTGTATTGTGCTCTGATTGGTTGGTTAGTGTGAGTTGCACTGGTATTGGAGCAAGAGACAATAGAGTGAACTGGATTACGGAAGGCTTCCTGGTTTCCCCGGAGTATTTTTTTAAGTGTTGAAAAACAAAGTTGTTATAAGCGATTTAGGATTTCTTTAAAAATGATAGACCAAATGTGACTAGAGAAGGGCTTTCTGTGCCTCCTCCAATATCACCTGCTTCGTTTATGATGTTAGAGCGTGGGTATCATATGTGTACATGGTTGGAGAACTGGGTGAGGTATACCGAAGATTATGGAGTGTTAGCTTTCCCAGAACATGGTACTTTCAATGTAAAGATTTTAGAGAATTTGAGAAGGCAAATGAATTCCTTGAAACCAAATCCTAGACCTATGCAATATGAGGCGCCGGAAGAATGGGAGCATGAGGGTACAGGAGAGAGAGAAACAGGAATGGATTAAAATATAAGAATACGATGAGATCGTTTTCAGAGTCTAAGTGGAATGCTCAAATGAGGAGATGGAAGAGAGATGTGATCCTAGATGGATTATATCCAGTATTAGTTGCTGAGGATAAAGCTGGTGGAAAGTGTAAGGAGAAAAAGAATAATGTAGAGACTTCAGAATTCGGTATGGATCTGAATGAAATCGATGATGAGTTATTAGAAGAGATGTTATTGAAAAGACCTCCACCATATCAGGAGAATCCAGATGGGGTTACTCCAAGTGCACCTTTAACTGAAATTGAAGCACCCAAAGTTTTACAGATTACACAGGTATCTCGAACTTCACAGGAAAAAGAAATTGAAATGCTTAATAGGGCAAAAGAAGAATTGACTCAGAAAATGAATCAGATCTGTTTGAATGCAGAAGCGTTGTCAGTTCCAGTGACGATTGGTCCTATAGTTCCATTGTATAGCGAGGGTCAAAATATTTCAAGAGTACATGCATTGACGGTTCCAGTGAATGGTGCTAGGAATAGTAGCACATCAGAGTCAGGTGAGACGAGTATGTCATTGATTGATCTTCCAGTAAATGAAAATGTGACTGAAACACCAAAGGGAGTGTACCGATAGAACCTAGAAAAATATTGCCAAAAGTGAGGGAAACATCTCCAATGTCAGGGTGTACCGGTTCAGTGGGACCTTCTCTGGAGGAGTTGGATGAATGGATAAAAGGAATGGCACCTAGTAAGTCTAAACCAAGAAAGGATATAGGTAGATTGAGAGTAGATCTGGAAAAAATTATTATTGATATCATTAGTCCAGAGAGATTGAGTACTTATCAGGATGAAGAGTTGTTATTCCTGTGCAGGAATATTACATGGAAAGCAAAATATTTGCATGAAAAGTTGGCAGAGGCGCCACAAGAATATGGTATTGATATTGAGAAGTCAAAACCTTTGCAAGAGACGCATAGATTGGATTTCAGTGACAAGGACTTGGATAATTTGAATGCTTCTGGAAACGGTTGCAGATAAAGGAGTTGATAAATACTTTGAAGAAATGGGGCGATGTAGAACGATGGAAGGGTAGATGGTCGAGAGAGAAAGAAGAGGCTCTTGTGAATAAGGGTGTGGTTGCATCTCCTGAGCTTCCATTGAAAGAGATAGAGCCCGCTGGAATGATATATCCGATGAGAGAAGTTCTGGGTGGTGGATATGTTCATATCCCTTGGACAAGACAGGATATATTGTCTTTTACAAATGAGTTTCCCAGATTGAGAGAGAAACCGGTTGAGTGGTATAAGCAAGTAGAAAGATTTGTAAAAGTTTCAAAAGTTTTGCTAAAAGATTTGGATGGCTTATTTGTTATTGTGTTTCCAATTGATTTGTAGGCTCAGTGTAAAATTGCAGTTGATTGGTCAAAAGATATTAAAACTGGAGCACCATCAGAAGAGGTGATGAGAAAATGTAATCAGATGATTAATTGTTTGAAGGGTAATATTGATCCGAAAGAAACTGATTGGGTTAAGATTGATAGGACAACCCAGGAGTCAAAAGAGTCAGTACATGCTTATTATGAAAGGCTTTTACAAGTGTTCAAACAGTATAGTGGTTTTGAGAGGATAACAGGCAAGGGTATGGTACATGTGTCTATAAGTTTGTGTTTGGACTGAAACCAGCGATTAGTGATACGATTCAGCAGCATTTGATTTGTTGGCAAAATAAGACAGTCAATGAGATTCTGAGGAATGCAAAGTATTGTAGTGATGATATTGAATCTAGACAGAAGAAATTGAAAGAGAAAGTGATGTGGGCACAGGTGAAAGTGGCAAATCAGAAAAATGGGAGTTTTGTTGATGGTTCACAAGCAAGTTTCCAGGTGAAAGGAGAGAATCCGAATTTTCACAATGGTCAAGTGCCTATGAATATTGTACCGAATGGAGTTGTTCAAGTACAGTTACCAGGAAAAGGTAGAGGGAAAGGTAATAAAGAAGAGAGGAAAAAGAAATTTCCATGTCATGGATGTGGTCAGTTAGGACATTGGAGGAACGAGTGTAAGGCTTTGCTAGGAAGTATTGGAATGATTCAAAATTTCAATCCACAGCTGCAGAATGAGGTGGTTGTGAATCAACAACAATTGCAGCAGCATCTACAGTTAGTTACGTCACAGGTACAACAGGTACAACAAGTACAAGTTCCTCAAGCACCTATGCCAAATAATGTGAATGCTTGGGTACAGAGATACAGTGCGAATGCTGGATTTCACACGAGTGAACAAGTTGGTAAGTATCAAAATGGTTCCGCAATATTGGTTGCAATGTTCTGAGAGTGATTCAGATTCATCTCAATGACGGTGCCTGAGGGGGGAGGAAGAGTGTGTGCTTGGTGCATCTCTGGAGGTAGATCAGGCTGGTACTTTTGTGGATGGAAAAGTAGAAGGTAATGATATTACATTCCTTGTGAACACTGGTGCTACCCGTTCTACTGTGAGAACAGCAGAAATTCTAAACCTACCTCTCTCAGAAGAAACTATCGATGTTGCCGGAGTTTCAAATAAGCATATTAAAACTCCAGTAACTATACCAATGGAGGTTCATATTGGGAGATTCAAAGATTTGCATCGGTTTGTGGTGTGTGACTCGAGTCCGGTGAGCCTTTTAGGTAGGGATTTGCTGTGCAAAATTAATTGTACAATCTATTGTACACCGGATGGTATTGCTTTTCAAACTCCAAATTTAGATGTTGCTTTTAAAATGATGATGGCAAAGCAAGGGACAGAAGTTCATGATCTATATCCTTTGTTTACAGTAAATTACTTGCCTATTGAATTGAAAGATACAGTGACAGCTGATGTGTAGGATTTTTCAGGGAAAGACATTGGATTGATGAAATGTGTTGATCCTATACAGATTTTGGTCAAACAGGGTGCAGAGTTTCCGAAAACACCACAGTATAAGATAAGTCCTGAGACTATAGAGGGAGTTACTCCTGTAATTGAACAGATGATTGAACAAGGAATTTTGAGAGAAATACTTGGACGTCCATGTAATTCAACTATAATGGAAATTAAGAAACCGAGTGGGAAGTATAGGATTGTGCAAGATTTTGGAAAGGTGAATAAGATTGTGGTACCTTGTTGTCCAATAGTGCCCAATCCAGCAGTGATTCTTCATCAAATTCCTTGTGACGTGGAGTGGTTCACAGTGATTGATTTGTGTCAAGTATTTTACTCAATACCCCTACATCCGGATAGCCGGTATTTATTTACATTGTGGTTCGGAGACGGTGTCTTGGCATAGTGCTGAGTTTCTCAAGGGTATACAGAGAGTCCTTCAATTTTTGATCAGATCCTGAAAAATTGTCTGGAGTCATTGGTTATGCCAGAAGTCTCAGTTTTGGTCCAGTATATTGATGACCTACTGGTAGCATCAAAAACATGAGAGGCATGTGGTGCAGATACAATTGCGTTACTGAATCATTTGGGAGAAGGTGGGCATAAAGTGCCACCAGCAAAATTACAATTTTGTAAGAAAGAGGTTCAATATTTGGGACACAAAACTGAAAAAGCAGCCAGGAAAGTATCACAAGATCGGATTGCTGTGATCTTGCAAATGGAACCTCCCAACACGCAGAAAGACATTTGAATGTTTTTGGGTATGGTTGGATACTGTAGGCAATGGATAAATGGGTTCACATTGACAGCTACACCATTACAGAGGTAGACTCATAAGAATGTGGTTGATACGATTCAGTTGGATGAGGAGAGAATGAAAGCATTCATGGAATTAAGAGATAGTTTGTGTCGAGCACCTGCATTGGAAATGCCAGATTATGGTAAAGAATTTGCATTATTCTGTTGTGAGAAAGATGGGTATGCGCATTCAGTCTTGACACAGACACATGGAATGGCACGTAGTCCAGTGGCATATTTCTCTGCTACTTTGGATTCAGTGGCTGCAGCATTGCCAGGTTGTTTGAAAGCAGTGGCTGCTACTTGTGTGAGTTGGGAGCAGAGTTCCTGATGGTGGGACAAAAGAGTTGTTTTGGGGCTGCATATGCTGTATGTACAGTGGCCATGGTTCTTAAAGCATCTCGTATAAGAGGGATACATTCGGCCTGAATTTCTAAATTGGTCGCGTTGACCAGGGCCTCTATAATCGCCAAAAATAACCCTATTTACGGATAGTCAATATGGTTTTGGGGTGGTGCATGATTTTGGTCAATTGTGGATGCAACAGGGATTTTGGACTTCTTCAGGATCACTGATACAAAATAGTAAAGATGTAAAAGATTTCAGGGTCATTGCAGAAAGTCTGTGCCAAAGATGTGTAACATGCCAGCAGTAGAATCCAGGGAGGAAGACAGTTGTTAGTTGGAGAAGAACTGGAAAGGCGGCTGGACCTTTCCCGAGGTTGCAAGCCGGTTTCATCGAGCTCCCTCCTCGTAATGGACTAAAATATGTATTGGTTGTTGTTTGTCTAAACTGCTTTTGAGAGAGATCATACCTAGATTCGAATTTGCAGTCTCTTTAGAAACAGATAGAGGTTCTCATTTTAATTAAGAAATAATTTGGATGATTAGTGCAGCATTACAAATTGAGTAAAAGCTGCATTGTGCCTATCGATACCAAGCTTCAGGTGTGGTCGAGCAAATTAATGGCACTATTTAATCTAGACTGTCTAAGGTGTGGACATCCACAACACTGAAATGGCCAGATGTCAGGTACTGATGAGTTTAGGAAGCATTCCTGATAAAAAAAGACTGGATTATCCCCACACGAAGTGATTAATGAGACAGCTGATTGAACCAGCAAATCAACTAATGAATATTACTGATGATCTAGTGCTTGATTATTGCAAAGGATTGGCTGATGTGGTGCGTTCTGTGTCTCATCAGGTTAAAGAGATTGCAACCACAACACAGCAGGAGCAAGCACATGATATAAGTCCAGGTGAGTGGATCCTGGTGAAGAAACACGGGAGAAAGTCATGTTTGGAACCTAGATAGCATGGGCCTTATCAGATCATAATGGCACGACGACAGCAGTAAAGTGTACTGTCTTGCCAAATTGGATACACCCAAGTCATAAAAGAAGAGTCCCAAGTCCACTTGAAAGACAAGAAGAAGAAGAACAGCGACTGGTGGTAAGACAAGAAGAGCCAGAAGCTGTAGAACGTGAAGCCATAGAGTCTGAAGCTGGCTGCAGGTTCTGAAAGTGTGGAACATGTCCTTGGACAGAAGAAAAGTCAAATAAAGTGGGCATCAGCTACTGGGTCTTGTAAGACTGCTGTTGAAAGTGACAATGGAGAAGTGTTGAATGAAAATCAAGAGCAAGTATGACTGGAAGAAAAATAACTGAATAGGAGAACTTGTGATCTTGACAACGAAACCGAAGAAGCAGTACAGGCTTAAAGAGAGAGAAAATGTGATGTGTGGCCAAAAGGAGTGAAAATACTGAAATACACTCTGAAACAGAAATCACCAGAGACAATAACAGAAGTATCAGATCAGGTTGAATAAAGTGAACCAGAAGAAGAAACAGTTAGAAAGACAAGAAGAATAAGGGTTCCATATAAAAAGTACACAGCTCCGGAATAAACATATATAGTGCTAGAAGAAGTTGAAGATACAGATCAGAGCAAACAAGACGTTGGTACAATGCAAAGTGAAAGAGACAGTTTTTATCAACCTTAAAAAGAACTGTGTAAATAAAGGTGCAAAGAAGGTAGAACATTGAAAGTTTATTGAAAAGATTGAAGAAGAAATCTGAAGAACAAGAACATCTAAAAAAGTTGAAGTGTGAGGCTACACTACTTTGGATGGCTTTTGAAGATTTTTTAGAGTTTTTTAGTTTTTTAATTTTTTTTAGATTTATTATAATTTTTTTATTAGAAATGGCAGATTAAGCAGAGCCGGGACATTAACATCGTAGTTTTATTTTTTAACATCTTTATTTGATTTCACATTTTACAGCAAGACAACCCCTTCATCAACCCCCCCCCCCCCCTCTTTGGTCAAACAAGCAAAAAAAAATCAGAAAAAGGGGGGGGGGAAAAGAGAGATTAATGCTGGATAATAATTCAAACAATCAAAGGTAAATAAAATTACACTTTCTTAGAGAATTCAAATATAGTTTGATCAGATACATTCTGAGCATTATTTACTAACTTTCCATTTTATAATTTAATTCGGGTTAATAAGCACAACATGCTACAAGGAATTGCCTTGGGATTGTGACCATTCAAGTAAAGGGTTCCAGATTCTGAGCCCCCTGACCCGTCGCTTCCTGCCTTTTCTTTTATAAATAACCATTTCTAAATTAAAAATAGCTAGAAGCCTGGCAAACCATTGTTGAAATGATGGGGGTTGGGATCTAGCCAGGCAGATGCAATACAGATTCTTAAGACCGCCATTGCAATAAAAACCAATTCATGACCTAGACTAGGATTGGTGAGATTTGTTGCCCCTAGTAGAACCACTTCATTAGACAGATTTATTTCAGTTTTTAAAACAGCCGACAAGAATCTCTCAATGCTTAGTGTTAGGGAGGTTAATCCTATACAGGAAGAGAAAATGTGTATGCAGTCAGCATTTGGATACATACATCTAAAACTGTAAGTCCCCCTCCCACTCCCCCATTTAGCTATTCTGTCTGGGGTATAGTACATGAAAAAGCAGGTCTTGTAAAACTGAGTTTGAAGTTTAGTTGACATAAGAATAGTTTGAGACATGCCATAAGCATAATTGAATTCTTCTGTAGTGATGGCTATTTTACCCTGCCATTTCTGTGCAGTTTTCTCGAGGTTATCCGGAAAATGAGTTAGTAAAAGAGAGTACATCCCCCCAATCGTGTTTTTTTTTAACGTTTCGGCTGTGATTATTTTATCAAATGGAGCATTTCCCCTAATCCGCTGTAATAAAAAGTCTCTAATTTTGAGATATTTAAAAAAAATCCCTCCAATCCAATTGATATTTCTCTCTTAATTCTTCAAAAGAGTATAGCCCTTCATTAGAAAAGAGACACCCAATATGTGTGATTCCGGCTGAATTCCATTTGTTAATATATACATCTCTAAAAATTTCGGGAAGAGCAGGGTTGTTACTTAGAGGAGAATAGTATGACAGTCACCCTATACCCAACAATTTCCTCACAGATTTCCAAGCCTTAAATCCCCCGAACAAGGTTTTCAGCCGTACTTTTTTATGATAGCTATTATAGAGATATCGCCATAGATGGCCACTACTCTGATTACCCAGTACTAACTGATGAATTGAAGGCTGGTCCCCCCCTAAGGTTGTCTCTGTACCATCTAGTTGAAAAAGTTCATGATTATATAGTAGCATCGATGCCTTAAGATTTGGGAGGGCTAATCAGCCTTTTTCTTTGGGGAGGGTCAGGAACTTATAAGCTCGTCGGGGTTGTGAGTATGCCCATATAAAGCTCGTAAAAGTTAGTTCCATCGCTTTAAACCATTACTCTGAGATTTCTAAATTAATTGCTCTAAACATATGTAAAATTTTAGGGAAGTATACAATTTTTAATGCATTTGCCCGGCCTATCAGAGATAGATGTAGATTTTCCATGTGGCGAAGATCTTTTTGCATTGTGTCTAACATGGGCTTCATATTTAGGTCAACCAGATTTCCGAGTTTAGAGGTGATACAAATACCCAAGTAGGTGGCTTTCTCTGTCACACAAGGGTCTGTCATAACACATTTGTTATTCTGGACCACTTGAGTTTTACTCTGATTGAGTGCATATCCAGCAACTTTGCCGAAATCTTTTGCCTCTGTTTCAATGATGGGTAGAGCTATACTTGGATCGGAGGTAACTATGGCAATGTCGTCTGCGTATGCAAGGGTCTTAGTCAAATACCCTTGAGTCGAGATGGGAATGATACCTCCATTAGATTCCAATCTACGGATAAAGGGGTCAATGTAAATTGCGAACAGCAATGGCGAACATGGGCATCCCTGTCGGGTTCCTCTTGAAATTATCAGTTCTTTGGAGAGATTACCATTAACCATGACCATGGCCCGGGGGTTGATGTATAGTTTTTGCACAGCTTGGATGAACCCCTGTTTGAATCCCACCCGAGACATTGCGAGCCACAGGAATGGCCAGGAGACCCTATCGAAAGCTATTTCAGCGTCTAAAAGAATTAGCGCCATAGGGTCTCCTGCCACATCAGAGCTGTCAAATAGGCTAATCACTCGTTGAATATGGTCTGTGGTTCCTCTTCCGGGCACAAAGCCATGCTGCAATTTTGAGACGACTTTGTGAATTATTGGTGAAATGCAATTTGCAATTAATTTAGAGTATATTTTAGAATCCACATTTATTAATGTAATGGGACGATAAGAACCCTTCTGATCCGGAGGTTTATTTTTTGGGGGGAAGATGACTATTTTGGCCCTTGACCCGGAGCTTGGGGGCTGTCCCCCTCGAAGTACATACAAGCATAGATCTAGCAGGATGTCTTTAAGTTGATCTTGAAAGGTTACATAAAATTCTAAAGGGATAGAGTCCAGACCGGTTGCTTTTCCTCTAGGTAGATCTTTAATTGTTTTTAATACTTCTTCCAGGTTCGGAATTTCCTCTAAAGATTCCTGCTCTTCCTCATTAAGCCTAATGGGTGTGTCTTTATCCAGATATTCATTCATTCTTTCTAAGTCTGCCTCCCCCTCTTCTGAGTATAAGGTGCTATAAAAACGCCAAAATGTTTCTCTGATCTCTCTGATACCAAGCCTTCTACTGGGTCCTGTATTTCATTTATGAGATTCTGTGATGATTGTTGCCTTATACGTATAGCCAGTTGATGGCCTACTAATTCGCTATTCTCATATACCTTTTCACTGTGGGCAGTAGCTTGTTTTACAGCTTTGGAAGTAAAGATGTTCATAATAGCAGCCTTATTAATTGCCACTTGATACTGAATTTTGAAAATTTCTTCCACCGTTAACGAATCTCGGGTTGCCCTTATGAGTTCTCCTTCAGACCCCTTCAAGTTTTCCTGTAGCACCCAATGGGACTCTCTAGCCTGTTTGTTAGCCCTTATTGAATATTGCATGGTTTCTCCGCGGATCCCTCCTTTTAGAGCATCCCACACAAATTCTGTCGTAGTACTCCCAACGTTGTCCTTTAAGAAGTTGGGAATACACTCTTGCAAGTGGTTGCAGTAATCATCTTCAAAAAGCAGGGATTTATCAAATGTCCAATTTCTTGGTATCTGGCTCATTTGTATTAGCCCTAAGGTGCATAGCAGAGGATTATTGTCAGAGAGTACGCGGGGTAGCTTCTCTATCTGTGTTGTAGATCTTAATGAGTTTGATAATAGGAAATAGTCAAGCCTAACATGTATACGATGTGGGTTTGAGTGGAAGGTGTAACCTAGGTCATTAGGATTAGAGATTTGCCACCCGTCAGTGAGCCCATGCATATGACACAGCTGTTTTATGGCTTTAAAGACTTTAGGTTTCCGACCGTGATACTGCCAATTGTCTCCCATTGACCAGTCGAAGGGAAGGTTAAAATTAGAATCCCCACAGATAAGTAATGGCAATGGCCAATGTGTGAGTTCGTTGGAGACTTCATTAATTACTGTAGGATCGTCACTATTGCTCCCATAAATTGTGGAGATGGTCAGTGGTTGTGATTGTTCGACCTGGCACTCCGTAATTGCCCATCTGCCAAATGTATCTGTTTTAGACCGACTAAAGCTATATCCCCTGCCTTTAGCTAGAATTGCTACCCCCTGATCCGTGCTCCTTGTGAGGTAGTACAAACCAGATTGTACCCCAGTGATTTTAAAAGATGTAATTGCGATCCTTCAATATGAGTTTCCTGCAGACAAACTATGTTGGCACCCATTGTTTGTAACCCTACCACAACAGCCTGTCTCTTTTTAATATCATTTAATACACAGATGTTAAGTGACATAATCTTTAGTATCCCCATTTTAATACGCAGAACATCCCAAAATAGTGTTTCCCTAGCTTATGTAGCTTGTTCTGAGTAATCCACTCTATTTTACCTATGGCCGAAATATTAGCTAAGCCGTTAAAATTTCCCTTTTCCCTGTTGTAGCTAAAAAGCCTGTCTGACCTTACCACTGCCCCCCCCCTGCCCCAGCTGCCCCCCCGCCCTCCACCACCAATGGAGGTTACCTGACCCCGACCGGGACAGGGACGTGACATCCACCGAACAGTACCCAGTGAGCCCGCTGAGACCACCCCTATAAAAATGTGAATTAACTATCTAAGATATTTTGAAAAACAATAATAAAAGCAAAACCACAAAAACAGCAAGATAGACCACCGTTTAGCACTCTGTCTCATGCATTACTCATATTTACTTGCGTTATTTGTGTCCTATAATTACTGCATTACCTACCCCTATATTAAAAAAAGTGAGTGAACTATCTAATAGGGATATTTTTTTTAAAAAAGAGAGAGAAAAAAAAAGGAAAGATAGCCCACAGTTTAGGGCTCTGTCTTATACACTACTTGCATTACTTGCATTATTTGTGTCCTGAAATTTCTGCATTACTTGCATTATTTGTGTCCTGAGATTTCTTCTAGGTAGCTTTTAGCTTGAATCTCGGAAATGAAGCTACAGGTATGTCCTTGATGAACAATTTTTAATCTGGCCGGATTTTGAAGAAAAAACTTTGCTCCTAATTTCTGGAAGGGATCGAATAGTTGTCTCAATCGCCACCTCCTCTCTACCGTGGCGTGTTCAAAGTCTGGCCTGGTAAAAAAGGTTACTCCATCAAAGGTCCTTTTATAGGTAGGCCGGGCTAGATCATAGAGCGCCTGCCGAAGTAAGAAGTTCCCGAAGAACAGCAGCATGGCTCTAGGATGTTGTTGAGATGTTACATTGCGATTCTTGATCATCAAGGGGAATCTATGAGCTCTTTGAACCTCTTTATCTCAGTCCCAGAATTGCAATTCCGGGAATGCATTTTTGAGGAGCGCAATCATGTATTTCCTTGCATCATCCTTTTCAATGCCTTCGGGTATATCGGGGAAGCGGAGCTTGTTGCGCCGGTGGCGATTTTCTTGTTCCTCCAGTTTCCACATAATGTCTTTGACCGCTTCTTCATGTTCATCAGACTTAGTATGGAGTGAGGTGACATCCTTTTCAAGTTGTTCCGTCCTTTCTTCTACTGCTGCCATTCGATCAACAATCTCGGCACAAGTTCTTCCCACCTACCAGACTGCCCCTTGAAGTTTTTTTGCTGCCATTCGGGACCTGCGACTATCAGCTTTGGCCTTGGCTTGAAAACTTTTGATAGAGCCCAGAATGTCAGCTTGAGCAGGTTCTTTGTTTTGCTTGCCCTGTGGGTCCTCTGATTCGATATTCGCGCTAATAATAGTCTGGTTCCCCCTGAAAAATCAGCAGAGTTGGAGTGTGTCATAAGAGGAGGTGTCCCGTTGTAGTCCCATTTCAGCTCAGGAATAGCTTCCTTATCTGAAGAGTCAAGTTATTTTCTGTGGTGGACTATGTCTCTCTTTTTTAATAGTTTTTTAGAGAGAGGTTGCTGCTTCTGCAGATCAGAGTTAGAGCTTTTATACCAGTTTCCTCCCTCCTCCTCGCTGGATAAGGAAATGCTTACATCCGACATTACGAAATCATCGGTGAGAGAATAATAAAGATCAATGTTATCCGGTGTATTCAATAAATTTCCTTGTTGCCCTTTCCCCGTAGCAAGAGACAATTGTAGAGATTCTGCTCTTTCCGCCCCTAAAGAAGGACCTGAGGGGGAATGTGGTGGGCTGGTGATAAGAGATTCCAGGCCGTTACATGGCGGGGGGTTTGCAGGTGGTCCGGACAGATTGGTTTCGTGGGAGCGTGAGATGTTAGCTCTGCAGCGATTTGTGTAATGCTGTTCGCGGCCCCCCCTACCTGCTTGTCCTGCTTGTCCTGTCTTGAAGTGGCCCCCTCTCCATTCATAGGCTCACAGCTAGCGGTGATTAATGGCTGGCATCCCGGGGTCTTTTTTATGGTGGAATTGGCTGGCGAGGTACTTTCGCCAGGGGTCTAACTGCTACATCCTTTTTTAGCAATTTATCGCCACCTGCCTTGCCTCTAACTGAGTGTGCCTCCTGTCTCGGTGAGTCCTGTCTCAGCACGTCTGATTTCTTCTGACGGGGAAGCACAGAGATTGATCCTTGCTGTGCATCGGTACTTGCGCTAGCAAAGGGGACTTTAGGTTTAACAGCTCGGTCCCCCTTACCGGACATGTGTGGTTTTAGTCCCGTGAAGCAGATTCTGGATTGGGCAGCACTTCTCCTTTCCGGGATTCGCCTGCCTTCAGCGGGGGAGCCGCTCACCAATCCGTCGTCCTGCCAGAGTATGGAGCCGGTCCGCTTCGGTTTCGGAATCTGCTTGCACTTCCAGCTGGCTCTGCGGAGTAATCCGCCACTCGGTTGGCCTGCGTAGGGCTTGTCCAGACCTACTCGCATCCAAGAGGTCAGAGCCTGACAGACATCGTCAAGATGAGGTAGCAGTAGAGGGAGCTTGCAATCCAGCCGGAGTGAGCAGGTAAGTGCAACGGACACCACTTTCCCTTGCTGTGCGTTTCGCATGCCTGTCAATTTCCTTTATCAGAGTTGTCAAGCCTTCATGGATACGATTTGGTAAGTTTGTTGAGTCTTTAAGGGATTTTGCCGGGGGATACTCAGCGGAGCATCACAGCGGTGATGTTAGCCGGACGCCATCTTGCCTCCGACATCGTAGTTTTAAATGTAGATGTATTAAGGTTTGCTTATTTAGTATTCTACTACTAATGGTGTTATGGTTAATTCTAATTGTTATCGTGCCTGTCTTAATGGTAACTAATCATCAGAATAACACTAATACTAATAGTGTGATGATTGAAAAAGAAGATACTAAAACTCTTAAAGAAGTTCCAAATACTAATATAGAGATGGAAGATGACAGTGTCTATCATCATGATTAATCAATTAATGATTTTTCATTGAATGTGTTCACAAAATTATTGTATGAATATTTGGATACAAAGGATGTGAGAGATTGTTATGTGTGCATGCAATTACCGTTGTCTGTTTCAGAGGGGGTGACTTACCATCACCTACCTTTAACGTACGGTGTGTCTTGTAGTGTACTAACAAGTCTCTTTTACGAGACAGGGAGATTGCTATATTTCTATTTGAATATGGATTTAGTGTTTTCAGAAATTCCTATTAGAAAGAACATGAATAAGATAAATAGTGCTAGAAATGCAGAATATATGGGATAATGTTTTCATACTACATAGACACTAAACACAATATATGCACATAGACACAATCTTACATGTAGCTTACATAGAGGGAAGCTTTCCTTGCTTAGACAAAAGACTGATAACTATAATTATTTCATTGGTTCTAATGAATGTGACCATACCTTTTTAATCATGGAAGGAGAGGAATAAAAGAAGGAACTGGTCCTGTTTTTTAGGAATTTATCATGTGTGTGATAAGAATGCCTATTATAGGTTGCCTGTACATCGGTATGAATGTTGTTATCTTGGTATAGTCTTTCCGAAGATAAACCATGTGGATAAGAATCATAGAATCAATTAAGTAGAGCGAGTTTTTCAGAAATAGTAGGAGATATTTTTACAGCATTGATACCTTCAGTTGGGGTTATTCTGAATTCACACAGAATTAGAAAATTGTCCACAGTTGTTGATTATTTATCAACAGACACTGCTGAAGGATTCTTAATGGTTGTTACTGAAATGGTTGCAATAAGGTCTATGGTTTTGCAAAATCGACTTGCCCTTCATGTAATTTTGACTAAAGAGGGTGGAGTCTGCAAAATGTTGAAAATACCACAATGTTGCACTTATATTCCTGATAAGAGTAAAAGTCTTGAGGGGTATATAAAGAATCTTCATCAAGATTTGTCTGAATTGAAGGTTGATGGTGCTTGGGAAAAACTTGGTAAGAGTTTTTCCTCAGTGGGTAATTGGTTTTCCACCTTTGGGAATAGTGTTTTGGGAAGAATACTAACACCTTTTGCTACAGCAATACTAATGATTTTTCTGATCTATAAATGTTGTAGATGCAAAAGAGATATGTTAGATAATAAATGTAGAACAAGGAAAAGAAAGAGAAAAGAAATAGAATTAGAGGATATGAAAGGGAATTATTATGAAGTCATGAAGGATTTAGATGGGATAATGATTAAACGTGAGAGAACATCTGCCTTCTAAAGAATAACAATCTATACTAGTGGGTATTTTGGTGATGACTTAAAATGCCATCAAAGGGGGATTGATGGAGCAGGGTTTTCGCGTAATATAAAACCTGCTCGGATTGAACCCTCAGTAACATTTACTAACCATGTGCAGTGAAAAATAAACGGGAAAAACTTAACATGGGCCAACGCTTTTGCGCAAGCGTGAACTAAATTATTGAAGTAGGCCGCAGAAACACTTTTGATTAATGGAAAATAAAAGACTAACGCTGTTTTAGTGCACATTATTAATAACAGCTGTAATGCAAATGCTAACACGGGTTGCGCAGGGATAAATGCAGCATTTGGGTTGGTGCATAGAGAAAGGCCTTTCAAATAAAAAATAAATATTTGAGTTTTGTTTATTGTAGAAACAAGCATGGGTTTCATTCTGCATGACAGATAAAGGGTTAAAGTCAGCTGCTTTGAAAATTAAATCCTAGAAACATGGGAAAATGTGAGCAAGAGGGAAAGAGGAACTTGACTTTGTCCTTCGAATCCTGAGTGCCTGCCAAGATCCGAATGAAGAGAACAATGTTATGAATGTGGGGGAAAGCTTCCTCTGCAGAGAGGCGCTCAGCGGAAAAGTTATACAAAGTAATAGATAACTGCCGGAGAAGAGTAAAAAAATGATAGAGACTTGAACTTTATTTACTCGGGAGAAAAATGTTGATGTCATATGGATAATTAAAAACAAAGAAGTCTTTAAAATGTATGTGTGCATAGAGCGTGGTGTGACAGTACACCCCCTTCCTTAACCAATCAAATGTGAAGTATGACCAAAACTAGATACTTCTGTGGGTTGGTCTGTGAGGTTTTAGGGTATAATTGAGGTGCCTGGAGGGAGGGGTTTTGGACAGACATCTTTGCTAACTGTTGGGGTGAGAGCGTTGAATTTTGGCGGTTTGCTGTTCTTCCTGTGTTTCCTGACTTAGTCTTTGCCTCTTTAAATCTTCTTGAGGGGCCCTTGATGTTTCCCTGGCCAGGAGATAGTGTTTCCTAATTAGGTTAGTATAGCCTGATATCCTAATTTGCAAAACGTTTGCAATTGTACTTTATCTCTGAATCTTTTGTCTCTTCTCCTATCCACTCCATAATGCATTGTCATTGATTATGAATTTGTCATTTTCTCTTCTGATGTTGTTTGCTTTGTGACTATGATTGGTGCTGTGTTTTGGTACTTAATGGATATTACTTTACATTATTTGGATACATATTATAAATATACAAATAAGTCTGTCTTTATTAGAGTATTTTATTCATAAGTATTGATTTGTGTACATGATCATCAATATAAAGATTGCATTGCCATATTTGGTTATTAGGAAATGCATAATAATGGAGATTGGCAAGTTGGTATCATTTTTAGAATCACACTAATCCCAGCGCAAAGGAGCTTGTAGGGTAATAGAAATTGGGCCCTGACTTTGAAAAATGATATGATGCGGAGCGCTGGATCAAGGCCAAAGTAGCTGAGCTGGAAAAATGTTCCTGTTCAGCTGCATTGGAGATTTTTCCAACTCGGCTACTTTGGCCTAAAGTTTGAAATTACCGCCACAGTTACCTGCAATTTTCTCCAAAGTACAATTGTCTGGCAAATACGGGACAGTTGGTAGCTATGCATGTGACATGCCAGGTCAGATATTACACGCTTGTCAGATGATAGCCAAGTACAGCTGCATAAACTAGGCGCAAAGTAGGAAGTGAGCTATGGCCCTTTGTAGAAGTATCTGAAGCCCTTCATTCATGGCTGGAGGTAATCTTTGCTTTGTCTTTTCTCAGCACTTCATGCCTGCGTCTAGTAGCAACTTATGGTGATTAATAAGCAAAGCCACTGGAATGATGTAGCAGTAGAGGAACAAATTATGTCACAGGATTGACTAAATCATGCAGCAAGTGATTGGCAAATATGCAGCATTATACATTGCATTGTGTAGCATTATTAAATTGCCATTTTGCCATTTTAGTTTTAACACACATTAATACAAAGGAAGGCTCTAGAAAATGTCATCCTATTGAAATAATGATTTCATTAGAAGAGAAACACAAGTACATCATTTTATTGATACTCTCCTTTATGATTACTAGAGTAAAATAGTGTGTGTAAAAAATACAAAGTTGTTCTCAGCAGAAAAAAGCCTACATGTAGACGTGCCCTTCTTGTGTTTTGTGCATCAGAATCATGTGTCTAAACTGATGCTAAGTTGGGTTTGATCAATTGTCCACACTCTTAGGGGCATATTCTCAAGAAGCTATCGCTGAGTTATCGGCACTTTATCACAGCCAAAGTCGTTATAAATGTATTTCCCCATTCACAAGCTGGTGCTAGCAACCCACATCACAAGTTTACCTGCAATAGCAGCTGCAAAAACATTGCCACAGAGGACCCCGGCAACTATTGCTAATAAGATGCAGAGTAGGCGTTCCTGTGCCAAAAGCTGTGACAACACCACTCTGCAACCTTCTCAATGACAAGCCAGATCGGCGATAAGATCCCAAAACATGCGATAAAGCCTAGTGTACAGTGAGACGACAGCCTGCACCAGCAAAGGGAGCCCATTCCACAACCTCACCAGAAGTACAACAGATGACATGGAGCCACTGATCATGCAGCTGGGAGCCCCAACAGGGCCACAACACCCACCGGCACCACCCCAGGACACCACCCTCCCCGGGTAACCCCCCCGGTCAAAGACATACCACATCAACTACACAGAATCATGTACTAAATAATCCGCCTGATGTCGCACAATCACATTTGGTGACATGCATGTGTCGTCACAAAAATGAGCAACACATATTCACCTTCTCATTAACAAATTACAATTTATTCAAATAACCACAGAACAGAAATGAAGACATATGGGGGTTCTCCTCGGGACAATCTGTAGGTCACAGCCTGCAAAACTAAAATCATGAAGAGATGGTGGGTCTTGCACACATCAAAGGACAGAGAGAGAGCGAAGGAGAGAGAGATACAGAGAGAGAAAAAGAGGGGGAGAGAGAGAAAGACGGAAAGAGAGGGGGAGAGAGAGAAAGATGGAAAGAAAGGGTGAGAGAGAAAGACAGAAACAGAGGGAGAGAGAGAGAAAGACAGAAAGAGAGTGGAGAGAGAGAAAGACGGAAAGAGGGGGAGAGAGACACAGATAAAAGAAGAGAGGGACAGAGAGAGAGATTGCCGACACTGCGCACCCAGGCCTCCCTGCTCACCTGCTGACACTGGTGTGTCTCCAACCATGTGCCGGTATGTAGTGCAGAACACCAGGTCCCACATCTGAAACAGATCTGTTATCTGAAACAGAGTCCAGATACATGAATGACAAAGTACATACAACTGCACACAACATCATCGCCTGTACTCCCCTGGGCACCTAGGCAGCTGCACCCCAGCCCCTCCTGCTGCCCAGCGGTTCATGCCCGCCCCTTTGCACCCAGGCCTCACTGCTCACCTTCGGCAACCGGCGTGTCACAATGAGGGCGCATCACGTCCTGGTGCAAGCCCTTAACCCGGGGCCCGCAAACATGGCACCCTCCACATCATACAGCCCCGCACCGCGGGCCAACATGTCTCACATTTGATTCTGGGTCTTGATTTCGCTATGACAGAGGACATACCAGTGCACAAAGCATCATAACAGGCTGCACACCTGCTCAGCCCTTCAAGTGCCACTAAATCTGTGACCCGCAAAGCCATGCCACATCGTGGTGGGCACGCACTGCCCGCTGGCTCAGGCCTACACTGCGTTCTTGCAGGGCTCACATCGATCGACACCAGTCCAGACCGACAGGACGGAGCATCATCGAAGGCTGCACACCCGCTCAGCACTTAAGGTGCCCCTACCTCAGTGCACCGAAAGTCACCGTCCCGTGGTGGTGTGCCTGTGGCGGCTGCAGTGTATCCGGTGCCACCAAGTCTGTGCCCCAAAAGTCATGTATCCTGTATGATTGGGTATTGTGGTGCGGACAACAGCATGTCACCTCCGGCCCTTAGAATGTAATGTTGCAGGGCCCTAGGCCAACATGCCTACATGTACACCATACAGATGCACCCAACTAGAGAGTGGAAATGGTGTCCACCACGTGCGCCCGCCCCTTTTTTTGGCAGGGTCACATGTCCTGTGACGCGTGTGCTGAATCGGTGTGGTGTGGGTGTAAACCAGCTATGAGGGAGTGGCTGTGGCATGCTGACAACTAGACCTGTGATCACCATATCACTACCAGGAAGACCTGGCAGATTTAGGGCTGTCCCCCCTTTTGAGCATAAGCAGAGTGGGCTGGCCTGGCGTATGCCAGTCCAGCGTAACGGTGTGAGCAATGACCCCGGGTCTCTGGGAGTGGTTCCGTACTGGGCTGGACAATGAAGTAACTAATGCGTGTGTCCCTGTTTTTGTGTCGGTGCCATCCGGACCACATTCAGCAATGTGTCACCCTGTGATCCAAGTCCCACGACATGAGCAACATGGACGTAAGGGGGAATCACTGAGCCTACCTTCATCCTTACTTCCACACTTGGAAACCAGAGACATGACACATCTGCGCGATTATGAATGTTTAATGCACATTCATTGAAGTGTTGCAGCTGGAGCTGTACAGGGCCATGCAAACCCCACTTTACAATGTTGGCCCATAGAGGGCCAGCCAGAGTCCTTCAGGAAATGACAAGTCCAAAGGAAGAGGAAGAGTTCAGTTCGCAGTCAGATTGGTGTGTCATTGGCGACCAAACAGAATATGGCAATCCATGTCGAGGTCCATGGTGAGTGTATTGGGGGACAGTGGAAGGTGATGATGCAGAGGGCAGAACCAAGCAGAAACAGGCCCTATGGTGGTGAGGCATGCTACTGCGTCCTTCTTACCACTATGGCAGATTCATCCGCATCTTCATCCTCTGCAGTTTCATGTGCCTCACGTGTGGGTGGTGGTGTTCTGTCTCCAGCACTGTGTGGCAGTGGCACATCAGTGGCCGGAGGTGGAATGTCTGCCACACTGTGACACTGACACATCAGTGAAGGAGGTGGAAGGTCTTACACACTGTGTGGCACAAGTACTTCAGGGGGCGGAGATGTGGATATAGTGGTAGCAGCAGCATGCATCAGCACCAGGCCTTGTGGCAGCAATGCCATGAGGATGGTCCTGAGGTCAGCTACCTCTCGCTGGTGTGCAGCCGTGGCAGCCGCTCTTTCCGCCTGCGTCCGCTCCATGGCCTCCATTGACCTCCGCATGTGTTCCAACACCTGTAAGACATCCCTAGTGGCACTCTGACTGGACAGTTGCTCTAGTCTCTGAGTCAGGGCTCCAGCTATATCAGCCAAGGTCCATTGGGGAGCATGGAGTGGACTGTGGGTGTCCGTTAGGGACCGTGAGCGGTCCCTGATGGGACTTAGACACTCCCGTATGAATAATATGAAATTTATAATGCGCTCAGCTTACCCAGGGGCGTCCCGGCGCAACAGACCAGAAGGGGAAACTCAGCTAATCACTACTGTGGAAACAAGTGGGTCTTAAGGAGTTTCCTAAATGGTAGGATCTTGGGCTCTGAGCGAATCCTGAGGGGCAGAGAGTTCCAAAGAGACGCCACCTGTACCGAGAAACGCCTGCCCCCAGAACGAGCTTTTCTTACTCTCGCTGACTGCAAAAGGTGTTTTTGGTCCGAGCGCAGCAGACGTGGAGGTTTATAGGGACGGGCCATATTAGCAAGGATAGGGGGGCCTTTGCCATGTAAAATCTTATGGGCTGTACATAGCGCCTTAAATTTCACCCGCTCCTTCACGGGGAGCCAGTGAAGCGCTCTGAGGGCAGGAGCAGCAGACTGCCGTCTGGGAACATCCATAAGGATTCTCGCAGCTGCGTTTTGCACCTGTTGGAGGGTTTTGAAGGTCGCTTCGGGGGCACCAAGAAACAGCGCATTCCCATAATCGAGCCTCGATAGAATTAGGCCACGTATCAACAGCTTCCTTGCTGGATCAGGAAGCAAAGGTAGCACCTTTCGGGCTGATTTCAGTAAGCCAAAGCAAACTCCTGCGGTCTTCCTGGCATGAGTCCTAAAGGACAGATCTTCTTCCAACCATACTCCCAAGGACTTGATCTCCTTCTTGGGGGATGGTGGGTCGCCAAGAGACCGAGGCCAACAGGTTGCAATGATGGAGGGACTGGGATTGCCCAGGAGCATCAGCTCGGTTTTACCTCCATTGAGCTTTAAGGCAGAGATAGACATCCAACGATAAACATTGGCGAGGCAATCGTGTAAAACCTCGGGTTGTTCCGCCAGCTGAGTGAGGCCAACCACCAGCTGAGTATCATCAGCGTAACTGATGATCTTCACCCCCGAGGGGGCGACCACTCTTTCAAGTGGAGTCATGTATATATTAAATAGAGTAGGGCTCAACGATGAGCCCTGCGGGACTCCACATTGCAGAGGGATTAGGGCAGATTGCTCTGACCCTTCCCAGACTTGGTAGAAACGGTCAGAGAGAAAGGATCCCAACCATTTCAGGGCCGTCCCTGAGACACCTACCTCTGACAGACGTTGGAGGAGCACTTGATGACTCACAGTGTCAAAGGCAGCACTCAAGTCCAGGAGGATCACTGCCACTGACCCTCCTGTATCCAGAGTGCTCCTTGCCTCCTCCACTACTGCCAGCAAGGCAGTGTCTGTTCCATGGCCGGGACGGAAACCGGTCTGGGAGTCTCCTAGCAGGTGGTTAGACTCAAGATGGTGGGAGAGCTGACGGTTAACCAGCTTCTCTGCAATTTTCGAAAATCCAGGCAGAAGTGAAATTGGCCTAAAGTTGGACAAGTTGGATGAGTCCATTCCTGGCTTTTTTAATATGGCATCTAGTTTGGCTGTCATGAGGGTCGTGGGGGTCCTGGGAGGCAGCTGTGTTGGGAGGAGCTGCCTGCTGTGTGGTTCTCTTCGTCATCAGAGAAGAGAGGTTTGGGCTGCTCCGCATGCAACTGAAACTGAAGTAAGCACAGACAGTAACATTAGTCTTATGTTCCATTTAGTACAAAAGTACTATCACTTGTGAGAGACTGCAAAGCATCCGAGAGGGCCTCTATCTGATGAGGTGAGCTGTATGACTACACACCGACATTGTCTCTTGTGTGCCTTCCTTCAGACCCCCATCCCCTGCCATCTCTTTACCATCAGTATCAAACATAGTCTTGGAAGTGTTCGGCACTATGGACAGGGAAGGTAGCTGGTGGGTTCTACATGGTTTGTGCAGCAAAATGCGGATCAATAGGTTAGCAGTAACTTGACTCTGACAGTAGTAACTAAACTACAACAAGAAGTTAGTTGAATGTGGTTTGAGAATACAATTCCACAATATGAGTTAAAATAAATTATTCATCAGAACTTGATATAAAGGATGCTAGTCATGTACCATAACCAACTGGACCTAAAACTACAGATACTCAGAACTTGCCACCATCTATAAAAGACTGTATGGCCAATATGGAGTCATATGTTCAAGTTCTAACAATAACATCTTAAGCTCTACCGAAGACAAGTAGTGGAGACCCAAGAAAGTTTGAATCATTCCTTAATCAGTGACAGTTATATTTCTTGTGTGGTGACCTTCAATGTATCCAGATGATTAGACTTCTGTAGTTTCTGTCTTATCCTACTTGAGTGGAAATGCTGCCAATTGGAGTATTCCATAAATAAAAAATAATATTCTCTAGTTTCATAAATTTTCTTCATTCTGAGAGCAAATGTGAAAGATGTTTAGTAGGATACATCTACTGGAGTGGCGAAGATAGCTGAAGAACGATGATGGATTCAACCCAGATCCGTGACAGGGGGTGAGTGTCTGAAAAGTTTCAGCGCTCTGTCCATCAACTCCTTGTGTTTGCTTTGTTCACCCTAAGTTGGCAGTGTATGCCCAGACATTGGTTCCCTTGCTCACTTTGCCATTTGATTCAAGCTAGCCTGGCTGATGAGGGGTGTTACCTCAAAACCGGTCCCAGGATTCTTGTCTCCGGTCCAGGGAAGACCTGGCTTGGCTGTTCGGGTTGGACTGTTCCCATGAGGAACAGGATCAAGACTGATTTGCATATGGCTGGGCCTGAACTGGGGTGGCGAAGTGAGCTAAAGAACGATGATGGATTCAACCCAGCTATGTGATGGGGGCGAGTGTCTGAAAAGTTTCAGTGCTCCGTCCATTGTCTCCTTGTGTTTGCTTTGTTTGCCCTAAGAAATTTGACCACCGTTCTTTGTTTGATTTAATTGTAATTGGTAGTAAATCATCCAGTCCCGCTTGTTAGTTTAGGGAAGCGATGGTATTTTCTACTGACGCTACAGAGATTAGGGAAAAAACCTCATTATCAGCCAAAAGAACATCCCAGGGAACATCCTCACTGATACTCTCATAAATTAAGGGAAGATGCTTAACCCAGTCTTCTTTTGGAATCATACAAATTCAGCCCTAATATCTTTGCCGTGAACACGTGAGCATACTAATTCCCAGAATTTGTGAACATCATCTGTTGTAACTACAGTCACTATTTCTTCCTAATTTTCCATATAATATTGGGCTTTTTACTATGCATTATTTTGTGATTGTACTTCTCAGTATTCGCTAACATGGCAATTCATATATGTTTCATCTTTCTTGAACTCTTTTTCGAATCCTGATATTGAGAATCAAACCATATCGCCATCTATTTTACTTTCAAGCTATTGGCCACTACCTTGATCGAGTACTCGTAATTAATAAGCCTATTCCCATCATATTTTGTCAGGTTACTTAAATCCAACTTTCTTTGCAGTTCGATCAATAGCATTAGATTATGGTCGCTTGTCCATGTGGTGAGGCGTTTAAGAAATTCTAAATCCAGTAGCATTATAGAATCTCTATGTATCTTTTTAATAAATAAAGGGGTGATGACCACTGTTCATTGTAGTAAGAGATTAAAAGTCCACAATTAGCTCAAAGTGCCATGCTTGATCATGAATATAGCCTATCAAGCCTTTTTGATTACCCAGAGTGATGGCTTGCTGGGAAGTCAAAGTTTAAACAGCTGTTTAAGCAGAAAAATCTCAATTTATCCAGATATTTTAACATGTTGAACACCATCTTGAAATTTCGGCAAGAGGAAATTTTGCAGGCTGTGTTTCTACTGTAAGTTAAAGTCACCCAGAATTATCATTACGGAATTTGAGAGTGCTGCAAAGATGTGATCTCAATCATTAAAAAGCAGCATAAATTTTGAATGTATTTATTAACTGTACAATTAATTAAAATCATTACAGTAAAAAAGCATGAAAACAAGCAGATAAAAGAATGGTCACAGTAAAAATATGGAATCTACCGATTAAAGTTTGTTGTTCATGTACTATATCCCCTCCCCGCAACACCCACCAAATCTGCCATCACTGGGTCATTGTCATGAGTCCTTGCACAGAGTTTTCAAGACACCTGCATAAAACCTTGGTGGTTTTCTAAATCGGCAGTCTATTGGTCATACTCTTTGGTCCTTCCATTTAGAGCCATAGATATGGTGCCGTTTCTGTAGGACGGGTGAGTAGGATCAGGGCTCTACACTTGTTTGAGGGGAGGCTGCATTATCCCCCTTGTTTTGCCGTGCTGGACGGTATAAAGCAGGAATATCGACGGGATAATATCGACTAGCATAAATATCGAGGTAAGAATATCGAATTAAAAAAATATCGTTGAAGTAAATATCGTTGTTGTAAATATCGATTTTGTATAATGACAAAAATATCGTCAAAATAAAATATAGTTGTATAGAATATCGTTTAGAGAAATATCGTTGAATATAATATCGTCAAAATAATTGAATGTGTTATATAAGTGTAGAAAAATGTGTTTTATGTTTAAATATTATTAATTAAATGTCTATTTTTATTATTATAGGGATCAAAATGTAAAAAGTAATTAAATGTTTGTAAATATTTTAGGAGCGGGTTATTGGTATTATAGGGGATAAGGGTGTGTAGTAATTTTAAAAAGTAGTGTAAATAATATGTATAGAATGGTAAAAATGTAGAAATTTTTTATTTATTTTTTATTTTGAATGGCGAAATTTGAAATTTAATTTAAATAACAGAATTATTTATTTAATGGGTTTTTAAAAAGATTTAGTAGTGGGTTGTTGGTGATATAGGGGATAAGGGTGGGTAGTATATTAAAATATGTTTCATAAAATGTAAATTTAATTTTAAAAAATTATAAATTGAAATACCAAAAAATATTATATTTAATTGAAATTGAATGTATTATATAATAATTTTGTAATTAAGTGTGGGTTTTATTTATATAGTGTTTAATAAAAAATAAAATTGCTATAAAAATACGAAATTTGAAATTTCAATATTTAAATTTGAAATTTGAAATTAGAAAATTGATTTTTAAATTATATTAAAATAAGTCAAGTGTGTAATTTTTTAAGTTTGTATATTTGTTATAATATATGCTAAGAATGATTCGAAAAACACAAAAACAAAGTTTGGGTTAAAAATTATAAAATTGTGAAAATTATGTAAAAATGTATAAAAAATTCGAAATTTGAAATTTCTATATTTAAATTTGAAATTTGAAATTAGAAAATTAATTTTTAAATTATATTAAAATAAGTCAAGTGTGTAATATTTTATGTTTGTGTATTTCTTATAATATATGCTAAGAATGATTCGAAAAACAAAAAAACAAAGTTTGGGTTAAAAATTATAAAATTGTGAAAATTATGTAAAAATTTATAAAAAATTCGAATTTTGAAATTTAAATTTTGGTTAAAAAATGTGTTATTGTTATGTTCAAAAAAACATATTTTGTGATTGTAATTTAATAGTCTATTTTGTAGTATAATAGATAAGAGTTGTTATTAATATATATAAAGTGATGTTTATGTGTTATAATATCACAAATATTATGGTTTACTGTCCAGCAGTTTCCCTGACTTAGGTAGGATTGGAGTTAGAATAGTTATTTATTATGGTTTCCTGTCCAGCACTTTATCTGACTTATGTATGATTGGAGTTAAAATAGTTATTTAGTGTTGCTTACTGTTAAGTATTTTCTATGAGTTATGTTTTATATTTTTTTATTTATAAAAAAATTTTTAAATATTATTTTGTAAAAAAAATTTTTGAATTATTATTATATATAATGTTGTAATATTATTTTTATAAATAAACAAATATGAATATTTTCAAAATTTTTACATACATATCACAAGTGTCAACATTTATTAAGTACAATAGTAATATAGTTTTGTACACATTTTTTTATTCATACTTTCATTTGTTGATGCAAACATTTACATATTTTTAATACACCTTTTTCAATTATTTGTTTACATTTTACATTGCAATTTTTGTCATATATACATTGTTATATTACATTAATTAGTATATCAAATCTTAATTTTTATGTTTTTAAATTTAATATGTTAATTAATTTACATGTAATTGTATTTTTCTAAAGTATGTACATAAAATAGTGCTCAGTTTTATACATATAAAAAATATTTTTTAACAATCAAAAACATATTTTTAATATACAATAATTAATTAATATATAAATATATTAAATATATTATTGTATATTTTACATTAATCATATGTTTATTTACAAACAATAAGTAAATTATTACAAAACATGGAAAATAAATTGCTATTCATCTCTATTGTTTATTTTTAATAATGGGGATTTAGTCCTATTTTTATTTTTATTGTGCTGCCATTTTGTTTTTTGAACTTCACTTTTTAGTCTATCTACATCGTTGTTTGGGTCATTTGAGAAAACGGAACCTCGCGGTTGGGAGCTGCTTCGTGTTGGTGAATGTAAGTTTATTTTACATTAATTTTAACTACATTTTAAGACATTATAGAGCTAGTTGTAGTGTGTACGTGTTGCTATGTGTTGTACTTTACAGTTTATGTGAAAAATACGTGTTATTTAAGGTCGTTATTGATAACGTACTTTCTTAGATATTTCTTATGAAATTAAGGTTTATGCATTGTGTAAATGAATTAGTTCAGGTGTTTTCCTATGTTTTATATGTTATGTTTAGGCTTTCTTTTTCTGGTAAATGTTTCTCTACATTTCTTGATTTTTCGGGATTTTGGAGCGTTTTTATCGTGATTATTTTTCCGGGTTTTTTATGGTTCCGTTCTCCAGAGTATTGCTACGTGGGACCCTTATAAAACTGTTGTATTTTTTGCATTTTGTGGGGATTTTTTTAAAACATGTGGATTGATTTTGGTTCTATTCGTCTTGAAACCATCTTCTTGGAACACATTCTACAGCTGCAGAACAGTTAAGTTATTATTATATTTTTGTTTGGGGTGGATTGTGCTATATTGTGCAATTTTTTTCAATGTCGTTTTATTACGTCTTGTAATAATAGATTACATTTATTTTTACATGACATAATTTAACTACATTAAAAAAAAGTTTGTTTTATTTATTGTTTGAAATGTTTTTATGTGTTGCTTGTTAAAGGATAGATTTGGCTATTAGTTCTAAGTATTCAAGACCTTCGATACTTGGGTACATTCTTATTTTTTGCTGTAGGTATTTGTACATATTTAATGTTTGTTTACTTAGTTTAGGGCCGATTTTAGATAGAGATTGCTCTATTCTTAGTTCTTGGTAGCTTTGCTCTTTTTTGATGCTTTGGATTAGTTTATGAAGTGTGGGTTGTGTTCTTCCTATTGTGGCTTGGAAGGCATTATGCCATCCTTCGACCGCGTTGTTAGTTTTGGCTTTCTGTGCCATAGTACTAGCATACACATTCCACCATGGAATTTGGAATTTAGGTTGTCTGCGGTGGCCAGAACGATGTAATCTTCCCACCCAGGTATCTTCAAAATAGTCTAAGAAGGGAGTTAATTTTTTCTCATTGGTGCGGTAGAAAGGGCTGTCAAGTAGTAAATTGTAATAGTTAGCAACTTCTGTTGTTGGTACAAATGCCAATGCAATTAACTTTTTAATCTGATAAGCAAAGTTACTGTTTGTTTTTTACGATTTTAGTTACGATTTTAGTTTTTGCAAATTGCTATTTGTTGCAAAAAGTAACATTCTTTTATCATGACTGTGGTTATCATACATTAAGAATTTATCTTCATTGTGTGTAATAGTATATTCAGGATATATTTTAATGTCTTGAACAGTTTCAGGTGCTGGTGGAGTTGGATCAGAATCTCGTTTTGTTTTAGCAATTAATCTTTTCAAGTTGGGTATTGAAGGTAACTGTCCTGTGACATGTTCTGGCACCTTGCTTAAAACATTTTTCAAAATAGTGGTGCTTGTTTCTTGTGAGCCTGTACTAGCTTCTCTCAATGTCTCTAGTGCTTCTCTTACTTCGACTTCTGTTACATTGGGTGGGTGGTTATGCTCATGTACATTTACAACATTGTTATCAACAGTCTTTGCTCTACCATAGCATGCAGTTGAGTAATATTTACTACATTTCCAGTAAGTTTTATTCCCTTTTATTCTTTCTTGGGTGTAGGTGTAACCCATGTAGCTCAGCATTATTTTCCCTTTTTGAGAAGTAATAAAAGTAGCTCCTGTTGCCATGTCTAAGGTAGATCTGTGAAGACATATATATGTTTTTTTAGTAAAAGTGATAAACATTTCTTGAGATGTGTACGTTAAAAGGAAAAAGTGCAAAAACGTACTTACAATGTTGTTTTCCTGCTAATTTTATGTTTTCTCTTCTTATATGTAGATTTTCACTCTTTAATGTTCTGTAGTTGTGGTAAAGAATAATACAAAAAAATGATTTAGTTTTATAGTTGTTTATTTTTTCTTTCTGATTATTAATAGACACAGTGGGTATACTTACTTAATGTAGTAGAAGATGTTGTTAGTTTAGTTGTAGATTGGTAGATGAAGTTTGTATATTCTGTAAAAGAAAGTTAATTTGTGTTATTTATTGTATTAGGATATATTAGTAGGTAATAACATATCAAGTCTTTTGCAACTTTACTTTGCAACTTTTTTAAATTATTTAAAAGCTTTCTAAGTAGACATGGATAAGGCAGTTCATAATTTCATTTAATTATTATCTTGTGGTGGTTGTTGATAGGATGTTGTAGTTATATTTAAACAAATATAAAGACCATGTTTTTAGTTTAGGGAGTTTAGCTACTTTTCGACAGGTTTGTATGATAAATGAAATGGGACTTGACTTACTTGAGTTGTAGTATGCTGTGTTGTAGTCGTTGTAGTAGGTGTGTATTCTCTTCTTTTCAGCAAGGTAACCGTTTTCCTCCAAGTTTGGCCAAAAAATGGTAATTTAAGTTAAGTTTGTAATTGTATTTATAGTAGTGAGTTAATTAATGGTTATATTTGATTGGTTCAATTAAATATAATTTAAATTCATTGGCTGACAACATTAGTTTGAATTTGAAAGCCGTTATTTTGTAAAGAGTTAGTAGCATCAATAATTGTTTTCGATTTTTATTACCAAATGTATTATATGTGTTTTATTTTAATTGTAAATATTTATTACAATGTTAAAATTAGTGAAATGTGATTTAAAGTAATCCGATAAGAGTGTATGATAGTGTTTGGTAATGTTTATATTGGTATACAACCTTTACAACGCAACTTTTACAACGCACTACCATTACAACCAAACTTTTACAATGCAAAAACCATTACAATGCATGTATTTACAAGGCATGTTTTTACAACGTAGGTACCTTTACAACGCATATCATTACAACGTAAGTATTGGTAAGTATATAATTATATTTAAAATGTAATATGTTTGGTTTTTTTTAAGGGATATCTTTAGGGTTCAGGGTCAGTTTTGGCTTTTAGGGAAAAGGGGTATTTTTAGGGTTCAGGGTCAGTTTTGTGTTTTTGGGAAAAGGGCTATTTTTAGGGTTCAGGGTCCGTTTTCAGTTTTTGGGTATAGGGGTATTTTTAGGGTTCAGGGTAATTTTTCAGTTTTTGGGTAAAGGGGTATTTTTAGGGTTCAGGGTCAGTTTTCAGTTTTTGGGTAAAGGGATATTTTTAGGGTTCAGGGTCAGTTTTCAGTTTTTGGGTAAAGGGGTATTTTTAGGGTTCAGGGTCAGTTTTACGTTTTTGGGTAAAGGGGTATTTTTAGGGTTCAGGATCAGTTTTCAGTTTTTGGGTAAAGGGGTATTTTTAGGGTTCAGGGCCAGTTTTCAGTTTTGGGTAAAGGGGAATTTTTAGAGTTCAGGGTCAGTTTTCAGTTTTTGGGTAAAGGAGTATTTTTAGGGTTCAGGGTCAGTTTTCAGTTTTTGGGTAAAGGGGTATTTTTAGGGTTAAGGGTCAGTTTTCAGTTTTTGGGTAAAGGGGTATTTTTAGGGTTCAGGGTCAGTTTTCAGTTTTTGGGTAGAGGGGTATTTTTAGGGTTCAGGGTCAGTTTTCTGTTTTTGGGTAAAGGGGTATTTTTAGGGTTCAGGGTCAGTTTTCAGTTTTTGGTTAAAGGGGAATTTTTAGGGTTCAGGGTCAGTTTTCAGTTTTTGGGTAAAGGGGTATTTTTAGGGTTCAGGGTCAGTTTTTACTTTTTGGGTAAAGGGGTATTTTAAGGGGTCAGGGTCAGTTTTTAGTTTTTGGGTAAAGGGGTATTTTAAGGGGTCAGGGTCAGTTTTTAGTTTTTGGGTAAAGGGGTATTTTTAGGGTTCAGGCTCAGTTTTGTGTTTTTGGGGTACAGGGTAAAAAAAATAATTAATATATTAATTAAATGTTTATATTGGTATACAACCTTTACAACGCAACTTTTACAACGCACTACCATTACAACCAAACTTTTACAATGCAAAAACCATTACAATGCATGTATTTACAAGGCATGTTTTTACAACGTAGGTACCTTTACAACGCATATCATTACAACGTAAGTATTGGTAAGTATATAATTATATTTAAAATGTAATATGTTTGGGGTTTTTTAAGGGATATCTTTAGGGTTCAGGGTCAGTTTTGGCTTTTAGGGAAAAGGGGTATTTTTAGGGTTCAGGGTCAGTTTTGTGTTTTTGGGAAAAGGGCTATTTTTAGGGTTCAGGGTCCGTTTTCAGTTTTTGGGTATAGGGGTATTTTTAGGGTTCAGGGTAATTTTTCAGTTTTTGGGTAAAGGGGTATTTTTAGGGTTCAGGGTCAGTTTTCAGTTTTTGGGTAAAGGGATATTTTTAGGGTTCAGGGTCAGTTTTCAGTTTTTGGGTAAAGGGGTATTTTTAGGGTTCAGGGTCAGTTTTACGTTTTTGGGTAAAGGGGTATTTTTAGGGTTCAGGATCAGTTTTCAGTTTTTGGGTAAAGGGGTATTTTTAGGGTTCAGGGTCAGTTTTCAGTTTTGGGTAAAGGGGAATTTTTAGAGTTCAGGGTCAGTTTTCAGTTTTTGGGTAAAGGAGTATTTTTAGGGTTCAGGGTCAGTTTTCAGTTTTTGGGTAAAGGGGTATTTTTAGGGTTAAGGGTCAGTTTTCAGTTTTTGGGTAAAGGGGTATTTTTAGGGTTCAGGGTCAGTTTTCAGTTTTTGGGCAGAGGGGTATTTTTAGGGTTCAGGGTCAGTTTTCTGTTTTTGGGTAAAGGGGTATTTTTAGGGTTCAGGGTCAGTTTTCAGTTTTTGGTTAAAGGGGAATTTTTAGGGTTCAGGGTCAGTTTTCAGTTTTTGGGTAAAGGGGTATTTTTAGGGTTCAGGGTCAGTTTTTACTTTTTGGGTAAAGGGGTATTTTAAGGGGTCAGGGTCAGTTTTTAGTTTTTGGGTAAAGGGGTATTTTAAGGGGTCAGGGTCAGTTTTTAGTTTTTGGGTAAAGGGGTATTTTTAGGGTTCAGGCTCAGTTTTGTGTTTTTGGGGTACAGGGTAAAAAAAATAATTAATATATTAATTAAATAAATTAAATGAAATTAAATTAAATTTAATTAAAATCTATTCATTTTAATTAATTTATATTAAAAAATGATTATATATTTACTAATACTTACGTTGTAATGGTATGCGTTGTAAAGGTACCTGTGTTGTAAAAACATGCGTTGTAAATACATGCGTTGTAATGGTTTTTGCGTTGTAAAAATTTCGTTGTAAAGGTATGCGTTGTAAAAGTATGCGTTGTAACGTCATACATACTTTATATTACTAATGTATTTTTTCTTATTATATATAAATAAATAATACATATTGTATATACATATATGTTAGAAAAGCTTTTTTGAATTTAAATAACTATGAAAAAGTGAATAACAGAAAGGTAATGTGTATATAAGGTTATAAAGAAAATGACGATATTTTTTTTATATTATTATAAGTAGAAAGGTAGTCGATATTAGTGTTGTCGATATTAGTGTAGAAGGTAATGTTATTTTAAATATTGTCGATAATGTAGTAGTCGATATTTATGTAGTCGATATAATTGTTAACGATATTAGAGTAGTCGATAAAAAAATATCGATATTTGTGTAAATCCTTGTTTAAGTATATGGTTACGATATTTTTGTAGACGATGTATTTGTGGCGATATTTTTGTCATGGATATTTCATCATGGAACCGTGCTGGACACCCTGGCTTAATTGTGTTCGTTTGCAGCCTTTAAAGCCATTCTAATCAAGTGAGTAAATTTCCCCAGTCTCGCCACGGTACTCGTGGTTGTTTTAGAAAAGCACAAGGCTGATGCTTTGTTGCATGTCTTGGTTTCCTTGGCATTTGTTCCTAAGGGCGGGGCAGCAGCACAGAAGGTGTAGCCAGGATTCCCTCATGTAGGAGCACATTCTGTAGTTAGTTAGTCCCCCCTTGCGAGCCCATGCGGGGTTACAACTGGTGATTCCTAATGTGCAAAATCTCATGGCGAGAATTTTGGTTCGGGCTTTTGATGTCAGAGCCTTGTTTAGGTAGGGTTGTCCCTTGCCTACCATATAGGAGCTGTTCAGCGGGACTAAGTAGGGGCTAGAGCGAAGAGATTTAAAAAATAGATCAAATGAGGTTTCGCTGACTTGTCTGTTTATGGCTTTTTTCCAGGCATTTAGTGGGATTTCAGGCAATGGTATGCTCTTTTCCTCGATCTTTAAAGTCTTGAGCGCTTTGCCGAGATGGGTGTGCCATACTGAACTTGGCCCCTCGAAGATGACTCTCAGTTGATGTCTTAAGGAATTGTTGGGGCCCTTGTAATTCTTAAGTATAGTTTTATATTCTCCCCTTAGCACATCAAGTCAGGCCTTAACAGGCCTAGCTCCAATCTTAGCCTTGACTTCCTTGCCGACCTTGGGAATGAGAAGACTGATTTATATGCTTTGGCTTGGGTTGCGATGAGAAGGGCGTCCTGCGACCCCGGAAATGCCTGATATTATATGGACTCTCGTGTAAACGTATGTATGCATTTACAATTATAATGTTTTCTATGGTTTTCATTTTACTATACAGCTCAATTCTACCAGCCTGCAACCCCTCACAATTAGTTTGAAATTGGGTCACATTTCTTGCTATTTGTAGCAAAATTATCGTTATCAAGCTATCAGAATGACGTCTGAGTTATTTGGGGTTGCTTTTAAATAAATTTGAGTAAAACCTTGGAAAACTAGTTTATCCCCTGATAGCCAAGTGTCTTGGAAACATATAATAATATTCTCTTCGAGAATATACTGAAAAAAATCTCAGTGCATCAGATGACTTAGGCCGGGAGCATTCCAAGCAGGAAACGATTGGCTACCCGGGGAAACCCTGTGGTTGTATCAGCATACTCCACCCCCAATGGTAAGTATACCTAAGTCAGCATTTTAGCAGACGTTAGTTTTTGGCGAAAAGCGCGGTTTTGCCAAAAAACTAATGTCTGCAAAAATGCATGGGCCTCCTTGTAAATATTGTGACGTGCACATCAGCGATAATTTACAAGGAGTACTACCCAGCGACGCCCACTTTGCATCTCATTAGAGATGCAAAGCGAGGCGTCGGGAAAATGGGTGCTAACATGCACTAATGCGTTAGCATCCCCTTGTAGTCATTTTCGCTGCTTTTTTGCTTTTAAAGCCAAAAAAGCGGTGAAATGGCCCTTGGTAATATGCCGCTTAGATTGGGAGCCTCTCAGTTGGTCAAACAGTGGATGGCATACACATATTTATTGCTTGTAACTCCCTTGATATACTTTTCAGAATCCCGTTTAGTTTTTTTGACTTCATCATTACTTAAGTCTACTGGGGCAGTGGAGGTGTCCATAGAGGAAAATAAAAGCTGATTAGATTGATTCTGTGATTGTCGTTAAAGTTGGGATTACCCTCAACATGTGAATTCCCTCTATTGTGTCTGTGTGATGAACCTCAAAATCCTGTGGGCATGATTGCCCCCGATCAGAACGACTCCAACAGTTGAAGTAGCCTCTTTCTGTTGGTCTGACAAGCTTAATGGAGAGCTCTCAGGAGATGAAGATAATCGGGGCTTGAGTGACATAGATGGCTGGTAGGTAAGCTGCTTCTCTGATTCGAGAACGAAAGAGCTGTCTTCCATATTGAATGTGTGGGGCCATATTTAGATTATTTCCCCAAAGTGCTTCCCAACAAAATCTCTTATGGAGGAGGGCTAACAGAAAAATGTCCGGTTCTTTATTTTTTTACTTTCTCCTAGGGGTTTGTTGAGCATGGAGTGCGAGGCACTGTGTACGACCCCCCCCACCCCCCACACTTCCTCTAGGGCAACGCAGGGTTAGTTTCCCACCACTTTTCACATTTTCCACCGACAGTTGCATTTTTTGATACTGTTTCTTTTTTGCTGACGGCAATACTTACTTTTCACAAACCCTTACACAATAGTTTTAGAGGAAATATTGTTGCCTCTACTCACCACACTCCTGGTCACCTTTTTTCTCTTATGGCTGTCTACAAAGAGTTTACTCCACATGCTTGACTGACTGTCACGGAATTGCATCAAATCCTGGCTGATGAGGGGTGAAACCTCAAAACCGGTCCTAGGATGCTTGTTTCCGGTCCAGGGAGAACCTGGCTTGGCAGTTCGGTCTGGACTGTTCCCATGAGGCCCAGGGTCAAGATTGATTTGCATATGGCCAAGTCTAAACTGGGGTGGCATGGTGAGCAAAAGATTGATGGATTTATCCCAGATCTCTCAACTGGGGGTGAATATTTTTATTTGTTCTGCATTCCATCCATCAGTTGTGTGTCTTTTGCTTTCCTGTCCTAAGTGCACTGGGTATGCCCAGACGTGGGTCCTGGGCTCACTGTGCCACTGGATTCAAGCTATCCTGGCTGATGAGGGGGTGAAACCCCGAAACCAGTCCTAAGATGCTTTTTTCCCATCCAGGGAGGACCTGGCTAGGCAGTTCGGTCTGGACTGTTCCCATGACGCACAGGGTTTAGACTCATTTGCATATGGCCAGGTCTAAACTGGGGTGGCATGGTGAGCAAAAGAATGATGAATTTAACCCAGATCTCTTGACTGGGGGGTGAATGCTTTGATTTGTTCTGCATTTCGTCCATCAACTGTGTGTCTTTTGCTTTCTCGTCCTAAGTGCTGCGAGTATGCCCAGACGTGGGTCCCGGGCTCACTGGATTTAAGCTATCCTGGCTGATAAAACCGGACCTCGAGTGCATGTTTACGGTCCAGGGAGGTCCTGGCTTGGCAGTTCGTCCTGGACTAGTTCCATGAAGCACAGGGTCAAGACTGATTTGCATATGGCCAGGTCTAAACTCGGGTGGCATGGTGAGCAAAATAATGATCGATTTAACCCAGATCTCTTGACTGGGGGTGAATGTTTGGATTTGTTTTGCATTCCATTCATCATTTGTGGTTCTTTTACTACGTCACAGCCCCAGTTCTGCACAATGCCCACAGGGTAATGGTGTCCAGTGGTACCACCGCAGCAATACTCGTGTTGAGACAGGATTACACTTTGGGGTGCAATACCTGGTTACAACTAGTGGCTGTGAATACAAAATAAAGATAAAATGAGGACAGTTGTCATAGGCACCGAACGGCTGAGTGCCGGTATGGAAAGAAGACGCCATCAGCTGCTGAGATTCTGTAGACACCTGAACATGCTAGAAAACTCAAGCGCACCAGCAGAAGCTGCCACGCAGGTCTGCCCAGTCAGAGAGAGGAGCATGAGCACATGCCTGTCACAGGAGAGGGATCATATCTCCACAGTCCCACACAGATGTAACAATCCTCTGCTCTGGCCTTGGAGTAAATAAAATACACCATTCCACCTTTAAAGGGAGACTTCAAGCAGACTAGTTTTCATTATACTCTTAGCTCTCCTGCATGGCCATTCACTTGGAACTGTATCACCTGTGCAGCACAACCATCCTCACCTTCTGTAATTCGTAATAAATCGAAATGATAGCAATATCTTTTTAGTAGTTCTTCTTTCATAGTTAAAGCAAGAGTTTGTTTTCTATACATGTCTCTCCTCACACCTGATTGTATGGTCAGCATTTGGCGGGTAATAAATAATAAAACGAAATAATATTGACATTTTCCTGATACTGTGTAGGATATTCAAATACAAATCTGAATTGGCAGTTACTGAAAAAACGGCGCTGGATAGTGCAAACAAACACCCATCAACTTCAAAATACTGTTGGTATAATAATTAATAATTTAAAGGATTGACTGAGCTAATATTCTTCTGCAACTCTCTGGAGCTTTTTGTGTTGTTCGAAGCTTATAGGCACTTTTTAATGGAGAACATGCTTCAGCATACAGAGTTTTAGGAAAGAAAATATCTGCCTATATTTAACACAAGAAGATTATGAAGATAAAATGATGTAATGAAAAATGGTTTAAAAGGCAACAAGAACAAGGTATGTTCTCTACTTTTTGCCCACAATTCCCCCTAAGGTGATAAATGATACACACAGATTATTTTGCATCATTCGCATTCACACTTACAGTCCATTGTAAATTTGGAGGATTTCCCACTCGAAAAGTTATTGTGATTGAAACTTCCTAGGTGAGGAAGAAACTCAAAACCTCTCAGTTTTGGTTCTGTTGACACAACCAATAACACTTTCTCAGACTCATTAGTAATGTAAGAACTGAGGGGCTCATTATGATGGTTGGAAGGACCGCCACCGCCGTGTCGGCGGTCCTTCCGCCATCACTGAGCATTTCACCCACCGCCAAATTAGAATGGCGTGGGTATTCAGGCAGACGCAAATTCCGTCCGCCACTTTTCCGCCGGTGGTAATCGCACCGATTTCCTGGCGGATGGAAAAGGGCCACTAATATGGTGGCAATGCCTAGTAGGTACCGTCCGCCATATTAGGATGTGACCTTTGAGATGACTTTCCATGGTGGCACCGCAGCCATGGAAAGGCTGGTGGGGATTGGGTTTGGGGGCCCATTGCGGACCCCCTCAATGTGGGGGGACGGTGTAGGTGCACTGGGGGGTACATTCCCATGCGCAAGGTGGCAGGCACCGCGTGGTGCCTGCCACGTTGTGCATGGAAGTGCACATCGTGGCATTTTGGCATTGAGAACGGTGCTGATGAGCATTGCGAACAGTGCTGCAGCCAGCAGCACCGTCCACAATGTCAAAAGGCTAGGATGCGCCTGCCATTCTGGTGGGTGCATCCTAATTGGACTGGTGGGACCACTGCATGTCTGGCGGGCGGTCCCAGCACCTCTATGATGGCGGGCGGACTGATGTCCACCCGCCATCATAATGAGCCCCTTAGTCGCATGATGTAAATATCCAACAAGTCCTCCAAAATGCAATTCACAAATTTACATCGGGAGACCTCCACCTCTCCTATACTTTCTGGGCTGCGGTCTCTGCACATGTAAGTATACTACCTTGTAGTAAATGTAGGACAAGGGAGAGCGGTGGGAAAAATGGGGAATGATACTCCTAACGGGAAGGAGGTTAGGGAAATTTAAGTAGGGCTTTGGGAAGGGAAATGCTGATACAAAACACACTCCCAAAAGAGTATGAGAATTTGAATTTCCAAAATAAACTTCTTAAGTTACTGCAGCCTTAAAGGTGTCATAAACAGGGGGAAACATGCACACATTATAAGTGAGAAAAATGATATGTAATCATTCATGATTTCTTAACAATTAATAACTTGAATAACGGAAGGTCTTGCCCAAGTGGGCTTGTCACCATTAACACATCACTGCGTCTTACAGATCACAAAAAGTATTTCATCTGTCCTCTAGCCCATGTGGGCGAAGGGAGGCAAGGTACTCCAACACAAGACACATATCTCGCATTTCCGCTACCAGATAGAAACTTCATGCATAATGAACATTCGTATGGCCACATCGTCCTAAACAAGTAGAAGCACCTAGAAAATAGAAATTTTAAAATTACTTAAAACAGCAGCTGCGATTCTCTAATTCATATAACCAAATTCATATTCTTGTTTAATGTAAATGTACTGCTAATTCTTCAGTGATGTTCAATCCATTAGGCACAATGCTCTCAAAATCAATAATGTAAGTCGATTCAAGTTTACATAGGGACAGTTCTTGGTTCCCACCCCTGTAAGACGCAGTGTTGTGTTAATGGTGACAAGCCCACTTGGGCAAGACCTTCCGTTTACCCTTGTTTCTTTATTACAACATGAAATATCACATCACTGTTTTATTTGTCGATAGACGGATCACCAATGATGTTGTGGGAATGTCTGCCAAATATGAAAGTATTAACTTGCATTCTGTCTATATTTCTCTGAACTGATTGCATGGTATTATATAGTGTTTGGGTATTTAACAACACTACAAAATGGCCGACATGATTACTGTCATTCACAAGTTACCTATGAAATAGTCCTATGTTTATTTCTATATTCATGGATTTAAATTTCACTGTGTACGTGGAGATCTACAAGAGTGATCAAGGCTTAATTGCCGAAACGCGTTGTTTGTGCCAAATAAATCTATATTTTTACTTGCATAAGGAAGGTGTCCGAGTAATCTTTCTTGGAGGAGAGGAGATTGTGGAGAGTACATTTGGGACTTCCGGTGTCCCTGCTCGGACCGCCCGACGACAGAAACCCGACTATACCGGAGATCGGTGGGAGAGAATATATATATATATATATATATATATATATATAATAATAAACTTTAATAATTTTCCATATGCTTTCCCAAAGTGAGATCTTTACCTCAGTGGCAGGACTCTCCATAAAGAGGTGTAAAGGCAGCAAAAGTAGCTTTACAGTCATAAATTCTGTTGTAGGAGGCTCCGTGCCCTTGTTTGAGGTGGTGGAGACAAGTAAGTCTACACTCAGGTGTAAATCTCCACTGGGAAAAGGTGCAGAGCAAAAGAGTGGAGCATAATACTTAGGTGTAGGAGTAAATATACACATGAGCAAGCATACATGTATATTTATGTTTGTTAAACAGTCTGGTAGAATATAACTTAATTGATGCCTGTCCAATATTGATCTGGAAACACTGTCCCAATGACAGAGTTTTATGAAAACTACTGATTATGTATCTGATTCTCATTCAGAAACAATGGTTTCAAAATTAAGTAATGAGTAGGATGGGCGGAACTTTCAGAGTGTCACTTTGAGGAATTTCGTGGAGTTACATGAAAACTCAGTGAGATTCTGCAGACTTCAGCGATTGGGCGAAAATCAGCACATCCTGTTCCTTGTGCTGATTATTAGCTCCGGGAGCTTGTTCTGCGCTGCAAAATCAGCGCGAACGGCGCCATGCGGCACGCCAGAGGGCGCCTATTCTTTCCTGCTGCTGGAGTAGATTTTCTACTCGAACGTCAGCTTTTTCACCATGAATGGTCGACTCCTCCTATATTGAGAAAATCTTGCTAGGTTCCCTCCAGGCACCTGAAAATGCCACTATGGGATGGCAATTCTCGCTAGTGCTCGCTAACTCACTGTTGGCGAGCCACGTGCAGGAACAAAACTCTAGCGCATGTCGGTTGGTAAAGTTTGGCCAGAACTCCACGTTACAAGTGTAATACGGAGTGGCAAAAACTCTGCGAACTCCATTGGTTAAACAGAATTTATTGCCTACACCTAGTATTGACCTTGTCCTTTGGGACCAGTGTTGGACATCCCTGTCTTAAATCTTTAGTGCTTAGCAAGACAGAAATTTTCGTTTTCAGTAAGATGAAGAATCTTCATTTATAAGAAATACATATTTATCTACAAGAAGAACTCGGAGATAAAGACAAGTAAATGTAAAAAGAATACACATTTCATCATTGTTTACATAACCACTACGTAGCTCTGTATTCATAGTGCATGCAGCTGAAATATATTAACATCCATTAAACTATACAATGAGTGCTATTTAAAAATGTGGTCAATGCCGTGGGAACTTACATACTGCTGCAGATTGAATAAGTGTTCCACACTGTCACAATAATGTAACAATGTCTTGATTTACCTGCTATATGCTAGGTTCCTCAATGCAGTTTTTTCTTTTTTAATGATTTGCCAGAGTAATTCACTAGTTGTTTTAATTAAAAGAAAAGGAGAATAAGTGGAGAAATATAACCCGCCTTTTGGGCATGGCCTGAAATAATTAAATCTGCTTCAGCTGGAGAATTATGTTCTGTTGAGTAAAGTAACATTTTAGTATACTATCAGCAGATGATGTACCACTCTTTTTATATTGGACTCTTTGAATATCTATATGTATATACTTACCTTGTCCTACACACAAATAGTGTAATATATTTCGATCCAAACCAATTTTTACTAAAGCATTATTAAAAATGAGAGAAACAATTGCTATTGTAGTCAATTACATTGATAATGTGTTCATGCCGAACATGAAGTCCTGGACACTAAACAGTATGTGGGCTGTGAGGGAGGGTGGAAACATGCATAGAAGACACTGGACAGTTGGGCATCCCATTACAGATATCCATAATTTTGGTCAAATGCAGTAGCCATTATTAAAAATCAAGCGCCAGATTTAGTTTTTGATTTGTAGTAGTCTGTCAATCAGTTTTGGTTGCCGATTTTACTGACAAAGAGAAAGGGGGGGGGGCTAGAAGACAATAAAGGTCCTGCACCCATGCTCCGAGAACAATCGTAATGTCAACCATGAATGTACTGTTGGTAAAGAAAGGAGAGGTCAAAGAAAAAGAAGGATGAATCTCAAAAAAATATAAATATTAGAGCATGAGGAGGATCCTACAGATTATTCATTTTTGCCCTCCCACAACCCTAATAATGTCATTCATGCCTCATCATTGTACATCGCTCCTTGTCAGGCTGGGGCTGCAATGCCCTACGGGCCCTACATAGGGTCACTTTGGCAGACATCTTTTTTGGTATTGCCGTATAATTAAAAGGTGTGTGCAAGGATGTGATGGGCCTGTAGGTTGTCAAAAGTAAGAGAATAGAGAATAAAATAGTCTAGGAGATACCAAGCAACTATTTTAATGTGGAGGTTCTCCTGACTGGATTAAAAGGAGCAAGAAACTGGTTAAAGCTACTGGTGGAGCGTAATGTGCCCAACTTGCTGTAAATAGGAAATAGTGTAATCAGGTCAACATGTTTTGCACCTGACTGTCCCCAATGGATCCACACCGCTTATAAGAGATGACCGTTTTTACTGTCCACATCTTTCGGGCAACTGTGAATGCTACCCAAAGCATGTACACGTCTACAGGCAGAGCCGTTTTAACTGGCCTTCTCAGGAATCCAATGACATATCATATGAGATATGCTATCTTCTAATTTTCATTGTTTACTTACACATTTTTAGGTGGACAATCATAACCTATCTACTTCTACACCGGGTTCTTTACCTTAGTGGAATACCTACATCACATCATTGGTTTGGGGTAGGTTCACCACCCACCTTTTACTGGACCTGATGAAGCTCCGTATTTATATTTTTTGAGAATAGTCTTTCTTTTTCTATCGCCGATTTTGATGGCTATCCACCAATCATTTTGCATTTCAAAGTGGGAGTCTCTTTTTGAAAAACAAGCAAATAATGACACTACACCAGGGAGTGTTGTTCCTGTTTGTGGAAGTCATTATTTATTTCTGTTCATGATAGCCAGATTTCTTCTTGGCGGTAGAAGACAGAAACAATTCCCCTCACACTGAGAGCCCACAGTAGGTTGGGCAGTCTGAACATTTTATTACACCGGCCCCTCCACTATTGGGTTTTAAAGTAAGTTGTCTGGTGGTGGACTCAGTGGGGCATTGCCGTAGGAAGGCTGATGGTATAACAGACTTAGAGTTGAGCAGGCAGACCAAGGTTTTGGTGGACAGGGTACTCTGTGACGTTTGGAAAGGAGTACACCGTCTGTCTAACTAGAATAATCTGGCCCTAAGTGTTTAGATTCCAGGATTAGCAATTTATCCACAGCATTGCATCCCCTCCCAAGGCATATTTACGGATAACAAGGAAAGCTGGCTTTTAAAATTCTGTGTGCACACCTCACCTACTATCATTAACATCATGTTGGCAAAAACTAAATATCGGATCAGTATATAGTATTATTTTGTTTTAAGGGCAGAAATATTATTTCTATAATCTATGGACTCGATACTCAAAGGCTTCTCCATGTGCAAGCATGATGTAAGTTAGAGGAGAGCTTCAACAATTTAGGCAGCTCATTTTCCAATTCAGACTTGTGGGATCTGAGCAGTTTTCCATTTATAGTTGTCACATAGAAGTTTAGACGTTCCACACGGAATCAAGTATCAAACCTGCCAATATTTATCAGGGGAAAAATGCACAGCAGTTAGTGGAATGTAGATGTTGGTGCAACGTGCACACTTTTGTGCAGTAAACACAAACATCTGCATGTTATTCCCCATGAACTCGTAACTGGCTAGAGTCGGATTTTATCAAGTGTGACAAATACCACATCAATTACATGGCAACTCTTAATGAGGTACTGCATGTTCGCAAAGCAGAGGAATATGTCTACAGAGCATGAGATTCCTGAATTTTGTCAGAGTCTGGCCGTAAAAATATATTTATGCAAGATTGTGCATGTATGCTATGCTGGGGTATTATTATAGTGGTATGTATTGAATTGCAATGCAATAAACAAAACTATAAAGTTGTTTATTCTTTGAAAAGTAATAAAATAGAAATATAAACTAAGCACTGGGGGGCATATTATCAAGGGATTTATCCCCGCTTTTTTGGCTTTAAAAGCCAAGAAAGCGGAGATAAAATTATCTCCCTATCAGCAACAGGGTGCTAACCCGCAAATTCGCATGTTAGCACCGTTTTTCTCTATGCTTCCCCTTGCATCTCTAATGAGATGCAAAGGGGGCGTTCCAGAGCAAAATAATAGGAGAAATGTTGTTAAGCGACATTTATCCTATTATCAAGGATTTCGCTAACCCTGTTAGTGATAAAAAAAAGCAGCGCTAACCGCGGTTAGCACTGCTTTTTTTACACCTGGTATTTTCCTGACGTAGCCATGATATCCTATGGAAGGTGGATATCATGGCTAAGTTTGTGAGCCCCTATCATCAAGCTAATGCCAAACTTCTAGAGATTATCGTTGGTTTTCCAGCGATAATCTCTCATTTGGCAGTTAGCGCGAGGATTTTTATCACTTCTGAGATAAACCTTGCTAATAGCAAGTTATCTCTGCGATAATTTCTGGCGATGCTTAGCGTTAAAAAATTTGTTGCTAAGCATCGTTAGCGATAAATATCGCTAATCGTTGGTAATATGCCCCCCGGTTCCCAGTAAATATAAACCTTGAATGCACTATTGTAAACAATATTAGTTTGCATGTATACTGTTAGAAATAATTTACAACCAGCAAATAATAAAATATATGTACTTTGAGTCTTTAATGTAATTTGTATTTACACCCTGCAAGTTAAATACTTAAACCAGTTTTTTAACGTTGGTAATGTAGAGTTTGAGTATTCTTTATGATTCACAAGAGAAGGCCATCTTGTACGCAAGGGTGAGCCCATTACCAATTTTTAAGATGACGACTGTAAGCATTGTGAGGAATTAATCATTTCAGTCCGCCGCAACATAAAAGTGTCCTAAGATCACTGAACAAAGCTGACCATAGATAAAACACTTCGCCCTTCTTCCGCTCTAGTATTTACTACCACGTCCAGCATACTCAGCTTGACAGTGAAAAAGCATAAAATCTGGAGCCAAATTCAGAATAATACACTTTTTTAAAAATTCGACTAACCAATGTAATGCTTGTGATACAAATGTATGAATTGACGTATGAATAGCATTGCAGGCATTGTTAGAAATATTAACTACCATAATGTATTAAGTTCAAGGACGAATATGCCTCAATGGAGTATACACGTTTTGTTATATTCTTACACTGCAGTCCTCCGAAATAAAAGTTTCATTTCAATAACTGAATTGAAAGAGCTCCAGGATCAAAAGTGTTTTGATTAACTAAAATCTTGGAAAATGTGACTCTTAGAACGATGTAGTATACTGCAGTTACAAAATGAAATTACTGCATACCCATCCAATGGGTGCTTAGCTCTAACGATTAAACAACACGGTACACACTACTGTAAGGGAGAACACATATATAAAAGAATGAATACATCTCAACTGATCGCCATGCTAGGAAACAAAGATTCAGTACAAAGACATGGAAATAAACCGTTTCGACAATTCAGAAATGCGGTATCAACATCAAATACTCAAAATGCTAGGCTTATTAAATCTGTAGCTATTTTATTGAACGTATCTGTCAGCAAACATGTTGTGGTGCATAGTGCTCAACTTGTGCACTTTGCTTCTAACCACCTTTACATTTGGTGGGATCTTAAATCAGTCTGGCAGACTCGTCTACAAGATATGACACAATCAATGTTACTACAGAAAAAACATTGGAAGACCCAATAGGCTTGGCCTTGGCAAGCTGGTGCTTTTACTGCAAGCCAATTTCACAAAAATAAAAAGGAAAAAAGAAAAATATGGGGTCACCTAAGCTTGGCCACCTTTTGCTTGTAATAAAAATTCTAAATTTAACAAATGTTCACTGACGCAGCTGTTTTGCGACTGATATGTTTTAATCAACAAGTCTTTCAGTCGTGCCATGTATTTTATTATTTTTTGCCAAGGTGAAAAATATAAAACACCACCTAACCAAGCACCTAAATTTGCAGGTAGCAGCAATAGTACAATGTCATCAAACCTTTATAACATAAACGTTTGAAAAAAGACGGAAGGCAAAATAAATAGCTGGTATTTAAAATTACTAAAAGTGCATTTAGAAAAACACATTTTGGACCAGCTTTGCAACTAATGAGAGGCAAACCATTTAGACAGATGGGAACAATATGTACATGCTTTGTCCCTTCACTCTAAGTGAAGGGAGCCAATATGTATAGCGTGCCGCCCCACTGCCCCATGCTATATGCAATATTAATGTGAATGTCAATGTAACAGACCAATGGATGAAGTCTGCTGATGGAAAGTCTTTATATGTATGTATATTATGTATGATTGTTTGGGAAGAGAAATAGTCTAGTGAAATGATGAAACCCGTCTCAAAACCCAGACCAAAAAACATGTATATGTGAATGTATATTTATATATAGAAACCAATAATACAGGTGTCATAATTTACTTTTTATTCTTCAAGGTGTAGTCTAACACTGACTTCATAAACCAACAGCTCTAACTCTAAGGGTCCGATTCCAATGTCGGTTGGAAGAACTCTGAATCGCATTTGGTTTTTCCGGATCCGACTTGTAGCCCTTGTTTCCGACCGAATCGTACACAGGTCAGAATGACCAAGTACGATACGAAGATCGCAAACGAGTCGACCAAATCGTTTCCGGGACCTGAAACTGTCCGTATGACTCATTCATAGCCGAATCGTGCTGCGCAATGGAACTGAATACCGACCGAGCAAGCACGATGCAAGATTCGGACAGCCGCTTTGCCTCAGTCTCAGCGAGACGAAATGGCTGTTGGAATCGTACATCGGGGGTCTGAAGCAGGCCACCTTTCACCCGGGGCCCTCCGAATCTGTCACAGGGGTGTTCCCAAGGGTCCCTCTGATCCAGGCATGCACAGTGTGGCGGGCACCACAGGGTGTACGCTTTTCCCCACCCACGCCTTTTTGCTATGGGAGCAAGTGTGCGCATCTGTACACGGGCTCCCATAGAGTTCAATGGAAGTCTGAGCGAACCGAGTCCATAAGCATACAGCTGCATTGTATTCGCTTGTTCGGACTCCTGGAGCACGTTTCGCTTGGAAAGCCCTCCGGATCCGAGTCGTACGGAGGATTTTCCTAGCGAGATCGCAATTGGGCCCTCAGGGCCTGATTCTGATGTGGTTAGGAAGGCCTCCTAACAGCATTTGCTCCATCCAAATCCGATCGGGAACGTGTATTTCCGATTTTATGCCCGATTCTGATGCGGTTTGGAAAGCTTCCTGACCGAATGGGTTTGGGAATGGTTTCCGACGAAATCGGATCAAGAGAGTCCAACAGACCGATGCATCTGGATGCCTCCAAATATGATTTGGTTGGGCTCCCATTGACTCAATGGGAGCCTTTGTTCCGACCGCATGCATAGGCTCCCATTGAAGAAAGGGTGGCTGGGGAAAATCGGGCACCCTGTGGCGGGCACCCGCTGGGGCTTGCCACACTGTGCATGGCCGGTAAGGGGGGACCCATCGGTACCCCCACGGGCCCGATTGGGAAGGCTCTGGGTGCAGGGGGGCCCACTACGGGCCCCCAAAGTCTGATTCCGACTGCTGATTCGTGTCGGACAGCACGATTCAGAAAGGCTGTCCAAATCCAGCATTCAGAATAATTTTGACATGCTTCCTAATCTTTTCCGCTAGGGGCTCAATATATAAATTAAAAAGTAGTGGGGATAACGGGCACCTTTGTCTTGTCCCCCTACAAATGTTAAACTTCTTTGATAAGCTTCCATTTAATAATATTTTTGCAGAGGGGGCTTTGTACAGTTGCATTATGGCATTACAGAATTTTCCTCCTAAGTTAGATAGCCTCAGAATTTCCTCCAAATATCGCCAATTCACGCGATCAAAAGCCTTGGTTGTTTCAAAGGTTGGCCCCTTTGAAACATGATTCATCAGAAGGGTAGAGTCTTTATATTCTTCCTAAGTAGTATTTGGTGTTCATACAGTCTAGTCTTGTCAGGCAGTTTGGACCACAGTTCACAGCTCTGAAGAAGTAAAAGAAATCTCCTACCCTAGGTGTTCGAATGACGGTTGGATCAGTAAATACCTACAATTGGGCATTAGGTGTGTTTATAATAGTACATTTAGAGTTTAGAGTTAAAACTATTATAGATATTCCTGTGTATACATTTATGAGCTAAAGTTTTAAATTGAACGCTGGGTCCTAATGGGAGCCAATGTAATGTCCTCAGGGTAGGAGTGATGTTTTTTTTTCTGTGGGGGTTTCGCCTATTGTCCATCGCGCCACTGCTTCCTTGATAGCTAGGTCGGACTGGGAACCCAAAGCCACCCTGACAATTTATACAGACTAGCCCCCCAGGGCGTTGACGGGTTGCCAGTTTGGCCCTGCTTGATAGGTCTATGATATACAAATCACAATTCATACAAACATATGTATATTATGAAAATCAAGCACTGCACTGGCTGCACTGTGTACTCGCTGGAGTTTCCTAAATTTCTTCAGAGTACTATCTACTTGTAGCACTTTACAAGTTAAGTTCAAATCATTGCACTAGCTATTGTACTACTACAAAACTAGTGTCTTGCTAATATGAGAATGAAGACAGCATCAATCACTGCAGTTATGACTGAAAAAGTTGGTGTTGTATATCAAAATAGGAACATCTAACAGATTAGCAGGCACATGCATCAAAGGAAAAACTGGTCGCAAACGGGCAGATTCTCAGAATCTGCCCCTTTGGGATCGGTAATTTTGCATTTGGGATGCATAATCCCAAATGCAAAAATCGCAATTTAAGGAATCTCTAAATTGCGATTCCTTAATATGCGATTGCATTTAAGGAATCCCAAATTGAGATTCCTTAAATGCAATGCATCAAAGTAAAAAAATTAGCGATTTCGCTAATAGGAGTAGCAAATCACCATGAAGTTGAACTTCATGGTAATTTGCAAAAACAAAAGTTTCATGTTGCGCACACACCTGCCCTTAGGGCAGGTGTGTGTGCAACATATGTGCACAGATCAATTTCAAGGGTGCAACAGGGTGTCATTTTGACACCCTTGCACCCTTGAAATTGCATGAGCAATTTGCGAGTACCTACTGGTACTCGTAAATTGCTCACGCAATCTCCAATTCATTCCTATGGCCTGGAGGCCCATAGGAATGAATAGGACAGCATTCCTTAATTGCGACTAGCAATTTGCGAGTTGGAATCGCTATTTTTATTGCGATTCCTACTTGCAAAGGCTTTTCTGATTCCTTTATTGCGATTCCTTAATAATCGCAATTAAGGAATCGCAAAAGCCTACGTGGATGCATGTGCCAGTAGATGTGTTTTGAGATTGCTGTGTGCTTCCGGAATATATGTGAAGCAGGTTATGGCATGAGCTCCCACCAAGGACCGCAGTAGCTGTCCTGTAAATTGGGCATTATTTCCCTGCTACCAGAGTTACAGATACTGCAGCTATCAGCAAGAGCTGGGGAAATCTGACCTATCACGAGTTGGGCCCTGAGTGTCCGCTAAAGGATGCGAAAATACTGGGGTAATTTGTCATTTTTGGTCAAAATCCTACCAGCAAATCCTCATTTTGCCCCAAACTTTCACCTAGTTTTGGTTGAAATTAAACAGATCTGCAGTGTTCCACCAGATCTCATAATTCTAAGCCAACGTTGATGCATGTGCAAGTAGATGTGTTTTGATATTGCTGTGTGCTTCCGGAACATTTGTCAAGCAGGTTATGGCATGAGCTCCCACCAAGGACCGCAGTAGCTGTCCTGTAAATTGGACATTATTTCCCTGGTACCAGAGTTACCGATACTGCAGCTATCAGCAAGAGCTGGGGAAATCTGACCTATCACGAGTTAGACCCTGAGTGGCCGCTAAAGGATGCGAAAATACTGGGGTAATTGGTCGTTCTTGGTCAAAATCCTACCAGCAAATCCTCATTTTGCCCCAAACTTTCACCTAGTTTTGGTTGAAATTAAACAGATCTGCAGTGTTCCACCAGATCTCATAATTCTTATAGGACTGGTAACTAATGTTACTAGCCCCATGCACATTGAGTGGCCGCTTTTATTGATGACCTAAATTAGTAAACCCGTGACATGCAAGATAAACACACCGTCAGTGAGAAAATCTGGGATTACCTCTGGTAGCGATGGCACAAGAAAACAAAGCATTTAAGCAGCAACCGACAGCATTAAAGCCAATAAGCCAAACAGTAAAACACGCACATCAGTTTAGCAAATAAAAGGACAAGAGTTAATGAGCTCATAATGCTCCAGCGGTGTAATGCAGTGTGCTTGAGCGGACGACAGCTTCAAGAAGTAGAACACCGGATTCCAGCAATCCCGTGCTAGTCTCGAACGTCCTGCTAAAATGCTCCAAGCGAGACAACCCAGCAAATCTTGGACACCAATGTAATGTCTTTTATAGGGAGCTTTCGCACCATATTCCAGTCCCCGATGGTCCCATTTTTTACAAGTCACTTCTTTTGGAAAGGCTGAATAGGTTCTTTCTGATCACTCCTCCATATACTCAACAAAGGAGGAGGATTCTATGGTCTCAGGCCATAGTCATCAGTGAGAGAAAGGATCAACCACTTTCTCCCTTCAGGTCTTCCAACACAGTGCCTTTCCTACGGGTTTAATCTCACTGGGACTACACGAGGCCAAATGATATTCCCTTTAAGAAGCATTTCTAGACCTAGGTTGCAATGGAGAACAAGTCCAGCTCTCAGTTGCTATATGCGCAGATATAACACCAGGTTTTTCCTCCAAATCCAACAGTAATCTAAGTTGCTGGTGGCGAGATGCTCTTCTTACAGTGGACAGTATCAAGCTTTTAGCGGTAGATCCTAATCCAGTCCCCAAAAACACTCCCAGACATGCCAGCCACTTGCAGTAGGATGCGTTCCCTTAGTGCAATCAATCTTAGAAATGCCTGCTCTGGGGTCTTTCGAAAATACCAGGACCTCAGTGACAGCGTGGGGAGCTCGGAATTCACACCCATAGGCTGTCTTAGTAAAAGTACTACCCTTGAACACCAACCTGATATGATTTTAAAGCAGAGTTGCTTCCCCTTGAGAGCAGAGTCAGCTTGTCAAAGAGCAGGCCACATCAAAGGCATTTCTCATACCAGAGCCATCTCCCTCATTCCAAAAGAACTGGGAGAGGGATGGCCTGTATTTAACACCTCTATGTCATTCTACAAGAGACCTGTCGACAGTTCACACCTATTGTTCTTTTCCAAAAAGCTATCTCATGCCTCGTGAAATATTTAATCACTGACTCACACTAGGGAAGGAAGAGCTAATTACTGTCCAGGCTTCCAGACAGAGCTGAGAAACTTTTAGCAATATCCCCTCTGCAGTACATTTAACAAAAACTTTACATTGCCCTTAGGTTTAGATTTGAAGTATTACAATAATGTGCATGTTTGTGTTGCTGCTCCGAAAAGCAACTCATGGCTTGTTTTCACAAGTAGGCTTTTACTATAGCTATCACAATCTATGCAAGGACAGGCCGATCCCAATATTGTGCACGTACACTCCTTTTAGATTATGCACTCTGCCTTTGTGGGCTCTAAGACATACCTTAGGAGTATTTTAGCTAATGTATAAAGTGATCATTTCTACACGTGCAGGCTGCAGTTTAAGCTGCATTCACTCAGGCCATCATTGGCAGTTATGAAGCTATTATTTTTAAAGTCACCAATGTGGATGGTGTAAGATGATACTGCAGCTCACACGGGACATTTAAGGGCATATGTACTAACCTTTCACACAATGCAGCGCAGCAACTGAAGTTGCTGCGTTGCGTGAAAGGGAGAGAGCAGAACAGTGACATATTATCAACGATACTGTCTCCTAGTGCTAACGCACTTCTGGCAGCCAAGCACCAACGCAGGCACTCTTGCATCATGGTGTAAGGGTGCCTGAGTTGTAGTCAGGATAATGTTTGCGTCGGAATGCACAATGCAGCTCACGTACAAAGAAGAAATAATGAGGAGAAATAAAGATATTTCTCCTTGTTATGACACACAGAGGTTGTCACGCCATTTTGGAACAAATCCATATTTACAAGCCTTTGAAAATATGTGGGTGAACGTCTGGACGCACAGAAATGCCCATGCACCACCCATGTAATGCCTACCTGACGCAGGGTAAGGCAAGGCAGCGCTATGGGGATTTGCATGGCTTTGTAAATCCCGAAATATATTTTGCGTCAGGACTGCGCCAAAAAACTGATGCAACCTCAAAACAGAATTTTAATAAATCTGGGCCTTCAGTATTATGCTTCGGTTTTACTTCCTGGGCCATGTTAGTGTAGCACATGTTGCTGTAGCATATGCAGCAGGGGACTCACCTTTCACCATATCTAATGCTCAGAGCACATGCACTGGGGCCTGTGTAGAAGTCTCCCATTACCGAAATGCCAGTACATTTAGTCAGAAAAATATCAGTAACCGAGCAAAAATAGGAATTTTCCTAAAATTGCATTTAAATTTGGGCTGGGTTTTTAGTTTCTTTAAGAGCATTAGAGATATAACTCCACAATTTGGCTATACACACGTAAGAAGTGTCAACACTTTTGGCCTGTTCGAAGCTAGGACATATTTTAGGTGGGCATGCATTGAATGGGAAGCCCTACGTTTTTTAACTTGTCTATTAATATAATAGTCTCTTTTCGTTATGGTAATGGGCAGAAACTGGTGAGGTGTGCCTTTGACTTTAAGTTAGTTGACACGGAGCTAGAGGTATATAAGTCAAAGGTTTCAAATGTATTATTTCAATCCCAAATGCTGCCGAAAACAAATGGGTTGTCTTGGCAATGCATCAACAATATAGCGACGTTAGAATACACTCCTTGAATTTGATTCTGAAGGATTGGCTTTAGAAGATTGGCTAGCAGCAGGTAATCTGTGTAAGGATGGCCTCAACTCAAAATCACAAAAAATGGTTTCACCCTCATTGTAGCTCATTTACTTGTTATTCATCAATAATTTTATTGCCAGAAAGATTTCGATAAACAGTTTCTGATTGGCATATGTGTCCTTAGATAGATGAAACACAACTTGTGTGTCATTGGGCAGTCATATAAGGTTGTGTTCCTTTTACTCAACAAATCTTGTGGAGACCTTTCAAAACAAGGATGAGATGGGTGAAGCAATCCAAAACCTAATCATATTGGTGCAGATTGAGGCCTGAGAATACATAGTTTATTGCTTACAAACAGAGGCAAACCATTTCACAGCTTGTTCTGACTCCTTCTGTCATAAAGGTGTGGATGAGTGTTTGAAAAGCCACAAAGAGGTCCTTCAGCATAAATATCGCAAGGTCTTCTTCATCCGTAATGTCCAGGATAGAAGACTACACCTCTTCAGATAACCATATCGGGTGTAAACCCACACTGCCACTTCCCTAAGATCCTTTGTCTCAAGGAGTTTTTGAATTGTAATGTTGCTGTTTTCCTCAACACTTTTAGGAGGAAGGGCACTTGTGAAATGGGTTGCTCATTTATGGTGTCTGAATCGCTGTATAGTGATATTCTTGAGCAAGATGGTGACCCATGCTTGCTTCACTTTATCCTGTAGTCTAATCCACATAAAATAATTATTGACAGAGTTTGCAATGAAAGGTGCGAAAACATCTTCAAATTCTTTTACAGTTCTTGAAGGACGTGGACCCTTTCATACATATTAGAATGTTAAATCGTTAGTCTTTCATTTAGACTTCATCCAATGTAATTTCTATGATTTTAAGGGTGTTATGTGATGAATCAATCTGTCAGATTAATATATTAATGAGACAAAATATGCATAAATCATCATGCAACACAAAAACTGTTAAAATGACTACAGTAACTGTAACTGTCAATATAACTCTTTTTAGATTACATCATTCAGCAATATTCTTAGCTCATTATGCTTTAATACTTATCAATAATCATACATCACGTTAATATTGCTTACTTCGACACCTTTAGTAGTCACTTTTCATTTTTCAGAATATACATTTAGGGCCTCATTTATAAAAAGTGACGCATCGCTGCGTGAAAACAGCGATGTGTCACTTTTCATTGCGCCCTCCTTGCGACACCAATGATGTGTCATATTTACAGTATGACGCACCACGCCGCAATGAGTTACAGATACGTCAGTATTTCTGACGTATCTGTAGGCACAAAAGTGACGCATTGCTGGAGTGTGTCACAAAAGTGACGCAACTCCAGCAAAGTGTGCCATGTGAAAGGGTGTTAACGCGGGATTTCTGGTCTATTATTATTATTCCAGATCCCAATTCAGGTCGACTAGATCGTTGGTACCTGTCATTGAGTAAAAGGCAATCCACTACTAGGTTAATCAATTAAGAACTTAAACCACTCTAAAGAACCACTGACTACCAAATGAGTTCAAAAGTTTATTATAAAGTCAACAATATCTGAAGATACAAACATCTCAGAATAAGATTCAAAAGGTATACAGGTATCAATATGAAAAGGAACTCTCGGAATGCTCTCAATCGGCAAAAAGAAATGATCAAAAATATCTCAAATACCATGAGAGTTGCAAGTATCGCTATAAGTTGCAACTTAAGAGTCATTTACAAAAAGGAAAAATTCAGATTAGTCTGTCCCTACACTAGACTAAGTGACATCCCTACTTAACAAGATCTTTACCTAAAAAGGTGTCAGCTGTGGTGACTTCCAAAGAAGATCACGCACTTCTCTTAGTCTTCTTGGTGAATCGTTCTCTTAAGTTCAGTCTATCTGCCTACCCATCCGCTTTCTTAGGCTCCCCAGATCATCTGCTCTGCCTACTCCCCGGGGTGCTGTCCCTAATACAAAATCACATTTCCCATAGGAACGCCCCTAGAGACGCCCCTCACGTGGTATCGGTTCTGGCGGTAAATTCCACACTGGTGCTCCTCTGGACCCTTCGTTAAAGTTGACCTTGCTTCCCAGGCTTCTTCTCCGCTGGTCGGTACCCCCCAGGAAATTCCTGAAGCCTCCTCCAGGCCTGTGCCAGGCGTCTCTGAACAAAGCCCATTCATCACCGAGCTGATTAAACCCCCTCGCACCTGCAAACAAACCGTTCTACTGTGGGCCCCAAATTCCGGCCTCTACCATATCTGTAAGTCATTAACTATGTCTTCGTTTGTGCTCCGTGCGATCTCTCCTTAACGAGCACATGCAGATCAAAGAAGCAACTTTATCTATTCAGGCCTACTAAATTACATGAAGCAGGCCTCTACACTCTGAAAACATTTTAATTTCTGTGTTTAAACAGTATTCTAACTAACACACATTTCTATAAAGTAACACATCTATATAAAACATATATTTCAATTCTATGATTAATAATACCTTGGAAAAATGTTATGTCCACGTCTCATGTCAGTGTAGCAGCACTTATAGGTTTACTGTGAATTGCATGGGCCTACACATTTTCAATGGTTTGCAGAGTTTCGTTTCTCCTTCACATAGTCACTTAACATGAGGAACATGAAGTTTCACATCATCCTAACATTTCTATAAACTTCTACATTAGTTGTCACACAGATATATATATTTCTATTCTAACTAAACCACTTTTACCATTTTCACTCTATGAATATAACACTCTGGTGCAATCTATATTTAAACTAATACTACGTGCTTGTAAATATGGTGCACTTATACATTTTTCAGATCTGCGCTCTCTCAATCCCCCCTTTGATGACTTCCAGTAGTCATCATCATCGCAACACCCTCATTTAGGTATAGATTGTCAAACTGAAGTCGTTGCAATATTCCCTCGTTTCATCTCTTCTAGAGCCCTCAGACTCCTGTACTGATTCTCCTGCATCGCAGCTAATCTCCTCCCCTGATCTCGCATGGATTTCTGCAACTTGTTTGCTCTATACCATTTGTACAGTCGCATCAATCCCCACAAAGTGATTACACAAATCACTATTATGATGATAGGTTTTAATATGTACCAAACGAAACCCTTTCCCAGGTTTGCAAACCAACCTCCAACCTTTACCATTACTTGTCCTACTTTTTCCCACACATTTACCTGCGCCAAATCCTCAATCTCACGGTGAATCGAAGTAATGTTTCGTATGTACTTCTCTAGAGGTTTTGAATTGTCTGGAATGTAAGTGCAACATTCCTGGACCTTCAAAGCCTTACAGACTCCGCCCTCTTTGGCTAACAGAACGTCTAGAGCAAGTCGATTCTGAAGAACCATTGCCCTTATCGATTGCATCTCTCCCTCCACCAGCATCAAAGATCTAGCAGTGCTGGCAGATAATCTATCTACGACTGTTGCCAACCTTCTAATTTTGATGTCATTCAGTATTAACCCTAAAAGAGGAAATGCAGCTCCAAATATGTCTCCAATTACTTCAGAGCTTGCATCTCTCCTTCCTCTTGCTTGAGCTCCTCCCTTTTTAGATTCTAATTCTTCAGCATGATATAGTTTCGGGAAGACAATCGCCAAATAACATGATCCATACCAATTATCTGGTAGTTTCACATATGCATTTCCTCCACAAACAAAATATACATTGGGGATCACCTGCATCTCTTTCAAGAAATCCTTAGAATAGTACTCCAACTGGAAAGCATGTTCACAGCTGACTTCTCCCACGAACACATTCTCGTAATAGGTTTGACCCCTATGTATACATAGTTTCCCTTTCTTCTCTCGATCTAATGCTATTGGACCACTGCTACCCTTGCTCTTGTGTGCTCGTTCTACTTCAGTCCAATCTGTTTCCCATTGACCTGAAGACTTTAGAATCTTTTGTCTCCTGTATCGAGTATCCACCTGCCCTATAAACTTTTTCTCAATTTCTGACACGGAACATGTCAAATTATTCCTTCGGGCATGTGAAGTGTCTAATGTTCTCCATGGTAGGAAACATTTCTGTAACCTGTCTTCACTCTTGTAATAATCCCACTTATTAAGATGTTTATAGTTTGGCACCTCTGGCAACACGGAATCAAAGTTCGAGAAGTAATACTCGAACCCATCCCGTTCATAAAATATGCTCAGCAGCAAACTACATGTGATTCCATAAGTCAATGGAAGATGGTGGTATCTAATACCCTCATCTACCGATGCTGGCAATTTCATGCAAACGTAGCAATTTTTCGCCTCCATGACATCAACGTATTCGTACAGCAGTTTAGCATAAGCATTTGACTTAAAATTCCCCTGGGATTCATCAGTGTGTAATCTCTTAATCTCAGCATCTAACAAAGCCTTCTCCTTCTCTGTGTTAACTCTACTTTGTACAGCAGTAGTAGGCCTCTGTGTCGATACTCTTTTAGCTTCTTCTCTTGCCTTTGCTTCATTTTCATGTCCCACTACATATGATATAGTAACTACTAAAACTATAAGAAAAATCATTACCACTAAAAGTGTGCCTACTATGCATTTTGCCCTGCGGTTCGGGTTGCCAGCCTCCATGATCTCAAAACAGTGTAACTCTGGTTTTCGTTCTCAGCCAAAGTCTCTTGCTAGACTCCAGTGTCACTTTTCTTTGCACAATGTCTCTCCTTTTTGTTCACACCTGGAAGCTGATACTTCCCTCCGCAAGAACAGTCTCTGAGTTCTGTAGCAACAGACAACCCTAGCCCTTCTCCATCCACTAAAAGGAAAGTCCCTAATTCTTTCTTCTTCCACTCGGCGCTAGGTTATCTTTCAATCGATATTTACAAAGTTCTTTACAAAGTCTTTAATAGTCCGAGACTATGCGTGTTCCCCGAACTTCCACCACTAGCTCAAATATTTCCATACGAAGAAGGATTCCCTCCAGTATTGGACACCTTGAACAGCAACACGGAAATTCAACTGTCTCAAAGATCAATTTTCTTATTCCGCTCAGGAGAGGAGGATAGACGATGTTGAGTGTCAGCAGTCTTTCGACCTCCAATCCTGGTAACAGGAACCTTACTTCCACTGTGATTATTGGGTCAGTTCTGGTCAGGGTCACTTCTCTCACCCTCCCAGTTCTGCGTCCCGCTGAGGACATCTGTAGCGAGGTAGGTCCACTCAGGAGTAGCATATCTTCTGCAAGGCACTCGCACTCTCCCTGATCTTCTCGGACCTTCCTGTTCCTGTTCTTGTGCACTTTCTTCTGGATCTGAGTCTTCGGATATAGGAGCAAGAGTTCTTTCTGAAGTCAGCTTCAAGTTCGGCCTTTGTTTTCTTTCGGGCCAACTAACTTCTCCACGTCTTGTTCTCCTACTTCTTGTCCTCACACTCTGTTCTTGATCACTCTGGTACTGGTCTGTGTCTGAGTCGTAGTCACAACAACTTTCTCCTTCTGTGGCAACTTCAGTTTCACTGCCGTCCTGCCTTTCTTCTTCTAGATCTGTTGCACTCCCAACTTCTTCAGACACCCCCACAGCTTGACTGATCCCCTCCTGTGATTCTTCTTCCACAATTGGATTTTCGTCTGTGAGAGGAGCTGTTTCTTCCAGGGGTGCTGGAACCTTTCGAGTATGGGATGCGTGGATCCAATTAGGCAGTCCTCCGCACTTGACAGCAGTGTTCGTCACCAAGATCACCTGATAGGGTCCCTTCCAGCGCACGTCTAAACAATTCTTCCGGACGTGCTTCTTCACCAGGACCCAATCTCCTGGGCACAGGTCGTGACACAAATTTCTTGAAGACGGAACTTCTGCAGCCTGTACCTGAAGAGACACAGAATGAATGTCGTCAGACAACCCTTTGCAATAATCCAGGATCAGGTCATCTGTAATGTTCAATAATGCGGCAGTTGGGACAGAAGGAAGTCTCATTGCCCTCCCCATCAGCACCTCGTGTGGAGAGAGACCTGTCCTCCTGTCGGGTGTGCTGCGCATGCTCATAAGTACTAAAGGAAGAGCATCAGGCCAACTCAAGGAAGTTGATGAGCATACTTTAGCTAATCGACATTTCAGTGTCCCATTTATCTGCTCCACAACACCTGAGGCCTCTGGTCGATAGCTACAATGCAATTTCTGATCAATGTTCAATGCAGAGCAAAGCATCTTCACAATTTCGCTGTTAAAATGAGTCCCTCTGTCCGATTCCAGAGAGGCAGGCACCCCGAAGCGCGGTATCAACTCTCTAAGCAACAACTTTGCTACTGTGAGTGTATCGCACCTGCGTGTAGGGTATGCTTCAACCCATCTGGAAAATAAGCAAACAATCACCAGAACATACCTAAGGCGGTTGACTTTTGGCATCTCAATAAAATCCAATTGCATCCTGTTGAAAGGCCCCCCAGACCTCCCAATGTGACTCAGTGTAACTGGTGTTCTTTTCCCTACGTTCAACTGTTGACAAGTAACGCATCGTTTACACACTGCCTCTGCTGCAATCCTAAACTTAGGGCAGTACCAAGTTTGCCTGAATACCCTCAGCGTGGCATCCCTTCCCAAGTGTACTGGACCATGTATCTGTCGTGCCATTGGACTCGCTAACTCCTCAGGTAGCACTGCTCTTCCATCTGCTGAAACCCAAAAATCCACTTCGCTTCTTACACAACCTGCTGTTTCCCATGCCCGTTTCTCTGATTCTGGTGCATTCTCTTGCATTACTCTTAAATCCTCCCAAGTGTCCACAGTTTCTAACATCATATTCAGTTCTGTTTTCTCCTGAGCCCCATCTATTTCCACTTTTGTGAACGAATATCCATGCTCCGCACAATAGCGGGCAACCTCATCGGCATATCTGTTTCCTTGTGACACAAAATCAGTATTTTTTGTATGAGCTACACATTTTACAATAGCTATTTCGGCTGGACCCTGTAATGCTTCCAACAACAGCCGCACAAATTCTCCATTTCGAATTGGCGAACCAGAGGAGGTCATGTAACCTCTCTGAGACCACAATTGCCTGAAATCATGAACAACACCGAAACCATATTGGCTATCAGTATATATGGTGACTCTATTTTTATTACCTGCTATACAGGCACGGGTTAATGCAATGATTTCTGCTACCTGTGCGGAGTGTACTCCTTCCAGGCAAGCGGCTTCCACAACTCCAGTAATGGTGCAAACAGCATAAGCTGCTCTCAACCGACCAGTATCGTCTCTTAAACATGAGCCATCAACAAAGTAAATTTCATCAGGGTCGATCAATGGCTCATCCACAATATCTGGTCTGGGCTTCGTGCATAGTTCAGTCACATCAAGGCAATCGTGATCTTCACATTCTTCGCCTTCTATATCATTGGGAAGTGGCATCAACGTAGCAGGATTCAAGACAGAGCACCTCTTAAGGGTCACGTTCTCAGCAGCAAGAATAACTTGCTCATAGCGCGTGAGCCTACTATTGGTCAAGTGCTGTGTCTTGGTCCGGGTCATTAACAATTCCACAGAATGAGGTACATACACCACTAACTGGTGTCCCATAACAATGCTTTCACAACGCTCAATGCTGACACCCGTTGCAGCAACGGATTTGAGACATCCGGGCAACGCTGCGGCTACCGGATCTAATGTAGCCGAAAAATATGCAACTGGTCTACGGCCATTTCCATGGACTTGGACAAGAACTGACAAAGCACATCCCTCTCTCTCGCAGCAATAAAGTGAAAAAGGTTTTTCATAATCTGGCATCCCTAGAGCCGGAGCACGACATAGGTCATCTCTCAACTGTAGGAACGCCATCAAGCACTCATTGTCCCATGGTACCGGATCACTCACCTCCTTGTGCGTCAGTTTCTGTAAGGGTTTTGCTTTCAGTGAAAAGTTAGCTATCCACTGTCGACAATAACCAACCATTCCTAGAAACATCCTGACTTCTCTCTGTGTTGTGGGTGCACTCATTTTCATTATCGCTTCTATTCAGTCTGGTGACACCTTGCGCTTTCCTTTTTCCAACCTGTGACCCAAGTACTGTACTTCTGTCAGACAGTACTGCAATTTGCTCGGAGATACCTTATGTCCATTTTCAGCTAAATGATTCAGTAGGGCGATGGAATCTGTCTTACACGCTTCCTCTGTTTCTGACGCAACAAGTAGGTCGTCTATGTACTGGACCAGAACTGAGCTCCGTGGCAGTACTAGACTTTCAAGATTCTTCTTCAACAGCTGGTTGAAGATTGAAGGACTGTCTATGAATCCTTGTGGGATTCTACACCATGTTAAGACGCGATCTTCCATTTTAAAAGCAAAAAGGTACTGGCTTTCTTCATCTAATGGGATTGAAAAGAAGGCCTGACAAAGATCTATCACTGTGAACCACTCAGCTTGGAATGGTATCTGAAACAGTATCACTGATGGATTCGGTACCACTGGACAACATGAAACAACTATCTCATTGATTTTTCGAAGATCTTGAACTATTCTGAACTTCCCACTAGGTTTCTGCAAACCCATAATCGGGGAGTTGCATGGACTACCCACGATTTCCTTCAGAATTCCCTGTTGAATCATAGAATCGATCACAGGCTTTATTCCTGCAATCGTCTCTTGGGACAGTTTGTATTGAGGTGTTCTTGGATAAACGACATTTGGTTTCACCATGATCTTCACTGGCTCTACCCCTTTGATCAATCCTATCTCTTCTCCAGTAAAGTCCCATACTTCTGATGATACTGCCTTGCGTAAATCCCAAGGAAGTTCCTCCACAGTCAGAGTTGGATACAGTTCTATGCATGTTCTTGAATTAACAACCTTAAAAGTCGCATCATCGTCTGTAGTCTGTACCTCCACTCCCTGAGGTGTGCAGTATATGGTGCAGTTCAATTTGCACAACAAGTCCCTTCCTAACAGGCACACAGGACTTGAATCACATACTACAAACTGATGTTCATTCATGTAGTTTCCAATTCTCACTGATACTGGTTCCGTCAAAGGACTACTCATTCTCTTGTTTGCGACTCCAACCACCTGAATTGTTTCCCCCGACATTGGTAGATCAGGAACCACTGCAGATCTCAGAGTTGATCGAGTAGCTCCAGTATCCACCAAGAATGTTGTGGGGCACCCTGCTACCTCTGCCTCAACAAATGGCCCTCTCTGATCCACTTCTAGAACTGCCCCGAGGGTACAGTCCTCTTCTTTGCTTACCCGTTGTCCCGTCAAAGGGTCAATGTAGTAACACTTTTCTTCATCTATAAAAAGAGGCATTTGTTTATAGACCTTTCCCCCTGTCGCAATCTTAGGTGGCTGCGGAAACTGAGCTCGTGGAGCCGAAGTCCCCCCTTTGGCCACCTTGTTCCTTGGCCCTGTCACCCATTGAACTGGAACCTCTTGAACTTCCTCCTCTACCTCTAATTCTCCGTTTTCAGGGTTATAGGGACACTCGCGTCTCCAGTGTCCCACCTGCTGACACTGGTGGCACTTTGTCGTTTTCTTCAACGTAGCAATGTCAATTCTAGGTCTCGAGTTATCCTCACTGTCCTTATTCTGATTACTCGATTTCCGTCCCATTGTCCCTGTTCCCTGCTGTCCGCCCTTTCCAGCTGACTGCATCTGCACTACCATTAGTTTTTCTTTCAGCTTCTTTGCTTTGGAATCTATTTCATTGCTGCAGTACCTTGCATACCTCAAAATCTCATCCAGTGGTCAGTTCTGCCAGCAAATCAAATGTTGCTGAATCATTAAACAAATATCAGATCTCAACCCCAAAACGAACTTTGATACAAACTGTCCTATATCTTTGGGGTCCATTACATCGAGTCCACTGTATTGTTTGAATGTTTTCAGCAATCTCTCATAAAACTCATGAACTGTCTCCTTGGGTTCCTGTCTTGTTCGGTCTATTTTTACCCAATCTATGTCTTGTGGTGGCACCTTATCTTTCAGCCAAGTTATTACCCTTTCATACTTTTGCATCACAATTTCAGCCGGTCCATTTGTAGCAGCATCCCTTTCTGGCTCTGCAGCTGGCCATTCGACACTAGTCTTGCATGCTGTCCACAAATCTCCTGGGACCACAAAGTCAAACAAGGTGTTCAAATCAATCCACAATACTTTTGAGATCTTCACAAACCTTTCTACCTGCTTGTACCACTCAACCGGATTGTCCCTTAACTTCGGAAATGAGTTGGTAAATGCAGCTAAATCTCCTCTACTCCAGGGCACATGTACGTAATTCCCATTCGATATTTCTCTCAGAGGAAATGCCTCCATCTGCATTACTCTTCCTTCCGGAGACATCACACTCGTGCTCCGTCTGACAGTGCCCCTTTTTGCCCACCTCTCTTCCCATTTGTCCAGATCCCTCCACACTCTTATTCCTGTTATCAGTTCCCTTATGTGTGTTTTTAATCCTGTAGTTCTCTTCTCATCTAAATATTGGTCTGTATACTGCAACCTATGGTTACTCTGTAGGGTCTTTGTTCTGGACAAATCTACCATATATTTGTCTGCCAGTTCAGACAGTTTTTCATCAATCAATCAATCAGTGACACTTATAAAGCGCGCTACATACCCGAAGGGTCTCAAGGCGCTGGGGGGGGGGGGTGCCGCTACTGCTCGAACAGCCAGGTCTTCAGCTTCTTCCTGAAGGAGAGGTGGTCTTGGGTCAGGCGCAGGTCGGTCGGGAGGGAGTTCCAGGTCTTGGCGGCCAGGTAGGAGAAGGACCTTCCTCCTGTTGTCGCTCTTCGAATGCGGGGGACGGCGGCGAGGGCGTGGTTGGCTGATCGGAGGTGGCGTTTGGGAGCGTAGAAGTTGACTCGGCTGTTGAGGTAGCTCGGGCCTTGGTCGTGTAGGGCTTTGTGTGCGTGGGTGAGGAGACGGAACGTGATTCTTTTGTTGACGGGGAGCCAGTGAAGGTCTCTCAGATGTCCGGAGATGTGGCTGGTTTGTGGGATGTCGAGGATGAGTCTGGCTGAGGCGTTCTGGATCCGCTGGAGTCTCTTCTGGAGCTTGGCGGTGGTATCGGCGTAGAGGGCGTTGCCGTAGTCCAGCCGGCTGGTGACGAGGGCCTGGGTGACGGTCTTCCTGGTCTCGGTGGGGATCCACCAGAAGATCTTCCGTAGCATGCGTAGGATGTTGAAGCACGCCGAGGAGACGTTGTTGACTTGCCTGGTCATGGAGAGGGAGGAGTCCAGGATGACGCCCAGGTTGCGTGCATGGTCTGTCGGTTTGGATGCGGAGGCCACCAGGAGTCGTCCCAGGCGGAGGGTGAGGAACCCAGGATGAGGACCTCCGTCTTGTCCGAGTTCAGTTTCAGGCGGCTGGTCGTCATCCACTCGGCTACCTCTTTCATCCCTTCGTGCAGGTTGGCTCTGGCGGCGGCGGGGTTGTTGGTCAGGGAGAGGATCAGCTGGGTGTCGTCGGCGTAGGAGATTATGCTGAGGTTGTGTTTGCGTACGATGGCCGCGAGGGGGCTCATGTAGACGTTGAAGAGGGTGGGGCTCAGAGAGGATCCTTGGGGGACGCCGCAGATGACTTCGGTGGCCTCTGACTTGTACGGTGGTAGGCGGACTCTCTGTGTTCTTCCGTCGAGGAAGGAGATGATCCATTCCAGTGCCTTCCCCTGGATTCCGGCGTTGTCGAGGCGCTGCACTAGGGTGCGGTGGCAGACCGTGTCGAAGGCCGCGGAGAGGTCTAGGAGGATGAGGGCCGCTGTTTCTCCATTGTCCATCAGGGTTCGGATGTCATCGGTGGCGGCGATGAGGGCGGTCTTGGTGCTGTGATTGGCTCGGAAGCCGGACTGTGAGGGGTCGAGGGATCCGTTCGTCTCGAGGAAGGCGGCCATCTGCTTGTTGACGTTCTTCTCAATGACTTTGGCTGGAAACGGGAGGAGCGAGATGGGGCGGTAATTCTTGAGGTCGGTGGGGTCCGCTGTTGGTTTCTTGAGTAGAGCGCTGAGTTCGGCGTGCTTCCAGCTCTCAGGGAAGGTGGCGGTGTCGAAGGATGTGTTGATGATGTCTCGTAGGTGGGGTGCGATGACGGCGTCGGCCTTGTTGAAGACGTGGTGAGGGCAGGGGTCGGTCGGTGATCCGGAGTGGATGGAGTTCATCGTGCGGATGGTGTCTTCGGTGCTGATCGGGGTCCAGGCGTGGAGGGTGGTGGTGGGGGGTGGTTGTTCGGTCATGGTGTGCGTTGGTTGGTTGTTGAAGCTGTTGTGTATGTCCGCGATCTTGTTGTGGAAGTATGAAGCGAGGGAGTTGCAGAGGTCTTGCGATGGGGTGATGTCGTTGTTTCCTGCGCTGGGGTTGGAAAGCTCTTTCACGATGTTGAAGAGTTCCTTGCAGTTGTGTGCGTTGTTGTCCAGCCGGTCCTTGAATGCTGTTTTCTTGGCGGCGCGGATCAGCTGGTGGTGTTTCCGGGTGGCGAGTTTGAAGGAGGTCCTGTTGTCCGGTGTCGGTTCCCTTTTCCAGACTTTCTCGAGGGCTCGGCAGTTCTTATTGGAGCTCTTGAGTTCGTCGGTGAACCATGGGGCCTTCTTGCTGCCGGGTCTGCTAGGCGGGGTCCTCAGAGGGGCGAGCTCGTCCGCGCAGATGCTGATCCACTTCGTGAGGTTGACGGCGGCCTGGCTGGGGTCTGCTGAGCTGGCAGGAGGGTGCTGGCTCAGGGAGGTGGCGAGCTGGTCTGTTGTGATCTTGTTCCAGCTTCTGCGGGCGGCCTGTTGCTGGTGTTGGTGGGTCGTCGTTCTCTTGAAGGTGAAGTGGACGCAGCTGTGGTCCGTCCATTGAAGCTCTGTGGCGTGGCTGAAGCTGACGTCTTTGCTGGAGGAGAAGACTGCGTCGAGTGTGTGTCCGGCGCGGTGGGTGGGGGTGGACACCAGTTGCTTGAGTCCCAGGTTGGCGAGGTTGTCGAGCAGGGTGCTGGTGTTGCGGTCGTTGTTGTTCTCCAGATGGAAGTTGAGGTCTCCCAGGAGGATGTAGTCAGCGGAGGGGATGGCATGCGGGCTGACGAAGTCGGCGATGTCCTCGCTGAAATGTGTGCGTGGTCCAGGGGGTCGGTAGATCAGGGTGCCTCTGAGGGTGGTGTTCGGGTTGGTGTGGATCTGGAAATGCAGGTGTTCGGCGCTGGTCAGGGTGTTGTCGGTGCTGGTCGTGAGACGGATGGTGTTCCTGTGGATGATGGCGATGCCTCCTCCCATCTGGTTGGCGTTGCGGTCCCTCCGGATGATCTTGTAGCCCTCTGGGATAGCGATGGCGATGTCGGGAGCTGAAGAGGCGTTCATCCAGGTCTCCGTGAGGAAGGCAACGTCAGGGGCTGTGGCGTCTAGGAGGTTCCAGAGTTCGATGGCGTGTCTGTGGACGGAGCGGGTGTTGAGCAAGATGCACTTGAGGTGGGTGCTGTTGGTGTTCGACTTGGCGGGTGCTGGTGTGAGGCAGGTCCGGATGCAGGCGAACTTGCAGGCGTGGCAGCTGAAAGGTCCGTGGGTGCGTCGTGGGGTGGCTTGATGGCAATCCGGGAGTCGGCCGGTGTTGAGAGCGGTGAGGGTGGTGGCAGGGTACGTCAGGCGGGTCGGTCGGGGTCTTCGTGGGCCAGGGGTCCTGGCCCTGGTCGCGATCCGGTCGCGGACGGGCGCAGACGGGCTTACCTTTGGCGTGCCTTCGGCGCACAATCGGCGCGCCCGCTGCGCGTTCGCACGGTCGCCATTTAAGGCGAAGTGCGCGGGTGGGCGGAGCAGCTGGGAGGCGGGAGCGGGGAGGGTACAGAAGAGAAAGGGGCGGGGCTGATGGCGGTGGCGGGAAGCGGGGAGGGAGCGCGGCGAGGAAGGCGGGAAAGGAGGCAGGGAACGAGGGTCAGAAACGATCACAAGAGGCGGAGAGACACAAAAACCTCAACAAAAATGCAAGCACAAATGGCGGTCAAAAACAGCAAAACAGAAATCCTGACAATTCAAAACAAGCACAAGTGACGGTCAAAACAGAAGGAAACTGACAAACTAACACACGGGGAGAAGCAGAGCGGCCGCGAGGCCGTCGGCGAGGCAGCTAGGCAGAGCGAGGGGGCACACGCAGCAGCTGGTGGCCGTGCGGCGCGGGGGTGTCCCACAAGTGGGTCACCATGAATTGCTCTTGCCTTTCGGGTAATGTCCTTTGCTATAAACAGCAACTCATCTTGTTCGTACAAATCAATTCTTTCTAAGGCCAACGTACCATCTATAATCTCATCCACATCTGATTTTAAGCTGGTAACATCGAGTCTTTTGGCCTTCACTGCAGCTTTCAGTATGCTAATTTGAATTTGAATTTGAATTTTAAAATATTTATAGAGCGCTCTTTTACCAGAATCGGTTTCATGGCGCTAGCTCTAGGGGGTCCATTCACATCTCTCCCATCCCAATTCCGGGTTCTACGTCTGGGCTCAGGCGAGTTACGAGGAGTCCTCCCATGCTCCCACCCCTCCAGGTCCCATGCAGTTCCGTCCTCTCGGGGCGGATGATGAAACACTCCATTGGGCCTCATGGTCCTACATTCCCCATCCTGCCTGGTTTCTCTGGGTGCATGGCAAGACATCCCATTACTCCCCCTTTCCTCACAGTTTGCCTGTGATCTCTGACTACCCGATGTATGGCGAGATCTCTCACTGTTCCCTCTCTTCCAGTGTTGTACATCTTCTCCAAGTGCGTGGTGAGCGCACCTAAACCTATCTCTGTAAGCTAGTACCATTTGGTCTCCACCCTTTTCCCAGAGACGAGACATCTCTTCACACTCGATACCTCTACCGTTCCGCTCCTGCTGTTCCCTATCATCCATAGGACGTGTAACTCCTCTGTTCTCCTGACTTTGACCCTCACGCTCCTGACTGCTTTCGCTAGCCCCGCAGTGAGATACTGTCCCGTTGCCTCGACTTCCCCATTCTGCCTCTGCTCTTGACCTGTTGCTCGGTGCTTCTGCGGACCCATCCCATTCCCTCAAATCAGCTCTCAACTCTTTAAAAGTTTTCGGCCGTGGTCCCCTTAGGTCCATCGGTCCTCTCTGATCCTCCTGTCCTGATGTGGGACCCACTGCTGAATCGAATGGGGTGTTCCACGTTACTGGTCTTGGCAATTGCCTCCAGGCATTTGTCGTGTTATTTCTCCTTTCCATTTCAACTCTCTCTCTATCTAACCGTATCTGTTCTTCCTCTCTTTCTCTCTCAGGGTTGTAAATCGATACTATAGGTCCTATGGTAACAGGTACTTGGAGAGCATCTGGCAATCCATAAGACTCAACCTTCTCAGTGGTTGGTGTCTTCTGTACCACAAACCTTCCAACCACACTCTGTGCTGTACTATGTTGAGGTGTCTCCTCGCCTTTGATAGGTGTCCATTCCGATATAGGAAGCGGTACATACCCCTCTATGGCAGCCCCCTCTTCCCTCGCTAGTCCTCTACTTTCTATCTCCCCAACTCTCGGAGGCGGTCTATCCATCAGCAATCTATTTATCAAATTGTCCTCCGAATCGCTCTCCTACCACCTCTCTCACTGGGTACAACTTATCTACCTCAATGGCCTGTACCCTCCATCTCTTGGCGTCCTCATCCCATTTGGAATCTCGCACTGCTCTTACCGATCGCGTCAACCTTCCTTGACGCCTATTCAGAGTTCTATTGTGTGCCGCCCTAATCCACGCGTTAAGGGCCTCAAACTGGGTCGGTCTAGGCGGAGGTTTCAATGAGGACATGGTTGCTTTTAGCCGATGTAACACCTCTAACTTAAACGTCCCATACTTTGGGAACGGCAGTTCCCCATTCCCTTCCGTAAGCTTGTTCCAATCCCTAATCCACATTATAGTGTGCAAACCCACATTTGTTGCCATATAGTGAGCCGGTGTACCCTCTGGCGGTGCCTCTACCCCGTAAAAGGAGTCACTTCTTTTTCTTTTAAAAATCCCTCTCAAACATTTAAAGGACTTCATGATCAAAATCTACAATTTCTACTTTTCTCCGCGTTCGTTTACTTCCTGATGACAATCCACCAATCTCAGCGCTGTTCTCGCTAACTGGCCTATCAGAGCGCGGTTTCTCGCCAACGTCACACTATCCGCCCAATCAGAGCGCGGCTCTAGCCAACGTCACACCCACCGCTCAATCACAGCGCGGCTCTCGCTGACGTCTCTCGTCCCCCTTTGCAGCGGTTCCCCTCCTTTCTTAGCTCGTCTCCTCGGTCATGCATGCGTCTCATCCATACTATGAAAAATGATTACTTCCGTCCAAGCGATCACTTTTCTTGACTGTACGTCCACAGCCTAACTATAGTTGTCACCTTAACTGACGAAATGTCTTTCCGATTACGTCCAGACAATCGCCTTCTCTGATAGGTTACTTGCACACAGTAACTTTCGACCAGCGTCCGTTACTCACACACTCACTCTTACACACCCCCTATCCCGGTCCTGTGGGGTCAATGGTACCTCATAAACCCCTCTACTCTGGCCGACAACTACCCTGGATGTTCGATACACCTGAACCACTTAAGTTCTACCTCGAACTTAAGATTTTTCACCAGTTCACCCGTTTACCAGGTTTACTAGTACCAGGTTGCGCGCGCTCACAACCTTCTCTCAATCACACTACAGGCATTCAACTCCGCAAGACATTACAATACAGATACAACACAAAACACCGCAATCTGTTCACGCATGACCCTTGTTATACTCACTCTCCTCCGATACTGCTGCTTCTCTCGCACCGTCAGCACCTTCTCTGGTACTCGATTCTTCCGCTGCTCATCTCTCGATGTCTAGGGGCCTTGGGGTAAACTAACCTAGTCTAGATTACCTTCCTCAAGAAGATAACCATCCTCTGCTACCAACTGTTAACGTGGGATTTCTGGTCTATTATTATTATTCCAGATCCCAATTCAGGTAGACTAGATCGTTGGTACCTGTCATTGAGTAAAAGGCAATCCACTACTAGGTTAATCAATTAAGAACTTAAACCACTCTAAAGAACCACTGACTACCAAATGAGTTCAAAAGTTTATTATAAAGTCAACAATATCTGAAGATACAAACATCTCAGAATAAGATTCAAAAGGTATACAGGTATCAATATGAAAAGGAACTCTCGGAATGCTCTCAATCGGCAAAAAGAAATGATCAAAAATATCTCAAATACCATGAGAGTTGCAAGTATCGCTATAAGTTGCAACTTAAGAGTCATTTACAAAAAGGAAAAATTCAGATTAGTCTGTCCCTACACTAGACTAAGTGACATCCCTACTTAACAAGATCTTTACCTAAAAAGGTGTCAGCCGTGGTGACTTCCAAAGAAGATCACGCACTTCTCTTAGTCTTCTTGGTGAATCGTTCTCTTAAGTTCAGTCTATCTGCCTACCCATCCGCTTTCTTAGGCTCCCCAGATCATTTGCTCTGCCTACTCCCCGGGGTGCTGTCCCTAATACAAAATCACATTTCCCATAGGAACGCCCCTAGAGACGCCCCTCACGTGGTATCGGTTCTGGCGGTAAATTCCACACTGGTGCTCCTCTGGACCCTTCGTTAAAGTTGACCTTGCTTCCCAGGCTTCTTCTCCGCTGGTCGGTACCCCCAGGAAATTCCTGAAGCCTCCTCCAGGCCTGTGCCAGGCGTCTCTGAACAAAGCCCATTCATCACCGAGCTGATTAAACCCCCTCGCACCTGCAAACAAACCGTTCTACTGTGGGCCCCAAATTCCGGCCTCTACCATATCTGTAAGTCATAAACTATGTCTTCGTTTGTGCTCCGTGCGATCTGTCCTTAACGAGCACATGCAGATCAAAGAAGCAACTTTATCTATTCAGGCCTACTAAATTACATGAAGCAGGCCTCTACACTCGGAAAACATTTTAATTTCTGTGTTTAAACAGTATTCTAACTAACACACATTTCTATAAAGTAAAACATCTATATAAAACATATATTTCAATTCTATGATTAATAATACCTTGGAAAAATGTTATGTCCACGTCTCATGTCAGTGTAGCAGCACTTATACGTTTACTGTGAATTGCCATGGGCCTACACATTTTCAATGGTTTGCAGAGTTTCGTTTCTCCTTCACATAGTCACTTAACATGAGGAACATGAAGTTTCACATCATCCTAACATTTCTATAAACTTCTACATTAGTTGTCACACAGATATATATATTTCTATTCTAACTAAAACACTTTTACCATTTTCACTCTATGAATATAACACTCTGGTGCAATCTATATTTAAACTAATACTACGTGCTTGTAAATATGGTGCACTTATACATTTTTCAGATCTGCGCTCTCTCAATGGCTTGCGTCAGTCTTACGCCTGCTGTGAGGCAGGCGTAAGATTTTGACGCATTTGAGTCCTAGAAGTGGCGCAGTGAAATCTCATAGATTTCACTGCGTCACTTCTATGACCCTTTCTTGTGTCAATACGCCCCCCTTGCATACATTATACCTTGTGCTGGTATAATGTGGCGCAGGGGTGTACAAAGTGACGCATCTACCTAGATGCGTCACTTTGTAAATATGGCGCAACAAGGTGCATTTTTTACGCCACTGGTGCGTCACAAAAAGTGACGCACGGGCGGCGTAAAAGTGACGCACAGCCTCATAAATGAGGCCCCAAGTCTTTACTTCAGAAGATGACATGACTGATGTCCAACTATCACACCGAGATGTCGTTACTCATTAAAGTGTAGCAGAAGTAGGAGAATGTGTCTCACCCACCTCACGTATGACTCAAAATACAATCAATGAGTTACTGATAGTAACTTTAAGGGTGTTGTTGGACTTGGTGCTTTCTGCAGGGTTATCTCCAAGCTTTTTGCCTCCACTCTCCTGTTTTCTGAACATGTTTATGTCAGTTTTTAGGACTCCGCCCACTTTACCCACGTTGCCACTGCTAAGCAGTGCTTGTGCTCTCTTCTTACAAGTAATAGAATTGGCTTATACCCAATTGGCATATTTAATTTAATTGTAAGTCCCTAGCAAAGTGGTACTACACATACCCAGGGTCTGTACATTACATACAACTAGTGGGCCTGCAGCATCGATTATGCCACATATTTAAGTAGCCTCTTTAAACATGTCTCAGCCCTGCCATTGCAGCCTGTGGTTACAGGTTTAAACTGCCTATGTTGACCTGGCAAACTACACATTTTGTCAGACCTAAGCCCTCCTTTTAATAAACATAAGACACCCCTTAGGTAGGGCCTAAATGGCCAAGAAGACAGGGTGCAGTGTATTAAAAAAGTTGGACATATACTTTTAAGTTTTACATGCTCTGGTAGTGAAGAACTCCTACATTTGTTATTCACTACTCCCAGGCATATCTCTCTCATAGGATAAAATTGGGTTTCCTTATTACATTAAAACGTGATAACTTTCAATTGGGAGCAGGTAGACAGGTTGAGTTTAGTGTCTAAAGAATTGTAAATAGAAGCCCTCTTTAATGGTAAAGTCTGATCTAAATCCACAATTCTGAAAAATGCACTTTTAGAAAGTAAGCATTTTCTTGTCCTAACTATTTGGTAACTGCAGCCTATCTAGGTGTAGCTGGCAGTTTCTCCTTGTGTATTGCTCTGAGACAGTGAGACAAAGGGGAGATAGATGTTAGCAGGATGGACCACTCTGACTTAATGAGGGGGTAGAGCTGTCAACTACCACACTTGCAGTCTTGCACATTACTAAGGACCATCCTGAACATACTCACAATGGATTTGTCAATAGTCTTTTGTGTACCCAGACAACCTAGGGTAAGGGCAAGGAGGAAGGGAATGTCTGACACCTCAGGGGGGTGGAAATCCCCAGTACCTTCTCCTGCTTTAAAGTGGGCACCAAATGTAAATACCCAACTCGTCAGTACATCTCTTGACCTGTGGAATACTCAGAAGGACTGATGTTCTGCTCTATTGCAAGAAGGACTGCTACTCTGCTTGCTGCCCTGCTTCCTGAGTGAAAGGACTGGAACTGCATCTTGAACCCAGGACCACCAGAGTGACTACAAGAGCTAGTTGGCTGGCCTCCTTATTGCAGCCTCAGGGACAGAAAAGGCTCCAACCATCTGAGCCTGGACTCAGTCCGCTGAGAGTCTCGCTCCCCAGGTAGTACCACCCCAGTCCTGGATACTTGGAAGTCGGCCTGAAGGTGCTCTGCCAGTCCAGCTGTGGTCCTGTGGGCAGAACGAATGCAACTCCAGTTGGGAACCTCTGCTGTGCTAAGAATCCTGAATTCAGAACCTCGTATTGCAGCCTGCAGCCTCCTCTGAACTGCACAACACATCTCCTCAAGAGGACCTCGTATCGTCTCTGCTGGGCGATGCATCCTCTACGAGGAACTCCACTCGCTTAACAATCAGGATTTAAGGAACTTTGGGGCATATTACCAACAACTAGCGATAATTTTTGTCTCTAACTTGTTTAGAGACAAAAATTATCGCCGCACATCGGCGATTTTTATCGCAGATAAACCTTGCTATTAGCAAGGTTTATCGCAAATGCGATAAAAAACGCCCGCAATGCATGAATATCGCTGAAAAGTCAGCGATATTCATGCATTATCGAGCAAATGCTCTTAGCCATGTTATCCACCTCCCATTGGATAACATGGCTAAGAACTGCTCAGGGCAGGTGTTAGCTTTTGGAGATATTCGCGCTTAGCGCAAATATCTCCAAAAGTTGGTAATAGGAGATAGCGATGTTAGCGACTGTTTCCAGTCGCTAACATCTTGGCACGCCCACTTTGCATATCATTAGTGATAAATATCACTGACATGCAAAGTGGGGCCCATGATGGTCGCTATCTCCTATTAGCTGTCGCTAACTGGTGTTAGCGACAGCTTGGTAATAGGGAGATAATTTTATCTCCGCTTTCTTGGCTTTTAAAGCCAAAAAAGCGGAGATAAAACCCCTTGATAATATACCCCAGAGTTCACAGGCCTACCTGGATCCCTGTACGCAGTTCATGCTCTATCGCTGTCGGCCTGAACTTGTTACCTTACCCAGGCTAGCACAAACAGATAACTACAGTTGGAGCTTTGTGCTTTTTAGCATTATTTTCACTTAAATCTTTACAATTGTTTCACCGGTTTTACTGATTGGATTTTTGTCATTTTGTTCTTAAATTATTTATTAATTTTTACTCTATTTCTCTGAATTGGAATGGGATTTTCCTTGTGTGGTGTTTCGCTTCATTATGTTTGAATTGCCGCATAAATACTTTACACATTGTGTTAGAAATGGGGGTCTCTAGTTGGCGTCGGTATGCACCCTGTCCAAATAGGGACCCTTCCTTCTAGTCAGGATAAGGGGATTAAACACCCAAGATAACCCGTGCTCACCCCCCCCTTTGGTAGCTTGGCAAGAGCAGTCAGGCCTGTCTCAGAGGCAATATGTAAAGCATTTATACATAGTAACACAGTGAAAACACTACAAATGGACACTAAACCAGTTTAGAAAAATAAACTATCTTTATATAAGCCAAACAAGACCCAAACGACAAAAAGGAAACATACACAACTCAAAATATGACTTTTTAAGGGTTTCAAGAAATTCTGTCCATAGGGAATTATGGATGCGTGATTTTTACACAAAGTACCTCAGATGCATCAAAATTCACAAGGTAAAACAGCCGCAGAAGAGGGAAATGTCAGAAACCACAGTGATGTGTCAGTTCCTGAGTATTTGGGGAGGCAATGCAACGGTCCTGCTGCATGCTGAGAAATAATGCGTTGAATCCGGACTGTAGGTAGAAGTGAGGTTTCAATTCCAAGATGGTTCTGGTCTGTGGATGCTGCATCGGAGAAACTTGGGGTACAAGTGCGATGCGCGGAAATCCAGGATGCGCTTGAGCTTGAGGCAGTGGTGGCTAAGAGGCACTGTGTTGGTTTCTTCAGCTGGGGTCCCACGATGCGTCAATCCTAACAGTCACACAGCAGGGCCTGCATTGGAGTCAGTGCGGGGTCTCAGACCTCGGAGATGCGCTGAACTCAGTGTGCAGCAGATTTTTCAGTCACGGGCAGGTACCGCATTGATTTCTTCAGTCGCATGGCGGCAGTGCGTGTACATTTCTCACGCATGCCGGTGCTGTGTGGGAAAAAGAGGCACTGGAAAGGTGAAGCGTCGATTTTGATGTCTTCATGCAGTTGTTTGCAGCAGGAACAAAGTTTAACAGCCCAGAACTGGATTTGGCACCACAAGGCAAGTCAGAACTCCCAGCAGTGGAGTTCAAGTATGCTGCAGGGGAACCCTCTGTGTCCCTGAGACTTCTTAACAGGAGGCAAGCTTAATTTCAAGCCTTTGGAGAACCTTCTCAAGCAGGATACAGCAAAGTAAATATCCAGTCCTTTTCCTCTTCGAAGTAAAAGCAGGAACTGCAGGCCAACCAAGCAAAGCAAAACACAGCAAAAGGGAAGTACTCCTTTTCACATCTCTTCTCCTTGGCAAAGGTTCCTCTTGATGCAGAAGTATTCTAAAAGTCTGGGGTTTTAGGTCTAATACTTATTCCAGTTTTGGCATTTGAAGTGGGCAAACGTATCAAGAGAATCTTTATTGTTTACAAGTTATTGCCTTGCCCAGCCTTGGCGCCAGACACACTCCGGGAGAGGGGTGGAGACAGCATTGTGAGAAGATAAGCACCACCCTTTTCATGTGTCAGTAACAACTCCTCCCTCCCACCAATCTAGCCTGGCGATGGTTCATCAGAATATGCAGGACACACCTCAGCTCCTTTGTGTGACTGTCTAGAGTGAATGCACAAATAGGCTCTGTCAGTCTAAACAAGATGTTGATTCCGCAGGCAGGCAGTGGCACAGGATGGTTAAACAAGAAAATGTGTTACAATCACTATGTGTGATAAGTACATGGACCCATTAGGTGTACTTAAACGACCCCTCACACACCAACCTAGTTGGTGTCATGCTTCATCATTGGGGTCCCAACCGGATGGCCATTGCATCACATATATATCTTTAAACCATATCCTGGGCTGCCAAAAGTCTTAAGGCAAGGATTCTCGGATATATTTTTAACGTAATCAATTCACGTCTCATCACATATCTGCACCACACCAGCTCCGCTGTAACAAGGCGTCATAGCACTTGGCCACCCGGTTGGGACCCCAATGATGAAGAATGACACCAACTAGGTTGGTGTGTGAGGGGTCTTTCAAGTACACCTAATGGGTCCATGTACTTACCACACATAGTGATTGTAACACATTCGCATAGTCGGTCCGTCCACATTGTTTAAGTCTAGTATTACATTGGGGATCAGGACATACCCCCGTTTCTTTCCCTCGCTCTCTCCTTGTTTTTCCATTAGCAAGAAAATGCCCACTTTCTAAAAGTGGCATTTTCAAACACAATTTAAAAACCAACTTCACTAAAAGATGCATTTTTAAATTCTGAGCTCAAGGAGTCCACACTCAAAATCTCTATCTCTTCCCAATTGAAAGTTACACTTGCAAAATGTTTCAAGGCAGCTCCAATGATAACCTATGGAAGAGACGGGCCTTGCAATTATGTAAAACAAAATTGGCAGAATTTCACTATCAGGACATGTAAAACACACCTTCACATGTTCTACATTTTACATACACTGCATCCTGTGCATGGGGGTACCTTGGGCCTACCATAGGAGTGCCTTACATGTATAAAAAGGAAGGTTAGGGTCTGGCAAGTGGGTACACTTGCCAGGTCGACATGGCAGTTTAAAACAGCACTCACAGACAATGGCAGGCCTGAGACAAGTTTACAGATCTACTCATGTGGGTGGCACAATCAGTGCTGCAGGCCCACTAGTTGCACCCACAGTACACTTTACTAGGGACTTACCAGTAATTCAAATATTCCAATCATGGATAACCAATCAGTATTACAATTTACACAGGGAGCACTTGCACTTTAACACTAATCAATCAGCACTGGTAAAATGCCCAGAGTACCGAAACTGGTGTTTTATTATTTTCCCACACTGGGCTCTTTTCCTTTGCTTGGATTCACTCTTGAGCAACTTGGCACTGCATAAGTCACGCACGGGATAGTATGTCTGTTGGCAGAACATTTTATTGTATTGTAAATACATATTGTTTTAGTGTAATTTTGTCCTTTGTCCTGAGGAAGCCCATAGAAGCGAGTTGCTGAAACGCGACCGCGTCGACATTTTTTTGTGAAATTCCAACATTAAGCACCTTTATAAATATTTTTTGAGGGTGATTCAACTCTGGCGTTCTTTGAGACTTCCTAGAAGTGTAGCACTTTGACTGAAGAGTGCACCTGTTGTCATTGTATAGTATTTTGTGTTTTTTGTAGGGCTTATTTGTTGTTTATTTGTTTTTGTAGATATTGTACATGTGATGTATATATTGTATAGTGTATTATACGTAGAGATGAATACAATTTAAAGTATTTTCATTTGTTTGTATAATTTTTTGTTGATATTATACTGTTTGTGTTCCACCTTATCTTGAGATACATGTATATGTGATTGTAACTTGTGCATTCATTTTTCTAAAATTTTTTATTTGATACATCAGGGTTTTTAGTTTATCCCTGTTTGCAAATAAATATTTGAATTGATCCCTCTGTACTATTTTGTATTTTTCTACATATTTTTGATGTTTATGCTCATGTATATGAGGGTAATTTGGGCATGACCCTTATTTTTCCCTAGCAGAGTACCGAAACCAGCAAAAATGAAGTCCAGTGCACAGTCAGAAAATACAGGAGGTAGACGCAAAAAGACAGGAGAAACCATGCCAAGGATGCCAGGTCTAACACATTGCCTCTACTTTAAGCCTAACTTCTCTGTGCCAAGCTACCAGAGGGTTGAGCACAGATTAATTTGGGGTTTGCTTGTGTTTCACCCTGACAATAATTGTACTTACTACTTGACTAGGGTTTCACACCCCTCAACCAGTAAGCCAATTTCCTACATTGGTGTTCAGCAGTGACATTAGGACTTGGTGGTGGGTGATTTACTCAATGGTTTGGCTGAAGTGGATTTTTTTTTAAAATAACTTTATTTTTGCAATTTTATACAAATTCACAACTGTACAGCAGCTGACAGCGATATGCAAGGTAATGAAGCATACACACACAACACATAATTTCACGACAGGATAAAAAATCTGAGGACAATAAATCTCTCCCCGTCATCCGTAACAGAGATATCATCGGACACCATGTCAGAATCAGGGTCTAGCAGAGTGGCACAAAGATCTCTTCATTCAGCCAGATATCCATCACTTTCTCATCTCATCTACTAGTCAGCATTTGCATCTCTTCTGCTAAAGCCCACTCTACAACATCCCTATGCCACAGCACAAGCTTGGGTGCCCTCTGTCCCATCCACGTGATGGCTACTCTCCATCTGGCTAGGAGAGCACTAATTGTAAAAATTTGTATGGCATCTTCCTACTTTTGGGTGCTTTATATTGCCCAGCAGGCAACATTGTGGTGTGAGGGACATCAACAGATACTGACCCTACAAATGAGTCCAAAAGTCCTGTACCTGTTGGCATTGCCAGGCTAAATCAAGAAAGACAGCACTGTCCCTGTTAAACCAAGGACAAGTATTTGGTTGAGTCAGGGATACACGATGTAGATTCCTGGGTGTAAGAAACGTCCTGTGAAGTAAGTAATAATGAGTCAGTTGGAAGTGGGCATTACAACAGGCAGTGTGTGTAAGCTCATTAAACTGTGTCCAGTCCTCAGTTCTGGGGGGGGAGGTGGTATCCAGATCCACATCCCAAGCCACACGAGGCCCCGAAACCATAACCATGTACAGCAGCGCAATCAAGTGGCACGCAGAGCTGGGAGTTAAAAGAATACCCAGGGTTTGGGTGAGTTCTAGTGCTGCAATTTAACATGGCCAGGCCACTCTGGAGATGGCAGCTAGGCCAGGGCGGTGAAAGAATTGTCCAGGCCCAAGGGAGAATTCTTAGAATTCTTGACAGGTCTCCTCAAATGGAAATAAATAGTGTCCATCATCAGTCTGACCAGTTTTAATATCCAGACGCTCCATTACATATGAAATGGAGCTCGCTTCACGACTACATGTGCACATTTTTGCTAAAGAGTTGCTGTCTGTTGGATGACATACGGAATTTGCGCCGAAAACCCAGACCCCTTTATCAAGAGATCTGGTAGCAGGTCTATTCCAATGCTGTTAAACAATAGATGTTTTTCCCAATTATCGTCCTACTCTAACCAGTGGGCAGCATGCTGAAGATGCGAGGTGTAGAAATACAAATCAAGACCGAGGACCTCCTGTTCTCCATCCTTGTACCATCTGGTCATTGTGGTCAAAGCCACCCTACAGCACTGACCCGCCCAAAGCAGCGAAGTAAGAATGGAGTTCAGTTGCTTGAAGACCCTAGAAGCGAAACAGCAGAACCATTTTAGCTATGGCCATTCTTCCCACCAATGAGAGTGGTAATGTGTTCCAAAAGGTCACAGATGACAGTAAGGAATCCAAGACCCTGTCCACATTCAGTTGGAGATGTGTTTTATGTGTATGGACCAACTTGATCCCAAGATTCCGGAACTGTGCCAACTCCCATCTCAAACCCAGAGTGGGTATCAGAATGCCAAAGAAGAGGCAAGGGGGAATAGCAGAGACTTGTTGCGGTTAATACAAAGGCCTGAAATCCTACCAAAATCATCCAGCATCTGTAGCAGTTTTGGCAGGGCCTTATGGGGAGGGTAGAAAAGATAATATGGGGCGTTGTTGGCGTAGAGTGAAATTACGTGTGGGGTTCCATCCAGTAGTATATCACTCAGTTCCCTATGCACCCACATCGCCAAAGACTCTATTGCGAGCGCAAACAATAGTTGTGAGAATGGCAGCATTGCCTTGCACCATGGCTAAACTGCCAGGTTTCCGAGCGGCATTGTCCAATTCGCCCCCCTTGCTGTTGGCTCCAAATAAAGTAGACAAATCCATCCACAGCACCATGGGCCAAAGCCCATAAGCCGCAGCACCTCGAGAAGGTAGCCCCAGTCCACGGTGTCCAAAGTTTTGTTTAGATCGATCGCAACCAATGCCAATGTAGGACAGGGGATAAGCATCAGAGATTCATGCCAATACTACGCTCTGGGGAAAAAATGCACTTGTCCTCATGGACCAACCATGCCATACACGGTGTTAAGCGAAAGGTCAGCCCTTTGCATAGCAGCTTCATGTCTGTGTTGATCATCGTAAGTGGTCTATAAGTGGTTGGGTTGTCCACAGCTCCAAATGGCTTGAGTATCATGCAGATATCTCCGTCCCACATGGAAGGAGGCAATAATCCAGCCTCCTTGGCCTCGAGAAATACCTCCAATAGTCTCTGCGCTATGGTGGCCGACTATGCTTGGTAGAATTCGGACAGGAACTTATCATTCCCAGGCACCTTAGATTGTGGGAGAGAGCTAAAGGCCGTCCTGATCTCCTCCAAATGTAATTGCTTATCCAGGGCTTCAGTCGTAGCGAACTCTAGACCAGGGGGATCCAAGATCTCTAAAATGGGGTTGTATGTGCTGGTAACTATGGTAGGATCTGTGGTGTAGACTCCCTGGCTAATGCTAATGCTGTCCCGGGTAATAAGTTATAATTGGGGTGCCCAGACTTGTCCCCCTCTAGATATAACTGTTATTTAAATTGTTTTAGGGTATATTTATTTAGGCGATTCCAAAAGTCCGTTATGCGGCCGCAAATTGAGTGTTCTTCCCTGACTGTGGTTAGTCTGGGTGGGTGTGACTCCTGTACCCCAGCGAGTCTCAATTCCCCTCCAGTCAATTCAGCCTGAAGTATGCGATGGACTCCACAAGTCAACCCAATACAGGTGCCCGCAGTACTGCCTTAAGATTCTCCCATTCCATTTCTCTACTACCAGTGAAGCTCCAGTTAGACTTGAAGTAACCCATCAGGAATTGTGAGAGCGCATCGAGTCCTACCGGATCATCCATGATATCTGAAAGTATCTGCCAAGACCTCTGTCTCTGCGGTGTACCACCCAATGTCGCTGCACAGCAGACTGGAAAGTGGTCAGATAGGAAACAAGCCATATGTGTTATCCTAGTGCCCACTGGGTCACAGAGCCCAGCCTACTGTAAGTATCATGAGTTACAGAGTGGCATGTATATAATTTCTGCATGGGTTGCTGTCAACGTCGTGAATCGTCTAGACCAGTGTTAGTCATGACCTCCCAAAGCGCCGCTGTCATGTGCGGTTTTGTTCCCGTCATGGCAGAAGTTCGATCTCGGTCTGGGTCTAATATACAGTTATAGTCCCTTAGCCAAAGAAGGAGCAGATGCATAATTGCATAATCAAGTCTTCTATAGTGAAGAAGAACTTCCAGACGTCAATGTCAGGGGAATAGGAATTTAGTAAATCACAACCATCCAGGGTACCCTGTTTCATGACATACCGGCCCTCCACATCCGCCTCCATGTTTGTGAGAGTGTATGTAGAATAGGAGGCATGAAAGGTCTGGCCTCGCCATTTGCCGATGTTGTGGTGTTGAGGTGCTTAATATAAGTTCCAAAGCTTCAGACATTCTTAGTAAAGAACTGACATTTAATCCACATCCCACCCACCCAATCTCCTCCTGCTGCTGACAAACTGCTGAGTCAACCAAATAATACAAACATTGCCCATGGACAAACATAGTACAACCAATCGACCATCCATGCCCACGCAATGCATGTGCCAGGAGTCACAAGCATCCCCGCCCATCAAACTGGGACCAGCTAAAACATACATACTGACTGCCACCTGGCCAGGTAGCCAAATCAACTGTCTATAATTTAAGCATGCAACACACAGTCCCGTATTATCAAGATATAAGGTAACATATCTGGCACTTTACTCACCAGCTCTGTCAGACCCACCGCAAGAAGCAACACCAACCACAGGAACCCATCCTACAAACTAAGAACAGACAAGTATCTAGCTTTGCCCTGAGACACATTCATGTCCCATGATGCACAGGCATGAATGCGTTCAGCCGGCAATCATAGCATTGTGACCAACCATACACCAAGAGGTAATAATAATTTGCCCCCTACATTCTCCCCCACCTCCATCACGACCAGGGTATCAGGCAGAAAATCAATTACTGGACTGGAAGCCCCAGTTCCAGTGTCTTCTGACTGCAATTGTGGATCCAGGCCCCAATCAATGGCTGACTGGTCAAGGGTATTCAGTTGCATAGTACCATCGTCATTGATAGTCACTTTCCGGGGTCCCAGAGGTCAAGAGTAGGGGCCAGTCGTCCTCAGACGTGTTCAGCACCCAGTTTTCCTAGAGCCCTTCGTCCGTTGCCAGGTGAAGTCTGCCAGATAGTCTGGGTTATCCCCTCATAGTTCGAGCATATCCCATACCTCCTCTGGACACTCAAAAAAATGACCTTTCCTTGGTAGCAGACTTCAAGCTTTGCAAGGTACAAAAGCATATACTTGTGGTTGAGCACCTCCAGTTTTTGTTTGAAGTTAAAAAATATTTTTCTCCGATCCTGTGCCTGCTTTGTGTAGTCCGGGTATATTGCAATTTTGGAATTATCTAAGGGAAAGAACGGGTGCTCCCTGGGAGCTAGAAGAATGCAGTTCCTGTTGCGGTAATTAAGGATCTTTGATATGATGGCACGGGAGGGAGCCCTAAGTCGAGGTGGCGGTACTGGTGCCCTATGAGCTTTTTGAGTTCATTCTGCACCCAGGTTTCCGGGAATTGTTCTGTGGATGACCCCTCCACTCGTTCTGGAACTTACAGGACCCTGATATTACTTCGTCGAGAGCTGCCCTCTGTGTCAGTGTCAGTGGTCCTCTGCCCAATCTGGCGCTTGAGGACAGCGACCTCCTCCTGCAGTTCAGCTATATGCCCTCTGCTGATTTGACTTTATCGGAGACCTTTCTCAAGTCGACCCAGAGCAGATTTACGTTGACTGAAACAGCTTTGATTTTGTGCTCGATGGCGGTATGGGACACCTGTATATCTTCACCCAGAAGACTCTGAGCATCAAGTGAGCCTGTTTGCCTCTTATCCTCTGAACGGGCTGACAGAGGCTAATATATTGTGTTATGGTGTTTGTCGTATGGGCTCGGGCAGATTTGTCCTTAGACATAATAATTGAGGCGTGTCCAGCCAACAGACAGGAGGATGAAGGTTAAGCACCAAAATACTAGCCAGGCCTTGTGTTCTAGATTGCAAAGTGGGGACCGTGCAGGCAAGGCCAAAGCAAGGGCATTATGTCCCACTTTTTGTGCACTGCTGTGTTGGGCTCCACTGCCCCAGGCGGAGAGTATCAGCAAACGCTGCGTCCCGCAAATTGGGGTTAGCCGTGTAACATGGCCTCCCTGTCAGTGTGAGACCATCAGCAAGGCTGCACTAGTCCCAAACAGGCCTCAGTTTCTGCCCTGACGCATGTGTTGCAGAATGGGTGTCTTTGTAGGACCCCACCGAGGGGGAAGAGCACTCCCAGGTGCAGTCAATCCGTGTCCAATCAGAATGTGTGGCTTCAGGCAATTCTCCAGGCTGTGGGGAGTAGGACTAATTTCAAGCTCTGGCATGCACATGTGGTAATTAGTGATGAGCAGTGATGGGCAGGCTGCATGGAAATCTGGGTGTTGAGAATCCCCCCAGGCCCTCAGAGAAGGTTGAAGCACTGCCTGTGCAGGCAAGAGGGAGCAGCACAAGTCCTTCAGGCACATTCCAGGGTGCCTCATGGGATCCTCAGTGATGGGTCCCCAGCTGCACTAAACTTCAGAACCTTGAGGAGCCACCCACACCTCTCCCGACTCAAGGCCTCCTCACGTGGCATCCGCTAGTGGTGATTGCAGTGGCTGCCACCTGCCCTGCGCCTCTCAATGAGGGAACCCTACAGCCCTTGTTAACAAAGGGGGAGAGAGCTCACGGTCCTAGGGCATCTTCAGTACAGCCACAGCCTGGGGATGGAAGGCACCTGTCTGCAACACAACAGTGATGTTGGGTAGGCTCAAGGCTGAAGTACAGCCTCTCCCAGCACATGGCCTGTCACAAGGGTGCTGCAATGGATGTGAAGGGGCTGGGATTCTTATCTAGATTTTTACCTTGTCAATTCTCCAGAATCCCAGAACAAGTTGACTGGACCTTTTAGTCTGCTAAGAAGTGTAGAGGGGAGGTTTCCAAACTCATAATCAAACAGCTTTGCAAATCGACAATCAAATTCAATTGCAAAGAACCACTGACTACGGACTAAAGTTAAGAATTTATTACAAAGCCAAAAATAATTGGAAATACAAGCACCTCAGCAAGAGGTTCAAGAAGTAGACTGGCACTAATACAAACATAATCCTACAGAGGTGTCTCAGACGACTCAGAATAAAAAGCAAGGTCAATTCTAGGAACATCAGGCATCCAATTACCGTTCCTATTTGAAGTCTGGACTGCATTTACAAAAGAAAGAAAAGGTTAATCTGTCCCTACCCTAACTCTAAGGTGACATCCCTACTTAGCAATTCTCTTCAGGCAAGAGTAAAGGTGTCAGCCGTAAAGACTCCCTAAGAAGTGCATTCACGTTTTTCAAATGAGAAGATTAACTACTGAGCTCGTTCTATGATGCTCCTTCCTACACCCCACTCTGCCCTAGTTTCCCTCAGTGCTGTCTAGGTTGCCTACGTCCTGCTTTAACAACCTCCTGACCAGATCTGCCCTCCACCCTCGGGGTTTGCCCCTAATACAAAACTCCCAAAATTGCAGATACGCCCAAGGCACGCCCCTCTGGGCAGGTGTCAGTCTTCTGATTTTTCCAGCATGGCATCCTTCCATCCAGCATCCGTTGAGGTGTCCTTGGATCCCAGGCACCTTCTCGCCAAATGTTGCAGATGAACATTCCTCTGGCACCTACTCGTCCTCACTCCTACCGGCCTAACTTCCAAACAATGGATCTTTCTACCTAACAACCTCCGTGGCCTTGCACCTGCAACTTGAATACATGAGAAGCAACCTTGTGCACATCCAAAGTTACAATTCAATATTGGCTGAGAACAGCACTCTTCCCAAAAAGCAGCTATTTCAAAAGAATAACCAATGCTAACTAAAGAAATGACAGTTAGGCCTCTACTGGCTTTTCTTCATATCCCAGGCCTTTACGAATTTAAATGCATTTCCAAATGATTCTACATTATAAGCAGTGCACTCTATTCCATTACAAAGACAACATTACATTTTATCTCTAAACGTAAATTATTTTCTGCATTAAAACGTCACATTCTATCCCCTACACGTGCAAATCTTAATATGGCACGTTTATTAATCCTTGATGAGCAGGATTCTTTCTCATGGCTGGCTGGGAGCTCACTTCTTGTTGACCATGATTCCAAGCCATGCCACATGGTTGAAGTATATTTAAGTAGATGACAGCCTTTACAAATACAATTTGATAGCATATTATGGAACACAAAAAGATGTTATCCTGACATCTCACACTGACTATAAAAACAAAAAAACTGTTAAAACAACTGATCAAAGGTTGCACTTTTATTTTCAGATTTCGTATAAAGACAGCTCTAGATGTTTCCCTAGCGTCGGGTAATCAGAAATATTGACAGCAACAAAATATATACATATATACATATATTGAGGGCTTTGGGTCAGCCCTCTTCGTCCAATGGTCTGTTCAGCTGTTATTTATATGTGTCTTTCTCCCACTGCATCATACATCACGGGACAATTGGTTCATCCACTTCAGCCATTGGCTCTCTTGCACTATCAGTGACAGCATTTTATCTGATCATCGGTGCACATTCACCTAAAAAGATGCGCACCCCAGTGCCAGGGTGGGAGGCCAATACTTTCTCAATGCTTTTTCTTTTATTTTTTGGTCTCGCTTGTCTTCAGGTTACAGTAATTCAAAGCCAATAGTACTTATTGGTGGAATAAAAATCATATTGCCTGTGCTGTGCAATGAACCTAAAGCGGCTTCTATACCTATTCCTACACCTGCCTGTGGGAAACACCAGTACAGACCTTCGTATTACAATGCCATGAGATGTGTTTTTTTTTACTTTATTTTTTTATTGCATGCATATGCCTGCCATGTTTAGGCAATGGCATGCTTTTTTTTTTTTTTTCATGGCATATGATTGAAACGAAATAAAAAAATTAACCACTTCAACAACTTTCCACGGGCACACCCTTTGACTTTGCCAATGCATGTTTAAAGTTTAATTGGGAGTACAACAACATTAGACGAAAACTGTAGTTTAAGTCATTAAAGTGTGATTATGAGGTTTCGAAAAAGATGGAACCTGCCCTCTTTCACCTTCTATCCATCCTAGTATATCAGTACCCCATATGTGTATCTTGAATCTCTAGACATTTAGGGCCGGATGTAGGAGCCCAAATACCAGTCGGTAACGGCCGATTTCGTCCGTTACTGACCGGTATTTGGGTTTTGTAATGTAGGGGGCTAGAAAATTACAGAATCGGTATATTTACCAAATCGGTAAATTTACCGATTCGGTAAAATACCGAATCAGTAAATTTACCGATTCTGTAATTCAATATGTAGGTGGCACAGTTTACAGTGCCACAGGCCCTTAGAAATTCGTTATTTACTACCCAAAACTATTGGGTGGTAAATTACGCATTTCTGTGCACATGCACATCTGTGCATGTACACCTGTGCCATGTGGCTCACATACATGCCCTAAGGGCATGTATGTGTGTCACATGGCACACAAGCCAGAAACAGGGGTGCAACAGGGTGGCAAAGTGACACCCTGTCCCCCTTGAAAATTCGGTATTGTTACCGATTCGGTAATTACCGAATCTGTATTTGCTATTACTGATTCGGTAATTACCGAATCGGTAATTACCAAATCTTACCGATTCTGTATTTTTACCGATTTTTTTCCTACATAGCAATTACCGATTAGTAAATACCAAATCGGTAAAATTCGGTATTTACCATTCGGTAATTTGCTATTACCTACATCTAGCCCTTAGTAGCCCTTGGTTTCTGTCCCCACTCCTAATTGATCTTTGACCACTGGCAAGGGCTTGGCATGATCTGGTATTTATGAGTACCAAACTGATTAATTACAGTAGCTGGACCTCAACCCTTTTGAATTGTATTTTTGTATTTATTTTTTATTGTTCTGGGGTACCTTCTTTACAGAGCTAAAAGCAAGAATAAAGGCTGGGAGGGGGTGCTAGAGAGCAGGTTAATAAATGATCAAGAAAAGGCAGTGTTTGCAATGAGGTGGAGTGGAAGCTGGGCAAACACTGTGGACACAGCACAGAGGCAATTGTCAAAGCACCCCCAGTACCCAGGATCACCCCAGCTATATACTGACAGATCCTCTCTCTCTATATATAGAATATACAATCTCGGCATTTGAAAAAACACAGGGAAGGTTGGAATTCATCTGATAATAATAAACCGCAGTAGTGACTCATACTCTCTGCTGAAGATTTACATTTGCAGTATTGCTAAAAGATTTCAAGTCAAACAACTTTACATAAAACCCCCCAATAAACAACATTTCTAACAGCTTCAGCATTCGTTCCCACTGCTCCTGTTCTAAACATTTCAAAGTGTGCTTCCTCTACGCCTCACGCCCTGGCATTTCCCACCAGAACCAGTAATGAAAAATCATGCAAGTGAACACCAGGCAAAGGGAAAAAACGAGCAGGGTAAAAGATGAGCTGTGTCCAAACGTCCACTCTAGAACACGCACATAATGTACACATACTGTGACAGAGCAAGGCGATATTGAAGGCAGCCTCGATTCATCTGTGTTTACTTCTTGACGACATCTAGCAATGCACATTTTACAAACTAGTTCTCTTCTAATGTGCATGAATAAATAGTCAAATTAATTCAGAAATGTGCATATCGTGCTATCGAAAGTGAGTAACTGAGTCTGTATTAATGTTTATCTATATTTTTTCACTCGTTCTGAGCACATTTTAATTCCAGATTAACATCGTAACCTGTACATAGTAACTAATACTCTTTTGAACATAGCCCAAGATATTTTATTTTACGTTGCCGGCCAGAAACTATTTATTTATTTTTTAAGCTAATAGAGCGTACAGCTACCCCCAACGGGGGTGTCCTGGCACTTGTGGCAGGCGGCAGATGAGGTACCAGACAGGGTCTAAGGGCTGGAAAACAGCCAGGTCTTTAAGGAACACCGGAAGAGCGTCTCGAACTCGGTCGACCGCAAGGAGAGTGGTATGCTGTTCCAGGCTTTGGCCGTGATCACGGCAAAGGCTCTGCCGCCCATTCTTGAGCGGCGGAAGCGCGGAGTAGCCAGAAGGCAGAGACTGTTTGATCTGAGGACGGGGCTGGACTTGGAGGGGCAGATTTATGTTAACTGGCGCATCCCCAGGGATGCGCCAGTTAACATGCGCCACAGTGCGCCACAGCTCCGCCACCCATGGTGCGCCGCATTTATGATGCGGCGCACCATGGGGCAAAAACGACACAGATGCGTGACGCATCTGTGCCGTAAAGGTGACGCATTGCTGGAGTTGCGTCGCAAGTGCGACGCAGCTCCAGCAAGGCTCGGGGGTGCCCCATCTCCACAATGCTGCGTCAAGACCTACGCCTGCTTCAAGCAGGCGCAGGCTTTTGACGCAGCATTGGCCTGAAAGTGACTGAGTGAAATCTTATAGATTTCACTCAGCCACTTTTGCGAGGCGCACCTGCCCCGGAACGCCCACCCTGCGCCGGAACGCCCACAAGCGGCGCAGGGCTTTACAACGTGACGCATCTGCCTAGATGCGTCATGTTGTAAATCGTTCGTAGGGATGCGCCACGTTTACGCCGCCTTGCGTGACGCAACAGCGGCGTAAACGTGGCGCAAGTGCCTCATAAATCTGCCCCGGAGTGTTTTAGTCGAGCTCTAATGTAGGGTGAGCCGTGACCCTGAAGCGATCTGAAGGCCAGGACGAGAGACTTGAACTGGATGCGTTTGGTCACAGGAAGCCATTGAAGTTTCCTCAAGTAAGGAGCAATTGAGTGGCGATAAGGGACTTTGCATAGCAGCCTGGCAGCCACATTTTGAACGATCTGCAGACGTCTGATCAGATAAGCTGGAGCTCCCACATAAAGACTGTGTGCATAGTCGAGATGTGAGGTGATCAGGGCATGGATGATGGTACGACGGGACTCCAGGGGAAGAAAGTGAAGGATCTTGCGGAGCATGTGCAGCTTTCCAAAGCAGGCCGAGGAAACCTGACAAATTTGGGGTTTACACGATAGTTCATTATCAAACTGGAATCCAAGGTTCCTATCCAACTTCACCGGTTTGGAAGGGGGATTCAGCTCAGAAGGCCACCACAGCGATGTAGAAGGGGGGCTTGTTTGATTAAAAAATAGAACCGCGGTTTTGTCCGAGTTGAGTTTAGAAGTGTTCTGCGACATCCAAGTGGAGATATTACCTAAACAGTGCCTGAAATTGACAAACGCTGCCTCGGAGTGATCATTAAAAGAGAACACCAGTTCTGCGTCGTCGGCATAGGAGGTCACTCTAACCCCACAGGATTCAACCAGTGCTGCCAGAGGAAAGAGATAAACATTGAAGAAGAGGGGGCTCAGCGCTGAGCCCTGGGGAACACAGCAATTCAAGGGTTTCTCCTTGGAGACAAAAAGTTAGAGAGAGACTTGTTGAGTACGGCCACTCAGGAAGGATCAAATCCAGGACAGAGGGGTGCCCTGGATCTCAAGGTTGTGGAGTCTCTCTAGCAGGATAGAATGAGAGACTGTGTCGAATGCCGCGACCAGGTCGAGAAGCACTAGCATGGCTGATCTGCCTGAATCCACATGTTCATGGACGGTCTCAGAGACTTCAAGGAGGGCAGTCTCAGTACTATAACAGGATCTAAACCCGGACTTGGAGTCGTGGAAAAGATGCCGGGATTCAAGATAACTAGACAGCTGTTCCTGAACTAGTTTCTCCACAACTTTGGCTGGTGCTGGAAGAAGGGAAATGGGACGGTAGTTTTTAAAAACAGACGGGTCAGCGTCCGATTTTTTTAGGATAGGCACTGGGAGGGCCGGTTCCCAGATAGAGGGTAAAGTACCCGAGCTTAGTTAGGAATTCCAGATCCGGTTGAGTGGCTTATTAATAAGGGGGGCTAAGGTGTTAAAGAGCTGCGACCCGGCAGGGATCCTTAGGCGATCCAGATTTGCAGGCAAGGAGTTTTTGAAGTGAGGTGTCAGTGGGGATAGGATGGAAGAAAGTCAATGCATCGCCGGAGGCCGTTGCAGTGTCTGGGATAGGGGAAGGTGAATTTGGGGCAAACGATGAGTAAATATCCAGGACTATGTCGTAGAAGAAATCAGATAGCCCGTTACAGAGATCCTGGGTAGGGGGAATAGTACTCGAGATGGCAGACGTGTTGGTGAAGTCTTTTACTATTTTAAAAAGAGTTTTTGAAGAATTACCAGCGATGTTAATTTTATTGATGAAAAACTCTTTCATAATCGCACGTTTGAGTTTATGAAAAAATTTTAAGGCGGCTTTATAGATCAACTTAGCCGCAGGATTATAGCTTGATCTCCAGCTGCGTTCAGGTTTCTTACAGTGGCTTTCCTCGGCCCACAGTTCTGAGGTAAACCAGGGGGCAGATGGCTTTTGTCTAGAGGAGTTGATATGTTTTAGGGGGTAACAGTGTCATTAGACAAGGAAAGCCAGCTGTTTAAGTTTAGTACATCAAGCTCAGGATCACTCACCAAGTGAAGGGGGGCAGAGGAGAGTGCGGAAGTCATTGAATTGCTGGTGATTTTAAACCATTTCCTACTGTATTTCTGGGAGGTGGAAATGTTAGCTGATCGTAGGGGTAGTGCAATGCTAAACAAAATTAAGAAGTGGTCGCACCATGTAAGTGGTAAGGGGGGGAGCTGTAGCTATGTTGGGGTTGTTGGTAAAAAGTAGGTCTAGCGTATGGCCGGCCAGATGGGTGGGGCTGCAGACCAGCTGGGTCATATTAGGTCCCTCCAGTGTCTCAAGCAGCTGGCGGGCTTTAGTGCAGTGGATATCATCCACATGTAGATTAAAATCGCCAAGGATCATAAAATGGGGGTGTTTCAGCGACAGGTCAGCAGCTATATTGTAGAGCTCTAATAAGTGATGAGGCGGGGAGTTGGGGGTCTATATAACAGGATTCCGGCCATAGCGGCGCTAGGTGCTACTGTAATACTGAAATACATAGTTTCTAGGGGTCCAATATTTAGGAGTTTCCTGTACGAGATATCCCAGCTAGAGTGAAGGACTGCTGCAATTCCGCCACCCACCTTATTGTCAGCTCTGTTTACCCCCACAAAGCGAAAGGCTCTAGGAATGGCAAGGGTGAGGTCAGGGTTGGAATGATCCCTGACCCAAGTTTCGGTTAGAAACATTAAATCCCAGGCGTGTGTGTCAAGGGAAAGCCAAATGTCGTCCGAGTGACAAGGGAGTGATCTGCAATTAAGTAGGTAGGCTTTAATGAGGGGGGACGGGGTCGGATTCCCAAAAGGGGAGCAAGAGGAGGAAGGATTTGCGGGGAGCCGTGCAGAGAGATTAGCTCTAAAAGTAAATGGGCAGGAAGCACATATAAATTGAGCAGGGGGACCAGAGAGCTCATAGATAGGCACATAGGCACAATGTCTGCCTCTTAGGTTGAGTAATTGAGCCCTGGACCAGTGGAGGGGCTTACCTGGGGGGCGACTGGCAGCATGGCTGGCACTGGCCATTAAACAGATGCAGACGGGCACAGACGGGTATGCCTTTGGCGCATAGGCGACGCGCCCACTGCGCATGGGAACTAACATGCGCCTTTTGTAGGCAGCGGGGGCTAGAACACTAACCGTCAGTTCCGCCCCCGTCCAAGGCCGGGAGAGAGCGCCTCAGAGCCACGAGCAACCACCACCAACAAACAGGCAGGCCTGGGGTGGACCGGAGTGCAGGGCGGAAAGCGTGTGATGGCCGTAGGGGAGACTGCAGTGGCAGGAAGGTGAGATGCGGTAGCGAGGTAATAGGCACTAAAGTGCGTGGTGCTGCAGGTGTCGGCGTGAAGTGAGCCTTCAGGGAGAAGGGGTTCAGCAGAACGAACCAAGGCTAGAACAGAGTCTTAAAGCAGTTAAGGAAGAGGTGCAGCAGAAATCCTTGGCAATAGTGACAAAGTGAGTAGCTTGCATCTGTGCGTGTCCTATATTACGTTTATTACGCTATAATGGGATAACACTTTTTATTTTAACTTGTTCTCTTTTAACTGGCCGTTCTCAACAGGCTGGACTGCTTCCTTAGGAAAACACAAATTTAAAATAATTAATTATACAGTATCCATTAAAACGATAAAAAGTCTATGCTCAGCTTTGCGAACACTAAATCATTAAAAATTATTTGCATACAGGAATGGTGCAAAGAAAGAACAAAATGATGGTATCTAGGTTCCTACACCTGTAGTTTGAAGTTATTTCATCACACCATGAACACTTCAACAGCCAATCTTTATGCCACTATTTTTTGGTGATAAGAGACTGTAAGCACCACAGAAGTCATAAATTGATGTTATATTATAATGGCTCATAGAGGTTCGGAAAAAAAGCCTTATTTAAGGTTCAGTTATAGTTGTGGCAGAAGTAGTCGTAGGAGGTGGACTTAAAAAAACATAACGGAGTTGTCATGTTGTACAGTATGGCCCAAAAAACGAAAAACAATATGTGCTGAGATCTATGATGTCATGTGTAGGATCATGAACATAGCATGTTGGTGGTGGGTGTCACATTGTGCAGCTAACACCACAGGTGAATTTAAAATGTTTTTAGGTTTTGTGTCATATACACTGATTCCCCACAATTCAGTTTATTGTTTGGTGTTTATGTTTATGTTTGTAAAATGTTTTGTATGTTGTATGTTTATGTCTTGTAAAGTGCCTGGTTACTCCTAACTGATTGTCCCCACGCTAGGGAAAAAAGTCCTCACCTTCCAGGCAGCCAACCGCTTTTCAGATCCTTAAACTACTCTGCTGTTAGATTGGCTAAAAAGCCAGGGGGCATATTACCAACGATTTGGAGATATTACCTAAACAGAGTCTGAAATTGACAAACGCTGCCTCGGAGTGATCATTAAAAGAGAACACCAGTTCTGCGTCGTCGGCATAGGAGGTCACTCTAACCCCACAGGATTCAACCAGTGCTGCCAGAGGAAAGAGATAAACATTGAAGAAGAGGGGGCTCAGGGCTGAGCCCTGGGGGACACAGCAATTCAAGGGTTTCTCCTTGGAGACAAAAAGTTGGAGAGAGACTTGTTGAGTACGGCCACTCAGGAAGGATCAAATCCAGGACAGAGGGGTGCCCTGGATCTCAAGGTTGTGGAGTCTCTCTAGCAGGATAGAATGAGAGACTGTGTCGAATGCCGCGACCAGGTCGAGAAGCACTAGCATGGCTGATCTGCCTGAATCCACATGTTCATGGACGGTCTCAGAGACTTCAAGGAGGGCAGTCTCAGTACTATAACAGGATCTAAACCCGGACTTGGAGTCGTGGAAAAGATGCCGGGATTCAAGATAACTAGACAGCTGTTCCTGAACTAGTTTCTCCACAACTTTGGCTGGTGCTGGAAGAAGGGAAATGGGACGGTAGTTTTTAAAAACAGACGGGTCAGCGTCCGATTTTTTTAGGATAGGCACTGGGAGGGCCGGTTCCCAGATAGAGGGTAAAGTACCCGAGCTTAGTTAGGAATTCCAGATCCGGTTGAGTGGCTTATTAATAAGGGGGGCTAAGGTGTTAAAGAGCTGCGACCCGGCAGGGATCCTTAGGCGATCCAGATTTGCAGGCAAGGAGTTTTTGAAGTGAGGTGTCAGTGGGGATATGATGGAAGAAAGTCAATGCATCGCCGGAGGCCGTTGCAGTGTCTGGGATAGGGGAAGGTGAATTTGGGGCAAACGATGAGTAAATATCCAGGACTATGTCGTAGAAGAAATCAGATAGCCCGTTACAGAGATCCTGGGTAGGGGGAATAGTACTCGAGATGGCAGACGTGTTGGTGAAGTCTTTTACTATTTTAAAAAGAGTTTTTGAAGAATTACCAGCGATGTTAATTTTATTGATGAAAAACTCTTTCATCATCGCACGTTTGAGTTTATGAAAAAATTTTAAGGCGGCTTTATAGATCAACTTAGCCTCAGGATTATAGCTTGATCTCTAGCTGCGTTCAAGTTTCTTACAGTGGCTTTCCTCGGCCCACAGTTCTGAGGTAAACCAGGGGGCAGATGGCTTTTGTCTAGAGGAGTTGATATGTTTAAGGGGGTAACAGTGTCATTAGACAAGGAAAGCCAGCTGTTTAAGTTTAGTACATCAAGCTCAGGATCACTCACCAAGTGAAGGGGGGTAGAGGAGAGTGCGGAAGTCATTGAATTGCTGGTGATTTTAAACCATTTCCTACTGTATTTCTGGGAGGTGGAAATGTTAGCTGATCGTAGGGGTAGTGCAATGCTAAACAAAATTAAGAAGTGGTCGGACCATGTAAGTGGTAAGGGGGGGAGCTGTGGCTATGTTGGGGTTGTTGGTAAAAAGTAGGTCTAGCGTATGGCCGGCCAGATGGGTGGGGCTGCAGACCAGCTGGGTCATATTAGGTCCCTCCAGTGTCTCAAGCAGCTGGCGGGCTTTAGTGCACTGGATATCATCCACATGTAGATTAAAATCGCCAAGGATCATAAAATGGGGGTGTTTCAGCGACAGGTCAGCAGCTATATTGTAGAGCTCTAATAAGTGATGAGGCGGGGAGTTGGGGGCTCTATATAACAGGATTCCGGCCATAGTGGCGCTAGGTGCTACTGTAATACTGAAATACATAGTTTCTAGGGGTCCAATATTTAGGAGTTTCCTGTACGAGATATCCCAGCTAGAGTGAAGGACTGCTGCAATTCCGCCACCCACCTTATTGTCAGCTCTGTTTACCCCCACAAAGCGAAAGGCTCTAGGAATGGTAAGGGTGAGGTCAGGGTTGGAATGATCCCTGACCCAAGTTTCGGTTAGAAACATTAAATCCCAGGCGTGTATGTCAAGGGAAAGCCAAATGTGGTCCGAGTGACAAGGGAGTGATCTGCAATTAAGTAGGTAGGCTTTAATGAGGGGGGACGGGGTCGGATTCCCAAAAGGGGAGCAAGAGGAGGAAGGATTTGCGGGGAGCCGTGCAGGGAGATTAGCTCTAAAAGTAAATGGGCAGGAAGCACATATAAATTGAGCAGGGGGACCAGAGAGCTCATAGATAGGCACATAGGCACAATGTCTGCCTCTTAGGTTGAGTAATTGAGCCCTGGACCAGTGGAGGGGCTTACCTGGGGGGCGACTGGCAGCATGGCTGGCGCTGGCCATTAAACAGATGCAGACGGGCACAGACGGGTATGCCTTTGGAGCATTGGCGACGCGCCCGCTGCGCATGGGAACTAACATGCGCCTTTTGTAAGCAGCGGGGGCTAGAACACTAACCGTCAGTTCCACCCCCGTCCAAGGCCGGGAGAGAGCGCCTCAGAGCCACGAGCAACCACCACCAACAAACAGGCAGGCCTGGGGTGGACCGCAGTGCAGGGCGGAAAGCGTGTGATGGCCGTAGGGGAGACTGCAGAGGCAGGAAGGTGAGATGCGGTAGCGAGGTAATAGGCACTAAAGTGCGTGGTGCTGCAGGTGTCGGCGTGAAGTGAGCCTTCAGGGAGAAGGGGTTCAGCAGAACGAACCAAGGCTAGAACAGAGTCTTAAAGCAGTTAAGGAAGAGGTGCAGCAGAAATCCTTGGCAATAGTGACAAAGTGAGTAGCTTGCATCTGTGCGTGTCCTATATTACGTTTACTACGCTATAATGGGATAAAACTTTTTATTTTAACTTGTTCTCTTTTAATTGGCCGTTCTCAACAGGCTGGACTGCTTCCTTAGGAAAACACAAATTTAAAATAATTAATTATACAGTATCCATTAAAACGATAAAAAGTCTATGCTCAGCTTTGCGAACACTAAATCATTAAAAATTATTTGCATACAGGAATGGTGCAAAGAAAGAACAAAATGATGGTATCTAGGTTCCTACACCTGTAGTTTGAAGTTATTTCATCACACCATGAACACTTCAACAGCCAATCTTTATGCCACTATTTTTTGGTGATAAGAGACTGTAAGCACCACAGAAGTCATACATTGATGTTATATTATAATGGCTCATAGAGGTTCGGAAAAAAAGCCTTATTTAAGGTTCAGTTATAGTTGTGGCAGAAGTAGTCGTAGGAGGTGAACTTAAAAAAACATAATGGAGTTGTCATGTTGTACAGTATGGCCCAAAAAACGAAAAACAATATGTGCTGAGATCTATGATGTCATGTGTAGGATCATGAACATAGCATGTTGGTGGTGGGTGTCACATTGTGCAGCTAACACCACAGGTGAATTTAAAATGTTTTTAGGTTTTGTGTCATATACACTGATTCCTTAAAGGTGAGTGAGCTACGTAGTACGTAGATACATCCCCGTAAAGTGGGCACACTTAAAAAGTTCAGATAAACTGACTCCAGTATAGTTCAATGAAAAAATGAAAGTTAATGAAGAGTCAATACGTAGGTTTTCATCATGTAGTCTTTTTTAGTGATTTCACGAAATTTTGTATGAGAGCGTTACATCACGCTGAACAAGTAAATACAATCCAAAGATATTTTCAAGGCATGCTCCAATGCATTTCGGACTAACAAAAGTCCTTTATCAAGGAGCGCTGTGGAAGGATACAAGAAATGCAACTTAGATCAACAATAAATGAATGCCAATACAGAAGTATAGTGCGAGAAAAGGTCTCAGCTTGCGGTGACAAAACTCGGTGTGTGCTTAACATGCATTCACGTGTGAATAAAAGTGTGAAACAGCCCCATTGTGTACATTAAAGGAGGTAATTGAGACGAGGTCATGCATTTGTCAAATATACGGGAGTGAGTGTGAAACTGCAATCTGTGAGCATGCTTTCATTGAAACTGAGGAAGAAGTACGTGTGCGGTGATCAAAATGTCAAAAGATGGAAGTTAAAACGAGTCTTACGCTTGTGAAAGCAGCTAGGCGCTCATGTTCGAGCTGCAAAAAGACGAAAAAGTGATCGTTAACAAACCTTATCAAAACCTAGCGAGGTGCGGGTGGGGGTGGGGGACGCACTGTGGTGATTGCTTACTGTGAAAATGTTCAAGCTGTGAACTGCATCTCTCGAGCTTCGCGGAGTTACTGCGGAGTTCGACGGGGGAGAGTGTGTGGAGATTAAAATAGATGAGGGACACCAAGTGGAAAAGGATGAGGGCGGCCATCTTGTAGTGGGTGAAAAGTAAGCGGAGTGGAATGCATAAGCAGGACGGGTAACATAGCATTAAACAGTGACATTGTAAACCATTATAAATAACAACTAAGTTCGGTCCGATCATTGAGACCGAACGGTTTCAGCGACTGGAGACGATATATCCATGAGGTCTCTCGTTGTAGAAGAACTTTGTTATTGTCTCTGCCCTCAACGTGGGCAACCATTTCAAGTACCAAATACTTCAGTTGTGCCACGCTGTGGTGTGCTTCGTTAAAGTGGACGGCCACAGTCGATTTAGTGTTCTTGGTCCTGATGTTTGACTTATGTTCATTAAGTCTGATCTTGATTTTTCTGCTAGTTTTTCCCACATAGGTTTTCCCACATGGGCATTTGAGTAAATAGATCAAATTAGCTGAATCACATGTGGCATCTACATTGAGGTTGATGCTGTATCCTCTCATGGGGTGATTAAGAGTGTTGCCTCCCATCACATTATTGCAATTACTGCAATGATGGCATGGACGTGTACCAGTGTGCTTTCTTGATGTGACCGTAGGTTTGGATAGGATTTCTTGGATGTTTGCAGGTCTACTGTAAGCAAAGATGGGTGGTTCTTTGAATAAGTCACCAAAGTCTGGTTCTGACGAGAGAATTCGCCAATGTTTCAATATGGTCTTCTTGTAATTTTTACTCGAGGTGGAATACCTGGAGACTAGTGCCATTCTAGAAGTTGGATCCTTCTTTTTGCTTTTTAAGGCCTCTGGACGAGGGATCATCTTGACTTTATCCCGGGCTTCATCAATGATGTTTTGTGGGTACCCCCTAGTGGAGAACCTATCGGCCATGGTTTGTAATTGGGAATCTCTCCTGTCATCGTTGGATACTATCCGAGTTACTCTCAACATCTGGCTGAACGGTGGATGTCTCTTCAATGAGTCTTGGTGGAAGCTACTGTACAACAAGGTATTGTTGCGGTCAGTGGGTTTTCTATACAAATCGGTTTCAATACCTTCAGGGGTGATTCTTACTAGTACGTCCAAGAACGTAATTTCTTTGTCAGAAATGCTCCAAGTGAGTTCGATCCGGTCATCTTTAGAATTCAAGATCGTTAATGCTGATTCCAAGTGTTCTCGAGAGTCTTTCCAGATGAAAAATAAATCATCTATGTAACGTGCATATAGTTTGAGGTTGTCGTTCCAGTCGGTGTTGGTCAGAATATGGTTTAGTTCGAAGTTGCCCATGTAAATGTTGGCGTACGTGGGCGCTGCGCAATTGCCCATTGCCATCCCGGACATTTGTAAATACCAATGTTGTTCGAAGGAAAAATAACTGTAATACAGAGTGAAAATCATAAGTTCTAAAATAAAGGACTTCATAGGGTCTGCAATGTCAGATCTCAATAATGCTAGTTCAATTGCCTCAATTCCACCGGCGTGGGGAATGGAGGTGTATAAACTTTTGATGTCGGCAGTGCATAGTAGGATGTGTTCATCCTCATTAATTTGAATGGAGTTTAACTTGTTAATGAAGTCATTGGTGTCTCTGGTGTAGCTCTTTAGATTGGTGACCATGGGCTGTAAGTAGCGGTCAATGAATTTGCCGATTGGTTCATGGATTGCGCCTCGTGTGGAAACGATTGGGCGGAAAGGTGGATCCATCAAATCCTTGTGGATTTTGGGGAGCATGGTTAAACTGGGACTCCTTGGATGGTTCACTGTTAGGTATCGCTTAGTTCTGTCATCAATGATGTCTTGTTCCTTCGCTTTATCAATGATGTCAAGTAGCACGGTTTTGTATTCGTTAGTAGGATTGCCATCCAAGGGCAAGTAGGTGTTGATGTCAAGAACGTGTGCCCACTTTACGGGGATGTATCTACGTACTACGTAGCTCACTCACCTTTAAGTATTCAGCGGATGCATTCGGCCAGTTGCGTCGCCCGTAGGAGCACCTTCATCAATCTCTAACCCACCACCAACTTTCCCTATTCACCACTCAACTTGACGCTGTGCGCCTAAGCCTCATTTTTGATCTTTTATAAATACACTGATTCCCCACAATTCAGTGTATTGTTTGGTGTTTATGTTTATGTTTTGTAAAGTGCCTGGTTACTCCTAACTGATTGTCCCCACGCTAGGGAAAAAAGTCCTCACCTTCCACGCAGCCAACCGCTTTTCAGATCCTTAAACTACTCTGCTGTTGGCTAAAAAACCAGGGGGCATATTACCAACGATTAGCGATATTTATCGCCAACTAGGCTTAGCAACGAATTTTTATCGCTAAGCATCGCCGGAAATTATCGCTGAGATAACGTGCTATTAGCAACGTTTATCTCCAAAGCGATACATTTTCCGGAGATAGCGTGAATATCGCTGAGAATACAGCGATATTCATGCATTAGCGACAAAATGCTCTTAGCCATGTTATCCACCTCCCATTGGATAACATGGCTAAGAACTGAATATTTCCATCGCTATGCCTGCCTTGCTAATAGGCGATAGCGACGTTAGCGACTGTTTTCAGTCGCTAACAGGTTGGGTACGCCCACTTTGCATGTCATTATAAATATCGCTGACATGCAAAGTGGGACCCAAACTGCTCGCTATCGCCTAAAGCTGTCGCTAACTGCTGTTAGCGACAGCTTGCTAATAGAGCGATAGAATTATCACCGCTTAGCGGACGAAAACGGCCGCTAAAGCGGCGATAATTGCCTATCGCCCTGCTTGGTAATATGCCCCCATGTCTTTAGCTCTTCTGAAATCGTTGTTCAGAGGGCTGCATCCTTAAATCTAAGGGGAGAAGATACCACTTTTTTGCTGCCAATCAACAAAAGGACTTGCCCCCAGCTGAGCCCTATGGACCTTTGGGACCACCACCTTGGCCGTGCCCGATGATCTAAGATGCCTTGTTGGTAGATAAGATTTGATCAGCGGGAACAGAAAGTGTGGGCCCTTGCCATTTAGAATTATTTGACAGAAACAGTGGGGCATATTATCAAGCACAGGCGATAAAATTATTGCTGCTTTATCGGCAGGAACCTGCCGCTAAAGCGGCGACAAAGGGCTTGATAATATGCCATTGTGAATTCCCATAGCAGCCCAGGTTAACACCAGAACCTGGGCTGCTATGGGAATTCACAAGGACATATTATCAAGCCCATTATCGCCGCTTTAGTGGCAGTTTCCTGCCGATAAAGCGGCGATAATTATATCGCCTGTGCTTGATAATATGCCCCAGAGTGCTTTAAAAGCAACTCTTTCCTGTACTGGGAGCCACTGTAATTTCGTCAGGGAATCGCCCAAGGATGATCTCCTCGACATTTTCAGCAACATCCTGGCCTCAGAATTCTGTACCCTCTGCAGTATTTTTTGTCTACTTTGGGAAACTCCAAGATACATCACGTTACAGTAATCCAAGCATGATACTATCAGCGCCTGGATAACTATTTTTTGGCTGTCTCTTGCAGAAAGCGTAGAATTTTGCGTAGCATCCTCAAGATACCAAAACAGGTACCGGCCAATGTGGTGATTTGATGATCGAAGCTAAGGGCTGAATCAAACCAAACTCCTAAATTCTTCGCTTTAGGTTTGGGTATGGGAGGTGGATCCAATTCTGGGGGCCACCATACCGCGGACCATAGGGACAGTTGCTTCCCAACCACTAGGATATCTGTTGTTTCTGCATTCAATTGCAGACAACTCAACGTCATCCAGTTTGCAAGGTCCGCCAGACAAACTCTAAATTTCGGGGCCCACTCTACTGCGTCCTGTGTTAGCGTGACGATTAGCCGTGAGTCGTCTGCAATACCATCTGTACCCCATGGCTCCCAACAACCTCTGCCAATAGACTCATATACATATTGAACACATTAGGGCTCAATGCCGACCCTTCGGGGATGCCCTTGGGCAAACACCAGATTTATGACACTGTTACATGACCTGGAACGATCTGTCAGATAGAAAATCGGTCAACCAGTCTCTATGGCGAGGATGGTGACGCAATTCATTGAAATAGAAAGAATTTTTATAGGGTATACTCCACCCCTGCAGCCAGAGATCCTATTGTACTGGGGCTTTGTCTTTGCAGGTTCTCACTGGTGGGCACGTGCTTAGGTAATGCCCAGTGCCCATACCACATTAACCACTGGTCACATGGCCTTCTGCTATGTCTTCTGGATAGACCTCGTGCTAAGGCTCCGACAGCGCACGTCTTTGAAGTAGCCCATGGCCTATGACCATATCCTGCTCATAATTCCAGCAGCCGTCGCTGTGCCCAGGACATCCAAGCCTTGTGCACCCAAACCACAGAGCACTGCCTTTGGCTATATGTAGTGGACACTTATGGTAGAGCGTTGGATTTTGCCAAGCTTTACAGCCAATTCTCATGCATCCAACACACTGTGTAGAGTCTGCAACCTTGTACCAATTGTCATTATGTAATCAAAATTGCGGTTCTCGCACTAGAAAGGAGTTTGAGAATCAGCGCAATTTTAAGATTATTGCACGCATCTTTACGTGGCACTATTCTCAAATTGCACTTTGGTTCAAAAATCATAAAAACAAAAGTGCGATAGTTCTACACAATTTTCATATATCGATTTAAAAAAATAATTGTTGTTTTCCTCCTGGGGCGTAGTAGCAAGCCTCATGGAGCACTGGCTTTTTTCTATATCTACTTTTGTGAAGGAGATGTTTATGGGGAATGCCTTACCTCCGAAGACATTTCAAAGGGCTTTTACATGAAAAACTGTGGATGATGCCCAGGCAGTGCAATGTTTAATGTCGCAATTAAGGAATGCTTGGAAATCGCAAATTTTTAGCGATTCCTACATGCATAGACTTTTGCAATTCCTTAATTGCGATTCCTTAATAATCTCAATTAAGGAATCGCAAAAGCCTACATTGATGCATGTGCTTGTATATGTATTACAGGCACATGCATCAACTATTTTTGCGAGCGATTCGCAAAAATTGTCCATTTGCGCCCGCAAAAAGGACATTTGCAATGCATCAAGGTTCAAGGCAATCGCAATTTGAGAATTCACAATTAATTGGGATTTTTTACATTGCATTTGCATTTAAGGAATCGCAATTTGCGAATACTTAAATGCAATGCAAGAACCACATTAAAATAGTGATTTCGCTACTAGGGAGTGCAAATTACCATCAAGTTGAACTTGATGGTAAATGCTAAAACTTTGAAAAATGCACTAAAGCATTCAAAGTTGTAGGTTACACACACACATGCCCTTGCGGCATGTGTGTGCGCAACATGTGCGCACAGAGCAATTTCCGGGGTGCAACTGGATGTCCTTTTGACACTCTTGCACCCTTGAAATTGATGGCAATTTGTGAGTACATATTGGTACTCGCAAATTGCGCCTGCAATCTCCCATTCATTCCTATGGGCCTGTAGGCCCAATGGGCCTATGGGCCTGTGAGCCTGTAGTCGCAATTAAGGAATGCCATTCATTCCTATGGGCCTGTAGGCCCTTAGGAATGAATGGGAAGGCATTCCTTAATTGCGACTAGCAATTTGCGAGTCGCAATTAAGGAATGTCTGGGAATCGCTAATTTCATTGTGATTCCTACATGCATAGGCTTTTGCAATTACATAATTACGATTCCTTAATAATCACAATTAGGGAGTCCCAAAAGCCTACATTGATGCATGTACCTGTTAGTTTCCAGCCTGGCAATGTCCTGATTCCTGCTGTGGCACTGTCTATTAAGAAATTCTGTTTTTTGGCCAGGTTAGTCAGGGTTTCATTTATAATGGTATCGTAGGTGAGGCACCTGCCCTTGAAGATGATTGTGCAGTAGAACTGGGCTTTACTTCAGAGCTTTCAGAGCTAAGATTCCTTAATGAGAAGAGTTTCACATGATATCATGTTGAATAGTTTCATTTGGCCAAATTGCGCAACAGCCATCATCAATCTGGTGATAGTGACCACATTTTAGATTTCCAGATGCAGGGTAATTCTGCCCACTACTGTTAGATGGCTGATGGTGCCAATAGTAATCTGAGGGTGGAGAAAAAGGTTGGAACATACACTACTGGTCGCAGGGGTCTAAACCTTTGAACAGTGAAAGAAGTAACCACTTCAAATTTAAACAACATGAGGATCTACTATTTTATAGGTCTACTTGATCATTCACGAGGGCATTGTCAATGTGCTATCTAAATATGATCTCACCATCAGACGACATATCGAGGGGCAGATTTACAAGGACTGGCGCATCCCTGCTTATTAGCAGGGATGCAACAGTAAAGATGCGACAAGCACAGATGTGTTGCATTCACAATGCGACGCACCGTGGCGTAAGTATAGTCAGATGCGTATCGCATCTTATGTCATTTGGGCAGGGCATTTCTGGAGTCGTGTCGCAAAGGCGAATCAACTCCAGCAATGCTCACGGGCGTCCTATACCTAACATGCTGCGTCACTTCAAGCAGGCGTAAGGTTTAGACGCAGCAGGGAAGTAAAAGTGACTCAGTGAAATCTTGTAGATTTATGGGGGTTCCTTGCGACGGAACGCCCACCCTGTATACATTATACCTGACGCAGGTATAATGTGGTGTAGGGCTTTACAACATGACGCATCTCACTAGGTGTCGCATAGTGGCGCATTGTTTACGACACTGCTGCGTCACAGAAGTGACGCAACAGTGTCGTGAAAATGTCACAAGGGGCTTGTAAATCTGCCCACTAGTATCTTTTCTTGCAACACACTTCTAAAAGATGTGAAAGCAATCCCGCGGCTTAAAAACTTCTCTTCTTGCCATCTTTTTGAATCCGTGTCTCTGAGGCTTCCTTTAGACTAGCTTTCGCCCTGTATCTTCTGTTCTCATGGCTATGTTTAACCTATCTGCAACAGAAGCATTAAGCTTAGACCTTATACTCTTTCCAAGAGCATTTAGGTGCCTCCCATCTCTATCTGTTGCACTAAACATGGTGTAACCCGATTCCTGAACAACCTTTAGTAGCATCATTAATGTTTTACTCAATCAGGCATTAGGAGAGGATTTTGTTACTTTTGAGAGAGCGCAAACTGATATAAATGTATGAGTACATCACACTTACCTATAGTAAGCACAAGTCATGATGAGAAATGCCATGAGTGCTAATAGTATCTGAAATTATATTCTAAATGTATAGCTAATATAGAGATTTAAGTAGAAGTGGAACTAATACAGAAATGTGTGACATTATATGATTTTATTAGACGTGATTATTTTGAATCTATGTCGTGTAGCTGTTAACATATAAGATGGTCTGTGGTAAAACGCAGAACGTGGTAGGCCTCAGGGCCAGAGCTGGAGCTAAAAGGGAAGGTGTTTCTTTTCACGACACAGATTGTTTAACGTTTTTGGTCATTGCATTAATGGGCCGTGATTTAGAGTAATGTTTTCTAAATAATAGAATAAGAGTTTAACATGCTTTAATTAAATGAAGAATTTGAATGCTATAATCATAATGTGAAATATTGTAGGCCTGAAATGTTTTAGCATTGATTTACACGTACATGTCTGGGCTGAGAAATGTTGCAAGCCTTTTTAGAAGTCTATGAGAGTTGGGTTCTTGGCGGCAGATATCTGTCTGCAACAGGAAAGGGGGGATCCAATTATAAGTGAATGAATAGAGGTCTGTTCAGTAGACGGCCCAGACATGGAGGAGGGTTCTGGAATGTTTAAGGGGTATCAGCGGGCCGGAGAAGAGACTGAGAAGCAAGGTCAACTCTAACGTCTGAGGCCCAATACAAAGCATCATGGAAAAAGCCTGAAGTTGCACCACGTGAGAGGCGTTTCGCAAGGGGCGTCTCAAATGTTGTTGACTGTTTTGTATTAGGGACAGCACCCCTGGGTGGAGTTAGAGCAGAGACCTGAGGACCCTTTAGAGAGCGGATGGGTAGGCAGTGAGGGGTCATGACTGGAGAACTTTAGGTTTTCACCAAGAGACTTAGAGTGGGTGACTTCCCTTGGGGGTCATTCATTGCTGACACCTTTGTTAGGTTGGGATTTGGTTAAGTAGGGATACCATCTAGAACAGGGTAGGGACGCCTAACCTGTGTTTGTTTTCCTCCAACCTAAATGAAGGAGAGATATGCGTCTATGCTGATAGCTTTGCTATTTTTAGAACTTGTGTTAGTGATTTCTGTTGCTCGTCTGAGGGCTTTTCGAGAGCACATGTATGTAATTGGACCTGTGTATCTCGTGAATCTCATTCTGAGATGCTTGTATTTGCAGCTCATTATATCTTTACAATAAACTTTTGAAACCTAGAAGTTGTCCGTGATCTTTGAGAGTAGAGTCCTTTCTTGGGTGAACTAATTTGCAGATAGGTGTACTGTTTCCTTCCAAGACAGGCAATAAAGGTTCAGTCGACCAGATCGAGGTTTGGATCAATAGAGATAAGGTATCGATCAAAATCTCGCCCTTTCAGTTGGTAGCTATAGAGGATGGTTGCCTTCTTGAGGACGGTGACCTAGGCCAGGTTAGCTTACCCCAAGGCCCCTAGAAATCGATGATCGGAAGAACAGCCCGCAGATGAAGATCCGGATGACGTGAGACAGAAAAAGCAGCAGTATCAGAGAGAGTGAGTATAAAGGGTTATGCGTGTTAGATTGCGGTGTTTTGTATTGTATCTATGTTGTAATGTCTGGCGGAGTTGAATGTCTGTAGAGTGACTGTGGAACAGGTTGTGAGCGCGCGCAACCGGTGGAAATCTTAAGTTCAAGGAGAGCTTAAGTGGTTCGGGTGTATCGGACACCCAGAGTAATTGTCAACTAGTGTGAAGGGGGTCATGAGGTACCATTGATCACCCGAGAGACCGAGATAGGGGGAACGTAAGAGTGAGTGCGTGAGTAACGGACGCTGGTCGGAAGTTACTGTGTGTGTAAGTAACCTATCAGAAAGACGATAGACATCTCGTCAGTTGTGTTGACAATTACAGATAGACTGTGGACGTACAGTCGAGAGAAGTGACCGCTTGGTCGGAAGTAGTCATTTTTCAGTGTATGAATGGGACGCATGCATAACCGGGAGACGAGTTGAGAAAGGAGGGGTGCTGCTGCGAAGCGGAGAAAAGAGACGTCAGGTGGTGTCGCGCAGTGATTGGCTGACCGGAGAAAGACCGCGCTGTGATAGGCCAGCTAGCGAACACGTCATACAGGGTCGCGACGTGATTGGCTGACAGGAGAAAGACCGCGCTGTGATAGGCCAAGCTAGCAAAGCCGCGACAGGATTGGTGGATTGTCATCAGGAAGTAAACAGAGTAGCGAGGCTGGATTTTGTGCGCATAATTATGAAGTGTTTTAAATGGTTGAAAGCGCTGTTTAAGAAAGAGAGGAGAGGATCGTATGAAGGGGAAGAAGCCCCGCCGGAGGGTACGCCAGCTCGTTATATGGCAGTAAATGTTGGGTTGCATACGATCCTTTGGATATCAGAGTGGAGTAAGATTACTGAAGGAAATGAGGAACTGACGTTCCCGAAGTACGGGACGTTCAGATTAGAGGTGTTACATCGATTGAAATCAGTCATGACCTCAAAGAGACCCTTGCCTAGACCAACCCAGTTTGAAGCCCTTGAGGCATGGCTTAGGGCAGCGCATGAAAGGAATATGAACAGACGGCAAGAAAGGGTGAAACGCTCGGTAAGGGCAGTACAGGATGCCAGGTGGGATGCGGATGCTAAAAGATGGAGAGTGCATAATTTGGAAATAAATAAACTGTACCCAGTGTTAGAGGCGCCAGTAAATAAAAGCCCCCTAGAAGAAGATGATGAGAGCGAAACAGAGGACAGCCTGATAAACAGATTACTGACAGACAGGCCACCCCCGTATAATAGAGCAGGGGGAGAGGTCGAGAATACTGAAGGAGAAAAGGGGGGCATTGCAGGAGAGCATAGACCGCTTCCCAGTTCAGAGTGGGATCCTGAGCCAAAGAAAGAGTTGCTCCAGCCTAGTCAGGTGCAACAGGTAGTCGGTAGGTTTGTGGTACAAAGAGCGCCGGAAACGGAAAGCGCCACATCCTACCCATTGCCAGATGCACTACAGGTACCTGTTACCATAGGTCCTATAATATCGATATATGACCAAGAGAGAGCAAAAGGGGAAGAACGGGTACGGAAAGACAGAGAAAGAGCAGAGAAGGCTAGGAGGAACGATACCACTAATTCCCCAAGTCAGATGCCAATACCCAGAGAGTGGAGTACCCCGATGCACACAGCAGGGGACCCAGGAGGAGATCCTGGGGGCCCTAGATGGCCAATGGATCTGAGGGGATCTGGACGAAAATCCTTTCAAGAGCTAAATGAGTACATGAAGCAGTGGGATGAGGCAGTGAAGGCTCAAAAGTGCATCAATGCTGCAGAAGCAGAAAGGGAAAGTCAGGACAGCAGAGCACGAACTCACTGCGGGGCTGGGGAGAGTAGCCCGGAGTGGGACTGTAGAGGGAGTAGGGGAGTCACCCATTGGGCCCGGAATGGAGGTAGAACAGACCTGGAAAACGGGGGCCCCGGGAGTGAAGGGGTGGCGTGCCCAATACTCAGTGAAGGGGAGAGGAGAGCGCAAGAGTACAGGAACAGCTTTAAGTGTCCACACTGTGCGCCTGGCACCAGAGAACAGAATGGGAGTTGTGAGAGGTCGCACCATAGTCCCTGTGATGACAGAAATGAGCGCAGCCCAGGGAATATGGGGAACCAGGAAGGATCGTATCGGATACTGAGCGATACGAGGCAAAGGGAGTGTAGCGACCAGAGGGAAAATAACAGAGAGATGTGCGGTGAGAGGAGAGAAGAAGACGAGAGTGGGCAGAGAGAGAGTAGGGATAAAAGGCCCGTGTTCCATCACCTTCCAAGATTGGATGGCCGAGCATGGGACCTGGAGAGATGGGAGCAAGGGAGGCCACCCATTAATTCTCCTGAGCCCAAACGCAGAGCTCGAAGTTGGGATGGGAGGGAGACCAGTGAGCCCCCTTCAAAAGACATATTGCGAGCTGAGATAAAAGCCAAGAGACTTGATGTCTCCAGCTTAAGGTCAGATCTGGATGACATGGTAGATGGTACCCTGCCTTTAGAAAGAATGGAAATGTATGAACAGGATGAAATACTGTATATGGCAAAGGACATCACACGAAAGGCGAGAGCAGTCCATGAGAAGTTAGTCGAACTAGCAGGCAAATATATGGTGGACTTGTCAAGAACCAAAGCATTACAGGGTAACCACAGGCTACATTACTCAGATCGAGATCTAGATGAGAGGAGAACGATTGGGCTGAAAACACACATAAGGGAACTGATTACTGGAATAAGGACATGGAGGGCACTAGATAAATGGGAAGAGAGGTGGTCCAAGAAAGGGACCGGCAGAAGAAGCATGATTGGTATAACACCAGGACAGCAGGGAATAGAAGCTTACCCTTTGCGTGAAGTTGCCAATGGGAGCTATGTACATGTCCCTTGGAGTAGGGGAGATTTAGCTGCTTTTACCACATCTTTCCCCAAGTTACGAGAGAGCCCCGTGGAGTGGTACAAGCAAGTCGAGAGGTTTGTAAAGATCTCAAAAGTCCTATGGATAGATCTGAACACGCTGTTTGACATTGTAGTACCAGGAGATCTGTGGACAGCATGCAAGGTTAGCGCTGAGTGGCCCACAACGGAGCCAGAGAGAGATGCTAGGACTAATGGGCCGTCCGAGATCGTGATGGCAAAATTCGAGAGAGTGATGACTTGGCTGAAAGAAAAAGTGCCAATGCAAGACATAGATTGGGTCAGAATAGACAGAACGAGACAGGAACCCAAAGAGACAGTCCATGAATATTACGAGAGATTGCTGAAGGCGTTTAAACAGTATAGCGGCTTGGATGTAATGGATCCAAAGGACATAGGGCAATTTGTGTCCAAGTTCGTCCTGGGACTGAGACCGGATATTAGTTTAATGATTCAGCAACACTCGATTTGTTGGCAAAGTAGACCCCTAGATGAAATACTGAGATATGCCAGGTACTGCTGCGATGAGGTAGACTCCAAGGCTAAGAAACTAAAAGAGAAGCTGATGGTGGTACAATTGCAGGCAGCAGGAAAGGGGGGACCGCAACAACAGCAGCAAGGGACAGGTACAGGAGGTAAGAAGCAGTACAGTCAGAACAAGGGTAATGAGGAGAGTACTACCTTCAGACCCAGAGTAGACATAGCTACCTTGAAGAAAACGACTAGGTGTCACCAGTGCAACGAGTTGGGGCATTGGAAACGCGAGTGCCCTTACAATGTAGAGATCGGAGAGCAAGAGATAGAGGAGGAAGAGGTCCAGAGCGCACCTATGAGAGGGGCGACGCCATACCAAGGAAAGGTGCTCAAAGGGGGGGGGGCTCCTCCCCGAGCCCAGTTCCCGCAACCTCCTCGAGTAGGGAGTATGGGTAAGACCTATAGACAAATGCCCCTGTTTGTGGAAGGTGAAGAATGCTATTATGTGGACCCATTAACCGGACAGAGAGTGGAAAGAGAAGACTGCACCCTTGGGGCAGCCTTAGAGGTAGATCAGAGGGGACCCTATGTTGAAGCAGAAGTAGCAGGGTGCCCTACGACATTTCTGGTGGACACAGGAGCCACTAGATCCACGATCAGATCAGCTGCAGTTCCAGACCTGCCCATGTCTGGAGAGACCATACAGGTGGTAGGGGTCGCAAACAGGAGAATAACCAGCCAATTGACAGAACCGGTACAGGTGAAAATAGGGAAGTACAGCGATGAGCACCAATTTGTAGTTTGCGATTCAAGCCCTGTGTGTCTGCTAGGAAGAGACCTGTTGTGCAAATTGAATTGTACTATATATTGTACACCCCAGGGAGTGGAGGTATTGACTAATGATGATGATGCAGATTTCAAAGTTGCAAACTCAAGAATATGTGTGGAGCTGTACCCTACTTTGACAGTAGACGAGCTTCCCTGGGATTTGAGAGAGACAGTGGCATCAGAGGTATGGGATTTCACTGGGGAAGAGATTGGATTAGTCAAAGGGGTGGACCCAGTGAAAATTGTAGTGAAACCGCATGCTGAGTTCCCAAGAACACCCCAGTATAAATTGACTCCAGAAACGATTGCAGGCATAAAACCCGTGATCGAGTCCATGATTAAACAGGGAATACTGAAAGAAATCGTGGGTAGTCCATGTAACTCCCCGATTATGGGTCTGCAGAAACCAAATGGGAAATTTCGGATAGTGCAGGACCTTCGAAAGATTAATAACATAGTCGTTTCATGTTGTCCAGTGGTACCGAATCCATCAGTGATACTGTTTCAGATTCCATTCCAAGCAGAGTGGTTCACTGTGATAGATCTTTGTCAGGCTTTCTTTTCGATCCCTTTGGACGAAGATAGCCATTTTCTTTTCGCATTTAAGCTGGAAAATCGCGTCCTAACATGGTGTCGTATCCCTCAGGGGTATACAGAGAGTCCATCGATCTTTAACCAGCTTCTGAAGAAAAATCTTGAAAGTCTAGTGCTGCCCCAGAAGTCAGTTCTGGTCCAGTACATAGACGACCTCCTTGTGGCGTCAGAAACAGAAGAAGCTTGCAGGGAAGATTCCATTGCTTTGTTAAATCACCTAGCTGCCAATGGGCACAAGGTGTCCCCGGGAAAATTGCAGTACTGCCTGACAGAAGTGCAGTACTTGGGACACAGAATTGAGAAAGGCAAACGAAAGGTGTCACCAGACAGGATAGAGGCGATCATGAAAATGAACGCGCCTCAGACACAGAGAGAGGTCAGGATGTTCCTAGGGATGGTGGGTTATTGCCGACAGTGGATCGTGAACTTTTCACTGAAAGCAAAGCCCTTGCAAAAACTGACGCACAAAGAGGTGAGTGATCCGGTACCATGGGACAAAGACTGTTTGATGGCGTTCCTACAGTTGCGAGAGGACCTGTGTCGTGCTCCGGCATTGGGAATGCCTGATTACAATAAACAATTCTTTCTTTACTGTTGTGAGAGAGAAGGTTGTGCGTTGTCTGTGTTGGTCCAAATCCATGGGAATGCCCGTAGACCAGTTGCTTATTTCTCGGCTACCTTAGACCCAGTAGCCGCAGCGTTGCCCGGATGTCTCAAATCCGTTGCTGCAACGGGTGTCAGCATTGAGAGATGTGAAAATATTGTTATGGGGCACCCGTTAGAGGTGTGCGTGCCACATTCTGTTGAACTGTTGATGACCAGGACCAAAACACAGCATCTGACCAATAGCAGGCTCACGCGCTATGAGCAAGTTATTCTTGCTGCAGAGAACGTGACCCTCAAGAGATGCTCTGTTTTGAACCCTGCTACCTTAATGCCACTTCCAAATGATATTGATGATGATGATGAATATACAGACCATGACTGTCTCGATGTGACTGAACTATGCACCAAACCCAGACCCGACATCGTAGATGAGCCACTGACGGACCCAGATGAAGTTTTCTTTGTCGATGGCTCATGTGTAAGAGACGAAGTTGGGCAGTTGAGAGCAGCTTATGCTGTTTGTACAATCGAAGGAGTTGTGGAAGCAGGGTGCCTGGAAGGAGTAAACTCCGCTCAGGTAGCCGAGATTATTGCCCTAACACGTGCTTGCTTAGCAGGCAATCAAATTCGAGTCACCATCTACACCGACAGCCAATACGGGTTTGGGGTAGTTCATGATTACGGGCAGTTATGGTCTCAAAGAGGGTTCATGACTTCTTCAGGCTCTCCCATTCGCAATGGAGAGTTTGTGCGCTTGTTGTTAGAAGCATTGCAATGTCCAGCAAGTATCGCAGTTGTAAAGTGCATCGCACATACCAAAAATGAGGACTTTGTTTCGAAAGGCAATAGATATGCTGATGCAGTTGCGCGGTATTGCGCAGAACAAGGTTACTCTTTCACAGAGGTGGAGGTGGGTGGAATAAATGTGAGAACTGAATTAGCCATGATACTGGAAACTGTTGATACTTGGGATGAACTGTCAACCATGCAAGAAAATGCTCCTGATTCAGAAAAGGAAACATGGGTAAAGGCAGGATGTGTAGTGGGTGAGACTCATTTTTGGGTCTCAGCAGACGGCAGAGCAGTGTTGCCCAATGAGATGGTGAGTCCAATGGCTAGACTCATACATGGTCCCGTACACTTAGGGAGAGATGCTATGCTGAGAGTGTTTAGACAGACTTGGTACAATCCTAAGTTTAGAATAGCAGCAGAAGCAGTGTGCCAGCGTTGTGTGACCTGCCAGCAGCTGAATGTAGGGAAAAGAACACCAGTTGCGCTAAGTCACATAGGAAGGTCTGGAGGTCCATTCAACAGAATGCAGATAGATTTCATTGAAATGCCAAGATGCAACCGCCTCCGCTATGTCCTGGTGGTTGTTTGTGTGTTCTCCAGGTGGGTTGAGGCATACCCTACACGTAGGTGCGACACCCTCACAGTGGCTAAGTTACTGCTTAGAGAACTTATCCCTCGGTTCGGGGTGCCGGCCTTTTTGGAATCAGATAGGGGAACACATTTTAACAGCGAGCTTGTGAAGATGATTTGTGTTGCACTGAATATCGACCAAAAGCTCCATTGCAGTTACCGACCAGAAGCCTCAGGAATTGTGGAACAAATTAATGGCACGATCAAGTCCAGAATAGCGAAAGTTTGCTCCTCAACGACCCTGAGTTGGCCTGACGCCCTGCCATTGGTACTCATGAGCCTTCGTAATACCCCAGACAGAAGAACAGGGTTGTCACCACATGAAGTGTTAATGGGGAGAGCAATGAGACTGCCATCTATTCCAGCTACTGCACTGTTAAATATCACAGATGATATGATCCTGGACTATTGTAAGGGGCTGTCTGACGCCATGCGTTCTGTGTCCCTTCAGGTGCAGGCTGCAGAGGTTCCAGCGTGCCAGGGCCCTTGCCATGACCTGTATCCGGGGGACTGGGTCCTGGTGAAGAAACATGTGAGAAGAAGCTGCTTGGATATTCGTTGGCGTGGGCCCTACCAGGTCATCCTGATCACAAGTACAGCTGTAAAGGTGGGAGGCCTGCCCAACTGGATACACGCGTCGCATACGAAAAGGGTTCCAGCACCTCTGGAAACAGCTCCTCTCTCGGATGGACGTCCAGCTGAGGACCAAGAAGCCATAGAGGGGGCTAGCCAAGCTGTAGAGGTGCCAGTGGAAGCAGGGAACGAGTCTGACCAAGCTGAGGACGGTCAGTACAACAGCGAAACAGAAGACGCTACAGAAGGAGAAGACAGCTGGGAGTACGAGTCTGACCCTGACAGGTCTGAAAGAGAGCGAGAACAGACCAGAAGGAGAAGGAGTAGAAGGGCACGTGGAGAAGCAAATTGGCCGCAAAGAAGAAGTCCTAGCCTGAGGTCAACTCCAGAAGCAACCCTTCCTCCGATATCAGAAGACTCAGACCCAGAAGAAGGTGCTCAGGGCGCTGAAGCACCAGACCGAAGAAGGTCAAGAAGAGTGCGTGTGCCTAACAGAAGATACTCCACACCTGAGTGGACATATCTGGCGACAAATGTCTGTGAAACCGGAGACAGGGAGGATCCGAGCGGTGGTGGTGTCCAGTTCTGAGCCCATTATCACCGTGGAAATACAACTGTTGGTACCCGGTGTCGAACAAGAAGGGTCACTAACATTCGTGCTCCCCAGACCTCCCCGCCTCAGCAAGTTAAAACACATGTTTCTTACAGAATTGAAATTCCCCGACTTTGGTACCACGATAACAGCACATGAAGAGCATACTCTTCGCATGGAAATATTGAACTATGCTATTGAAGCTGCAACCACAAATCTAATAGTCGATTGTTAAAGGACTTTGTAAATAAAGCAAGTAGAAGAAAAGAAGATTACCTAGCGCCCAGGAAGCAGAGAATTTTAGGGAACCCCTTGAGTGGATGGAGAAGGGCTAGGGTTGTCTTTTTGAACTGTGAAAGGACTTTTTGCGAAAAAGGCTGTCAGCCTCCAGCTGTGTGGATTCTAAAGACAAAAAAGGGATTGAAAGAGACTGTAAAGGAACGAGAGGAAAAGAACTTTTTTTGCAAAGAGAAAGGGAAAAGCTAGATTGTCTGACGAAATGGAGGCCGGCACCCCGAACCGCAGAGCTAAATGTATAATAGGTACACTAATAGTAGGAGTGATAATATTAATAGCTTTAGTGGTAACAATTTCTTATGTAAAGGGACATGAGGAAGAGGTAAAGGTAACTGATGCGAATTCTGTAGTAACACTTACACCCACTGTTGCAGGTGAGAAAAGGGAAAACACTCAAGAGAAAGCGTTATTGGCTGCAGAAGCCCGCAGGTTACATGTAGACGAGTCCCAAGGAGACTTTAGGTCAAATGCTTATGCTAAACTTTTGTATGAATACGTGGATGCCATGGAGGTTAAGGATTGCTACGTCTGCATGCAGTTGCCTGCGTCTGTAGATGAAGGAATTCGATATCATCACCTCCCTCTGACATATGGCATTACATGTAGCTTATTGCTTAGTATATTTTATGAGAGAGATAGTTTTGAATACTATTTCTCCAATTATGATTCTGTGTTGCCAGAAGTCCCGAATTATAAGCAGATGAATAAATGGGATTACTGGAAGAGTGAAGACAGATTGGCCAAGTTCTTCATTCCTTGGATTACCTTAGATACTTCACATGCCCGTAGAAATAATCTGACATGCAAGGTGTCAGAAGTCGAGAAAAAGTTCATAGGGCAGGTGGATGATCGTTACAGGAGACAAAAGATTTTGAAAAAATCAGGACAAGGGAAATTAGATTGGACCGAGGAAGAGAAGTCACACAAGAGAAAGGGTAGTAGTGGTCCAATAGCTTTAGATAAGGCGCAGAAAGGAAAGTTATGTCTTCACCGAGCCAAAACGTATTATGAAAATGTATACGTGGGTGAAGTTGACTGTGAACATGCTTTTAATTTAGAGTACTACACTAAGGATTTCCTGAAGGGAATGCAAGTGATTCCAAATGTGTATTTTGTATGTGGAAGAAATGCTTACGTGAGACTACCTGACAACTGGTATGGATCATGTTACTTGGCAATTGTCTTCCCCAAAATATATCATGCACAAGACTTATTGATCATTGAGGGCCAGACATCATCGAGGGGAAGGAGAGATTTAGGCGATGCAGAAATGGTTGGAGATGTCTTTGGAGCTATGTTCCCTCTTTTGGGAATAATCCTTAATGATGTTAAAATTAGACGACTGGCAACAGTTGTCGACAGGTTGTCTGCCAGCACTGCTCAGTCCTTAATGCTGGTAGAAGGAGAGATGCAATCGATAAGGGCTATGGTTCTTCAAAATCGGCTTGCATTAGATGTCTTATTAGCAAAAGAGGGCGGAGTCTGTAAGGCTTTGAAGGTTCAGGAATGTTGCACTTACATTCCAGACCTTTCAAAACCCCTTGAGAAAGTTATTAAGAACATAACTAATATACACAAAGAGATCGAAGACTTGAGTAGAGAAAATGTCTGGGAAAAGGTGGGCCATGGAATGAGTACAGTTGGAGGGTGGTTTTCCACCTTAGGCAAAAGCTTTATTTGGTATATCCTAAAGCCTATCATCATAATATTGATCTGTGGGATAATATTGTGGGGATTGGTGAGGGTATTCAAATGGTACAGAGCAAGAAGGTCAGAAAGGGCCCAAAGAGAACAGTTGCAGAGATTGGCTGCCATACAAGATAATCAGTACAGGAGCCTGAGAGCTCTGGAAGCACAGAGAATGCCAGCAATAACTGCAGTTTAAATGTTAGTGATGACCCCGAGAGGTCATCAAAGGGGGGAACTGAGAGAGCGCAAACTGATATAAATGTATGAGTACATCACACTTACCTATAGTAAGCACAAGTCATGATGAGAAATGCCATGAGTGCTAATAGTATCTGAAATTATATTCTAAATGTATAGCTAATATAGAGATTTAAGTAGAAGTGGAACTAATACAGAAATGTGTGACATTATATGATTTTATTAGACGTGATTATTTTGAATCTATGTCGTGTAGCTGTTAACATATAAGATGGTCTGTGGTAAAACGCAGAACGTGGTAGGCCTCAGGGCCAGAGCTGGAGCTAAAAGGGAAGGTGTTTCTTTTCACGACACAGATTGTTTAACGTTTTTGGTCATTGCATTAATGGGCCGTGATTTAGAGTAATGTTTTCTAAATAATAGAATAAGAGTTTAACATGCTTTAATTAAATGAAGAATTTGAATGCTATAATCATAATGTGAAATATTGTAGGCCTGAAATGTTTTAGCATTGATTTACACGTACATGTCTGGGCTGAGAAATGTTGCAAGCCTTTTTAGAAGTCTATGAGAGTTGGGTTCTTGGCGGCAGATATCTGTCTGCAACAGGAAAGGGGGGATCCAATTATAAGTGAATGAATAGAGGTCTGTTCAGTAGACGGCCCAGACATGGAGGAGGGTTCTGGAATGTTTAAGGGGTATCAGCGGGCCGGAGAAGAGACTGAGAAGCAAGGTCAACTCTAACGTCTGAGGCCCAATACAAAGCATCATGGAAAAAGCCTGAAGTTGCACCACGTGAGAGGCGTTTCGCAAGGGGCGTCTCAAATGTTGTTGACTGTTTTGTATTAGGGACAGCACCCCTGGGTGGAGTTAGAGCAGAGACCTGAGGACCCTTTAGAGAGCGGATGGGTAGGCAGTGAGGGGTCATGACTGGAGAACTTTAGGTTTTCACCAAGAGACTTAGAGTGGGTGACTTCCCTTGGGGGTCATTCATTGCTGACACCTTTGTTAGGTTGGGATTTGGTTAAGTAGGGATACCATCTAGAACAGGGTAGGGACGCCTAACCTGTGTTTGTTTTCCTCCAACCTAAATGAAGGAGAGATATGCGTCTATGCTGATAGCTTTGCTATTTTTAGAACTTGTGTTAGTGATTTCTGTTGCTCGTCTGAGGGCTTTTCGAGAGCACATGTATGTAATTGGACCTGTGTATCTCGTGAATCTCATTCTGAGATGCTTGTATTTGCAGCTCATTATATCTTTACAATAAACTTTTGAAACCTAGAAGTTGTCCGTGATCTTTGAGAGTAGAGTCCTTTCTTGGGTGAACTAATTTGCAGATAGGTGTACTGTTTCCTTCCAAGACAGGCAATAAAGGTTCAGTCGACCAGATCGAGGTTTGGATCAATAGAGATAAGGTATCGATCAAAATCTCGCCCTTTCACTTTCTATTATTCTCCATCTTCTCCACAATAAAAGCAGCTGAGGTGGGGGACTTCACAGTCAGTGTAGATAAAGACTGAAAACCCAGCATTTTCTTTTGGGTGAGTTGAGAAACTGACAGTAGTGTCAAGAAACCAACTGGTAAAAGGGGTCTGACGTTCTCCCACATAACTGATGTAGTACTGTCTATAGGGATAACAGAAGGCCGCTGTGAAAATTAGAGGCTGAGTGTATCACTGCTGAAATCCCATTCGATAGTACAAATATTTTCCCGCGTCTTCTTCCTTATAATAGATAATCTTAGCGTCTTCATTGGCGATGAAATGAAATATTGAGTACCAAATATGAGTCAGACTAAACCCCAGGGAGGTCTTGTTATTCTTTCACTTAATCTTCATCATCCCTTTCTTTTTGTTCTCCATTTTCTCATCCTCTTACTCCTATGCCTGGTCCAGTAGCTCTGGCGTTTCTTTAACTGAGGAGACCTGTGGATTCAGGGGAACTGTTGAATGTATGGGTGTCTAGCTGGATGCTGAACATTTGAAGTTGCTTTTAATGAGGATGTCATCGTGGTCATCAATGTTCCCTTGCAGAAGAGTTTTGTTTAGGTGGATGCTGTTGTTTAAGATCTCATCGACAGGTTGACAGTTAATAAAGATCTCATCAATGAGGAGTTTGTTATCTAGTTCTCATGAATTCAGAGGTTAAAGAGGAGACGGTCAATAGTAGATTGTCTTTGACAAAGCAATAATGGTCGATGCAGAACCCTCAGAATTGAAACTGTTCAGGTTGTTGAGTGAGTCATTCATGAGGAAATGGGAGGTTTAAAAGTGGTAACAGGTTTTGCTAACTATTTTGTCAGGACCACCTTTGTCAATGATGGGGAAGACATAGGGGCAGATTTATGTCGGACTTGCGCCACGTTTACACCGCCGTTGCATCACGCAACAACGGCTTAAACGTGGCGCATCCCTGCGACACATTTACAACGTGACGCATCAAGGCAGATGCGTCACGTTGTAAAGCGCTGCGCCACATGTGGGCGTTCCGGCGCAGGGTGGGTGTTTTGGGGCAGGTGCACCTCGCAAAAGTGCCTGCGTGAAATCTGCAAGATTTCACGCAGGCACTTATAGGCCAATGCTGAGTCAAAACTCTGCGCCTGCTTGAAGCAGGCGTGAGGCTTGACGCAGCATTGGACAGATAGGGCCCCCCAGAGCATTGCTGGAGCTGCGTTGCGCTTGCGACGCAACTCCAGCAACGTGCCACCTTTACGGCACTGATGCGTCACGCATCTGTGTCGTTTTTGCCCCATGGTGCGCCGCATTGTAAATGCGGCGCACCATGGGTGGCTGAGCTGCGGCGCACAATAACTGGCGCATCCATGGGGATGCGCCAGTTATTGTAAATCTCCCCCATAGTTCACAAAGAGGAGCAGGACTAGGCCACGTCAGAACTTTTCAATTTTTTTTATCGGCTGAAAAAAATCACCATGTTTTCATTTCTCTTCAGAGAAGCAGAGGTATTACCTATGAGTGAATGTGAAGTTCTGTCTCTAACTGAAAATGGCTTTTTGCTCGATCTCATTATGTTTGGTGAAAAAATTTGGGAAAATGTTACAATCTCATGGAGCAGGCTTTGGAAGCAAACTATGAATACACCCCCCATGCGGTGTGTGCTATATCATCTATTTAATCTTTAACAACCACAGGGGCTGTCCGACAGCCCTGAACCAGGGACAATCAGTCAATACACCTAACAGTAGGTTCAGAGGAAAGATCGCTTAAAAATGTGCAATCCACATTTATTATACATAGTACAAAAAACTTCTAAAACAGTTATGCTTAAGACAAGGTGCTGGTGTACAAATAAAATATCATAAACCAGACAAGTGGCAAACAGAAACATAGCAGGCTTAACTAATCTCCTGTACGATCCTTGTGCGATTAAATGGACGACCAGTACGGTGGAATTGAGACACCACGGATAGACTCCACTAAGTGTCTATGACACAGTGTGTCCTGTTCTATATACGTCTTTGCCATATATTTTTAGAATTCCTTTGAACGACCATCAATGAATGATTGGTCCGAATGTTTTTATACAGATATATAACGCTCAAGTAAACTGTGAGTCCTGAAGATGGCCGTGTAGTAATACAGCGGTCGAAACGCCGTTGACGCTTTTTTGTGGCCAAAATTATTTAAGGACACATTATTAATGTTTATGTTGTTCCTTTAATGGTAACATTTAATGTTTCTGTTTGCCACTTGTCTGGTTTGTGATATGTTTTTTGTACACCAGCACTTGTCTTGAGCGTAACTGTTTTAGAAGTTTTTTGTACTATGTATAATAAATAATAACTTTTTGATATTGAAAATATTGTTTTTTGATTGAAGGGCTTCTTCACTTTTTTTCTTTTTCCTTTCACTGATTTATTATTGTTTATTCATTATTGCTTATAACTCTAAATGTGATGTGTTGGATTGCACATTTTTAAGTGAAATCATCTATTTAAGGCCACAAGATGTCTATGGTCTGAGGAGGAATTTTCCTTTATTTTAGAAGGGAGCTCAACCATGATGAAAGAGAATGAAAGTTAGGGAGTGAGGAATGAAGGGTAGAGAGTGAGGAATGAAAGGTAGAGAGTGAGGAATGAAAGGTAGAGAAATATTGTAGACAAATATTAAGCTGTTCAGTTTCCAGACAACGAAGAGGCACGCCGCCTTTGAAACCCCTTCATAGACACTTATATAAAAGCAGAAGTAATGAATCACATATTCTCAACTGAAAAATTTGATTCACGGAGTGATAAATATTGGAAATAGAAATTCTCACTCACTCCAAGGACTCAGTTTATAAAGACTTCATTTGCCAAAGAAGATTCTTTGCACAGAAAAGCTAATGTGGTGTGCACAACAATATCATCACAACTGCAGCACCACTTCCTAACCTCGAAGAGTCTTAAAATAAAAAAAAAAGTATTTTATCATTTAAATAATACTGTAATAACTGATGCAAAACCATGGCAAGAGAAATGTAAAAGGGGACCTGAATAAAGCTAGCATTACAAAAAAACAATATCCATATTTAGGCCCATGTTCTTGACATTTGATACACAATTTTCATGTTTGGGTGGTCCTAGTTCTGAGAGAAAATAACAACCAACAGCACTATTGGTGTAAGCCTAGACTGATGGCTCACAATCCAAAGGCTCATAAAGCATGTTGCACGTCTAAAGCAGGACGACAAAGAAAGTATATGGAAAATAAATTCCATATCTTGTCTCAGAAATACAGGACTAGTGTAATCATATGTCCATATGGTGGACATAGAATGCAGAAATTGTGGCAACATGATCGATTAGCACCAGTTGGACTTTAAGGCAGAATTGTTCCTGTTTTAGTATAGGGCACGCTGCAATAGGTTCAAATCCACCCACTTGTAAGTTTGTGGGGACTAGCATACTTCTGGTAGTTTGTTTTCCCCTTCAGAAATACACAAACTTAACCCTTTCAAAATAAGAAGCTTCTTTTTTACAGTGGAAAAAGGCGAAAGAACATACCCTTTTTATGGGAATACATGCAAAGTGATTCATACACGGAAAAGAAACGAAGGGGCATATTATCAAGAAACGGAGTTAAGATTATCGCTGCTTTAGCGGCAGGAAACTGCTGCTAAGGGCAGCGATAATGGGCTTGATAATATGCCCTTGTGAATTCTCATAGACGCCCATGTTCTGGTGTGAACATGGGCTTCTATTGGAATTCTCGACGGCATATTATCAAGCCCATTATCGCCGCTTTAGTCGCAGTTTCCTGCCGCTAAAGCGGCGATAATCTTAACTCCGTTCTTGATGATATGCCCAGAAGTTGCATATGCCATTGTTATATTTTAGTAAAAACACAACATTTTCTTCCGTGCCACTTTGCAGCACAATTCAACAAAAAAAAACACACCTTTCTTATTAAATAGCTCTTGACTACAGCTAAATCTGTTAGAATAGTTTAAATTAATGTACATTTGTGCCTCACCCACGCAAGCAAAATGTTACACCTGGTGGAAATTCTGCATGCAGAAATATATAAAATTGTACTTCATGTGATCTATGTCTGTGCTAGATTTCATGGCCTACTCTTGAGACTGGGATTCTTTGTGAATCCCAAAAAAAGCTGTAAACCAGAAACACATTTCTGATTTTCTAACTTGGCCCTTTGTGTATAGTGTCCTTGGAATGTATCTGTGATTCATCCATTTATCCAGCTTCTCTCTCTTTATCTCATCCGTGCAAGGCCAATTCACACAAAAAAACCTGTAAAAGTGCAGGCAGAGTTCTACAACTCCAAGCGAATGTCCTCCCACACTGTTTCCTAATTCACAAACCAGGAGTAATAAAAGGCCTGAACAGTGGCGTGAGGCAAAATAAAGGGACCCCGCCTGCAGAATATGTTCAGGGGGCCCTGATGATCCCATATCGCACAGTTGTGCAATAGCCTTAGGCTGGATGGGATCCTCTGAAAGTTTCGGGTCCTTTTGAAGGTTTGATGGCCCCCTAGAAAGCCAAGCCAGGCACTGGTCTTCAGGCATACTTTTTCACCTGTTATGTGACTTTTTGTCATGCTGCCTACCATCCGCCCCCACCCCCGTGCAGAGTTCCAGGAAACCTGCATTTCCTTTGTGTGCTGCTTACAATGGCAAGGGCAAATATATGTACAAAACATCTTCTTTTTCTTTATATTTCACCACGAGGAAAACATATTCACTTCCCCTACAGTTCCACCTTTTCTGAGGTCGATGTATTCCCCTTCCAATCCTAGATCTAACAGTGACCTAGAGTATCTTTGTGATCATTTCCAGGAGAGGAAAGGAGCATGATCGGAGTTTCTAAGTACCCATACATTTACAGTTTTGTGGGCGTTCACAAACTTAGTGATGTAAACTTCCCACCACTTGCTTGACCTTTACTAATGAGGATTTCTGTGCACTTGTGGTGGAGATTTGAATAGTAAATGAGTCCCATGTCGGCCAGGAATTCTTTTGCCAAATCTTGGAAGCACTGCGGACTGATCAATAATACAACCTGGTTAATATACCTTTGTGGCCAACAATCTCCTGATTTATGACCACTCCCCTACTGGTTCAGCACCTCTTTACTGAACTGTTAAAGGTGAAAAAAATTACTTAGCAGCACATATTCTCTACTTTGGCTCCTGCCCCCAGTCAATGTGTAAACAAACCTTGGCCTCTCTCATTAACTTCAGTACACCTGGGTCCACATGAGTGAGAGCGTGCCATTGAGGCATCCAAGGTTGTCCCTGCTTTAAGTTTGTACTTGGCTGACTTCAGGGGTGGGAGCTGGAGTGTGAGAAAGAGGACAAAGAGAATGTAGGGCCTAAGTGTACGACAATAGGGAGAGAAACCGAGAGCAGGAGGACTAGGTGGAAGGGAAATACAAGGAAAACGAGGAGAGCTAGACAGGCAAAGACTAGAGGACTAGGAGACCCAGAAGGGCCACAAAGACCATGATGGCGAATGTGAATGTAAGAGAAATTTAAAGTGTCCTGTCACCCACTATGGTCCTCCTTTTGCTCATAGTATCAGAACCAGCTGACAGGAAAAAAAACGTGAATAAGGAGGAGAGAAAAGGTGAGTTATTAAAAGCTTGTGGAAGGCCAATTGGTCATCAATTAATGGTAAGTATGGCCATAGGGCATTACAGACTTTGGTCACTAGCTAGGACTAAGAGCGATCACCAGTACGGCAAGGCTGGCTTTTAGGAATGGTCAGTAATTATTAGGAGACAGATCTAAGTGGCTATTTATTCTTGTGTTATAAGAATTGACCCTAGAGAAATCCAGAACCAGAGAGATGAAAGGCTCAATGAACCAAGCAGAGGGCCTTAAACTTAATTCTACTGGGAAAGGGCAACTGGGGCAGAGTAGCATAATAAGCAGAGAGATGAGTTACAATGGTTCACCTCCTTCCTAAAGAACAGAACACAAAGAATCAAGATTAAGCATTCACTCTCTCAACCTTCCATGGTCACCATAGGGGTTCCACAGGGTTCAGCACTCTCACCCATTCTTTTTAATGTATTCATGGAGCCCCTGGCAAATGCACTGAACTCTGCAAACATTCTATATCACCTGTTTGCGGACGACACCCAACTATATACGAAAATCTCCTCACCAGAAGACTTCATTTTCCTCAACGCTATTCTACAGAAAACTCAAAGCTGGCTCACCGGCAACCACCTCATGTTTAACACCAAAAAAACTGAATTCCTTCTCATCTCCCCTCCCACACCCAAGATAGACGTATGGTTGAAACATCCAACTTCCTTTGACTGTGCTCTCCACATCATTGACTCTGCGAAATTCTTGGGAGTCACTATAGACAAACACCTGAACATGCAGGCACAAATCACTAATGCCACCAAGGGAGCCAATCGCCAGATGAGTATACTAAGGAACCTTAAATCCTTTCTTCCACAGACCGACTTAAAAAAGGCAGTACAAGCCCTGGTGTTACCAAGATAGGACTATGGAAGCACCACTCTATGCGGTCTCCCCAAATACAAGCTGGCCCCGCTGAGGGCATCGCTTAACACTGCGGTCAGAATGGTGTCAGGCATGAAAAGAAATAACCACATTTCTCTGATCATGAAAGCTTTGAACTGGCTGCCCTGCGAGGCAAGAATACACCTGAAGATCGCCTGCATGACACATAAAGCCCTGCATAGCAATACTCCCAGTTACTTAGCACTAAAGCTAGAGCAATCGGGAGGATGCAGACAATTGCAAAGTGCGAGCTCTCTACTACTGAAACCACAATCCTTCCATAAAGAGAACTGGTTGCAGAGCTTTTTCAAGGATTGCACCGAAGATTTAGAACTCCCTACCTCCAGTGATATGTGGAATCCCCTCATTTACCTCCTTCAAAAAGGAAGTGAAAATGCGTCTAATGAACAAATTCACATCCTAAGACTTTAATTCTAAGTTGACTACTCGTCACCTATGCTAACCATTTACCTCTGTTGTATTGAATGACGATTACCGAATGTGCGCATACTACCTCAACCTCCAGATAAATATTAGCTGTGTACCGTGAAGCACTCTGATTCCCTTGTGGATCATTCTTTATTGATTACCAGTCAACTATGCTATGCATATATTACTATCTATCTCTATTGTACTGAACGGCGAATACCGAATGTATGTATGCTACCTCAACCATCTAACGTTTAATAACGTATATTGTAAAGCGCTCTGATACCCTCATTGGTCATGTTTGCGCTATATAAAACTTTATAAATAAAATAAATAAACAAGACCGACAGAGACTAGAAACATGTCCGAAGCTGCGGTATTTTCAATTCTGGACAGCTTACAGAGATTGGAAACAGGAAGGTATTTCGGGCTGTGACAGGATGACAACTTTTACCAACATTTAACGAGTTGTGAGTGGAAGAGAAGAAGCAATCTTGCAAAGTAAACATGAATGATGGAAACAGAAAGTAGAGGTTTTAGCAATCTGAGGTGCATGAATAGCCTGGTGAAATAGGAAACCCAGATCCTAAAAAATAGGGGTAGCAGCAACATCAGGCCACCAATCATTTGATCAAAAAGAGGTATTCTATCTGATAAGAAGGATCTCAGGAAATTCGGTATTGATTTCAGTGGATTCTTCCACATCCATGATACCATCTCTAACAGACAGGAAACTAACGTGGGATGAGGCTGAGGAGACTCAAGACCAATTATAATTTATGTGTCATGGATAAAAAACCTTAGGAGCGGTTGAGTATGACCAGTGGAGTGACATACATATTGAATAGTGTTGGGCTGCGGGAAGAACCCTGAGGAACTCCATAAGACAGGGATAGAAAAGAAGATGTATACAGAGGTAAAAGAATAGATTGAGACAGGTTTCCAAAGTAAGAAGCAATCCAAGAGAGGGCTTAGTCTGTAATTCTTATGTGGAAAAGTTAAGACAGAAGAATCTGGTGTGATACTGTTTCGAATGCCACATATAAATCTAAAAGGATCAAATCGACTATGCCACCTTGATTTACAATGAGTTGGAGCTCATAAAGAATAAAAACCAGAACAAATTCACTACTTTGAAGGGGGCTGAAATGAGAAGGAGGAGCAGAGTCAGAAGGGGGATTAAGGCCACCAAGAGGAGTGTGTCAAGGATGACTAGGAAGTAGGAGGAAGATAATGTGGCCAAGGCGGTTGGGCCATTATCAGGAGTATCGAGACCTACAAAACTAATATGATGAGAACCAAGAGGATATAATGGAAACTATGAAGAGCAGGACAAGGAAACCACAACAATGTTCCTGTGTCTATCCCGACGGCAACCCCCTGTATCTGGTCTGATCACTATTTAATCCAGTTTTCCTGCACTCTACACGGCCATTCGAAATCCTCTATCCCAGTGGGAGGGGTAGCAAGGAAATGGAGATCGCTAAACAACCAAGATTTCCTGACTTCCCTGTCAAACTCAATCCCAGCGCCTACTCATGATATTAATCTCATGGAAAAAAATCTATCTGACTGGCTCCTAGCAGCCTGTAATGAGCATGTACTGCTCTCCAAATTCTCCCTTGCTCGTCGTATGGATGCTCACAGATGGTTCACGGTAGATCTAAAGAAACAAAAATTGGAACTGCGTCAATATGAGAGGAAATGGAGACATGGGTACTCTGATGTGGACAGAGTGTTATATACGACTGCCCGTAGGAATTATAAAAACTCCATTTTAACCACTAAGGCAGCATTTTTCTCTGAGAAAATCTTGAACGCGCACAATAAATCAAGAGAAGTTTTTAGGGTGGTGAACGATCTCTGTAACGATGTAAGAACTCCCCCCCCCCCAAGTTCCAACGCAAGAGCTTTGTAATCTGCTCAATAATTTCTTTATGGATAAGATAGCCACCATAAAAGAAAGTATACCGGAAAGGCCTAGTACGGGAGCTATGGAGGACATCTGTAGGAACCCATCGGAACTTGAGGTTATGCCTCGATTGATCAGCCTAGGCTAGTGGAAATGATGAATCGTGTGAAGTCCGGTTCACCTAATGATTGCTGCCCCCCTTACATCCTAAAGGACGTTTTCTCAGCACTTCCGCTAGGCATACTCTCCTTCTTGAATGAGTCCCTAGTACAGGGAAGGGTCCCCACCACTTTTGAAAATGCAACGCTGGTCTCGTTAATTAAAAAAACGGGGGCCGAACCGGCTAATCTTTCTAATTACCGGCCCATATCCCTTCTTCCATTTGGAGCAAAGATCTTGGAAGCCCACGTGGCAAGCTGCATCTCCAATTTCATTGAAACATCGGATTATTTGGAGCCCAACCAAGCCGGTTTCTGCCAGGCGCACTCAACTGAAGCCGTGATTCTCGCAGTTCTGGACACTATGAGGTCCAACGCCGACAGGGGTATACATCAGGCCTTGGTGCTCCTGGACCTGTCTGCAGCATTCGACACGGTGGATCATACCATCTTACTACACCGTGTCGAACAGGCTGGCCTGCAAGGCTCGGCTCTCAGCTGGGTGAAATCATTCCTGAGCAATCGGACCCAGGCAGTCAAACTTGGGAACTTTACCGCGCCCAAATTGTTTACCACCTGTGGTGTCCCGCAAGGTTCATCATTGTCTCCCCTCCTGTTCAATTTATATCTCAAACCCCTTTTACATTCTTTAAAGAACAGGAGGGTAACGATCTACAACTACGCTGACGATTTGCAGTTAATCTTCCCACTGGACTCTACTGACTCTGTCATGGAATTCCAGGCGACCATGCTGCACATCCAACGGTGGATGGAGTGGAACCATCTAAAACTCAATCCAGGGAAGACTGAGTTAGTACTCCCGGGTAAAAGTTCGATCAGCTGAGGACCCCACTACTGGCCGTCAACAATGGGATCTCCTCCCTCCCCCTCTCTCTCGGTGAAAAGTCTCGGGATCACCATCAACTCTGATCTCTCTCTTAAAGGCCAGGTGGGAGCTGTGATTTCCTCCAGCTTCCATCAACTGCGCAAAATTAGAAAAAGCGCTCATTTGCTCACCCACTCTGTGCTCCTTCAAGTGGTACTTGCCCTGGTCCTGTCCCGATTAGACTTTTCTAATTCTATTTACTTAGGTCTCCCTTTGTTCTTGTCTAAATGCTTACAAATTGTGCAAAATCAAGCGGCCAGATTGATCTTCAAACACCGCGGTGGGAGATCGGCGAAACCATTGCTGGCTGCTCTCCACTGGTTACCCATAGCCCAACGGGTAATATTCAAAGTAGGATGTTTGGCTTTTAAGGCTCTTCACGGGAAAAGCCCCATGTTCATCAATAATCTAATTGTCAAGCATGAGCCTCCCCGCAATCTTCGTTCTGCCCATCTGTCCCTTCTCACCCTACCCTCCTTCAAACGGAAGCGTCAGGGCGGATGCCGATTTGCTTATCTTGCCCCAAAGGTGTGGAACTCTTTCCCTCTGTCGCTTAGGAAATGTACTAATCTTATGGAGTTTCGGGGAGCCTTGAAGACCTGGCTATTCAAGCAAGCTTTTGGCTAGGTTAACTGTTTTTCAATCTCTCCTCACTGTCAGTGCCATGAAACCCCTGGGTGCCCGTGCGCTTAAAAGTTCAGAATAACATAACATAACATAACATAACATAACAACTATGAGGAAAACCAAAAGGAGGACCAGGAGACGGAAAGGACCATGCTGTGCGAACAAAGACCAAGAGGTCCAGAAGGAAGAAGCAGAAGAAGGCCAAGGAGGGGGAAGATAAAGATGAGGAGCAGAGTCAGATAGACTAGAGAGAGAGGACCAGGAGGATGATCTGGACCAGAAGGATCAAGAGAAAAAGGAAATGGGGGGTCCCACAGAAAGAGGAAAAGGACAGTATGAAGTAGCTGAAACAACAACAGCAGAGACAGAGAGCCCACAACAGGACCACTGGTAGGACCAGGACCTGGGAGACCATGATATCCAAGACCAGGAGATTGAGATTCAGGAACAGGAGAAATAGGAACGGGAGGGGCATCAGGACCAGGAGGAAGATATTCTTCTTAGGAAACACGTCCGCCACAGACCCAGACTGTTTTTGAGTCTTCATAATGCAAAGCCCTGAGTGCAGACATACATAATTTCAGAGTCAGTAGAGAACAGCTTCTGGGAGAGCCTGAGTGTCTCAAAATATCAGTGGTTTCTGAGAGTCTTAGGGGCTCTGATTCCAAACACATTAGGGCTCAGGTATAGTTGTCTATGTTATTTGTGAATACTTCAGCCTGTCAGTTGCACAGTGCATCTTGGGATTTGTAGTTTTGCTTGCTAAAATTAAGAGTTTAAAATTCTCAGCTTGTAAAGTGATGTTCATTAAAAACAATGGTTGATTCATGTTGTCATTGATAATATGGAACCACTTGGTGGTGCGCCAACAGAGAGTTTCTGATAGCCAGTCCAAGGGAAGGTTACTAGGGTGGCAGAGGTTGCCTAAAGCTGTCCAAATGGTCAGATGCAGACAGAGGTAGTGAAAGGGCACTGGTAGTTGGCAGAGTTGACTAGTGAAGTACTGAGCATGGGTAAAGAGGGTGACGGTTCCCTGAAGGGTGGAAGAAAGAGGTAAGAGTTGCCCGGAAGGCTAAAATCGACACAGTTGATCAAGAGCTAAATGTGGGATCTCAAAATATCCTAATCAAACACCACTACACTACATCACCTATCCGAGACTCCTGGCACAACGTATTGTACATTACCAACTATAGGATCCAAATAGTGCAGCCTCAATGGATTCAAGACTTTAAGTGTAACAGGTGTGAGATGCACCAAAGAACTGGCCACAAGAGCTACAGACTTTCTTTACATCAGTGAATAGCCAGTTTGATGCCAACCTGCCTATCTCACACAAGATTTATGTTATGTTCTGTACAAACTCTAATCTCCATAGTATGTTACTGATGGGGGACACAGAAACTATAGAGGATCCTGAACCAAGCAGTGAGGGTGTGCCACAACATGAGGAGTTCAGGCCTCTTCATCAATGCCATGAAAGAACTCCACTGGCACCTGGTACAACAAAGAATCACATTTTAAATAATTTGTATGATCTCAGATGTCTTCAGCAGAAATATAGCAAATGACCTTTGAAAAACTGCAACACAACACATCAAAAGATTAAATCTCGGAAAAGGCAGTTCCAGACTGATTAATCCTCTACCCCTCTTCACGAGGAACGAGTGAGGTGAATTACCAGTATGCAGGATTCACACCACTGGTATTCGCTGTATGCCAGATTTCAGGATCCTTCCAAGTTTCATCTCCTTTAAGAAGTCCATCAAGCTGACCCATAGCAAGGAACACTACCTCAAACACCAGGCAGGAACTTGCCCACCAATATCAAGAGACCAGGAGCAGCTCTCTGAAGTCGCATCTGAAAACTGCTCATCTTAGAGGTTACCAGCATCCGTTCAATCATGTCTCCAGTCTAGCCAGGAACCTATCCACCCTATGTACTTTTAAATGCAGTAAAACAGTTCAAGTTATCACGTGAACACTGTATAAAACATTCAAGATAAATACATAGGTACTAGTACTCTCTCATTAAACTATGTCAAATCTGATTGGAAACACTGCACCTGTCCTAAAGGGGCATTATTTATGGGTGGAACTATTCATTCTTGCTCATTCATGGTAATATAATTCATTACATTTTGAAAGTGAGCTGAAAGCCACTAGGGCAACCGGCCACTAAGAGATTAACTAGAAGTGTCAAGGCTGCGCTACTACACTGAGGCAGAGAACAAGTAGGATTTGAAAGTGATTTAACAAGAGTTTTGTGTTGCACCCTTACATGTGTAGAATGCCAGTTTAGCTAGATTTTGAACCATGACCCAATCAGGGACCAATCAACTAGGGTGTCCAGTGCATGGTCCCCTTTGGGGGCCTATAGGAGAGTGAGAGGGGCTTGGGCACCAAATATATCCCCTTTCCACGTACAAGGAGTAGGTGAAATCCGGGCCCTTAAATTGCTGTGTAGCTTTTTCTGAACAAGGCTGGACTTCGATCCAAAAGAAGCCCTGGTAAAAATGTTTAAACAAGCCCTGCTGTCTTCCTCTGTGCTTCCGCATCTCTCTCATCTCTTTCGCTCTTTATCCTCTCGCTCTCCCCTTCTGCCTCACCTCTCCTGAAACCCTCTGTGCCTGCTGTGATTACCCGGGGAAGCTGTAGAAAGTGACAGAGGAGGTAGAAGCAGTGCCCTGTCTTAAAAAGCAGCCCCCAAAAGCTCCAGCCTGCGAGGAAAATGCCCAGCGGAAACAAACATTTAGTACCGGCTTGCAGCTGATGTCATCAAAAGTTTCAATGCATAAGTGTACAACTGTAATGTAAGCCTTGAAAAAGCTGCATACTTCCGAACATGGTTTCAGCTTTGATTGGTTCCCCAACTGTTATTTATCCATTTGCAGCCATCTCACTATTTTGGCAGTGTTCATGTCTTTGTGCATGTTACCTTCTGATTTACTGGGCATGTGTTACCCCTCTTTTCGGTTAATTGCACAGAGCAATAGACTGCTCTTTTGGCTTGCTGGGTGCTATGTAGATGCTTATAGATTTTACGTCGCTACATCTACCCTCCAACAGGACTGCTCTACATCTAGCAAATTTTACCAGGCAGAACATCTAGTCAACTTTCTCACAAGACAGAAAACAGCAGACAAATAACTTTTGTGCAACCAAAGTAGCACAGACAAAACATAGGGGCATATTACCAACGATTAGCGATAATTATTGCTAACTAGGCTTAGCAACGAATTTTTTATCGCTAAGCATCGCCGTAAATTATCGCTGAGATAACGTGCTATTAGCAACGTTTATCTCCAAAGCGATAAATTTTCCGGCGATAGCGTGAATATCGCTGGGAATACAGCGATATTCACGCATTAGCGACAAAATGCTCTTAGCCATGTTATCCACCTCCCATTGGATAACATGGCTAAGAACTGGTCAGAGCAGGCGTTAGTTTTATGGCGATAGCCGGAATATTTCCATCGCTACGCCTGCCTTGCTAATAGGCGATAGCGACATTAGCGATTACGTTAGGCTCATATGGGGGCACACAGGAAAGAAGTCCAAAAGAGAGCTATCAGTTTAGAATATATGAACATTTCTCTTTATTTGATATTATTCATTCTTTTTAAAAGCAGTCACAATGCAATTTGCAACCGAGTCAGCCAACGCGTTTCACTCCCTACCAAGGAGTTTCTTCAGGGCGAGTGATGTTTAAACTGGTAGCGCATGCTCAGATCCTCAATGTTTCTAAAGGAAGTTCCTTGCCTACTTGCTTGAGTCTCTAATTCACCTGTTGATTCGGTTGCGCTGTTTAGACGTACTTAGATTCCACCTTACAATTGTTCGTGACTCTCAACCGAATCTCACAAGATGATATTGAAAGTTCCCCTTATTAGAGAAATGTCACACTCCGATGTTTAGGATTCTGGTGGAGAAGATCATATTCGTTTCTTCTTCCACGTATACGTAATGGGACCAAGGTACCATGGTACCATCCACGCCGTTATTCTAATGCAGAATAGGAAATCCTGTTGGGTTCACTACTTTTGGACCATTACTTATACGTACAAAAGTAGTGCTTCACTGGCAAACTCTGGAAAGTGGCGCTAATGTGTTTGGGTGTGAATAAAAATCAATCTGGCCACTTTGCAACCGCTCTATCTTGCTTTCTTTAGTTGTTTTTCACATTTTGAACCTTTTATTTCTCTCCATCCCAGTGCTGCACTTTGGAATATAAACATGTCAGAAAAATGGGAATGTGCTATAATACAGAAGTATTGGGAGGGGGTGGTACGTATGATGGAGGAGGCGTTGGGACAACAGATACCATGTAACATCAAATTCATTTTATTGAACATTTGGGACCCCACGGACCTCAGTGCTAAGGAGAGAATTTGGCTCTGGGCTTCATGGTGGCCAAGCGAAACATTGCACGTCTACAGAGGGCCCTAAACCCACCCAGAGTGGCCGATTGGGCCAAGGACATGGACTGGTGTATGGTGACGGAAGGTCCTATTTATGCCTCTAAGGGGTGCCCGTCGAAATGGTCACAAATATAGGGCTCATGGAAAACTTTTCGAGGGGATATATGTGAACCACCTGGGAGCGGGGATGAGGGTGCTGCTGTAGTTGTATAGTATGTGACTGTTGACGACATCTATAACGTACTGTTCAATGGGTTAATATTGCTGTATCTGTGTGCTCTATGGATCCTTTGAGCATTGTAGTGCTTTGATTGTTTACATGCCTTTTTAAAAAAAAAGAATTTAAAAAAAATGTCAGAAAAAAATATGAAATTTCCAGAGAAAGTGTTTTTCTTTTTAGATCCATTTCATGGAGGAACAAATAAACAAAAGGAGAGAAAAGAGGGAGTAATGATCATTTCTTGAAGTCTGGGTTTTCATTCAGTGAGGAGGAGTGATACTGAAAGAGAAGGAGTAAGAGTAAGAAAGAGGGGGGCAAGGCAGCTGCCATCAGTAGAGCAGAAGTGGACACTGTCCTTGTCTTCTCTGGGCAAGAAGGAAAAGACAGAGTCCTTTTCCTTCTCTGCCCACCCCGCCCGTCCCCCAACGGCCACCAACGCCGAGCTTTATCTGTAGGCCTTGCATATTTCTCCCGTCCTGAGACGCATCTTTAAAATAATAAAAGTAGGAGAACGGAATCAATTAAATGAAAGAAGTAGGGGCACGCCTGGTGCTGCTAAAGTAACTTATTCACTTCATGCTGGCCCTGTAGCCAGGATCTTGCCCCGACAGGAATGAGGATGAGGAGTCTCTCCTGTCCCTCCCTCATTGAAGAAGCATTAATAGTAAAGTCTTGAATTACTAATTATTCCCTGTTTGTATTACAAGATAATGGAACATAATTTGGCCTGGCCTAATAAAAGTGATGCAGCAATACAAATCATGGTGACCACTGCATCTCTGAGAACAGGGCCAGTTCTACGATTTGCGGGGCCCCGGGCCAAAAGGGAATGTGCGAGGCCCCTCTAATTTACATAAGTGACACAGTTCCGGAAGCTGCTTTGTGCAGACTCTTCCTGGGCCGCAGCTTCTCCTTCTAGCCTCCTACAAACACCTCTTTTACAGCTCTTATAGGACTGAAGGTGGGAGAATTGCTTCTGGGCTGAGAGGTAAAACTGTAGAGGGGCTATAGTGCTGGACAATGGGCATCCCGCCGTGTCTTTGAATGGTCTCCTTGCAATTGGGACAAGAGGAAGTGTTTCCGTCGCCTAGGCCTCCCGACACCAACCCTGAGAGGCCCGGGGAGGGGGGGGCCCTCCCATGTGTCCAAATTGCAAGGCAACACCTTCTCAGTAGGATCTGCAGGGAAACAAGAGGACACGCCAGTGGTGCGGGCCCCATGCTGGTGGGCTGAGTGCGAGGCCCTGGGCAGCTACACACACTGCCCATGCCTAGCGCCAACCCTGTCTGGGAACTTTTCTTTGACGGACAAAGACGTTTCTAGCGGCAGAGCAGCAGATTGGACACATTACACAAACCTGTTCCATGCTTTATTGTTCTAGACAATGAAGTGTTGTCTAGCACTATTTCAATATCTGCTGCACAGTTAATTTGCTTCTGCATCTACTGCAGACTGGCTGAGATAGCTTTTGGAACCTGACCAGACACAGCATTTTGCCAGACATAAATGTGAGTGTAGTAAGACAATTTTGATTTTAGCAATTTTTGAGGTACGTCACTTTTTAATTTCCTCAGCCTCACCTAATTTTAAATTACTTGAGTGAAATCATGCATTATAAAAACTAAAAATAAAAGCGGAATCCATATGATAAATGACTCGTTGATTGCTAAAATAGTATAGATTGGTATGTTAGTATTGTACAATAACCAAGTTACTGAAGAAAAGAATGTATAATAGGCAACTGTTTCAGTCATCTATTATCAGGGCTTAGCGCAGCTTTAAGAGCATAAGATGTTCCTCAAAGCTGTACATCCCCACCTTTGGCTCTGGCTTCCTCTCCAGTTACATATCGAGGATGGGAAATCACATCTGTGATTATAGCTGCCAGAAAGACAGGATACCTCTGGGAAACTGGGATGTTAAGATGATGGAGACACGCGACCCAATAGGCTGAAAAGAAACAAGCACTGACAACGCCAGTAGATCCGTTTTGGAGATAATGTTGTTTGAACTAATTGGTAGCATGCTAAACGTTTGTAAAATATTAGAATACTGTTTTATAATTTTAATAAAGTACACGACGCATTGAAATTGACATAGAAATATAGCATGTGTTTTTTAAGTATGAATGGAGAACGTCTTCCTGGCTTACTAGCGTTTTGTCTTCTTAAGACCTCCTCTGCTGTATGATGCAGTCTAATACTAGACACCATAATACAATACACCAAAGTATTGCACTGCACAACAAAACACACTTAACTACACATCATAACACAGCATGACAGCGCAGAACACAACACAGGATAACATACCCTAAAAAAGAAACATAGGACACAGCATAACACACCCTAACATACCATAACATTGCACAGCATGACACAACATAATAAAGCACACATTACATAACAGGGCACAACTCAAGACAAGACACCATAACACGACACAGAAAAGCACTGCATGACAGAACATAACACAGCATAGCACAGTATGATCCAACATAGAGGTGGGCAACAAGACAGACTTTTTGTACTCCCTTCTGCTTGGACAAGTTCCTTGCTACGGGTTCCAAGGTTGTGGGACTAGCGGCCACATGCATCATTGTAGGATTTTGCAATTCCTAAATTGCGAAAATTAAGGAATCGCAATTTAGGAATTGCAAAATCCAATGCATCAAGAAATCCTAAAAGTTTTTAGGATTTCTTAATTTTTGGAAATTGCGATTCCTTAATTGCGAATCGCAATTAATGAATGGCATTACATTGATTCCTATGGGCCTAGAAGCCCATAGGAATCAATGCCTTTTTGCGATTTTTTTTTTCACCAATGACATTTTGTTGATGCATTGCAAGGGTGCTGAGGGGGGTCCAAAGGACCCCCCCCTGCACCCTTGAAATGTTTGTTTTAGAGCAAGTTTCACACACACATGTCCAAAGGACATGTGTGTGTGTAACATGACACTTTCCAAAATGCATTTTTGTGCTTTTTTAAAGAATTTCGCAAATTAACACGAGGGTCAACCTCGTGTTAATTTGCACTTCCTCTTTCAAAATTCGCATTTTTTTACAAATTCATGCATTGCATTTAAGGTATCGCACAAATGTGATTCCTTAAATGCATTCACATTTTTAGGAATTGCAAAAAAATGCGGATTTTCAAAAATTGTTTCATGCATCCCAAAAACTTATTTAGGAAGCGCAAACGGCCGAATTTACCGATTCGCACCGTTTGCACTTCCTAAATAGGTTGATGCATGTGGCAGTAAGCTCCTTTAGCAGCAAGCAGGGTTGGCTGGTGAAAGCTAAAAAAGGCTTTATTCCAATTCTGCAAAAAGAATTCGACTTCACAACTAAGGGGCAAATTTACAAGGGGATTGCTCTATCGGAACGTCACGCATTGCGATGTTTCAGTAGGGCAATACCCTGCTCCATATTTACAAAGTGGTGTTAAGCCACTTTGCGTGGCTTAACACAGCTTTGTAAATATGGTACCCTTTCACACAGCTTTCTGCATGACAGGGGGGTGCAATGGGTGTTGCTGTTGGCTTTTTGACACTGCCCCAGATTTACAAGGATCTGTAAACCTGAGGCAGCACCAAAAACTAACACCACGCAAAAGCATGCGTTAGATTTGTGCAATGAGAAATACTTTGATTTCTTCTTGTTTTTGCTTTTTCTGTAGGTGCACACACAGAAAGAGCAACACGCCTTTAATGAATGTTTATGTGCAGGAGGGTGTCTCATCCTGCACATCATTAAAAAAATGACAATTTGCTACTTCTATGTGTGCTGCAGCATGCATAGAAGTAGCAAATCGCCAGTATTGTTTATGTGCAGGAAAAGACAACTTCTTGCACAGAAAACAATAATTCCCTGCACTGCACTATGGTGCAAGGGTGTCTGTGTTGGCACTAGCAGCAAATTTTAGTGCCAGCGCAAGGGAAACACAGGGTTGCGCTGTATTGTTGTAAATATGGGGCATCCCTGCGTTTTTTAAATGACGCAGCGCAGTGCTGCATAATTTTCCACAGCGCCGTGGTATGCCATTTCCTTGTAGATATGCCCCTATGTATCTTGATTGCCTTGTGTGAGAATGTTATCCTTTTTGCCCTGAGTGCACCAATTTGTTTACTTATACTGGTGGTACCTGACTTTCAATGCGCCCTGGGCTCTTCTAGCCAAGCCCAGAGCCAGTGTTCTGATTAAAAAGGCATATGGTAAATAGATGTAATTACAATTAGCACTGACAACCTAACTATAAGTCACTAGTATATGTTAAGGCATGTAGTATTTAGAGGCCCAGCAGCTTTGAGACACTTAAGTGTGCACTGCTGTTTACATGCTGTTATTTTAAAAGTCAGCCCTCCTTTGCAAGCTGCTTTTAAATTGAAAGTAAATGCACATTCAACTTTGGATTCCAAGGTACCACAACCAAGTATTAAACTACCTTATGTTTACATATAAGTCACCCCTAAGGTCTGCCCTAGATGCCCCCAGGGTAGGGTGTTGTGTAAAAATAAGCAGGGACATTTTAAAAGATGTTTTATATGCATTGATGAGGGAAAATCTACCAATTTCGTTTTTCCAACCTTGTAGCACTTTTAGCTCTATAGGCTAGCATAGGAACACTGTAATACAGTGTAACTATTGACTGGAATGAGCTAAAATATTATTTCAAGGACATGAAAGATTGATCAAGAAAAATCCAACATCTTGGCACTGTCGAATGTATCATACCTAATACAGAAAGGAAGTTATAGACCTCTTTTTCTGTGAGCTAAAATCCAACCTTTTAGCAGCCTCTCCTGCTTGACCAGCCTTAAGAGGTTTAGCCAAACTCCTTTGATGAGGTGATGAGTGGCCCGTATAGAAGCAGAGGTTATCTGATGGCGGGGAGCTCTGCAACTGCAGGGAACTGGCCAGCCAGAATGGGTCCTGGGTAAATCAAACTGGGTTTCCAAGCAAGCAAGACAGTAAGGAATGCCAGCCAGGCCTACCCCTTCTTACTGTACCCCTCAGCCAGATGGCAGCCCCAAGAGTGGAATTTGCAGGAGGTTTGGAAAGAGAGTGTTAAGGGAAATGAGCCGCATCAGTGGGAGGGCTCAGCCGGATCTTACTCCAAAAGAGAGGCATTCTCCATCTTGAACTTTAAAGTGCAGTGCTTTGTGGGATAAGAATATGCCACACTTTGGAGGACGCTGTCATGCCATTGCTCAGGGGTGCCACCCTGCTTGTTGCTCCAGAACATGCAATATATATGTTAGAGCTGCATAACAACTCAGATCTGCTGCCTGAAACTAAAAGGAAAAGAAGGAGCGCCTTGCTGGAAACCTGGTCTGCGTCTCAAAGGAATGCAGAAGGACTGCTCCTGTTACACACTTGGAACTATAGCCCAGAGGACTTTGACATGCTGCAAAAAGGATTCAAGAGTGGACTCCCTGAAAGCAACAGTTTAACAGAGCTTTCCTGCCCCATCTCTTCCAAGACGTCCCCAGTCTGGAGTGTGTCCAGTGGACTTTTATGGATTAGGCCAGGTGCATTGTGGGAACTAGTCCCAACTTCTGAGGAGCAACCCAAAGACTCTGAACCCTGAATTTGTATTGTGAACACTTTGAATTCTCAAGAGGAACTTCAGGAAGAAGTTCCAGAAGTTTGGAGAAGTTGGGAGCAACTTTTGGAAAAAGCTCCATAAGGTGACTGACCCTATGTCAAGAGTCAAGCCGACAACCTAGCACCGCGACCTGGCCTCGATTTCAGGTTCGTCCTGCTGAAAGCACCAGAACTCAAGACTTCTAGGAGTTGACTGGGGACTTCAGATGAACAAAGTTGATGATGCTGCTGAGAATTCAGCCAGCTGAGGAGAGGCCCACTCGACGTCAAGAGAAAATCCTTCAGAAATGTTTCGAAGTGTGAAGGTAACATTTTGACTGTGGCCTCCCGTTTAGCATATCTGACCAGGGCTCCATCATGGTTGGCCTCAAACTTTTACTTTGTGCAAGTCAAGCGCAACCAGATGTCCCCAGTTTGCGATATATGTTTTTAACAAACTAGAAGTGTTTATTCTTTAAAAATTCATGTCTCTGGTTACTTATATTGGATTTTTATCCAAGGGTTGAGCAAGGGAATACTTTTGAGACCTTGTCTGATCCTTATATTGTTTTGGTGGGCTTATTGCTAGTGGTAGGTGCATACTTTCCCATACTACTAATTCACCTTCCAACATTTGATGGCGGTGTTGGGATTCGTACTTGTATGTAAATTACACCATATAGTCAATTCAAATCTTTAAAAATCCGCTAAATGAACAGAACAAAACTTCAGATTTTGGAATTATTGAAAGTTGGACTGAAACTGATTTTTAATCCATCTTTTCGATTTTTCTAAATGTGTTCTAATTCTGATTTGTAAAGGTTGTGTGAATCAAAACTAGGGATACCATGGTGCCAGACCTGGCTAAACTGAGCAAACTCACAGTGGCTGAGTTTAGTGTTAGTGTTGGGTTACCTAATGGCAACAAGATCAGAAAGACAGAGTTCATTAGGTCCATCAAGGTCTGGGTAAAGGAAGATCCAGAGAGGGATAGGGAAGGTGACCCCTCCAACCACCTCCTGACGGTGGAAGATGAACCCCCATCATTTCTTCTGGTACCAGGTTCATACTTCCAGCTAATGGGGAGTGGAGAGGCTCCTCCACAGAGGACCCAGATAGGGCCCTCAGAAGGCAAGAGCTGGAGGCTCAGTTAGCTTCCATAGCCCTGGAAGAGAAGAAGTTATAACTAGCTGGAGATAAGTGGGAGGAGAGCAAATGAGTGTAGAATCTTTTTGCTATTCAATAGTACTGCCAAGCTACACAACATGACTCAAAACAATAATATGTATTGTTTGGTAAAAGAACTGCTCTGGATGCCGAGAGTTCTTTCTGATGAGAGCAATAGTTCTGACAAAAATGGCAGACACTGAACTTTCCGTGTCTGGCATTGGTCTCTAAGCACTCTAAGAAAAGAACAATCCCCACAAGCCAAAATATGTGTGCTATGTACCCTACAATAACATAACAGTCATGCTGTGTGTGTGTTAAGTACTGTTTCAAATGGGGTTTGGCCCAGTAGGATATTTTGCTTTTAAACACCTGTTTTTTATACTTATTGGGAGGGTGGTTCTCACTGAATGAGTCTCACTCACTGTAATTTCATGTTAATTAGAATGAGCTTGTTTACCGCCGAGTCTACCTTTTAAGATCTGGCAGCGCAGCTGGGGTAAGGGACAATGGGGTGGTTATATATGACCACTTGGGCACATGCATGAGCGCACATTCGTGTGCTACATGCTCAGCCTGTATCTGCATATAGGGAAGATGCCTGTGGCAGTTTTAAACTGTAAGTTCAACCTGTCGAAATAATCCCTTTTGAGGCTAACTAGACACAATATCAAATAAAAAAAATAGAATTGACAGAATATCAAAATTCAAAATATAGAATGGACATAATATCAAATGGACATTATATAGTGGTTAATAATATCGAAATGCAGTTAAGTAATATCGACTGTCAATATATCGAAGTACATAATACAGGCATTAAAATATATTGAATTTTTAATAATATATATTTTTTTTAAATGTTTGTATGCTAGTATATGTGTTAAAACGTTATATTATTTTTGTAATGTATGTTTATTTTTTTTAAAGTAATGAATGTATAATTTTTGCATAATTTAATTCCGTAGCGGGTTGTGGGTTTATAGGGGAATAGGGTGGGAAGTAATTTAATTGTAATTAAGTACATTTTTATTTTTATTTATTGGTATTGAAAATTAATTTATTGTTAATTGATTATTAATTGGTAATTAATTGTTATTAATTGGAAATTCATTTTTATTTGATTCATTGTTAATTATGTTAATTGTATTAATGTATTATTCAGAGCGGGTTGTGGGTTTATAGGGGAATAGGATGGGAAGTAATTTAATTGTAATTAAGTAATTATTGAAATTGTTTTTGTGTATTGATAATTTATTATTCATTAATTATTAATTGGTAATTTATGTATTACTTATTACATTTTTGGTATTGAAAATAAATTGGTTGTTAATTCATTATTAATAGGTACATAATTTTGTATAAATAATATTTATTGGTCTTGATAAATAATTAATTATTAAATATTTTGTAATTGGTAATTCATTTTAATTAATTTTTTATTGGTATTTGTAATTGTTATTTTTTTATTTAAAGATCAAATCATTACTTTCCCTACTGTCTCACTCTCTTTAGTGGGAATAGTAATTTTTACCCCTACGATATCTAACGCTTTCCCTACTGTTGCACTCTCTGGAGTGGGAATACTAATTTTTACCCCTACGCTATCCAATGCTTTCCCTACTGTTGCACTCACTGGAGTGGGAACAGTAATTTATACCCTACCGCTATCCAACGCTTTCCCTATTGTTACACATTTATTTTTAGAGATTACATATATTATTAATTCATTTTAATATTTTTAAATTCATTTTAAGTATGTTTTATTTAATTATATTGATTATTTAATTAAGTTAATATTACTTTTAACATATTTTAAAAAATGCTATATTTTTTACAAACTATATTTTAAACAACAATATTTTGTCTTCGATATTTTTGTACTTACCTGTTTGAAGATAGGGAGTCAATATTCTGAACTTCGATATTTTGGTGTTGATATTCTGTCCATTCTATATTTATTTGTTGATATTTAGTCAGTGATCCTTTTGAGAGGATTGCACCTTCCTTTTAAATATTAATAAGTCACCCCTAAGTTCGCCTTATTGCCAATAAAGGCATTATGCATGGTATTTAAAAGTAGGTCCCATTAACACTGCGTGGGATGATATTGACAAGTGGTGACTGCATTTGAAGGGGCCCTTGAGATTAGAGCTGTCCACTCTAAGTATTGGGGTTCACCCCTAAGGTAACTGATACCAGTAGCTGGGGGGATGAGGCAAAATCTTGCTCCCACCTGAGGCAACCTTTAGTCAAGCAATTTGGTCTGATCCCAGAGCAGAAAGTTAACACACAGTCCTGGATGGACTTTGTGGACATCTCAGTGAAGGCACTAGAGGGCTGAATTGGTGGTAACCAAGTGAGTACTTATGTGAGGTTGTACAATGTTTTGCTGAAAGAGCACAACCTGACTCATCGTGTACAAGAGAACATGCACCCGTACCTAGTGTATTCTAAGCAGTCTAGCCCTAGAGACCTGGGGGAAACTAGCTGATGAGTGTTTGAAAGGCAGAGGCCTAAAATCAATGGTCACAGAGAAATTGGTTTCCTCTGGACAGCTAAGTGGTCTGTAATCTATACGGACAGTAGGGCCAAATTCCATCCCATGGCAATGATGAGTTTGGAATGAGGAAGTGTGACATGCCCTAAACAGGTAGTTGTGTCTCCTGCACACCCAGTGGACTGCCTACTGGAAAATGATCATGATGCATCTGACTGGTCAGGGGTGGAGAGAATGGTCCCTGAAAGGATGCTGGATCTTCCTGAAAGGATATGTGCTGCGACCAGTTTACAGACTGTACAGAGGGTAATGTTGGACACTTGGACCCTGGAACAATAGACCAAGCCTCCAATGACAAGAGAAAGGGCACCGGGTCTGGTGAGCCAGCCCAAAGATCTCCAGAAGAGCAGGGGAAATCTAACCCTGAGGGGGAGAATCTGACCTATGAGGTAGGGATTCTAACCCTGCAAGATCTGTCTGACTTGGCAGAGTTGCAAAGAGCTGGTGGTTCCTCCAGTGAGGAGAAGTGTCAGGGACAGAGAAAGTGTCCCACTCCTGAACGCCTGAGCAGACTGCCTCCAGGTAAGAGAAGGGTGATGTCAATGGTTTCAACAAAGTCTACTGGGAGGATGGAGTTCTCGACACTGAGGCTAGATACCTCAAAGAAGGGGTTACCAGGAGGTTGGTAGTCCTCCAGAAGTATGGATAATGTATTCTGACTTTAAGCCATGACATCCCATTGGCAGGTCATTTGGGGCAGAGTAAGAGATGGAAAAGGTTGGTTAACCATTTCTATTGGCCCAATATGACTGTCAACATAAAGGAGTTTTCCAGCTACTGTGCAACCTGTCAGGCCAGTAGCAAGACAGGGGGCAATCCAAAGGCTCTCTTGATAACACTGCCAGTGGTTGGGACTTTTTTTGAGGGGTGGGGTGGACATTGTTGGTCCCCTGGAATCACCAATGGCATCAGGGAACAAGTATATCTCTGTAGTAGTGGACCATGCCACAAGATACCCTGAAGCAACACCCCTCCGAACAGTCTCTGCTCTGTTGGTGGACAGGGTCCTACCTGGTATTTTCACCAGAGTGGGATTCCCAAAAGAGTTTGCTTTAGACAGGGATACAAATTTCCAGCTATCTGAAGGCGATCTGGGAGAAATGCGGTGATACTTACATGTTCACCAATCCATATCATCGTCAGGCTCTTGATCTGGTGCAGAGGTTCAGTAAGACCCTGACAGGCATGATCATGGTCTTTCTGACAAACTCAGGAGGAGATGATATGTTCTCCTCCCATGCCTACTGTTTTCCTACAGGGAGGTCCCACAAAAAGGGGCTGGTTTTAGCCCCTTTGAGGTGTTGTTTAGGTACCCTGCAAGAGGGCCATTGCGCCTGATGAGAGACTCTTGGGAAAAGCCTCTCAGAAAACCAAGGACTAGACTATGTGCAGGGCCTGAGATCTCGCATGGCAGATTACATGTACTAAGCAAGCAGAAAACTGGTGGCCAGCCAAGAGCTTATGAAGTACTGGCATGACTAAAAAGCTACCATGCCTGAGTACGCTCCAGGGCAATTGGTCTGGGTGTTGGAGCCTGTGGCTCCTAGAGCCCTCCAGGACAAGTGGACTGTCCAATCCTAAAGATGAAGGGTGTAACCTCACCCTACCTGGTAGACCTGAACAACTCCAGGAACTCTCACCGGGTCCTGCATGTCAATAGTTTGAAACCCCACTAAGATAGGGCAGACATGACCATGTTGATGGTCACAGTTGAGGGAGGGGAGGAGAAGACTGAGCCAGTTCCAGACCTCCTCACTAGCAATGTGCAAGATGGGTCAGTGGAGTGAGTTGTACTCTCTCCCATATTAACAGACCAACAGCACAGGGCCTGCAAGCAGGTGCTGGAGCAGTTTGCTGGTCTGTTCTTTCTGACGCCAGGTATTACCAACAAATCAATACACAACATTGACACTGGTGGCAGCCTACCTATCAAGAACAAGTTGTACAGGTTGTCTGATCAGGTAAGACTCAGCATCAAGGCTGAAGTAGCTCAGATGCTGGAGCTGGGGGTAATTGTGCCCTCTGACAGTCCACAGGCCAGTTCAGTGGAGTTGGTTTCCAAACCTAACCCCCTAAGGAAAAGAAGGAGTTGAGGCTCTATGTGGACTACAGGGGACTGAATGCAGTCACTAAGACTGATGCTCACTCTATTGCTAGAGCTGATAAGCACACTCATAGTTTAGGGACTGCTAAGTACCTAAGCACATTTGATTTGACCTCAGGCTACTGGCAGAGTGCCCTCAGTGAAGGAGAAAAGGAGAGGTCAGCATGCTCCACACCAGAGGGACATTATCAATTCAAAGTAACGGCACTTGGATTAAAGATTCCCCTTGCCACCTTTTTAAAGGTTGGGGAATAGGGTCCTGTCTGGGATGAAGCAGTTCAGTGCAGCTTATCTGGACGATATAGCTGTGTATAGTTCCACTTGGGAGGATCACTTAGGCTACCTGAAGGAAGTGCTACGGGCCCTACAGCAGGCAGGCCTGACTATTAAGGACAGCAAGTGCCAAATTGGGCAGAGTTCAGTTGTATACCTGGGTCATCTTGTAGGTGGAGGCCGTATACAACCTCCCCAGGACAAAATCCAAACCATTTGGATTGGACAGCTCCAACAAACCGTACTCAGGCCAGGGCCTTCCTTGGTCTGATTGGGCATTATTGAAGATTTTTTTAGAACTATGGAACCTTTGTAGCTCCTGTGACAGAACTCATTCCCAAAAAGCAGCCAAAGAAAGTCTTGTGGATCCAAGAGTATTAAAAAGCCTTTGACACTCTGAAAGAGGCTATGCGTTCAGCACCAGTGTTACTGGCCCCTGTCTACACAAAGGGATTTGTGGTTCAGACATATGCTTCAGAACAAGGGATTGAGGCAGTTGTGGCACAAGTAAATGTGGAGGGCCTAGATCAGCCAGTTGCCTTCTCCCCAGAGAAAAAGGCGGAGTGCCATTGAGAGGAAGGTCTTTGCCGTGGTTTGGTCTCTTAGAAAGCTGAGGGCATACCTGTTTGGTACTTACCTCCATGTTCAAACCGACCACAGACCTATCAAATGGCTCATGCACGTGACGGGGGAGAATCCAAAGCTATTGAGGTGGACCATTCCGCTACAGGGGATGGACTTCAAAGTGGAACATAGACCGGGGACTACCATTGCGGATGGACTTTCCAGGTTTTTCTACTTAACTGATGAGGAGTTCCAGGGAGTGGGCTAGTTACCCATCACCTTTCATTTGGGGGGCATGTGAGAAAGTCATCCTTTTTGCCCTGATAACCCCCATTTCTTGACTGAACTGACTGCACCCTGGGCTCTGCTAGCCAGACCCATTGCCAGTGCTCTGATTTAAAAGGTATATGGTAATTAGGTGTACTTACAATTGGCACTGACAACCTACCTGTAAGTCCCTAGTCTATTGTAGGGAATGTAGGTTTAGAGGCCTAGCAGATTTGAGACACTTAAGTGTCCAGTGCTGTGTTGCCTGCTGTCATTTTCAAATTCAGACCTGCTTTGCAAGCTGCTTTTAAATTGAAAGTACATGCAAATTCGACTTTGGATTTAAAGGTACTTCCAAAGCTTAAACAGCCTTATTTTTTACATACGACTCACCCCTAAGGTCTACAAAAGAGCCCCCGAGGGTAGGGTGTCATGTAATAATAAGCAGGGACATTTTAAAAGATGTTTTATATGCCCTGTTGAGGGAAAAAATACCAATTTAGTTTTCCCCCTTGTTGTACATTTTTCACCATAGGCTAACATGGGAACACTGTAATACAGTGTAACTATTGACTGAAGCGAGCTAAAATAACATATTTTAAGGACTTGAAAGATTTGTAATGATACATCCAACAACTTGTCACTGTCACATTTATCATGACTAATACAGAAAGGAAGTTATAGGACTTTTTTTTACTGTGAGACAAAATCTAGCCTTCTAGCAGGCTCTCCTGATTGGCCAGCCTTAACAGGTTTAGCAAAACTCCTTTGATGAGGTGATAATTGGCCTCCATAGAGGCAGATGTTATCTGATGGGGGAGCTCTGCAGCTCCAGAGAACAGGCCAGGATGGTGGCTGGGTAAATGAAACTGGGCTTCAAAGAGAGCAGGACAGTAAGGATTGCCAGCCAAGCCTATACCCCCTTCCTGTAACCCCCAGCCAGATATCAGCCCCCAAAGTGGATTTTGCAGGTGGTCTGGAAAGGGCGTGTTAAGAGAAAAGAGCCACACCAGTGGGTTACCTTAGCTGGGTCTTACTCCCAAGGGGAGGAATACTCCATTTTGAAGTTTAAAGTGCAGTGATTTGTGTGAGAAGAATATGAACTGGGGTGGTGAAGTGAGCTAAAGAACGATGATGGATTCAACCCAGATCTTTGACTGGGGGGTGAGTGTCTGAGAAGTTTCAGCGCTCTGTCCACCATCTCATTGTGTTTGCTTTGTTCGCCCTAAGTTGCCAGGGTATGCCCAGACGTGGATACCTTGCTCACTTTGCCACTGGATTCAAGCTAGCCTGGCTGATGCGGGGTGTTACCCCGAAACCGGCCCCAGGAAGCTTGTTTCCGGTCCAGGGAAGACCTGGCTTTGTCAGTTTGGGCTGGACTGTTCCCATGAGGCACAGGCTAAAGACTGATTTACATATAGCTGGGTCTGAACTGGGGTTGTGAAGTGAGCTAAAGAACAATGAAAAAATCAACTCAAATCTGTGACTAGGGTGAGTGTCTGAAAAGTTTCAGCGCTTCGTCCATCATCCCCTTGTGTTTGCTTTGTTTGCCCAGAACCTTTAATAAATAAATGAGAGCTGCATAGCAACTCAGATCTGCTGCCTCAAACTACAAGGAGAAGGGCTTCCATGCCGGAATGCTGGTCTGCACTCCCATCATTTACAGTAGGCATAGCAGAAGTAGGGGAGAGAAATGTCATACAATATAGGGCAGGAAGCAGGTAAACAGAGTTCATTTACAAGATATGAATACAGGTGGGGGCAAATATTAGTACAGTGTATGGCAGTGGTGGGGTATCCAGAGGAGGAGTTGGGATTGAGTTCAGGGTGTTCTGTCAGTTTGTTGTACTGGATACTAGGTAGGTCAAGCAAGGTTGTTTAGGTTGATTAGCTGAGGAATTTATTGATAAAAGACAGTTTTAAGTTTTCCTGAAGTGAATGTAGGATTGGATCTCACACACTTCTTTAGTAAGGGCATTCCAAATTCTTAGAGTGCTACCAAAGAAGGATTGAATGAGGGATCTGGTTTTCTTGAATTTATAAGAGATGAGGAGAAAGGTGCTGGAGCTTCGTAGAAGTCTTTTTTGGCCTGCTTTAGTGAGCTTGTTGGCTAGGTTGGTAGGATTTCCAGAGTAGAGAGCTTTATGTGTTATGCAGGCTGTTTAGAATATATATACAGGTATCTTGCAAATCTACCAGTACAGCCAATCTCAAATCATATATGTGGGCAATTGCTGTCTTGTTATAAATTTGTTGTCTTTTCTCAGTTCTATATTGAGACGATATTCATGCTTGGGATATTTTGGGAACCTAAAAATATGTTGAATAAATACCTTTCCCTTGTTTTAATGGAGGAAATAATTATATTACTTGCTTTTGTAGGCGAGTTGTACCCTCCTTTCTAGATAAGCACAATTGGTATTTTGGAAAACATTTTGTGGGAATTGTGGGAAATGAAGACTTGATTTAAAAGGTGTATCCATCTTGGAAGATCTGTAACACTTTCTTGTCTGTAGTCATTAGACTCAACTCTGCCAGGTATCGTGAGGCAGTCCCTACTATTGTAGTGGTGAACAGAGGAGAGAAAGTGGAGGTCCCATTGCTTGGAATGGGTTCTGGATTTTCCTGAGGAGGAAGACTGTTGCTGTTATTGTTGGCCTTTTAACCAAGTTTGACACGTTTGGAATGAAGACTGTTGCTGCCCTTGTGAGGTATACTAACAGGACCACTGAGACGATTGAATTCTCAGTTTATCCTGGTCCCTTTTGCTATGGAGTCTCTATTGTATTTTTTAAAACATCTTCTTTTGTTCCAAACCAACTGCCTTTAGTATCTCTGTATCCTTCGTGATCTGTTTTCACCTCATCATCAATGTGAGAACTGGACAGGTCTGAGCAAGTTAAAGTGAGATTTAAGATTATTTTTGTCCGTCTGGTCTTAAGGAGGTTAAGCACACCCAGGCACATGTTGGGGTAAAATACCATATAGTATTGAGTGGCAACCAGCTCTGTGGAGCCTATAGATGCACTTATCACACGGTTCAATACTAGCTGTCCTTCCTGGATAACCTCTATGAAATATTGTCAATGGTCCCTCGGTTGATCGTCTGTGAAGGAAGAGAGAGTTTTCCACAGCAACCTATTGTACCTCCCTGAGAAAACCAAGTCACTGGCCGTCTTAAAAGCAGCAAGCGCAGATCCACATACTTTGCACCACACAGCCTCAATCTGCTTGCTCCCTTGAGGTACCGATGTTGCTGGTGCAGAGACATGCTGTTTGCGCACAATTGATCCAATAACAGACTCATGTTTTGGCTCTTGACCCATGTATGAGGGATCTTGCTCTGTTAGCTTATACTTCTTAAGAAGGCTGGGTGTCACCATATTAATGGTTGCTGTAGAAAGACATTTCTCCTCTACTAATTTAGAGAATTCAAAGACAGTACTAGTCTCAGAGTTGCCCTCAGCTGCAATGTCTCCCTAATCACAAAGCACACTGTTTGTGGAACCTCCAACTGAATGTGCAGCTTTTTCTCTTCTCCAATTAGCACATCTTGAAATGTGGTGATATCCTCCACAGGAGATGAGTGCAATGGTGAGGCTGCCAGTAACACAGGTGTATCTGTAGAAAAGGAATCTGAATAGATGGCAATCTTGTCCAGTTGCATTTTCTTGGCAATGATGACAGTGGTGAAAAGGGACGATGTACAGGAACTACCAGTGAAGGAGGTATTCCTATCTTCTGAACTGGAAACATGGAAGTACTCCTTTGAACTATTACTGGCATTAACGATAATTTCATGGTAGCAGAGGTACCTGGAAATGGTCATTCACGGGTCTGGTCATTCTTGATGTAAATGGTGACACTAGTGTGGAAAATGACAGGTGCCTAGGAGAACCTCAATAGGCATTCATCAGATTGTGGATCAAAGGTGATTTCCTCAACCATGTGCACCTCAACTTCGATTTGGAGTCCACGATGAACTTGTATATTTTGACAATGAATGCCTCAAGGGTGATCTCTTTGATGTCGAAAATAGTATCACTGATGATGCTGTCAGTGACTCCGCCGTTGGTGAATGTCCCTGATAAACATAGTTTACCACGCATGCGATACAACGTATGCCATTACCATGCGGTTGTTACAATGACTGCCTTGTTACATCGCATACCATTACAACGCAAGTCAGAAAAACGACTTGAGTTAGGGGGCAGAAGATATTGGATTTAAAATCCAACACCTTCCCTACTGTTGCACAGACTGGAGTTGGAATAGTAAATTACACTATTCCCAACATCCAGCGCCCCCCTGCAGCAAGCCGTTGTTCCGATTTGCTTTGTAAATATATGTGATGTAACAACGCGGTCGTTGTAATGGCATGCGTTGTAAACGCGTGCGGACTAACGTGCCATATTCATTTCCCTTTACTGTCAATGTTGCAACTGCAGATAAGTTGGCCTTCGATGGCAAAATAGTGTCGGCAAAACTTGTTTCTATATTACATGGTAAACCTGGTGGTCAGTGGGAGAGTCTAGAGTGAGAATGTTGATGTCTGTGCCTTTGTTTCTTCCTGGTTGTTACTCCTTGGAAGACTCTGTTAGAAGATTGCAAGATCTCAGTAAATGTATCACCCTCCTGGCCTCCTTGGCAGGTCACTTCTCTGTCCTCAAGAGCTCCTCTTGTCATGTTGTGAAAGAATTCACAACTTATGATAGAGTGGGTAAATGGTAAACATACCAGCACACTGAGTGTGGTTCTGCGACAGTCTTCTTCTTCCTCCAACAGACATTAGTGCATGGTAGATACAAAAGACACATGAAACATATGTGATAATGTATGGTTAACATAGCAAAGCATGAATATCAGCTTTCAAAATCTATCTAGAGTATGTTATGCCTGTTGGTGAATAAAACATACCAGTGAAAATATAGCTAGGCCAGAATAAAAAATAAGGGGTATTAAAAACAATAATAAAGAGTCTATATAAAGGAAGGAAACAATCTTTTCTTTTCAGTTCTTAGCTCCTTTGGGCTTTGTGGCATATGTGATGAAACCAGGTCCTTATTCGTTGGTTGTCTTACTTGCTGAGTTCACTTCTCTTCAGAGGACATGTCGGCATTGCCTGTTGCACAGGCAGCATATGTGTGGTCTTTGTGAAATCCACACAGAGCATGTTTATAGTTGACAGTTGGTGGGCTAAATAGATCAGCAATTGGTTGCTTGTCTGGGGCACTCAATATTGGTTGCAGCTCCTCTCCAGGGTGCATGGAAAGTAACAGTGAGTCAAACCATTCATCAAGAGCTGCATCAAAAGTGCCACTGGTGACACTGCTCTGTCATAGGTGACATACTGAAGAAGGGGCGGGGCCTTGCTCAACATTTCTGGCACTCGTATAGAGAGGGTAAGATCCCTTCCATTTCAGGATAAGTCACTAGAGGCTGTTTCAGATGGAAGTCAATGATGATGTCAGTCAGACAGACAAGCTACTTACCATCCGTAATGCATTATCTGGTAGAGACAGGATCTAGCCACAGATTCCTTATCTTAAAATCCTCCCCAGGTGCCAGATTGGATCTGGATTTTTATTTCAGCAGTACCTCTGCGCATCGGTAGAGGGGGTCCAGCGACTCTGTAGCGACGTCATCTCTAGGATGTGACAGCAACGCAGTCCATCAAAGTCCTCCCCCGACACACAGATGTCAGCTTTTTAAAAACAATTTTTGCACCAACTACGAGGAGCTGCTTAGAGAAACAGTCTAGAAAAAAGGGAAACATCTTGTATCAACACGTACAGATTGAAAGAACTGTAGTAGTGTGCAAAGAGGAGATCCTGGAGACAACAAGACTCTCAGTTCGCAGAGCGGGGAGGATGGGTGGGTTGCTAAGGAATCTGCAGCTAGAGTCTGTCTCTACCAGATAAGGCGTTACTGAAAGTAACTACCTTGTTCATCTGATAAGTACATCTAGCAAGAGATTCCTTATCTTAGAATCAGGTACCCAAGCAATGGCATCCTTGGAGGACGGGTTACGAACTGACCTCATCAAAGATCCCCAAATGAGAGAAGCCGGTCCAAAAGATAGAAAGGGTACCAGACTATTTGAAAATGATAGGTGAAGCAAGATGCTCAAGGAAAACACTGATCTCCAAAAAGCACTATGGGAAGTCCGTAGGGAGTTGAAAACTATTACACAGTGAGAAACACTGTATAGAACTAGTAAAAGAGGCAGCCCCAAAAGGGTATGCAACCAAAGATCGACAATAGTCCATAGTGTCCAGGCTCAAAACCAATGCAGCAACACATACAACGAATAAAGAGCACCACCGTTCGTTGAGAAAATTATCCTGAGAAACAGATTCTGAAAAAATAGACCTCCAACGATAGAATGATTGAGAAAAGAGAAAGAGAACAATGAATGCTGAAGAGCATCGCTAGGAAAGAACAAGAACGGTAAAAGAAACTGCTCTTACACTGAAAACTGTTAAGCTAAGTACGCCATACTCTGATATAATGTAACTGAGACGCTCACTGAAGAGAAGGAAACAGACAGGTACGACCATGAAGGCTGAACCAGATCACCAAGTACACAGTATGGAAGGCCAGTCAACCATATTTGCATCCTACACACATATATATACCTGAAGTAAAAGACATCTACAAGAGAGTCATTCAAGAGGAGGGTATATACATGTAGAGACATATACATCCAAAGATACATGTATTTAAGGATAAATATGCATATAAAAATAGTATATCTATTCCAATGAAGGTAACCCTGAAGTGGAGGAATGAAGATTACTCCAAGAACAGAGGTGACTACGGAAGGACAGAGATAATGCATCCTTTCATCGTAAAAGAAGAAGTTGCGACAGAAACTGAAGTGAAGACAGAAAGACAGGTCTGGATAACAGCAACACAATGCCACAAAAGAGTAGGAAGTGGAAGGCATTGCCCACTACAGGAAAACAAGGGCAACCGTGCAAGAACAAATGCCACCAACTCAGGAAGGGTGCCAGCAAGAGGTAGCAGAAGAAGCTAAGAATAAAGAGCATGTGGAAAGTCCACCATGAAAGAGAAGAAGGAGAAAAATTAGAAGAAGACCCCCAGGGTAAAATGAAGGGCTAGCAGAAACTAAGGGCAACAGATATCTGAAAATGACAAACAAACATTGTCCATTTTATAGAAACAGGTAAGAAACCTGACCAACGCTTCATGGAAACGTGGAAAAAGAAAGGATATGTGCCAAAAAAAAAGAACTGAAATAACCCTACCAAAGAAGGAGGTTAAATGGAACCACTCTCATAGAAAAAGGGATGCCACGAAAGCGGGACTGTAGGGAGGAAAGATACAGAAAAGAAAGAGGAATCCAGCCTCATGAGAAATAGCGATACCAGACAGGGATCCAAACAATCAAGGGGACTAGTGTCCCAGGTGAAGAGAACTGAAAAGAACAGCAGGCACAATATGTGTAAAAAAAACACAGGAGGCAAGGGCAGTGGCCATAACCCAAAGTAGGAAGGTAGAACACCAAAAGGGTAAAAACACATACAAGAACACCAGACTGCTGAAGATAAACCGCATCAGGAGCATGATAAAGTAGATAAGGGACTACACAAGAAAGCAGTGCACAGATGCAATTTAATAATACGCCAAAAAGGTGCTGAAACCACAAGGACATTAGGGAGGTAGGGTCATGGAACCCAGGCACGAAGCAATAGGAACACTAATATGAGTAGGAGAAAGACCAGAACGAAAGTTAACCAGGCAAAAGAGTAGGCTTACCTGTGATACCAGAATCACCCATATGGACATAAGGGGAAGAGAAAAGAAGAAGGTAAAGTCCCTATAAGGGATACTAAGTGCATAGATAGCTCACAAAACTTCTCTAAGGCATACAAAATAAGGCCCGAGAAAATTATTATTATTTTTTCAAAATGGCCACCGGAGGAGTAGGAGTTCAAGGAAGGAGCTCCCGAGGTTGGAGATTGCTCTAACGAGCTAAGATCTCAGTTTAACCCTGAATCCCTTGCTCACTCCCTCCGAGTATCTCCCAGATTGATCCAGCCCCTACCACGGGTTGCCTCTCTCTGTGGACTCACCTCTGGACCGTAATGGCTAGACTGGGGTGTGCCTGGTTGCCTGCCTCCGACGTGTGTTTCCTGCCTCCGAGATATCGGACATCTGGAGCCCTGTCGGCCCTTTTTATCTTTCAGCTTACGCAGCTGAGGGGTGATCCGGCCCTGAGCTGCCTGCTTCTTCTGACACCCTGGCCTGACTGGAGGATGTAATCCATTGACCCACCAGGACGGGAGCTGCGGACTGGTTCTTTCCCATTTGTATCAGCAGAGCTTTTTGCGGTATCGGAATAACCTGCACCAGAAACGTAGGACAATGTGAGGAGCGGACATTGACCGACGGTGAGTCCCCTTCTCCCTCTGACTCTAGCTGCCTGGAGACTACGCAAGCAATTGCGGAGGCTTTGAACCTGCTTTTTGGCAAGCTCCGGAGCCGCGTGGACCAAGAGAAGATGGCAGATACGGCAAAATCCAGCAGCGGCCTTTCCCTGTGCAGTTGAGGCTCTCAAGTGGATTTGCAGCTGATGAGAGGCACAAACGGGGAAAGTGAGGGGCGCAAAGGAGCGGGATGCTCAATGTGATCCCAGTCAGCTGTTTTTGATGTGATAGGTGACCACCACAGCCCACAAGACAATACTTCCCTTGTGGCCCCCAAGGTGAGCAGAAAGGGCCCATATTTTAAGGGAGCCAGACCTCAGGGGGTGCATGAGCCAACACAACACCTCTATTGTTGGTTGGGTCCCCAGATTTACGCACAACGGTTGCAGAAGCCTCGCATTAATGTGCCTCTGCGGCATCTAGCTCCGCAGTGTAACATGAGGGTTGTAGAGAAGGAGGGGATTGTTGCCTTCCACATAGGCCATCAAACACTGATAGCGCTCAGCATTGGGCTACAGCTTTTGGGAGCGAGTCCCCTGAGGACTGATAATTTGCCTCTTCCACCTCTCCTCTCATGGGGCTAGCAGGAGGACAAGCCGGAGGGTGTTTCCCAATTACACTGGGACCGATGCCTTCGATTGAACTATGATGATGCCCCATGGGCGAAAACTGAATCTGTTTGTACTTACCGTTGAACACGAGTACCAATGGCCGTTGCCCGGTGGAGCTGTCCTATGCAGCTATAGAGGAGTCTGGCTCTGGTACACCCCCTCAGACGTCACCTACCCAGCCGCACATCCAACATTGTTTTTACCGGTGCTTCACGGTTTTGTCTTTCTTTCACTTTGACTGCTTGTTCCCCTGAAATCCCTTCCCCCCTCTGGTCTGCCTGACACTATCTGCATTCCTTTTCCCCTCTACCTTCCATTCCAAGAAGTTTTGTCTTTGCTATGCAACTCGCAAATACCTTATGTTATTGTGTAATCTCATGTTTTTCTACTGTTTGATCTCAACACGGAGTCCGAGCAACCTTGGCCGTTGGCGCTGTCCTCTTGCAGCTTTGCAGGAATTTGGCCCTTTTTCACCCCCTCAGCCGTCACCTACCCAGCCAGACATCTGTCATTGTTTTCCTCGTCTCCCCATTATGTTTCCTTCCCTCTTCCCTCTACCTATAATTGGAACCTGTAACTGAAGTAATTATGTAACCTGTAACTTGCTGATCCTCATGTAAAGCGCTCTGATACCTCCGGGTCTAGCCAGTGCTATATACAACTTTGCAAATAAATAAATAAATAAATACACAGAAAACCCAAAAAGAGTAAATACTCAGGTGGGGAAAATCAAGCAGCAAAAAGAAGCAGTAAGAAAAGACTCCCATGAGACCGCAAAGGAAGATATGTTCCAAACGGCTGGAAACTAAACCTGTCTCTGACAGAATAAATTAGAAGAAAAGTACCTGCAGAAAGAAGGAACACCTACTGGGTGTACTCTGCCTTGTGAAGACAGATAATTCAAAACAAGGGGAAATAAACTGTCCCCAACAACCCTAGTACAACAACAGAGTTAAGACTCAATACCGCCATGACTATCTCTGAACCAGCATAAAGCTGAGTCGGCATGCACACCAAAAAAGGAGTCACCATCAAAGGCATGTCAATTAAATTAGTTTGCACAGCCTCCAAAAACCTGGAAAAAGGCAACCAAGCATGCCGATGTAGAGCTATGGAACAGGCCATAGCCCAACCAACAGAATCAGTGGTATCCATACCACAGCGGATGCTAAGAGTGGCAGCTTGTTACCCATCTCGTACCAGGGGAACAAGAGCATTGTGGGCTTCTTCCAGAAGGGAGGGCAAAAGGTGTTCCACCGAGTCCCACAAGGTGTGGGAGCAGCGAGTGAGGACATGCAAAGTGTTCAAAGAGTGCAGGACAGAGCTAGAAGAAGATAAAATACACCTACCCCAAGCGTTACATTTTCTGGCCTCTCTTTCTGGAGGGTCAGGAGGGAGAAAATCAATATGTTGGGGGGCTAAAGCAGCCTGAAGCACAAATCTCTTAGTAGAGAGATGTCTAAGGAGAGAGAAGGGATCCCTTGGGGCAGGGCGATGCTTGTAAGAAATAAAGCAATCCACAGGGAGCCCGGTTTCGGGTTTAGCCCAAGCATCCAAAAGGATATCGAAAAAACAGCCACTATAAGGAAGTACTGGCTCAAATCGATTGAGCATGTCCGCCAGAACAGAACTCGCCTCCGTAGCCAAACCAGAAGGGGTCATGAGGCTGCAGAAAATTCTAAGCCACTGGCATCACCCAAGTCAAGTACCTAGATAGACTGGATAGAGGGTGGAACTGTGTCCAAAATGGGAGGGGGACAGACCACACCATCTGTGGTACTTCAACAATCATGTTCCTAAGAAGGAAAAACCAGAAGAAAGGAGTCTGAGACGGTCGGCTCCATCAGCGCTTTTGGAGTCGGCAGACCAGAAGCAGGGGCTGAAAGTTGCAGCCTCGACGGGCTGTGCACTGGCGTCACCAAGGTGTCAGACACAGGAGGTTGACCTGAAGCCGGGGGAGAACCTGCTGGCGGGGTCATAGGCACAACCTCATACACTTCCATGGGGCCCAAGGGCGCTCCAGAGGGAGGTGACAACTCAAGACTAGAATGAAGTGAGTGAGAATATTGTCTCATCTGGGTCAAAGACGCCCCACCCTCAAGGATAGGTGGAGAGACACAGGGCAGACTCATGCCTTTATACTACAAGAGAAGAGCGGGTGCTAGAGGTAGACGGCAAAGGCGGGAGGCACCGCGACTTTGACCGCTTACGCCAAGACTTACCTCCAGATGTTGAAGGAGAATGATGTCCAGAGAATTGCTCAGCACAATGCATGGTCAGTCCGTAGAGCATATAGGGGAAAAGATTTCAATGACTGTGACATTCGAGCCACAAGGAGGTTTTTGTGACATTCCCTGTGCGCTTTTGCTTGGGGCTGGCGACATGAATCGCACTTGTCGGAGTCATGGTGCTCACCCAGACACCACATGCAAACTGAGTTAGCGTCTGTGGCGGACATTTGTTGCCTACAGGACTCACAAGGCTTGAACCTCAAGGACATTGAAGAAGGGTAGATAAAGGCACACTGCTTTATCGATGAAAAAATCAATGTTTCGACCCAACTAAGGATATAGGGTTCTCTTCAGGACTCTGAATTCCTGGGGACTGAGGGCACTTAAGCTCCTGTTACAAGTGCTGGGGTGGCTACGACATAAGACTTCTTATTCACCATGTATGTCATTTGTTCAAGCAGCTCATGGCAGAATCATACCATGTAAGTTTGACTAATCTTTACGAAACGTTTAAAAAAGTGCTACTTTTTAATTCGGTTGTGCATGGACAGTTTTGGGGTGATCCATCAAGTTGAGGTCAAGATAAAAGGGGAAACCAAAAAGCAAAATCCCTATGCATTTTCCATAGACTTTTGTCAGATGCGTTTTCACAAAAATTGCTGATAGAATTACAATAAATTTGTCAGGAAGCTAGATCTTGCTTCGCAGATTGTGTGTTTTGCTGTGAATCCGTTCAGTAGTTTTTGAGAAATTAAGCTCCAACAGTGTTTGGATATCTGGACAGTGGGGTTTGAGGGAAAATATAGAGCATTCTGATTGGCACAGGGAGCTTTTTTCCCCTTGGGCCACTTTGGCCTCATAGGAGATATGCTCAGTAGGAGCGAGTCCTCTGATAAGCTGCCAGACATATGAGAAAAATGTTGCTGGCAGCCACTACAGAACTCGGAAACTTAGTCCTGAAGTTAAAAAAGAAAAAAATAACATAAGAGGGTAGGAGTGCCCTGCACCCTTGGGCCTTGTATACCCAGCAGTATTCTCCCTGGGATCAAAATAGAAAACAATTCAGCAATTGTTTAACAAAACAAAATGGCGGCCACTATTGCTTCATATACATATACATGGAGCGACGATGACCCCATCCCCCGGGTTGTGTATATTATTGAAGTGGAGAGGAACGTGGACCCCTCCCTGAGCTGTTTTAGGTCCTAGGAAACCCATCCCCACCACACAATGTATTCATTAATGGGAGGGGGATGCGCCCCAGTCGCCAAACCTAAGGGGGACTGGGGATCCCATGCCTTCGGGTTGAATTCAAACAAAAAGTGGGGAGGGGCTGCGGCCCCCCTCCCTGGGGCCATAATAAAAAATAAAGAGGAGGGGACCTGCGCAGACCCCTTGCCGAGCCTTAAAAATGCCCTGCGGACCCCATTACCCAGGGCCGCAACTTAAATTTAAAGAAATGGGGGCCATGTAGACCCCCTCCCTGAGCCTTCCATAGCCTTGTAGACCCATTTCCCGTGGCCAGCTCTCTTTCTGTGTATCGCTGAGCCCCACCCCAGAACACACCATCCTCCTAGATCGTCTACATTCAGGGGAATTAGAGGGTCGGTTTTGCAGTGGCTTGCTTCATTTTTGGAGGAACGGGGACAAGAGGTATTGTGTAACCCTTTTTGGCAGTTTCCCGCAAGCTAAGGATAGGAGTACCGCAGGGCTCAGCCCTGAGTCCGACGATTTTCAATATCTATCTCACTCCCTTGGCCACCCTGGTATATTCCTTGGGGGCTAAAATTGTGTCTTATGCAGATGACACTCAAACCCTCTTTTCCTGGGGGATGGGTGAGACTTTCCCAGGGGATAAAATTTCTGGGGAAAAAAATGTCTGAATGCAACGTTCAGTTGGCTATCCAGCAACCAACTTAAATGTAATGCAGGGAAGACTGAGCTCCTCTTTTTTGGCTCAGAGGCTGAGACACCATGGGAGACTTTCTGGCCGAAGGATAACCCCCCTTCCTCTTTTGAAAATCAGGTGGTAAAAAACCTGGGCTTCAAATTTGATGAACAATTGTTATTCCAATCCCAAATTAACTCGATGGTGGGCACCGGTTTTGCACTCGTTCGTGTACTCAGGACATTTTTCTATCTCTTATCCTTTCAGGCTAGACAACAGTCTAGACAACAAGTGATGCAAGCCTTAATAATCTCACGGTTGGACTACGGGAATGGTCTGTATATAGGACCGCCCAATGACCTGATCGATAGGCTGCAGTTAGTCCACAATGCAGCAGCATATACCATCTTTGGGCTCCAACGCAATTCCCACATTACGGGCCTTCTTCAACGCCTTCATTGGCTCCCAGTCAGGAAGAGGATCACTCTTAAGATATTGCTCCTTACCCAAAAAGGACTTTACAAAACTGGCCGGGACTATCTACAAAACAGATTTAGGCTTTACACTCCCCAAAGAACCCGGCGTTCTGAAAATCTTTGTTTAGCCAAAGTTCCTCGTATTAGAAAGGCAAGGGCAGGGGGCAGATCTTTCTCCTTCCTGGGCCCCTATCTTTGGAACAAGCTTCTGCTGTCTCTCATGTGCATTAAGGTGACACCATTGTTCTGAAAAAAAGTTAAGACCTGGCTTTTCTCCTGCGTTTTTTGAAAATCCGTTCCTAGCTCTGCTCATAATCATTGGGATATTTAAAAATTCTCCTGACGGCTGGGAGCAGACTTGTGTTCTGTTTCCCTGCTTGCACTGCTGCAGGCAGGAAAACAAAACACAAATTGCTACTGCCCGGAGGAAGCAGCATAAATAGCTGTTCCTTCCAGGTGGGAAAAAAGTTGGCGCCCGCACCGTGCGAGCCCACTTGAGCAGTGGGGGCCCTGGCGTTCCCCCCATCCATAATGTGTGCTTGGTGGGTTCCATGGGTGGGCCCCGTGGCACCCACATATTTATAATGCAGGCCGAGGGGGATGGGGTCCCTGAGGCCAAAATAGGGCATGGAGGTGGGCTGCTCAGCATGCGGGGAGCCCGTTTGGGCAGTGGGGGCCCTAGCGCTCCCCCCAACCACAACATGTGCTTGGTGAGTGTCCTAGGTGGGCACCTTGGTACCCACCTTTTTCTAAAACAGGCCCCAGGGGATAGGGTCCTGGGGGCCTTAAAAATGCTCAGGGAAGGGGGCGTGAAGCTCCTCTCCCCTTTTGTATTGTATTTGGCCCCAGGGATGGAGTTCTCTAGCCTATTAGGGCTCAGGGAGAGGGCTACATGCCCCCTCTCCTTAGATTTTTTTTTGGGGTTCCCGGGGCCCAAGAAGGCTTAGGAGCTGTAGGAACATAGGATCTGATTTCATGGTTACCCTACTTTTTGCCTATAGTGTCAGTGTGTTTTAACTGCAGTTTGCTGGGATCCTGCTAATCAGGACCCCAGCATCTGTGCTCTTTCTCCCAAAATGGCTTTGGTAAGTACGTTTGTACCTCCACAATTGGCTACTGATGTCCCCCTATAAGTCCCTAGTATATGGTACTAAGGTACCCAGGGCATAGGTACACCAGGGGTCTACCATGGGCTGCAGCATGTATTGTGCCACCCATGGGAGTCCACTTCAACTCTGACTACAGGACTGCCATTGCAGCCTGTGTGAGATGGTGTTTTCCACATCTCACAACAGATGTAAGTTTTCTTATATCACTACACTTAAAACCTTTAGGTCACCCTTATGGAAGGCATGTGGGCAGGGTGCTTGGTTATAAGTGTGAGGGTGCCCCTGCTGGATCAGGACATCCCGACAAACTCTGGAATCGATTCTCCAGGTTTGTAAGTGCGGTCAGCCATTTTAAGATATATAGCGGACATCAGTAATTATGAAATGTCTAAGTATATGATGGCTGCACCAAACCTGGTCATGTTTAGTATCAAACATGTTGGAATCATACCCCAACACCGATTCCTTAGGGGAGCCCCCTTTACTCCCAGTTACAGCCTTTCAGGGTCTTCCAGCAAGCTAGTGCTGCTGCCAACCACAGACACTGTTCTGCCCTCCTGCTACTGAGCTCGAGCAAGGGAAGGTAGAACAATAGGTTTCCTGTTACAGGGAGGTGTGACCACCTCCCAGACAGGACTTAGTGTACTGGGTTTGGGTGGGGGCTCTTTTCAGCACCACCAGACAGCATTGAAGGGCACATTTGGTACCCTCCTTGCATACTCAGGTTTGAGCCAGTTCAGGAACCCTTGGTTCCCGCTCTGGCGCAAAACTGGACAAAGTACAGGTGATTACCCTCGCCTCTGTCCAGCCCCTTCTCTGGACGGGACCCCCGAGTCGTTCCAATCCTTTCCTTGGGTATTTAAGGGCTCCCCCGTGGGTGGGTCCTCAGATTAATTGTGGAATAAGACTCACCTATGAAACCAAGACTCTCTTCGACCATCTGTTCACTTGGACTTCATTGGAATTCGACTTGAACCGAGACTGCATCAAGGAAGACTCCTGCTGCTCCTGGTTTCGGTTTTCTTCAAGTCTTCTGCCACGTCTGCATGTTTGCTTTACTCAGGTTCTCCAGAAGTGAAGAAATCACTCCTTGCATCTTCAGTTACTGCAACGAAGCTGTCCGGTCTGCTGCTCATGTCGCTGTATGGACTTCCTGCGATTCAGCAACACAGGTGGTGGTTCTGTGGCTCTCCAGAGGCCTAACCTGCCTTCCCTGCAATTTGAAGGACAGTATCTCTTGTCAGAGCACCTGGAACCAAACCCATATGCCCCATCCATGTTAACTTGCCGTTGCCAAGGCTTGTTGGCTCTGCACTCCAGAAATCTTCAGGCTACAAAAAGCTCCTATCCCCTGCACCTCACCCCTTGAAGATCAGCGTCCTCGCTGCATCCCTTGCACCGTGGGCCTCCATCTCTGGTGATCTGCCTGAGGTCCTCTTGTGACTCCTGTGCCTTCGGCCTGTGGGCCCTCTCAAGGGTATTCTTCTGCTTTGACGGGCTCAGCGGCTTGCTCAGGGCCTCCTCTGACTCTCCTGCACTTAGTGAGCCCCTTGGACCTTGCTGTTCACAACAACTGCATCTTGTCAGCTTCCACACAAGTTGCAGCTACCAAGGCGTGTTGGTGCTCCCGCTGGACACCAACCACCTAGATTCCGATATCTGACGTGGGACAGCTCGTGTACGGTTGCTGGTCTTCCTCAGCTCCTCTGAATCCTTTGGTAGAAGTCACATTCTTCCTTGCAGTTTGTAGTCCACTTCTTTAGTATATGGCTTGGTCTCCCCTGGAGACTAGTGTATATTTGTCTTACCTGATTTATTCTGAGTATTTACATGTGTATTTTTGATATCTCTGGTTAGGAGATGTACCAATGTGATAGTGACTGTGTTATTTAATAACTTTATTTTTTTATTTTTCATAGGCACTGTGTGGTTCTTTTTAATCTAATCTACACTATTGACTAAATGTGGTAAAACAAGCTGCTTTACACTCCTTCAAGATAGGCCTGAAGGCTGCTCTGCACAGCCACCACTTTGAGAGCCTAAGATTATCAAAGACCTCTAAAATCACCAAAAGGGTGGCCTGGATTACTGCAAGGTACATCACTCCTTTACGTTTCCACTATACTCTAAGCAAGCCTACTACAGGGGCCATGCAGTCACCCTCCACTTTTGAATTGTATTTATCCCCAGGGATGGGGTCCACAGAGAAAGTTAAGGATGAGAAAAGGGACTGTACCCCCACCCCTTTTCTTAGATGTGTCCCCGGTGCCCAAGAAGACTCTGAGAGTAGGGCTGCACACCCTTTCCTCTGTTTAATTCTTTTTGGCCCGGGATGATGGGGTTACCGGTGCCATTTGAGGTTTGGGGAAAGGGACTCCATGACTACTACCCCTTATTATATATGTTTTCGCCTTGGGGGATTGGGTCCCTGGGGCCCAAATGCCAACCTTTCGCTGGACACGCCAAAGGCTGTGCGCGGTTAGCAGCCTTCTTGGGGTTTGGCCACAAGGAACAGTGGCAGGCCAAGCCTTGTGGTCATTCCCCTGTTGCACACAGCCTAAGGCTGTGGGGAGTTGAACGCACTGCCTGGACTGGACCAACTGTCTGCGTAGAGTTGGTAATAAAATATTATTGTATGTAAAAAAAAAAAATGTTGAAATGTAGTTGAAAGACAAAGGTTAAAGTAACGTTATAGCTAGGTGTGATACAAAGATAATTTTTTTGTTTTTAAAAACCTTAGAAACTTACTGAAAAAAATAAAGGTTAAAGTGATGTTATTGTTATGTGAAAATATCTCAGTGATAGCATTAGCGTGTTGAACTCAGTAAATCACAGAAACTCACCAGTTATAGTTAGCAGAGCTAACTATAACTTGCACCCCGCCATTAACTTATGACCTCACCTATTACATCCCTCATGACATAATTTATTACATCATTGATGACATCTCAAATGACATTATTGATGACATCACTGATGACTTAATCCAGGCTATTCATCATCATCAAACCTTTCATTTTGGCTAAAAGCCATAAAAAGATAAAATATCAGAAATATATAATTAATTATCAATTTCAATTTAAAAAATATCATACAAACGTCCTATTTACATTAGGTTAAAATCAACAGTGGTTAAAATTGATGAATGTTAAATAGAAACAGTACTACTAACCCCAACGCTAAGAAGATTGTCCTAATGGACAGGTATTTTTCATGGGAATATAAGTTCATATATAGTTAATACAAATTAATAAACTGGCCATGTAAATAGCAATGTCTCCAATATCGACAGTAGTAGAGAACGACATATAGGGTGATAGAACAATGCGTAAGCCTTCTGTGCCTTTTTACTATGAGCTGGATATCCTGGGAAAAAAATTGTCTTTGGCCTTCTTCTTCTGGCTACAGGCACAGATCAAGTAATGCGATACTGCCAGTGCAAGTAATTCCTTTATGTCGCTCTTATGGATTCTTAGTGCTTCCCTGCAGTGTCTGACACCCATAGAGTTTAATGCCGCTATCAGCCATTTCTTTCGCGGATTTCTATATTGTGGTCAGAAGAACATAAAGTGTTCTAGAGTTTCCGCGATGGTAGGACAATTTGGGCAAAACTTGGAATCTGAATGTGACTTGTCCCATTTCGATGTGTGAGTTCTCAGGGGGAGTAGTCCATACCTGAATTGAACATATAAACATTTACATATGGCCCATGTAGGGCTCTAGGCTGGGAGTACATTTATGGAGAAGGAACTGACCAGTTATGGTATTTTCCTGGTATACTTTCCAGGTTTGCAGTAAAATTTCCTCCCAAAACCGAGTTTTCACTCCAAGGGCGTCACTTTTTGAGATCTGCTTCGGGCTGTTCCATAATTTAGCAATGCCTCTTCTATAGGATATTACGTTTATCGCCTTCAACCAGGGTATACTTAAGTTCCCGTTGAGGGACACTCGCTCTTTCACACAGTCCCCTGGCTATTACACTATCAACGAGTACGGTATTAGAAGTGTTAAAGTAAGTGCAAAATAGTTAATAATAATATGAAGCATCATTAATGCCATCAAATATGCAAACCCCTTAAGTGAACCAAGCTTGTGTTCTGTGTAACATTGACCCTAAACCATACACTTCATGGGTATCCAGGTTCAAGCTGATTATCAACCATAGATAAAAGTATAACTCCTACTGAACATGGTGTTCAATCTGTATACATCTGTCCAGAGAAAACCAAATTCCTCCAGATACTTAACGTCTATCACATAACTAAAGCCTTACTATGCACAGCCTTTATCTGTATAAAGCCCCTCACAGTAAATAAATCTTTATTGAAAAAGTGCAACCTACACTGAGAGAGAGGGAGGGAGGAAGAAAGCCAGGCAAACACGGACGCTGAAATGCCTGCAGAGATGCTGTCCAACATTGATTACCGCTGACCGTCAGCCGCTGAGTTAGGATACAGCTGACTGTTACCAATGCTACCACTGCTCTGACCACAGCCAACGCCATGATACCACCACTGCTCTTACCACAGCCAACCTCATGAATCGCCGCCGTCACCTTGGGGACTGACCGTACCCCCCAGCTCACAGTTACTGTTCGTGCCTGAACACTGCCCGCCGGAGGCGTGGCAAGCAAAGCGCGGCAAAGACGGTGCAGTACCGTGAGGCACGGCGCCGCAGGTTTTTGGTAGGGGGCATCTAATGTTATGTTATGTTATGTTGTGTTAGGTGGATTTATAAAGCGCATGGCTGCCCCAGCCTTGGGGCGTCCCAGCTCTAGCAGACAAGGGAGGTAAGAGCAGCATGAGCTAAATGGAAGAGAAAAGCCAGGTTTTAATCAATTTCCTGAATGCCCAATGATCTTGTGTGCTCCGCACAGCAAGAGGGATGGCATTACAAAGGGCGGGGCCAATGCCTTAAGGAGCATCTACTCGCTCTCTGCCTGCGCACTCTTGGTGTGCTAGCCAGGTGCATATTGGCAGAGCGCAGAGCCCGCCCTGGAATGTATAAAGAACAGACCCCTTTCAGGATTTGAGGGGTTTGGCCACGTAGGATCTTATGCGTGGTGCAAAGAGCCTTGAACTGGACTCTCTATTCAATCAGCAGCCAGTGGAGATGGAGAAGGAGATGGGAAGCATGACAGTGCTTCGGTAGGGCAAAAAGGGTACGTGCATTCTGTGCCCATTGGAGTCTTTTTATGACAGCTTTATTAACTCCAAGTAGGAACCCATTACAATAGTCCAGATGGGACAGCACAATTGATTGGACAATCGTTTGGTGGATAGATGCATCAAAGAATCCCAGGATGGGTTTCAAACTGCGTAGGAGGCCGAAACAAGTCCCCAACACTTTTTTCGCGTGGTTCTCGAATGAAAGGGCATTGTCCATCAGGACCCCTAGATTCTTAACTGCCATTTTTGGTTGTGGTGGCGTGCCTAGAGCCTTCGGCCACCATTGGTTGTCCCATTGATGGATGTCCCGACCTACCAAGAGCACCTCAGACTTGGTGGAGTTCAATTGTAGGCAGTTGTCTGCCATCCAGTCTGAGATGGCCAGAAGGTCCTCTTGAATTTTCACTTGATCTTGTTTAATGTTGTTAGAAAAGGTAAACACCAGCTGGGTATCATCAGAGTATGATACCATATTGATGTTCCGTGCTTTCGCCAAGAGGGCCAATGGGTGGTCATATACTTTAAACAGCGTGGGGCTCAGGGCAGAGCCCTGCGGGATACCACAGCTGAGGGAACAGACTCTGGATTGATTGGGAGGAGCGTGGATCTGAAAGGTGCGCTCGGTCAAAAACAATGCAAACCAGGCTGGAGCCTTGACTTTAACCCCAAACTCCCCCAGCCATTGAAGACGGATTGTGTGGGATACAGTATCAAAGGCTGCGCTGAGGTCAAGTAAAACTAATGCTGAGGTGCTACCTTCATCCATCACAGCTCATAATTACTCTGTAACTGCCAGTAGGGGAGATTCCGTGCTGTGTCTGGCCCAGAAACCATTTTGTGATCCGTCCCGAATCTCACTTACTTCCAGTTATTGAGTCAGGGCGGTGTTTACATTGGACTCCATAATTGTAGCCAGATACTGGTGTAAGGAGATTGGGCGGAAGTTGTCCGGCAGAGACGTATCTAGTGTGGGCTTCTTCAGCAAGGGAATCACCTTAGCGTGCTTCCATGATTTAGCAATCTCCGCAGTTGGAAGTGACCTATTAATCAATTTCCGACCCTCAATCAGGAGGCAGTCATAATATTTCCTGAAGAGGTCAGGTTTTAGTGGGTTGTCGGGGGAGCCAGATTTGACCTGGGCTGCAAGCACATCCTAATCTTTAAAGGATATGGGAGGCAGATCTTGTAGGGAATAGTGTATGACTGTCATAGAGGAGTTCGCTAGAGGTTTGGAGACTCTTACCCTTGTTTCCAGGGCACTATAGATGCCTTCCATCTTATTGATGAAATGTTTGGGCATTGACTCACTGAGTGAGTAGAGTTGTTGCCCCTGCAGCCTGCCTGGTGCTGCTAGGTGCTATGGTCCAGTGCTGCTTCTGGAGGCACAAAGGGCCTCAAACACTAAACCAAGAGGCTGATGTGGCCCATTAATGAAAGCAATAGAAGAGATGAAAATGAAACACCAGCAGTCAGCCCTGGCATTTGCCTGTGTTCGTTGGCACAGATAATACTGATAGTAAACAAAGGAGTGAGTCCCCGAAGCAGAACACCGACCAGGTACAGGGCATATCAGGAACACACATCTGTGTCTACAAATTACGGAGTGCAGAGGATATCCGGACTCCCCACTCCACCTCCCACTTAGGCTGGCATAAATATAAACCATTCTGAAACACTAAATACAGATGTGCAGCTGTGTATATTGCTTTCTCTTTTCCCAGCATACAAGGAACTCCATGCCCTCCAAGGTTCACCCACAGATAAGGATCCTCTACCTGGAACAGGCCAGGTCAAAAGTATATCCACTGAGGCCAAAATTGAGAATGACCTTTTCAGGAATACCCAACATTCAATTGTGAATCCACTATGTGGACTTCACTGCACAGGGGATCCAAGGGGATCCAAGTCACTTGGATAACCAAGCAAATAATGTGACTGGGTGGGGCAAAGGCAGGGGGACCTTTACGGATTCCAATACTCTGGTGATCCATCTTTGACATGCAGGCAACAATCAAGAGGCTTAACCATCATGCAGATAAAACGGACATACACATAGACCTATTAAACACTCTTGCAGTGCTTGTCTCAGGTATTGACGATAAGCTTTAGCATCTCAATGACCTATTATCACTTGTGTAGTCTGACAACGGCACAAACTTTAGATTATGTGTATGTGGAGAGGTCATTCATAAACTGGCACCACTACGATAATTACTCAATGAAATCCTAGCGGAGGTTAAAGCGGAACCCAAAACTCATCATAAAGGACAGGTGCAGGGTGATCACAAAGGAAGATAGTGGGAGCATCTCGAACACCCTGACTTATGGCAGTGAGGCAGGTGCTCCAGTCACAACTACAAATGCTGGAAATCCTGATCCATCTGCAGTAACAAAAGCCCCCTCAGTGATGGAATGCCTGAAGACCATGTCAGATACATCTGTACGGAAGATCAGCACTCACAATACCATGATCTTCAAAACATGAAAGGAAGTGAGTAGGAAAAGGTAGGAATAAAGACCAGGCAAGGAACTCATTGGAACTAGTAGCACAGATAGCCCTGGAGTCTGCTAAAATGGAGAGGCAGAACAAAAACATTGTTGCTTTAAGCAAACACCCAAACTTTGATGGATCTTGCAGATACCAGTCAAGCAGTCATCCTTGGGAACGCAGGAAGTTCACACATGCATTAATATTAGTGAACCATGGAGGGGAAGGGACACGTTTGCTGTTGAGGAATCCCCAGGGTATGCAGTGTTGCACATGGATAGATGTGACAATCAGGAGACAGAATATAGGCCTGATTGCACTGCCCTCAATCACCATCCTTGCATACCAAAAATGTGCACCGGCCCATCAGGAGAATATTTTACATCAGGGTCCCCGAAATTTAGCACTGGGGGCTGCGGCAACTATACAAAAGAAGAACATGTGCAACTAAGCACCCCACCAGTAATAGGCCAATGGTTGAGGAACGACGTCACTGGTAGATCTCTGTCATGGAAAACAAAGGGATTGGCATCAAAGATCTCCTGCAAACAAAGCCTATTGTGGATCCCATTATTTTCCTCGAGAGGAAACTACGACATCCTAAATTGCTTGGTCATCCTGAAGATGGGCAAAGATCTGCCAGGAGGACTATCACGGATGATCCCGCAGGACATTTTCTCAATCAAATTTCTCCCTTTCCATGGCCATCAAATTACAGGGTCCACCTCAGTCATGTTTCCTACACCAGGATTACACATGGAAATATTAGCAAGAAAAGATCAGCTGAGAAACTGGAGCATTAAAGCATCACTATTTCAAGAGCAACCTTATCCACCTATACTCCTGAACAAAGATGAGAAGAATAACGAGAAAGGATCCACTCGTTCAATACTCAAAGATGCAGTAGAAACAGGCCACTCAGATGACCAGCAGGGCCTAACTATCAAATCAATGTGGTCCACGCTGAAGAGAGGCAAAGAACCCCCTGTAAGGCAGGGTGAGTTAGCCAACAGGGGTTGGCTCTCTGTGCCCTGTCAACATCACGAAGTGGGGACTGAAGCCATAAGAAGTCTGTCAATACGGCAATTGCAAGTGATAATCTCCGGCTATTCTTCTGGAATGTCGAAGGTCTACTCACAAATTTGATGGCAGTGGGGATAATAATGGGCATAGCACACGATCGCAGCCTGCCCCTATATATGTGCTTCATTGGCTTCAAGGCGGCTTTTCACCGTGTACTGTGTGAGCTGCCAACTTGGGACATTCCTTCAAATTTACTGAGGGCAATTTGAAATAGGGAGTGTCCTGTTCAATCTGTATATTTATGACCTTCTATTCTTTATTCTCTGTACTATGCTTGCTTACTGATGATTGTTGACCACTTGATAACATTCCTGCTCCTCTGTTTGTACATCGCAGGGAGCTTTATAGTGGACAATTCCATCACAAGGGTCAACGTTTGGACTATGTCTGCATTTGCACTTTTCCAGTGTCCCCCCTCTTACAAGTAGCCAGGGGTTTGTCCTTTGGTCGGGTCAATGCTGTTCTCTCTGTTGTTCTTTTCCCTGGCTCAATCATGCTTTTGTTGCTCTTGTGTGTTGCTTAACTTTGCTAATGGTTATGAGGTGTAATGCGTCTCTTGGGCAAAAAGGGCAGCTGTCCACCTCCTATATTTTAACTCGGCTCCTTTAGTACTTTGCTCTATTTCCCCTAATGGCCTTGTCTATGCAATGCAGATCAGTGATGTCATTTGAGATGTCATCAGTGATGTCACTGACCATGTCATGAATGATGTAATATGTGACATCATCAGCAGTGGATTGCGGGTACGCGAAATATAGTTAGTCCAACTAACTATATAGGAGCAATTTCAATGGTTTTGTATGAGTGAAATGTCCAGCTAACTATAACACCCCTAAAACTTATAGTTTATTGAGTGAATTTCTAAGGTTTTTTAAATGCTAATTCCTAACTATATAAGGCCTGAAACCTATGGTTTTTTCTTTGAATATATATATATATATATATATATATATATCTTCAAGCAAATGAAAAAAGACACCGCACTCTTCTTGGATGATTAAAGCGATTTAATCCAGCTCAGAAATAACTTCCTTCACCTACGCGTTTCGAACAGTAAATGTTCCTGATTACGGACGGTAGTACCAGCTGAAAGGTCGCTCCTCCTAACAAAGGGACGTTTGTTTTGAAATATATATATATATATATATATATATATTATCTCACAAGATGCCCCAGAACATAAGGACGCCACTCCGAGGGAGAAGGTTAGAAAATCCTTTATTGAAGGGCCACAAAATACGCCCCGACTGGTACAAATCCCGACGCGTTTCGGTGCCACTGCACCTTAATCATGGGAAGGGAAGGGTTAGGCAAGATCCGGAACTGGAACCTCAATTTATTATCCCACAGGGGCATCCACTCTCCAGTGAGCGGCATGCCGGGATTTGAAGTCCCCAATCTGCCCTTCCGATAGGGTCCGTAATCTTTTGCCAAAATCATTTATCGTCCCAATATGTCTTTAGTATTCTAAGCCCTCCAGTGGGCTTCAGGGCTGTATTTTTGGCTCCAATTTCGTTCTCTCTCGCTGGCAGGCTGAAACAGTCCACAGCCTCGCAGACCCGCATTGATTTGCCGGCGGTGCATCCTCCGCGGCTTGGAGCCTGCCACGTGTATTCCATCTCACAAGATGCCCCAGAACATAAGGACGCCACTCCGAGGGAGAAGATTAGAAAATCCTTTATTGAAGGGCCACAAAATACGCCCCGACTGGTACAAATCCCGACGCGTTTCGGTGCCACTGCACCTTAATCATGGGAAGGGAGGGGTTAGGCAAGATCCGGAACTGGAACCTCAATTTATTATCCCACAGGGGCATCCACTCTCCAGTGAGCGGCATGCCGAGATTTGAAGTCCCCAATCTGCCCTTCCGATAGGGTCCGTAATCTTTTGCCAAAATCATTTATCGTCCCAATATGTCTTTAGTATTCTAAGCCCTCCAGTGGGCTTCAGGGCTGTATTTTTGGCTCCAATTTCGTTCTCTCTCGCTGGCAGGCTGAAACAGTCCACAGCCTCGCAGACCCGCATTGATTTGCCGGCGGTGCATCCTCCGCGGCTTGGAGCCTGCCACGTGTATTCCATCTCACAAGATGCCCCAGAACATAAGGACGCCACTCCGAGGGAGAAGATTAGAAAATCCTTTATTGAAGGGCCACAAAATACGCCCCGACTGGTACAAATCCCGACGCGTTTTGAGGCATCTTGTGAGATATATATATATATATATATATATATATTCACTGAAAAAACCATAGGTCATAGACCATATATAGTTAGGAATTAGCATTTACAAAACCTTATTTTACTCACACAAAACCATTGAAATTCGCATATATAGTTAGTTGCACTAACTATATATCGCGCACCCGCAATCCACTGCTGATCATGTCACATATTACATCATTCATGACATGGTCAGTGACATCACTGATGACATCACTGATGACATCTCAAATGACATCACTGATGACATCACTGATGACAACATCCAGTGACTGTATGTTTCTGTAAAGTTAAAATATGTCAGATCAGCATGGAAATAGAATAGTAGGGGCTGAAGGGATTCGGGAAACTTTTAGGCAGTTCTATGCATCCCTATATAAAGAAGACAGGGAGGGGGATTCCCAGGAGGTAGAGAGTTATTTGAGGGGCGTGGGTACAGTAGGTATTTCTCCAGAAAGTAAGGAAGAGCTAGAGGAGCCATTTAAGAAAGAGGAGTTTATAGAGGCACTTAAACTTCTCCCTTCTGGTAAAGCCGCGGGCCATGATCAGTTACCTGTGGAGTTTTATAAAGTATTTTTTCACGAGCTGGGTATGGATATGTTTGAGGTTATGAGTAGGGCACAATTGGGGGAAGCAGTCCCTGACTCATGGGGGGGGGGCGGACGTAGTGGTGATCCTCAAAAAAGGGAAAGCCGCTAATCGACCAGGATCATATAGACCAATTACGCTATTGAATGCGGATGTGAAAATGTATTCTAAAATCTTAGCGAGAAGGTTGGCAGGAGTTATTGAAAAACTAGTTGTTAACTCCCAACATGGGTTCATACCAGGCAAGGGGACTACTCAACATACGAGGCAGGTAATAACTTTTTTCGATGCAGCGGGTATCCCAGGAGACTCTATGGCAGCAATTTGTTTAGACGCTGAAAAGGCTTTTGATAGAGTCTCCTGGGATTACCTATGGGGGGTACTGAGGTGGAATGGCATTGGCAATAAGTACATTAAAGCAATCCAGACGCTCTATAGAAATCCTACAGCTAGAATTAGGGTGTGTAGGGGGCACTCAGTAGGAATTAGTATTGAAAGAGGAACAAGGCAGGGATGCCCATCGACACCCCTTTTATTTGCTCTATATTTGGATCCTTTCTTGCGTCGCCTGGAGCTGAATTGTGGGATTCCTAGGATGAGCCTGAACGGATGTGAAGCTAAAACATTGGCATACGCGGACGACATGGCTATTTTAACCCCATGTCCGGAGGAGGCGATTGTGGAAATAGAGAAGGAGGCAGAACTTTTTGGACGAGTCTCTGGCTATAGCTTAAATAAAGCTAAGACCCAAATAGTCTGCAATCAATATGCACAATATGGTATAGATACAAGGATGGTAAAATCTGCAGTTTATTTGGGGGTGGAAATATCCGCGGATTTAGATGTAGTAGTGCAGAATATTGTTTCTCCCTTATTGGTGAAGGTAAAATCGGATCTGGAACGGCTTAATAATTTACATTTGTCCTTGGTTGGGTGTACAAATGTAATAAAAATGCTCATACTTCCAAAATTTTTGTATTATTTTAGGGCAATTCCGCTATTTTTTGAAGCAAAATGGTTTCTGGCATTGGAAGGAATCCTTAATAAATTCATCTGGGCCCATGGCAAAACGCGGAGGGCATATCGATATATGACACTTCCTAGAGAAAGAGGTGGTTGGGGGGCACCCGATTTTAAATTGTATTATTGGTCTGCGGCTATTCAATGTATGCAAGGCTTATTAGGGGGGGGAGAAGATCCAAGGGTAAGGGACTGGTCCTCTAGAATCTATAAGGTCGTACTTGGTGAAGAGGTGGAAAATTGCTTTATATCTTGTGTAGAATATGGGCATTTTAAAAGGACTAGATATAAAACGGTGGAGGCAGGAGTTAAGATATGGACGCATTTATGAAAAAAGTTGGATTAGGAAGGTTTAATCGATATACCAGGTTGTTCAAAATAGGTCATTCCCAAACGAGGTGTTTGGGGATATAGTAATGGAGAGATGGATGCAAAAAGGGGTAATAAGCATTGGAGATCTTTGGGGACTGGAGGGTTTAGTTACTTTTGTTGAATTGAGTACTAAGTTTGGGCTGAATAATAAGGATTTTTTTAAGTATCTGCAAATTAGAAGCTTTCTGGGGAATAAGCAAGGTGGGTCGGTTGGGTACAATAAAGTTGAGATTATGGAAAAAATAAGAGCAGGGGGGGATTGTTCAATAAGAAGTTTATATGCTAGTTTTGTATGTGGTATGCAGGATGATATGGATAAATATAGCAAGAAGTGGGTAGAAAAACTAGAAGGGGATGCAGGATGGTTTCAGAACTCATTGGATTTAGGGCGCACAGTTCTCTGTTCAGCGTCACTACAGTCGCAACACTATAAAACCATTTATTCTCTATATTATACTCCAGCAAGGATAGCAAAGTGGGGAGGGACAGAAGTTACAACATGCCCACGGTGTAATTCAGGAGATGCTGACATAATACATATGTTCGCGTTATGTCCACAGCTACATACATTATTACGAAATCTGGAACACTTCTTAGAGTTTTCATTAAAGATTAAGCTGGAACTTAAACCAGTACATATACTCTTAGGAATTGTACCAGAAGAAGGGGAAGGGCATCACGAGTTTGTTTTCTTAGCTATGGCAGTATATAGATTATGCATCGCCAGGGCATGGTTAGATCTTAACCCTCCTACATTACAAGTATGGCTGGCCAGTTTGTTGTCCTCGTATAACTTGGAAAAGGCGATATATGCAAGGAAAGGCAGAAGGGGAAGGGAAAGAGGGTTGCGTATTTGGAAGCCAATAGCAGATTGGCGTAGTGGGATAGGATAGGATGCATACACCTAAAGAATATATTTGAAGAAACTAAAAACTTAGATGGGAATGCAGGGAACTGTTGTGTGTTTAATGGTATTTAATGTTAAAATGCTTTCAAGTATGAATCACATAGGCTGTGTATGTACTACTTTTTTGTCTCTTTTTTGTAAAGGAATGGATTTAATATTACTTTGTACTATGCTCCGGTAAATAATGTGCTGAGCTGTAAAAGAAAAAGAAAAATAATTAAAAAAAAATCAAATGACATCACTGATGACATCACTGATGACATCTCAAATGACATCACTGATGACATCACTGATGACATCTCAAATGACATCACTGATGACATCACTGATGACATCACTGATGACATCTCAAACGACATCACTGATGACATCACTGATGCCATCTCAAATGACATCACTGATGACATCACTGATGACATCTCATTTGACATTACTGATCACATCACTGATGACATCATTCATGTGATAATACGATGAACCTCTTCAGACTCTAATATAACCTTAGATACACTCAGTGTAAACAGACACTCACAGACTGTCACTCATCCATGGAGTTACTCACACACCTAGTCAGTCATGCAAAGAATCAATCACACCTCCATTTCCTCAACTATACAGTTATACACACCTTACTTATTCAAATATATACTAACACATATTTACTCTCTTATACAATCCCTGATACAAGTTCACAATGATCCATACAGCCACTCACACATTCACTGGCTCTTATGCACAGTTATTTATATATGTCAACTCTCACATGTACTGTGTTTTACATATGTACTTACTTTGACATGTAGCACTGAGATATCCATTCACTCACCAATACACTCATGCACACAGTCAACCGCCCATACAGCTGTTTCCACATGCACTTTTGAACCCATACATCTAGTGAATCAACTGCTCACACATCTATGCACAGAGTCATACACCTCCCAGCCACCCACACACACACTCAGTCTCCCATACAAATACTTGGGCAACCAATCAATAACCCATATAGTTACTCATATAGCTACTGATCAACACATGCAGCAGTTTACAGAACAACAGACATAATGATGCACAAATTAAGACAGTTTAGTCACTAACCCATGCACTCAGTGAGACACATTTAATCACTCACTCATACAGTCAGTCATGCACCTACTAAATCCTTCATCCAGACACTTATACATCCACTCATTCTTCAATATGTAAGACATATTTTAACTTTACAGAAACATACAGTCACTGGATGTTGTCATCAGTGATGACATCAGTGATGTCATTTGAGATGTCATCAGTGATGTCATCAGTGATGTCACTGACCATGTCATGAATGATGTAATATGTGACATGATCAGCAGTGGATTGCGGGTGCGCGATATATAGTTAGTGCAACTAACTATATATGCGAATTTCAATGGTTTTGTGTGAGTAAAATAAGGTTTTGTAAATGCTAATTCCTAACTATATATGGTCTATAACCTATGGTTTTTTCAGTGAATTTCAATGGTTTTTTAATAGCAAATATCAAAAGCTGTAAAATGTATTCTTCTTTTAAAGGAAAAATATATTTTATATGTATTTAATATAATTTTTTATGTATATACATTTTTTGAGGGAACGAATTTATCAACTATCATGCTGAAGAAGAGTGTGGGGAAAAAAAAACAAAGAGGAGGACTAAGAGGAAAGAACAATCAGTTCAAAAATACAATTGCTTTAAAGCATGAAGTGCTTTTCCACACATTTACATTTAAATAACCCATATTAGAACATACAAAATATCTACAGAGGAGACGGTGTACATTGAATTTTAGACTCTTCATTGGTACCTACATGTTGGTACTTACATCACCCACACAACACAACAACCGGGACGCTGTCACAGATATATATTTTTTTTTAACGTTAATTTCTCAAAATCCACTGGAGCACATATCTTGAGACCTAGCAAAGGCACATCGGGCAAACAGTCTCTACAATTTTGCCAAGTTTCATAGAAATCCATTCAGCCGTTCGAGCTAAAAGTGAGTCCAACCGCCCTATGGAAAACTCAATGTTAAAAACACGTTTTGGGACCCCCCTTTTTTCTCGGCCCCCGCTTGACGAAACCCCCCCCCCCAAACTTTCAGGGGACGCTCAGAAACAAAATGTGCCATTTTCCTGAACATTTCAGCCAATTCCGTCCATCAACGCCAAAGTTATTCAACATAGAATTTTCAGAAATCCCTATTCAAAAAAATCCTAACTATATATACCTACTGGCGACTGCCAGTAGGTAATATATATATATATATCTATATATAACATTTCTATGGCAAAATGAAACCCCTCATTTTGTTCCTTTTCAAATTAAATGTATTAAGTGTTACCACTTTATTCCAATCAAGATGACTTCGGGTGTGCCATACGTTTGTCATAAGTAAGACTGTTAGCGTTCTAGTTGTTCTTTAGAACACTCTGGGACATTCTGTCATTGGGCTATAGTTGGGCTACATCTGGCTGATATTTGGGCTACATTTGTTTTTTTTTTCTCTGGTGGCCATCTTTGGGCTACATTGGGCTACATTGGGCTACATTGGGCTACATTTGGGCTCTAACATATATATAGCCCAATATATATTTTTCAAAGTTAATTTTCGTAAAAACCACTGGAGCATATATCTTGAGACATAGCAAAGGCACATCGGGCTACCAGTCCCTACAATTTTGCCAAGTTTTGTGGAAATCCATTCAGCCGTTCGAGCTAAAAGTGAATCCAACCGCCCTATGGAAAACTCAATGTTAAACACACGTTTTGGGACCCCCCTTTTTTCTCGGCCCGCTTGACGTAACCCCCCCAAACTTTCAGGGGACGCTCAGAAACAAAATGTGCCATTTTCCTGAAAATTTCAGCCATTTCCGTCCATCAACGCCAAAGTTATTCAACATAGAATTTTCAGAAATCCCTATTCAAAAAAATCCTAACTATATATACCTACTGGCGACTGCCAGTAGGTAATATATATATATATATATATATATATATATATATATATATATATATATATATATATATATATATCGTATCCCAACGCTTCCCCACTTCGGAAGAATTATCACAGACACCTCGCATGTATTGCAGGTAATTTATTCAAATATTCGACTGCACCGCAACGCGTTTCACCTTTCGGCTTGATCACGCTAAAGCAGCATTACAGTTTACACATTTGATATATACGTCAGTGATAACATAAACAAAGGACTTAACCACAGTGAATGTAAAAAACAAATCTATGGAGGTTCCGCCATTTTGACCAAGTCAATATCGTCTTTCAGTGCACATAAGAAAGTACCAAGTTGCTCATTCCTGATATGCTTTTTGCAAAAAAGAATATTTCATTAAATTCGGCATTGTAATTCGAAAACAGCCTTAAAGTTACCCAAGTCGGACAAATATTACGTAATCAGAGGGGTGCCGCCCAAGTGGGCTATCCATCTCTAAAGCAGTGCATATACAAATTTATACAAATCAACAAAGGGGTTATATGCACCAGTGGGCTGAATCCATACCACATTCTAATGCCTAAATGAAAGAAAAGGCAGGAAAGTCTCGCCCCAGTGGGCATGAGCACTCAGAGTTATTCCATGTTAAGAAGGTACAAATATTTACAAATCAAGGAAAGTCCAATTAGCGTAATTCACCATCACCAATAATGTGCCATCACCTAAAAATGAAAATAGAATGAAATAATCAAACATACACTAGAAATTCATAAAATTCATAAAATTCAAACGGCAGCAAAAATAAAACACATCATCTATATTTACACAGGTACATCGCAACCACATTTCCACGATCCTTAGTTGTGCTAATATGGCTACCTCAAGATAGCTAGGTTCCCAATTTTTTTATTTTTAATGCAAGTGAATTGACAACTCTTCGCTCGAGTTAAGACCCAGCGGGATGATGGTTTCCATGTCAATAATATATTTAGACTCAAGCTTCCGAAGTGCCAGCTTGCGATTGCCTCCACGAATATTATTAGGGACTTCATCAATGACCACCATTCTCAATAATTTTTCATTTTGGAAATGTTGTTCAAAGAAGTGTCGGGCAACAGGGTACTGTCTATTGTTGTGTCGAATAGCTCTAACGTGTTCAAGGACCCGTTTTTTGGCACAGTGAATCGTACTGCCAATGTAGGCCTTGTTGCAAGGACACAGTAAAGCATATACACAATACATGGTGTTACAATTCAATTTCTTTTTGATGGTCAGTTTCTTTTCAGTACCTGCAATAGACAGAATTCTGCAATCAGAGCTGTTACTGCAAGCCTTGCATTTCCTGCACCTAGTGAAGCCTCCAAGTACTACACTGTCACTCTTTAGCTTAGTAGTGATTAAGCTAGGACTTAACTCATCTCTAAGAGAGTTGCATTTCTGAAATGTAATCTGTGGTTTCACACTTAGGTGCTTCTCTAGGTTAGCATCAGTTAACAACACATGCCAATGTTTGTGTAATATCTTGCGGAGTTGTGATGCCTGTCCTGAAAATTTAGTTATAAACCGCAAGGTATTTTTCTCTGGGGGCTCAATGTCAAGGTAAAGTAATTTGGTTCTGGTTACCATATCCACTTTAGCACAAGCCTCCAAGATGTTCTTGTTACTGTAACCTCTTTCCAGAAAGCGGCTAATCATAATTTGTTTCTCTGATTGGTAGTTTTCATCCGAGCTACAGTTGCGTCTGGCCCGTAATAGCTCACTATAGGGGATGCTATACATTAACTGTCTCGGATGAGAACTAGCGGCATTGAGAATACTATTGCCAGCTGTACTTTTGCGAAATAGTTTCGTCTGCATGGTACTGTCTACAATCTCCACCAGGACATCCAAAAATTCAATTTTGGTTTCGCTCATATGTTCTGTGAATCTAAGATTATACTCATTCTCATTGAGTCGTTTTACGAAGTCCTGTGCAGATTCCATGTCTCCATCCCAAATCAAAAACATTTCGTCTATGTACCTCAGCCACAGGACACAGCGATCGTGATCTTTCAACTGGGCGGCCACCCGCTCCTCCCAACAGCCCATCACCAAATTGGCGTAGCTGGGGGCAAAGCAGGTGCCCATCGCCGTGCCCTGTGACTGGTGGTAGACAACCTCATCAAAAAGAAAGAAAATATTTTCCAAACAGAATTTCATCATACTTAGAATCATTTTGGAGTGGGACAGAAAGGCAATCGAGCGTCTCGTCAGGAAGTGTTCCACCGCTTTCAAACCCAAATCGTGTCTTATGGACGGGTACAAACTACACACGTCCAGTGTAACCATGATATAATTGGGTTCCCAGTGGATTCCTTCAATAATGGTAAGGAAGTGGGTGGTATCTTTAAGATAGGCGGGCAGGCTGACAACATAAGGCCTCAGATAATGATCTATAAATCTAGATGTCATTTCTAAGAGGGACCCAATGGATGACACAATGGGTCTCCCTGGTGGGTTCGTGGGGTCCTTGTGTACTTTAGGTAACAAATACAAGACAGGAATACGAGGATGTAAACATTTCAGGTAATTGAGCTCCTCCCACTCTAGGAGCCCCTGTTCCTGCCATTCGCCTAACATTTCACCATAAATCTTATTAGATTGAATGATACTAGATCTGTCGGATATAGTATAACATGTAGTATCCGATAATTGCCTGAGCCCTTCCTTTAAATAGGCATCTTTATCGAGGACCACAACATTACCTCCCTTGTCAGAAGGACGTATCACAATGGATGTATCTGATTTCAAATTGTCCAGAGCCTGCCACTGTCCTAGCGAAAGATTCTTCTCACCCCCTGATATTCTACAGTATCTCATTCTTTACAAATCTTTCAATACTCCTCTTTCAAAGACATCGATTGCATCACATTCCACTAAAGGTAAGAATGTTGACTTAGGTTTAAATCCACTGCAAGGGTTTTTATCACCACTTAAATTATACTGCAACAAATCAACATCATCATTGTTCGCATCCTCCTGCGATGTCAGTACATTTAACAATTCAACATCATTTCTATTCAAGTTACTGTGTGTTTCAATTTCTTTAACCACATTTGAATGATGCTTAGTGTCAAACCATTTCTTTAACTTCAATTTCCGTGAAAAATAAAACAAGTCAATACGAGTTTGGGGAAAATTAAAGTTAGAGGTGGGGCAAAAAGACAAACCAAGTCCCAGTAGTTCAGTCTCTTCCGCTGATAGCTCCCGCTTGGATAGATTCATCACCAGAACCAAATTACTTTACCCTGACATTGAGGCCCCAGAGAAAAATACCTTGAGGTTTATAACAAAATTTTCAGGACAGGCATCACAACTCCGCAAGATATTACACAAACATTGGCATGTGTTGTTAACTGATGCTAACCTAGAGAAGCACCTAAATGTGAAACCACAAATTACATTTCAGAAATGCAACTCTCTTAGAGATGAGTTAAGTCCTAGCTTAATCACTACTAAGCTAAAGAGTGACAGTGTAGTACTTGGAGGCTTCACTAGGTGCAGGAAATGCAAGGCTTGCAGTAACAGCTCTGATTGCAGAATTCTGTCTATTGCAGGTACTGAAAAGAAACTGACCATCAAAAAGAAATTGAATTGTAACACCATGTATTGTGTATATGCTTTACTGTGTCCTTGCAACAAGGCCTACATTGGCAGTACGATTCACTGTGCCAAAAAACGGGTCCTTGAACACGTTAGAGCTATTCGACACAACAATAGACAGTACCCTGTTGCCCGACACTTCTTTGAACATTTCCAAAATGAAAAATTATTGAGAATGGTGGTCATTGATGAAGTCCCTAATAATATTCGTGGAGGCAATCGCAAGCTGGCACTTCGGAAGCTTGAGTCTAAATATATTATTGACATGGAAACCATCATCCCGCTGGGTCTTAACTCGAGCGAAGAGTTGTCAATTCACTTGCATTAAAAATTAAAAAATTGGGAACCTAGATATCTTGAGGTAGCCATATTAGCACAACTAAGGATCGTGGAAATGTGGTTGCGATGTACCTGTGTAAATATAGATGATGTGTTTTATTTTTGCTGCCGTTTGAATTTTATGAATTTTATGAATTTCTAGTGTATGTTTGATTATTTAATTCTATTTTCATTTTTAGGTGATGGCACATTATTGGTGATGGTGAATTACGCTAATTGGACCTTCCTTGATTTGTAAATATTTGTACCTTCTTAACATGGAATAACTCTGAGTGCTCATGCCCACTGGGGCGAGACTTTCCTGCCTTTTCTTTCATTTATGCATTAGAATGTGGTATGGATTCAGCCCACTGGTGCATATAACCCCTTTGTTGATTTGTATAAATGTGTATATGCACTGCTTTAGAGATGGATAGCCCACTTGGGCGGCACCCCTCTGATTACGTAATATTTGTCCGACTTGGGTAACTTTAAGGCTGTTTTCGAATTACAATGCCGAATTTAATGAAATAATCTTTTTTGCAAAAAGCATATCAGGAATGAGCAACTTGGTACTTTCTTATGTGCACTGAAAGACGATATTGACTAGGTCAAAATGGCGGAACCTCCATAGATTTGTTTTTTACATTCACTGTGGTTAAGTCCTTTGTTTATGTTATCACTGACGTATATTTAAATGTGTAAACTGTAATGCTTCTTTAGCGTGATCAAGCCGAAAGGTGAAACGCGTTGCGGTGCAGTCGAATATTTGAATAAATTACCTGCAATACATGCGAGGTGTCCGTGATAATTCTTCCGAAATGTGCTCATATATATATATATATATATATAACATTTCTATGGCAAAATGAAACCCCTCATTTTGTTCCTTTTCAAATTAAATGTATTAAGTGTTATCACTTTATTCCAATCAAGATGACTTCAGGTGTGCCATACTTTTGTCATAAGTAAGACTGTTAGCGTTCTAGTTGTTCTTTAGAACACTCTGGGACATTCTGTCATTGGGCTATAGTTGGGCTACATCTGGCTGATATTTGGGCTACATTTGTTTTTTTTTGTCTCTGGTGGCCATCTTTGGGCTACATTGGGCTACATTTGGGCTCTAATATATATATAGCCCAATGTAGCCCAATATATATTTTTCAAAGTTAATTTTCGTAAAAACCACTGGAGCATATATCTTGAGACATAGCAAAGGCACATCGGGCTCCCAGCCCCTACAATTTTGCCAAGTTTTGTGGAAATCCATTTAGCCGGTCGAGCTAAAAGTGAGTCCAACCGCCCTATGGAAAACTCAATGTTAAAAACATGTTTTGGGACCCCCCTTTTTTCTCGGCCCCCACTTGACGAAACCCCTCCAAACTTTCAGGGGACGCTCAGAAACAAAATGTGCCATTTTCCTGAAAATTTCAGCCAATTCCGTCCATCAACGCCAGAGTTATTCAACATAGAATTTTCAGAAATCCCTATTCAAAAAAATCCTAACTATATCTACCTACTGGCGACTGCCAGTAGGTAATATATATATATATATATATATATATATATATATATATATATATAACGCTGGATCCTGACCGCCAAGAGGTGACGGAAACAACAGGCGTAGACCTCGCATTCAACAGGTGTTCAGTCAAATCAAAAACACCAAGAGCCACATCACGAAAATCTCTGCCATCAATCCATTTTTATTTTCAACAGAAGTGCAAGAGCGAGTGCCCTCCCTGACGCGTTTCACTCCGCAGGCGGAGCTTGATCACATGACGCGTCAGGAGTAGGCCATGCATTAAATCAAAATTAAAAGCCCAAGCGCCTAAAGAAACAGGACGCAAGGGTGCAACAAAGCAAAAAGGCATGTATTTTTTAGTTTAAAGACATAGTGTCCATCACAATTTATATTATGTCAAAGTGCAAGGGGGCAAAAATAAGAGCATAGTGCTCACATGTTATGTCAACAACTAAACATTACAAAAATAAATGCAATGAATATTCACGGGGAATAAAGTGTAAATTGTCCATTGAACCAATCAAACAAGGGGATCATGAGCAGAAATTAATACCATAGAATGTAAACCAAAAATGGTCCATCACAAATGGAATAAACAGAGTGTTTAAACATGCAAGAAAAAAAAGGCATTCAAACATTCTATTCTTAATCGTTCCCCAAGCTAATGATTATGCTAATCCCGTGCAAATTGTTGACAACCCCTAACAAAAGTGCAATATGCGTCAAATGACAAAGAAAGTGCCTGAGTGCTAAAGTGCAAATGTTTTTTAGAACAATATCATAGTCCAATAAAATATCATATATTGGCTGCAGAAGACCTGGTTTGAAAAAACTCAAAATGTAAACAAGAAAGATACATTGGAACACTTCAAAATATCACGTCCTGTGGATAAATCAAAGACAAAATCATCACAAAAAATGTGGATAAGGAAAAGTAGAAATAGCTCATATCATGAAAAGCAAGGTCAGAAATATACAATTCATAGAAAATGATGTAATTCATCAAAAGCATTCAAACCATTAGGGGCCCGAGTATCAAGCAACATGATGAAAAATGCCTCTTTTTGACGAAGCAATTTTTCACGATCGCCACCCCTGCCTGGATTAGCTACGGAACACAACAAAGTATATTTTAGATCTTTTAGTTTCTTGTCGTGTACCGCTTTGAAATGGCGAGCCACTGGGTAATTCATATCTGAGTTAACGATCGTATATATATATATCAATGCTCGAAGGTGTCCACCTTTGAGTAGCACGCGCACAGCAGCTTGGTTTATGTATAGGTGAGGACGGGGATCCACTCGTAGACGCCGCTCCGTACGGGATCTGCCCGACGCGTTTCGAAGCTCCATATGCTTCTCTTCAGGGGCTTTAACGGAAGCGGTGTGCGCAACCGCCAACCCACTTCCCCATTTTATATATAACACACCCACCGATGGGAGGCTCAAATGAGACTGTGCATTCTGGGAAGTGTGGTCCGGGAAGCACACAATCAATATATATTTGTTCACAGAGTTTTATATAGCGCCAACTTGGCCCGCATCGGTTATCAGAGCATTTTACATAGCACTAATTGCATTACATGACGACACATTCATTTTTGTTAGGCACAGGGAGATTAAGTGATTTGCCCTAAGGTAACTATAACTCGTGCACCCCAGAAGCAGCCAACTACATGCTGCGCACGGCCTTTGGTGGATGGGTGCACAGCTCCCTCTCCCAATCCACTCTAAGCCCTGTGGGCCTCATCAATTTGGCCATTGTTTTTATATTACAAGGAGGGTGCATGCTATCCCCCTCTCTGACCCACTAAGAGCCCCAGGAACCCCATCCTCTGGGATTTTTTTTTATTGAGGAGAAGGGCCCACAGCCCCCCTCCTCGAGCATATACTGTCCTGTGGTGTTTGGGGGGTTGACCCAGTGCCCATCCAGGGCACCTACCAAACAGTAACACCCCAGCTGGCTCCCTGCATTCCCCAATCTTGGGTACTGGGGAGCCAGCATTTGCTCCTGCCTGGTGGGAACAGCTGTTTTAAAGCTTCTGCCAAGTGAAAGCAGATATGCCTCTCTTGCCTGTATTCCTGGGGGCAGGTAAGACATGCGTGCTTCCATTCAGCGGAAACTTTAGAAATGCTCTCACGAGGTGGGAGCAAATATATGTTTACATGCCTGCACTATTGTGTGCAGAGAAACAACTGTGTCCCGGGAGTCAGCTCCCTCGAAATGGGGGTCCCAGGGGCCTTTCCAGGCTCAGGGAGGGTGGCCACATGTCCACCTCCCCTTCCAGTTAAGTCTGGCCCTGCGGCCTACTAAGACTCAGCGAGGGGGGCATGCAACCTCTCCCTTTTTTTTATGGAATTCAGCCCCTGAAAATGGGGTCCCCAGGTGCCTATGGAGGCTCATGGGGGGCCGTGTGCCCCATCTCCTTGCTTTACATGACGCCGGGGGGGGGGGGAGCAGGGACATTCCAGAGGCTTGTTGAGGGAGGCCACATGACTCTTCCCCAAAATAATGTTTTGTTCTACCTCCTATTTGCCCCGGCCCACCCTAGCGGGAGGGGGCTTATGGTAGCTTGGAAGCCTGCGTTTTTATAAATATATTGCCACGAATATTCAGTGAATTTATGGCAAATAATTTTGGATCCCAATATCAGCACTAGGGGTCAGGTTATCCCTAACCTGCCCCCCTATATATTTTTTAAAACTTTATCTTAGGACTTAGGGGTACCAAAGTGTGATGTCCTCATGATATATCTATGGGCATTTTTCTGTTTTTGAACACAACTACAGCCCGACCCCCAGAACGGAAATACGCCAAATTTGGCAGAAAGCTAGATGTTGGTCTAGAAACGTGCTTTGTATGATTTGGTGTAAATACGTTCAGTAGTTTCAGCGATATTAAAGTTTTATAAAATGTAGCCCAAAATCATACTGACATCCTACTGAAAGTTGATTGGCTCCTAGCACTTCAGCCAGGAAGTGTTGGCAGCCATCTTGGAACTCGGCTTGAAAACAAGTCCAACCAAAAAAGAAAAAAATAACGAAAAGAGGGCAGGGTAGGAATGCCCTGCCCCTCCCTCCCCCCAGATATGGTGGGGGTCCCACAGGAACCCAGTCGTGGGGTAATAGCATTTTTATTTGTGTGAATCATGCCAAAAATTGTAAATAATGCAGTGCGGACTCTCACGCTTTGTTAAAAATTGGCCTTTCGGTTGGGCAAGTTCTGGAGGCATTAAAAAATAAAAAGAGGGGGGTGCATGAACCCCCCCTCCTGGGGCTTATTATGCCCCGGGATCCACTGCTTCTTTACTAACTAATGCAATGGCAGCCCATACAGCCTTTCCCGCTGCCCCCGTAACAGCCAACTCACTGGATCTTTTCTTAAAAAGAATGCAGGAGGCAGCATTGCACCTCCGCAGCCCTGGTGACCATCACATCCCCAGGGCAAATGACAAAAAAGGAGGGTGGCGAGAGGTTCCCCCTCCTGGAGCCAATACCGGCCCTGGAGACTGCCACCACTCAGGGCCGGCTCCTGCAATATCCCTGAGTGCCCAACCCGGGATATTGCAGTTTGCCATGATGTGGCGGGAGCTTCACTGTTCCCGCCAAGCAATAGCAAAAGTTGCTCAGCTTTCAGCAAGCGAGATGCTCTTGCTGGCTGAAAGCGGAGCATAATTGGACAGAGGAAGCTGCCTATTCAGCAGCTCCCTCAGGACAAAAGCCATGCCATCTGCTACAGGACACACCTCCCCTCCATTTGTAAATTGCCGGGCCCTAGGGGATGGTGAACCCAGGGCAAAAATTGGCCCAGGGAGGGTAGCCACATTGTCCCCTCCCCTAGTATTAGTCATTTTGTTTTATAAAGGCCCCAACCCCCCATTACAAAAGGGACTGCCTCAGGGGATGGGGTCCCTGGGTCCCAAAACGGTCCAGGGTAGGGGAGGACACGCAGCCCACTCCCTTTAACAATTTTTTTTTAAAGGGAAAAAAACCCTCCGCCATTCCACGCCCCTTCACTACCACTCTTCTAACGTACCTGCCAGCGCATTACAGATTGGAGGATGAAGTCCCCTTGGCTCCAGAGGGTCTTGAGGGACAACAAGTCCTCCTGTTACCTCCAGTAAATCCCATACAGCGTGTTTGCTGAGACAACTATGGAGACCACGCACCCTTTCTGCACCACTCTGCAAACACGCCTCCTGATGCATTTCAGTAAGTCCCACAGAGAGCGATTGCTGAGAGGACTTTAGAGGCCTCACCCTCTTTCTCCACCACTCTGCAAAGGCACCTTCTGGTTCACTGCTAGTTAGGGAATGAAGTCCCCTTGGCTCTGGTGGGTCCTTGGGTGACAAAAAGTCCTCCTGTTACCCCCAGTTAGTCCCACAAAGCACGATTGCCGAGAGGACTTCGAGGGCCATGCCCCCTTTCTCCACCAGTGTGCAAACGCGCCTCCTGGCGCACTGCTGGTTGGGGTATGAAGTCTCCTTGGTGCTTGATTGTCCATGGGGGACAACAAGCCCTCCGGTTACCTGCAGCAAATCCTACACAGTGAAGTTGCTAAGGGGTGTTTTGTGGCCACGCCCCCTTTCTCTACCACTCTGCGAACGCGCCTGTCTTTTATTGGGTAGGTTTCACAGTTCCTCGATCAACTCAGGGCTCAATCTCTATGATTTGAAATCTCCCTAGGGACTAGGGAGAATGGGATGCCCCAGATGGATAAAAATCCCCCAGTCTTTTTCAGTTTATGATTCCTGTAGATGCACAAAGAATTACACCTAATTTCTGCAGCTCTTTATGCCTCACCTTTTTTAGGGCTATGACATGAGGCTAAATACCGATACAGGCCATGCTAAGCTGCACTAATATTTATAATTGATACTAAATGAGCTGGACGCTGTATTAAATAAAAAAAATAAAAATTGTACTGCAGTGGATATGTAATAGTCTTCCACGTATTGCTCTTGCCCGCCCTATGTAACTGATTCACTTAATGAACGATTAAATGTCTTAGGTGCACTGGAAAGGCTTGGAAAAAGAAAACATTTTGGCAGGATGCCCATTTTAGTTCATTTGATCTGTCACATCAAAGGGAATGGGATCAATCACCAGGTCTGTAGTCCTTTAGCTCTTTTACCTAGGAGGCTTTGATAATTTATTTCATACAAATCCTGGCTCTAAGTAGTTTGGAATATTCACTCCCTCAAAGACCATCAAGTAATTGGTCATCTTTTGAATTCAGTAGAACCATTTCAGATTTAGCTACACTGATCCTTTATCTATAAACTTACGAATAATCATCGATTACTTTGAAAACCATGCACAGATTTTTTTGATGCAAGTGCAGTAAAAGGGCTACACTATCTCTATTTAAGAATTTTCTGAGGCACCAATGAATTCACGACTACCACAAACAGTGGGGTCAAGTCTAATTTTCATGGTTGGAGGTTTTATATAAAGAGAATCACTACAGGGGACACCATTGCCTTAACACATCTGTCAATCTGAAACTTGCTACATGTCGTTATCTTAAGGATCAGGTCAAAAAAGCACCTTCATACAAGGATTTGAGTCCCCAGGAGAGAGGGAAGGAAAACACATGTAATTAAGGGTACACATCATGAACTCCAAGTTCACTAGGTTAAAAACCTTCTTTGTCCTGAGCAGTAATTAAGTCATAGGGTGCTTATGAATATCAGTGTAGTCAATGTTCTTAATCAATAATACATGTTGCAGTGAGCACATAACTCCAGATGAACTGTGTTTGCTCTTGATACGCAAAATTGTAGCTAATGAGCTAGCCAGAAATGTTATGAGAATACTATAGTACACATTAGGTTGTGTGAAAGGACAGTGGGAATCAAATTTTGAGTTATATTTGTCTGGCTAACCATTTTAGAATGGGAGGCACATCAAATTCAGGGATTATATTATTGTATAAAATCATCCATTTTGGGACCAGACTTTGTTCAAAACCACAGAATACTAATTGGGAGGGCTGCTGGACTGGTGGAATAACAATTTATCATAGCATCCCCAGCCTCTCTTTCCTCCCCTTCTGATGTTCCTTCTCCAGCTAGATGTCTTCTAATGGAGAGGCTGAAGTTTGATCATTGTCGTGTACGGGAGTCCGCTCTCTGTGCAACATGCACAATACTTTGAAACAGATCAACCTTCATCACACCACGTTATTAGGACATTTGTGACTCCACAACTCTTTCGAAATGTAAGAAGACAAACCACACAATAAGGTTTGGCAAACATTTAACACCATTGTTAAGACGAAGGCACCAGTATACTGAAGAAGGTTTATTGCGGGAAAAGCAGCACACTAGATGGGAAGACACCACAATAAAATACAACATGTCAACTCCCCAACAACATTCTTTTAACTGACAGCGTTCAAATGGCATTCTAGAACGCCAGCTGATTACATGACAATAGAGGTTAGTGCACAAAGAGGGTACTGGAGCCTGAAGGGAAAGGGTGGGAAGGTTCTAGAAGAGAATACCATCTTAACACATCTCCTCCCTCAAGGAAAGGAAGTGAGGAAGGAATAGGAGGATGAGTGCAGGAGGGGGAAGGGGAGCAAGGATAAAAGATTACAACAAATTAGTTCAAATGCATACAAGCTACCTAGGCCACAACACTATGAATGATGAGAAGAACAAAGGACTTAATAAACAAATTTAGTAGCACACAAAATCCTTAAACCATGTTGTTTTAACTAACATATGACTTTGTCTTCTCATACTGTTTGCCTCTTTGATGATGTTACCCTTAGACAGCCACTCCCGTCTTACAGGTTGACTGGAGGAACCATCAACCTGTACAAATTCTGCCTCGCTGGCTCAGTTCGCTGAACTATCTTGTTGCTCAACCTCTAAAGTTTGGGGTGAGGATATATCACAGTAATGAGGCTGTGTGCCCCCACCAACCTTGTCTATGTCACTCTTCTCCATACATCTAATCAGTACACTGTTTACTATGTAAATCTTCTTCTGGCACACACTGACCTCATCCCTTAGAGGTGCGTAACTCATCCTTGTCCTTTGCTTCACAATCCTTTTTCCTGCAAAGAGAAAGAGCGCACACAGGCCACACCTTGCCATCGCTAACTAAAGCTGAATTGCACAGAATTTTCCTCACAACCAAAGGCTGGGTATAATGGCTCTGCCCTTTTTCAATGAACCGGCTACGCTTGACTCTTATCAAATCACCAACAGTGAGGGTGATTGGCTTGCACATGAATTTCAAATCGTGATGTTCCTTGCTCATACTCGGGGCATGCAACAACTTCTCCTTCACCCTTTCACGAGACTACTCAACTCTCTTAGTTGATACCATCCACCCAAAATTGTCTTTCGACATGGGCATTCTTCCTCTCATTAATTCAAATGGACTGGAAGCTGTGCTATGAGTCGGAGTTACACTATACACCCATACCATTTTATCTAATTCAATTCTCCAAGCTAATCCATTATTGTTGGCTAACTGTACAATACATTTAATTACCCAATTAAAATGTTCCACTGTCCCACTACCAGCAGGATGGTACACAGAAATCGTTTTGTGTACAATACCATTTCTTTCCAGGTCCTTTTTAAAGTTATCAGGTCCTTTTTGAATTTATCTGAGGTGAACTGTAGACCATTGTATTTAGGTATTCCTTCTCTAGCAAAGACCTTATCAAGGAACTTGATAATGCTCCCAGAATCCGTCTTGTGGAGTATGTCTATTTCAGGCTATTTGGAGAAATGATTAATAAGTACAATGATGTACACCTGTTCAACCTGCTCCCAAACAGGTCCCATCAAATCAATGCCTACTCTCTCCCAGGGCATACCTGGACTAGGCAAGGGGTGTAACATAGGCCTGAACGTAAATTGTGATTTGTCTGCATTTTTGCACTGTACACAATTTCGTACTTTCCTTTCAATGGCTAAATTGCAACCAGGCCACCAATACCAATGCTTAACCCTGGTCTTGGTTTTATTGATACCTAAATGTCCATCATTAACCTTTGTGATTTGCATGCGTGGGTTCATATCCCATCCTCGTCACCAAAACTGTTAGGACGAAGACACCAGTATACCGAAGAAGGTTCATTGAAGAAAAAGAAGCACACCAGATGGGAGGACACAGCAGTAAAACACAACTTGTCAATTTCCCAACAACATTCTTCCAACTGACAGCGTTCAGCTGGCGTTCTTGACCTCATTTGTCTAGACCTTGCTGTATACGGTTATCTAACTTTGTCTTGGAGATTTGTGATATATTTGTTTCTTCTTTTCACCCAGATGTGTATATGTGTTTTGAATATGTGTGTATGCTTGTGTTGAATGAATGAGTGAGATTGCCAATGGTATACTGTTGATTATTTAGATTTCTAGTAGGGGTCCAGAATCTTTGTACCGTATTCTGAGCATACATATTTTTTAATATCCTTGCATTTAAAAAAAATATGACAGCGTTTTAAAAAAAGAAAAACGTATTCAAAAAAATATCATTGCACTTTGTTTTAAACGAACAATCAAGCTATGCTGATATGTATGTTATGAAAAAAGTGATCATGAACAATAAGTAAAAGACAAAAGCAAAAATAAACAATTAGATTGTAATCTTATAACTGTGTAGTTTTGATTGTGTCCTTGCATATACCCATACTAGATTTAATCAATTTGATAAAGAAATATAGGTCAACGGGGAGCTTTCTTGTTCGACTGTATTCTAGAACGCCAGCTGATTACATGACAATAGAAGAAGTTATATGCAAGGACACATAATCAAAACTACACAGGTATAAGATTACAATCTAATTGTTTATTTTTGCTTTTGTCTTTTACTTATTGTTCATGATCACTTTTTTCATAACATATATACTTTATTTTTGTTGGCTTAAGGACTCTGCCTATTTTACCACTGTTAACCAGTGCTAAAGAGCTTGTGCTCTCTCCTTTGAACATGGTAAAATTTACTGAAACCCAATTAGCACATTTAATTTAATAGTAAGTCCCTGGTGACGTGGTACTACATGTACCCAGAGCCTGTAAATTAAATGCTAAAGGTAGGTCTGCTGCACTTATTGTGCCACCGAATTAAGTAGCCTTTTAAAACATGTCTCAGGCCTTCAATTGCAGCCTGTGTGTGGGGTTCTAAACTGACGTTTAAAACTGAAAAAATAAACCTTTTGCCAGACCTAAACCTTCCTTTTTCATACATATAAGTCACTTCCAAGGTAGGCCCAAAACAGCCCATATGGCAGGGTGTAGTGTATTTGAAAGGTTTGAAATGTACCTTTATAAATCCTGGTAGTGGAAAACTGTAAATTAAAATGCTACAGGTGGGTCTCCTGCACTTATTGTACTTTTACAAGTACAATGTACTTTTGTACTTTTACAAGTCCTGGTAGTGGAAAACTCTTTAATTATTTTTTCACTAGTGCAAGGCCTACTTCTCACAAAGGATAACATTGGGTTACCTTATTACATTTAGGAAGTGCTAACTTTCAATTGAGAGTGAGAGAGCACAAATCTGAAAAATGTAGAAGTGCACCATATTTACAAGCACGTTGTATTAGTTTAGAATAGAATACACAAGAGTGTCAAACTTATAGAGAGAAGATATATATATGAGTGTTTAATTAGAATAGGGATACATATATCAGTGTGAAAAACTAATGTAGAGATTTGTAGAAATGTTAGGATGATGTTAGAGTCTCACGTTATGGGGCTGTGTGAAAAAGAAATGTAATTCTGCAAACCATGGAAATGTGTAGGCCACATGGCATTTCACAAGAAACGAAAGATGCTGCTACACTTTTAAGTAACTTGCAGCCTGATTCATGAAGCTAAATTGCACTCGCAAAGGGCAAGATTCTCAGAATCTTGCCTTTTGCGAGTGCAATTTTGGCATTTGGGATTTACAATCCCAAATGCAAAAATCGCTAATGAAGAATTAGCTAATATGCGAGGATTAGCATTTAAGGAATCTCTATTAGAGATTCCTTAAATGCTATTCATGACACTTTCAAAAATTGCGATTTTGCAAATTTGGGCCGCTATTTACCGAGAGGTCAGACCTCTCGGTAAATAGCAAAAACTTAGAAAAATGCTTTTAAAAGCATTTTTCTAAGTTGCATGTTGCACACACACATGTCCTTTGGACATGTGTGTGCGCAACACCTGTTCAAATGTGCATTTTAGGGGTGCTACAGGGTGTCCTTTGGACACCCCTGGCACCCTTAAAATCGCTATCTTATTTGCGAGTAAAGTAAAGTAAAGTCCACATTTGTAAAGCGCACAATCACCCGTAAGGGTCTCTAGGCGCTGGGGGGCCGTCGGGAAGATTAAGCGAGCTATTGCCCAGAGTCACATGGTGCTGGGCTAACCTGCCGCCGGAGCCGGGGATCGAACCGTGGTCCCCAGTTTCCAGCGTCAGTCGCCCTGGCTGCGGCGCCACAGTAAATTGCTACTCGCAAATAAGGGATACTCCCCATTCATTCCTATGGGCCTTTTGGCCCATAGGAATGAATGGGGAGTTATTCCTTTTTTTGCGAGTAGCAAATTTCTACTCGCAAATAGAGAACATGTAGGAATCGCTATTTATTTAGCAATTCCTACATGAATACCGTTTTGCGTGTCCTCAATAGCGAGTCGCTATGATTCGCTATTAGGGCCACGGCAAACGGCCCGTACATGAATCAGGCTGTGGGATTCTAATGTCATTTTACTGCAAAGTATTATTAATCATAGAATTGAAATGTTTTAAATAGATGTGTTACATTATAGTAATGTGTGTTAGTTACAATACTGTTTAAACAAAGAAATTAAATGTGCTTAGTGTAGAGGCCCGTTTCATGTAATTTTAGTAGGCCTAAATAGATAAAGTTGCTTCTTTGATCTGTATGTGCTCGTTAGAGAAAAGTCGTGCTAGACACTTACTGTGTATCCTGTTACATGGTTTACGACTTAGAGATATGGTGGAGGCCGGAATTTGGGGCCCACAGAGAAAGTGTCTTTTGCAGGTGCGAGGGGGTTTTATCAGGAAAGTGATGAATAGACTTTTGTTCAAGAGAGCCAGGCACAGGCCTGTAGGAGTCTTCAGGAATTTCTAGGGGGTACCGTCTTGCCGGAGAGAAGCCTGGGAAGCAAGGTCAACTTTAACGAAGGGTCCCGAGGAGTACCAGCATGGAAGTTGCCGCCAGAACCAACACCACGTGAGAGGCGTCTCCAGGGGCGTTCCTATTGGAAAAGTGATTTTGTATTAGGGACAGCACCCCGGGGTGGAGTTAGAGCAGACGATCTGAGGAACCTAAGAGAGCGGATGGGTAGGCAGATAGGGAACTGCAAGACTTCGACTTTGAGACAAGGATTAAGGGAAGTGTGTGATCTTCTTTGGAAGTCACCACGGCTGACACCTTTTTAGGTAAAGATCTTGTTAAGTAGGGATGTCACTTAGTCTAGTGTAGGGACAGACTAACCTGTATTTTCCTTTCTGTAAATGACTCTCAAGTTGCAACTCGTAGCTATTCTCGCAACTTTAATGACCTTTGAGCTGATCTTGGTAATTCTATTCTGTCGACTACGAGCATTTAGAGATTTTATGTTTGTCTTGACACCTGTTTATCTTTTGAACCTCATTTTGAGATGTCTGTATCTCCAGATAGCTTTGGTTTTATAATAAACTTTTAAACCTTTTCCAGTGGTAAGTGGTTCTTTAGAGTGGCGTAAGTTCTTCCTTGATTAACCTAGTAGTGGATTGCCTTTTACTCAATGACAGGTACCAACGATTTAGTCGACCTGAATTGGGATCTGGATTAACAGCAATAGGCCAGAAATCCCGCGTTAGCAGTTGGTAGCAGAGTGAGGATGGTTACCTTCTTGAGGAAGGTGATCTAGACTAGGTTAGTTTACCCCAAGGTCCCTAGAGATCCAGAGGTGGCCTGCCGAAGAAGGTGCTGACGGAGAGAGAAAAGCAGCAGTATCGGACGAGAGTGAGTATAAAAAGGGTCATGCGTGGACAGATTGCGGTGTTTTGTGTTGTATTTGTATTGTAATGTCATGCGGAGTTGAATGCCTGTAGTGTGATTGTGAGAAGGTTGTGAGCGCGCGCAACCTGGTAAAATCTTAAGTTCGGGGTAGAGCTTAAGTGGTTCGGGTGTATCGAACATCCAGAGTAATTGTCGACCAGAGTAAGGAGGTCATGAGGTACCATTGACCGCCGCAGAACCGAGATAGGGGGAGTGTAAGAGTGAGTGTGTGAGTAACGGACGCTGGTCGAAAGTTACCGTGTGCAAGTAACCTATCAGAGAAGGCGATTGTCTGGACGTACAAGAAAAGACATTTCGTCAGTTAAGGTGACAATTACAGTTAGACTGTGGACGTACAGTCAAGAAAAGTGATCGCTTGGACGGAAGTAATCATTTTTCAGAGTATGAATGGGACGCATGCATGAGCGCGGAGACGAGCTGAGTAAGGAGGGGAACTGCTGCGAAGGGGGACGAGTGACGTCAGCGAGAGCCGCGCTTAGATAGGCCGGTTAGTGAGAAGCCGTGCCGTGATAGGGCGGTTGGTGTGACGTCAGTGAAAAGCCGCGTTGTGATAGGGCAGTTAGCGAGAACCGTGCTGAGATTGGTGGATTGTCATTAGGAAGTAAACAAACGCGGAGAAAATAGAAATTCTGTAGGTTTTGAACATGAAGTGTTTTAAATGTTTGAGAGGGATTTTTAAGAGAAAAAGAAGGAACTCTTATTACGGGGAAGAGGCACCGCCAGAGGGTACACCAGCTTACTATATGGCAACGAATGTTGGCTTGCATACTATACTATGGATTAGTGAATGGAGCAAGATTTCAGAAGGGAATGAGGAACTGACGTTTCCTAAGTATGGAACGTTTAGGTTAGAGGCTTTACATCGGCTGAAAGCAATTATGTCCTCATTGAATCCTTCGCCTAGACCAACACAGTTTGAGGCCCTTAATGCGTGGATTAGGGCGGCACACGATAGAAATTTGAACAGGCGCCAAGAAAGGTTGAAGCGATCAGTAAGGGCAGTGCGAGATGCCCAATGGGATGCGGACGCCAAGAGATGGAGAGTACAGGCTATTGAGGTGGATAAGTTGTACCCGGTGAGAGAGGTGTCAGGAGAAAAGAGGCTCATGGAAGAGGATGAGGAGAGCGAGTCGGAGGACAACTTGATAAACAGACTGCTAATAGATAGACCGCCTCCGAACGTTGGGGAGACAGAAAGTAACGAACTCCCAAGGGGAGGTGGGGCCGCCATAGAGGGGTATAGACCGCTCCCTATATCGGAGTGGACACCTACCAAAGGTGAGGAAACACCTCAACCTAGTACCGTACAGAGTGTAGTCGGAAGATTTGTGGTACAGAAGACGCCGATCACTGAGAAGGTTGAGTCTTACGGGTTGCCAGACGCTCTACAAGTACCCGTTACCATAGGTCCTATAGTATCGATTTACAACCCCGAGAGAGACAGAGAGGAAGAACAGATGCGGTTAGACAGAGAAAGAGTTTAAATGGAAAGGAGAAATAACATGACAAATGCCTGGAGGCAATTGCCAGGACCAGTGACGTGGAGCACCCCATTTGATTCAGCAGTGGGTCCCGCAGAAGAACGGGGGGTCAGAGAGGACCGATGGACCTGAGGGGACCACGGCCGAAATCCTTTAAGGAGCTGAGAGCTGACTTGAGAGAATGGGATGGGTCCACAGAAGCACCAGCCCACAGGTCAAGAACAGGGGCTGAGTGGGGAAGTCGAGGCGATGGAACATTGTCTCACTGCGGGGCTAGCGCAAGCAGTCAGGAGTGGGGTGGTAACAGCCTGGAGAGTAGAGGAGTTATACGTCATATTGACGGTGGAAAAGGGCAGGAGAGAAGTGAGAGAAGTACAGGATGTGGAGAGACGTCCCGTCTCATTACAAGTGAGGGAGACCGAAGGACACAAGAATACAGGGATAGGTTTAGATGTACTCACCATGCACCTAATGATAATGTACAGCACTGGAGCCGTGGGAGCATGGGGAACAGTGAAGGATCTTGCCATGGGTCGAGAGATCAGAGACCACCGGCAAATGATGAAGAAAGGGGGAATAACGGAATGTCTTACCATGTATCTAGGGAAACCAAGCAGGATGGGACTTGTGGGATTATGAGAAATGGGAAAGTGTTTCACCATACACCCAGAGAGGATGGAACTGCATGGGACCTGGAGAGATGGGAACATGGGAGGACTCCCCATAACTCACCTGAGCCTAGACGTAGGACTCGGAGCTGGGATGGGAGAGATGTGAATGGACCCCCTAGAGATAGCATACTGAAAGCTGCAGTAAAGGCCAAAAGACTCGATGTCACTAGTTTAAAAAATGATCTGGACGAGATAATAGATGGGACGTTAGCCTTAGAAAGGATTGACTTGTACGAACAAGATGAGTTACTGTTTATAGCAAAGGATATTACCCGCAAGGCAAGAGCAATTCATGAGAAACTGTCTGAACTGGCAGAGAAGTATATGGTAGACTTGTCCAGAACAAAGACATTACAGAGTAACCATAGGTTGCAGTATTCAGACCAAGACTTAGATGAGAAGAGAACTACAGGATTAAAAACACACATAAGGGAGCTGATAACAGGAATAAGAGCGTGGAGAGATCTGGACAAATGGGAAGAGAGGTGGTCCAAAAGGGGTACTGTCAGACGGAGCACGAGTGTGATGTCTCCGGAAGGAAGGGTAATGCAGATGGAGGCATATCCTTTGAGAGAAATATCGAATGGGAACTATGTACATGTGCCCTGGAGTAGAGGAGATTTGGCTGCATTTACCAACTCATTTCCGAAGTTAAGGGACAATCCGGTTGAGTGGTACAAGCAGGTAGAAAGGTTTGTGAAGATCTCGAAGGTATTGTGGATTGATTTGAACACCTTGTTTGACATTGTGGTGCCAGGAGATTTGTGGACAGCATGCAAGACTAGTGTCGAGTGGCCAACGGTAGAACCAGAAAGGAATGCTGCTACAAATGGACCGTCTGAAATTGTAATGTTGAAATACGATAGGGTAATGACATGGCTGAAGGAAAAGGTGCCGCCACAAGACATAGATTGGGTAAAAATAGACCGAACAAGACAAGAACCAAAGGAGACAGTCCATGAGTATTATGAGCGATTGCTGAAAGCATTCAAACAATACAGTGGACTAGATGTAATGGACCCCAAGGATATAGGACAATTTGTATCAAAGTTTGTTTTGGGGTTCAGACCTGATATTTGTCTGATGATTCAGCAGCATTTAATTTGTTGGCAAAACAAACCATTGGATGAGATTTTGAGATACGCAAGATACTGTAGTGATGAGATAGAGTCCAAAGCAAAGAAATTAAAGGAAAAATTGATGGTAGTGCAGATGCAGTCAGCTGGAAAGGGTGGACAGCGCCAACTGGGAACAGGGACAATGGGACGAAAACCAAACGGACAGAATAGAGACAGCGAGGAAAACCCGAGACCTAGAATAGACCTTGCTACGTTGAAGAAAATGACAAAGTGTCATCAGTGTCACCAGGTGGGGCATTGGAGACGCGAGTGTCCCTATAACCCTGAAAATGGAGAGATAGAAGTAGAGGAGGAAGTTCAGGAGGTTCCAGTTCAAAGGGTGACAGTGACAAAAAGTAATGTGGCCAAAGGGGGGACTTTGGCTCCACGAGCTCAGTTCCCTCAGCCACCAAAGATTACGACTGGAGCGAAGGTCTATAGACAAATGCCTTTGTTCACAGGTAAAGAAGAGTGTTACTACGTTGATCCCTTGACGGGACAAGGTGTAAGCAAAGAAGAGGACTGTACCCTCGGGGCAGTTCTGGAAGTGGATCAAAGAGGACCATTTGTTGAGGCTGAAGTGGCAGGATGTCCCACAACATTCTTGGTGGATACCGGAGCTACTCGATCAACTTTGAGATCAGCAGTGGTTCCGGATCTACCAATGTCGGGGGAAACAATTCAGGTGGTAGGAGTCGCAAACAAGAGAATGACTAGCCCTTTGACGGAACCAGTGTCAGTGAAAATCGGAAACTACATGAATGAACATCAGTTTGTGGTGTGTGATTCTAGCCCTGTGTGTCTGTTAGGAAGGGACTTATTGTGCAAATTGAACTGTACCATATACTGCACACCTCAGGGAGTAGAGGTAGAGACGACAGATGATGACGCTACCTTCAAAATTGTGAACTCAAGAACATGCATAGAACTGTATCCTACTCTGACTGTGGAGGACCTTCCTTGGGACTTACGCGAGGCAGTATCATCCAAAGTATGGGATTTTACAGGAGAAGAGATAGGATTGGTCAAAGGGGTAGAGCCAGTGAAGATCATAGTGAAACCAAATGTCGATTATCCCAGAACGCCACAGTACAAGCTGTCCCAAGAGACGATTGCAGGAATAAAACCTGTGATCGACTCTATGATTCAACAGGGAATACTGAAGGAAATCGTGGGAAGTCCATGCAACTCCCCGATCATGGGTTTGCAGAAACCTAGTGGGAAATTTAGAATAGTACAGGATCTTCGAAAAATTAATAACATTGTTGTTTCATGTTGTCCAGTGGTACCGATTCCATCAGTGATACTGTTTCAGATACCATTCCAAGCTGAGTGGTTCACAGTGATAGATCTTTGTCAGGCATTCTTTTCAATCCCATTAGATGAAGAGAGCCAGTATCTCTTCGCTTTTAAAATGGAGAATCGCGTTTTAACATGGTGTCGAATCCCCCAAGGATTTACAGATAGCCCATCAATTTTCAATCAGCTGTTGAAGAAAAATCTTGAAAGTCTGGTACTGCCCCAGAACTTGGTTCTGGTCCAGTACATAGACGACCTACTTGTTGCGTCAGGAACAGAAGAAGCTTGCAAGGAAGACACCATCGCCTTGCTGAACCATTTAGCTGAAAACGGACACAAGGTGTCCCCGAGCAAATTGCAGTACTGTCTGACAGAAGTACAGTACTTGGGTCACCGGATAGAAAAAGGAAAGCGCAAGGTGTCACCAGATAGAATAGAGGCAATCATGAAGATGAACTCGCCTACAACCCAGAGAGAAGTCAGGATGTTTCTAGGAATGGTTGGTTATTGTCGACAGTGGATAGCTAACTTTTCACTGAAAGCAAAACCCTTACAGAAACTGACGCACAAGGAGGTGAGTGATCCGGTACCATGGGACAATGAGTGCTTGATGGCGTTCCTACAGCTGAGAGATGACTTATGTCGTGCTCCGGCTCTGGGGATGCCGGACTATGAGAAGCCATTTTCCCTCTATTGCTGCGAAAGGGAGGGCTGTGCTTTGTCAGTTTTAGTGCAAGTCCATGGAAATGCCCGTAGACCAGTTGCTTACTTTTCGGCTACCTAAGATCCAGTAGCCGCAGCGTTGCCCGGATGTCTCAAATCCGGTGCTGAAACAGGTGTCAGCATTGAGCGTTGTGAAAGCATTGTGATGGGACACCAGTTAGTGGTGTATGTACCTCATTCTGTGGAACTGTTAATGACCAGGACCAAGACCCAGCACTTGACTAACAGTAGGCTCACGTGCTATGAGCAAGTTATTCTTGCTGCAGAGAACGTGACCCTTAAGAGGTGCTCTGTCTTGAATCCTGCTACACTGATGCCACTTCCTAATGACATTGAAAGCGAAGACTGTGAAGATCACGATTGCCTTGATGTGACTGAACTATGTACGAAGCCGAGACCAGATATTGTGGATGAACCATTGACTGACCCCAATGAAATTTACTTTGTCGATGGTTCATGTTTAAGAGATGATACTGGTCGGTTGAGAGCAGCTTATGCTGTTTGCACCATTACTGGAGTTGTGGAAGCCGCTTGCCTGGAAGGAGTACACTCCGCTCAGGTAGCAGAAATCATTGCATTGACCCGTGCCTGTATAGCAGGTAGCAAAATTAGAGTCACCATATATACTGATAGCCAATATGGTTTCGGTGTAGTTCATGATTTCAGGCAATTGTGGTCTCAGAGGGGTTACATGACCTCCTCTGGTTCGCCAATCAGAAACTGAGAATTTGTACGACTGTTGTTAGAAGCATTACAGGGTCCTGCTGCAATTGCGATTGTGAAATGTGTAGCTCATACGAAAAATACAGATTTTGTGTCACAAGGAAATAGATATGCAGACGAAGTTGCCCGCTATTGTGCGGAGCATGGTTATACTTTCACGGAGGTGGAAGTAGGTGGGGCTCAGGAAAAGACAGAACTAAGCATGATGTTAGAAACTGTTGATACTTGGGAAGATTTGAAACAAATGCAAGACAATGCACCTGAATCTGAGAAGCAGGCATGGGAAACAGCAGGTTGTGTGAGAAGTGAAATGGACTTTTGGGTTTCAGCAGATGGAAGGGCAGTGTTACCCGAGGAGTTAGCGAGTCCAATGGCACGACAGATACATGGTCCAGTGCATTTGGGAAGAGATGCAATGCTGAGGGTGTTCAGGCAGACTTGGTATTGCCCAAAATTTAGGATTGCAGCAGAAGCAGTGTGTAAGCGATGCGTTACTTGTCAGCAGTTGAATATAGGGAAAAGGACACCAGTTACACTGAGTCACATTGGGAGGTCTGGGGGGCCCTTCAACAGAATGCAACTGGATTTTATTGAAATGCCAAAAGTCAACCGCCTTAGGTATGTTCTGGTGGTAGTATGCATATTTTCCAGATGGGTTGAAGCATACCCTACACGCAGGTGCGATACACTCACAGTAGCAAAGTTGTTGCTTAGAGAGTTGATACCGCGCTTCGGGGTGCCTGCCTCTCTGGAATCGGACAGAGGAACACATTTTAACAGCGAAATTGTGAAGATGCTTTGCTCTGCATTGAACATAGATCAGAAATTGCATTGTAGCTATCGACCAGAGGCTTCAGGTATCGTGGAGCAGATAAATGGGACGCTGAAATGTCGAATTGCTAAAGTATGTTCATCAACTTCCTTAAGTTGGCCTGATGCTCTTCCTTTGGTCCTTATGAGCATGCGTAGCACACCCGACAGGAGGACAGGTCTCTCTCCACACGAGGTGCTGATGGGGAGGGCAATGAGACTTCCAACTGTCCCAACAACCGCATTGTTGAACATTACAGATGACCTGATCCTGGATTATTGCAAGGGGTTGTCTGACACCATTCATTCTGTGTCTCTTCAGGTACAGGCCGCAGAAGTTCCATCTTCAAGAGATCAATGCCACAACCTGTGTCCAGGTGACTGGACAGTGGTGAAGAAGCACGTCCGGAAGAACTGCTTAGACGTGCGCTGGAAAGGACCTTATCAGATCATCTTAACGACGAACACTGCCGTGAAGTGCGGAGGGCTGCCAAATTGGATCCACGCTTCCCATACTCGAAGAGTTCCAGCACCTCTTGAAGAAACAGCTCCTCTCACAGACGAAAATCCAGTTGTGGAGGAAGAATCACAAGAGGGGATCAGTCAAGCTGTGGGGGTGTCTGAAGAAGTTGGGAGTGTCACAGATCCAGAAGAAGAAGAAAGACACAACGGCAGTGAAACTGAAGTTGCCACTGAAGGAGAAAGCTGCTGTGAAAACAACTCAGACACAGAGCAAGTTCAGAGTGATCAAGAACCGAGTGAACGGACAAGAAATAGGAGAACAAGGCGTGGAGCAGCTACCTGGCCTGAAAGAAAAAGGAGGCCAAGCTTGAAGCCATGCGAGAGGAAACTCTTGCTCCTATATCCGAAGACTCAGATCCAGAAGAAAGTGCACAAGGACAAGAACAGGAAGGTCCGAGAAGATCAAGGAGGGTGCGAGTGCCTTGCAGAAGATACGCTACTCCTGAGTGGACCTACCTCGCTACAGATGTCCGAGGGACGCAGAACTGGGAGGGTGAGGAAAGTGACCCTGACCAGAACTGACCCAATTATAACCGTGGAAGTAGAGTTGCTGATACCAGGAGCGGAGGTCGAAGGGCTGCTGACACTCAACATCGTCTATCCTCCTCTTCTGAGCGGAATAAGAGAATTGATCCTAAACACAGTTGAATTTCCGTGTTGCTGTTCAAGGTGTCCAATACTTGAGGGAATCCTTCTTCGTTTGGAAATATTCGAGCAAGTGGTGGGAGTTCTCGGAACACGCATAATTTCGGATTGCTAAAGACATTGCAAAGAACTTTGTAAATACAGATTGAGAGATAACCTAGCGTCACGAAGAAGAAGAAGAAATTAGGGATTTCATTTTAGAGGATGGAGAAGGACTAAGGTTGTCTATTGCTACAGAACTCAGAGACTGTTTTGCGGAGGGGATTTTCAGCTTCCAGGTGTGGTTCGAAAGATTGAAGAAACAAAGAAAAGAGACTTTGTACTGTGAAAGAAAACAGAGCTACACTGTCTTGAGACCATGGAGGCTGGCAACCCGAACCGCAGGGCAAAATGCATAATAGGCACCCTTCTAGTGGTAGTGATTTCTCTTATAGTTTTAGTGGTTACTGTATCATATGTAGTGGGACATGAAAATGATGTGAAAATAGAAAAGGAAGCAAAGAGTGTATCAACACATAAGCCTCCTATGGCTGGCAAACAGGGGGAAAACACAGCGAAAGAGAAAGCTTTGTTAGATGCTGAGATTAAGAGATTACATGCAGACAAATCACAGGGAAATTTTAAATCAAATGCTTATGCCAAATTGCTTTATGAATACATTGATGTCATGGAGGCGAAGAACTGCTATGTCTGCATGCAGTTGCCAGCCTCTGTAGATGAAGGCATCAGGTATCACCATCTTCCATTGACTTATGGAATCACGTGTAGTTTGTTGCTGAGCATATTTTATGAACGTGAGGGGTTTGAGTATTACTTCTCGAACTTTGACTCGATATTGCCAGAGGTGCCAAATTATAAGCACCTCAATAAATGGGATTATTACAAGAGTGAAGACAGGTTACAGAAATTTTTCCTTCCATGGAGGACATTAGATACTTCACATGCCCGAAGAAATAATTTGACTTGTAAAGTGTCAGAAATTGAGAAAAAGTTTATAGGGCAGGTGGATGATCGATACAGGAGACAAAAGATTTTAAAATCTTCAGGACAGTGGAAAACAGATTGGACCGAGGAAGAAAGGGCACACCAAAGAAAAGGTAGCAATGGTCCAATAGCTTTAGACCGAGAGAAAAGGGGAAAGCTGTGTATACACAGAAGTGAAACATATTATGAGAATGTGTTTGTGGGAGAAGTCAGTAGTCTAACCGAAATGTTTTAACTTTGTAGATAAACCCCTGACGAAGAGCCGTAAGGGGCTCAAAATGCATTGGGTGAAAAAGATTATCTCAGGAGAAATACTTATGTTGCATTCCGTGCTTTAGGACAAAGCCACGTGCATACCTTCAGCGTTTAAAGGAATACAGGCATCTATAAGTGGCGTACATGTGACGGATTAACGAGTTTGAAATGTTTAACTAGTGGATTAATTGAATAAAAATTGATGAAAATGGACTTACTGTGGCATTATTGCAATGCACTATTCAAAGCTGTGCGTCCGGATTGGGGCGTCAATACGCCCCAGTATTTGAAGTGGTTTAACCAGCACGTGATTTGACAGCTCACGATACCGGGTCTCGCACGCAACACAGGTGGAAACTCAATATATAGAGACTAACTGGAGAATTAAGGTGTGCACGGCGTCATTTGTTTTTGATGAAGTATCACTATTCTGCCTTCGACGAGTAGCACCCAGGAACAACAGACGATGAAATTTACATTAACCACATGGTCACATGGCAGTCTTTTACAATCTTGTTTCTCTAAGTGGATTTGATGAACTACGATTTTAAAGCTATAGGGATCATCAGCGGTTGGACATATCGTTAACTACACGTTTTGACAGAAAGCGCGATATTGATGAGTAAAATCAGCGGGTTTGTTTAGTGATTTAGTCATACTCGATGCCATGAGCGTTTAATGTGACATTCACGGGTGGGCGGGGAATTCAATGTCAATGTGTTTAAATGACTGGGAGAGGGGTTACAAAATGAAAATAAGTCATTTTTGAACAACAAACAGTACAACACTTGCATGAGATTAGTTGATGGGCTTTTTGTAAGGCATTCTGGGACTGGTAGTTTGATGCTTTGAAGGGGAGGAAACGTGAGTTTAAAGCGAGAGTTTAAATGATGAGAAAGGGGTGGGATCACAACACAGCCGTTGAAAATGGAGTGAGGCATTGATGTACAGAGTTGGGTTTTTGATCGGATGGAGAGTAGGAACCAGAACGTCTTGTTGAAGGTATGGGATTATGTTTGGGGGTTGTAAAAAGTGGTGTATTCACATTCATGGGAACTAAGCAGTGGGTGTTTAAGTTCACACGGTGTAAACAAAATGAAATGAGTTAGTTAAAGAAGTTGGAACCAGCATTTATTCAGGTTTAATTGATTTCAGTGGGCAAAAACGTTAGTGGCGGGAAGAACGTAAATAGTATGTATATATCTCTCTATTGTTGCATCTGCGGATAATACTCTTGTGACAGGAATTTGTGAATGTTTAGTCTAACCGAAATGTTTTAACTTTGTAGATAAACCCCTGACAAAGAGCCGTAAGGGGCTCGAAATGCATTGGGTGAAAAAGATTATCTCAGGAGAAATACTTATGTTGCATTCCGTGCTTTAGGACAAAGCCACGTGCATACCTTCAGCGTTTAAAGGAATACAGGCATCTATAAGTGGCGTACATGTGACGGATTAACGAGTTTGAAATGTTTAACTAGTGGATTAATTGAATAAAAATTTATGAAAATGGACTTACTGTGGCATTATTGCAATGCACTATTCAAAGCTGTGCGTCCGGATTGGGGCGTCAATACGCCCCAGTATTTGAAGTGGTTTAACCAGCACGTCATTTGGCAGCTCACGATACCGGGTCTCGCACGCAACACAGGTGGAAACTCAATATATAGAGACTAACTGGAGAATTAAGGTGTGCACGGCGTCATTTGTTTTTTGAAGAAGTCAGTTGTGAACATGCTTTCCAATTAGAGTACTATTCTAAAGATTTCTTGAAAGAAATGCAGGTGATCCCAAATGTATATTTTGTCTGTGGGAGAAATGCATACGTGAAACTACCAGATAATTGGTATGGATCATGTTACTTAGCAATTGTCTTCCCCAAAATATACCATGCTGAGGACTTAGAAACCAAAAAGAGAGGGAAACAAACTAGAAGAAGAAGGGATGTAAGCGCTGAGGAGGTAGTTGGAGATGTATTTGGTGCTATGTTTCCTATTTTGGGGATAGCACTAAATGATGTTAAGATAAGAAGATTGGCAACAGTTGTAGATAGACTATCCGCCAGTACTGCTAGATCTTTAATGCTGGTGGAGGGAGAGATGCAATCGATAAGGGCAATGGTTCTTCAGAACCGACTTGCTCTAGACGTTCTGTTGGCCAAAGAGGGAGGAGTCTGTAAGGCTTTGAAGGTCCAGGAATGTTGCACTTACATTCCAGACAATTCAAAACCTCTAGAAAAGTACATTTGAAACATTACTGAAATACACCATGAGATAGAGGATTTGACAAAGGTAACAGTATGGGAAAAAGTAGGTCAAGGAATGGGTAAAGTTGGAGGTTGGTTTGCCAACCTGGGAAAGAATATCATTTGGTACATATTGAAACCTATCATCATAATAGTGATTTGTGTAATCGCTTTGTGGGGGTTGGTGAGACTGTACAAATGGTATAGAGCAAACAGGTTGCAGAGATCCATGCGAGAGCAGGTGAGGAGATTAGCTGCGATGCAGGAGAATCAGTACCGGAGTCTGAGGGCTCTAGAGGAGATGAAACGAGACAATATTGCAACGACTTTAGTTTGATACTCTATACCTTAGAGAGGGTGTTGTGATGATGATGACTACTGGAAGTCATCAAAGGGGGGATTGAGAGAGCACAAATCTGAAAAATGTAGAAGTGCACCATATTTACAAGCATGTTGTATTAGTTTAGAATAGAATACACAAGAGTGTCAAACTTATAGAGAGAAGATATATATATGAGTGTTTAATTAGAATAGGGATACATATATCAGTGTGAAAAACTAATGTAGAGATTTGTAGAAATGTTAGGATGATGTTAGAGTCTCACGTTATGGGGCTGTGTGAAAAAGAAATGTAATTCTGCAAACCATGGAAATGTGTAGGCCACATGGCATTTCACAAGAAACGAAAGATGCTGCTACACTTTTAAGTAACTTGGATTCTAATGTCATTTTACTGCAAAGTATTATTAATCATAGAATTGAAATGTTTTAAATAGATGTGTTACATTATAGTAATGTGTGTTAGTTAGAATACTGTTTAAACAAAGAAATTAAATGTGCTTAGTGTAGAGGCCCGTTTCATGTAATTTTAGTAGGCCTAAATAGATAAAGTTGCTTCTTTGATCTGTATGTGCTCGTTAGAGAAAAGTCGTGCTAGACACTAACTGTGTATCCTGTTACATGGTTTACGACTTAGAGATATGGTGGAGGCCGGAATTTGGGGCCCACAGAGAAAGTGTCTTTTGCAGGTGTGAGGGGGTTTTATCAGGAAAGTGATGAATAGACTTTTGTTCAAGAGAGCCAGGCACAGGCCTGTAGGAGTCTTCAGGAATTTCTAGGGGGTACCGTCTTGCCGGAGAGAAGCCTGGGAAGCAAGGTCAACTTTAACGAAGGGTCCCGAGGAGTACCAGCATGGAAGTTGCCGCCAGAACCAACACCACGTGAGAGGCGTCTCCAGGGGCGTTCCTATTGGAAAAGTGATTTTGTATTAGGGACAGCACCCCGGGGTGGAGTTAGAGCAGACGATCTGAGGAACCTAAGAGAGCGGATGGGTAGGCAGATAGGGAACTGCAAGACTTCGACTTTGAGACAAAGATTAAGGGAAGTGTGTGATCTTCTTTGGAAGTCACCACGGCTGACACCTTTTTAGGTAAAGATCTTGTTAAGTAGGGATGTCACTTAGTCTAGTGTAGGGACAGACTAACCTGTATTTTCCTTTCTGTAAATGACTCTCAAGTTGCAACTCGTAGCTATTCTCGCAACTTTAATGACCTTTGAGCTGATCTTGGTAATTCTATTCTGTCGACTACGAGCATTTAGAGATTTTATGTTTGTCTTGACACCTGTTTATCTTTTGAACCTCATTTTGAGATGTCTGTATCTCCAGATAGCTTTGGTTTTATAATAAACTTTTAAACCTTTTCCAGTGATAAGTGGTTCTTTAGAGTGGCGTAAGTTCTTCCTTGATTAACCTAGTAGTGGATTGCCTTTTACTCAATGACAGGTACCAACGATTTAGTCGACCTGAATTGGGATCTGGATTAACAGCAATAGGCCAGAAATCCCACGTTAGCAAGAGCAAATGGAGGTATCATATATATTCTAAAGAATTGTAATTTAAAGCACTCTTTAATGGTAAAGTTGTATTTTAATTCTCAAGTCTAAAAATTCCACTTTTAGAAAGTAGACATGTTCTTGGCCTACTCATCTGGTGCTTGCAGCCTTTATCCTGGATCACATGACTAGGTGTAGCTGGCAGTTGGTATTTGTGTATTGGTCCCAGACAATGTGACAAAGGGGAATAGGTGTTGGCAGGATGGGCCATTTCTGACTTGATGAGGGGGAGTAGCTGTCACCTACCACAAATGCACATCAAAAAGGCCCTGCCTGAGTAAGAAGCTGAAGACCTTGCTTTTCAATTAACCAAGCTACCATAAGTAGGGCTAGGCGAACACACCTACTCAGTGCCAATATACTCTTGTGGGTGATAGTGTGCTTTGGAACACACATAACATAACATAACTCACAAAAGTTTGACACTTTTCTTTTGTGACCATAGACAAGCTGGGGCCAGGCCAGGGAGGCAGGAAAGCACCAATGGGTGTGGGAATCTCCAGAATTTTCTCCTACTTCAAAGTGAGCACAAAGTATAAATATGGAACCCTCTGACCCAACTCTTCAGTACACCTCTGGACCTATGGAAGACTGAGAAGGACTGCTGTGCTGCTCTGCAAGAAGGATTGCTACGCTGTTGCCCTGTTGCCCTCCTGCTCTGCTCCTCAGAAGGACCAGACCTGCATCTTGAACCCAGGACCACCAGAGTGACTATATGGGCTAGTTAGCTGGCTTCCTGATCAGAGCATCAGGGACAGAAAAGGCCCCAACCACCTTGAAATCCACACCTGGACTCTGTTTTCTGTGACTTTTACTCACCTCCCCAACACCCCCTAGTATCGCAGCCAACAGCTTCCTTGGAACCGCTGCTACATGACACATCCTTGATGCGGCCTTCCAATGCAAGTCCCTTGCAGCTTTCCTGGAACTGCCGCTGCATAACACAACCTCAACACAGGATCTTGCAACGCTTCACAAACCAGGATTTAATGTACTAGGGTTTCACCTCCTTCGACCAGTAATCCAGTTTCCTACAGTATCCAACTGGGCTGCAATCGCCAGACATCTGACCTTACGAGTCAGATAGTTTAGCTGGGTATCACAACAATGCATGTGAAACTGGAGCCTGAAGGCGTGGGCCAGCTGAATAAAAATACTTAACATAAATGTTAAAACGATAGGAGAGCACCAAGTGCTGTAGGACCCTACAGACAGATAGAAGCGGGTAGACACCAAAAAGAAAACACTGATACCATCAACATTAGCGGTAGGGCGTAGATCATTCAGTGCAGTACTAAGGAGTAAGTCATGCCGCAAGCTGGCAAGAAACCCCCCTGAGTGTTTTGTGGGTAATAGCTTTTTAATAAGGAGCACACCTGTTGCTACATGACTCTCCACAAATTTCAGCTGCTGGTAGAAGGAAGAGATTCGAATAGCTGGTTTGAAAAGAGGAGTCAAAACCCGTTTACCTTAAGAATGACCTCTGGCTCTTTATGTGAGACAGGAAGAAGAGCTCTTCTGTGAGGGGGTTTAGGATGATGGGGTATTTTCCTTCAGTATGGGGTCATAGTATGGATCTCAAACAAAACAAGATTTTAACTTATTAAGATCAGAGATACTGTTGAGCAAAGGGAATAACATTACTCAGTTAAGTATTATGACTGAACGACAGAATAGATGGGGGCGTTCTTCCACAATGTTGTACCGAGCATATTTTATCAACTTTGGAAAAGAGGGCACAGACAGAGATTTCCAATACATTTGGGACAGAGATTTCCAATACATTTGGGACGGTGTAGCTCCAGGGTTGACAATGGGAGAATACATTATCTAAGTGAGGGTCTCAAAAACTAATTCTGAAGCGTTACTGGCCTTTACTATGCAGGAAGAACGGAACCTAACTTGGGTCAGTTGAAATTGCACCCGGAAGTAGAGTAGCATTGTTTTATAAGTTGCATTCTGCTCACAGAACAACCGCTTTCGAGGGATGCCACATTGGAATTCTACACGATGCTAGCTTGGAGCAAATTGCTGTAGTGGAGAGACATTGTCCACTGAAGCCAACTAGAGAAGCTTTTTCTGCTCTAACATCTGGAAAGGAGGAGCAGAGTGACAATGCATGTCAAAGGCAAATAATCTGTATACGGAATAGCATCCATAAAGATGTCTTTTTTTTTTTACTTGAGCTTCAGAAGTGGCAATTCTAACGGGGTGTGTGCATCTCTCACCATCTGAACAGTGTTCTAAGGCCTAGAACACTGCGGAGCTCTGGCCTTTGCAAAACCGTACCCTCCCCTTCAGTTATTCCTTTGATTCCGCTAATTAATGTAGCATCCACAGTGAAGCAGCAGAGACTGAAGCTGCAATCAAATCATGATAATAAGGCACAAATCTCACTACATTCAAATGAGAACAATCAACGAAAGCCGTTTTCGGCAAAAACAAAAGCCGGGTGCTGCTGATTAGGCGGTAACCTGCCAGGAACGAAAAGGAGGGAAATCTGCACACAGGAAAACAATTCGTGTCAGCGGAAGGAAAGGATCGCACAGCGTTCAAAATAACAGCACCACCGATGCAAGAAACGCACGCCCTAAACGGGTGCTTAAGGAGCAACACACACAGGTGCCACCGGTACTATAAAGTGCGATGCACGTATCCGTCCATGCAGGTCACTATGTACATGGGAAACGAAGAGAAAATGGCTTCCCGCTGTTGACAGGTCGTTGTCTGCCAAGAGAGAAGGCTTGTTGTATTATTTAACAGTTGGTGCTGCAGACTTCTGGCACTGCTATACAGCGAGCTCTGTCGTGGAGTAAACCAGCCCGATGCTGAGAGCATGGGAGCCAAATGATGTTTACCATGGTCTGAAGTAACCGGAATATACCGTCATGCTCAAAAACTCAGAGGCGAAAATAAATACGAGAAATCCTCACAAAAGGCAAAAGATTCAGCCTTCTTTAAGACGGCAGAAAATATTTTTGTGTTACTCCCATGACCAACCGGCCATGATCTTTTGATCTCTCATGACGTTCTTCTCTCTGACTGTTAATTGCCCTGTACTAGTCGGTTACATCTTGCTTCAAAACACAGATGTCAGTGTTTGGATGTACAGAGCGCCCAAGGTTGTTTTTCCACTGGGACGCCATGTCGCTGAAACGCTCGGCTCTGTTCTCGTGGCTCGTCTGCAGGAGCAGAATGCGATCTGAGGCTTCAGCCAGAGGTACAGAAGCGCCGGAAGATAGCTTCTAGGCGCAGGCCGACCCATCTCTTGATGTTTGATTGGTTTAGTCTATCAAAGTTCTTTTTTTGTAATTTCGCATTTAAAATAGCAGGCAGATTTGACAAAGAATTAATATTACAATGTTCCTTCACGTATACATTATAAGGACGGTTCAGGCACTTCTACTGAAAGTTACTTTAGACTATGAATGTGATTGCGTTCTCTCAGGTCCAGAGGCGTGCATAACAAATGCAGTCTGAGGGAATTCCTACTTGACTACAGTATGAATGAGGCTGCAGTATATCGTCATAGGAATGACCGGAACCTGTCGCCTGTGGACACAACTTGTAGAATCTTTATTTCTTTCTGCACCTTTCAGACAGAATTGCTTAATTTGAAAAACAATACATGCTCGGGCCCAAAGGTTTACTTCGATGCGTGAAACTGCATTATCGAATTTCCGCGGTGTCGAACACCGAAGTCTTGATTCCATCTAATTTTTAGGTTGAGACTAGGCAACACGCATGTGCTGTATCTTGGCATGCTGTATGTACTTCAGTGGGATTTCTAAACACACATCACACGCCAATCACTTTAATTCGTTCTTTGGCATACCTTTCAAAATTCCTTTGATTTCTTTGGTAAATGCTTTACATTTGTCTCACCTTGTGGCTGTTTAGTTACTGCCCTGGAGACTGCCCTTGTGACATAGATCAGTTCACTTCTGACCAGTTTGTTATTTTTGGCGCACTACTTTTTCTTTTGATTCGGCTCACGGTGCCCTCCCCCACCACCTTCCGCCTGTTGCTGCATTTCCTGTTCGTGTTGACGCCCGTTGCAATTCAGTTAATCTCCGAATTTACTTGCTCATGTTTTCAGTCACTACTAACTAAAGAAAGTTGCCCCGTTTCTTCTTTCCCCTCCCACCTCCCCCACTCGGACTGGGTACTCTATAGAGTCAAAGGTGAGAAGCATTCACTTGGGTCACTTTTGCAGCTCTATTTCTACTGGTACTGCGGAGAACTTTGCTCCCTCTTATGCAGTGCTTAATTTGTAAAAAAAAAGAAGTGCAGGTGCTGAAAAGTTTGCCAAGGAGGCCACAGCTCACTTCTTCCTCTGGTGAACCCCACTTTCAACACTCTGTCAGTCTCTATCTTCTAACGTTGATCTGTTGTCTGCCCCCTAAGTCTTTGCTCTAAGAGTCTGTCTTCTAACCTCTCTAATTGTTTTCTATCATCTTTGTCACACCTGGTGTGTTACCTTATTCCCTGCATTTCTGATTTGCCCTCCATTCATTCTACCCCTCCCCTTTTTCCTCTTCACTTTTATCCATGCTCTGCTCTCTCGCCCCTCGATCTTGGCTCTTTATGATCACTCTTCTAGCAGTGATTAGCTGTGTCTCCGTTTTATCATTTGTCTGCTTTTTTTCCTCTGTCCTGTCCTCTACATCCTTTTATTCTATCTTCTCTCTTCTTAATGCTCTCTTCTTCTCATCATGGCTGCTTTCTCTTTATATCTGATTTGCTCTCCTTTTCTTCTACTTAGCTCCGTCTTATCTCTCTCCTCTCCTGTTCTTTCTTTCTCCTCTTACTCCTGCTCTCTCTCATTTATAACACCGCTGATGCCTGTGACCCCTGTCGTCAGCCTGTACATGTCCCTGCTATTTTGAACTCTGCGTTGTCCTGTTGTCTTTCCTAAAGAAGAGGAAGATGACTTGTTTTACTTTCTTACCTACATCGATTGCAAAAACAAAATGTTCACCAAATGAAAATTCTTTTTTTGCATATATTAATCAGTGCAGTATAACTGGGTTATTTGCAGAACAGGTAGCTACTCGAGCACAGCAGGTGATGTCACTACTAGTGCTGCCTGTAATTAGTAGGTCCAGGGAAGGTGACGGTATTGGCATCCACTGCTCAGCTTGCTGTGACCCTGCCTGCTACGGCACAGTCATTGTCCCCAGCCGTAATGCTGCCAATGCCGGTAAGTATGGCTGTGGTGCCTACTGGACTCACGCACGCTCAGCAATTACCATGCTGGGGCGCCGCGCACAGATTCTACAGGCGCACAAAAGTTGTGTTGAACCACAGTTGCATCGAGCATGTTGATGATAGCAGCAATGCAGGGCTGCTGGATATGCTACTCTGGCTACACAGCAAGAGAAAAGTCCACAATTACTTTCGTTTATTCTTCCTCAAGAGCCCTCACTCCCACGTTCCAAATACGCTCTCGCAGCTTCCTTGGCTCAACTCCGTCTTGAACCAGCCTCCAGCTACAATTATCCAATGGGAGGCTTAGGTTTAGGCAGTGACACGGTGCAGCAGACTATGCAAGACATAGTTTGTTGATGACTGCTTGGATTTGTGATCGGCGAGATGACATCATCACTAACTTGGTGATACACAATCATGCCTGCCTGGATCGGCCTATGTTGGCCTGTCTATGAACATTTACCAGCCAGAAACCATGCAATGTATGTTATTCTTTTTATTTTGAATTTGAACAATTAATATTGAGACCACCACCTGCAGGGTCAGAATTGTAGCCCCGGCCCTGTGAAAGAAGTGCAGGTGCTGAGCACCTGAAAGCTCCTGCTCAAATTAAGCACTGCTCTCATGCATTTCTCATTAGGTGAGTCTCAGTCACTACACTGTCCGTGGTGTGCGGTCCGAGTGATTCGCTGCTGTGCCTGTATTCCAAACCAACCTATCATGCCTCTCAGCGAATGTTAACCCCTCCCATGCTGGTGACGGAACCGCTCCGTCACCAGCCACGGACGCGCTGTGCTGATGACGAAGCGGTTCCGTCACAACCCGCTCGGCACGGCTGCGCGGATTCCGCGCCTGCCCTGGATGTTCTGATGGGCGGGCGGGGCTGTGACGGAACCGCTCCGTCATCAGCATAGTGCACCCGAGGCTCGTGACGGAGCGGTTCCGTCACGAGCATGGGAGCGCCGCGCGGCCCCCTAACCCCCTTGCGCTGCGGCGGAATTGCCGCCGCAGCAAAGGGGTTAATCCTATTTAGGCTTTCCTGTTTTCAGTTTCTTTTTTTGGTAAATTCTGGTGGGGCTTTTTCAGTTTCTTCAATACCTTAAAAGACTAGCATTGGCATAGCCAATATGTCTCGCCTTTGGGACCTTATAAGTGTTGAGCCATGCACCAGTTGATGTTGATGCACCAAGGATATTGTGTTGCATAACTAAATACTTATACGGTCCCAAAAGCGAGACCTATTGGCTATGCCAATGCTTGTAATCATATACAGCGAACGATAACGGCTGTAATTAAAGAGGAGAAATGCGTATACGTCACTTATGTCAAAATATTAAACACCTGTTCACGACCCACAGTTCAAGACTGTAAATCTAGAAGAAAAATGGAAGAAAGAAGAGATTCTTTAATATACTCTGAAATTATAGAAGTCCAATTAAGGATTTATTAGGTACACTCCCACACCTCATACAAGTAGAGAAGCATCCAGGAGCTGACAGACAGTGTCTTCATAACATTTTAACGTACACTGTTAACCCTTTGGTTTACATCACAGACCCTATTAACAGTAACAGTTCACCAAAGAATAACATTAATTTTGTCACCCTCCCTATGTTTCATGTAAAACAGCCTTCTTATTTAACATTGCTCTTTCAAAGTCCCAAATACACTTTACCTCCATATACACTCCAATCTACCACACTTCAATCTGCCCCACTCTAATCCAAAACAATCCTCCTCTCTCCAATCCCCCCTACTCCAATCTGCCCCACTCCAATCGAAAGCATTCTGCCTCACTCCAATTTGCCCCACTGCAATCCACTCTTCTCCACTCCACCCCACCCCAATTCATCCCACTTCACTGCAGTCCAAGCATCCCACTCTACTCCAATCCACACAACTATAACCTAATCCAATCCAGCCCAACCCAGTTCAGTCCACCCCACTGAACCCAATCCATCTAGCCCACCACATTCTAATCCACCCCACTCCACTGCAATCCACCCCTCTCCACTCTAATTCACGCCACTCCAAACCACCCTACTCTCATCCAATCCACCCCACCCCAATCCACCCACCCCACCTCAATCCAATCCACCCAAATCAATATAATCCACCCCACTCCGGTTCACTCAAATCCAATCCAACCCACTCCAGTTCAATCCACCACATCCAGTACACCCACTGCAATCCAACCCACTCTACCCCAATCTAATCCACCTCACTGCCCCCAATCCACTCTTCCCTATTACACCCCACTCCACGTTACTCTACGACACTGCACTCTATGCCACTCTCTGCCACTGAACTCTGCTCCCCACTACTCAACTCTACGAAACTCTACTCCCCCTACTCCACTCTAGACACTCTACTCTAACAAATCCAAACTATAACACTCTCCTCCTCCCACTCCACTCTAGGACACTGACAACTACCACATAGCAACAATCCACATAAGTACACTCCACATCATGCCACATAATTCAAATCAGCATCATTTCACCGAACGCCACAAAATTCCAAGCAACACAATTCCACTCCACACATTTCTATTCCACACCACATCATTTGGCAACAAACTACATAATTAAACTCAACAACACATTTACACAACACACCACATACATCTATATCAGTGTCCCGGAGGCACCTCAACACACACCAGGGTACTCTTTGCTCAGAAGCCCTTTGAGGTGTCCCAATGGCATTGGGCTCTTGGCAAATTGTGAGGCCCAGATGAGCTCGGCGCCCTGCTTCTTACTTCATTGCTGTCTTGCCCGCCACCTTATCTTAATTCAACCTCATGCTGCAATCTTCCACCACCATACACTCCCTACCTCTTTATTTCACTTTGACAGTTTTTTATGTCCCTGCTTTCTTTTTTTGTTACTGTTTATGGGAAAGCACGCATGCGGGGGAAGCAGCACATGGAAAAGCGGGCAAAACACATGAAATATTTATGTTTAGGATTTGTAAAGGGCACGGCTGCCCGAAGGCTTTCCAACGCTTCCAATAGTGTTCAAAGAAAAATAATAAATATCTCTCTAATGTGACCAGTCGAAGCATACAAGACATCCTATCACAATGATGGTAAAGTTATGCTCCATGGGAAGGATTGACACAAAAAGTGGAAAGAAAGTAACCAAATAGGAAGCAAGCAAATGAGATTGACAAAGCAAGGGCTGTAGCTATACAAATAGCCCCCAAGTGACAAGTGAAATTTACAGAATCTGGGTTGTGAATATCGTTAAGACTCATGCGACACTGGGGACACTGAAGACGAAATTAACACAGCAACTTTGATATAATCTAGCCAACATTACACACAAATTACTGCCTGCTGGCAATATCAACCTTCTACCTGGATCGCTTTGTGGCGGTTCTGTAATTTTTAATTACTGACTGTCATATAGAAATCTGGTCATCAGTAAATACTAGTATAATTTTCACTGTGCTATAAAAATAGAAGCAGTGAAACACACATTGGGGCATATTTTCAAGGACTTATCACCGAGTTATCAGCACTTTAGCGCAGCAAAAGTGGTGAAAGAATTATCGCCCCATTCTCAAGCTGGTGTAAACTACCAATATCACCAGTTTTCCAGTGATAGCTTTCGCAAAAAACATCGCCACAGATGAGAGCGACAACTAACGCTAATGATATGCAGGGTAGGCGTTCCTGTGCAAAAACACCACTTTGCGATATTCTCAACGACCAGCCAGATCTGCGATGCGATCCAAAAACAGGCGATAAGGCCCGTTAGCAGCAGGGATTTAACACCTGCCTTAACACTGGTGTGTGTCGAAAATTAGCACATTTCATTGTTAAGAGGTACAACCTGTTTTTCTGCTTTGACCTTACTTTAATCCTAATGCAAGTTCCCTCACAATGATGACTCCAATGCAAAAGTGCCTTATTGATTGCCAGGAGTTCACAGTCAAATATTGTGCAGTTCTTGTCTGTCAGTGTTTGGGAATAAAAGACCGAAAGATTTAGTTAATCAGTCTCAGGATCTCGTAGTGACAATACTCCAGCGAGGGCAAAGGACAAGACATCAGTTTCTATTACAAAGGGCAGTAAGTCATAGGGATGCCTTAGGGCTGGTGCAGAATTGAAGGTTTCTATGAGATTGTTGAAGGTTTGGTTCTTCCCTTCTCTGCAAGTGATCTTTAGCTCATTTTCAGGTAATTGTACAATGAGAATAATGGGTGAAAAAGTATGCTGGTAAAAAATGACAAAACCAATTCTGTATCTCCTTAACACTTCATAGAGAAGGCCATTCCAAAACTACCTTAACCTTTACATGATCAATCCCAGTTCCCTGTCAGGAGATTTCAAAGCTGAGAAAGGAGGTGGTAAGGACTTCAAAAAGACACCTGGCAGTGTTCAGGGAATATTTGCTCAATAGGTTCCAGACTTCCCTGATAATATTGTTTACAAAATGCTGGAAGGCTGCCTGGGCACCATAGAGGCCCAAACAACATACACAAATATTCAAAATGCCCATACCTGCAATAAATGCGTATTTCATTTCATTTCCTCCACAAATTCATACTAAATTATCGGCTCTTCTAAGATCTAACTTTGAGAATACCATGGTAGATTTAACTTGGTCAAGATGTGCGGTTTAAGAATGAGAGGATACTGGTTTTGTGTGGCAATTGCATTCCACTCTCTGTAATTGATACATTGCCTATATTCACTGTTTGCTTTTGTCATAAAAATAATCATCCTGCTGGCTGGAGAGGTGGGGGGGGGGGCAAATGAAGCTTTTTCCAAGTTCTCCTGTAAAAACTACTGAAGAACATTATCCTTTTTTTACAGTCGAGGAGTAAAGTTTGCTATGAGGAGTTAACATTCCCAACATCAGATAAATTCTGCAGTTGTAATTTCAATCCAGAAGAAGTTAGTCTGCTCCTTTTTTTTGCTGAATCTAATTCAGCTTACTGTGGTGGAACAACTCTTATTTACCTTTTTTCTTAGGAGAGGCCTTTAAAGAAACAGGTTGCAGATTGAAGCAAGTCAAAGACTGGCTCTTTTCCATAATTGGCTTTGGGAAATAATGAGCCTCACAGTAAATTGAATTAAGGCTTATACCTTGTGGATTCTGATCAATTGGTGGATTTAGGGCCTGATGTAGAGGTCAGCAGAGAGGTTACTCTGTCATAAATGTAACAGAGATACCTCCTGCTTTACTACAAGTGCCTGAAGAAATAATGATCTTCTAATATGGCAAACATGATATATGATACATTTGAACGTTCTTTTCTCCTTGGTAATTGCTTTGTGTAAGCTGCTGTCGGTGGCGATTTATATGACTGGTGTTGGTAAGAAGATCTATGTTGCTGCTGAAAGAGCTGATAAGGCTGATACCTCTGGTAACCTCCTCTGTATGAGAACAGGCCTCTTCAACAGTCCTCTTGAAATGAGGTCGTTCCTATTTGCAAGGCGTCGTCGACATGTTTTCCAAACAATGTCTCTTCGTTGTATGGCATTTCTAAAATTTTGCTCTGTACTTCAAGCCTGAATGATGTGGCCTTCAACCATCCTTGACACCTTAGAACTGCAGATCTTGTCAGTTGTCTAAATACTGTTGATGCGATATCCATAGTACAGTCTATGATTTCTGACAATGTTCTCTCTCCTTCCAGCAAGATTTTCTTTGCTTCTCCTATTATCTTCTGGCAAAAGGTGATGTCTGACCACATGTGTCTGTCATACCTGACAGGTGGTCCGGCGCCAGAGAAGGTGGCAGCTGGTTAATGCCGCTCCATGCCTGACTCCGAGGAGTTGTTTTTCTGACCGGTGGCAGCGTCCCGGCACTAAACCTGACCCAAAGGCTTTGTTGGTGAAGATGCGCTGCTTTGCATGATGCCTTTCTTTGAAAATGGTAATCAGCTGACACCATGTATTCCAATGTGACAGCAGCGGCACTCCCTGATTGGATTTGTGGCCATCATTTTTTTTTTTTTAGAGAGTTTTATATAGCTCGAACTTGAACCGAACCGAATCAGTTATCAGAGCGCTTTACATAGCACCAGTTACTTCCATTTTTTAGGCATTATTAGAATATTTCTTATTCATATAACGTCCTAACACCAGGCTCTTCACAGGTTGCTGCAAACAACTTTTTTTTGCAGAAAAAATATGATCCTGGATTATTTTTCCACACTTAACTGTATATTACTTAGCAAGTAATTTGTTTTTTCTTCTATTAGGCATGTAAACTGCCTTATTGCTATTTGAGTCAGTCAGTATAACTGTATTTTAGGTCAACTTATGCATAAAGCTACACTTAAGGATTTCCATATTTTTTGCACCCTAAATACCTCGCATTGGCAATTTCAAACCTTTTTTCTGTTTTACAGAGCGACATTGAGGAACGGCAGCAGGTCATATCGCCCCCTCTTACGGTGACGTCGACACCTATTCCTACATTTATTTCTACTTCTGCTTCGCATTCCTCTCTACCAAATGGAAAAAATGCACCTAAGCTCACACCTTCTTCAGTGCTATCATCTACTAAGCGAATTTAAAAAGAACCTTCTTCACCAGCTAATTCTCCTCCACCAATATCTTTGGAGTTACTCTTAGATGAAATACAGGCTCTCAAGCCCTATATGGAGGAAACAAATGTACGTTTCCATAGCATAGAGGATAAGTGATCTACTCTTTACATCAAAATCAATTTAATGGAACATCAAATAGAATCTCTGCAAACATCTCCTCAGCAGATTCTTCCTATGAACGCAGAAATATCTCAGATTGAAAAACAAGTGGAAAACCTTGAAAATCAGAGCAGATGCAACAATCTGTGAATTTATGGTTTGGCTGAGGGATTGCAAGGTCCCAATCCTATTTCTGTCTTTCAGTCTTTTCTTCCACAGATCCTTGATTGTCCTGAATCCCCCCAACTAAATATACAAAGAGCACATAGACTTGGTCATACCCCTCTTGCTTAATCAGCCCCACTCAAACCAAGAGGTGTAACATTGTACTTTCTAGAATACATTGACCGGTATTTCAGGCAGTTAAGTTTAAACGTCGTATATCCTGGCAAGGTTCCCAGTTATTTTTCTCTCAAGATAATGCTGAAGTCACTGCAGATAGATGGAAACGTTTCTTAGCTATGTGGCCAGCACTACGAGACTTAAATGCCAGATTCGGTTTAATTCATCCTTACCTCTTTAAAGTGACTTATAGAAATAAAGCAACTACTTATGAGGACCCAGTCCTGCTCCAGCAATTCATTGACAACTGTAAAGAAGAGACCGTGGAGATTGCAAGATCATCTTCTACTTGATAATAATCTTTACTTTTATTATAGTAAAAAGCTATTTATGCTGTTTTTACTAGTTTTTACAACATGTTTTGAATAATTGTCACTTTTTCCTTATGTTTTTTCTTACCAGGTGCTGTTTCTCTGTTCCACCCATCGTTGTGTAGTCCGTCTGGATTACACCCTTCCTCGTTGCTTGAACCGGAGTTTTGGCTGATTATTTCATCTTCTCTTTGTGGTCTCAACACCCTCCACTCATGTTTGAGTCTTTGGTATGTTTCATTGTTTATTTTATCTATTGTCTCTTTCCCCTCTCTTACCTTTTCACTTATCTTTCTTTTTCGTTCTTTCCTGTCTCTCTCTTACTTTCTTGTGTCGCATCTTCTTTTATTTCATATCTCACTTTATTTCTGCCTGAGAACTTTACTTTCAACTATCCTTTCCATTTAGTGTTTTCTAATGACCATGCTGTAGTTTTTCCTATTTCTTTTTTCCTTTTGACAAATGACGTTACTGGAACGTTAAAGGTTTGGGTACGCCTATTAAACGGCAAAAAGTTCTTACCCATTTATCTAATCATAAATCAGATATTTGATTTTAACAAGAATCTCACATAGTTGTTTCAGAAGTCTTAAGGCTTAAGCGTTAATGGGTAGGGAATGTTTTTTCCTCGCCAGGTACGGGTAAAAGAAACGGGGTTATGGTTCTTAGTCACAAAAAGCTTAATGTTTCCCTCCTGTCTCAAAATTCATATGTTGAAGGACGTTGGTTTAATGTTCTTGAAGTTAATATTATACCTATGTCTTTGTTTAATGTGAATGCACCTACTAAACCTAACAATACTTTTTTGTCAACCATATCTATTTCTACACAATATGTTACTTATGGTGGCAAGTGTAATTTAGTCGTTGATCATTATACAGATCGCACATCCAAAGTATCTTTCATTTCTTCTCCAATGCACCAACACTTTACCACGATAATTACTCAAAGAGCTCATGTTGATTCCTGGAGATTATGTAATCTGCAACTACGTGAGTATACTTTTTTCTCACCTACTCACCTTTCTCAGTCTCGTATAGATTATTTGTTACTAAATCTTTATCACAACACATGTTACAGGCAAATATAGGCTCTATAATACATTCTGACCTTGCTCCGTTAATTTTAGATTTAGAATGACTCCCTTTTACTATGACCAATAAAAGATGGAAGTTTTACACTTCTTTATTAATTGACCAGACTTTTACCTCTACTTTCGAAGCTTTTATTACTAAATTCTTTAATCATATCACTTCCTCAGTTTCATCTTTCCCAATTGTGTGGGGTGCCTTAATGCCTCAGCCAGAGACATTATTATATCTTATGTTGCTAGAAAGAAGAGATGTAACTCCTCCAAAGCACTTGAAATTCTTAGATACATCAAACTATTAAAGACACTCATCACCGCCACTAATTCTAAACCTGAACGTAATAATCTTATTGTAGAAAAATGTAAATATAATAAGTTATCTATAGAAAATGCAAATTCCTATCTTATTAGAGGTAGTGCCCGTTATTATGGATGCCAAAATAAAGCAGGCAAACATCTTGCCTCATAACTTAAAATCAGGAAAGAATGTATGCATGTTGATTATGTTTTAAACTCTGATTCATCTCCAGTGATCAAAAATTTGGATATCCTAGAAGAATAAAAAAAAATTACACTACTCTCTATACCCCTAAAACCATCCCAAACCCTACTGATATACAAAACTATCTTTCTTCGCAACAAAAACAGTTTCCTATTGATCTTGACTTTTCATCACTGGAGAAAGATATTTCTATAAAATATATCTCTCATGCATTAAAACTCATTAAAGTAGGGAAGGCTCTTGGCCCGGATGGATTCCCTGTTGAATTCGATTCCCACTTTTCTAATTTTTTTCTTCCACATCTCCAATCTTTATTTATGCAATTCATTTCATCTAAAGTTTCAAGTGGTACTTTTCAAGAGGCTTTAATCTGTCTAATTCCTAAAGAGGAAAGAGACCCTAATTTTTGTAAAAATTATATACCAATCTCATTAGTTAATTCCGACTACAAATTATTTGCTAAAATCCTTGCGCTTCGACTAGAAACATTTCTACCCTTAATTATTTGCAAAGAACAATCTTTACTATTATTTACAAGGGTTTTCTTTTAACAAATTGCACAAATCCAACAAATGTTCCCATTCACTTGCAGCTATTTCTCTTGATGTAGAAAATGGATTGGTCTTTTATTTTTCATACACTTTCCTGGTTTGGTTTCGGTCCTAAGTTTATTACTGACATAGCTTTATTATACACATCGCCCAAAGCTTTTATTTTTGCTAATGGATCTATTTCCACTCTCTTCCCCTTGCAAAGAGGAGTTCGTCACGGTTGTACTCTCTCTTCACTTCTTTTCATTCTTGCATTAGAACCTTTTTTTGGTAAAATTAAACAAAACTCAAAAATATATGGTTTTCAATATGGTAAAACTCATATCAAACTGAGTGCCCATGCAGATGATATCTTCTTTTACCTATCTAATACAGAGTCTTCTCTTCCAGCATTCATTGCAGAAGTTTTTTCTTACTTTGCAGTTATAAATTGAATCACGATAAATGCGAAATCCTTCTTTTAAACATTCTCAGTTTAAAACATGATTTAACTTCAACTAAATTTACATGGAATTCCCCAAAAATTAAGTAATTAGGACTTTGGTTTGCTCCATGTATAAAACATACTTTATCTTTATATATGACTCAAGTTCTGTCCACGCTATCTAATTCCATTTCTAAATGGCTCCCTCTGTATCTATCTTGGTGGGGTAGACTTGATACTATCAAAATGATGCTTGCTCCTGTTGTCTTTTATACTATTTCTGCTATTCCTCTCACTATCCCTTCATATTCAAAAACATTTATTCTATCTTATCCTCCTTTTTATGGAATAAAAAAAAACATGTATCTCCCTAGCCATGCTTAAACGCAATAAATTATATGGTGTTGTGAATTTTCCTGATTTTTTATCTCATCATAATGCCTTTCTCCTTAAACAACTTTCTAAATGTTTGCATCAAGTTTTCGATCTATCTCCACTGTGGAAGGACATTGAACTCGCCTTTCTTTCTCCCTTTTCACTCCAAGAATCTCTTTCATTTACTCATAAGACACATTACTTTTCTTCACCTATACATAAAACCACCCATAAACTTTTTCAATCAATAATTATCTCACACCTTTCAGACAGTGACCAATTTCTTAATTCTTCAATCTGGCAAAATCAACAATAGACCTATTTTTTAAAATACTTGGAGGCATAAGGGTTTGCGTTGGGTTCATCAACTTTACTCAAATTATACTTTTCTTACCTTTCCTGAGAACAATTACCTTATAAGTTACCAAAATCATACTCTAATAAATGTAAGATGTTGATTCAAATCACATCCTCTTCCTTGTCTTCATTATCTTCAATTTCTCCCCGTTTACTGTCTCAATGCTCTATCCTTCCTGTATTAAGTGCCCAATAAAGCGTCTCATTTATTTACAAGTTCCTCAATAAACCTCCAGATCATAGAAATAAGACTAAAATTGAATTACAATGGGAACAGGATTTTCATACTTCGTGGTCCATTGCGTTCTGGGATAAGTTGTGGTTAGAAATTGGTAAGACCTCAAGATCGGCTAGTACAACTCAAACTCTTTTCTTTCTATGCAATCGACTTCTGTTTACTCCAACTACTTTACATAAATTTAAATCTACAATCACCCTAAATTGTTGGTCATGTAATGCTTTAAATGCTGATTTGTTTCATATGCTTTTTTCTTGTCCCTGTACTCATCAGTTCTTGTTAAAGGTATGGTCTCAAATTAATATAATTTTCACACCCATTTTCCATTCTCTCCTATGAAAATGTTTCTAGGCACACTTTCTGAACATTGGCAATCCCTTACATGTAACACTGCCATTGTAGACTTACTAATTGCAGTTGCATTCCAGCAAATAACACAAAATTGGAAACATTCCACACAACTTTCATTTCAAGCTTGGTGGTACAGTGCTTGCTACAATCATCGACTCCATCGTGCATACGTTTCTCCTCCATCTCTTGTCCTTTAACCACTTTCATGCTCATGACAAGGTCAGCTCGTCATGCAGTACACTGGAGCTGTGCTAATGACGAGCTGACCTTGTCATGAACAATGGGGTTCTCATAAATCAGCACCCAGCGGGAATTGCCTTAGCATCCAAGGTGTTAAAGAGAACATATGTGGTCCCCTATAACTATTTTCATAGATGCTTCTGCTTGAAAGTTTACCCACCATCACCCTTTGTTGGAAGAGGTCCTCAAACCACCATCAATTGTCTTATATTTTATATTTGTTGGCTTTATTTATGTTTTCTAATTCTATATTACATCCATTACTTCTCACAATGTTTATATTTTTTAATATGTATTATTCTCTCATGCAACTTTATTATTATAGTTATATTATTATAGTATTACTACCCACTGACTTCCTCTATCTTTAGATTTGTTGTAACCTTTTGCATATAGGCAACTCTTTTGATTTTCCAGATTTTTATTGTATTATTAGTTAATCCATTGTTAAGAAGTGCATTTAAGCATTAACTGACTGTATATGCTCTGTTGCATTTTTTCTTTAATAACGTTTTCCTTTCAAACTTTAAAAAGGAGATGACTTGGCGGCAGAGGAGAGACTTTACTAGGTGAAGTCTGTTGTGGGCGCAAAATATCTAGTGGTGGTGTATCTCTTGTTGACGGTATCATCGATGACATCATCATCGAATCCGACGATGGCAGTTTTTTTATGTCTAAAGTGTTGGCATTACACATGTCGTCGACAGTGTCATCGCTGTAGATGTCGATGTGGTAGTCGTGGTCGTCTTCTACTTGTCCATGCTGGTATTTTTGACGGCGATGATGTTGTCGACATCTCTTTAGCTAGACTGGATTTTATTGCTCTGAGAAGGACTTTTCAAAGGGGAGAGCCTGATTTGAAACTGGAGTAATAGGTTCTGACGTTGCTGCTTATGAGGAGAGTTTCCCTTTTTCCCCCCAGTGAAACTATGTCTCAAAGGCTTATGGTGAGTCTTTTTGTGACTCTTGGTCATGTTACCTTTCCTTTTTTGTTGCTCTTTCTCATCAGAAAGGACAGACTTTCTTGATTTTAATTTCTGTAGCCATAACAGAAGTCTCCCCTCTCTATCTGGTAGAGTTTTGGAAGAAAAAGTTGGCAGATTTTACAATTGTTTATCTTGTGGGCAGGGTGAAGGCAGTACATACATTCCTTGTGTGGGTCTTCAGAATAAAGCCTTTCTTCCCCACAGGTCCCACAGGGTCTGGAAAGTCTTTTTGTAAATAGCTCTGACAGTATTATAGCCAATAACTGTTAAATGGAAGGGACAAGTTGTCTATATTACCAAAATCTGGATTAGATGTTGATTAACTGAACAAATCTCAGAGAGACTCCCTTTGCATGATGTGCAGTGGAAAATCTAAGAGTAAATGGATCTGTGGGGAATGATCTTATGGGTGCTGGATAAATTAACCTAATGACTGCCTTCTGGCCGTTATATTTTATCTGTACTTGTTCTACTGCTTTAGAAGGTACCATGGGACACACACTTCGCTGACAGGGAATGAACAAGCATGTGAATCTAAGAAAGATTCAAATACTGGAGAAATGAAATTTACTATGCGTTGAATTGTTTCCTTTGTGGAATAAGCTTTGCAAGTTTCTATAGTCAGAACTGCCTCCAGGAATGTAGACAATCTGGATGGCATTAGGGAGGCCTTTTCTTTGTTCAACCTGAGACCTAGAGTCTTGAATAAAAAAAGGGAGGGCACTGCAGATCTTCTTACACAGTGGAATGACGGACTGACCTTTGATTAGCCAGTCATCAGGGTACGGGAATACCTGGCAACTGTTCCTTCTCAAGAATTCGCCTTCTGAGAGGATCTTCATCAGAGGCAGCACTCAAACGACTGAATTGGTTGCCAATACACAAAAGAATCCTATTTAAAGTCCAAGTAATCATGTTTAAAGCCCTAAAGGCTACAGGGCCGGCCTATCTAAGGCGAAGAATACATCCCTATATCACGCAACATCTGCTGTGGTAAACCTCAGGCAATCTCTTAGCACCCCCAAGCTATCACCTGAAAACAAAAGGGGGACAATCCACTGCGGTACTAGGAACCAAGGCCTGGAATACGCTGCCACTTCAGTTGAGATTGGCACATTCAGAACCTCTTTTCAGGAAGCTTCTAAAAACATGGATGTTCTAAATACAGGACAAATTGGTACTCTTCCTCATATGAGCTTCCTTCCTTGCTGTGCTCACATAGTGCTCTCACACCACACACCTTACATGCCAGCGCCAAGATACTCCGTGGAGTGAACGCCGTGCTTCATAAATGCCTTCATTTATTCAAGAATGCCGGAGCCCAAAAGGAAGGACTTTGAATTGGTATTAGTACCCTACAACCTAAAAAACGTATTTACAGATGTTTTACATGCATGGGAATGTGGGTGTATGCATTTAGGAAAACTAGCAATATGATATCATATAATTTCTTGCAGAGACAGCATTCTGAATGGCAGCTTCTTTATGAATTTGTTTAACAGTCTTACTTAAATTCATAACTTATCTCCATTTTCCAGATGTTTTCTTGATTAGAAAGGAGTTTGAATCGAGTCCTTGTTTTGATGTGCGAACAGGACTTCCTTTAGTGCTCCTTTGCAAATAAGCGACCAGATTTACTTTTTTAACAGATCTAGATGTTTGGGTATTTTGGATGCTTTTGAACAATTCCAGGGTGTGACCCTGATAGGTTATGTCTACACTCATTGGTCTGAAAAGATAGTCTTCTAACGATTGTAATAACTGGATAGGTGTGAATACCAATGCTGCTGCCAACAGGTTGAGGTGGCACTGATGTCTGGATGCCTCGTGACTTTTTCTTCCCGCCGTAGGTCTTCTACGAGCAGGCTGTGTCGCATATGATGCTGCAAGAGTTGTTTTGTATTGCTGCTTGTGATTGCACTGTCCGAGAAAGCCCTGTATAAACTGAGGACAGGTTGACTTCTTTATGGCTGGTAAGGACCTCTAGGTAGAAACTGGCCACTTTCTCCGCCGCCATGAAAAGACTGAAAGCAGCCGTATTGCAAAGTTCCCAAAGAATGTGGTGCTATATTATCCATGATAGACCGTAGGGCATTACCCACATGCTTACCAAAGAGGTTTTCTCTGTTAAAAGGCATTTCTAACACCTTAGCCTTAACTTTGGGACAGAAGGAAGTGGCCTTCAACCATCCAAGTCAGAGTAAAACTGCAGCATCAGCCATCTGCCTGAAAGCCAATGAGGCTAAATCCATAGCTGGTTCAATTATTTCCGATGACGCCCTTTCACCTTATGTAAAACTTACTTAGCCTTGTTCCTTCTATCCTATGGCAGAAATGCTAGGAAGGCTGCCATGTCAGAACACATCTGCCTATAATACCTTCCTAAAATAGCCAACCTATTGGATACCTTTATGGTCTTCGCTGCCTTTGCTCAGACACTTGGCCTTGTTTCTTCTGTGGTACCAAACATGGGGTAGAAGGATTTCTGTTACCTCCTTTGGGCCGCCTGAATCCCTACTGAATCTGGATGTGGATTCCCAATCGAACATTTAGGCGAGTTCTTGCAAGCTCTGTATTTCTTATCAAGCCAATGAGTGACTATTGTCACTGATGCAGGGTTCTTCATAGGTTTTAGCCCTTCTTCCCATTAGTGATCCGTAATGGAAATTGATTTCATTGATGTTCTTGCTGAATCTCTGAAGTGATACAGAAATAACTGCTTGTTCTACTGGTATTGTCTGGTCAAAACATTTTGAAGCTCACTCAAGTAGTTTGCAAAACCTCTAATGTCTTCCCGAGAAGAACTAGTGGGTGGTGGCGTGGGAGATACAGATAGTGGGGCTATATAATCATCCCACTCATGTCTTGAGTCAGATTGCTCTTGAGGAATCTCACCGTCTTCTGCCAGCTTATCCGCATTACTGTCGACTTATCCGAAATGTCTTGTGATTGAAGCTAAAACACGTACATCCGTTCATGTCTGCAGGCCCAACAGGCTTTTCTTTTATTGATGAAGTGATGAAATAAATGGAGCATCCATACGTATTGGAGTAGCCTACTGACTCTCTACAGCTGGTACGTTGGCTTCTGGGTATCTTCTGTAGTATTTGTCTAACATGTGACGAAGATCTGTTACCAAAGTCATTGGCACTTTAATTGTGTAGTCCTGCAAATGAGGTTGTTCCTCATATAGCTCCTTATATGGATATTTGTCCTGAAATTACATATTATAATAACATGTGTATTTGTAAAGTGCACGTTCAACCAAGGGTATCTTGATGCTGAATAACAGATGTTTATTTTTATCCAACTCAATGGTACTCAGGATGGGAGGCCTACCCTAAAAAGAGTAATCTCCTTTGAAGAAGGATGGTCATCCTTTTTTGGTTCATCGTCTTCCAGTTCTTGGCACTTAACATCAAGCTGTGTGGGACTATAAGCTGGGCTAAATGACCCGTCGTCTTCGTCTGACTCCTCAACCTCCAGCAGATGTTCAGGAAGCAATGGTGACACTTCACTTGGGGTTGTCTGGTCTGGGTGTATATAATCAACAAAGAAGAGAGAGAGAAGAAAGGGAACCCATTCGTCCTCCTTAGCTATAGTGAAATAAATCAAACAAGAACGAGCAAACTACCTACTTAACTAGTAATCTTGAGAGGTCTGTAACTCAAGATCCCAAGGGGAAAAAAGGGGGAACCATAGTGTTTATTGAAGAACCTCATTCACCAAAATACCCCTTGAGGTGAGAGACCCTGAGTCAATTTTAAATCACTTACACTTGCACCACACACACAAAAAACAGCTCCACAGTAATCAGGTGTCTCATCACAACCTGGAAGCATTTGGTGACCAGTGTGGGAACCCAATGATGAAGCATGTCACCAACTAGGTTGGTGAGTGAGGGCTCTAAAAAAAAAAATAAGCGTGGGAATCTATAAAAGATTCAATACATGAGTACGGTGAAGTCAGGAGGGGAGAGAAGATAGAGACAGATAGGAGGGAGAGAATATAGCAAGATGGTGTTGATACTTTCATGAATTATAAAAATGTTATGGTAAATCAAATATAATAATATTGATGCTCTGGGTAGTGGTTATCAAAAACAACATAAAAACCCTGGTATACTCACTTCTGGATGGAGACACACATTGTGCCATGTCCTTCCAGGCACCACACTGGCCTTCGTGGTAGATGTCCTACAGGCAGCACCCTCTTAAAGGGTCTAACCATCGTCCCTCTCCTCCCAGACGGGACAGGATTAGGTCAGAGGCACAGTACTCTACATCACTCCTACACTGACAGCGCTCCATTGGATCCCTATCCAGGCTCGGACCATCTTTAATACCAGCTGCATCCTCAACAAAGTCATTACAACTGGCACCCCTGCCAGCATGGAAAGCAGGTGTATGCTGTGCAGAGGCAAGCAGAGGACATCTTCTGGTGGATAATGCTCTAATTGGATTGACACTCTTGGAGCATTCTTCTTTAAAATTAGGCTCTAGGTTTTTATTTACAATGTGATTTATACCCAGTACATAAAGATTCCAAAATTAGCAGCCAAATTACGGCCTTAATCAGCTTCCCAAGAATACAAATGTCAGATGGTAGATGTGTTGACTACCATTGCTTCTCCTAATGTTCCACCTTGCTTACTGACTCCAAAAGCACAGAGAGCTCATACTGACTACACAAGCTGTTCATCTCCCTGCTTCCCCACCCTTCAGTGACCTTAAACTTAAGTAAACAAAATAAATAAGAATGTGCAAATTACTTTGTTACTGAGTTAACCATCCTATAGCCCTGCATGTGATGGGTGGGTATGAAGAGAAAACATAATAATAGAAAGCACACTGAAGAAGAACCCTGCCATGAGGCACATGTCAAGCTTGACTTCTGAGACTTTCAAAGGGCTCACCTGCAGACAGATGCTAATGATGAAAGCCGAAAAAACATGATGTAGACAAAACAGAAGGATTCTGACCCATCGGCAGGAAAGAATAGGCCTCCATTAGGAGGGCAAGTATTTATGAAGCGAGCACCAAAGGCAGAGGTACAAGAAATATGGCAGGAGGCTAGAGTGGAAATGGAGCTTGACAGTGGGGTACCAACAACATTGTAAACAAGAATGACATTCAGAAAAAAAAAGTAAAGCATCCTTGGAGTTATCACAAATATTGTAAAGGAACTAATATTTAGTACTTAGATTAGTCATTAGGATCAATTTTAAAACATTTTACTTGGAAACCAGAAAACGAAATCCAACAAATCTTATCAAAGCTAGATTACAATACAGTAAGTGATCTTGGTGCTGAATAAGTGATGAAACCATGCTCCATAACAATATAAATGAAAAATATACATAATATTAGGTTGTAAAAATGTACCACTACCTTGAGGCAGAGGTGGGTTACCTGAGAAAGTGAAAGAGGAGCAAAATGAGACAAAGGTATCACAATGGTTGCAGAAAAATGCAATAAAAAACAGTCCCCTTATAACTAGCATATTGGTAGAGTACACTTTAACCCCAGCCGCCCTCTAAGCGCAATTGGTAGATAACAGTGGTTTTATGTAATTTAACTCTATGACACTCATGTTATTGAACTTAGTTGAGTTGCTGGGATTCAAAGCTGTGACTATAGGGTCAAAAACATTTTGAAGCATAGAGCCAACAGGCTCACTCACTTGGACCAAGACTCCTCATATGTGCGCATTTATAAATAGGCTACACAAACGCTTCAGAATGTGTGAAGCACATTTGTCTTCTTTTTCATACTCTTTCCAAGTGCAGTGAGAAATCTCAAGTCAGAAAACATATCATACAAGGGCTAGGGACTAGGGGCAATGTGACAAAAATAGAACTTTTCTTAAGGTACTTACACTTAAAGGAAAATATATAAATATATATATATATATATATATATATATATATATATATATATATATATATATATATATATATATATATATATATATATATATATATATATATATATATATTTATATATATATAAAGTTCCACAAGTTGCCCATAGCGGGGAGCACTCCACATTCAACAATCCATAGGGTCAGAGAAGAACCAGGCACACTCGACGTCAGCAGAATCCTGACGCGTTTCGGGATAAAACTCCCTTCCTTGGCTTTCATTGTGCAGCAGACAGCCTTTGAGGTCGAGTCGAGTGTGCCTGGTTCTTCTCTGACCCTATGGATTGTTGAATGTAGAGTGCTCCCCGCTATGGGCAACTTGTGGAACTTGATATTTTCGGCCGGCTCTGTCGAGGGGAGCACCGCTGCAGAACTTAGCGGTTCCTGCGCTGGACTGTTGTTCAGCGGGCGGGACCTTTTGACACAAGGCAGCATTGGGGGAAGATTGTGATGACACACCCGTGATTTGCAATAATTTGTACAACAGACTGCCAGCAGCCCACATGGGTCTTTTACTGATGGACTCCCAGTCCCAGAAAGCAACGGTGCATTTACTCACCTGAATTGAATGTTGAATTGCATTTAAATAAAAAGAGGGAAATCGCTGGGAAATCCGTATGGTGGCTTTCATTGTGCAGCAGACAGCCTTTGAGGAAGGGAGTTTTATCCCGAAACGCGTCAGGATTCTGCTGACGTCGAGTGTGCCTGGGTCTTCTCTGACCCTATGGATTGTTGAATGTGGAGTGCTCCCCGCTATGGGCAACTTGTGGAACTTGATATTTTCGGCCGGCTTGGTCGAGGGGAGCACCGCTGCAGAATTTAGCGGTTCCTGCGCTGGACTGTTGTTCAGCGGGCGGGACCTTTTGACACAAGGCAGCATTGGGGGAAGATTGTGATGACACACCCGTGATTTGCAATAATTTGTACAACAGACTGCCAGCAGCCCACATGGATCTTTTACTTATGGACTCCCAGTCCCAGAAAGCAACGGTGCATTTACTCACCTGAATTGAATGTTGAATTGCATTTAAATAAAAAGAGGGAAATCGCTGGGAAATCCGTATGGTGGCTTTCATTGTGCAGCAGACAGCCTTTGAGGAAGGGAGTTTTATCCCGAAACGCGTCAGGATTCTGCTGACGTCGAGTGTGCCTGGTTTTTCTCTGACCCTATGGATTGTTGAATGTGGAGTGCTCCCCGCTATGGGCAACTTGTGGAACTTGATATTTTCGGCCGGCTCGGTCGAGGGGAGCAGCGCTGCAGAACTTAGCGGTTCCTGCGCTGGACTGTTGTTCAGCGGGCGGTACCTTTTGACACAAGGCAGCATTGGGGGAAGATTGTGATGACAAACCCGTGATTTGCAATAATTTGTACAACAGACTGCCAGCAGCCCACATGGGTCTTTTACTTATGGACTCCCAGTCCCAGAAAGCAACGGTGCATTTACTCACCCGAATTGAATGTTGAATTGCATTTAAATAAAAAGAGGGAAATCGCTGGGAAATCCGTATGGTGGCTTTCATTGTGCAGCAGACAGCCTTTGGGGAAGGGAGTTTTATCCCGAACGCGTCAGGATTCTGCTGACGTCGAGTGTGCCTGGTTCTTCTCTGACCCTATGGATTGTTGAATGTGGAGTGCTCCCCGCCATGCAACTTGTGGAACTTGATATTTTCGGCCGGCTCGGTCGAGGGGAGCACCGCTGCAGAACTTAGCGGTTCCTGCGCTGGACTGTTGTTCAGCGGGCGGGACCTTTTGACACAAGGCAGCATTGGGGGAAGATTGTGATGACACACCCGTGATTTGCAATAATTTGTACAACAGACTGCAGCAGCCCACATGGGTCTTTTACTTATGGACTCCCAGTCCCAGAAAGCAACGGTACATTTACTCACCTGAATTGAATGTTGAATTGCATTTAAATAAAAAGAGGGAAATCGCTGGGAAATCCGTATGGTGGCTTTCATTGTGCAGCAGACAGCCTTTGAGGAAGGGAGTTTTATCCCGAAACGCGCCAGGATTCTGCTGACGTCGAGTGTGCCTGGTTCTTCTCTGACCCTATGGATTGTTGAATGTGGAGTGCTCCCCGCTATGGGCAACTTGTGGAACTTGATATTTTCGGCCGGCTCGGTCGAGGGGAGCACCGCTGCAGAACTTAGCGGTTCCTGCGCTGGACTGTTGTTCAGCGGGCGGGACCTTTTGACACAAGGCAGCATTGGGGGAAGATTGTGATGACACACCCGTGATTTGCAATAATTTGTACAACAGACTGCCAACAGCCCACATGGGTCTTTTACTTATGGACTCCCAGTCCCAGAAAGCAACGGTGCATTTACTCACCTGAATTGAATGTTCAATTGCATTTAAATAAAAAGAGGGAAATCGCTGGGAAATCCGTATGGTGGCTCTCATTGTGCAGCAGACAGCCTTTGAGGAAGGGAGTTTTATCCCGAAACGCGTCAGGATTCTGCTGACGTCGAGTGTGCCTGGTTCTTCTCTGACCCTATAGATTGTTGAATGTGGAGTGCTCCCCGCTATGGGCAACTTGTGGAACTTGATATTTTCGGCCGGCTCGGTCGAGGGGAGCACCGCTGCAGAACTTAGCGGTTCCTGCGCTGGACTGTTGTTCAGCGGGCGGGACCTTTTGACACAAGGCAGCATTGGGGGAAGATTGTGATGACACACCCGTGATTTGCAATAATTTGTACAACAGACTGCCAGCAGCCCACATGGATCTTTTACTTATGGACTCCCAGTCCCAGAAAGCAACGGTGCATTTACTCACCTGAATTGAATGTTGAATTGCATTTAAATAAAAAGAGGGAAATCGCTGAGAAATCCGTATGGTGGCTTTCATTGTGCAGCAGACAGCCTTTGAGGAAGGGAGTTTTATCCCGAAACGCGTCAGGATTCTGCTGACGTCGAGTGTGCCTGGTTCTTCTCTGACCCTATGGATTGTTGAATGTGGAGTGCTCCCCGCTATGGGCAACTTGTGGAACTTGATATTTTCGGCCGGCTCGGTCGAGGGGAGCACCGCTGCAGAACTTAGCGGTTCCTGCGCTGGACTGTTGTTCAGCGGGCGGGACCTTTTGACACAAGGCAGCATTGGGGGAAGATTGTGATGACAAACCCGTGATTTGCAATAATTTGTACAACAGACTGCCAGCAGCCCACATGGGTCTTTTACTTATGGACTCCCAGTCCCAGAAAGCAACGGTGCATTTACTCACCTGAATTGAATGTTGAATTGCATTTAAATAAAAAGAGGGAAATCGCTGGGAAATCCGTATGGTGGCTTTCATTGTGCAGCAGACAGCCTTTGAGGAAGGGAGTTTTATCCCGAAACGCGCCAGGATTCTGCTGACGTCGAGTGGGCCTGGTTCTTCTCTGACCCTATGGATTGTTGAATGTGGAGTGCTCCCCGCTATGGGCAACTTGTGGAACTTGATATTTTCGGCCGGCTCGGTCGAGGGGAGCACCGCTGCAGAACTTAGCGGTTCCTGCGCTGGACTGTTGTTCAGCGGGCGGGACCTTTTGACACAAGGCAGCATTGGGGGAAGATTGTGATGACACACCCGTGATTTGCAATAATTTGTACAACAGACTGCCAGCAGCCCACATGGGTCTTTTACTTATGGACTCCCAGTCCCAGAAAGCAACGGTGCATTTACTCACCTGAATTGAATGTTGAATTGCATTTAAATAAAAAGAGGGAAATCGCTGGGAAATCCGTATGGTGGCTTTCATTGTGCAGCAGACAGCCTTTGAGGAAGGGAGTTTTATCCCGAAACGCGTCAGGATTCTGCTGACGTCGAGTGTGCCTGGTTCTTCTCTGACCCTATGGAGTTGAATGTGGAGTGCTCCCCGCTATGGGCAACTTGTGGAACTTGATATATACATTTGTACATTTACTGAAAAAAACAAAGGTTAAAGTAACGTTATAGTTAGGTGAATTTATCAGTGACAAAAGTAATGTTTTGTACCACGAAAAACACATCAATTCTCCCGATATAGTTAGACAAGCTAACTATAACTTGTGCCCCTGCCATACACTGATTATTACCTCACATATGACATCATTCATGACATGTTCTATGACATCATTTATGACATCACTGATGACATCTCAAATCACATTATTCATGACATCACGACATCATGCAAGCTTCTTTTGTGCACATTGCTCTTGAAATGGGTATACAATTAGACCTAAGAAAGTAAGTGAAAAAATCTCAGAATAGTAAGAAGCGTCTTTATTGCTAACATACACAATGTGTATCCGAGTTCATGTTGACTATGAACCACAGATGAAAGGGTAACATATCTGCACATGGTGTTCAATCTGTTTTCAACTGTTCAGGGAAAAACAATTTCCTCAAGATACTCAAGCCCTGTTACACAACTAATGCTCTTCTACCCCTGACAGTCAATGAACCAACAATGAGAAATGAAGTGGATATGAGTAGAGAAGTGGGTACGGTTAACAGTGTGTACTCTATGGAGAGAGTTTACTCTGTACCACACTGTTTGCAGTCTGTGAAACTCTCATAAGACATACACCACAGAGTATTTATAAGTATCTACTAAGCATAGTGTACAATTTGACAATTGTACTGATGTGAAAGGAAGGGCGGTTTGTTGGGTGTCATTTTTTTCAAACACACAACAAAATTTAAATACCTACAAAAGAACTGTACATCTGTTTCAGAAAGTATTAGCAGTCAAGAAAGCCTAAATAAGTGTTCTTTATTTTATTCAAAGTGTGATTGAAACAGAATCAAAACATATCAATTACTTATTGTTGCGGAAATGACAAATATTTGCTGAAAACCACTTTCCACACATCATTTCTGCATATATAGTTTTATGAGTGAAATGTTTGTCTGGATAAGTGGCCATTTCAATGGTGAATGTGCTGTCTGTAAATAACTGTATGCTACTACACAATTCTTTAATAATGCATTTTTGACAGTGTAATCTAAAAGACACCATCAGATACATACCAGATCCTTACCACTCACCTGCTGAATGAATATGGCATATTTGCATTGCTTGTTCTTTGTATGCCGCTTAGATTTTTTACAATCCGTGTGACTTCAGTGATCTAACATTGATGGCAGCACCCCTACTCAGAAAAGTGATCATTCACCCGTTTGAAAGAAATTGTGTTTAACAGGAGAGCGAGCGAGGCCACAGCTGCCTTTCTCTCCTTTAGTGCATCTGCTGAAATGTTTTGTCCATGTGTGAAGACTGGCCTACATACTTTAAACCTGTACCCTTTAGGCTCAAAATATTTCAGCTTTTGAGTGCTGAAAGTATCTTTTGTAATTAATAATTTGAAACGAAGAATAGAGAAAAAAACGAAAAATGCTTTCACTACCAGGCTTTTAAAACTGCAGAAAGTATGTCATTTACTTTTTTTTTAACACCAGGAATGCATAAAGCTCACCGTAGAAAGTGATGGAACACCATTTGCACCTTTCTAGACTAATTTTTCAACAACAGGGTATGCATATTACACTTCCCCTTTATGGAAGAATAATACCAAACGTCATTTTTGACTAATTCATAGCTTTTATCCTCAAAAATAAAATGTTGTCTAAATTTATAAACAAATGTCACAAATCAGAGGAACCACACTGGTCAAAAGTTTAAAGTAAATTCAACTGTCCAGAAGGGAGGGGAGAGAGGGATAGAAAAAGGTAAGCAAAAGGGTGAGAGGGAAGGACAAGGCCAACAGGTCAGTTGTGAGGAAGAAAAAAGATAAATGGGCAGAGGAAAGAAATAGAGGTGAAAAAAAGAGAAGAGAGAAAATGGAATAGAAAGATGAGAAGAGGACAAACATGTGATTGGAAGTCAAAGATCGAGCAAGACAAGAAAGGTGAGATGAGAGAAGAAAAGGTAGTAGGATATAGGAAGGAGGCAGGCGGGAGAAGTGAGAGGAAAGGGACAGTAAGACAAAAGGAGAGGAGGGAGTAAAATGTAGAGAGCGATAAAGAGAGGGAGACATGGGAAGTGGGAGGAGAGAGAAAAAGGGGGTATTAGAGAGAGGGAGTGCTCATAGATGGAAGTGAAAATTGAAAAGATAGGAAATATCAAAGGATAGCCATTTTAGAGAGAAACTTACGCCCACAGTGATTCTGGATGTTGGTTGAAGTGGAGGGGTGCGGGGGGGGAGGGGGTATTTTTTCTTTTTCCAGCTACTTTCCTGGAGCAGCTACTAATGCTGCTCTTTCCGGGCAGAAACAATGTTTTGATGTTTTCCTGGCCGCATCACTACTGGCAGGGAAACAGATCGAAAGTTGACTCCCAACAGATGGGAGCGTTTCCAAATCTGCGGCCTGCTGGGAGCGGACTTGGTATTTGCTGCCGCTTGGCAGGAAAATCAAAAATGTTCCTGCCAAGCGAAAGCAAACAGAGGTTTCCCTGACCGCACTGCTGTGGGCAGAGAAACAGCAATGTCCCGGGGGTGGGCTCCGCGGGACATAGCTTGCGAGACGGCCCAGGGTGGACGCCCTCGGGCCTTTAGCAGGCTCGGAGAAGGGGGCTGTGGGCCCCTTTCTCATTTTGTAAAATTTTCGGCCCAGGGACGGGCTCCTTGAATCTCTTGGAGCCTTGGGGAGGGAGGCCATGCAGTCTCCCATTTTCTCAAATTGCAACCTTGAGGGTGGACTCATTGGGATCTTTGGAGGCTCAAGGAGGGGGGTCTGCAGCCCCCTCACCATTACAAATTCAGCCTTCAGCCCCGGGCATGAGCTTCCTGGGGCATTAGCTATTTTAATGTGGCCCGGCAACCTTTTTCTTTTTTTTTATGCCCATGCAAGAGTCTCACGGGATTGTAGCATTTTTTTGCGAATTTTCTTTCCATTTATTGGCCCTAGTGGTGGTCCCTCTGGGTCCCCCTCACGGGGTCTAGGGGGTCAGGTTGTCCCCACCCTATATATATATATATATATATATATATATATATATATATATATATATATATATATATATATATATATATATATATATATATATATATATATATACACACACATCACTAAGAGTTGCCTCACTACATTCTGGAACTTGTAGTCCTAAAGAGCAAAAAAAATAAAACCTTTAGTAGGTTCCATGAAAAACATAAGCTTATATTATGAAACCCGAAGCGCGTCGGCTTGAAAACAAATGATGTAAGGTTCTCACCAGCCACGATGCTGCAGCCATTAAATGATGCAACATTACCTACCTGGGCGGGCTCTACCTTTGGGGTCAACTCTTAGAGATGGATTTGTACGGCTGGCCCAGCCGTGGGAGAGCCCCGACGCGTGTTTGCGGTCCTGATGTGATGCAATCTGGTTTTCACCCCGCGGGACGGTAATGCGGTAATGGATGACATGAACAGAGCAGCCTGGTGGGAGCAGGATGGCACCAACCCACTGTGGATTTTAAGTTTCATTTACTGGCAGTAACCCAAGACAACACACTTGAGAAATTGTAAATGAGTGACTACGAATACCAGAAGGCACTGTAAGTTGCCACGCCCACTGGGCCGGGTATAAGGATGCTAATTGTGCACGCGAACTTTCTAGCCTTACTTCCAAGAGCTGGTTTGATAATGGGAGAGAAACACGAAACGCGTCGGCTTGAAAACAAATGATGTAAGGTTCTCGCCAGCCACGCTGATGCAGCCATTAAATGATGCAACATTATCCACCTGTGTGGGCTCTTCCTTTGGGGGCAACTCTTAATGACATATATAAATATATATATGAAACCAAAATCCCAACGAACTATATATATATTCTCCAAAAGAAAACGCAAACTGCATCTTTCAGTTACGTGACAAAAGATCTCCATTAGGCCTTGAGGCCATGTCCTCCTGGTCAGTGTCCCCACTGACCAGTCCTATTCCTTCCCTTTTTGTGCACATTGGTCACCCCTATGGAATGCCCAAGGTACCCCCCTGGGCAGGGTGCAGTGTAGGTGAAAGGTAGAGCATGTACTGGTGCAGGTGACATGCTCTGTTAGTGAATTACAGCCATTTTCGTTTTTCACTATTGTAAGGCTATCTTGCTCCATAGGTTAACATGGGGGATGCTGGCTACAGTGGCTACCAGCATTTCGTCCCATAGGAACAAGATAGGACATAAGAGTCTAGTATCCCTGAACTCAGAATTTAATAACACATCTTTTAGGAAAGGTTGTTTTTCAATCCTGTGTTTGAGAACAGCACTTTTAGAAAGTTGCTGTTCTCTTGTCTGACCTTCCTGTGTGCCTTAGCCTGTTTGTGTATTGACTGTCTGGTTTGAGAGTGACAGGGGCTGGGGATTCTCCAGGAGGCTGGCTGAGTCAGCCCTAGGCTGAATGACTGCATTTGCAACTTGAGTGGTGGGAGGAGATAGCACCTGGGCCTGAATAGGGCTGTGCCGGCCTTCCACAATGCTGGCTCCACCTCCTGCTGGGCGGCTGTCGACCCTGCCCCTCACTCTGAAAGGAAAGAAGAAGCCAGGAAAACAAAGTGCTCAAGAAACATCCAGAACTGGTTCAGACCGGGCTCACTGCCCACTTGCACAAAGAGAACAAAGACTTTTAGGGGTATAAGTACAGGACCCTTGACAACAGAAAATTAGATCATCCTGGAATCAAGAAGGAACCTCTGGCAAGGAAAAAGCTGAAACTGAAGAAGGAATATTGTCCAGCTGTTGCTCTGCTAGATTGCCTTGCTGTTGCTTTGCTGCCAAGGAGAGGGGAAGGACTTTGCTTTGTGCTGTGTCCCCTTGCTTGAAGGAATCTCCAAGGTCCTGAGAAGAGCTGGCTCCCTGTTCTGAAGTCCCAGGAACAAAATGACGTCACCCCCAGCTTCCCCTGAGCTCTACTGAGAGAGTTCTGTCCTTCCTGGAGTGTTTGGCCCATGTGTGGTGCCTCTGGAAGTTGTACCTGTGTTGGGAAGCTGGAAACTAAGCTTGAGAGACTTTGCTACAGAAAAGTTATCGCATCGCTCGCTGCGGAGCGCATCCCCGACAGTGCGAGGAAATTCCCGCCGCTACGAAGGTCGAGATCGTCGCAGCGCCTGTTGCCGCTGTCAGAGCTGTCGCATCCTTCGTTTGCGGGACGCACCCGATCGGTGCGGGAAGTCTAACATCGCTGCGAGTGACGTCGCAGAGCCTATCGTCGCTGGGTGAGATCGCCGCTCCCCCTGCTTGCGGAACGCATCACGTCGCTGCGAGAGTCATCGCCAAAGCCATCGCATCGAGGAGCTGCGAGAGAGATCACCGCTGGTCCGCGCATCGTCGCCCCGGAGATCGTCGCAACTCCAAGATCGTCGCATCGTACCTTTGCGAGAACAAACTTCCTACGGAACCTACGCACTGGAATCCAGACAAGTGGCCCTCCTCCCCATACAGACCGGATTCGTCGCAACACGCCCGCTGCTGCAGCGGGGCTGTCGCAAATGTCTCCCCAGGGTTTCAGGAGCGACGCATCGCTTGTTTTCCACTGCACCAGCTTCTGCTTTTGGAACTTTCTCGCAACTAAAGGTACAAGAGAGCTAAACGTGTCGCAACAGTGAACTTTTGACGCAACTGTGGATTATTTTATCGCAACCTAAAGAACTTTATCGCAACCTTAAAGAACTCTTGTGAAACCATATTCTTGAACTGTTTATGTTGGAGTTTTGTCGTTTTGGTCTTGTGTAGTTTATATTAAATACCTTTATTTTTCTAAACTGTTGTAGAGTCAGTTTGTGGTGTATTTACTGTGTTACTGTGAGTGTTGGTGCAAATACTTATACATTGCCTTCTGATTAGCCTTGACTGCTCATGCCAAGCTACCTAAAGGGTGAGCAGGGGTTATTTTATAGGGTTTCCTCCTTACCCTGACTAGAAGCAAGGGTCCCTATTTGGACAGTGGTACCTACATCTGCCAACTAGAGATCCCCAGATCTAACATTGTTGGTCAGCGGTGGGAATTTGAACTTGTATTTTTACTAGACCCACAGTGATTGGTGTACATAACTAGTGAGTGCAGACCACTACACCACCGCATACGACTGTTTTTGATTTTGATTCTATTTTTGAGTAACTCTTCAAAGCATCTTGTCTGAGATTGGGAAGGCACCCAGTAAGGAGGCAGAAGTAGAGTTGGAATTTGTCATTGAGGGTTTGTATTCCTACAAAGTTGATGAACTTAGGAAATTCTGCCACGAATTTGAGTGTCCCATAAAGAGCGCCTACAGGAAGGATGAGCTGCATAGAATCTTGAAGGCTCATTGGGAGGCACAAGAGTGAAATTATGATGTGAATACAGGGAATGGTTTTCAAATCACAGATCTGCCCGTGGGCAGAGTGGGCTCAGGAGCTGGCAGTAACCATTCAGGTAGGGGTTTTACCCAAGAAGAGTTAGAGGAGAATCAAAGAGTGAGAGAACATGACTTGGAAGTCCTGAAATTGAAAATTAAACAATTGGAAATGGAGAAAGAAAGGGCAGCGGAAGGCAAGAAAGATGCCCGTGCCCTAGAGGAGAAGAAATTGCTTTTGGCTCATGAGTTGAGCATGAGAGAACTGGATCTTAAAGCCAAGGAGGTGGATGCCAGTTCAAATGGTGGCAGCGCGCAGCCAGTGCATGGGGGTAAAGTATATATTCCCAAGGATCTGGTACAGAATTACAATAGGAGTGAGGATATTTATGCCTGGTTTACTTCCTATGAGAATGCATTGAGAATGAATGGTGTGCCTGAACAGCATTGGGGGCGGGCCTGTGGAAACATTTTGAGGCTTCTGGGAGGAGTGCTCTAGAGCCCTTAGAATTAGCAGGTGCCATGACCTACCCCAATATGAAGGAGGCCCTATGTCTCAGGTATGGACTTACTCCAGAGCAGTACAGACTGCAGTTTAGAAATTCTAAGAAGAAAGAATCTGAGACTTGGATGAAGTGTGTGAATTTGTACTTGCGTGCACTGGAAGGTTGGATGAAGGGCAGCAAAGTAACTGATTAAAAGGAGTTGTTGCATTTAATTAGTTGGGAGCACTTGAGTAGTCTTTGTCTTCCAGAGCTGTGCCAGCATCTTTTACACAGCAAGCTGACAGACCCCATTGAGCTTGCTAAGGAGGCGGACCGCTGGACCAGTGCCAGGGTCCACAGAGGAATTTTGGGTACCACAGCCAAAGGTGGGCAGGGTCCCCAGCAGAAGAGTGGGGGGGACAAGGGTAACCAAAAGGAATCCTCACAAGGGCCACAAAATAATTCCCAGGAGAAGGAATCCTAACCCCCCAGACCTAGACAGCCATGGCCCCCTAGGGGCAGGCGGGACTACAGAGATCCCAGGGACAACAGAGGTCCACCTACCTGCTTTCACTGCAATAAGGTGGGACATGTTATCAGCAGGTGCCCCAAGAGACCCCCAGCACCCACTGATGCTCCAGCCCCAGGGTTAGCAAGTGTAGCTCTGGGAGGGGATTTGGTTTCTAGTGGGGAGGTGGGTCTAGCAGTTATGTCCCTTGTCTCTTAAGGAGACCAAGAGATGTTCCAGGAAACCTTACTGCCCCTGAACACTAAGAAATATGGGCAGAAGGTGACCATCAATGAGAGGGAGATAGAGGCTCTGAGAGATACAGGGGCCAGCGTGACATCCATGAGATGTCAGTGGGTGTCTGAAGAGCAGTGTATCCCTAATGTACTCCGCCCTGTAGTAGCAGCTGACAGTTCAGTGCGCCTCTGCAAAGTGGCACGTGTTCCCTTTGAGTGGGGGGAATCTCTGGTCTTTTGGAAGTTGTTGTCAGTGATGTCTTGCCTGTAGACTGTCTGCTAGGTAAGACCTGGAGAGTTCTCCATGGAAGGATGTGGATTACCGAACTCATTTGGAGATGTTGGGGTTGCCTGCGTGGATCTGTGTAACCACGAGTGCTATGCAGCCAGTAGGGGTGATCCAGCAGAACTGGAGCCTGAAACAGTGGCCCAGAGACTTGCCAGGAGAGGACAGGGCAGAGGGCGCGGGAAACCAGCCCCAGCCGTTCCCACGGTCCAGGAGGAAGCAGACCCTGAGGGGGATGCCCTGGAACCTACAGGGGAGCAGGTAGCCGAACTGGGCGACCTACCTGAGCTGACCCATTGGCAGCAAGAAGGTGGGCCCTCCAGGTAGGAATACTGCCAGGAGCAGAAAGAGTGCCCGTCTCTCGTGGGTTTGCGGCAACAGGCTGCAGACCAGGCAGCAGGTGGAGCAGCCAGAGATCACTTCATCTACTGGAAAGATGACTTATTATATAGCGAGCCTACGTTTGCTGAGCCCGGTGCAGCCCGTGTGCTGGTGGTACCCGCGTGCTTCAGGAACTTCCTACTGGGTCTGGCTCATGACGTGCCTCTCGCAGGACATCTGGGGCAAGACAAGACCCTAAACAGGCTTGTCACCCACTTCCACTGGCCCCAGATGAGGAAGCACGCTGGTTCCTTTTGTAGGTCTTGCCAAACATCTCAGGCCAGTGGTAAGACTGGAGTGAAGTGCAAGGCACCCCACCAACCCTTCCCTATGGTGAGCACCCCTTTCGAGCGGGTGGGCATCGACATCGTGGGGCCCCTGGACCCCAAGACAGCCTTATGCAACAGTTTCATCCTGGTCTTGGTGGACCATGCCACCCGGTACCGTCCCTCTCCGGACAATCACAGCCCCCGTGGTGGGCCGTGCATTGATGGGGATCTTTTCCCGTGTGGGGTTCCCCAGAGAGGTGGTCTCCGACCAGGGTACCAACTTCATCTCTAGGTACATGAAGTCCCTATGGGAGGAGTGTGGGGTATCTTATAAGTTAACCACTCCTTATCACCTTCAAGGAAATGGGTTGGTTGAAAGGTTCAACCACACCCTGAAGGGTATGATTATGGGCGTAGAAGAGCCCATGAGACGGAAGTGGGACGTCTTGTTACCATGTCTGTTGTTTGCCTACAGGGAGGTGCCTCAGAAGTCATTAGGGTTCAGTCCCTTTGAACTCCTGTATGGCCACCCTGTTAGAGGACCTCTCGCGCTGGTGAAGGAGGGGTAGGAGAAATCCAGTGGGAAAACCCCCCAGGATGTGTTCAGCTATGTGTTGGCCATCCGCAACCAGGCACAATGCTTCAGGAAGCTCACTCAGGAGAACCTGGAAGCTAGCCAGGAAGAAATGAAAAGATGGTACGACCAGAATACCACTCTGGTCGAATTTCAACCTGGGCAAAAAGTGTGGGTGATGGCCCCAGTGGAGCCTTGTGCGCTCCAAGACAAGTGGACTGGGCCATATGAGGGGGTGGAAAGAAAAAGTGAAGTAACCTACCTGGTTAACCTGAGGTCCCCCAGGCAGCCCCTGAGGGTCCTGCACATGAACCACCTCAAGCCACACTTTGAGAGGTCTGAAGTGACAATGCTCATGGCTACAGATGCTGGAGGGGAAGAGGATAGTGATCTCCCTCACCTCCTGGCAGCTAAGGAGCAAGATGGGTCAGTGGATGGTGTGGTCCTCTTGCCCACCCAGACCCCAGAACAGCAGAGGGACTATCGCCAAGTGCTGGGTCAGTTTGCCCACCTGTTCTCCCTGACCCCAGGTATCACCAATTGGTGCATCCATGATGTGGACACTGGAGATAGTTTTCCTGTGAAACAAAAATTTTACAGGGTAGCTGACAAGGTCAGGGCCAGCATCAAGGAAGAGGTTTCTAAGATGTTGGCGCTAGGGGTGATTGAGCCCTCCAGCAGCCCCTGGGGTAGCCCAGTGGTCTTAGTGCCAAAAGCTGCTGCGCCCGGTGCCACTCCAGAACTCAGGTTATGCGTGGACTACCGTGGGCTCAATGCGATTACGAAGACTGAAGCACACCCCATCCCCAGAGCTGATGAGCTTGTGGATCGGTTGGGAGCTACCCAGTACCTCAGTACATTTGATTTGACTTCTGGGTACCGGCAGATTGCCTTAACTGAGGGAGCCAAAGAGAGGTCTGCATTCTCAACGCCAGAGGGGCACTTCCAGTTCCGAGTCATGCCCTTTGGGTTGAAGAATGCCCCTGCCACCTTCCAACGACTGGTTAACCAGGTACTGACCGGGCTGGAGGAATTCAGCGCCGCCTACCTGGATGACATTGCGGTGTTCAGCTCCACGTTGGAGGAACACCTGCAACACCGCTGTGAAGTGTTGAAGGCTCTGCAAAGGGCAGGCGTCACTATCAAGGCCAGCAAGTGCCAGATAGGACAGGGATCTGTGGTGTATTTGGGACACCAGGTGGGGAGCGGCCAGGTGGCGCCCCTAAAGGCAAAGATTGATACCATTCTGGCTTGGGAGCCCCCCAAGACCCAAGACCCAGACAGAGGTGAGAGCCTTTTTAGGTCTCACCGGGTATTACAGACGGTTTGTCAAGGGATATGGCACCATCGTTGCCCTCTTGACAGAACTGACTTCTAAGAAGTTGCCCAAAAGAGTGAACTGGACAGAGCCTGCCAGACTGCTTTTGATACCCTGAAGACTGCCATGTGCACAGCACCGGTGCTCAGGCACCTGATTTCTCCAGTGAGTTCATAGTGCAGACAGACGCTTCAGAGCATGGTGTGGGAGCAGTACTCTCACAAATCACTGAGGAGGGCGGGGACCAGCCCGTGGCTTTCATTAGTAGGAGACTACTCCCCAAGAAACAGAGGTGGAGTGCGATTGAAAGGGAAGCTTTTGCTGTGGTCTGGGCCCTGAAGAAGCTGAGGCCCTACCTGTTTGGGACTCACTTCCGTGTACAGACCGACCACAGACACCTCAGGTGGTTGATGCAGATGAGGTGGGAGAACCCAAAACTGTTGAGGTGGTCCATCTCCCTACAGGGAATGGACTTTACGGTGGAACACCGCCCTGGTACAGAACACGCCAACACTGATGGTCTGTCCAGATTTTTCCGCCTTAGTGAAGGGAACTCCCAAGAGGGTGGGCAGTTCCCCTCACTGTCAGCTGGAGGGGACACGTGTTAGACCTGGCATTTTTGACGTGGTTTCCCTCTCTTTTTGGCCTCTACTTCCTGTATTTGTGATGCTGTGCTGGATTTCGTTTTGCTGGTTTAGATGCTTTGGACACTCTGCCACTTCTGATCAGTGCCAGAGTGTAAGTGCTCCCTGTGTGAATTGTTATTATGATTGGATATACATGATTGGCATACTTGTATCACTCAGAAGTCCCTAGTAAAGTGCACTGGGTGTGCCAGGGCTGGTGATGACAAATGCTACTAGTGGGCCTGCAGCACTGATTGTGCCACCCACATGAGTAGCCCTAAATGGTGTCTCAGGCCTGCCACCGCAGTGGCTGTGTGCAGTCTGTGAACTGCCATGTCCTCCTGGTCAGTGTCCCCACTGACCAGGCCTAACCCTTCCCTTTTTTGTGCACATTGGTCACCCCTATGGAAGGCCCAAGGTACCCCCCTGGGCAGGGTGCAGTGTATGTGAAAGGTAGAGCATGTACTGGTACAGGTGACATGCTCTGGTAGTGAATTACAGCCATTTTCGTTTTTCACTATTGTAAGGCTATCTTGCTCCATAGGTTAACATGGGGGATGCTGGCTACAGTGGCTACCAGCATTTCTTCCCATAGGAACAAGATAGGACATAAGAGTCTAGTATCCCTGAACTCAGAATTTAATAACACATCTTTTAGGAAAGGTTGTTTTTGAATCCTGTGTTTGAGAACAGCAATTTTAGAAAGTGGCTGTTCTCTTGTCTGACCTTCCTGTGTGCCTTGGCCTGTTTGTGTATTGACTGTCTGGTTTGGGAGTGACAGGGGCTGGGGATTCCCCAGGAGGCTGGCTGAGTCAGCCCTAGGCTGAATGACTGCATTTGCAACTTAAGTGGTGGGAGGAGATAGCACCTGGCCCTGAATATGGCTGTGCCGGCCTTCCACAATGCTGGCTCCACCTCCTGCTGGGTGGCTGTCGACCCTAACCCTCACTCTGAAAGGAAAGGAGAAGCCAGGAAAACAAAGTGCTCAAGAAACACCCAGAACTGGTTCAGACTGGGCTCAGGGCCCACTTGCACAAAGAGAACAAAGACTTTTAGGGGTATAAGTACAGGACCCCTGACAACAGAAAAGTAGTTCATCCTGGAATTAAGAAGGAACCTCTGCCAAGGAGAAAGCTGAAACTGAAGCAGGAAGATTGTCCAGCTGTTGCTCTGCTGGATTGCCCTGCTGTTGCTTTGCTGCCAAGGAGAGGGGAAGGAATTTGCTTTGTGCTGTGTCCCCTTGCTTGAAGGAATCTCCAAGGGCCTGAGAAGAGCTGGCTCCCTGTTCTGAAGTCCCAGGAACAAAAGGACTTCACCCCCATCTTCCCCTGACCTCTACTGAGAAGGTTCTATCCTTCCTGGAGTGCTTGGCCCATGTGTGGTGCCTGTGGAAGTTGTACCTGTGTTGGGAAGTTGGAAACTAAGCTTGAGAGACTTTGCTACAGAAAAGTTATCGTATCACTCGCTGCGGAGCGCATCCCTGACAGTGCGAGGAAATTCCCGCCGCTACAAAGGTCGAGATCCTCGCAGCGCCTGTTACCACTGTCAGAGCCGTCGCATCCTTCGTTTGCGGGATGCACCCGATCGGTGCGGGAAGTCTAACATTGCTGCGAGTGTCATCGCAGAGCCTGTCGTCGCTGGGTGAGATCGCCACACCGCCTGCTTGCAGACCGCATCACGTCGCTGTGAGAGTCATTGCCGAAGCCATCGCATCGAGGAGCTGCAAGAGAGAAGATCACCGCTGGTCCGCGCATTGTCGCCCCGGAGATCGACACAACTCCAAAGATCGTCGCATCGTACCTTTGCAACAACAAACTTCCTACGGAACCTACGCACCAGAATCCAGACAAGAGGCCTTTCTCCCCATACAGACCGGATTCGTCGTAATACGCCCGCTGCTGCAGCGGGGCTGTCGCAAACGCCTCCCCAGGGTCTCAGGAGCAACGCATCGCTTGTTTTCCACCGCACCAGCTTCTGCTTTTGGAACTTTGTCGCAACTAAAGGTACTGTGAGCTAAACGTGTCCAACTGTGAACTTTTCACACAACTGTGGATTCTTTTATCGCAACATAAAAAACTTTATCGCAACCTTAAAAAACTCTTGTGAAACCATATTCTTGAACTGTGTATGTTGGATTTTTGTCGTTTTGGTCTTGTGTAGTTTAGAGTAAATACCTTTATTTTTCTAAACTGTTGTGGAGTCAGTTTGTGGTGTTTTCACTGTGTTACTGAGAGTATCGGTCCAAATACTTTACACATTGCCTTCTGATTAGCCTTGACTGCTCGTGCCAAGCTACCTAGAGGGTGAGCAGGGGTTATCTCAGAGGTTTCCTCCTTACCCTGACTAGAAGCAAGGGTCCTTATTTGGACAGTGGTACCTACCTCTGCCAAATAGAGACCCCCAGATCTAACACTCAGTCATATCTTCAGAACGCTAATCTCAAAGGTCTGTACCACCCTTCCACAGTGAGATGGTAAATAATTTCCTTGCTATTTTGCCATTCTGGCAAAATTCCGTCATCATGGTGTGCAAGAAAGAATTCTCCTACAAACCTTGGCTGCCTTCAAAATTTTCCGTCATCCCAGGCAGGCAGGCCTCCAAGGCTCTTCCGTGAAACATTCCATCAACTTCAAAAGCTGCAGCTGGCGGGTGTCCCTTTACTATAAATCCAGAGGAACATTGACGAAGGGGATGCCACACCTCTCAGATCGGCATCTATTCAGAAACGTCACTCCTTCAATATTCCAAAACAAAACACGAACTGCATCTTTCAGTTACGTGACACAAGCCCTCCAGCCAATCATTAGTGACTGTTTCATTAATTCTGGCAAAATTTTCAAACATAACGTGTTTCAACTCTACACATGAGTCTTAATCATATGCTAATGCGGGGGTTGCCGCTTATTCGACATTTAAATATCCAATCTATTGACAGTGAGGAGGGACAGGCAGTGTTTCGAAGACTCTTGCTAGGACAAGTGATCACAAAATAAATAACTGAGTGAATTTGACTTGCACACATTCAAATGAAGTCAGTGAACATTTTTGATGCTTTTGATGCACTGGTAAGTCCAATAAATGTAAATATTCTTGCATGCATTCACTACTCTCACTGACCTTGGGGGCCGATTACGATCCGCCGTCATTGCAGCTGCAAAAGGGACCCCCCCGCCATAGGTGCGGCGGTCCCGCCATACGAATTAGGATGTGCCCGCCACACTGGCGGGCGCATCCTGTATTTTAACATTGCGGCTGGTAGCAGCACCCGCCACAATGTTAAAAAACATGTGCCTTTGTATGTACAACGTGACAGGCACCGTGCGGTGCCTGTCACCTTGTTCATGCAAATGCAGGGGGGTACCATAGGTACACCCCATGTGCAGCAGCCACCACCCCCACCCCTCTGGGGGACCGCAACAGGCCCCCGAATGCATTCTCCACCTGTCTTTTTGCAGCTGGATCTCCGCCGAAAAAGACAGGCATGCAAATGCACATGGCGGTGCCTGCACAGCACCGCTCCCATTGCCCCATAGAACCTGGTACCACAAGGTGGGCGGAAAAGGACCACCTTGCGGGACCACGGCGGACGGTCTTTCCGTCCGCCACAGTACCTTTCCCATTCCCACAGCCATCCTAATTTGGTGGGGGGAATATTGAGGGTGATAGCGGGCGGTCAGCCATCGCTGGGCCGGCGGTCCTCACCGCCGGCGGTGGCGACTTCCCGCCATCGTAATCGACCCCTTAGTTCTTTATTTGAAACAGACCACAACGCCCATAGTGCTTTGATGTTGAGTGAGTAAGACCATGTCCCATCTTACAACTCACTGACACCAATTTGGTACCTTTAGATAAGCGCTTTTCATTCATATTCCCACGCTGCCTTTAAAGAATTCAATTTCATATATGGCTCGGTATATTTTCAAAACGATAATCTCAACTGTCGGTGCCACCCTTCCACAGTGAGATGGTAATTCAGTTCCTTGCTATTTTGCCATTCTGATGAAATTCCGTCATAACGGTGTGCATGCGAGAATTCTCTTACAAACCCTGGCTGACTTCAAAATCCAAAGGGTCATGTGGTGCCTAGGCAGAGGTTAGATATCTCATATAGTACGTAGTAGTATGAGAAAATGGGCTGATGAGGTAATTTTTTCTTCCATATATCCACAAGACAGCCATGCATTAAGGCGCTATATAAATTCATAACATACATGCACATAGACACCCAATAAGACACACAATGAGACATAAGATCTGGCTTGTAGATCTACCAAGAGAAACCCATTAGCACACCCTAATTCTGCATCTAGGGTATACATAAATCACCTCCAAATCCCACTACAGGTCAGATTTCCATATTCAACACACCTTAGAAAGAAAGTAGGGTTATATATAAGAGGTATCTAGCAGTAAACAATACATAATATCCAACATTCTATAATGGCATATGTGCCTCATTCCTCGGCATTTATCTAGTTCTCCTGAAAGGGTACCCTTCCTACAACACAGATTGTCAATCCTCGGTAGGATATACAGGAAGAGACACCAAAAAGGCCCATCATTTAGTTAATTAGCCTTGTTCCTCCGTCATGAGATGAGTCTCATGTTGGAGTGCCTTCTGCTTATGCTGCCTTTTCAGTTAGGCACCTTCATCGCAGATAACTGTAAGGTTATTGATTGATCTAATGTTTACTATGAACACACAAATGTTGGATTGGTTCCCCCTTTGTAATGAACAGGCAACATTGCCAGAACTAGCTGGGTACACACCCTCTTCAAGTCCTGAAACCCTACCAATTACTGATGTTGTAGAGATACTAAATTACAGTCTCCTGATACAGGAAACTCATCCAATATATGCTATGAACCACAGACACTAGACCAGCTCCAGCATGACCAGTAGGACACGAACCGGTCGCTATACAACCAATCAATCCACAGACGATAAATGCTATCAAGGGAAAGATGCCCAGGAAGCATGATGAATTGCCTTCTGGATTGCTCACAAGAGCAACTAGTTGCAAGTGGATACCCCCATATGACAACACAAGATAAGCATAGAATACTGACTATGTGTTTTCCACTGCAATGCCTGAGGAAGTATATTTGCATGCCTTTAGACTACCACTCATGGCACAACCTCACTAGCAGTTCTTCACGTGGTATTAAAACAAGTACAAAATGAGCACAGGGCTGCACCGGCTCTGGGCTTAGGTATGAAGTTAATGGGAAACTTCTCTACAGTTTCCTCAAGCATTCTAAGCAAAATGAATGGAGAACCATTGGTTCTGGTCATTTTAGAGGCTTTCATCAGTTCCAGTTAAAGATACTGAGCAGGAATTACTGAAGATACTTTTGGAAGTTTATGCCTTTGTGGGCCATAATACCTTGGGTACACGTGTCCCTAACCACATTTAAAACCTAAAGATTTCATTGATGGTTCCGTTAAGGAAAACTTGTAACAGGAAGAAAGAAGAAACAGAAGGAGAGAGAGAGAAGATGGACTGGATCTCCAGTAACTTAGGAGTCATGCCAGGGTAGTTATAATTTAAGGGACTGGAATGAAATTATAAAACAACAACAGTATCAGTATTTGGATAGCAGCTCTTCCAGTTCTTTTAAGGACTCTGACGGTAAATTTGCAAAGAGAGTGGTTCATACCAAGAACCAATCAAAAGAAGAATATAGCAAGCAAAAAGGTGAAACAAGCCAAGAGACTGAAACCAGCCTAATGAATGAAGAAAAAGGTCAGAATATAAAACTCAACTTAAAAAGAAAGAAATAGCTGTACTTTCTAAGTAACATGCCCTGTCAGCTGCAGCCAAGAGCACTTCAGTGCTTAATTTGAGTCAGTGGTGGATGGTACTCATTTTTGGAAAACATCACTTATTTTTCATCAGCAGACACTCCCACGAGCAAGAGAAAAAAATACGTAAAAATAAAGGAAGAGAAAAACAGAAAACTATCACCAAGGAAGAAAGCAAGACCTGCAAGAGTGACAAAGAAGGGCAGAGGTTATCTGGCAGTACATTAAAGAGGCCTTAGGTGGATTCAGGACTACGTCTCAGTATTCGGTGCGCTGACATTTAACCGCAACAGATGTGGGTTTCTGAGCAGCGCTTTCGACACTGACACTCAATATTTTACAAATTAAGAACTGAAGCTCTGCAGAAGTAACAAACGTGCTTCAGACTTGCCAGAGGTTTCTGGTGGCGAGTCCAACTGATCACTTCATACATATTGAGACTCCTGATAAACATGTAAATCCTCCCAACAGAGTTTATAATTTTGCCATACAAATTTAGTGGGATATACCGTGCATAATTAAAACCATCTTCTGGCTGCACTTATCTGAAAAATATGATATCATATTAACAGAAGATGACTGGCCTCCAGTTTTCATTAGGGAGGCGCCTCAAATACAGGAGGTAGTACTCCATAGTACCTGAGGTTATCAGGGTAATTATACAGAAACCAAGCGGGTGGAATAAGCACTCTATTCTATATGTTATTCCCTCAAGTACAGGCTCAATATCCCCTTAAGTCAAACGCAAAGCACGATATTACAGCAATAATAGACCAATTGCTGTATCATGGCATTAAAGTGCCTTGTCTTTCACCAATGAACAATCCTCTTTTACTCCGTCTCAGATAGGTCCTGTTGAATACTTTTAGATGATTAGAATCTAAACACACAAACATATGCAGCGCAAAAAGCTCACAGCACGGGTTTAATGATAAATCTAATAAGGAAAAAATACAAAACAACCCTGGACATCCTCAATGGGTTCTTCAGTCACAATATAGTGCCTGAAAGCGAGTGTCTAACCTCCTTCAGTTTCAAAGGAGTATAGTACTTGTTCAAATGATTACCTACGGGGTACAAAAACAGGCCTGGCCTATTCTCAGTAAACACAATGGAGACATTACAACTAGATCTGATGGTGCTATCATATAATCATATATTGACGCCATCTATCTCATAGATGACGATTTAGATTCACACCTAACAAGGGTGGTTGGAACAGTGACAATACTAACAGCACATGGTTCCAACATCAACTTTAAGAAGTCTAAAACTGCCTACCAAGTGGTGGCTTTTTTGGATATAAATTATCAAATGAGGGCAAGAGACTGGCACTTGATTTCATTCTGAAATATGCTACAGTGAGTGCAGCCTCCAGACACACTGAAAAAGTTACAATCCCAGTTGGGGTTTCTTAATTTCGGGCAAGCTTCATTGACACACTATGATTAGCGAGTGAAGCCCTTGTATGTCTTAATTTTGCCCACGTTTTCTGCAACAAATGGACAAACACACTGATATCTTACGTTCGCTACAAGCAGACATGCCAGAGACAAAATGTCTACAGACTAGGGAACAAAATTAAACTAGTACTGAGTCGTAACAACGTACTCAGGTCCCACATATTTGATCTACAATGAGGGACAGAATGATTCCCATAACATACAAGTATTCCCCAGTTGAAGTATGTTTTGCTTCCATAGAACAAAAAAAACGACAGCTATGCAGACAGCTATTTGAAAGATAACACATTTGTGCAGGGAAAAGTAATGATTGTGATTTCTCCTGTACCGACACTAGAGGCAGCAACTAAGGCACGCGTTCCTAATGCTCGAGCTCTATACCTGAGCTGATTGCAGTCGGGGACTTTATTAAATGCAGTAGATGTAAAGTTCCAGTATGATCCTTTTCTTCACACACAAACTTTCTCCCAATATGAACAGTGCTACTACAACTCCAAAAACGTAACACGTTGAGTTATACCAGAGAGTGTTCCACAAGGACTGCTCTGCACAACCTGCAGTAGGTACTAAACAAAAGTGCTCTGCAGCCTGCACTAACAGAGTTCAATTCATCCTTCTGTGTGCAAGGTTACAATGCGAATTTAAAACATTGGCAACTGAATGGATTCAAAGATTTAAAAGGGAAACCTATTAAGAAAAAACTGTTCTGGGGAAAGGTAGCTGTCTCACAAGATAAGGATGCTTGGTCAATGTGATGCACGCCCTGGGCCATCAGCGTGGTGAGAATTATGCCAAAAGGGAGGTGTGCAGCCAATTTACCTGCACAGGCTTCAGTACAGACTGTCAAAGTAGCAGACTTAATCAGTTCCCAAACAAAGACTGACACAAAAAACAGCGATACACGCAATAATGAAGAGTAAAAGGCCTGCAGTATTATTTCTTCTGAAATACTCCTACACCCTCAATTCAGATAACATTCCTATGGTAGCTATACCCTGAGTGGGAGACAAGATGATTCCTTATCAAAACCGCAAATGAAGGGTTGGGTTATGCTCATGCTGGGATAAATGCGACCACAGCAATGCTACAGCAACGCTGCTGGTGGCCGTGATCATATAAACAGGCCAGAGATTATGTATGACAATGTGATGCTTGTAAACAGATTATAAATTTTACTGATTGAAGACCCACACAATCCTCTCACAGTCTGCAATATACTGTTTAGGGTCATATATTAGGAGGACAATGAATTCTGTGGACAAATATAAGTATATTGGTGGCAAATGATTCATGTTCCCAATTACTATGGGTGTGGCCTCAGAGAAATGCAGGTGGTCAAGCAGTCATAATGGATTTGCAGTGTCTAGCAGCCATGGGAGCAGTCCTTACTTTTCATTCAGACAATGGTCTTGTGTCCATCTCTAAGGCTTGCAGGAAAGCAATGTCTGTTCTGGGAGTAGGTCTGTAATTCAGCAATCCATATCAAGCAGAAAGTAACGATACTGATCAAGTTATTTAACAGTCTCTGGACTACATGCAGGTGATGGTACCAAATAAGACATGAACAGAGTCCCCTAGCAGTCAGGGCTTGCTTAAGCATGCCCTTAGTGTGCTTGTCCAGCTAACTATAACACCCCTAAAACCTATGGTTTTTTCAGTGAATTTCTAAGGTTTTTTAAATGCTAATTCCTAACTATAACATGTCTGAAACCTATGGTTTTTTCAGTGAATTTCAAAGGTTTTTTTAAATGCTAATTCCTAAATATAACATGGTTGAAACCTATGTTTTTTTCAATGAATTTCAAAGGATTTGTTAATAACAATTTTTAAATATATTAATTGTTATATTTATTTTTTGATACTGATTTGCTAAATTTTTGAAAGTATTTATTTTTTACATATTTTATTTTTTAAATTACATTACATATTTTTTTATATAAATTAAAAATATATATTTTTAAAAATATTGAAATTCTAATATTGTTCTTCTTTATTTTATATTTTTGTAAATATATTTATATTATTTTCTTTTTCACATTTTTTTGGGGAGTCGCGCACTCAAAGCGTATTTTTCTCGATCACTGTGTGGAACCTAGCCGCCATTTTAGGATTGTTGTGTAGGACCTGCGTAGGGTGTCCGATGGGTGCTTATTTTCCTGCGCAATCGCTATGCGACCGGTAGGTGACTCCAAGTGCATACGCAACATATACGTATTACGTTAAGCGATGCTCGCGTGCTTTCGCGTGGTGTCATATACGTGTTCGGCGCAGTGCGCGCATGATTCCCCGAATTTTGTTGATATGTAAAAAGATATACATATGTATTTAATATAAATATTAAGGCAAGACATTATCTGAGCTAATCATAAATGTATATATTACTTTTCAATGCTATTTCAGGAAGTCGTGTTGGGTGCGTGCTGCCTGTGCGCATGGTGCGCGGACCCCATGTGACTTCAAAAAAAGACATTTGATTGGTTATTAACACTTCCTATTCTAACTATTGAAGAACCCTACCCATTTCAATCATACTTCTTAGACTTTCTTGGGAGGAACATCTCCCTGCTGTAAAGAATCTTTATTGGTAAATTGGACACATATTATTACTCGCAATGGCTTCAGGACAGAAGCCAGCACCTAATTCTCACCACTCTTCAGATGAGGAATTTGTTCATGAACCTCCAACTCCTGAGAGGTACACCTCAGTGGTGTGGAAGTGTTTTTCTATACCAGAGGGACAGAAAAAAGTGAATGCAGTCAAGGTCACGTGTAAGATCTGAAAAAGCATCCTCTCTAGAGATAACCCCATGAAAAAATACTCTTGAGGGACCGCAAGTATGTTGAAACACCTATAAACACAGCATCCTGTGAACTTGGCGAAGGAGGATTGTAGAAGATTGGCTCAAACCCCTCCAGCTGCATTTCCTAGTACCTCTGCTGCTACATCTTCTAAAAATCTGGACTTACGTCCCCATTTTATCAAAGCAAAAATACATTGTGTTAAGTGTTATAGATTGCTCTGCTATGGAGAGCAGTCTGTGGATTTGGTTTGTCTAGCATTAGACAACCATCAGTGCTAGTTTTTTTACCCTGAAGTTCATTGTTTTGTTCCTGCAGTTATTTATTTATTCATTATTTTATTTATTTTATAGTTTTATAGAGCGCAAACCAGACCCGTGAGGGTATCAGAGCATTTTACAGTATTAAGGGTGGTGTACAGAGCGAAGGGAAGGAGGGATCAATTGAGTAAAAAAGGGGATACATAATGCAAGGAAACAAGTAGTCAAAGTCCCAGCTACATGTGGGAAGAAAAATAAAACAGGTAGATGCATTGTACAGGAAAGTACATAGTCTCAACTCTTGGGGGAATGCCCAGGAGTGCAGGAATGGGTATCGTCTATAGAAGGATAATAATGTGGCGTGCTCGTTAGGCAAGGTATTTACTCAATAAGAAGGTTTTTGTCTCCTTCTTAAAATTTGCCAAGGACGGAAGTCTTCTGATGGCGGGTGGGAGAGAGATCCAAATCCTTGGTGCAGACCAAGTGAAGGCCAGGATGTAGGTTTTTTTTTCCCGGAAGCGTGCAGGTTGCAGCAGTAGGTCTTTGGCAGAACGGGAGTTTCTGGGTCCACCTGATAACACGAGTTTTTGTGCCAGAAATGCAGGGGAGTTGTTATAAAGAGCTTTGAAAGTAATGCAGGCCAGTTTAAATTGGATTCTGGCCTCTAGGGGAAGCCAGTTCAGCGCTTTGAGGTGGGGAGAGATGTGGTCGAATTTCTTTGAGCCGGTTAGTAGTCTGGCAGCGGTGTTAAGGCAGGCTTTCAATGGGGCCAGAGATTTTTTGGGTAGCCCTGCAAGGGTAGAGCATCCATATTCTAATCTAGAAATGACTAGTGCCTGAACTGCTGTGTCTGAGGGATTAGGCGTGCCAGGGGTGTGATTGTAGTTATGGAGAACAGCAAGAATTTCCTCCTCTGAGAGGTGGCAGGGTTGCTTGCGGGGTCGCAGGTGTCTGAGGGAAAGTGGTTGGGGGTGAAGGAGGGGCTTTGTGGTGGGGATATGGGCCATGTTCCGTGAGAGCCAGAGCTTGGAGAAGGAGAGTTTGGTGATGTGAAGAAGGCGCTTTAGGTCCAGAATGGACTTGTGGATGCCCAGGGTTAATTCTGTGGCTATGCTGTGAAGGTTATCAATGTCTCTAAGAGAGGTAGGGGGCCAGTAGCAAGGGAGCGGTCCTGGTAGAGTGTGCTGGTAGCCTAGAGGTGAGTTTGGGCTGGCCGAGGGCCCGCTGCAAGCGCGCTATTCGGACTGAGTGAGGGGGGCTAGGTCGATTAGTTTCATTGTGAGAGGGAAAATATTGTGGGCAGGGGGCCGAACGGAGGGGAGCGATTTTGTCTGACTGGGAGTGTGGCCTAGTGGAGGGGCATGCTCGACCAAGCTTCTGTGCCGTATTGGGTGTTTCCATACCAGTGTGGTGGGCCCTAGTAGGAGTTTCCGTAACCCAGAGTGCAGGAAGATTCGATGGACAGCAGGTTGAGGGTTTAGACAAGCTTCCGAGGGTATGTGCTGGGTGCGTGATAGAGGGGCTGGGTTGGCAAGTGAAATGGGCCTTAGGGGGAGCTTCGGAAGCCAACGGAGCGAGGATCGTTTGAAGATCAAGGTTTGGTGGACCCCCAAAAAACAAAATATTGTTCAAAAATTTTAAAAAATATATAAAACTAAAAAAACAACAAAAAAAGTAATTTTCAGGATTAACTACTCTGGTTAAAAAAAGCCCTATATTTGTATGATAGTGTTTGGAAGTTTTGACTAATGTATCTGTAGTGCATAGTTGACTGAAGGAATACATTTGTGGTGTATGGTGAATATATAAGAGCTGAACTATAAGGAAGTGCTGCACCATGATACTGTAAGATCTTTAGCTGCAGTGTGCCGTGGTACTTCCGAAGCACAGGGATGCAACATATGTACATAAATATGTTGCAAGTCTATGCTGCCCTCTGCAGTGCTGCTCAAACTGAAGCCATGTTGTGACACAGGCACCCTTGCACCATGGTGCAAGGATATCTTTGTAATGATGAGTTTGTTTTTGTGCAAGAAGACACACCTTCCTGCACAAAAACAATCAGTGAAGGCATTTTTCCCCTTCAATATGTTATGTTATGTTACGTGCATTTGTACTGCGCACAGCTGCCCCAGCCAAGGGGCGTCCCGGCGCATGTCAAGGTAACACGCAACAACCACAGGGAACACAACAGCCAAAGTAATAGTTGAAGTTTAAAACAGGAAAGTTTTTATCGCCTTGCGATATGCTGTTCATTGTAGAATACATAGAAAGAGAAAAAATGAGGAGAAATGAAAATATGTCTCCTTGTTGTGCTTTGCTACACCTATTGGAGGATGGTACAGCATGCACACACATGTCCAGATTTATGATTAAATATCATACAGGTGCGTTGCAGAGAGTGGCTCCGAAGCCATGGCCAATTTTATACCGCTCTGCAATGCAACTCTCTGGCACTTTCTGCACATATCTGGTGGGTTAGTTAGCCCCCAGGGACAATTAGTATTCATGTTAACTTCATCCTATAACTTAAAACGCCCACAGAGCATCTTTTCACACATATCTTCTCTGTCCATCCTCCCTTTCTTCACTTCACAAGGTCATTGTGCATTGTAATACTTAGTTAAACTTAACTTAACAGTAATGGAAATAAAAAACGCTACACATTTTTTTTCAGTTGTTTTTTATAATTTACATTTCTGAGAATTTCATATTTTACAATTAGGATCTGTGAAAGAGAAGAAAAAATACAGTTATCTATACTAATATTATAAAGAGAGAACACGCACCTTTGAGCCTGGTAAACTCGGGAACCACAGCGCCAATCCACACACCCGATACATTGTAGAAATTGTCAGGGTGTGCAGATGGACATAGGCTATAAAAAAACAAAAAAAAAAACGTACATTTAAAAAAATAACTTTAAAAAAAAGTAGTGCCCTGAAAGTAGCGCCGGCCGCGACGCTGCTCTGGCCGCGACGTGCGTGATGACGAGGAGCGGCGGACATGGAGCGGCGGTGAAGTGAGGAGCGCGGGCGCGTCATGGCGAAGAGGAGCGGCGGTGAAGTGAAGATCGCGGGAAGGAGCAGCAGCTCAGGTAAAGTAAAGGCTCATTGAAATCAGGGCGGGAGGGAGTCGGGACGGGAGGGAGTCGGGGCGGGAGGGAGTCGGGGTGGAAGGGGGGCGGGAGCGGGTGTGCACTGAGGGACAGCCGGGAGGAGTGGGAGGGAGTCGGGCGGGAGGGAGTCGGGGCGGGAGGGAGTCGGGCGGGAGGGGGTCGGGCGGGAGTGGGTGTACTGCCCCCAGCACCTTTCTGCCCCAGGCAACGCTGGGGCGGGCTGCTAGTAATATATAATACTATAATTTTTGCAACAGCATAATTTTAACATTTTATAAATTATTTTCTTTGCCTTTTTTACTGTTAACGAAATATACTGAATTGCACTAGAAACAGTGATTTCAACCGTACTCATCATATAACAGCAGGCAGAAAAAAACCAATCAATAAGATTGTTTAAAAAAAAAACAACTAAATCCTCAATAACAATCCAAAAAATACAAATCACACATATCTTAAATGCTTTCTTTTAAGACAAATGTCTTACTTGAATATCAAGGAACTAAAATAATGATACAATGAACAATTATTATTATTAGTTTTCATACACTGTAAATAATGTTCTTTAAAAATATATGCTGACACAATGTACAAGAAAAAGTCCTTAATTCTAATAGATACTTTTCTTCTAGGCCAAATAGTATTCTTGAAATCCTTTGTTTTGAAATTGTTCAATGAAATCGTATGAATGCCTATTAATAAAATCCTCAGAGGCCAAATTATGTTCCTAAAACTTTGGTTTTAAAAATATTAGGTAGGAATTTGGCAATTCTTTAGGCAAACATTGTTTCAAAACCAATTGAGCATCATTACAATGTGTCCATCCTTTATCACATTTTAAAAAGGCAGTGTAATGTCCAGATGTTGTAGAAGGACCATCCGGGAAATAATTGCTACTGCTACAAAAGTTCTTCCTGATCTTGATACTTGACTTCTTACAAAATTTTGGATTAAAGTTTCCAATTTTCTTCCATCAGCTATACAACGTTGCATCATTAAAATTAGATATTGTCCATATCTTTCTATAAATATTGTTGATAACATTTCTGATTTGCATTGGCTGCACTGCATGTTTTGATTTGCCGCTTTAACTAGTTTGTTGAAAGACACTGATTTACAGTCTGGTAATGTAAAATATATAAATATTTCAGTGTCTATGTTAGTGCTACATGTAAACCATCAATTTTCACATTGGTGTTCCCATTTATACCAAAGGCCAAAAAGATTTCCAATTTCTATGCCTTCATTTTCCAATACAGTAAGCATATACATTAGAAATTCCTGAGCATCTTGTTGGATATTTTGCATATATTGTGTAGAACCAGAATATATATCCAATAGATTACAAATATCAGAAACGTTTTGTATTTTACTTTTATCAGTACTCAATTTTTCATGAACAGAATGCAACAAGGAACACAATCTTTTTTCCCGATAATCCATAATTTGCTGCTGCAAACTTTGAAGGAAAAAAACAACATTGACCACTACATTAGCATAGCAGTTGATACCTGAACTATTTTCAAAGTGATAACCAACAATCTCTTCAACAGTGTCCTTTTTCTTTTAGCTTGCAATCATAACATGATCTTGTTTTTTTTTCTTCTCTATACCTCCACTACAGATTTTGTCATACCTTCTTTTTTGACCTACCACATGTTTTTCAAATACAGGATAATGACCTAAATTGGGAGCATGTGCTCTTATTAACCTATTATACTATTTTACACAGTTTACATCTGCAATAATCTTTGTCTCATCAAAATCAATCAAAAACAATCCAGATAAAGTTCTGACACGGGACAAAGCAACATATGCCATACCCTCTTTAAACACGGTACTTCCAATTTTCATGAAAGCACTGTCTACACTTAAACCTTGAGATTTATGAATAGTCACTCCATATGCCAGAGAAACTGGAAACTGTTAACAAGCAAAAAACGAACTGAACAACGACCAATTTGTTTCACTTCTTCAATCTGATCAAATCTAATTTTTAAAAATTCAATTCCATCTTAATTCTGATAATTAACAAAATCCACAACTTTGCCCATTGTTCCATTAACTAAACCTTTTTTATACATCCAAATTACGCCTTAAAATTACCCGACAGTTTATACATGCATATAGATTCTTTTCTAAACCAGCAGTTTTAGATATAGATTTTTCTAAAGAATCCAATTTTGTTTTCAAATTTTCTGTCAAAATAATAGTGATTTCTTCATGCTCTATTTTATCAATAGCTTCCATTATTATTATTTCTTTATTTTACAGCTTCAAAAGTTGTTAATTGAATATAGAACACTCACGCAGTGCTGGTATTAAGCAGATTACAGTAAGTAATCATGTCTGCAAAGCTTGTTTGCCATGTTCTGTCAGTAGTCCAATTCTTATATCTTATAAGAATAGTTCCATAATCAACATCATTTGCCTGTCCCATATTTGTAATGAGTTCTTTGTATTCAAAATATGACCAAATATTAACGTTTCCAATGTTACCCAAAGTCTTTCTGGTGTCTTCATGCGCAAGTGTTTTAAATACTGGTTGTCCTTTTACGGGAAAAAGTTGCAGTAGATCTCCAAAAACTATGATATGTTTTCCTCCAAATAAGACATCGTACTCTGTTTTAAGAATTTGTTGCATTCTTAAATGCACAAAAGCAAGCATTAAGTTTGAGACTATGCTTACCTCACCAATAATCAGAATTTTCATTTTCTTAAGCACTCTTGAAACTTCATAACAAGCTTCTCCAGATAGTTTGTGATATTCCAAATTGTTTTCATGCTCTACAGGTAGCATAAGTAAACGATGCAGTGTAATTCCTTTAATGTGCGCTGCCAACCCAGTTGGAGCAGTTACAACACAAGACAAATGTGAGTCAGTTGTTTTTGTAGATAACTGGTGATTACTTTAATTAAGAAACTTTTTCCTGTTCCAGCTTGTCCACTAACACACATTCGGATAGGTTGAAATGACGTGCATGTGCATTCTTTCTTTTCATGAAGAAATCCATGGTTAATCTGTTATCTCACTTGCTGATATATTTCTTTCTGTTCAACATTTAGTTGTTCTTCTAAGTTTGCTAAGTTCATAATATCTTCTTGAGCTTGATGCATTGCTGTTTCCACCTCATTCATGTCGATTTCTCCCTCATTTTCAACAATTGGTTGTCCTAGTGGATCTTGACTCAGCGAAGCAGAAGTTTGACTTTCTTGAGAACTGTCTCTAGCAATCTCAGCTGCAATAGTAGCTTCTTGATCAATTTCATCGTTCAACTTTTTCACATAATTTGCAAAAACAGTACATTCTATGCTACCAAGCATTGGAGGAATCTTCATAGCTCTGAAAATCTCCAAGTAATTCCAATTCTGAACGCCACCGTTTGAACAGTTGCAAAAGTGCTAAATAGTAAAATTCTCTTTTATCAGCAGTGTCACAACTCAGTTCCCTGTGATTCATTAAATTTCCTTTCTTTTGTTTCACCAAAGATCCTTCGGAACCAATAACTGCATATTTTCCATCATTGATGCTTTCTGTAGTATTCCATTTAAAAGTGTAGTTTTGCAGCACTTCGTAGAGACATATGTTTTCAAGATGATGACTTCTATTTGGATAATATGTGTCCAACATATTTGTTTTCACGATATCTGTACTTTCCGGATCTTTTTCTGCTAAATAGTTGATTTCTTGAACAGATTTAAGTACTCGATTTCGCGTTGCAGCAATACCTAGACTCACCCAAATAATTCTTCTAGATTTTCAGTAAAGACTTGCAGATGATAAGCAATCTGAGCATTCATACACTCCGATTTCTCGATGAGACAACATCTTCAAACTAAAACTGTATAATTCTTACTTAGACTCTTCTCATGAGAAATCTCTTCCTACATTTCTTTCAATTCTGTCTTTTCTGATTTTGTAATGTAGGACGTTACATATCGAGCAACAGCAATGGAATTGTATGCAACGTACTGAATATCCATGTTAGCATTCCACATGGACAGAATAACTGGATTGTAGTCATTTATGTATTTTGACTCTTCGCTTCTTCTCAAATTGTAGGTGTATTTTGGAGACTTTCTTGTGATGGTATGTCACATAGCTGACATAAAACTGTTTACTCTTCCTTTGGATATTACAGGACGTGGAAAACCAAAATAACATTTGGTATATAACTTTTCCTTACACTTGTACTTTCCTCAACAGTATTTTCCACAACTATGGCTTTGGAATCGTAAGACTTGTTGTCTTAAATTGTTTTCTTCTGTGCTTTTGGGTATATTTATTTATTTATTTATTTATTGAAGTTTTGTATAGCGCTAGCTGGACCCGAGGGTATCAGAGCGCTTCACATCAAATACAGATATGCACCAAAAAGAAAATGTGGACGATAAACAAAAACAAGGAGCACAAGCGGGAAGTAAAAGTCTGCACAACATCAACTTAAGCGCCATACGGGACGGAGATCAAGACCAAATCATCCTGCACTAGGAACAGAGAGAATGCGGTCTTTCACAGTCAAATGTGGGATTCTCATTGCGATCCAGTGCGCTCGAGGAAGAAGGCTTTGAGTAGAATCTTGTATTTCGGGAAGGAGGCGGTCATTCTGATATGGGGGGCAAAGGATTTATTTGAGGATTTGTGTTTGTGTGATTTCAGAGGGATGTGTAGGAGCGTGTTGGAACTTCTGAGGTTCCTAGACTGACCGGCTCTTTTGAGTTTGGCGGCCAGATATTCTGGTTTGCCTATGTGTAGGGCTTTGTGTGTGAGGCAAGCTGTACGGAAGCTGGCTCGTTGGTCTATAGGGAGCCACTTCAGTTCCTTGAGTGCCGGTGAGATGTGCTCAGATTTCTTAGTTCCTGTGACCATTCTCGCAGAGGCGTTGCGGGTAGTGGTAAGAGGTCCCAGGTGGGATTTGGCTGTTCCTGTCAGAGCTGCGATGCCATAGTCAATTCCGTCTTTTCAATGCCAATGCTCTCCTGGAGGACGTTGAGTAGCAGGGTATGATCAACTGTGTCGAACACAGCCGAGAGGTCTAAGAGGATGAGAAGGCTACATTGGTTGGAGTCGAGTGACATATGCAGATCATCTAGGACATTTAAGATTGCGGTTTCAGTGCTGCAGCTCTTTCTGAACCCTGATTGGTGTGGGTCAAGTAGATTCGTGTTCTCTAGGTGTTGGGTTAACTGTGACAGCACACATCTTTCAAGAATTTTGGATAAGAGAGGAAGGTTCGATACCGGTCTGAAGTTGCTCATGTCCTTGGGGTCAAGGCCAGGTTTTTTTAGAAGCGGCGTGACTTGACCTATTTTGAGGGAATCTGGAATGGATCCCTCATTCAAAGAGCTATTAATGATCTTGCCCCGGATTGGGGCTAGGGTAAGCTTCATGTCTTTGGTCAGTTTCGAGGGTAGCTAATCGAGGGAGTGTGACGAGGGTTTAGCAGAGGCGATTAGATAGCTTATCACTGCATCCTGGACGTGCTGGAAGGATGACAAGCGGATAGACGAGGTTACAGGGGAGTTGTGGTTGGTTGCTGGAGTCAATGACTCTGTGCGAGAGGAGGGCTTAGAGCTGAATGATCGATCAATGTTGCCAATTTTTCCATTGAAAAAGTTTGCAAAGTTGACACAGTGGGTTTTGGACGCCACTATGTTGGCTGTCACTGGATTGGAGGTTTGACTCCTGATGATGTTGAAGAGTTCTTTGGGGCGGTTTTTAGCATTATCTAAAGCAGAACAAAAGAAGGATGACTTTTTGCTCTTGGTATGGTTATAGTAGTTTTTGCGTGCTGCCTTGAGTTGATCCCGGTGGAGGAAGTTGGGGTTGTTCCTCCAGGATCTTTCCAGGGATCTGAGGTGTCGTATTTCCTCATTAATGTCTGTGGAGAACCAAGACCTAGAGGGGATGCTTCTGGGTTTTTTAAGTTTCAGAGGTGCCAGCTGATCCAGGGTGAGCTCCAAGTTGGAATGGTAGAGCGAGGTGAGTTCCGTGGTTGAGAGGAGCTCCGTCGTGTTGGGAGGAGTGAGCTAAGTCCTTCAGCTACCTTGTCTAGGGAGACTCTGGAAGTATTCCTGACCCATTTAGGAGAGGCTTGAGTGGTTGGGAGGGATAGGGCCGGATGGTTGATGTGAAAAAGAATGATGTGATGGTCAGACCAATCCACCGGGATGATGTAGCCAATCGTAATTGCATTTTTGTCCGCAATGATTGCATCCAGGATGGCTCCTCTATGGTGCGTTTCCTCTGAACAGTGTTGGATCATATCGTTGTCTTGCAGGAGAGTGTTGAGAGATTGAATGAGCGGGTTTTTTGTATCGTTCCATCTTAGGTTGAGGTCACCCAGAATTATTCCGTAGTCGCTGTTGAGTGCAGATTGGGTGATCAGATCCGACAACTGAGCTCCAAATTCGTTGGAGTTGCCTGGTGGATGGTATAGGAGATGACATTGAAGTGCCTGTGTGTCCCCACAGGCACTTACCTGCCAGCACGCCGTGAGGGCAACGGCCTTCATCTTGCCCCTAGGATCGGCGTGAGGGAAACGGCTCGGGCAGTAAAGACACTCGGACTGCACGCCGGACTCACCAGCAGCAGCGGGAGAACTACAGCTCCCAGCTGCCCCGGCTAGCCTGTGGCACCGCAGACGCGCCCAGGGGCGCATGAAAACAGCGGAGCGCCGAAGCGCTCAGTGGGACACACAGGCACTTACCTGCCAGCATGCCGTGAGGGCAACGGCCTTCATCTTGCCCCTAGGATCGCCGTGAGGGAAACGGCTCGGGCAGTAAAGACACTCGGACTGCACGCCGGACTCACCAGCAGCAGCGGGAGAACTACAGCTCCCAGCTGCCCCGGCTAGCCTGTGACACAGCAGACGCGCCCGGAGGTGCTTGAAAACAGTGGAACGCCTCTCGCCCGCGAGTCGCACGCGGGAGAAGCCCGGGACAGGGGCGGGGCCATCTGTGGCCATCAGGGGTCAGCAGAGGTCAGGTTGGGCCACCCCCCATGGCCCTGGAGATGGGGAAGCGCAAATTGATCTCCAAGGATAGAGAAGGTAAGAAGGCCAAAGTGCCCCGAAAATCAGAGACAATTAATGCGGGAGACCGGGGTACAATCATATCATACCTAACATCTGCTGTGGGGGCTCTTAATGTCCAAATTGCTAATGCTGAGAAAGAACTGGGACTTGATTTGCCTCTTGTCACACAATCTGACCCGGACTCCCAACCGCTATTGTATTCTACTCCCCCTATCCCACTTGAACCAGTGAATCCCCCGCAGGTACTCCCTACTGCACAAGACCATATGAAAGCCCTAGAACGGGGCAGCATGGGGCAACCTGAGTACAGTGTTCTTGTAAATCCTAAAGGAAAACGTAACTATGGAAAAAGATCTCGTAAGCAGCCCAAAGCTAGACCTGATACAACATCCAGCTCTAGTCTCCCTGCTAATCTGGCGGACCTGGTTGAAGGCCTATTTGAATCTCGTTTGGAGCCGGCACTGGCCAGTATCGCCAAGGACATATTGGACTCCCTGAACTCTTGTGTCGCAAATATTATAAAGAAATGTAATCATATTGACGAGTTTATGAGGGAATTTAGGACACAACACTGTGACCCTAAGTATAAAAACGTTGAACTCGTGAGCCAAATGACGACAGGCAGCCAGGAGGCAGTTGTAGAACCCCCCCCTCTGAAACCCCTCGTATTCAGCCAAAGAGTCACACACTTCAAGGGACCAGGGTTGAGTTAAATCTTGGAGGGCAGCAGACTAATCCTTCTGAGGGTAGGCCAGCAATGTCCACTGGTCCTGAGCGTTCTATTACTGGGCCTCGTACTTCAAACTTACGCACACTAAACCTCCCACCTGATGCTGCACCCCTAGTGGCGATTTTAACCGGGGTACCATGCCTTACAGATGGCTCCGAGGAACCGGAGGGTGATCTCCTGAATAGGACTAAGAGGTGGTGTTTGCAGTTTAGTAGTGGGAGTGCCGATGTTGCATCTAACATTATTATGGCCAGACGAGTTGGGTGGGTGGGGAAGAGAGCGAAATGTATACCTGGTGACTGTGTGGTTGTTAACTTTAATAGGCCAAACATTGTCGATACCCTGTTGTGGGATGGATCTATATCCCGAAAGTACCACTGCCCCCACGCCCCCTTGTGAGAGTTCCTGACACGAAAAATAACTCTTACCAAACACGCCAGGCTACAATGAGGGCCGTGGGAAGGGCCACAACCTCCCAGAGCTCATCAGGTCTACTTAGTACCGGTAATAACTCTGGAATTATTGTGGCTAATATGTTCTCTCCCCTCTCCAGCTTAGATACTAATGATTGACTTTCACATATACAATTGGAAGGTTTAGAGCAGAACAGGCAGGACAAATGCTGTCCCACCCACAATTTACTCAGTTGGAATGTGGCGGGGTTGAGAAACAAAGCTGTTGATGAAAGGTGGACAGACTTTGTGTCTCAACACAATATCATTGCCCTGCAGGAGACATGGGACACAAGTGACAATTACTGTTTAGATGGGTACTGTAGCTTTTCTGTGAAGGCGGTCCCAGGGCTTGGTGGGAGACCTAAAGGAGGGTTGTACATGCTTACATCACTCAAATTGTCCGGTTCCTTCAGAAAGCTGGAGACAGCTTCAGTTAACATCTTGTGTCTAGAGTGGGTTCGTTTTAACTGTCCAACTATTTTATTAATAAATTGTTATAATGCACCTGAGAGGGATACGCGAAATTTTCACCTAAATTGCTTGGCAGGCTTTTTAGATGAATACAAGTCAATACATAATGCCTTATTCGAAGTAATTTTAATGGGTGATTTTAACATACACCCATGCGGCTGGGACTGCCTGGCAGATCACCAAAAGGGTCCCCCTGGATCCATTTCCACCCACTCCGAACATTCACCACAAGGGGAAATGTTAGAAGATTTACTCGCTAATCAGAATCTATCTGAGATGGACGGGGGTAGGGGGGAGGTCAGGGTGCCGACATTGACAGGCAGAGAGGCTGATACAGTAATTGATTTTATTTTTGTCTCAGTTGGCATAGTTAATGTGGTCTCCTCCTACGAAGTCGTAGTCTCAGCCTTTAGCGATCACAATCCCCTGATCCTTGGGGGTGCAACGGCTAGGCGGGAGGAGCGAATAGCAGGCTGCGCTGACTCCCTGATTCCTAAGGACCAGGGCAGGAGATTAAATTGGGCCAAGGTGGTCCCAGATACTTTTATGCAGGATCTTGCGACCAAGGTACATGTGGAAATGGCGGTTTGCTTAGATAGCATGGCAGATGGCAAGGATATCATTGATTCCTATTTGGCCATTTGCACACAGATCAGCCACAACCTAAAGTGTAGCAAGAAGCGGGAAGGATTAAACCACCCAAGGTGGTTTGATGAGAAGTGTTCGAATGCTCACAAAGAACTAATGCAAGTACTAAAGCAAATACCCAGAAACCGTGAGTTTGTTGCTGGGCGAAGACAAAATCTACAAATTGGCCATGGCTACCCTCAAAAAGGCCATTAAAAGGGAGGCCTGGGAGAATCTCATGTCGACTGATGTCCTCAGAGACAGCAGTAAATTCTGGGCTACGATTAACCATTCCTACTTCTCAGGTGCAGACAACTCGATAATGGATTGTGTGATCCCTGACGAGAACTGGGTCGCCCATTTTAGCATGATGTATGACAGTGAGGAAGAAACCACAGAAGAGCTGGCTTCTGTATATTTGCACTTAGCTCCCCCTTTATGTTTTAACGAGGCTGAGGTTCATAAGGCCATAGAGGAGATGACGAGAAACAAGGCACCTGGCCCAGACGGTGTCCCCGCAGATCTATATAGGACCCCAATAAATTACTGGGTAAAGACCCTAACAAACGTCTTTAATTCCACAGCTACATCAGGGTTCCCCCTGTATTGAGCTACATACACAATAATACCCGTATTTAAAAAAGGTGCGAGGAGTGACCCTGCCTGTTACAGGCCGATCTCGCTGATTGACTCTGCCGTCAAGATCTTGGGCAGAGTCATTCTGCAGAGACTCGGAGAACACCTAAAGGAGAGGGGTTTCTCTCTGAACTCCAATATGGGTTTAGGGCCAAAAGAGGTACCCTCGATCAATGCCTTAATCTCCATATGATAATTAGCAAATACACCCAAGCTAAGGAGGGCGCGTTATATATGGCCTTTATGGACCTGTCATCGGCCTTCGATCTGGTCAAACGAGCTAAGCTGTGGTCCATCCTGTCTGAGATAGGGATAGACCCGTCATTGGTGAACTTCCTAGCAGTTTTGCACCAAGGACTTTCAGCCTCTATTAGAACCAACAAGGAGGGTGAATGCACCAGACCCTTCAGATCCAACCGAGGTGTCAGGCAGGGCTGCATATTGGCGCCCCTCCTGTTCACCCTTTATATAAACTCACTTGAAAAATCTTTGGAGGGTACTACACCAGATATACCGCGAGTTGGGGACTCTGCGGTGCCAGTACTCCTTTACGCGGAAGACGCGGTGCTACTGGCCCGCACAGGGATAGGGCTGCAGAAACTCCTTGATGCTTTTGGGGAATTTATGCAATCTTTAGAACTCCAGGTTAACAATAAAAATTCGCATGTGATGGTTGCGGGCAAACGGCCTAAAGCTGCTAAAATAAAACGTTTTGTCTGCAACGGTGAGGATGTATCCAGGGTTCCGGTATTCACATACCTAGGCGTCATTTTTGATGAAAGGGGCACTTGGTGTCCTCAACTTAATGCGAAAGGCATCGCTGTTACCAGATCTACTTCAGCCCTATTGGGCTTTGCAAAACGTCTGGGCTCACGTCCAATTGAGGCTCTGCTAACAGTGTACAAGTCCAAATGCCTGTCAATAGCAAAGTATGGCGCCTCCCTATGGGGTTTTTTACCTTAAGGTAAACTGCAGACTGTAGAGAATAAATTCCTCAGATCCCTGCTAGTGGTCCCCCAATCTACCCCAGTACTCTCAGTTCACTCTGAGCTGGGACTCGGGTATATTACAGATCAGTTACACCTGGCTCCACTGATTTGTTGGTCCAAAACTTGGCTCAACACTGAAATCACACTGAATCACACCATTCTGAAAGATTGTATGGCACTTGATAGAGTAAATAAAATCCCTTGGTTATCATATATTAAAGATACATTGAGTAAATTGGGTAGGCCAGACCTTTATACATTTCCAAATTTGCTGCAGAAGGGTGATGTTAAATGTATCAAGGATAATTTTCTGGGCTTAGCTGTGCAGGAACTGGAGGCAGTAGAGGTGTTAAAACCATGTGTCAGAGCAAATTATATGCTTCTGACCGCACCATTAATTGAACCCTACTTGAAAATCGTTACCCTGCCGTTCCATCGGCATCTTCTTGTTAGATTCAGATTTAACATCATCCAGTTTTCCTTGGTGCATTATCCTGTTTGGGGAAAATCAGATCTGTCCATCCCCTGTAGTTGTGATAACTTTTCGGATCAATCGTTACTGCACTTTATCATGTTCTGTGGTCATTTTGCCGACATCAGAAAACAGTACCTGGTCCCTATACTGAGAGAAGCGGGCTTTTCACAAGTACGGCCTGCACTCCTGTATTTACAACTGTTGGGCAGCACCAGGGTAATCTTTGGGGTCGCAAGCTTTTTGGTTGCTGCTATTCGCATCAAGACTAAAAGAATGTCGTTGACGGTTTCTGAGATGTGATTTTAACTTAGCCAATTTTTATCTTTTATATGTGGTGTTGTTTTATCTATATTTCATGTATATTTATGATTATGAATTGATTTAAATTGTTTTTATTAGGAATTGTTTTTTAATCCATTGGAGTTGCTTTTATGATTTGAATTAATCGAATAAAGTATGACTTTACTTGACTTGACATTAAAGTGAACTATGAGAGGGCGATTTGAAGTTGACCGATAGGCATTCGAAGGAGTTATACAGGCCGGCGGGAGTTTCTGAGATGGAGATGTCACTTTTGTGAATAATTGCTATGCCGCCACCTTTGTGTTCGGGCCTGTCTTTGCGGATAATTGAGAAACCGGGCGGCACCAGCATGTCCAGAATGGGGTGGGACAGGGTGTTTAGCCACGTTTCCGTTATGAAAACTACATCCATGTCCATCCATGTCAGCTATTTCCCTTGCATGTTTGACGGCGGACCGGCTGTTGATAAGCATACAGTTAATGGGAGGGTCTTCTTTTGCTTTCAGATTGTCAGGCTTGGCTCTGTGTATGGAGGATAGATACGTTGGGGGTATAGTGCTTTTGGGGGGGGCGGGTCCCTACCCACTACGCACATGTGGCATATTCTTCAATAAAAGACAAAACAGTATCATCCGAATCTGTTCCGAAATTGGGGACATCCTTCATTCATATCAGTATATGTATATGAGGAGCACCTCTTGCTTGATACTCCTTATTCCAAAAGAAATCCACAACTTCTTCAAGAGGAGGATTTTTTTTATTGCAGATAAAAGACATCATAGCTTCAAATCTATGATTGAAATACCTGGAAACATTAACTGGATCCAAAAAACACAATTCTCCAGGTGTCTTGTATTCAATATTTTTTATATTCAAATTTGCCTCTCGAAGAAATTCAAGTAAATCATCCCAAGCGTATTCAGCACAGCTTATGGTAAAGAACCATGTAAGAGTCCCTAAGTTCCTTAGCATACATTTAAGTTCTCCATGATGACGGTACCAATACTCATTAGTGCCATGCTGACATGCCATCAGATTAATCAGCTAAGATTCTAAATGATCATCTCTCTGGTGCATTTTATCCATAAAGTTCTTTGCAGAAACATTTTGCAGATGTACTCCTGTTTTCTATATGTGATTGATTGCATAAGAAAGTCCAGACAAGTCACTCTCAAACAAAAGATGAAATATATATGGGATACAATGTTGAAATCTTGGATCTTCTGCATACAATCTTATTGTCCGATATTCAGATGCAGGAATCCAGACAGGTTGTTCATCATATCAACCTCCTTTTCCTGTTGGGAAGAACTGCGGAAAACAACGAGCTTCCAAACTTTCTTCCCATACACTCATGGGACTTCCCTTTGCTTTTTTCATTTGGAATAACTCAATAGTATTCCCCATCACTTCTTTTGAATGAAGTGGATGTACACTGTAATGTTCATTCATAGATTTTATCACTTCTGGACATGTCCTCTCTTTCAATTTGTCCACTTAACGTTTCAGTATCTTCTGCAAAAAGTATTTCTTCTTCTCCCATATACACATTTTTATAGTACTCATTGTTTTTATCAGATACAAAGTTGCCTTTTGCACTTTTCTAACATCCACTAATTCCTGCCAGATATTCCTACTTTTAGTAGGCAGGCCGTTAAATAGAATAATTAGTGGCTCATTTTCTACACACTCTACACCAATAGTTTCAGCCTTTTTCTTTAAATCTAGATGCAAATATACAACTCTTAAAATGTGAAGGAGGCAATTTACCTGTTTTAGGTTCCATACGAACAGTAGCCTGAAATGGGTGCACACATTGAATGAGAATAGACTCATAGGTATTTAAATCTATCAGTTCTGGAGGAATAGTGACCGACTCTAGATTATTATGGACAGCTCTAGCAGGCATTTTGTCCTCATCTAATTTATTATAACAATATTTACAAATACGCTGATCAGACCCTCAGAACCTCAAATCACAACAATTCTCTACCAACAAATGAGTTGCAAATTCCTTCCACTTATCATTATTTGCTCTTTCATTTTTTAAATACGGATCAACAGTCCTGGACTGATTTTTATAGTGAGTTCGTCGACAACAAATACAAGAATAATTTGGCCTTTTACCTGAACTCACCTTAAACTTTGTAATTTGTTCCTCAAAATTTTTGATAGTAGTATGTTGCACATTCTCTTAAACATTTTCTTCTATTAATATCTCAGTTTCTGCACTCTCTTGTTCAGGACCAAAGTAACAAAACTCAATTTCATCACCAATCTTCTTCACATCTGAAACGGACCCATGCAAAAGAGCACTGTTCAACTCATTTCATTTTAGAGCTGGACTTTTTGCATAATACAATCTTCTGACTACCTTCCGCATTTGAGAATGATGTACTGCTAACATCCTGAAATTGTGAAAAACACTTTGACATACTTTTCTAAAAAGACAAGCCAGAGAATAACCTTGCAAACCAGTATTTTTTCTCACTCTGCAAGGGTCTAGTCCTTGCAATATCTTAATCTTTTGTTTAACACTTTTTTTAGTATATGCCCATAAGAAATTGCGTAAATATCAATAGATTCTTGTCGTACACTACAAATACAACTGCAATTCCAAGTGTACACTGGGGCTTTAGGACATCTCCCTAGAACTTCATCAGCTAACACTTCTTCTGCATTTCTGGGAACCATTTTCTCTTTCTCAATTGGACAACCATTTCTAACCTCATAAGCTCGACCACTGGTATCAAGTGCATGCAATAAATCATTGGTCTGAAAATAACTCTCTTCATTAAAGAAAGGCTCTGAACTTAAACTGTTTCCATTCACCCCAAAAAAATCAAAAAAATTAGATCTGTCAATTACTCTTTTCCTCTTACTTTTGGCCTTCATTAAATGGATTGGTTTATCTAGTGATCGAATTCTGTTTAAAACTAAAATGAATAGTTTTCTTTTTACTTCAAAAGCCTTTTGAACAATGGATTCAATATATGTCTTTTTTTAAAATAGTGCTCTTTTTCTATATTTTTCACCTCTTTGAGCAAGTTAAGAACCACTCTATTATAAAAAAAGTACGAATTTCTATATACTGATTTTGACTTCTTTTACCATACATCAAATCTTTTGACTGTAAATTTACTTTTTTTCCTTTCCTGTTATTCATATTATTTTTTCTGGTTGAATCATTCTCACTAGTTTCCACGTTCTGCACACTGTTTCTAGGCTTTGAAAGTTTTTTTATGAAATCCTTTGTTGTCTTTCCAGAAGATTTTTTCTTTTTACCCACATTCAATACTTGCTGTTGAATTTTCTTCGAATAATGGTCCTTTAGGTGTCCTTTTCTCTTTCTTGATTTTTCAGGCATGATAACTTTATTTTAATGATGATAAACAATATCTGTAAAAAATAAACATAAATAAATGTTTTTTAATACATTTATAAATTATACTTTTGTATTACTATACAAACACATTCTATATAAAAACCATTTAGCCACTTTCTTTAGTCATCATTAATGGAAATTGTAATTCAAGGTTTATACATAACTGTATAGGACTACAAAGACTGATAGGGTGTTTGCAGCAGTGTATGGATACTGACAGGGAAATTGTAGGCCTGAAACAGAAGTGTGTAGGTGTTTAGATGATCAAATATTGGAGATGGCAGGGTGCACAACGTAGAGGTAGGTTAATTGATCAGTAGGTACTTCTAGATTCTGGGTGCACTCGTAGGGTGGTGTTATCCGTCTGAAACACCTTCAAATATCGGAATTGTCGTGTATGCGGAGCCCCGCAAGAACATCCCCTGGTGAGGCACACCAATTTGGATCACACGAGGGTGCTTCTGTTTTGAGTTGTAAATCTTTATTATTTCATTTCTGTAGTTATTTACAGACGATCCCTTTAAGGATAATTAACTTCGATATTCAACAGCATATCGGGAGATGACCAGTGTTATAATCCATTTACATTTGAACATTGAACTCCAATGCATTTCGGGCATAGGTGCCCTTGATCACGGAGAGTTCAAAGTAACGCGTAGCGTCCTTAGACGTTCTCCATCAGTCAAACGGCAAACGGATGACAATGTTCAAATGTAAATGGATTATAACACTGGTCATCTCCCTTAATTTTACTGAATTGGTAAATTTACCGATCGGTAAATTTACCGATTCTGTAAAATACAGAATCGGTATTTTTACCGATTCGGTAAATTTGAGATGTAGATGGGGCTCTTCTGAGTCCCACAAGCCTTACAAAATCGGTATTTTACCATCAAATCCAATTTGATGGTAAAATACCGATTCCGGTGTGCATGCACATGTGTGCATGCACACCTCTGCCATATGACAGGCACACCTGCCCTTGGGGCATGTATGCCTGCCACATGGCACCCGAGCCTGTTTTGGGGGGCCAGAGGGTGTCAAAGTGACACCCCCTGCACTCTTGAGAAATTCGGTATTTACTGATTCTGTAATCATTGATTCCTATGGGCTTCACAGCCCATAGGAATCAATAGGAAATACCGATTCGGTATTTCCAGATTCGGTAAATACAGAATCTTAAAGATTCGGTATTTACACATCTGGAAATACCTACATCTCCCCCTTCATATTTACCACTTCTTAAATACCGAATCGGTAAAATTCGGTATTTAAGAAGTGGTAAATAAGAATTACCTACATCGGGCCCTATATGTTTGCAAGAACAGTAACAGGGTGTTTGCTGGAGTGTATGGATACTGACTGGGGCATTGTAGGCCTGAAACACAAATATGTAGGTGGTTAGAGGATTACATGCATAGTGCATATGACTTTGTACCAGTCCAAGTGCTAAGGCCCTGAATCACTGCATGAATACTTATGTACTGATTCAAAGATTACAGTACTACAAGGAGAGACACTGGATGAATTTATAATTGGTTGTAATTTGCAACAGTGAATAGATTAAAACATGGTGCTGAAAGGGTCGCTGAAAGAGTGCAAGAGGAATAACAGAGTGTTTGCTGAAGTGTATGGATACTGATTGGGGAATTGTAGACCTGGAAAAGAAGTGTATAGGTGGTTAGAGCACTACATACATAGTACATAGGAGTTTGAAGCAGTCCATGTCATAAGGCCTGGCTCACTGCATGAGTACATGGATACTGACTGGATGATTAGAGTAGTAGAAGGAGAGACACTGGGTGAATTTATAATTGGTTGACTTTTACTGCAGTGAATGAATTACTACATGGTGCTGAAAGGGTCACTGAAGGAGCGCAAAGGGAGTAACAGAGAGTATGCAGGAGTGTATGCATAGTGACTGAGGAATTATAGGCCTGAAAGGCAAGTGTGTAGGTGGTTAGATGACTGCATGCATAGTGCATAGGAGTTTGAAACACTCCATGTGATAGGGGCCTGAGTTGCTGCATGAGTACTTGGGTACGGAATAAATACTTTTTTTGGCCCTTGGGGTCCCAAATGCACACTGACTCACTGTGTGATTCTAGACAAGCAACAGTATCCTTTGGACTTTACCAAAACACATTTACTAGTCTAGAAGAGGTAAGGTGAATGCATACATTCAACATATTTTAGTATTGCACTTTAGTATTGAAGCCTGACTCATTTTGCAAATGCATAAGCAATGACTGATTTCTAATTCTACCAAAGCTTGAAGACAGGATAGGTTTTTAAGCAGTTATGTGTCTGCAAAGACATGAAGTAACCAAATGCTTCTCTGACAATAGTTATCAAATGCACACAGACTCACAGTGTGATTCTAGACAAGCAACACAATTCCTTGGACATTACTAAAACACATTTATCTAGTCTGCAAGGGGTAAGATGACTGCACACATTCCACATATTTCAGTACTGCACTTTACTCTGAAAGCCTCACTAATTTTGCAAATACGTAAGCAAGGACTGGCTTCTAATGCTACTAAAACTTCACAACATGACAGGTTTTAAAACAGTTATCTGTCAGCAAACACATAAAGGGGCATATTAACAAGAATTTGCGATAATGCCCGCAAAGCGCGCTTAGCGCTGTTTATCCTATCGCGAGCTATTGCTGGATTTCATCACTGAGCGAGCGCAGTATTACCAACGCATTTTCCAAAAGTGATAAGAAATTCAGCTATACCGGCGATCAGCACGAAGGGGCATATTAACAAGAATTTGCGATAATGCCCGGAAAGCGCACTTAACGCTGTTTATCCTATCGCTGGATTTAATTGCCGAGCCAGGGCGGTATTCCCAATGCGTTTTCCAAAGGCGATAAGAAATCCAGCTGTACTGGCGATAAGCACCAATATCGCGGTAAATACAGCGATAATTCATGTTCGTAAATGAAAACCTTGTTAATATGAGAGTGTGGACTTAACATGTCAATCCTCTTCCCATATTAAGCATACTTAAGTCAACTTCAGAGCAGACATTAGGATCCGGCATAAACCGCGGTTAGCGTGAGTTTTGCTATAGCTCCTCAAGTCCAGGGCCGCCTTGTAAATATAATAATATAATAATAAATGCCCTTTTCCATGTTCTATTGTCATAGGAACACCTACCTTGCCTCTGGGTACGCCTACATTGCATCTCAATGTAGATGCGAGGCGTTAGCAAACCGGCTGCTAACATGCGTTTATGCATGTTAGCGCCACCTAGTAAATAGGGCAATATAATTTTCGACACATTTGTGGCTTTTAAAGATAAAAATGCGGCAAAATGACCCTCGTTAATATGCCCCAATGTGATTCTAGACAAGCAGGACTACTCCCTGCACTTTAGCAGGAAAAACACATTACTCTTAAAAACAAAAGCACCACATACAACCCCTCTCAAATTAATAACTCACCTTTCAAATTGATTTGTAGATTAAGAAGTATGTCAGTCACACAAGATTTTCTTAATCAAAATCTCTGTACTGCACTGCTCTTAGCAAAACCCCAAAATGGCAAACTTTCCCCCTCATTCTGCCCACATGTGCATGTAAATATCAAATCACATTGCTTCCCACATTAATCCAAAAGCTAACACACATTTCTATTGGTTACACATTTCAACACTTTCAAATTGACATAAGTTTGAACCCTACCCCCAATCTGCTTACTGCCTGTTACCATAGTAACAGTTCATAGAACACTCAACGAGCACACAGGTCACAAGCTCAGCACACAATGTTGCTAATCCAGACAGCAAGTGTGCTTGACTTTTCAAAATATCAGCTTATCATATGTAATGTTCCTTTCAAACAGTTTTTGTTAACCAAAATAAAACATGCTTTGAAAAAACAAAAATATCCACCCTACATTTCAGTGTACAATGTTCTCAAACAGCCAATCATTTCTTTTCTTTTTTCAAAACTGCATCTTATCCACCATTTTAGAAAAATCTTATCAAACTGCCATTTCACATACAGACACCTTCTGTGTGCATCCATACCTCCCTTTAAGATGCTTAGAGTGTGGATTGTGGGACACAGCTATATTTTCTGGAGCCAAAGGTATGCAGAAAATAGAGGCATTGACAAAGACCTAGCTATGCCAAATGTAGACATTAAATGGAGTGGACAGAGTGGATTAAAGTGGCACCAATTGATGCCATAGGTTAAAAACTTTTTTGCATCTCCAACACCCTGACCTCATAATTGTGCACTGTGGTGGCAATGACCTAGGCACTTTGACTGGGGTAGGTCTGGTAATGCTTATGAAGGACATCTTTGGAGAATTGATGTCACTTTTCCCTCAAACTGCCTTTATCTATTCTAACATATGCCAAAGACAGAAATGGGACTGGTCCAATCAATTTTGTCCACAGATTGAGAAAGCTAGGAAACATGCCAATAAATCGGTTTCTGCTTTTCTCTGAGATTATAGGATGGGCCCATTTACCACAACAATCTGCGTTTCAATATGGACGACATCTACAGGAGAGATGGTGTACATTTGACAGATGGGGGTAACAGAGTCTATCTCATCAACTTTAGGCCCTGCATCAGTACTTACTTGTAGGTACCAAAATCTTTCAATAAACACAAGGGCTCTTTTTAGAGCCACCTCAGTTTAAAAACATAAGCTTGATATATATTTGAAAAATATTACTTTTTTTTTTTGCTTGGAGTCGCGCACCCAACGCGTTCACACCAGGGGGCCGCGCCGGGGTAACAGAGTCTTCTTCATCAACTTTAGGCTCTGCAGCGGTACTTACTTGTAGGTACCAGAATCTCTCAATAAACACAAGGGCTCTTTTTAGAGCCACCTCAGATCTAAACACATAAGCTTGATATATATCTGACAAATATGACTTTTTTTTGCTTGGAGTCGCGCACCCAATGCGTTCAGAACAGGGGGCCGCTCCCGGAGTCTCGCACCCAGCGCGTGCACACCATGGGGCCGCGCTAAGCGCCACGCTGGGTGTGCGACTCCTAATTTGCCTGTAAAAAAAAATAGCACCTATCACTAATTTCTATTCTCCCCAGGGACCCCATCCCTTGGAAACTATATACAACATTGGGGACCGTGAGGGAAACCCAATGCCCCCACTGTCCAAGCCGGCTCCCTGCGTCCTTCGGGAGCCGGCATTGCTTTTCCACACGGGGAGTTGCTAAAATGCAGGTTTCCCTGCTCTCTCTTTCTAAATCCAAACCAAGTTTGCTATGACAGGGCGGGAACCTTGGCTCCCACCCTGCCATAGCAAACAGCAGTGTCCCGAGGGTGAGCACCCGGAGACAATGCAGGAGCTGCCCCTGGGGGGGGTGGTCCCCAGGACCCTCGAGGGCTCCAGGAAGGGGGCCACGTGGCCCCCCTCCCACAATATAAAAAGCCCCGGGGAGGTGATCCCAGGGGCTTGGGAGGGCCTTGGATGCCCCCTACCCATCTTTTTGAAAGCCCCGGGGGGATTGGGGGGCCTTTGAGCCCGCACCCATGTATTTTATAGCTCCGGGGGGTGACAGTCCCCGGGGCTGGGAGGCCCCCTCTGAGACCCCCATTTAATAAAATACTTTTTGCCCCCAGGATTTGGCCCCCCGGGGCCAAATTTTTAAACAAGCGCGGAAGTCCGCGCTTCCTTTTTATTTTTATTTACACAGGATCCGCGCACCCCCTAAGCAGGTCTAGAGGGTCAGGATATTTCTAACCTGCCCCTTTATAAGTTTTGCACACTTGTTCCACTGACTTCTTGAGCCTCGCTTCTACCGAGGCACAAAATGGCTGACAACACTTCCTGGTTTCAGCAACTACTGAACGGATTTACACCATTTAACCAAAAGGCACAAGTCTGAACCAAGAGCTACCTCTTTGCCAAATGTGGTGTAATTCCGTTCAGCAGTTCGCGCTGTAGCCGCGATTAATGGTGCCTATGGAACATTGCATGGGGAAAACACGTTTTGGGACCCCCCCTTTTTTCTCAGCCCTCCCTTGACAAATCACCCCAAGACTTTCAGCATATGAGCGGACCAGATCGGGTCACCAGTTTTGGAAAAAATTTCTCATGGATAATAGGTCCTAGCTATAACTACCTACTGGCGACCGCCAGTAGGTAATATATATGTATATATATATATATATACATATATATATATATACATATATATATATGTATATATATATATATATATATGAATTTGAATTTGAATTTTAAAATATTTGTAGAGCGCACGACTACCAAGCGGTTTCTTGGCGCTGAGGATGCAGACCCATGGTCAGAACAGGAAAAGGGCCGCTAGTGGGGGAAGGCTTGAGAGAAGAGGAAACTTTTGAGGGTTTTCGAAACTCTAAATAATGAGGGGAAGACCTAAGGGAGAGAGGAAGAGTATTCCAGAAAACAGGGGCAAGGATGGAGAATTTCATACCTCCCAGTTTCTTCCTCCTAAATCGAGGAACCGCGAGGAGGAATTGGGAGGAGGATTGCAGCTCTCTGCAAGGGAGATAGGGCTTGATTTCAGAGTTAATAAATGCAGGGGCCGTCCCTGCCTGAGCCTGGAAGGTGATACAGCCCATCTTAAAGAGGGAGCATTCCCGAATGGGAAGCCAGTGTAAGGCTATAAGTAACGGGGTGGCGTGATGGAATTTAGGGAGGTTGTGTACAAGTCGGGCGGCCTGGTTCTGAACCAGCTGAAGTCGCCGTAACTCGTAGGCAGGGATACCAGAATATAAAACATTGCTGTAGTCAATACGGGAGATGACCATGGCTAAAAGAATGATTTTGAGGGCGGTGAGGGAGAAAAAGCGGGCGATCTTTCGGATAGTGCGAAGAGTCATAAAGCAAGAGGAAACAACAGAACTAATCTGGGAGTGCAAATTGAGATGGTTGTGCAATTGTATCCCCAAGGTCTTCTAAGCATGGGTGGATTTTGCGGATCCACGATTCACGGATTTGCGTATTCACGGATCGTGGATCTGCAAAATCTGCGGATTCTGCGGATCGGCGGATTTGGGGCGGGGCTTCCATGCCAGGACCATCGTGCCAGAATGAACCCTGCCCTTCATATTTATTCAAGAAGACGCCACCGTTTTGTGCCATACCTCTACTCAACTGGAGTACTTTCTACTGGATAATCAGTAAGTGCTACCTCGTTGGGTAAATGTATAGTGCTTTTACTACACTACAGCTACCTAAAGTGCCAGAGAGTTGTCTACAGCGACCAGGTGTGTGTTACTATGCAATCGCGCCGAGGGGCGCAGGGGTCCCTTGAGTGAGCTATCATAGTGGGTAAATGGCGGGAAGACGGTGCACACCACGAGTGTGTGGGCGGGGCCAAACGGACGGGGCTTCCATGCGAGTGCACATGCCTCTTGTGTGTATAAAAGGTCAGAGACCGATCAGAGCAGCAGATGCAGATACAGAAGCTCCTGGCCACAGGAACAGCACGAGGATTGCGCTCATGAAAGTCAAGGATGCAAAGGCCTCTGTCCAGCATCACAGCTGATTTTCGATGGTATATTTGGGAAGAAGGCACATCTGCCCAGCCTTGACAACGCTCACGATTGTTTTTTGGGCCGATGAATGAGTCACTGAATTTAAGCTTCTACTAGGGCACATGCTTAATTGATATCTGTAAGTGCTTGCGGTTGAGGTTTAATTTTTGTGCCAGGACTGTCGTGCCAGAATGAACCCTGCCCTTCATATTTATTCAAGAAGACGCCACCATTTTGTGCCTGTTGTAACTATTTTACGATGGCGCCGGCAAGCTGCCAGCGCCATCCTAAAATAGTTACTAAATTAGCTTCAACAGGAAGCTCTAATAGATAAAATAAAGCAGGCGCTCGAGCACCTGCTTTATTTTATCTATTAGAGCTGGGGCGAAAGCCTGCCTGGCACGGGGCTAACCTGCCAGTTTCCTCCACAAAGGCACTCAGCACTTGGGTGACATGTCGCTCCAGTATTTTGCCTAGAAAGGGAAGGAGAGAAATGGGCCGATAATTGGTCAAGGAGGTAGGATCTGCATGGGGTTTCTTTAAGAGGCGAATTATGGTGGCAGATTTGTGAAATTGTGGAACGATGCCCCGGGCAAGGGAATCGTTAAGAAAGACAAGAGGGGGCAAGGGACATGCCAGGTACATTTGTCTGAGGATACGTGCAGGACAGATGTCCGAAGGGTAGCAGGACTTGACCCTCAGAAGTAGGGACAAGAACAGCTCCCTGGACAGCGGAGGAATGTAATTAATAAATGACTGATTAAGCGGAGGTTGAGGGTCGGAAAAGAAGGGAGAGGGGGGTGAGATGTTAGATTTAATGGTGGTAATTTTCTCAATAAAGAAATTATTCAGCGAGTCGCAAAGGGCCTGGAAAGGGGAAGGTTTAAGGGTGGCTCTGTCAGAGAAAGCTAAGGCCTGCACAATTGAAAAGATTTCTCTGGGTTGATTTTCGGCGGACAACATTTTTGAGGAAAAATAGTTTGTTTTAGCAGTGAGGATGGCTTTTTTGTATTGGTTGAGGAGTGAGGTGTGTTGCAATTTGAGTGTGGGGCAGTAGGAGCGTCGCCAGGCGTGCACTGCCTGCCGGACCGCAAGCTTCCTTTCTTTAAGTTCGGCATTGAACCACCTGTTCGCGTCATTGGCACGCCTGGCCGCGACGCGTCTCAGGGGGGCTACTTGATCGCACCCGCTGGCAAGCCATTTGTTGATCGTATCTGCTTCAGCAGCAGAGGAAAGATCTTTAATATCGGGACTTGAGGCCGAGAGAGAGGAGCAGAGGGAAGCCATATCAACATGGTTCCAATTGCGCGCCCAGGTGTTCCTTAAAAGCGGGGGTCTTTTAGCAAGAGTGGGGTGGAGGAAGAAGGAAACTAAAAAGTGATCGGACCAGGCACATGGAGCAACTGCAGGGGGAGAGACGGGACAATTTAGCGACCAAACCTGGTCCAAAATGTGACCGTGAATATGGGTGGGGGTATGGACATGAGATAAGAAGTTAAAACTAGAAAGAGAATCCGAAAATTCTCTGGACATATATATATATATATATATATATACCTTGAAAAAGGTATACTAGTATGTGGGTGCATGAAATGCTGGATGAGAAAGGTAAAGATACCGTTTTGGATCAGATAGAGCAGCAAGCTAGGTAAAAAGCTAAATTAAGCACTCAGACAAGCAAAGTGACTAAAGTGGAGGAATAAAAAAACAAGGACAGCAACAAAATGTGAGAAAAGGAAATACTTTCAGAGTTATACTAAAGGGGAGGAATGACGTGTTTTAGATGTGTTAGTGAAAGACATCTTTCTAAGAGTCATGGGCATTTGCAACATTTGCGGTTTGCAAGAAATATGGCAAAAAAAGGGCATTATGTACGTGTGTGTAGAGGGTCTAAACAACAAGGTGTGAATTGGGTGGAAGAGGAAGATAAGTTTATCTTAAGTTAAGGAATGATCGATTGAGCGATGCTGATCCAATTGAGATGTCACAATGTCAAATAGAGGTTGATGGGAAAAATTTGTCTGTTCTTGCTGATTCCGGATTACCATAAAGTGCACTTGGTGATAGAAACTGGGAGGGAATATTTGCTAAAGAAGGCATTACATTGCAAGCTCTAGACATAAATCCCGTGGGTTATTCTGTAATGAAAATTCAATTTGCTGATCATTAAATGGTGAGTACAGTGAATGTGTAAAGAAGGGGAGACAATCTTCTATGATGGAGACACCAGAGAGATAAGGGAATAACTTTAAATCCTAATTCCAGAAAGAAAGTTCTGGTTATGAGAAGTAAAGTGTTAACTGAGGATATTTGTTTGAGGTTTCCCAAAGTATTTGGAAATGATTTAATTATTGAAGAATTTTAAGCACATAATTTTCCGGAAAAATGGAGCAGGTCTATATGTGTCTAAAGTCTTGAAGGTTCTTCACATTACGATGGCGCCATTGGAACTAAAAGAGAGAGATGTGTGAGAGATAGAGTGCTCCAACTGTGACCTATCAAGGTAACACAATATCAGGTGAAGGAATAAGCCTTAAGATTGATTTGGCAATCAGCATAATTCAGGCTCCTAAACCAGAGAACAAAGATCAGATGCGCTCATTTTTGGGTTTGGCGGAATTTTGTTCCAAATTCAGTCAGAGCTTTGCCAGCATTTTTCAAACTTTGAGGGTCCTGTTGAAGAAAGGCTCCCAGTTTAGTTGGACCAAAGAGTGTGATCAAGCTTTCCAACTTTGGGACATTTTGATGCAAATAAAAGAAGTTGAAGGGAAGGTATTCAGTGGAAAACATGTGGGGACTCCTATAGTGTTGAGAGAATGGCTGCCCAGCTTAGCTCATAAAGGACATTTGGGCAGGAATAAGATGAAAGCAAGACTGCGTGAGTGGTATTGGGGCCAGGAATGGATCATGAAGTTGAAGAAGTGGTGAAAGATTGATGGCAGTGTGCAAACAATGATAAGACAAAGAAAACACACAATGTTCCTTTGTCCTGTGGAAATCCCAGCAGAGCCTTGGACCAAACTTGAGAATTAAGTGAAATTTTCCAATGAAGGGTAAAAGTCAGTAGCCAATACCATAAAAATCCCAAGAAGTGACTACTAGTTCAGAGAGGTCTACACCCCAGTTTATTGTCCAAGTTCCTGCCAGACTGCTGTATTGCTGTAACATCCATTCCTATGCTGAGAGTTGATACAGAGATATTTCTGAAAGGAGAGACGAATCCAGCTCATGTGTTTTCTTTTTCTTTTTGAGGTTTCATCTCTTTGTCTCCTTTTGACTGGATCATAAATATGTGGAGAGCTGCATGTTTTCCCAAGTGCACGCCAAATAATCAAGTAATCATGATAAAGTTACAGACTAGCTAGGGAAGGATCTAAAATGGAATGCAGTGGACAGGTTATGCCCCAGTGCCTTTCAGACTGAGATCCTGTTATTAGGCAAAGACAAGCATGCAGTGCTTTCATTTGAATGGTGACCGTTTGTTGGCCTGCAGCATTTCCCTTTACAAATATCATCCAGTACACAAACCTAATACACATGTACAATGAACCTTTAAAAAGAATTGTATCATCAATCTATCATTAATGTGATCCTACCTCAGCCCCTCTTCTCTCGGAAGAAAGTGATCGCTAGAACTTATCACTTCAACAGAATCTACGAGGGCCTACCACAAGTTCTGAACATGAATCATTATTTGTCAGAAACTCAGCGACTCAATTACAGGGCCCATAGAGGCACTTTTGCACCGCTGGAATGTCATTTTTTCGATGCTCCAACAGTGCAATGTGCCACAGCTTATTTACAAGGCCATGCAAAGCCACTTTGTGTGGCTTTTCATGGCCTTGTAAATATGTGCCCCTTTCACCCAGAACACTGCGGGAAAGGGACATTCCATGGGTGTTGCTGTGGATGTTCCCGTGCAACACCCATGGAATATGAAGCATTCCCAGATTTATGAAGAATAGTAAACCTGGAAATGTGGCAGATTTTAACAGGCACAATGAGGAGAAATATCCTTATTTCTCCTTCTTTTTTCCTCTTTTTATATAGTAAGAGGAAAACACCTCTTGTGATTGTTTCTGTACAGGAAGGTGGCCCTTCCTTCACAAAAACAATCACCTCTATAGCGCAGACACCCTTGCACCATGGCGCAAGGGTGCCTGCGTTGGCCCATGGCAGCCCATTGTGCGCCAGCATAGGGGAAAAGGACAGGAAATCACCGTATCTCACTGTCTCTCCTGTCCTTTTTCTTTGACACCAGCCAGCGCAGCAAGATTCCTTGCGGCACTACCCTGCGCCAAAACCTTGTAAATGAGCCCCAGTGCTTGTGAAAATCTAGCACAAGGTGGCACTATCTGGCTAATTTAGAGATGACCAAAACTACAGCCAATTATTAATTCAATATGAATTAAAAATGGCTATTACCTGCTGCCCAAGCAATTCTTATAACTTTGGGGGCCTGGAATAGTCTGAATTGTCACACTTGTAGGAGTGTGATGGTTTGTGATTGTGTTGTTACTATCATTGGCAGCATGGCTTGGGCAATGTGTGGTGCAAGCAGCAGTGGTATCTTGACGAGTGCCCGGACTCTTATCTTTTTTAACAAAATAAGCACTGCTTGAAACTCCTATATACCAAGGCTTTCCTGTTTTCAGTTTCTATTTGTGGTAAATTATGGTGGGTTTTATCAGTTTCTTCAATACCTTAAAAAACAGTGGTTAACAATTTTTGCGCTATTAAAAACAACAAAAAACAGTGTTTTTCTAGTGTTTATGGAATTTTAATGTAATTTTAATTATTGCTTGCTTTCTGCACTGGTAGTGCATCTGTATAGATAGCGTCTTCACAGGGTATATGAGGTCCAAATACATTTAATCTGCACCTGAATGGACTGCAAAGTCAATAGCATTCTTCATTAACTCTGAAGATTGTAAAGATGATTTCAGCATACCTTCTAGCAAGTGACAAGGCTCTATTACAGGGAAGCACTTCCGCTCAGGTATTGATTTTGACAGACCATCATACAACCTTTTCACATACGTAGCTGAATTACTGCAAACACAAACAATATCACTGCAATCTTTATTGAAATTGGTAGAAACTTTTTTTAGCAGCATTCCATGTTTACCAAACGTCTGGTATCATGTTCCAACCACTATCTCAGATGCTTGGTGACAACATTCTTTTCACAAATACCTATCACTACATCTTGCATTGAATGTTTAAAGCTTGCGTTGTTTGGCAATTCACTTACAATCAATACTGACGCACTAGAAAAGGGGGCTGATGTATCAAAGAATTTTACCCATCCTCTGTCTGTGGGTAAATGTGTTGGTACATATTAGGAAAGATTCTTATGAAACCAGCCATTTTAACTATCAGTGAAATCAAATGTATCCAAAATATCAAATATGGCTTTATAGTTTTTCCTGATTATCTACATTTTATTAAATAACTAAATAAGACCTAAAGCATGCTTCTAAACACTGCATCTTTAGACCAAAGACCACAAACTGAACAAAATCAGAAGGAAGAAGAGACAATGTTTTAGTGACATCCCTAAACAACAAATCTCAAGCAGAATAATGTTGGCCCAGACTTTCTTGATGCTACCATGTATAACAAAGTTACATTGTATTAGTCCCTTCAGGAAGAAATAAAAACGTCTCTTTCACTCATCTTTTCCTTTCATCGAATGGCACTTAGTTTGTGGTTGCAAGGGTGTTTTTCAGTGTTTATACATTTACTGGTTTTCTTTTGGTGAGGTTTTATCAGTTATTATAGGGTTAAACCTAAAACCAGATAGCTTAAATATACCTTATGCCTAAACCATCTCATAGACCAGAGCCCTCTTACCTCCAAACCGGATGGTGCCATACTGACCAACCCATTTTTTTTGGGTGGAGTTTCATTTAGCGCAAACTAGACCCGAAGGTATCAGAGCGCTTTACGTGAGCACCAGTTACATTACAGGTGGACAAATTCATTAGGTCGATCATATAGCAGAATTGCGCATTCACTGCTCACTTTGCAAGGCATGCAGTATTCAGTATGGATAGGAAGCTTGGTAAAAGTTCCGCCCACTCTCCGTCCATCTTTTTCATTAGCGTGTGTCTTTGTCAGTCCAAAATGCTGACTTCTGGTTGGTTTTAGGCTTGTTAGTCCTTCCTTATGACGGCCATGTCCTCATTTGTATCCTTCCATGGCTACTGGCCCCTTTACTTCGAATCTGTGCCTTCTCGCGTCGCCCCGCCCTCCCCTGCACTACATTGTTCGTGGCTTCTCGCCTGCCCGTCCGCAGTTCCATTTGAGCTAATTTCTATTTTAGTTAGCTGTCTGCACTTTGCTAACTTGTTTTACATGCTCTGCGAGTCACTGGGCTCTCACAACCCGTAGCTGTTATTTCAAGCTGCCTGCCTGCCAGGTGGATGGCTGCATTCCTGCTGCAGTCTTGGTGTTCACTAACCGGCCAAGATACTGCAGACGGTCCAGGACTGGTTCTGGTTGGACGAGCTCTGGCTGCCGGCTAACTACACCTGGGCCAACTTAGAAGATGATGAGGAGCTGGTGCTGCCCAGAGCCTCACACTTTTATATCACCATGCCCGGCACTGCTGCTCTTCATGATTGTCAGGTTCTTCTTCGAGATGTGAAATTTTTGAGGGAAAAGGGCGAGGCTCGGGAATGCTTGCATGGCCATCGCAGATATCTCGAGCTATCCTATGTGGGATGTGAAGTCTCTGTTTTAACTCTGCCTTCTGGTACTTGTAGTTAATTTGAGAAACTCTTGTAAGTGTGCTGACATGACACCCATACAGTGCCAGAGACCTCTGAGTCATAGATCTATTATGAGTACGAAATCTCAACTGTGTTATTCTTTGCCTTCTGATGCTTGTATTACATGGATGTTTGAATTAAGTGAGGACAGTGCATTCTGGGAAACATAGTCCTCATCTCACCAGTGTAGAAAATATTTAGCTTCTGTATATTCTGTTAATTATGGCCCAGATGGGCTATTTATATTTAGGAAAGCAGTGGTTTTTTTCTGTGACGTGTAATGTCAGAGATAATAGGTACTGTGGCACCCAAAGACTTGAGAACCCTCCCCATAAAGTATACAAAGCTGAGATGGACTCTGAGACTGCAGTGAGTGTGTTTGTAAAGTAATGAGGCACAAGCAGTAAGGCTGGGGACCGGAATGGAAGAGGCAGAGGGAGGCGGCCTGGGGGTCCGTACTCCTCTTTCGGGTTGCATGCTTGCCTTAGTGCTGGCTAAGCAAGTCGAATGAGGGAGGCAGAGCCAGGACTGCAAGCAAAGAGCAGTCATGAAATGATGCTCTCCACCCGCTACCCCATGGATCCATTTACCTTCGGGTACAGTTTTTTCTTGAGTGTTTACTAAATTCCTCTGAATGTGGTGTTAGGCTACCCTGTCTCACCGCCAGTCGCCAAACAGCACTTAGGGGCAGATTTACAAGCCCCTTGCGCCACCCATATATCACTTTTCCCATGTTAAAAATGGCGCAAAAGTGGAGCAAGGCGCTTGTAAATAAGCCCCTTCGTTTTGTGTGCAATGGTGTGCACAAGAGCAGTTTCGTTGTGGCAGAATTTGTTCTGTTTAATCCTTTTGGAGTCTGACTCTGCCCTCCACTAATGCCCAGACAGTTATAACAAAACAGGTCCTAAACACCCCACCTTCTCACTGTACCCCCTAGGCAATGGTAATGCAGTTTAGGGCTGGTACACAGGCTTCTGTGACAGCCTCCCCCGCCGCTAGGAAAGTGTGCAGTCAGGCAACAGATTTGAGAAGGGGTTAGCGGTGTGCCGCTAGATGTCTGTATCATGGGTATTGCATTGCTATGTTATAGGTGCTTTAGAAACAGATGACGGAGGGGTGACCCCCAGGAGCTGACAGAGTATGGGGTGTGTTGACAGATGCTGGGTGATTAGTTGTGGTGTGTGAGGGCTGCCTGTGCTCCCTTGTGGCGATATTATGCTCTCAGGTGTGCATCTGGAGCTAAAAAAAAGTGAGTCATAGGGTTTCTATGGTGTGTTGATGAACAGTTAACTGTCTGCTCGGAACTCTCCGCTGCTTCTGAAGCTAAAGAGTGCTGACAGTTCTGTTAAAGACAATTTTGCGACTCCATTGATATGAGTTGCATTTCTTTCTGTTTCTTTGAAGGAATGTCTGACTAACTCTTCCACATTTAAAGCCACTCCACAGAACACAACATGAGCCTGAATCTGTATGATGGCATAAAAATGCCAGTTTCTCTGCATTGATCCAAGATTAAAAAAAAATTCTTATATTTATCTTGCTTACAGGGTGTGAAGGTAAAAACAACACCTGTAATTTTGCAGTTTGTTAGGTGCACATTTATGGAAATGGAGGGCCAAAGATGAGAATGGGAATTTTTCCTCTCATCCGGAGCTGATCTCCGTTTTACCTTTTCACAAAAATAAAAAAAAGGATACAACTTTTTTTTCTTAAATATTAATTGCAGTTGTAAATAAAACTGCATCACCAAGTGTGTAGTAATTGTATAGCTAGTCAACTTCTGGTGTTGAAACATCCAGGATAGTGTGCTGCATGTTTAAACACTTATAAGGTCCCAAAGGCAAGACTGACTGCATTGCAAATGCTTGTTTTTGTTAGGCACGGGGAGATATAGCGATTTCCCTAGAATACCAGAACGTTGAGCGTCCCTATAGGGTCTCGAACCTGGTTTCACAGCTCAGAGGTCAACCCCCTAGCCATTAGGCCACATTCACTCTTCGAGGATTAACAAGGTAGTGTACATAACACATGATCTCTCTATAGAAGGGAGGGTTCAAGTATTTTCGGGGCGGAACACTACGTGCTGAAGATTGTCAGTAACTCGCTTTCTTTACAGCTTGACAGTGAAGGCACATTTTCTGAAGTTAAAAGAATGCGTAAAAATGCACCTGCATGAATATGCCTTTGATCTTAATTTCTGACAGTTTCCATAATTAACTGTAATTATAGGAACTCTAAGCTAGAGGATAAACTCTTCAAGCCCATCTGTAACCCGCACTCCCTCTAAAAAGTGGACTGAAGCAGACTTCTAGCAACATTAGCAATATCAATAACTAAATTAAGCTGCAGTGCAAGCATGTCGAAAGGGCAACGATTTTCCCACTCTCCTGAGAACCCTCCATCCCCTTGCTCAGAGCGACATTTAGCAGCGAATGGCAAAAGTTGGACTGCTTTGTACAACACATATGAAATTAATTTTATGTACAACATTTTACAATCGAGAGAACAATACAAAAAGACAACTGGTATCCAACCAATATGGTGACTTGTTATTGTGTCAGTCCCCCAAGAAATCTACACAATCCATGTACACGTACATTTTATTTTACCAACAAACAAATACTAGGATGAAATATTGCATTATATTTGAAGACCAGTGAGGCCGCTTATTCAAATATAAAATATTTTAAAAGTTGTTAACTAGAAATATATATCACTATTTATTTTCTTGTTGCAGATTGTCCGCCCACTGGATGAGCCGCAGAAGCACATTTAGTAGGGAATGAGAACTCATGCAAGTCTTTTACATGCGTAGAGTTAAATGAATACTCCTATAAAAGTTTGTGAATTCTATTGGTCAGAAGTCTATTCAAATTCTAGGTGTAAATCGAGGACTTAAAGATCCATAGATTTTAAATAAATGTTTGTAAACTCGCCTTCTAGAGAATATGTATCAGTACACTTCCCTAAACCTCTAACTCTTATTGTGTAATAAGGATGTAAATTACAAAATTGGGAAGAAAATGTAATTTATTTCACTAACTGTCATAATTGTACTGTGTGTGCGCTACACTATTAATTCTGTATCCCTTGCATGTATTTTTTCTGGCTGGTACATACCAGCTTAAGCAGGTTCACAACCTGTTGTTGCATAAGATTAATAGCAAATGTGAATGACTAATGTATAGTGTTTTAATGCAACTTTTAGTTCATTCTCACAGTGACTTATATGCGTACTCTCGGAAACAGGGCAATTAAGTATGAAGTGGGATAGTGAGGACCAAAACGTATGCCTCTCGGTTCCACAGTGTAGAAAAATCCCTCTTTTTGCATGGTCAACCCCACTTTTTGTGGTCTGCTGTTGCTTCTTTTTTGACTATGTGCACTGGGACTCCACTAACCAAGCCCCAGTGCATGTGCTATGACACCTAAAATAGTTCTTAATTGGTTATATATTTAACTTACCTATAAGTCCCTTGTATAGGGTACAAAGTGCACCCAGGGACTGCACATTAAAGGCCAATTACGAGTTTAGCAGTGTGGGTGTGGGACCACCACGCACCGCCCCGCTCCCACACCGCCAAACCCGTGTGCACACCTACCTTCAGATCACAACTTTTACATTTAGGTCCCACGGCAGTGCCTATGAGGCCCCGCAATGAGAACGTCAAAGGCAGTACCTGCAAGGAATGGACTGGTGCGTCAGATTTCGACTTTTACATTCAGAGGATAACATTTCTTTGGTGGTCCCACGGCGGTGTCTATGAAATAGGCCCTGCAATTGGAAAGTCAAAGGCAGGACTTGCACGGCATGCACACAGGCATGCCGTGTGCCCCCTGCATGCACTTCATGGCCTTGAGGCACCAGGGTGCCCTGAAGGGCCCCTTTGTTTCCTCCCTGCCATGGTTGTCATGGAGTAGGAACCCCTATAGGAAATTGTGGTGGAAAGAAAACTCGTAATATGCTTGGGGGGACTACGGCAGTCCCGCCAAGAATATGGTGGCCTCAAGACCTCCACGCCACTGCCAGGGATCTACGATCCCTGGTGGTTGCGGTGGTGCAATGGCGGTCTGACCACCCAAGTTGTAATAGGGTGGTGGGACTGCCGGGGTGGCAGTGCCCGCACCACCACCGCTGCTAGTCATAATCAGGCCCTAAATGTCACTAGTGGACTGCAGCACTTATTATGCCTTCTGCTACAGTTACAGCACAAACATGGCTTCATGTCTACCACTGTAATCTGTCTGTGGCAGTTTAAAAACTGCAATTTGGCTAGTCAAAACAAACCCCTCTGGCAAGCCAAACCCTTCCCTTTAAATAGTAACAACTCATCCCTACGTAGGGCTTATAGCCAATACGGCAGAGTGCATGATATTTAAAAGTAAGACATATAGAAATGTAAAGTTAGTTAACATGTCCTTAACCATGCACGAGAAACACTGGGATGCACTATTGCATTTAATTTTCATTCTTTGACTACTTATAATATTTATTAAAGGCCCAATTTACTGGGGAATTCACCCATTTAAAACATATCATGTAAAATGCATTTTTCAGAAAGTTTCCTTTTCTCTATCAAAAGCCTACTGAGGCACATTTACAATATTCTCCAGCTGAAGTCATCAGAGTGTTCTAGCCCTGAATGAGGTGTGAAAACTACTCTCAGAGTAGTGATAAAGGCCTTGGAGATAACCAAAGACATCTAAGTAGCGGAACATTGGGGGAAGAGAACAACTTGCAAAGCAATTTGAGGGAACTTGCTAACTGGTCTAACTGCTGGTAGCATTGTTCCAATCCATATGGTTAAATGTAGCCCGTCATTAGCTAGAAAGGACTCGGGTTACACTGGGACATTGGCGTTTGTAGTTGTACCCAAAGCATTAAGTGAGTGGGGGTTATGGGTCATTAATAAAGAAGCTGTCTTTGATCCATGTATATGGATACATAGGATAGTGACTCTTAGCTGATCAAAATGCACATGACCGTATGGCTCCGCTTGGGGAATGCATAGAACACAGTCAAAGGCTTCTGCAGCAGGTACACTATATTTGACTCCTGAAGTCACACAAGGACTGAAGAATAAGTGCTAATAGGTCACACATGGGTGCACAACTTTAGTCTGCTCTCATATATAACTTGCTGGAACTGCAGCACTGGCAGACACTGCCCCTGATAATTTACCTTCAAATGCTTCATACACGGACTGCACCATCTTCGGAGCTGCCACATCCCCAGACAAAACAAGCTCTATTTCACATGAAAACTATCTAAAAACAAGCCTCATCCACTCAATGGTGAAAATGGTTTACAAAATAGAACATTAAACTATTTGAAAGTAGTCAATCAACATGAGTGACCTATTAACGTTCCTATGTTGCAACTATTACTTACCAAACTCGTTAACAAAGAATACAGATTCTTAGGCACGGACTAGTTTGCCTACATGTCTTAGAGTCATTGGTGCATGTTGTACAGTTCAGAGTAGAAGCGGGCGAGCCACTGAAAGCTAGAGCCAGGCTCGAGCTTGAAGAATGACTCTGGCTCAGCTCGAGGTCTTGTTGGAACCTGAAGCTTTCATATGACTTCTGCGAGCCTCCCTCCCTTCCTGTACGCTGTATGTGTCATACCACCAAGACTGTTTACTTTAGACCTGAGGAAATGCCAAAAAAAAATGAATGGGAGTAAATAATGTGATTGGATATTTAAATCAGGGAGCCGAATATATGACGCATGCTTTGGAGTCACCATGGAACTTTGTTGGTGATGGTGAACAAACTGTACATATCAGATTCCTTTTTCCGTTAAATGCCTTTTTCTCCCCTACAGGTAGTTCCAGGCAGGTCGAAGATGACTTAGGGTAAAAGTGTTATCCCTGATTTACTTTACCTTTGTTTACCACTTATCATTTCTTATAGATAGCTTACATTTCTAGGTCCTGAAGAATCGCAGGGTTAATGCACCGATAGCCAGAAACATGTTGACCGACACACTCTAACAAGAGCACATAGACCCGCAGAGTGGTACATGACAGCGCCTTGTTACACTTCTTTTAATTAGAACAGTAGACCCCCAGAATAAAGTTCGCCCATTCCAGGTACTCCCAGCCCTATTTTATCTCACAACACAGCATCTACACAACTTGGCCCCACACCCGCACTTCATCATTCGGCAATTGGATAGAAGATCTCCGACAAAGAGCCCCTTTTTAGGGAGCCTGTTGGGGATTGCACCGCCGCCCCAACGAGGAGCAGCCCAGATGATAAAGCATGACACCTGAAAGGGTGTGTGAGGGCATTATGATCCAGCAAAAGGATCCCCACTACTACCCACTGTAGGGAGTAGTGAGATCCAACCACTTGGCTTCTCCAAACAGCTACGGTTTTGAGAGAGGAACAACATAGAATTCTTTTGTATATAGCCCAATATATGCCCATGAAGTCGGGATTTGTGCCACATTTTTAGAATTCTAATTAATCACTCAAACAGAATATAACCTAACCTCTGAAGAAACTCATCAATTTATTTCAACTCTTGAAGGGGTCATGGCTGACAAAATATCATCGGATGCTTAGGACCTCGGCTGAGCGATAACATTATCAGCTGTACCACAGCAGTTTTTGCACAATGTGGTATGCAATAAAGGCAAGGACACTCACTATAGGCAGCGAACTACAGTACAATGATGCAGGTGCAATGCAATAATGGGACATGTGAAATATTTAATGGTAGGCATAATGGGTGGTTCTGCAGCCAAGAGGACCACTGGGGAAGCAGAATGTAATTTGCATTACCTGTCATAAAAATGATGTTTGCCCAGAAGCTCCGAGTTCAGTCCACAATAACCTTTTAACAGTAGTCTATATATGAATAACTATGCATGCATTGGGGACAATGCTGAGTTACACATGTATAAGGGTTTGATTATCGATGACAAAGGTTTATTGTTATATAAAATGATAAGGGGGTGTCTGAAGTGTAACTTGATAAGTAACTTATAAAAACGTGTTGAGAAATTGAGGAATAATTTAAGCATCTAACATAATTAAAATAACCATCAATGGAACATTTTTCTTGTGCACACATACATCACCAAGTTGATTCTTGGTGCTAGATGTTGTATTATTATTGTGATTTTTTTGACGCTTTCTGAAGTTTGATAAATGTGTTTGGAGAAGTTTATGGGAACTAATACAGCTAGAGATTTGATGTGAGTGAGCCGGTAGAGCAGACTCCATGTATCTGCTCACGACAGACCCAGGGAATAACAACCTGCTTGCTAGTACACGCAAATTATAGGAGTAAGTGTAAGTGACATATTTGTCCAGAAACAAAAGAGGATCGTAGGCAGCTTGTATGTTTGTGACTGGCGCTCTCTTGGGTTGCAAAGTAGAAAATGTTACGCAAGCCACAATATTCGTAAGGTATGTATTATGTTCGTCTCTAATGGCAATTCAAAAATATCCTGAGTATAACTCACAAAACAGTGTATGTTACCTTTAAATGGAGGCTTAATATCCTCTGTGGGATGCATGAAGAGAATGGATGATCCTGCAGTTTTTGTTTAGAAAGATAGGATCTGTAAAGAAGTAGTTTCCCTTTCGGGGGGAAGACATGATAGGCGAAAAACAGAATCTCAATAATGGGCATTCGAGTGTTGTAGTCTTTACCTCAGTGACAGCCATCTCTGCAGGCAGAGAAGGAAAAGTTGAGCAAAAATACTGGTGCGCTGAGCTTAATTGGAACTGATTAAGCTCAACACGGAACAGTTGTGGCATACGTCACCCTCATGTTAGGTGCCTGCATGATCTGGGGAGGGGCATGCGCTGGTCTGGAGAGCAAGCGAGAGGAAAGCCATATGGCACCTGATCATGAGGAAAGTCAGATGGCAGCTGTACGCGTCCACGCACACATAACAGCAAGCTTTAGGCCACAAGCAAAAGCTTGGACTCCCATTTCAAAAGCCCACTCACTAAATGTTTCTACCAGCGCATGCGCTGGCTCAGGCGAGACCTAAAAAGCACAGAGTGGGCAAAGGGGCCTTGTCCTCACCATAGAGAAAGGCAAAGACAACTACTTACCAAAATCTCCTTTTATGGAGAAAAACATCACTATGCATTTGGAGAGTGGGCCCTCTGCTAAGGGGGAGTACCAGTAACCTTTTCTGCATAAATCCCAAATTAAAATCATTCAGTTTATAAACTCAGATTCCGGGGAAACAAGTAAGGATGAACAGCTCCTAGGCCCAACTCACGACAATAAACCCCCTACCACCCAGTCTTTGAAGGTAAACTCAAGGAACGAGCAAATGTGACCTCTCTAAATGAATATGAGTTGGGCAAAGGCATAGGCAACTGCATAGGTGGCCACTATCAAATACAGAGAAAAGCAGCAAAGAACTTTGGTAGCCCCTCTTGCTGATGAAATATCAAAGTCCACACCTTAGCACTATATAGAGGCAAGACATATACAGTTTTCCTCAACAAAGGGCAAAAAGAGCCAGTAAAAAAATAATCTGGCAGACAATCACAGCCGAAGGGGAAGAGTGACTATTCCATCACTGTTAGACTATATCAGACCCCAGCTGTTGTGGAAGAGAGACATTACTGTCTATCCATGTGTAAAGCACTAATACGGGAGAGATCTTCCAGAATCCTGGTGCACCAAGGGGGCTCTATTCAGCCAACAAGCTCAAGTCCAAACACTACTGCAATCCAATGTTTTAATACAGCTAACTGAATAATTGAATCCTTGCTGACCACCATTTAAGCCGAGGTAAAAGAGCTAAAAATCAATCAGATTTCCTTTGCCGCTTTCCTTGGCAGCAAAATACTTGAAATTGTAAAAAGGATTCACTCTTATTTGGTCGAGAATGTTCCAACTAAGTATTTTTGGGTGCGAAGATGCCCACCGTGATCTAACAAATTTGACATCCACTCATTCCAAATAGTTCAATACTATTGGGACACAACTCGAAGAACCAGGAGCACCTTCTTAGGAGGTTGAAACCAAGATATACTGGAATCCTAGTGCGAAAGGAATATGCGTCAACAGCAAAAGATTTAATAGAAGATCTAATTAAAATTTAAGTTACGCCTGGTACCAAAGCGAGTGCATCGAGTACCGTTCATAGAGTATCCACACATTACGTGCTCCAGGACTATACTTGTGAACTTTGGTGATTATAGAATTCAGGAGACAATCCTTTTCACAACAATATAACAGACAACATTTGAAATCCCTGATAAATTTAGTTTTCCTGTAGTTCCCCAATATGATGTTTAAAATTTCATAATGCCGGAGAGGAGCTCTGGCGGCTGATCCATCCTTTAAAGTTGAAGTGATTCAAGCTTTCTTAATGCAACCACTAGACTAAATGGCAAATTGAGAGTGTTTCACAAGACCGAAATGGCGCAGAAGTGCTTAAAAGAAATTTAGCAAAGGGGGAGGTAGGGGATTAAATTGAACAGAAGAAATGACACTATTGAATCTTGTTTGCATAATGCAGGAAGCTTACATTATGAATACATTGGTGGAATTCTCAAAGATTTTAATAATTAGGTGTGATTGTAACTTCCCCTAGTCAAAGGACATGGATCTAAGTAGACATAAGTCCTAAAATGTGGAAAGCTATCATAACACTTAAAAGGGAGCTGGTTCTAATGGATGCTTTACAGGCAGAGAATTCCCACTAAAACAATATACTTTCTTTTGCAGTGGCTATCAATCTGCCTTTTTTTTTCTTTTTTCTTTTACATATTTTATTGGATTATGGAGGGCCAGTGCTCGCAATAAACATTTATCAATCTGCCTTTCTAATAGGTTGATATCTGACACATTATCAAAAGCTACAGCTTTGTTTACCTCAAATTGCTTTTCAGACCACACAATAATCTATTTGGAGAAAGTTCCGATATCCACTCAAGTTCCTTCACATAGAGGAAAATTTGATACTGAAAACAACAGTTCCCCTCTATAGAAAATATCTAGGAAGTGTATAAAACAGAAATATACTTGCCTTCCAAGCCATTTAAAAAAAGCTAAAAAGACTAAGCGCTATATTGCGACTTTGGCGGTGAGGAAGTGGGCTGCCACGCCACCTCCCTGCTCTCACACCGCCACAGTCGACCACCACCACCCGCCAGATTAGGAGTATTCTGCTGTTCTGGCGGTAGGTCCTTTGGCAGTCCCAAGCGCTGAGCCTTAGAAAGATTGACTGTTATAATCCTGAAACTGGGTAATGGGGTTCAAAACAGGTTTATTTCCTCCCACCAATTGTATACCAATACACATTTTTAATTGAAGCAATTATCAACTTTACAACAAGCAAGTCTCCATCAACAGTTTTATTTTTTTATGTCGAAAAGGTGTTTGACCTGGTGGGCTGTAGGTTTCTGATCAAAGGTTTGGAAACTAAAGTCTCTCCTGCCCAGCTATTTAGGTAAATTATCAGTATATAAAAGGGGTCCACTGCCTCTCTAGTGTTATCGAGTGCCTCTGAGTTGAAACTGTACGCATATCAACTGGTACTGTATCTTCAATCCAAAACTAGACTCATTAATAATTCATTAACGTCTTTTACTTCCCTTGCGGGTTAAAATGTAAACACCAGCAAAATGAACTGACATTTTATTCTTTAATGCCAGCGTAACATCCTGTCCTCAATTTTTGCAAATAAACTATAAAAGAAAGGAAATAAAACCATTAGGGATTAAAATCTCAGAAATGTACGAAGATTTATATAAATTAAATGTAATCCTCCTTAGACAGAAGATAAAACATATGATAGATAGATGAGATAACATAGCAATTTGAAAAGGCAGAGACAGTAATGTTAAGATGCATATATTACCCTCATTCATTTTCTTTTTACCTTATGTTTTAACCAATCATGTTTTTAGTAAACATAGATTCAGAAATCAACGGCTTCATGTGGAATATATGTCGGACATGGCTTAGCCCGCAAAACGTAAATCTTCCATAGGAAGATGGCGAGATGGCCCACCCAGATTGGATGAAATATTACTTTGCAGCTTTCCTAATAATGTTCGCTCGATAATATAATATTATAGGGCTTAAAGTCTTTTGATAATTGCTTTAAAGAAAGAAAGAGGAATATTTCTCCCATACCACCCACCCACCTTAGTCACTTTTAGTCCCATAGTAGTAGGATATTGAACCATATCCATCTTCTACAACACAAATAACAGAAACGTTGGTGATCCTGGAAAGTCCCTGTTCATAATGTGGCAACCCTGCTTGAATCCATATGTTTTCAAATCCCCCATGTAAAAAAAGGGGAAAGCCGTCCTTGATACAATAGAGGATTGTTTAATAACAACATAATCCCTTAGGATTTTGCTAACTCTAAACTTCCACCGACAAAGACACAATAAATTTGATACTTACAAATCCGAAGCATAGAAAGCAAACATGAGCCTCCAGATATAGAAGCTACAAGAAAAATTGTTGGTCATTTTGAAGTATCTTCATGTTGTGTTATATTGTTCCCTGTTAACTGATTCCTAGCTGCTTAGCCATTGTGAGTGTTCTGTGTGGAATGTTGGTGTGATGGACATGAGTGGAATGTTTGGGATCCTGGTGTGAGTGCTGAAAGTTGGAAGATGGGCTGAGCAGCAGGCAGGCTGCTCCTGGCGGAGGTAGCCACTGATGTTAAAGACCTAATAAATATCTTGCAAAGAGACTACTCAGCTACGTCTACTTCATCACCTCTACTCATGGAACTTCACCACTACATTTTGGCGACGATCTGGAGACTTTTTCACGCTCTAAAAGGGTCTTAAGGAAGCTAAAGATGATGTTTACAAATGGTCTACAAGTTGGAAGGAAGCAACAAGAATTACAAGTGCAGATAACACAAGGATAAAATCTCATCACGACTGGGTCACAAGAGGCCACACATACAGTGCAAGTAGACTTCCAAGAGGTAGTGTTGAAACCTAAGAAGCCACAAAAAATACAAATGAAACTGGAGCAGCACGCCTTGCATCCCCACCAGTGTCCATTACATCGGACAGCCCCAGCCCAGGCATGCTGTGCTCTGTTTCATATGGTCACATCTTCAAGAACTGTGCCTTCATGAAAAGCTAACCACTTCGTTTTTGACATTGTACGAGTCCCAAGGTCTCCTATCAGAAGGTGTTTGCTGCTCACTGTGCCTACGTGTTTATCTCTATGGTCCTGGTCAGCGTTGAACCTGAGGAAAACAACTGGTGCCAACCTCGCATTGTTTTCTACTGATTTTTTGTAAATGGATACACCCGTGTGTGGGACATCGTCTCTTACAAGGTGGCTGCAGCTGGCTTTGAACAAGATGAGGCATTTCGTGAAAACCCTCTACCGCCAGCTTTCGGCATGTTTTAAACTTCACATAATTTATTGTGTCTTTCTATGGCTTTGTCTCCCTGTTCAGCAAGAGAGGGCCATCAAGGTGGGGAAAATTCTGCTTTCAATAGGTTTTTAATAATAAAATGACTCGCCTACTTTTTGGCAGGTAAAAACTGTTATGCTCCGCTTTACTTTCAAATATTGCTGGCGCACCTTACCATGTAGATGGTGGCGCATGGAGGAGCTGGGGGATCCTCTATGAAGTCTTTGCTTTTTACGCTGCTTTTAGCTGCAGTAGGACGCTTTCAAGCAGCAATGAACCTTGATCCATCCGGCGCTGCCTCTCTTGTGCATCGCCATTTTGGACTTTTGGCACAATGCAAATCCTGGAGTTGTGTGTGGACACAAGGTGCCTGTCGGCCATGAAGTGAGCAACAATGGTTTGGATTACAAAGCCTTTCAGCATCATGTGGTTCTATATCTCTGTGTGTGGTCATCTTGGAGATTTTTCGCTGCCTACGGGGCCAGCTTCATGGCTAATGTAGAGGGCTCCGGTGTTGCTCACTCGGCCATAGTGACACTTCTAATGAAAATAGTCTTACGTCATGTACATTGAGCCTGTCGGAAGCTGTTTACTTGAGTTCCCAACTCCATTTTTCTCGTGAGTCTCAATAGTTTTTCTCCGTGGTTTGAGACTATATTTCAGGTCCTAGTGGCTTTTTTGGACTCTCTTGCTTTTCACCGGATCATTAAGGCTATGTATGTGCCAAGAGGTGCATTTTTGGGGTGAGGAGTCGCTCACCGGTGTGGTCCATAGTGTCATACAAGTTCATTTGGTTATTTATTTGTCATTGCTGGGATTGATTTTGTGTTTTGTAAACCCATTTCCATATGTAGGGTGAGTTTATCGTTCCTTATGAGAGGGTGGTCATTATTGACTTTTATGTATTTTGGGCTTGTTTTTCTTTCCTTTCTTGGGGAACTGGAAGGGTTTTTAGTCCCACTTCCACCTTGTAAGCCACTGTACCCTTACATGAGGGGTTGCTTAAGGGGTTTGTTTCCCTTTCACACAAGGAATGGGTTTTAGTCCCATGTCCACACTGTAAGCCACTGTACCCTTACATGAGGGGCAGCTTAAGGGGTTTGTTTCCCTTTCAAGCAAGGAATTAGTTTTATTTCCATGTCCACACTGTAAGCCACTATACCCTTACATGAAGGTTGGCTGAAGGGGTTTGTTTCCCTTTTACGCAAGGAATGGGTTGTAGTCCCACTTAATGCAAGGTTATTGTTGTTATTGTTATTGTTATTTTTGATTTGTAACGCGCCCAATCACCTGCAGGCCTCTAAGCGCTCGGAAATCGATGGTGCAAACAACAACTTTAGCAACACAGAGAGGCAACCAGTAGCCTAGTTGGCACTCAAGGACCTCCTAAACAGCAGCGTTTTTAACCCCTTTCTAAAGCGTAGGAGGTTCTCTTGTTCCTAGTGTGTGTAAGCCATCAAGTGCTTCACGTTGGTCATGTTGTGTGTATTAGTCACCATGTGCTTCACCTTGGTCTTGTTGTGTGTGTAAGTCACCTTGTGCTTCACATGTTGGTTGTTGTAGTGGGTGTTATCCCTACTACACAGTTTCTAATGGGTGTTAGTCTCATTAACGGTTTGCATTAGGGGTTTCATGTTGTGTAATGGGGTTGGTCCCTTTGGTCCCTTATTTGAGGGGTAGGAAGTTAGGTTATAGTCCCTTCTCCACATCATTACATGGGGAGTAAACACATGGGTGTAGTCCACCCTCCATGTTAGAGTTCTGGGGGTATGCTTCTCCCCTGTTTCTCTTCACAGTGTGGAAATTTCTCACTTTTTGTCAGTACTTTCATTTCTTTATTATAGGAGAAGGATGTGTGATATTTCGTAAGTATCTTTTCACTTTTCTTTCCTCCTTGTTTAGTCTTCGCTCCCTCTAGTGATGTTATTTTTATCGTTCATCCCTGGGTTAAGGACTATTGACCTCATTTGTACTTTGTTGTGTATAGTTGTTTTCTTTTTTGTTTGGTTTCATTATTCTTCAATTTTAAAGTGAGGAGATAATGTATCTTCATGTTGTGTTATAATGTTCCCTGTTACCTGGTTCCTAACTGCTCAGCCAGTGTGAGTGTTCTGTGTGGAATGTTGGTGTGATGGACATGATTGGAATGTTTGGGTGCCTGGTGTGAGTGTTGACAATTGGAAGATGGGCTGAGCAGCAGGCAGGCTGCTCCTGGTGGGGCTACTAATGTTAAAGACCTAATACATATCTCACAAAGAGACTACTCGGCTACATCTACTTCATCACCTCTACTCATGGAATGTCACCACTACACATTTGTTTAATGAATGAATAGAACACATTAAGAAAGGGGTTGTCAAAATGACTTAGAATTAAAATCTAGAGTTTTAAAAAGAAATGGCGGAAGGAAACAGTGATAAACCTGAATCATAAATACTGGTAACGAGTATACTCCTATATTACCAGTGCATTAAGAAGACACAACTTCAAATGAATGCAGATTTATGCGCAAAAGTTAATATATCATACTCCCCTACAGATGTATAAATGGAACGGGAATATCACTAATGGCTGTCCCAGATGCAACGAAATAGGGTCTTGGGTGCATGTGATTTGGGGCTGCCCTAGTCTAAAGGAATTTTGGTGTAAGGTTGTATCTTTTAGCAAAGAGTCGCTCGTCATACCCGACGCTAGACACAGAGACATAGATGGATAGTGCCTCAGATCCTGACCTAGTGGTTACTATTCCCTCAGGATATAAAGTCTATCGACAGGATAGACAGAGAAAGAAGGATGGTGGGTTGGCAATAATTGCCCGTAATACTTTTACAGTGACAATGTCTCCCATACTTTCATCAACCTGTGAAGCAATTCTTTTCGCCATTATGTTGACACCCTCGCATACTTTTAAAGGAGTTCTCTTGTATAGACCGCCAGGAGCACGCACTGATTTTCTCTCCAACTTGAACTCAATGCTTGAATCACTGGCAACGGAGGACTCCTTTACAGTCTTAGGTGACTTTAATTTTCACCTAGATAAACAAGACAACAATGAAACACATGCATTACTGTCTGACATGGAAACCCTAGGACTTTCCCAATTAGTTACTTCACCCACACATGAGGCTGGTCACACTCTGGATGGCATTTTTTCCAATTTTAAGGGGATCCTTGTACAAGACGTCCTCCCTCTACACTGGTGTGATCATTATGCCATTCTCTGTGCTATTTCTATCAACTATGCCCCAAAAGACAGACCGATTGATCCCTGTCGCGCACCTTTTAAAGCTTGGAAGGACCTAAACAATGCAGAATTTAGAGAAATACTGAATAGCACCTGCCCTATTATTTCAGCAGACCCAAACATAGCCATGAATCAATACTCAGATTGGTTAGGCAACGCTATAAAGGTTCTGGTACCATATAAAACCATATCTAGAAACAGGATAGCCCCCTCTGCACCATGGTTCTCGGAAGAGCTTAAGAAACAAAAACAAATTTGTAGGAATCATGAGAGACTCTGGCGTAAATCCTACAATTTAGAAAGTAAATCCCGATACAAGGAGACACTTGCCTACTACAAAAAAATTATTATCGAGGCAAAAAGGAAGTTCTTCAGCGACCAAATAGAGAATACAAAGAACTCCAGTAAACAACTCTATGACGTGGTGAAGCAATTAGTGGGGAAAACCCCTGACTTAGCCCCCCCTTCCCAATCTCTCTGTGACGCACTGGCCAATTTCTTTTATACAAAGGTTAATGATATTTACTTAGCCTTCTCCTCCAAGGACAATTCCACCACACATTTTGCCTGTACCACACCCTCTGTCTGCTCCCTAACCCATTTTAAAGAAATAACAGAGCAACAAACCTTGGACATCATTAACACCATAAAAACAGGATCTGCCCTGGACCCATGTCCACCAAAAATGTTCCCACCTGTCATGGACCTACTAACACGTGTAACCACGCAGATATGTAATGCCATGTTCAAATCAGGGATTTACCCTGATGCTTTGAAAAACACTCTTTTAAGCCACTTCTAAAAAAACAACATCTGGCCAAAGACGATTTAAAAAACTACCGACCTATAGCCAGCCTTCCTTTCATAGCCAAGGTGGTAGAGAAAGCTATGAATCACCAGCTGTCCGATTACATCGAAGAACACTACCTGCTGGATAACATCCAGTTTGGATTCCGCAAATTTCATGGCACTGAAACAGCCCTCATTAAAGCCACCGACGGCATCAGAGTCATCAGAGACCATGGAGGAACAGCAGTGCTTCTACTGTTGAACCTATCCGCGGCTTTCGACACGGTCCATCACTCCATCTTGATCGACCATGTCGGAAAGATAGAAATCCAACTGGGAGCAAAGAACTTACTTGCCTCTTTTTTATCTGGCAGGACTCAGGCAGTCATACTAGGACCAGATCAATCGATCGAGCTGTCTCTACCGTGTGGGGTCCCCCAAGGCTCATCCCTAAGTCCGACACTTTTTAACATTTATATGTCGGACCTAGCTAGAGTCATCAAGCAATATGGGATGGGCCTTACCTCCTACGCAGATGATACCCAGTTAGTTCTCGCCATCAATAACAACGGAGAAGAGGTGGCGGAACGCTTCCACGAAGGCATGCTGGCGATTGGAGATTGGATGTCCTCCATCTGCCTTAAACTTAACTCCAAGAAGACTGAGGTTGTCATATTTGGGAAACTCTCCCCACTTTGGTCTTCCGTCTGTTGGCCGTCAGCCTTTGGAACTCTGCCCAACCCCGTCCCAAAGGTTAGGAATCTAGGAGTTGCATTCGATGAAAATCTCAATTTTTCCGCTCATGCCAATCAAATAAATAAAATCATTCCGTTCCTACCTGACAGCGCAGGTAAAACCCTGGTAAGCACACTTGTATTATCATCACTCGACTATTGCAACGGCTTGTTTGCCAATGCACAAACTCGGGTGGTTCACAAAATGCAATCCGTACAAAATACTGCGGCAAGACTGCTTTCCAGAACCCCTAAATTTAAACCAATTGCCCAAACCATTCGGAATTTTCATTGGTTCACGATTAAAAACCGAATAAAATTCAAGACTCTCTGTATTGTATTCAAAGCATTACATAATATAGGTCCACAGTTTCTTAGGAACTAGCTAATACCTTACTGTCCTCCAAGACAACTGAGATCGGGGACTCTGCACCAATTAACTGTTCCCCGCACTAAAACCGTTTCCTGGGGAGACAGACGGTTGCCAGTTACGGCAGCCCGACTCTGGAATTCTCTTCCTCTGTCAACCAGGTTAAGTCACACTCTTTTCTCTTTTAATAATACAGAATTTTATAGAGCGCGAACAGATACCTCGACTAGGAGGTGTCCCGGCGCTAAGTGGGCAGGGGGAGACCAGAACACGGAAGGCACTGCCTTAATTCTTCTGAGAAAAGAGCCACGTCTTCAGCTGTTTCCTAAAGCTGGTTTCAGAGGGTGCCAGCTGAAGCACGGGTGGCAAGGTGTTCCATAGAAGTGCAGTGTTTGCCGAAAAAGACCTGCCCCCCTGGCGCGCCCTTCTGATCGTGGAAAGAGTAGTTGGACCCGACAATTGGAGCGGAGGAGGCGGGCCTGCGTGTATCTTGGCAGCCGAGTACTTAGATAATTCAGGCAAGTTCCATGCAGCGCTCTAAAGGCCAGGGTGAGAGCCTTAAATTTTATCCGGCCAGCCACTGGCAACCAGTTTAGCGTGTGTAGATACGGAGAAACATGTTGTTTGAATGGGATGTGCTTTATCAGCCTCGCAGCCGCATTTTGAACAGTCTGCAACCGCTGAGTCAAATATTTCGGAAGTTTAAAGACTTGGCTGTTTAACCAGTAACCTACCTCAGGAACCAATGTCAGGAGAGTCATGAATTGAGCTTTCAACGCCGAGACGCCCATGGGCATTCGTTCGCGCTCTATAAATCTCAAAAATAAATAAATAAAGAAATAAATTCTCTTAGGTAGCTCTACACATCTAAGGTTAAAATCAGTAAGTGCCCAAACCTGGCAGTTCATTGGTACCTTGGTAGCTCACTGTATAATAAAAAACATATTGGAAACAGGCTGAACCCCCAGAGTTTCAAATGTGGCACAATAAGCTATACATTGTATACATAAAAGAAAATCTATATAAAAGAAATATATTGGTGAGGAAAAAGATTTCTAAAGACATGGAGGTATTTTACAAAATTTGTGAATATTAACAACTGTTATTGACAATGTAATGATTTTGATTAGCTGTGAATGAAATGCTAATTTGATCAATATAGAGATGTGTTTCTTTATCTTAAAATATATGAGCAGAACATGTAACTATCAGAGTTTAAAAAAATGTTTAATTTTTATTTTTATTAATGGATGTATGGTTTTCAATCAGATCTTAACAGGCCACTTACTGTTGATCGAGAGAAAGCCTTCAACACATTGATCTTTTCTTTTCAACTTAGCTTTGTGATGTAAGCAAAGTCCAGGTTTCTTTAAGGCTGAACGTTCTCAAGTTCTAAGCCAGTCACAAACCTATTAACTTTAATTTTATTTACCCAAGACTAGCACTTTTGATTTTTTATGCTATTGTAAGTTTGTTATACATACAGTATTGCGCCAATGTAGCCAGCGTTGAGCACCCACAGAGGTGTACTCCATTAAAACCATACCATCCGCATACAGCAGACACGTAATCTAAACAGACACCATGGTTTGACAAAATGATGACATGTCCTCTAAGACAGAGGCACGTCGGAGAAGTACAAACTAATGCTCAACCCTAGTTCAGTCCTTTTCGCGGGGATATGCTGTAATGAACACCCTTTGAGACCTAACTCAACCTGCATGAAGTGTAGGATACCTGTAACATGGGCAAAGGGTCAGAAGTATATGATAATCTTGCAATTTGTTCCTAAGCATTACCTAATTAATCAGATCGGAAGCTACCCACAAATCTATGAGGCAGCAACAACGGACAATGGTTCAAATAGTTCATTAGAGTCAGCTGTTGATTGGGCCCTGCGAAGTCCCCTCAATAAAGCGAACTACATCAAATAAACGTCTCAGAAATCACGTTTTTTCCACCCAATATCTGATGATTGATTGCCAAGGAAATGGCACCATATAACGCGATTATATACATTTACAAAGGCATTACAAACAATGCTATTCAAAATTATTTGACATGGGTTAGAAAGTAAAATTAACACTAGAATATTTTTATTATCATATGGCGCTTAAATATACTTCATCATGTTTTTTAATAGTACATCCTTTTTTGTGAGGACTATAGTAGGAGGTTTCTAAACAACATTTACATTATTCACACAAGAGAGTTCGTTTATTGGCAGATATAAAACGCTGCCTAAGTTAGGCACATATATGTATTAGATGGTTGTAAATGGACAATAGCTCTCGTTGGTATGAATAAGTCTTCCTGTGAATTGGATCCCTTTTTATTGGGTACTGAAGAGACATAAATATATAATCAAGCAGGCGCGTTAACGTCTCGTTCATTCTTCTGGGCTGGGAAAAACCTTACCTCGTGTGGGGAATTGCTAACACACAATGAAAAAATATTGTTTATACTTCACTGGCTCCTTTTTTACATATTTCACATAGAGACACTATAAATGTGAATGCAGTAAAAAAAAAAGTGCAGGAAACGGCTGACTGCATTTCAAACACAAAAGGCACAGATGACGATGGTGGTTCTTCAATAATTAGGAAATCGTGGCCACACTTAACTTAAAAAATATTGAAAAATACACACCTATAAACGCATGCAACGGCACAATTCACCCTGATATTACACAGCTTAAAAGACTACACAGGCTCCCCTAAAGCAAGGTGAACGTCACCTCAGTGTAAAGCTAGACGAAGAAGCCGAGATCCGAAATGGAAAGAAAACAAGTAAAAGATACAATAATTGTTGCTGTACACCCTAATGAATCATTGATGTTCAAAGTTCTTACAAAAAGTAATATAATACTCGGCTTATATTTTAATTGATTTATTAATATTTTATCACAGGAATGTAATTTAAGCCGCTCGTGATTTCGGATCTCATAAACCTTTTGCATTTTGCAAATTCAAATTCCAATTTAAAAGCCAGGGTGAGCAATTATCTTTTCTATCATCTTGTCAGGGGAAGAGGCCCTGTGTTTAATTTGAGACAAACTGACAGAAATATATATATATATACACTGCACACATTACTCCAATTTAATTTATTAGTCGGCCACATCCACATTCAAATTGTGCACTTAATAGAAAGGAATGGGTGTGGGGAGGGGGGCGAGGGGGTTCTGTCTTGACACGGTGTGACAGCACCTGCGGGGACACCCGCCCATGTCTGATTGGGGTACCAGGCAGGGTCAATTACAAAACAGCCAGCCTTAAGTGCATGTGAGCTGTCACTCCAGGTTTTAAATGCTTGAGGTTTGAAATGTATCTATAGCTCTTTTCAACTGTAAGCTTAAAAGTGCATAAACGTAGATATGTGAATATGAACAAAGCATGAAATCGATCTATAAGATCAGCTGAATGAACTTCAAGGCATCCTTGAATCAAGAAGAAAATGGTGAATGCAAAATATTCTCAAATGGTGAAGTAAATGGGAGCACTGCAAGGAAATCTCGATCAATGAGAATATCACAATATAGATATATGAGAATGAATGAAAATAAGTAAGGACAATGACATTATCAGAAAACATTCTTGAATTAAGAAGAAAAGTTCTGCACTGCAAAACATTCTTGAAACAAGTATCAATTGATATAAAAAAGATTTTGTCCATATTATATCTTTTGCATTTTGTCGACATTACCATGTAAACACGCAAATATTAATAATGATGTATGTATTCATCTTTAGAAAGACCACAGCTAAATTAGGCCTCAAATTAAAATGGCCAATATTTGGGTGCCATCTCCTTTCATGGCACATGTATTTTATTTCTAGGAGAAGCTGACTCCCCATTGAACAAATGCAATATGTCTTTGTTTTCTTTCTCATATGAAAATGTGTTTTTAGGTGACAACTGTAGAATTTCTTAATTGGTTACAAAAGTACACCTGCAGAGTACCGGCTGGCCCAATATATATCTCACTTGTTCCAGATAACTGTAAGTTTGAAGTGTGCTTAGAGAAGCTGTATTCCGGAGAATCCTTAGAAATGAATGAGTTGAAGATTGTATCTTCTTCCTTTAACTTGATTGGATCGTTTTATGGGACCTATGTGTAAGTGTAACTATATGAAACATTATACTACTTTTGAAATTGTGCGATTTAAACCAGGTCAGAATAGGTTACAGTTCAGACAGCTTAGAGTACTTACTGATCAGAACAGAGCAGGAGAATGGGGTACTACTCTCTTTTTAGAACAACTGATGTTCTTAACTTCTCCTTTTGAGGTGACTTTATATTAATCCCTCCTCTTGCTTGCATGATTTTGACTGAATTCATATTGCCTAATGGATTCATTTATTGAATATTGATCAAAACTAATTTGATGATTTTGCATCTGTAAACCATTTTGACTTTTAATAAACCTGTCATCCTTGTGGAGGCTAATGTGGTTCATGGTATTTACAGGTATTGATTTGATATCTAGACTGTGTTGTGAACGTTGATGTATCAGGTGGTGCTTTATTGGTCACAAATAGGTGCTAAGGAAAGTGCTAAGAGTAGAAGTATGTTCACTTAAGACCTGAGTGTTAAGGTAGGTCCTAAGCAGTTATTGGAAGGAGAAGCCGCTTGGAGTGTAATGCACTCCCACAGACGAGACTCCATCCCTGGAAAAGTATCTGCTCTCCACTGACTGTAACCACTTAGCTCAATGTAATGTTGATAAACAGCAACTGACTTGTATATTACTGTATAGAGTTTAATGCCTGAATGCGATATCTGTATTCATCATCTATATATCTATATAAACGAATGTATGTCTGTCTGTCTGTCTGTTTGTCCTTTATGCATTACTACACCATTCATCCGAGCGCCATGAAACTTTGGGAAGTTGTTGAGTACACTCCCGCGAAGGTTTCTGGCATCATTTTTTTTAAAATATCGGCCTCCAGAGCCCTCATAATCTTTCAAATACTGATGTACGCACCAGACGGAAAAACAAAAAATCGTGTATCCACAAGCACTCGAATAAATAAATAGAATTAAAGCACCATTCATCCGATCGCCAGGAAACTTAGGGAAGTTGTTGAGTACCCTCCCGCAAAGGTTTCTGGCCCCAGGGCCCTCATAATCTTTCGAATACTGATGTACGCACCAAACGTAAAAACAAAAAATCTTGTATCCACAAGCACTCAAATAAATAAATAGAATTAAAGCGACACTTTGAAATGTTTTCCATAATAAAATGAATACGTTTCAATAAAAATGACACAATGTAAATTGAATGTTATCATAACGAGTTTCATTGAATTTCCTTTCTTTGGAGATCGCAGCAACGCGCGACGGGTAAGCTAGTAGACAATAATTTTCAAGCTGTCATGTTCTGCATCTGTTGGTTTATTTATGGAGCATAGTAAATTTGAATGTGAAAGTTGTCTGTTACTTTTAATAATAAAGAGGGTAGTACAAAGTGTGACAGTCACTGCCCACCTCCCTATGACACCTGGGGCTTCAGGGATGGGACTGTCACTACCTTCCTGCCTCTGTCATCTGCTACTAAAATAATTTAGAGGGGAGTTCATGAAAAATCTCCAGAATCTCACAAAAGAATATGTCATGCATTCCCTGAAAAGAATGGCAAGTTCAGTTGGGTTACATATTTCTAATCACAAAATGCCACTTTCTGATTTTGGTCCTTTCTGCAGGGACATCCCCCAACTTTTTGCCTTAACCCTCTTATTTTCAGAACCCATTTTTGTTGGCTTTTAGGACTTTGTGCACTTTACCACTGCTAACCAGTGCTGAAGGGCTTGTGCTTTCTCCTTTAAATATGGTAGAATTGGTATACTCCCAATTAGCACATGTAATTTACTTCTAAGTCCCTAGTAAAGTAGTACTACATGTACCCAGGGCTTGGTTATTAAATGCTACCAATGGGCATGCAGCACAGATTGAGTCACCCACTTATGTATCCTGTTAAACATATTTCAGGCCTGCCAAAGAAGCCTGTGTTTGCAGTTTCAAACTGCCATTTCGACCAGGAAAAGTAAACCTTTTGCCAGGCCAACCCTTCCTTTTTACGTTGAGCCTTGACAGTGCTTGCACTGTCTGCAAGACCTGTATTATCTCTCTATGGGCTTTTAGCACACCTTCCAATTGTTATGTACGACATTTAAAAATCTAATTATTAGTGCATTTGTGGAAATGTCCCTCCTTTGTGTTCTGAGCTCCCTCCATGGTGATTTCACTAAGCAATTATTTTTGTTGCCCATCACACTGCACCTCCCGCCTGGTTTATTTATAGCTGTTTTTTGCCTGCACTCAGCGAGGCCGCCTGCTTTCCTAAAATAACAGCAGCTTGTGTCTTCAGTATCTGCCTTTTTAGGTCTTGCTAGCAAATGCAGCGCAGCTGCTAAGTTTGGCGAGCCTCTATTGCTGTCGCTTTCCTTCCCGAAGGGAAACAAACCATGTGCGCGCCCAGACAGGTGATGGGTATGCACACGGCGTCTCCTCTCTGGCGTCTCCTTTGTAGTGATGGGAGCTTTTACGCGCACTTGATTTATTAGCGCTTGTTATTGTGAAGACTTGGAGACACTGGAGCAGAGCGCGCAAGAGGAAATGCCGGGGTCATGTTTCACAGAGGATCGGGTTGCGCAGAGTTATCAGCCGGGAGAAACCTTGTCCGCCACACTGGGCTATTGTTAGCAATGCCTTGCAGATGTTTCTGTGCAAGTTGTTAATATTTCACTTGGTTTTGGCCCGGTTTACAGCACTGCATGTTCTTGGTGCCCTGGAAAACGGACCTCATTTCACAGTCCTGCTGAGCGTCACATTATTGACTTTCTATTGAAATCCAGTGTCATATCCTATTCTCAATCGTACTCCTAACCCTACCCCACCCGTCCCATTCCACTCTAATGTCTATAATAGGCCAGAGCTAGCAAGAGCTATGTTTGTTTGTATTCAGTGATGTAACCCAAATTGCTGGGGCCCTTGAGATTCACCTAGATCATAGATAATCATAGGCTGAATGGGGCCCTCGTGAAGGGTGGTACCAGGGTGCATCAAAGAATCCGCAGGGGTCGGAGAAGAAGCCAACAAGACACTATCATAATTAAATCTCATCCTCAAGTGCTTAATCATCTAAGGGCGGTTTGCCATTTACCCGGTTTTATATAGCGAGTACTGCAGGTGTAGGCACACTTTCATTTGTTCCTGGTTTTGGTGCCTACAAGCGTCAAGGCCCATAAAGTTATACCGAAGATTGCACTGTTTGGTCAAGTGAGGATAACCCGGTTATAGTTGCGGCCTATCAGGTCCGCCATGAACAAGAGGAAATGACCAGGAGACTGTTACCGGGTGGCGTTAAATCTTTAATACGGTCACAGACTTCTTATCAGGAATCTTGTTTAAATATAACCGTGTTTAAATTGCATGCCTGGGGCATACCTGTGAGCTATGCCCACTGTGCTGCACACCATCAGGGAACCTGTCCTGTGTGACTGACGTGCCTCTCTGAAGTGTCACACTGACTCCCAAGGGCGGCACGCCTCTTTCTCTCCTATTTCAAACAGTCACTCAAAGATGCATTGACAAAGCGAATAGTCCTGCCTTGTTGTAGGTATGATGTTACTTGTTGTATCACATATCTGGATGCAATGACAGAAACAGCAAAATACAAGTCGGCAAACACACTATGCTAATAACTAATTTTTAGAGTGTTTTAAAGCCACACCCCTAATTACACTGGCCCCGCCCCTTTGAGAGACCCCCCAGTTTTTTCATCCCACTTAAAGCCCTGACTAGTACCGTATGTCGCTGCAGGGGTTAGTGCACATGCTTCGCGGGTTATAAATCTAGTTACAGCAATTGTGTAGCATCAGAGGTGCAAGTCAAAAGCTTGACAAAAGTTCTGTCTTTTATCCCAAACTATACAACAGCATGGTTGGTCAAGGCACCTGCTGCAGAATCTCTACCCGCTGTCTGTAGGTTGCAGATTTCAATCATAACCTAATACGGCCAGGTCGGTGTGTCATCCTTCCAGTGTCAATTAAAACCCATTAGCCATACTTTCGAGAGGGATTGAAGAAACCTCCATAGACTGAGCACCAGATCGTGCAGTACAGCCATTTTTCTAATAATAAAATACAATTTTACACTCCAAGCGTGAAATTCGTGAATCATTTTGAGTCCAGAATTCAGTGGTTGAAAGGAGTATTTCCCAATCTGTGCGTCGCAGGCAGGGGCACATCATCAAAATGTGATGAACGTGGGATGATCAAATGAAGAGCCGCGGGCACTTGGGCAGACACTGAGGAGACCAGTGTAAATATAGAAAAAAAAAATCCGGCCCGGAAGTAAGATGGAAGCCTGGTGCGCGTGGTCACTGTGTAGCGCTTGCCTGTGTGGATCTACAGTCCCAGACTTTAAACCGCATAGACGGTGTGAGGAACATGGGGTAGATGCCAGTGGTCGGACGATGTGAAGGGTTCGGAGTGCGAGGTCATCTAGAACGTGTTCTCTGAGCATTCTTTCAGACATTGTTATGTCTGAAGGGGTAAAGCACTGAGAGGCAGTTTAGTGTACGGCGTTTGTAATCGGATGCCTCTATCCTTAAAGTGTGGTTTGAGGAGCTATGCACATCAGTTTGTAAATCCGTCAAATGATACCCGATATGATTCGAACTCTATTGCAGCAATCTGATGTCTGCCCAGGAATATGACACTGCTGCTCAGGGCTTTAAGTGGGATGAAATAACTGTGTGGGGGGGGTCTTCTCAAAGGGGGGTGGCCAATGTAATTAAGGTCGTGGCTTAAAACATGTAAACTAAAGATCTGTGCTTAGCATAGTGTGCCTCCCGACTTGTATTCTGCTGTTCCTGTCATTGCATCCAGATATATGATACAACTAGTAACATCAAACCTACAACAAGTCAGGACTATTGGCTTTGTCAATGGTTGTTAGTTGCATAAGATAAATAAGGAGCAACTATGGCTTGCATATAATATTCAAAAATCTTCCGCTTAAAGCCCTGGTGACACCACAACAATGTTACTGCTCCTTGTTTTCAAAGAGAGAAAATGTCTCTCTTTAATGGATTTCCCTTCCGCTACAACATGCACCTGGAGTGACATCATGCCGTAACTTCTTCACTAGTGAGAAGTGAGCAGTGTGAGCAGTGCACATCGATGTGCCTGCTGTCACTGCAGTCCTGGGGGTACACTGCCCGTCTGTGACCGGGCACAAAACAGAGCCCAATAGAGACCCGTTTCAAGGCCTCCTTTAAAAAACAGCCGGGGCTCAGCACCAGTAAGACCCGGCTCACTTAAAGCCATGTTGCTCCTGAAGATTGATTGTCCTGGCGTCTTTACCGGTGCCTGGAGAGTGAGCTAACAAAGCCAAGAGCCCCAAGCATCTCATCATCAAGCGAGTATCTCATCGAGTCAAGTTTTTTTCTTTTGGGCTCTGGAGTTTGTAGTCCTGCCCTATTATAAATTTAGGAGTATACGACCCAGAATGCACAGGAAACAAGCATTTGCAATGCAATAGGTCTCGCAGTCACAAGAGTTAAAGCTATTGTAATTGTAAATGACAATGCTTTTTATTTATGTTTTTAAAACGAAAACAAATATAAAAGGCATTGTTATTTGCAATGTGAATAGCTCAAACTTGCGTAAATGCGAGACCTATTGCATTGCAAATGCTTGTTTATTTTTAAATGGGTTCCTGCTCATCGCCAGTAGATATTTCACTTTCTTTTCTGCTTGTGTTAGTTTGGTTCACATTTTGTATATCCTTTTTTAAATGGAGCTTGTTGGGGTGAATGAAGATCACTTAGATGGACTCTGCAATTATGCTTGTGTTCCCCATACCAACGCAGTGACAAAAATGTTGGCGCCGCACAGCACCAGACCTACTCCCACTGGCAGTTGGACTACCTTCCACAGGGTTTGCGGTCTCTTTCTCTAAGCAGCCTGTTTCATTTTGTAGCCCACTCTGACTTTCGCTCTCACACTTTGAACTCATCGCAAGCTCCCTTGACGTGCCGTCCAGAAGGTCACCTTTCCCCCACTGCCCCCTTATTAATTTTATATTTCCGCTATGAGCACAGAATCACACTGCAACCGTATAAGCCACGCAAGCCTTTTAGTAAAAACCAAAAGATTTGTGTGTTGGTCAGGGTGAATTTCATGGACAGTCCGTACCTTGGACCTCACGTCCGTTGTCCATGAGGATCCTTTTTACGGACGCCTTTTGTCCATAATTTTAGGCATTGCAGGGAACAGAGCTGTTCCCCTGCAAAAGGCCTCAGCTCCCTGATGGGGCCGCCTTGCACTCCTCTGAGCACGGGAGCAGCCCCAACCGCCCATTGTCATTCTGTGTGGGGCTGATTGCCACATACAGAATGACAATGGGCCGGTCTGGGCTGGCACAGCATGTGGTGGCCTCCTCCAGCCTCGATCCAGGGCAGGGTATTGTCACATGGAAGGGCAAAACCGCCCATGCTACTGCTAGGTGAGAATTCAGTTAACCAAAGAAAGGCGGTGAAAGAAGTTCACAAGGAAAGGATTATAGTTATAGTATAGCAGCCATGGTTGTTGCTTTTTTATTTTATGCAACTAACAACCATTGACAAAGCCAATAGTGCTGGCTTGTTGTAGGTGTAACGTTACTTGTTCCAAGTGTACTTGTTGTATTATATATCTGGATGCAATGACAGAAGCAGCAAAAATACCAGTCAAGCGGCACATTATATTACGCACAGATTTTTTGCTTATGTGTTTTAAGCCACACATTTTATCACATTAAACACCCTTTTGGAGAGACCCCCTAGTTTTTACATCCCACTTAAAGCTCTGGAAACAACACCATGTCACAGTCGCCCCACGTCCATCATGCATGACTCATGCCTTCAACTTTTTCAGATTGCCTACGTGCAGGGGCATAGTGAACCCTGTCCCACACCACCCCTTGCTTTAGGAACTACACAGAGGGTGGTGTTCTTGATGGGCCTCATAATTAATGTGAAAAGGTGAGTGAGTAGGTAGGTAGGTGAAGGGATGGGTAGATGGATGGCTGGATAGATGAGTGAAATTATGGATGGATGGATGATTGAAAGGGTGGATGACGGGCGAGAGAATGGGTGTATGGATGAGTGAAATGATGGATGGATTGATGCATTGATAAGTGAAAGGGTGGATTGATGAATTGATGAGTGAAAAGGTGAGTAGATGATGGATGAGTGAAAGGGTGGATGTAAGGCTGGATGAGTGAGTGAAAAGGCGGGTAGATGGACAAAAGAATGGATAGATGAGTGAAGGAGTGGAAGGGTGGATGGATGAGAGAAAGGATGGATGGATGAGTGAAAGGATGGATGAATGATAGGTTCAATCGATGGATTCATGAGTGGATGAGTAGATGGATGGGTGGGTGGATGGAAGTATGGATGGCTAAGTGAAAGGGGAATTGAAAGAGAAAAGGGGATGGGCAAATGGATGACTGAACGGGTGAATGGGTGGAAGGATGAGTGACTGGATGGATGAATGAGTAAGTGAAAGGATGGCTGGATAGGTAAATGGCTGGATGGATGGGTGGAAGAGTGGATGGATGAGTGCATGGATGGATAGGGTGAAAGGATGGACGAATGGATGGATGATGGATGAGTAAAAGGGTGGATTGAGGGATGGATGAGTGAAATGATGGATGGAAGGATACATGATGGATAAGTTTGTAAATGGATGAATATGGACATGGATAGGCACACAGATGGAAGGACAGAATGAATGGTGAAAGACTGAATGATGGATGAAAGTATGATTACACATTGTAAGCCCCATTATCTTAAGCAACATTTCCTATACATTGACTTAGACATTTATATGAGTGATTGTCTCTATATAATATGTGTGTGTTGTAACGCACTCCAACACTCTGCCCCACATACTTGGGTTGAGTAGCACTATAGAAAAAATTAAATACACATGAGAGAGGGTCTATGTGAAGATGAGGGGCGCCATTGAAGGGTGATATCAAGGCCAGACTGGCCGGACCGGGCATCAGGCGGTTTCTCTGGGTGCTGGAAAGGTGGCGGCGGTTTTGTTACCACAAAAAGACCTGCATATTTGCTTAAAGCTGCACGCATACTGACAAACCATGACGTGCACAATTGTCTCAACCTAATATAAACTCATTTTCACTTGTACTTTAGTAGTTGTCTATTTACTTACTTATATACTATTGCGCAACCTTCTCTGATGTGTCTGTAAAACTTATGTTTTGCCCTGAATTTTGACCTCCTGTCGTGAATTTTTGTCCTGAATTTTGACCCTTTGTCCTGAATTTATATACTCACTGTCCTGAATTTGCACCAATGTCAGTTGGTCACCCTAGTGTTGGTATCACAAGGCTGCAGTGCACGCGGCTTTTTAATGGGTCGCTTACACTGCACAGTCTGCTGCTTCACATCTTTACTCACAGGTTCGTCTGGATTTCTTTCTCGTCGTACAACATGGGAGAGATCAAAGTTTTTCCAGATTACAAGTGATTCATAAGAACTGTTTGATTTAAAAAGGTATCAGTTTCTCCTTATGCTTAAACCATTACATTGTTGCAGTCTCCGAGTTATTCACAGTTCTTCTTTAATCAACTTCAAGAAACTTTTATGGAGCATGGCCTCTTGCTCTGTTAAGATCTGTATTACTCATTTTCCATCTAAACTAAACTGAAGGGGCGTTTTAAAGGTACTTGTTTGTATGTTTTGATGTGGCTGAGTGGTAAATAAATAGTTTCTCTCTTACTGCTGAGGTGACCTTTCACGAATGTTTCCCCGCTAGCCACAAGTCAGAAATTACATAATTAGATAAAGCATGCTATTTCTGTGAGAAGGGAGGTGGTTAGGCTTCAAATCTACATCTCTTGTCCATTGTTTCTTACAACATTTAATAGTAGCAGATGACTGCCAACTCATCTGGGCTGTATCCCTGACCCCTTACTTTCCCATAAAAATCACCCCTGGCTGCCCTTCAGGTTTTGGGGAAGGAGGACCGCAGAACACCATATGTTTTGAAAACAAGCAGGATTTTTTCTTTTTTTAACAAACCGGCTCAGTTTTTTTCTCACTCAGAGAACAAGCATTGGCATAGCCAAAAGGTCTTGCCTTTGGGACCTTATAAGTGTTTAGTTATCCAGCACAATATCCTTGGCGCAACAACATCAACACTTATAAGGTCCCAAAGGCGAGACCAATTGGCTATGCCAATGCTTTTTTTCTCCTGCTGTTGACTTCATGTCCCTTACAAAGGAAAGGTAAGGACACCATCTACTTTCCTTGGCTATAAATATTTCACAACTATGGTTTTAGACAACTTTGTGCTGGGGTGTGCTGAATAGCCAATTTCACATTAAGGCCCAAGAGTGTGACTAGTGTAGGTTGTTGGCTCAGGGTGGTTTTGTTAGGTCTATGAGAGGAGTAGCAGAAGGGGTATGTTTTAGTACACAGGTTTAGGCTTAGTAGACCAATGTGTATTGGTGACTGTTAAGGGTGAAGGAAGGTTTTGGAGTACGTGCTATATTCATTGAGCATGTTATTCTAGGTACTGAATAAAGCACGCGATGCTAGGTTTACCAATTCATTCATGCATGTACATAAACGGGGTTTCTTTTCAACAAAAGATTAGTCCATTTCACTGCCATCCAGCCATCCACCAGACTCCTCGGCTCTTGCCATACTGTGATCTATGGCAATTTGAAAATTAATATGGACCCTAAGATTACGCCCTATTTGCAAATAGCAACTAATAATTGGTGAAGGGTGGGTACAATTTCACTGTATGGGCCATTAGTACATCACACAGTGGTGTAACTGGGAGAACACTGGCACTTCAGAGGCGGAAGCATGCGTGACAGATTATGGACACCTCCTGCACTGCATCGTCAGGTGTGCGTGAGAAAGAACTTGGAACAGAAAACATCTTGGTGAAAACAGTTTCCATCTAGGCGGGGGATCCCGGAAATATTGACCAAAAGGAGTAAGACTAATTTGCTGTGAATGGCACCTGGCAGGTTTGCCTCTAGTTAATCTGTGGGAGGGGAGTAAAATGCTCTGAATAATCCATCTGTTTTTTTTTATGTATCGCTGAACATTTGGTAAGGTTAACTAGCTGCCGACGAGCAACCTTGATAGCAGATGCCATGGAGAGAATGATAACTCACCAAATTTAAATAAAGTAGCATATTTCAACGGAACATAGGGCCAGGGCCCCAAAACGGGTAATTATGTTTTTATAACTGGGCTGTGGGATTTGAAAAGACAAATTACTTTTGCTGCAGTGCATGCTTGTTCTCTGCCTGCGGAAGGCTATCCTGAGAACTTAACGTTGAGAATGTGCCATTGCTATAGCTAGCTGTTGCCACAACAATTGTGCCCTTGGAATCCTACGTGTACCTCCTGGTTTCTGAGAACAACCTGCTGACCTGAGGTCATTTATCTTAGTGCATTTCTACCCACTGGATCAGCATGAGGGCGAATGTATCAATCAGGGTAATGGAAAGGCCCAACAAGAGATGGCATGGAGTGGCTCTCTAGAAAATTAAAGTTTGAGACTTGAGAACGGCAACCTACAAGGTAGAACCTCCTCAACCGACACCTTTCTCTCTCCTCAGTGTTACGTGCCAGTATAAAATTGAGAAAGCAAATGAATGTGTCATATTTCTGAAAACGGATTCCCAATCGACATGATCAACATTCAAGAAACATAATAAAAATTTTGTTCATGTGCTATTTTTCAAAAGGAAAGTCCTGCATGGGCTGCTTGAATCCAAACTGACATATGACAAACTGACATGCGGGTGCAAGGACCTCCGCCGAGAGCAGAAAACAATATACACACAGTACGTGACCTCACGGCGCCAAGGCAGGCTGTACTAACTGAGATCTCTTCTAGGAGGATGCGAGGCTGTTGGGTGCTATGAAGCCCCAAAGGACTGGGCCTGAGACAGTCACTTAGGACGGGAATTTCCGATGTTTTCAGTGCGTTGCAGGCATTGCAGGATTATTGCCTCATTCTGAGTGAAAATGTGGATCTGATATCGAGAGCAATCGGCATCTGCAGTAAAATTCAGAGTCAGAGAAGTGTGCAAACTGTGCTGCTTCCCTGGATTTTGCTAGCACGAATTCCTCAGTGTATTAACTGGAGAAATGTGTTCATCTAAAACTCAGTGGGTCAGATTACACCTGGCCGGATTTGGATGCAGCATCAGATAAAAATAAGCATGCGAGTGGTGCGCACGCGCCGTCACAGCGAGACATCTGTTTTATATTATCGCGTACAAGTCTGTGCACGATAATGGAAAAGAGATGTGGCCTGTGAGGGTAACCGCAAGCAATAGGCCGTGGGTGGAGCAAAGGCGGGACATGCACCCGCCTTTGCCCAATTGTGTGCTGTCTTTCTTAGAAAGACGCACGCAAAGCCCAATAGCCTATGAAAAATAAAAATACAAGCACAAGCATGTGGTGAGCTGTCTGAAGCCCCTTACAAGAAGTCTCGCCAGAGCAGCGCATGCGCGCTGCTACAGGCTCAACCGAAAAATGTAGTACAAGTCTAGGATTGAATTTCAGGTTTATAAGTAATAGCTTAATAAACCGTATACCACCCCTGACTGCCCATAGGACTGATGCGTCGTAACTAACCGCTAGCTGTCTAAAATGTTGTTTTTCTGACTGTTCGAAAATGGTTTCAGCAAATCTTCATCTGTTAGGCTACAGCGGTCCTGGTCACCCTCTAATTTGAATGGGCTAAAGAAAAGCATGTTTATATCGACTGCCCTGCCCTCTGCAGTTCTCCATAAAGCAGTCATAACTTTTAGTCTTTTCACCATGAACTCTTATAATAGACCACAAATATAGTATAATGTACACACATATGAGCAATGCAAGGGCATTGGTTATATGGTTCTATGGGGTTGTATAGTCTCTGCAGGAAGCTTCTTTCACATCCATAAAAAAAGTTAAGACAGTGCTTGTCCTCATAAAGGAATCTATTACAAGCAGCTTCCACTTATAGTCCAGTGATGGAAAGAGGACGTAGCCAGCTTCAGCTATGGGGGTATTTTTTGGATAAACCTTTTGGACAACTTGAGTCTTATTGTCTGTCAGTCAGCATTGCTGAGGCCACAATAACAAAAAACACCGAACCAACCAAAGTTAAATGAAGGCTTATTGATGTAGCTTATGTTCCCTTCTGAAGAAGACCAAAGCTAATTCCCATAAAATGTTAAGATGTCTGGATATACCAAACTTTTGTTCAGCAGCTAAGCACATTTCTTTAGTCTAGTTTATTGACACCCTATATTCAGTCGAGGCCGTTTTTCACCATCTACGTGGAATTTAATCAGCTGTATTCTCCTGCTAGATGGTATGAAAGGAATGTTCTCCTCTTATTATTTTTTTCTCACTGAGATTTATTCATAATCCTCAGGCACATAATTTTACTGGAGCAGCAAGTGCAATGGCACTGGGACCAATATCTACAGGCACCCAGCTAAACATCGATTAATGCTATATTTTCCAACTAAAGAGGCAGTCACAAGTGCAGTTATGTTTCAGGCACTATGGTCATTATTTGAATAGAGCAGCAGGTGTAGTGGCACTGGGCCAAAGATCTAGCCACCCAATTTAGCTACGTTTTACTACTAACAGGCAGTCACAAATACAGTTATCTGTGTACTAGTACACCTCTCGCCCCACCCCAATGAGGTGCCACTCCCACTTGTTCTTCTCTTTCACACCTCTCTCTCGTGCACTCTTCCTGCCTATCTCATATTGGTTCTCTTCAGGTCTTCAAGCATACTTTCTTTCATGTACCTTTTCAGGATTTCTGTCCCTCAAACCCAAACTCTCCTCCTTTTCTTAGGGCACCTTCTGCGTAGACAGGCACACCCACTTTATGTGTCTGTGGCCTGCTCTCCACTTCTTTCTCACACTGTCTTTCATTCACCCCTTCATGCACAAACTACCTATCCTTCTCTACATTCCTTCCTATCAATTCTATACAGCTCTTACCCCTATCTGTTCAATATGCCATATTATTCCACTACACAAATACACTAAACACCACACAATTCCACCTCACATAATTCCACGAGCAACAATTCCAATTCACACCACATAATTCTATTCAAAACCAAATACATCCACAACACTCCAAACTAAAACACATGGGTAAAAGACATTATCATTTACAACGCCAATAGCTCTAACTCTCGGCAATGCAGGACTGATTGCATTGCAAATGCTTGTTAATACATGTAAGTCACCCCTCAGTAGGCCCTATACAGCCCAAAGGGCAGGGGGTAGTGTATTTAAAAGGTTGACCATGTTCTTTTAACTGTTACATGTCCTGGTAGTGCTAAACTCTTAAATACCTTTTTCATTACTGCAAGACCTGCCTCTCGCATAGGTTAACATTGGGATACCTTCCTACATTTAATAAGAGATAACTTTCAGTTGGGAGCAGGTAAGGATAACAAGTTTGGTGTCTAAAGACTGTAATTTAAAACCCTCTTTAATGGTGAAGTAGGATTTATGTCAAAATTCTGTAAATTACTCTTTTAGAAGGTTATAATAACAAAGGGTGATCAGACTCAAAGGACAGAAGCCAGGTAGGGCCATAATACGTAATGCAAAAATAGAACCTGGCTATATGTTTCTTTTAATGCTGTTTACTTTGAGCAAAGATCAAATGTACACCTTTGTATTTGGTCTGGTTATTTATTTAACCTTTAGATATATATATGTATTTTCCTTTATATCTTTTTCTTTCTTTTGTAAATGTAAGAAAAAAGACCAACACTTCTTTATTCCAGAAACATATACAGTAAAAAAAAAAAAACATCATGCATATGCTTATAACATAACTGAAGAAACATAAATGTGAATACACCAATTCTGATTAACAAACAGACAAATCCTTTTCAAACACATTTCATCAAACATAGGAAATGTCAAACACTGAGAACATTTATACAGACATTTGGGGTTAAATTTTCATTGCGATTCCCTCAAACTGTGCATGCGAAACAAATAACAGTTCACTTAATGTGAACTGAAATGCCAACGCATTTCAAGATCTTTGCTTAAAGTAAACCGCATAAAAAGAAATGAGTAGCCAGGTTCTATTTTTTGCATTACTTTTAGAATGTTGGCATTTTCTTGCCCCAACCCCTTGGTGTCCGCAGCCTGTATCCTGGGTCACATGACTAGAGTTAGCTGGCAGTTGGTCTCTGTTTATTACTCCCAGACAGTGAGACACAGGGGGAATAGATGTTGGCAGGATGGGTCATATCTTATTTGATGAAGGGGAGGAGCTATCACCTAAAACATTTGCAAATCACAAAGGGACATATGTAGGTAGCCATTTGCGATTCGCAAATGCCGAAATTCGGCGAATTTTGGCGTTTGCGAATCGCAAACGGCGTTTTGATATGTAGGTGCCACTTAGCAAAATAAGGAATTTCAAATATTGCGATTCCTTATTTTGCTTATAGCATTTTGCGATTCCTTAAATGCTATGTAGGGGTGCTTTAAAAATTGCGATTTTTGCATAAAGAATCGCAAAATACCACCTACTTCAAGTAGATGGTATTTTGCGATTTCCATTTTTTTAAAAAAATTCAAAGTGCCATGTGGTGCACAGACATGCCCTTAGGGCATGTATGTGCACCACATGTACTTACAGGCACATTCCAGGGGTGCAACAGGTGTCCTTTGGACACCCTGGCACCCTTGGAATTGCGATTCTCAAATTGCGATTTTCACACAGAAAATCGCAATTTGAGAATGTATCCCCATTCATTCCTATGGGCCTTTTGGCCCATAGGAATGAATGGGCCACTCATTCCTTAATTGCGATTCACAATTTGCTAATCGCATATAAGGAATGTTAAAGATTCGCAAAACAATTGTGAATTTTTACCTACATTGCATTTTGCTATTCTCAAATAGGGAATCGCAAAATGGAAATTACCTACATATGCCCCTAAGTCTGTGCCCAGAACACTCACAAAGGGTTTTGACAGTAGTCTTTTGTGTCCCCAAACAAGCTGGGCCTTTACAGGGAGGCACAAGATTCCACACACCTCTGAGGGTCAAAACCTCCAGAACCTTCTCCTACTTCAGAGTTAGCACAAGGTATAAATAGTGGACCCTCAGACGCAACTCTTCAGTGCACCTCTGGACCTGTGGAAGACTCAGAAGGACTGCTGTGTTGGTCTGCAAGAAGGACAGATCCTCTGTTGCCCTGTTGCCATGCTTCCCTGATGCCCTGTAACCTGAGTAAACTGGTTTGGACCTGCATCTTCTACCCAGGACCACCAGAGTGACTCCAAGGGCTAGATGGCATCCTGATCAGAGCCTCAGGAACAGAAAAGGCTCCAACCACCTTGAACCTAGCATTTGGATTCTGTCTGCTGTGAGTCTTACCCCCCGAGGTGGTGCCACGTGGACCTTTAGGAGTGGGCTTGAAGGTGCTCTGCCAGCTCAGATGTGGCCCTGTGAGCAGAACCGATGTAGCACAACGTAACTACTTGTAGCTGCAGCAAAACCACCACAGCGCAATGCTTTCCCGATGCTGGACCTTTCATCACAGCCCGCAGACTCCTTGGAACCGCTACTGCACAACGCATCCTCGAAGCAGGCCTTTGCATCGTAAGCCCCTCATTGATGACGGCATCTTTGATGAAGAACTCTGCATACACCAAAGCAGCTTCTTCGGAACCACGAGTGTGTTAGTCATCTTCGACACAGGACTTCAAATTGCAAGCCCCTCGATGACAACGCAGGACTCTGCAATGCAGCCCCACAGCATCCTCAGAGGTGCACCTGTGTGACACACCCTTGGTGTGAGATATTGCAATGCTCTGCAAACCAGGATTTAAGGTACTTTGTTCAGCAGGCCTAACAGGTTCCCTACATCCGGCCGTGCTCCTTTGACATGGACCTGAACTTGGGACTTTGCCCTTGTCCAGAGAGGCCAGATAACTACAGTTAGCACCTTTGTGCTTCTAGGCGCTACTTGTACTTAATTTTTTTAAGTTGCATATCTGTGTTTCTACTGATTAATCATTTATTACATATTCACCAATTTCCTGGGAGTTTTCATGTGTTTTCACTTTATTACTGTTTGAAGCACTGCAATAAATACTTAACACACTCCCTGACTGCTTTGCGCCAAACTATCTGAGGGTTAAGCACAGGTAAATTTGGGGTTTGCTTGTGATTCACCCTGACAAGCATTGTGGTTGTTGCGTCAGGAGGGTTGAACCCCCCCTCAACAAGTAACCTATTTTTTTGAACTGCTTGTACATGGTTTACGATGACAAGTAATCAGTGGAGTGACAGAGTGCCAGCTTCAGCCTGCTTTTCCTGCCACTTGCATTCATGCTACCGGAACTTTGTCCTTCAGCTTCTAAAAATACCAAAAGTGCCCATTGTCATAACACGACCCACTGTAACCGTAACACTTTAATGTTAATTTGTGGCAGCGCTTGCACTGTCCCAATCTTCTTTCTTAAACCAAGCATACAAAAATGTCCGCTGCAGTCGGCTGAGTAAGGTGACCACTTTAACAACCACAGCTTACAGAATGCACATTTTATTCACCAGGCTTGGGCATTGAAAACAGCTTGACGTCATTTCTGGGTCACTTTTTCTATCTTTCTCGCTTCCCCTCTCTCTTTCTATCTCTCCCTATTTCACATGCACACACATACACAAACACGTATATGCACACTCTCTCTCTCTTTCTCTCTCTCTCATCAACCATTTCTCTTAGAGATAACCCCCTTCACCAGGATCATATCTTGGGAACTGCAACTCTTTAAGAATCATAGTCTACATCAGTGGTTTCTACCCTGTAGGTCTGCCGAACCCTGTGGGTCTGCGAGGCCTTTTCAGGGGGTCCGCGACTGTTTTACAAAATTGAATATTAAAATGAATACATTTAAATTAAAAAGTATATAAAAATAAAAACATTTCCAAATGTGAGTTGGATCATTGTTTAGTGTATACATGCTTTGTATTTTATGTATTGTTTTGAGGTTCAAATCATAGAAATTGCTTAGGCTGGGGGTCCCTAGCTTCCAATAATGAATCGGTGGTGTTCACTGGTTTCCAGTAACGGTTTAATGGGGATCCACAACAGTCAAAAGTTTAACAACCGCTTGCTACATAGTATTTAGCACCCTATGATCTGCTTCTATCCATAAGTTGTTGAAACTCTGAAACAAATCTATTGGATGAAAATCATAATTCTTTCTGCATCATACCGTCTGAAACAAACTCCCACTTTTGTTTTCACCTGCATATTCCTTTTTATCTGGTGGTTGTCTTTTTTAAACTGCTCAAACTGCTCAAAGTCTCCTGCATTGCAACTGGGAAAGGAAAGGAGAAGTGCATCTCTGTCATTCTTAGGACTCTTGTTGCATATTACATCGCCATTCAATATTCTCTGCAGGTGTGTCTGTTCCTTGATCAGCATTTAAGTGTAGCTTGGGAGAGTATGACTCAGGCCTTCTCCAGTACCATTGCCAGCACCTGCACAACTGAGTACCACAGTGAATGGGTATAAGGCAAAAGGCACACGGTGTTCACGGACCACAGTACCAGGCTGGTGGTTGAAAGCATCTTCTTTCCTAAGGTATCCAGTCTCTTGGATTCCCTATTTGGTGAACTGGCAGGAATGCACCAGAATTTACACAGGAGGTCGATGCTTGGACCACCAAGCTCACCAGGGTATGGTATTGCATGGGGAAATTGAGGTCCCCTGGGGCAAAGCAGTTGGACCGGCAATTGGAGCCACTGGGCAGGGTTTGGACTAAGTCCCAAGTTTGAAATTCAGAAGGGCTTTATTGAAATGGAGAAGCGGTTCTGAGGAAGTTGCTCCCAGCTAAGACACATTTGTTAAGATGTTAGTCGCCCTTCTCAACACCATAGCAAGAGAAGCTTCCTCCTCTGTAGCCACAATAGGTGAGACCCTGGCAGTATCTGGAGATGTGTCCAGTCCGCTGGTGCCCCCCAATTCCTCAAACCAGTCCATGTTAGAGGCCGGTATTCTTCAGGGTCCGGCAACCCTTCTGTTGCATTGTTATATCTATGTTATCAATAATGTTATTTCTGCTTTAAGTTATTCCTATTCCCTTTATACATTTCCCTTTTAAGAATGTGTATACTTTTGATTGTGGCACATGCTGCAAGAAGAATTCTGTTGTACTGTACTATGAGATAGTATTCTGATTCTACTTGGGACTGCAACAGATGGTGTACTGTGCTTAACCTAGAATAAATTTCCTCTTGGAGTATTGGATTTTTCCTGTATTTATTTGAAGCTTCTACAATTTGACAACGAGGGTCAACTCTAGTACCTGCTACATCATCAAGCACAGGAGCGGAATAATTATTTTATACTATTTATAAAACTTCCATTCAATACTTTTTCAGAAGAAGATTTTTGGACAGAACTTACTTTTATGCACTTCCTCGTGAAAATCTGGGGGCATATTACCAAGCAATAGCGATAATTATCGCTATTGCTTGGTTAGAGAGAAAATGTTACCGCTAAGCTGCGGCGATTTTTACCGCAGATAAACCTTGGTATTACCAAGGTTTATCGCAAATGCGATAAAAAACGGCCGCAATGCATGAATATCGCTGAAAAGTCAGCGATATTCATGCATTATCGAGCTAATGCTCTTAGCCATGTTATCCACCTCCCATTGGATAACATGGCTAAGAACTGCTCAGGGGCAGGTGTTAGCTTTTGGAGATATTCGCGCTTAGCGCGAATCTCTCCAAAAGTTGGTAATAGGAGATAGCGATGTTAGCGACTGTTTCCAGTCGCTAACATCTTGGCACGCCCACTTTGCATATCATTAGTGATAAATATCACTGACATGCAAAGTGGGGCCCAAGATGGTCGCTATCTCCTACTAGCTGTCGCTAACTGGTGTTAGCGACAGCTAGGTAATAGGGAGATAATTTTATCTCCGCTTTCTTGGCTTTTAAAGCCAAAAAAGCGGAGATAAACACCCTTGATAATATGCCCCCTGGATTGATTTTCAATGTTCTTAAAGGATTTGTGGAATTTAATTTTTTTGTGTGTAAACTTGCTAGTGATCTTCTACCTGTCATCTATTCTATATCTATTTCGACTTGATTGCGACAGCGTTTTGCAGAGGGGAATGGCATTTGTTTAAGACTCATGAAAATCCGGGTTTTCAAAGATTTCTGAGTACTTTTTAAAACAATTTACATTGAAAGTACCTTATCGGCATCATTTGAATATCATAACGTTACCTTACGCGTGGACTAGGTGTACACGCGCTTGCTGCCTCATCGTGTACACGCGCCTGCTGCATCTCGAAGCGTCATCTGGTAGAATCCTGAAGCGTCCTTGTAACGCGAGGCTACCCAGACTGGACGCATTGCGCACACGACGGAATAACGTCATCGCGTACGCCGCATTGTGTGATGACGTCATCTGCGGCCATTTTGTAACCATAGATACCGGTACAACAAGTCAAATTTGCTTAATGCCACTGCCAACGCTCCTTTCAAAGTTTAAAATATTATATTCATGACAAATTTGGATGGATTTGGAATTCTTCAAGAGGTATTTTGGACCTTTTATTTGCTGATAATCCATTTCACTGCATTTACGCTGATGTGCACAGCTCGTATTGGATAACAATAACTCACATATTTGCACATGTACTGATTCTTTACAATTGGTTTGCAGTTTTTTGTAATTGTTCTCTTCCGTTTTAAAGATTTAGATATACATTTACAATAATTTAAGCGTTATAATACAAGGAATGATGCAGTTTGATCCTCCCAACAAGTTTCTTAAGTGTAAAGGCGATCCCCCGATACCGTGGACAAAGTGGAAGGAAGAGTTTATTACATATTTAAAAGCCATTGATGGGGAAAGGATGGGTAATGAGAGAAAGAAAAACTATTTTCTTCACTGTTTAGGTTCAGAGGGACAAGCTGTGTTCAGGACTCTTCCAACAGTTCCAGGAGATTTAGGTACATTTGATGAAGCGATGTTACGTGTAGAGACTAGGTTCAAATCTACGACCAGCATTGCTCTCAACCGTTACAAATTTTATACTAGGGCACAGAGGGAATCTGAGTCTTTTGATAAATTTTTTACTGTGCTTAGAGCCCTTGTAGTTTCATACAATTTTGGGGCAATCTCGGATGAAATGATCAGAGATCAAATTATTGTCAATGTGAGAAGCAAAAAAACGCAAGAGCAACTGTGGATTTGGGGAAATCCAAATTTAAATGATACCATAGCTACAGCAAAGGCATTTGAACAATCTGACAAATGAATGAAAACCATACAAGATGTAAGGGCGAAGGGGGAGAAGAGTGAAAAAGCTTGTGATGAAGTGTGTGCCATGAGTAATGTTAATAAGAATCCTCCTAGTGGTAAAATGAATAGTAGAAATGTTGTATGTTTTAGGTGTTGTAGTAATAATCATGTTGCCTCGTTTAAGTTTTGTCCTGCAATAGGTAAAGAGTGCAACAATTGTGGGAGGATAGGTCATTTTTCTAAGGCTTGCAAGGATGCCAAGAAGAGGTTTGGTGATAAGAACAAAAGCAGTAGTAAAAATAATGAAGTGACTTGTGTGAGAATGAAGAATGATAGTGAAGGTATGTGCGTAAATTGTGAACACTCCTCTTATACCACTTCTATTACAGAGAAAGGGATGGTTGTTTCTCTCATTAACATTAGTGTAGTTGAGTGTGAGACGCTCCATTCTCCCAAGTGTGTAGTTACATTTTTAGATGAAGAGCTTGAACTGATGGCGGATTCGGGTTCCCCTTGGACCATTGTGACAGAGAAGTATTACAATGAGAAATATGGTCCGCGAAGGTCTACTAAAGATCTATGTCCCCCTGACATTGTTGCCCAAGGGTTTAATGGAACTACTATAGATTTTATGGGTTATATTGCTTCGTTGATTTATTTTAAGGGGAGACCTGCATACATTAAATTGTATGTTGCTAGGAAAGGAGTCAATGTTTTGGGTTGGAGAGACCAGTGGATGTTAAAGATCATACTTAATCCCCGTAGTAGGGATCGGTTATGGTTGTGGAAGAAGATTTGGAAAAGAGTGATTTGGCCAAAGAAGTTCCCGTAGTGTTTTCTGAAAAACTGGGAAAGTTGAAAGGATTTACCCATGCTATCAAACTAAAACAGGGTGCGTTACCTGTGAAACAGAAGTTAAGAAATGTTCCGATTAATGTGAGAGGAGTTGAGTGATGCATTAAAGGAAATGTTGGTTGGCGGAGTAATTGAGGAAATTGAGTCATCGAAATGGGTATCTCCGGTGGTTCTTGCACGAAAACCTGATAAATCATTGAGATTGTGTATTGATTTGAGAGCTTTGAATGCAAATATCATCATTGACTGTCACCCTTTGCCAAATATAAATGAAGTGGTGAGTATGTTGGGTGATGCTGAGGTGTTTTCCACACTTGATCTCAGATAAGCTTATCACCAGGTGGAGTTGACTGAAGAGTCGAGACACTTAACTGCGTTTATAACACCTCAGGGTCTTTTCCAGTTTAAAAGGATGCCTTTTGGGCTTGCATCCGCAGCCTCAGTCTTCCAGCGATCTATGTGTCATATTTTTAAGGATTTGCAGAACTATGTCAAGTGTTTCCAGGATGACATACTATTTTTTCCAGAGATGTGGAAACTCACACTAGTCATTTGAAAACTGTGTGCAGAGTTTTGAGTAAATATGGGCTCACTATTAAAAGCAGAAAATGAAAATTGTATAAAAAATCTTTAGAGTATTTGGGACATACAATACTTAAAGAGGGCGTGTCACCAAACAAATCGCTGGTGGATGCCTTTTTTAAAGCACCAGCTCCTGATTGTAAAGACAAGTTGTTATCATTTGTAGGACTCTGAAAATACTACAGCAAATTTATTGAAAATGTTGCTACTAAAATGGAGCAGCTGAGAGAACTGTCTAGAAAAAATGTAGAGTTTGTTTGGGGTGACAAACAACAAGAAGCTTTTGATAACATAAAAACTGAAATGTTTGCTGCGCCAACTCTTAAACCTTTTGTTATCAATAAGCAGTGTGTAGTTACTGTTGATGCTAGCCTTAATGGGTTAGGGTGTGTATTGTCTCAGTGCGCTGGAAAAGAGGAATGGAATGTTGCATTCGCCTTTCGCACTCTGAGCAACACAGAAAGAGGTTATGCTGTGATTGAAAAGGAGTTGTTGGCGTGTGTTTGGGGTGTAGAACATTTTCGCAATTGCATCTGGGGAGCAAGATTCAGGTTAAGGACTGATCATAAGCCGTTGGTTTATATTTTATCACCTGGTGGGGGTTTTAAAGCCACTGCTCGCATTGCCAGGCTCATGTCACGGTTGCAAGAATACAGTTTTGAGGTGAAGTATGTGCCAGGAAAGATCAATGTGACAGCTGATTGCTTATCTAGGCTTCCGTGTCCCAGTGAAATGAAGTGTGAAGATGAGGAAGTTGTGGCTGGTATTGCGGAAATTATTTCAGAGAAGTTCAATTTTATTTCTGAAGAGATGTGGAAGAAGAGTATGAGTGAGGATGATGTTTTGAATAAGGTTTTACAATACGTTAGGACAGGGTGGCCCCCTAAGGATGATATTCCTGTTGAAATTATTCCTTATTGGAATGTTTCTAGTGAATTGGTCGTGGAAGGAGATTTGATTTTTAGAGAGGGGAAGTGTATTCCACCATCTTTTATTCGTGGTGTTATTTTGTTTATGAGTCATGAAAGTCATTTGAGGATGTCATCCATGAAGAGACTGATAAGATCACATTTTTGGTGGCCAGGTGTTGATAGATTTGTGGACAAAGTCGTTAGAGAATGTTCAGATTGCATCAGAAGTGACAAAATGTGAAGGTGTGACCCAGCTCCTTTGATACCTGTAAAGTGGCCTAATCATCCATGGCAGAAGTTAGGTCTTGATATTTCAGGTCCATTTAATTTTTTATCGCAAGACTGTAGGTTTGCTATTGTGGCTGTAGATTATGATTCCAAATGGCTGAGGGTAAAGTTGGTGCCACATCCCACCACTGAAAGTGTGTTACTGTTTTTGAAAGAGATTTTTGCTAGAGAAGGTTATCCAGAGGTATTAGTTATGGACAATGGGGTGCAATTTAAATCCAAAGAAATTTTGGAGTTTTGGAGATTCTACAATATAAAACACATAACAACAGCATTGTATGAAACACAAGGTAATGGTCAGGTTGAGAGATGTAATAGGGTGCTAAAGCAAGATAGTTTGTGGCCAAAAAGTTTTGGTGCTCAATGGAAAGAAAAGTTAGGGGAAAAACTGTGGTTATACAGAATTACACCACATGCCACTACTGAGGTTTCACCTTTTCGTTTGTTAAAAGGAAGGGATCCAGTTTTGAATTTGTGTCCTTGGTGATTCAAAAAATCTAAAGATATGCAACAATCTGGAATTTTGGTTAGTGACATTGCTCAGAAGGTAGAAAATAAACAAAACAAGAGAAGTGTGATTATGATGTTCGTATGAAAGTTAAGGTACCGTATTTCATTGTTGGTGAATGGGTGAGGATCAAAAAACCAGGATATGTGTCTAAAGGAGAACATAAATTTGGCAAACCCATCAAAATTGTTGGAGTCAATCGAAATAGTATTGTTACACAGGATGGTAAGGTTTGGAATGTCAGATGGGTTACTAAATGTGTCTATAATTGAGTTTTATCTTTTCTTTAGGGGAAAGATGTGTTGCATTGTTATATCTATGTTATCACTAATGTCATTTCTGCTTTAAGTTATTCCCATTCCCTTTGTATATTTCCCTTTTAAGAATATGTATACTTTTGATTGTGGCACATGCTGCAAGAAGAATTCTGTTGTACTGTACTGTGAGATAGTATTCTGATTCTACCTGGGACTGCAACAGAAGATGTACTGTGCTTAACCTGGAATAAATTTCCTCTTGAAGTATTGGATTTTTCCTGTATTTATTTGAAGCTTCTATACCCCTCTCAATTCTCCCCAAGTTCTAACCCATAGAAATGGGGCTCGGACCCAAGCCTGTAAGGCATGGCTCCAGTCAGTGCCAGCGTCAGATGATGCCCCTCTGGCTCCAAGTCAGAGTTGAGGATGGTGCTGCTAGGGGGTGTCGGCGGTGCCAGGAACATTGGCATCCGGACCGGTGCCGGGGAAGGTCGAGGTGGTATGACTGGCATCAGTCCAGATCCATCCGTGAATCCAAGGCACCCGAGTGGAGCTGGGGACGAAACCGCTGGCAGAGAACCAGCGGGGGCACCTCCTGAACCCGCAAGGCCCGAAGGTAACCGAGCGGGAACAGGCCACCCAAGCATGAGATGCATGGCCTTAAAGAATTCATGAAGTTGGGCGGGGTGTTCCAGTTCACAGAAACTCAGGAAGGTGTGTAGCCGACCCTGGCACAGGTTCAACTGTGGAGCCAGGCCTTGAATGACGACACTCCCTTTACTTGTCGGATGACTTCGATGGATGGGACGAAATCGAAGACCACTATGACTTCTTACTTATCTTTCTCTTGTCAGACTTAAACGAAGACAACTTCATATGCGATGAGTATCTTGGGCTCTTCAACTGATTCCAGGACTTTCCTCTTGACCGGGATCGATTCGAGACTGTTGCAGAGTCGCATGCAGAGCGGAAAGAAGCTTGAGGAAGCACTTCCTCAAAGTCTTGGGGTGCATGCATGGCAGTAGCTGAAGGTCTTCACATTGTGGTTGTGCTTGAGGCACCAGAGGCAAACAAGGTGTTGTTTTGTCAATGACATATGACAGTGAATGGCACCGGGGGGCTTGAAGCCGTCTTTCCTAGTTGACATCCTGCCAGCCCCAGGAGAAGATCTCAAAAAAGACTTCAACAAAAAGTAAAAAATGGGTCAGTCAAAAAATGACTGGGGGTAGCTATCTCTGGATCTGCGCTGACTGGCGCAGCAAGGAACTAACTGATGTCAGCGTACTGGGAGGGCGCCTATTAAGGCACCATGCACATCCATTCCAGCTGGATGACGCCACACAGAGCCGAACGATGCCACCTATTGACACGCAGAGGTACTGCTCACACAGAAATTCCAGTTTGATGCCTTGGGATAATTCTATGGTAAGGCATCTTTGGCTAGACGTCTCTAACAGATATATAGCACATCCCTACAAGTGGAGTTTTTTTGTCATGAGGAATCATTTGAGAAATTCCAGTGTCTCCATAATTTTGTGGAGTGTTCTTGGGACCTAGCAGAAGCATAGGCTCTTGAACAAAGTTTTGTCCATGTGATGTGGTACAGCCTACAAGCTTCTACAACACTGGGAATCAAAAGCTTGCTAGCACTACTTGTAGATTTTCTGAAAATAATTGCCAATTGGCTTGAGTTAGCTCAGGTTGGACGAAGAATTTCACAAATAATGTGGCTCACCCATGAAAGGTCTTTGAAGGGTTTACCCTGTCACGTGACATGTCTGTGTTCCTTGACAACTGAGCAGATCGCCTCGGATACCTATAGAAAGGGTTGTTAACAGCAACGCTCACTGTTAAGGCAATCTAATGCCTAACTGGGCAGAACTTGATGGTCTACTTTGCAGTTATGCTGGAGGTCAAAAGATAGAACTTCCTAGAGCCAAATTAGAGACTATCTGAGATTTGAAGACCACAGCCACCTAAATCCATGTGCAAGCATTCTCGGGTCTCGCAGGGCATTAACAAAATTGTAGTGTGGAACATTGGTTCTATCTATTGTTGCTCTGCTAACTGAACTGACATCTAAGAAGAAGCCTACAATGCAAACTAGACCATGGACTGATAATAGGTCTTGAAACAATTCCATGTTATTCACCACTGTTGAATATATCAAACTCACTTGAAACCTTAATTATGCAGACCAATGCATCAAACAGCTGAAATGGTACAATCATGTCCCAGGTGAATGAGAAAGGATGCACATACCTTGCTGCATTTATTAGAGGCATTTCCGCCCAAAGAACTTACTGGCATGGTACCAGAGTATCATCAGAGATTCATATGACATAAATATTGCGTCCTATATATTGGCTACAAAAATATCACCTCAATGGAGTTAATAATAGAACATCTGCACCCAAAAGAACAATATTGCAGTTTGCAATTGGGTTGAAAATGTTCCTTCTCTATTTGGTTCAGACAACCTTCATTATTCATTCATAGGGATCCACAGTGGTCAGCATTGCAATGATCGCATGTGCACCTCTAGGGCCATAAGGCGTGGCTCAGAGGGTGCTCAATGTGGGCTGAGCATCGCAGGTCTTTGTAGTAGTGGGGTGGCTTTGTTCCCATCATGTACATTGTAGGAGTACAGTCAAGGTAAGGGCCAGCTCCTAGAAAGGCGAGGGGCTAGTTTGCATGCGTCTGTGCAAATACCTTTTGGTATTGGGACTAAAAGTTCCAGAGTTCCAAACATGCCAGCTATCTTGAGGGAGTCCATTTTATAAAGGTGATCCTGTCCAAGAACTTGTGCTCACTATTCTGTGGAAGCCTATCCTAAATTGAGACCTGAGGGAATCTGGACATTGAGGCTGACCAGGCCCCTGGAATAAGAGCACTTGCCCCAACTTTATTTCCTTTTTGTGTGAGAGAATTTAAGAGTAGAATCTACATTTTTGCAACTTTAAGGCCCTCTGGAAGTTTATTTGGGAAGGCTTGACTACAAGGCAGATATTTAGTTGCACACTTGATTGAGGAACACATTACATCATCTTTGGACAGGGTTTAGACTTTTTGAATGACTTCCAAGATCCTGAATTGAGTTTATGTTAGAGAAAGACTCTGTGGTGGAAAGCGCAAGATCCTTACATAAAACTGTGAAACTAGAGACTTGGTTGTAAGCCTCGAACAACAGAAAGACTAATTGTGTCATGAAAGGCTCTCTACAGATTCCACTAGCCACCACTTCCAAGAAGGGTGACAGAACAGCTGTGCTCAAACCAAGGTGGGGAAACCACAGACCCACAATTTGTGGTATGTTATTTTTGAAGAGCATAAAAGTGATTCATGGTGTACCCCAAGAGAAAATTGATGAAAACCATATGATTTGTGCTGATTTTGTTAATCAACTAGTTGTTTCCATTTCTAGATCGACAGATTAGCATCTGAAGTGTAATGTTATTTATGAACCTATCTTCAAGTTTCCAGCTAAGTTCTTGGTATGGTGTTGCTGTTCTGTCACTAATTTAAAAGTGCTTGCATAGGAACCATCAGAAATAGTTGCAAATCTGTCAAAAGAGTTGCGGAAAAGGATTTTCTGGAAGTAAAAGCAAAGCGTTTTACCGTTGTGTACATTTTTATGGGCTGACAGATAAACAGGCTTTTGAACTTTGCTGGGAATTATTCATTCTAAGAACAGCTGTTGAAAAGGCCTGGAATGTTTTTTTTTTCGGAACAATGTTCGGAACAATGTTTGGAACAGCTTGTTGACTGAGTCCTGGAAAACTATGATGTTTTAGTTGATGCACCGTCTCATCATGCATCTCTGCCCATTAAAAACAGTATCTGGGAGACTGTCCTGCAAAAGCAAAAATGACATATCCACTACCAAACCACATGTAACTGATATTATAAAGAAATGGCAAAAACTACGCCAGTAGAGTTTAACCTTACTAATGTTGAATTGAATAATCTAGATATTATGGACGTAATCTCGTGTAGTTTGGGTACATTTTGAGTTAAGCAAAATTCTCAAAACTACTCCATGTGGAGTAATTAAGATCCACCCCATGCAAGCATTTAGAGTAAGCACTTGGAACAATAAGAAAAATTATGTTTCGCATTCTTTTATTAGCAAGAAATGCAGCCTCTCATCCACAACAGACGCAAGGACACATTTTATGCTAAAATATATCACCATATGCCAGTTTTGCAATTTGCGTCATTACACAAAGTTTCATGTAATTTTTCAGACACTGTACATTACACACATTTAATACACCCCATTATAACTTTAAGCACTTCAAAATCTTTTACTTCATGACCTTTCCAAGAAGTAAAACGTTGGTCGACAAATCTGCTCTAGTGCTATTCTTATTAACATCTGTATGCTGCAAAAAAATCCATAAGTAGCAAAGAAATAACTAGTTTCCCCAGCTTGAAAGATCCCAATCCTTATCAGTGAAGTAACAAGATTGTTAACTCCTGCCTCTGCTTGAAGGAAAATACCTCAAAACATACCACAAGAAAACTGTAGGTGACAGGGATCACAATTAGCTTCATAACTACTAATTTGAAGTTAAAACCAACAGCAATGGTGTAGGAAAGTGAAATCTTAGCATGGTTACCCCCCACTTTTTGCCTGACATCCGATGCAACCTGACTTGATGCTTCCTGGGCCCATGCCAATCAGGTTCCCAGGGCCCATGATCTTTCCCAAAACTGTACCTTTGTACCTACAATTGGCATATCTCTGGCCACAGGTAAACCCCTTGTAAAAGGTACTATGGGTAGCAAGGGCACTGTGCCCAGGGAAGGCCTCTAAGGACTGCAGCACCTCACATATTGTGCCACCCTTAGAGGCCCTGTATCGTTAACACCCACACACTGGCATTGCAGGCTGCGTGTTTTATTGCAGAGAAAAGTGAAGAGTCGACATGGCACACATGCCTGTGTTCCATGACTGTGACCCACTGCCTCAGGCCTAGGTAAGTCACCCCTCTACCAAGGTACACTAGCCCTCAGGTAAGGCTATGAAGGAATGAGCCCTGCACCCCTACAGTTTCTAAGTCCATACTTAGACATTGTAAGTGTAGTAATGCAATGAAGAGTATATGGCCTGGAAGTTGGTCATTACAAACTTCACAGGTCCATAATGGCTTTACTAAACCTGGGTAGTTTGATAACAAACTTCTCAGCACATTAAACCCACACTGATGCCAGTGTGAGAATTAATTTAAAATGCACTCAGAAGGCATCTTAGAGATGCCCCCTGAAAAATGACCAGCCCTGGTGTGGTTCCTAAATGGCTGCCTGCCATTTTCCACCACCAGACAGGTTTCTGGACTCCTGGGTAGAGAACCTCCACTCTCTGGGTCCTGAAACAAAGCCCATCCTGGGTAAAGGGCAGGAAGGGCAGGGTTCACGAAGGGGAAGCTTCACAGGCCTGCCGCCTTTGTAAGCTGACAATGTCTTTTGCTGCCTCCCGCAACTAGCTCCCAACGGTTCTACCCCCCACTCTGGATGGGAGAATCAGTGAGAATACCAAGCTAGGAGGAAAGGTGTGCCCACCTTAGCTAACCACACCCCTCAGAGGGTGGAATACGCAAGGTGAAGTTCACATTTCAGTCGCCTTCATCTTGAAGATGAGGGAAACCAGCCAATTAGGGAGAGCTAATGCCATCCTTCCACTGGAGGGTGGCATTATAGGAGATGTACCCACCCCAAGGAAGTGACCCATTGGACCAGACGTGTGGACCCCTTTAACGCCCCTAAAGTTTGTATTTATGGGCAACCCTGAATATTACCTCCTCAGATTCAAGGAAGAAAGAAAAAGGACCAAAGAGCCGTGCTGACCCAGGAAGAAGAGGACACCAACTGCTTTGGCCGGTGTCCTACCATCCTGTCCTGACTCCAACCTGACTACAGCGAGGCCCGGGCATGTCCAGCAGCCAGAAGCCCCCCAGAGCCCAGATGACCTGCCCTGCAACCATCTTTAAAGCGCTGTCTACTGTGAGCACCGGATTTGCTCAACAAAGACTCACCCACAGAATCCAGATCCAGGAGGCTCTGCGATTTTGCACCACTTTGCACCTGACAGCCACAGCCTGAGTTCGAGTAACCCCACCACGAGGACGTCTCCCCAGCGATCGTGACCTGGGATCTGGTGATCACCTACCTCCCTCAAGCTTCAAGCCGTCGCCTGGGGCCTCACCCTGAAGGGTCCCCCTCGACCAGGACAGAAGCTGATAAGATGAACCTGGCGCCAAAAGACACCCTGACGCCCCACTGCCTTGGGTGGCTCATCCGACAGTGTCTAGGCATCCCCCAAGAACCCAACTTACCTCTCGAAGTGGTGGTTGCCTTCAGGAAGCCTCTCTGCCCGAGCCTGCAGCATCTTTGCCGAACCGAAAGTCTCCATGGGAATCCACAGGGTCCCCAACGTCTCCTTGGCACACTTCACCCAGCCACCACTATGCCGCTGGTCGTACAGCTCCTATGCTGATTCTTGGCGCCTGCAGTGCTGACCTTAACCCCAGGAGCTTGACTCCCAAATCCCTGTGGCCTGCCATCATGGTTCATCACGGCCATGGTTCATCACCTCCATGCTTCATGATTATACTATGTGCATGGTTTCCTTGGCATGTACTACAAACAATAGATATGTAAAAGGACTGTGCAACTATTTCTTACTTTAAACATGCTACACTATGGAAACTATTCTCTGGTGCACAACAGGTTAAGTCCATCTTTCACGTTTCTTCATTTTTGTCACATACTGTATTTTTTGTTATGTATTATTGTTTCCTTCATTTTTTATGCTGACACTGTATGCATATTCTTGAGGGTTCCAGAAGAGTACAGAAGAATCCCCATCATGTTGGGTGCGTTCTCAGATTATAAAAGAAGACCTCAGCCAAGAACGTGTGCTCAAGGGTGGTACATCGCCTTGTAGCAGCTGCTATTTTCCAACGTGCTGGTTTTCTGGAAAGAAGACTCATTTGCGGCTGCTCCAAAAACAGCCAGAGTAGCAAGTTTGGCTTACCTAAGTTTTTGGATACAGGTAGGAAACTTGTTTCCAGCATATTTCTTCCACGTTTGGTTATTTTTGTAAACAGCATCATCCGGTCAATCGTAAAACAACGAGCGGCTAGTTTGGATTATTAGAGTTCGTGAAAGCAATTAGGAAGCTTGTTTTCAATGTATTTCTTCTGCATTAATTCAGCAGAAATTGATCGATATTACAGCAACAAGGAAATTCAGAAAGAGACAATATTCAAGTTCTTTGAGGTTTTAACAGAGAATTGTCTGTTTGCGTTACTTATGAAAATCCAGTGAATAAGTATTATTGCCCTTTGATGACGTGAGATACAGTCTCAAACGACATTTATTTTAGATAGTGATTCATTTCAAAAGACATTTGGCGTTCGCTATAGAGACTATGGGGCATATTATCAAGGGGGTTTATCTCCACTTTTTTGGCTTTAAAAGCCAAGAAAGCGGAGATAAAATTATCTCCCTATTACCTAGCTGTCGCTAACACCAGTTAGCGACAGCTAGTAGGAGATATCGGCCATCTTGGGCCCCGATTTGCATGTCAGTGAAATTTATCACTAATGACATGCAAAGTGGGCGTGCCAAGATGTTAGCGACTGGAAACAGTCGCTAACATCGCTATCTCCTATTACCAACTTTTGGAGATATTCGCGCTAAGCGCGATTATCTCCAAAAGGTAACACCTGCCCCTGAGCAGTTCTTAGCCATGTTATCCAATGGTAGGTGGATAACATGGCTAAGAGCATTAGCTCGGTAATGCATGAATATCGCGGACTTTTTAGTGATATTCATGCATTTCGGCCGATTTTTATCGCTTAGGCGATAAACCTTGATAATAGCAATGTTCCTAAGCGATAAAAATCGCCGCAGCTCGGCGATAAAAATATTGCCGCTAAGCCAACATAGCGATAATTATCGCTAGTTGTTGGTAATATGCCCCCATGTGACTTTATCTCTCAAACTGAAAGCTACAGTGTATTTTAAGTTAAGTTGAGAGTACTCAAAGCTAACACTTTTCATTTACAAGTAAGAACAATTGTATGATAACAAATTGAAGCACAGTGACACTAACACTGATTTTATGAAAGGTTTTCAATTGCCTGCTGTCTTGTTCCAGGTCTCCCTCCCTGATGTACCCTCTGTAATTACCCTTCCACCCATTTGGCCACTCTGACCTTCTGTTTCTATATATGCAGAATCGGTGCTGCCAGAAGGTGGGCATATTGGGACAACTGTTGCTGAGGAATCAGACCTTGAAAGAATAACGAGCCTTTATACTCCTATTCTGCCTGAACAGTGCTTTCAATATGTCTTCCATAGAGGATTTGTGTACTATGATGGCTGCTATGCAAAAAGAAATGGTAGCAACAAGACACGAAACAGCCACTTTAGCACATCAGGTGAACGCTCTTCAAAAGGAAATGAGAGGTGAACAAGAGCAACCAAAATGTCCACCCACAGTGACTGCAGAAGGTAGCACTCCAACTTCAGCCATAGTAGTAACAATATAAACTGTTGTACCTTTAGCTACGCCCGAGTGATTTAAGGGTGATCCTTCTAAAGTGCAAACCTTCCTTACGCAAGTGCAATTACATTTCATGGTTCATCCCAATTCATTCTTAGACGCACAGTCTAGAATTGCTTTTTTAATCTCATATTTTGGTGGAGATGCTGCCATGTGCGCAGTCCCTCTTGTAAATTCAGATAGTCAAATATTATATAATTGGCGCCAGTTTAAAGAAGAATTTGAACATATATTTGACCAACGAACCATACTCGGTCAGCGGTTCGCAAAATATTGGAATTAAAGCAAGTAAATAAGGATTTTGTATATCACCTTACACCATGCAATAGATTAATCGCCAAAATAAATTGGCCTGAGGAAAAAAGAGCTGCATTATATTACCGAGGACTAAAAGATGATCTTAAAGATTTGGTACCACAAATTGACCCTCAACCTGATACCTGTGAAGAATTGATAGCGCTTACCCTCAGACGTGAGTCCCTTGCTCACTTTGCCACTGGATTCAAGCAAGCCGGGCTGAAGACGGCTGAAAGGCCAGAAACCGGTCCTCGGAAGCTTCTTTCCGGTCCAGGGAAGGCATGGCTTAACAGTTCGGGCTGGACTGTTCCCATGAGGCACAGGGTCAGACTGATTTGCATATGGCCATGTCTGAACTGGGGTGGCAGAGTGGGCTAAAGAACGGTGATGGATTAAACCCAGATCTGTTGACTGGGTGTGAGTGTTTGATTGGTTCAGATGCTCCGTCCATCACCACCCCCTTTTGTACCACTTTGTTCGCCATAAATTGGCAGGGTATGCTCAGACGTGAGTTTCTTGCTCACTTTGCCACTGGATTCAAGCAAGCCGGGCTGAAGACTGCTGAAAGGCAAGAAACCAGTCCCCGGAAGCTTGTTTTCGGTCCAGGGAAGGCATGGCTTGGCAGTTCGGGCTGGACTGTTCCCATGAGGCACAGGGTCAGACTGATTTGCATATGCCCATGTCTGAACTAGGGTGGCAGAGTGGGCTAAAGAACGGTGATGGATTAAACCCAGATCTGTTGACTGGGTGTGAGTGTTTGATTGGTTCAGATGCTCCGTCCATCACCACCCCCTTTTGTACTACCCTGAGACTAAATCATAGACTCTCAGAAAGAAAAAGTGATCCACGAAAAGGAGATTTCTGGCCACCCATTCGCATAAGAGAAAAGATCCCGTAAGTACCCGCAGATCTTAAGAAGAGACCTTCGACCCTGCTCAAGGGCCAGGTTGCTCCCTTGCCGCCACAGCACCACTTGTGCGCGCTCTCCCCCGCTGCTGCCGCTCCTGACTGGGGTTCGAGCCTCCTGTGCCCAGCTCAGCCGGTGGTTCGTTTCTATGTAACTTTTATCCCTGACTGCGGCTTCTATTTTTGTATTCCCTGCTACCTCTGTACTCCTTCATTGCACCTCTCAGCCCACCCCTACCCCCCACTCCTACCTGCTGTGCCCACTGTTCCCGCCGCTTCCCCCGCAGCCATGCCCCCAAGCCGCCCCACTCCTGCCTCACAGCTGCTCCTCCCTCTTCCCCTCTTAAGGCGGCCCCCGTCAGATGGACAAGGTGACCTTCGACCCTGCTCAAGGGCCGGGTCGCTTCCTTGCCGCCACAGCACCACTTGTGCGCGCTCTCCCCCGCTGCTGCCGATCCTGACTGGGATTTGAGCCTCCTGTGACCAGCTCAGCCAGTGGTTCATTTCTACGTAACTGTTATCCCTGACTGCTGCTTCTATTTTTGTATTCCCTGCTGCCTCTGTACTCCTTCGTTTCACCCCTCAGTCCCCTCTACCCCCCCACTCCTGCCTGCTGTGCCCACTGTTCCCGCCGCTTCCCCCACGGCCACGCCCCCTCGCCACCCCGCTCCCGCCTCCCAGCTGCTCCTCCCTCTTTGCCTCTTATGGCGACCACCGCCCGGAAGCGCAGCAGACGTGCGCAGCGGGCGCGCCACGGCGTGCCAAAGGCAAGCCAATCTGCGCCCGTACGCGCCTGGACCACGCCCAGCACCAGGACCCCTGGACACCGCACACTCCACGATGCCAGACTCCAATATGACGGCAACACCCTCCGCGCTTTCAACACCGGCCGAGACCACCGCTGCTTCCAGGCCACCCCGAAACACAACCACGGGCCCTTCTCTTGCCACACCTGCAGCTTCACCTGCGACAGAACCACCAAGCCTCCAAAGACCGGACCCAACCACCTCCGATGCATACACCTAAACACCCGCTCCGCATGTAAACACTCCGTCGAGCTCTGGGACCTGCTCGACACCTCCGCCCCAGACGTCGCCTTCCTGACCGAGATCTGGCGGAACGACTCCTCGGCACCTGACATTGCCGTAGCCATGGACGGCTACAAGATCTCCCGCAGAGACCGCACCAACGGAACTGGAGGAGGATTAGCCATCGTCCACGAGTCCACCTTCCAGGTCCGCACCCTCGCAGACGACACCCTCAACTCCACGAACACCTGCAATTCCGGATCCACACGGACCCCAACACCACCCTCAGAGGAACACTCGTCTACAGACCCCCGGCCCAAGGGCCCTGTTCAGCGACTCCATCGCCGACCTCGCCAGAACCCACGCACTTGCCTCCTCGGACTACATCCTCCTTGGGGACCTGAACTTCCACCTCGAGAACAACAACGACGCCAATTGCGCCACCCTGATCGCCAACCTCGCCAACCTCGGCCTCATACAGCTCGTCACTGAACCCACCCACGCCGCAGGCCACGCGCTCGAATCCGTCTTCTCCACAAGCACCCACGTCACCTTCAACAACACCACCGAACTCCACTGGACCGACCATCGCTGCATCCACTTTACCTTCAAGAAACCAACCACGCACCACTGCACCCAACAGCTATCCCGCCGCTGCTAGAACAAAGTCACCAAGGACCAACTGACCTCCTCCCTCGCCCAGAACCCACCCACCCACCCAGACGCCGCCGCCCGTAACCTCAGACAGTGGATAGACGACTGCGCCAGCACTCTCGCCCGCTCAAGAAACCCTCCACCAACCACCCCAGCAAAAAAGTCGCCTGGTTCACCGAAGAACTCCAGACCTCCAAACAGACATGCCGGAAGCTGGAGAAGAAATGGCTCGACGACTGCACACCAGAAAGCCACGCAGCCCACAAGGACGCCATCTGCAGATATCACCACCTCATCAGAACAGCCAAGAGATCTTCCTTCAAAGCCCGCCTGGATAACAACACACACAACAGCAAAGAGCTCTTCAACATAGTGAAGGAAATCTCCAATCCCAGCGCCAACACCAACGACATCCCACCCTCGCAAGATCTGTGTGACTCACTAGCCACCTTCTTCCATCGCAAGATCGCCGACATCCACGACAGTTTCAACACGACATCCACTCCAACCACGACAGACCCCACCCCATACGCCACCTGCACCAACCAGCTGACCTCCTGGATCCACGTCAACGACGACGAGACACGCAAAGTCATGAACTCCATCCACTCAGGATTTCCATCTGACCCCTGCCCGCACCATGTCTTCAACAAATTTATGCATGTGTATTGGTTACAGGACGCTAAATAAAATCACAATCAAAAACAGATACCCGTTACCTCTCATCCCTGTTTTACTTGATCAAGTAAGATCCGCTAAAATTTACACCAAATAGATCTTAAAGGTGCTTAACATCTTGTACGAATACGAGCAGGAGATGAATAGAAAGCCATGTTTCATATGCGATACAGGTTATTCGAATATGATGTCATGCCCTTTGGGTTTTGCAACGCCCCTGCTGCGTTCCAATTTTGTGAATGATGTTCTTCAAGAATATTTGGACAAACTCGTCATTGTCTATACTGACAATATTTTAATTTTTTCAAACAGTCGAAGAACATATCAACCATGTAACAATTGTTTTGACTGCATTATGAGATAACACATTGTATTGTAAGTTATCTAAGTGTACCTTTCACACTACTTAAGTAGAATTTTTAGGGTTCATTTTGACTTCTCATGATCGTACCATGGCAGAACGCAAAATTCAAGCAATCACAGACTGGTCTGTACCACAAAATGTGAGGATTTACAAAGATTTCTAGGTTTCGCAAACTTCTAAAGGAGGTTTATCGACCATTTTTCTACAAAGGTGAAGTCTCCTACTAGATTACTCCAGAAAGGAGTACATTTTCACTGGTCACAAGAAACGGAAGAAGCATTTTTAGGATTAAAAAGGCATTTACATCAGCTCCAATTCAAAACATACAAATACAGAACAGCCATTCATTGTGGAAGCAGACGCTTCTAAAATTGCTATTGGAGCTATTTTATCTCAATGAGATTGTAGTACAAATCAGTTGCATCCAGTGGCCTTCCTTTCAAAAACATTACAAGGAGCAGAGCGCAATTATACCTTTGCAGAAAAATACCTATTTGCAATTCGATTAGCTTTTAAAGAATGGCATAATTATCTATTAGGTGCAAAGTTCCCTGTTACAGTCCACATGATCATAGAAACTTGCAATTTGTATGTTGTGCAAAAGCACTTACACCCAGACAACTACAGTGGACATTGTTCTTTTCAGAATTAAATTTCCTAATAACCTTCTGTCCTGACAGTACAAATAATAAAGCAGATGCTCTTTCTCGCTCAACTGCCAATACAGTGACCTGCAAAAAAGAACCTGATCCAATGATTCCCCAAGACCATATTATTGGACCAACGGTCACTTTGACAACAGAGTTTTTTCTAAAGAATTCAAAAAGCCTTGCCATTACCAAAAGTATTACAATGGTGTAGTTTAGATAGAAAAAAGAGACAAGTAGTAGATAATTTACCATTTCAAGAGACGTGTTTATATGTTCCTACAAAGAAGCTGAAAAAACAAATAGTACAATGGTGTCATGATCATCAATCAGCTGGACACCCAATCAATCAATCAATCAGGAGTTTGTTAAAGCGCGACTACTCACCCGTAAGGGTCTCAAGGCGCTAGGGGTGGGGGGGTTGGGGTGGTGCAGGTTCCATTCCATCAAGGAGGGGGTCTGTCGAAGAGCCAGGTTTTGAGGTTTCTTGCGAAGATGGGGAGCGATGTTGTCTGTCTGAGGTGGAGCGCAAGGGCGTTCCATGCTTTGGCCGCGAGGAAGGAGAAGGAGCGGCCTCCCGATCTGGTCTTTCTGGTGCGGGGGACCACAGCGTAGGAAAGCTGGGCTGATCGTAGGGTCCTTTGGGGTGCGTGGAATTTGAGTCGGCTGTTCAGGTATGCTGGTCCGGTGCCGTGGAGGGCCTTGTGTGCGTGGGTGAGCATCTTAAAGGTGATTCTCGCCTCGACGGGGAGCCAGTGGAGTGTGCGCAGGTGCTGGGAGATGTGGCAGTGTTTTGGCAGGTTGAGGACCAGTCTTGCGGCGGCGTTCTGGATGTTCTGTAGCTTGCGGATGAGGTTTTTGTTTATTCCGGCGTAGAGTGCGTTGCCGTAGTCGAGTCTGCTGGTGACCAGGGCGTGAGTGACTGTCTTTCGGTGTTCGAGGGGGATCCATTTGAAGGTCTTACGAAGGAGGCGGAGGGTGTGGAAGCAGGAAGATGAGACAGAGTTGATCTGGCGGTCCATTTTGAGCTCGGAGTCCAGGATGATTCCCAGGTTGCGTGCGTGGTCTGTGGGGGTTGGCGGGTTTCCGAGGGCGGTGGGCCACCAGGTGTCACTCCAGGCGTCGGGGTTTGGGCCCATGATGAGTACTTCTGTTTTGTTGGTGTTTAGTTGTAGGCAGCTGTTTTTCATCCATTTGGCGACGGCTTCCATGCCTTCTCGAAAGTTGCGTCTGGCGGTGTTGGGCTCGTTGGATAGGGAGAGGATGAGCTGGGTGTCGTCTGCATATGACACGATGTTGAGTCCGTAGGTTCTGACGATGGGGGCAAGTGGAGCCATGTAGACGTTGAAGAGCGTCGGGCTGAGGGAGGAGCCCTGGTGGACTCCGCAGGTGATAGGTGTGGGGTCCGAGAGGAAAGGGGGGAGTTTGACCCAGGACGTATCAAGACAGAAGAGTTGGTTAATTGTCATTTTTGGTGGCCGGCATGAAAGCAGATGTCAAAACTTATGTACAACACTGTGAAATTTGCAGTAGAACCACGGTTGACAGATGTAAAATGAGAGGATTGTTACAACCTCTTCCTACTCCTGCAAAAACATGGGAAGACATATCAGTGGACTTTATAACACATTTACCGAAAGAACAAGGAAAATATACTATTATGGTGATTGTCGACCATCTAAAATGGCCAATGTTATTGTTTGCACAGGACTGCCAACTGTAGCAGAGGTGATTGCTCATTTGTTACAGCAAGTGGTACGACAAAATGGATTACCAAAAACTATTGTTTCAGATCGAGACTCGCAATTCACCTCCCGCTTTTGGAAAGCTTGATGTAATTTGCTCAAGATTAAAAGTCATACATCCACAGAATTTCATCCTGAAAGTGATGGTCAAACTGAAAGAGTTAATCAAGTGATAAAACAATATTTACATAGTTATTTGGCAAACTCGTCCAATTCATAGGTGAACCTTCTTCGGGAAGCAGAATCTGCTTTCAATAATGTACAACATTATACCACGCATATGTCCCCATTTTATGCAAATTATGGTCAGCATCCACCTTATTTACCTTTGCTTCATCTATTACCTAGTGACAAGGTCCCTGCAGTAGCAATTAAGTTATAAAACCGATCTACTATGGCCTTGAGACTTTGTCGCAATGTTATACGATGTAAAGTAATATATAAAATCTTTGCAGATAAAAAACGACAACCAGGACCTTTGTATCACCCAGGATATCGAGAGTAGATGTCTACAAAAAACGTCCGCTTTAAGCATCACCAGCGATTCCAACCATGATATATTGGACCATTGTTTTAAAAGAAATTAAACGTGTCACCTTTAAATTGGATTTACCACAGACAATGAAAGTTCATCCAGTATTTCACACCTCTCTGCTAAAACCAGCCTATGCTTTGATTCATACACGATCACCACCTCCAATTTTAGTGAACGGACAAGAGGAATATGAAATACGAACAATTAACGATGTCAAAAGACAGAAAGGTGTGTTTTGGTATCTAGTGGCATGGAAAGGATTCAGTCCATAACGTGACTCATGGGAACCTCATTATGCTAGCCATACACCACGACTTTTGCGACGCTTTAATACTACACATCCGTTACCTTCCTAAAACTCTAAGCACGATGGACTTTTGGGGGGGGGTGTGCTATCATGGTACATCACTGTTATGGTTCACCATCTCCGTGATTCATGATTATACTATGTGCATGGTTCCTTGGAATGTACTACAAACAATAGATATGTAAAAGGACTGTGTGACTATTTCTTACTTTAAACATTCTACACTATGGAGACTGTTCTCTGGTGCACAACAGTTTAAGTTCATCTTGCACGTTCAGTCATTTTTGTCACATATTGTAATTTTTGGTATGTATTATTGTTTCCTTTCTTATTAATGCAGTCGCTGTATGCATATCCTGAGGGTTCCAGAAGAGTACAGAAGAATCCCTGTCATGTTGGGTGCAGTCTCAAACTATAAAAGAAGACCGCAGCTGAGAATATGTGTTCATTATTGAGGAAATCCCAGAGGGCGGTGTATAGTCTTGTAGCTGCTGCTGTTTTCCAATGCACTGATTTTCTACAAAGAAGACTCATTTGTGGCGGGCTTCGAAGACAGCCAGAATAGCAGGTTTGATTTACAGAAGTTCTTGGAAACAGGTAGGAGACTTGTTTTCAACATATTTCTTCCGCATGTGTTTATTTTTTGAAACAGCATAATCGGTGGATCGTAAAACAACGAGCTGCAAGTTTGGATTATTGGAGTTCGTGAAAGCAATTAGGAAGCTTGTTTTCAATGTATTTCTTCCGCATTAGTTCAGCAGAAATTGATCGAAATTAAAGCAACAAGGAAATTCAGAAAGAGACAATATTCAAGTTCTTTGAGGTTTAAACAGAGAATTTGCGTTACTAATGAAAATACAATGAATAAGTATTATTGCCATTTGATGACTTGAGATAGTGTCAAAAGACATTTATTTGAGATAGTGATTCTTTTCAAGAGACATTTGGCGTTGGCTAAAAAGACAATGTGACTTTATCTCAAACTGAAAGCTACAGTTGATTTTAGTTAAGTTGAGAGTACTCAAATCTAACGCTTTTCATTTACAGGTAGGAACAATTGTATGATTACAAATTGAAGCACAGTGACACTACCCCTGATTTCATAGAAGGTTTTCAATTGCCTGCTGTTTCGTTCCAGGTCTCCTTCCCAGCAGTACCCTCCCTAATTAGCCTTCCCCCCATTTGGGCACCCCGACCTTCTGTTTCAATATATGTAGAATCCGTGCTGCCAGAAGGTGGGCATATTGGGAGAACTGTTCCTGAGGAATCAGACCTTGACACCTGCTCGTAAGCAGTCCCTTACCGAAGGCCCCGTAGCCCCATTAGCTAAGAAGGGGCCCCTGCACTCTGCACCCAGCCACCCCACTGCCGCTAGTGGTGCATCTTGAGTACCTACCTAGACCTTGGGGAACCATGGTCCTAACCCCCAAAACTTCCACTCATAAGTCGTTTACTTTCCTGTGAGCAGTTAATACTTTTTCTCCCATAGGAAGCAATCTTACGAGTTTTTGTCCCTAAAAATTTTCTGTTGAGTTGGACTTTGTACAAAAGAGAAGGTAACTAAATTGCAAACCTCAAATAGTCTTACTTACCTTGTATTGTGAGATAACCGGTTTGGTATCTAGGCATACAACCCGAGTAGTCGATATAATCCAAAAGTAATCTAAAAGTATTCCAAAAGTAATTACTGTGTAATTTAACCTGTTTTGAAAGCCTATACAAACCTGTAACGATTGTTTGCAATTTCAACCACAACTGCATTTCCTTGTAAAGTGGTGCACTTGAGAATATATTTCACTTACCTATGCCAAGTCCTGCTTGTTCTAGAAATACAACATAAGTATACCCTTTTTATACTTACCTAATTGGTCTTGATTTAGTGTCTGAGTGTGTGCCATCAGTCTTGAGTGAGTGAATACAAAACATGGATAAGCCAAACTGCTCGACCACACTCCCACAAAGAGAGCTGTTAGTACTTACCTAATTTAGCCACTGCTATACCTTTGGGGGCTCCCTGGACTCTGTGTACACTAAAGCTTACTTTGGTCTAGTATATACAGAGCCAACTTCCTACAAGTGGTAACCATGGAAGGATCTCCAAATGTTTGGAGGTAAACTGGCGGTGGAGGAGATGTAATTATCTCCAATAATTTTGGATTAATGAGCAGTCTAAAGACAGTTTCTGAAAGGAACAAAATAGCATGCAAATACCAATTCTGGAGGAAATACTTTAGCCTCCAAAAACAGATTTTACTCCAAATTAACACACACATCACAATCAGCACCTGTGTACCCCTGGATATGTGCTAATAAGGTAGCATCTGTCAGTGCTTCTGTTTAAAAGAGCCATAAAGGCCACATTTATAAACACAAAACCCAGAACAACCCATTCAAGATTGAATTACAATCCAAGAATAGAAGTATTCTTACAGATATTTTTTAACCATAAAATAGTATTTATGATAAAAATGTAATTATATTTATTCTCAAACATTATGACCTATCCAATAGGGACCCACATTTTATAAGACTTCTTTTGCCTTGATCTACCCCTCATTCTGTTAAAGGCAGCTTCTACTTGGTAACAAACCACAAAAGTAGCGCACTCATGCCATCAGTCACGAGGATGAGGATTAATCCATTCATTAGCAATGCATAATCTAGCAAATGTTACAGTGACAAACACTAATTGGGCACAGCCAGCAGGCATAGAATGATGCACATCTACAAGTTTTAAATGGCGAAATGCAGGTGCAAGTATGATAGCTCATATTTAGGTTTTGAAAAAACTATTATCTAAAACTGTCAAGTCGGGGCCAGGGGCGGCTGGAGACATTTGAAAGTGGTGAGGCGTAAACGGATTAGCATACTGCACCGTTGCAAGCGAGCGCAGCCAGCGAGCCCGAACCACCATAAGGGGGGGTTAGGAAAATTTGGAAAAAAGAGAAGAAAATCCATGCATTTTCAGGCAAATTTGAGAAAGCAGGAAGGTTAATAAAGCAATTGTGAAAGTGCAATTATTACATTAATAGATGTCATAACATAGTTAGCTGCTTATTCAGTATAACCACAGAGCTTCATACATTCCGTCCTATTACGCTGATGAATTCAGACTATAAGCCTTTCATGAAAGTCTCAGCTCTAAGAGTAGCAGAAGTTGCATAGCAGTTGGGAAACAGCCTTTACAAAGCATTGGGAAAAACGCATTACCTTTACCACGTTTCCATTACAACGCATGTGACTTTATCACGCATGTCTTTCCACACAGTTTATAGTGTTTAGGTGCTACAGAATGTACTAAATATGCCATTTGATCAGTAAAATCTGTTTAGTCTATTTATAAATCCTAGAAAACTGGATGCTTTATAAAACCAAATAAAAAAATTCAAAACCGAAAAAAAAAGAGGTGAGAAAGAGCAAAGCCCCTGGGGTTATGCGCAAGCTCTCCAGCTTAGAAGACTCATAGAGGTGGATACACAATTTAAGGACAGGTAATAGGAACAAAAGAATCATAGCAAGAGTGATGGCTTTGATAACGTCAGTGAAATAGGAAGTTTAAATGCAGGTTTAATGGTGGAGTACTGCTATCATCAATTGGATGAACCTTTACAGAATGTATGTTGAACAAAGGCTTTCACTGATATATTCATCACTCGTAGTTATACTCATATGTGCCCTCACACTAATTGTCATTATAGGACTGCAGCACATCGATCCCCATTCAGATGCCCTTGTCAATAAGTATAAATACATGGTTGCAATTCCATAGTCTGCAAGTAATTGCCGTAGAGAGATCACTTGTGAGAATGGTGTTGCCATCATTAATGTGAAATTGCAAAAAACACAGTTGATGGACAGAATGCAGAACAATGTCATACATTCACCCCAGTACAGGGATCTGGGCCTAAATCCATCGTTTTTTTGCACTCCACACCACCCTGGGTTAGACACTGGCTATATGCAAATCAGCTCTGACCCTGTGCCTCATGGGAACAGTCCAGTCCGAACTACCAAGCCATGTCTTTCCCAGACCGGAATCAAGCATCCAAGGACCGGTTTCTGGCTATCAGCCTTCATCAGCCTGGATAGCTTGACTCCAGTGGTGTGGAGAGCCTGGGACTCACGTCTGAGCATACCCAGCCCACTCGGGGTGAAATTTAAAAAAACACAGTTGATGGACAGAATGCAGAACAATGTCATACATTCACCCCAGTACAGGGATCTGGGCCTAAATCCATCGTTTTTTTGCACTCCACACCACCCTGCGTTAGACACTGGCTATATGCAAATCAGCTCTGACCCTGTGCCTCATGGGAACAGTCCAGTCCGAACTACCAAGCCATGTCTTTCCCAGACCGGAATCAAGCATCCAAGGACCGGTTTCTGGCTATCAGCCTTCATCAGCCTGGATAGCTTGACTCCAGTGGTGTGGAGAGCCTGGGACTCACGTCTGAGCATACCCAGCCTACTCGGGGTGAAATTGCAAAAAACACAGTGGATGGACAGAATGCAGAACAATGTCATACATTCACCCCAGTACAGGGATCTGGGCCTAAATCCATCGTTTTTTTGCACTCCACACCACCCTGGGTTAGACACTGGCTATATGCAAATCAGCTCTGACCCTGTGCCTCATGGGAACAGTCCAGTCCGAACTACCAAGCCATGTCTTTCCCAGACCGGAATCAAGCATCCAAGGACCGGTTTCTGGCTGTCAGCCTTCATCAGCCTGGATAGCTTGACTCCAGTGGTGTGGAGAGCCTGGGACTCACGTCTGAGCATACCCAGCCCACTCGGGGTGAAATTGCAAAAAACACAGTTGATGGACAGAATGCAGAACAATGTCATACATTCACCCCGGTACAGGGATCTGGGCCTAAATCCATCGTTTTTTTGCACTCCACACCACCCTGGGTTAGACACTGGCTATATGCAAATCAGCTCTGACCCTGTGCCTCATGGGAACAGTCCAGTCCGAACTACCAAGCCATGTCTTTCCCAGACCGGAATCAAGCATCCAAGGACCGGTTTCTGGCTATCAGCCTTCATCAGCCTGGATAGCTTGACTCCAGTGGTGTGGAGAGCCTGGGACTCACGTCTGAGCATACCCAGCCCACTCGGGGTGAAATTGCAAAAAACACAGTTGATGGACAGAATGCAGAACAATGTCATACATTCACCCAAGTACAGGGATCTGGGCCTAAATCCATCGTTTTTTTGCACTCCACACCACCCTGGGTTAGACACTGGCTATATGCAAATCAGCTCTGACCCTGTGCCTCATGGGAACAGTCCAGTCCGAACTACCAAGCCATGTCTTTCCCAGACCGGAATCAAGCATCCAAGGACCGGTTTCTGGCTATCAGCCATCATCAGCCTGGATAGCTTGACTCCAGTGGTGTGGAGAGCCTGGGACTCACGTCTGAGCATACCCAGCCCACTCGGGGTGAAATTGCAAAAAACACAGTTGATGGACAGAATGCAGAACAATGTGATACATTCACCCCAGTACAGGGATCTGGGCCTAAATCCATCGTTTTTTTGCACTCCACACCACCCTGGGTTAGACACTGGCTATATGCAAATCAGCTCTGACCCTGTGCCTCATGGGAACAGTCCAGTCCGAACTACCAAGCCATGTCTTTCCCAGACCGGAATCAAGCATCCAAGGACCGGTTTCTGGCTATCAGCCTTCATCAGCCTGGATAGCTTGACTCCAGTGGTGTGGAGAGCCTGGGACTCACGTCTGAGCATACCCAGCCCACTCGGGGTGAAATTGCAAAAAACACAGTTGATGGACAGAATGCAGAACAATGTCATACATTCACCCAAGTACAGGGATCTGGGCCTAAATCCATCGTTTTTTTGCACTCCACACCACCCTGGGTTAGACACTGGCTATATGCAAATCAGCTCTGACCCTGTGCCTCATGGGAACAGTCCAGTCCGAACTACCAAGCCATGTCTTTCCCAGACCGGAATCAAGCATCCAAGGACCGGTTTCTGGCTATCAGCCATCATCAGCCTGGATAACTTGACTCCAGTGGTGTGGAGAGCCTGGGACTCACGTCTGAGCATACCCAGCCCACTCGGGGTGAAATTGCAAAAAACACAGTTGATGGACAGAATGCAGAACAATGTCATACATTCACCCCAGTACAGGGATCTGGGCCTAAATCCATCGGTTTTTTTTGCACTCCACACCGCCCTGGGTTAGACACTGGCTATATGCAAATCAGCTCTGACCCTGTGCCTCATGGGAACAGTCCAGTCCGAACTACCAAGCCATGTCTTTCCCAGACCGGAATCAAGCATCCAAGGACCGGTTTCTGGCTATCAGCCTTCATCAGCCTGGATAGCTTGACTCCAGTGGTGTGGAGAGCCTGGGACTCACGTCTAAGCATACCCAGCCCACTCGGGGTGAAATTGCAAAAAACACAGTTGATGGACAGAATGCAGAACAATGTCATACATTCACCCCAGTACAGGGATCTGGGCCTAAATCCTAAGTTTTTTTGCACTCCATACCACCCTGGGTTAGACACTGGCTGGCTGATTTGCATATAGCCAGTGTCTAAGCCAGGGTGGTGTGGAGTGCAAAAAAACGATGGATTTAGGCCCAGATCCTTGTACTGGGGTGAATGTATGACATTGTTCTACATTCTGTCCATCAACTGTGTTTTTTGCAATTTTCACCTCGAGTGGGATGGGTATGCTCAGACGTGAGCCCCAGGCTCTCCACACCACTGGAGTCAAGCTATCCAGGCTGATGAAGGCTGAAAGCCAGGAACCGGTCCTTGGATGCTTGATTCCAGTCTGGGAAAGACATGGCTTGGTAGTTCGGACTGGACTGTTCCCATGAGGCACAGGGTCAGAGCTGATTTGCATATAGCCAGTGTCTAACCCAGGGTGGTGTGGAGTGCAAAAAACGATGGATTTAGGCCCAGATCCTTGTACTGGGGTGAATGTATGACATTGTTCTACATTCTGTCCATCAACTGTGTTTTTTGCAATTTCCACCCCGAGTGGGCTGGGTATGCTCAGACGTGAGCCCCAGGCTCTCCACACCACTGGAGTCAAGCTATCCAGGCTGATGAAGGCTGAAAGCCAGGAACCGGTCCTTGGATGCTTGTTTCCGGTCTGGGAAAGACATGGCTTGGTAGTTCGGACTGGACTGTTCCCATGAGGCACAGGGTCAGAGCTGATTTGCATATAGCCAGTGTCTAACCCAGGGTGGTGTGTAGTGCAAAAAAACGATGGATTTAGGCCCAGATCCTTGTACTGGGGTGAATGTATGACATTGTTCTACATTCTGTCCATCAACTGTGTTTTTTGCAATTTTCACCCCGAGTGGGCTGGGTATGCTCAGACGTGAGCCCCAGGCTCTCCACACCACTGGAGTCAAGCTATCCAGGCTGATGAAGGCTGAAAGCCAGAAACCGGTCCTTGGATGCTTGATTCCGGTCTGGGAAAGACATGGCTTGGTAGTTCGGACTGGACTGTTCCCATGAGGCACAGGGTCAGAGCTGATTTGCATATAGCCAGTGTCTAACCCAGGGTGGTGTGTAGTGCAAAAAAACGATGGATTTAGGCCCAGATCCTTGTACTGGGGTGAATGTATGACATTGTTCTACATTCTGTCCATCAACTGTGTTTTTTGCAATTTTCACCCCGAGTGGGCTGGGTATGCTCAGACGTGAGCCCCAGGCTCTCCACACCACTGGAGTCAAGCTATCCAGGCTGAAAGCCAGAAACCGGTCCTTGGATGCTTGATTCCGGTCTGGGAAAGACATGGCTTGGTAGTTCGGACTGGACTGTTCCCATGAGGCACAGGGTCAGAGCTAATTTGCATATAGCCAGTGTCTAACCCAGGGTGGTGTGGAGTGCAAAAAAACGATGGATTTAGGCCCAGATCCTTGTACTGGGGTGAATGTATGACATTGTTCTACATGCTGTCCATCAACTGTGTTTTTTGCAATTTTCACCCCGAGTGGGCTGGGTATGCTCAGACGTGAGCCCCAGGCTCTCCACACCACTGGAGTCAAGCTTTCCAGGCTGATGAAGGCTGAAAGCCAGAAACCGGCCCTTGGATGCTTGATTCCGGTCTGGGAAAGACATGGCTTGGTAGTTCGGACTGGACTGTTCCCATGAGGCACAGGGTCAGAGCTGATTTGCATATAGCCAGTGTCTAACCCAGGGTGGTGTGGAGTGCAAAAAAACGATGGATTTAGGCCCAGATCCTTGTACTGGGGTGAATGTATGACATTGTTCTACATTCTGTCCATCAACTGTGTTTTTTGCAATTTTCACCCCGAGTGGGCTGGGTATGCTCAGACGTGAGCCCCAGGCTCTCCACACCACTGGAGTCAAGCTATCCAGGCTGATGAAGGCTGAAAGCCAGAAACCGGTCCTTGGATGCTTGATTCCGGTCTGGGAAAGACATGGCTTGGTAGTTCGGACTGGACTGTTCCCATGAGGCACAGGGTCAGAGCTGATTTGCATATAGCCAGTGTCTAACCCAGGGTGGTGTGGAGTGCAAAAAAACGATGGATTTAGGCCCAGATCCTTGTACTGGGGTGAATGTATGACATTGTTCTACATTCTGTCCATCAACTGTGTTTTTTGCAATTTTCACCCAGAGTGGGCTTGGTATGCTCAGACGTGAGCCCCAGGCTCTCCACACCACTGGAGTCAAGCTATCCAGGCTGATGAAGGCTGAAAGCCATAAACCGGTCCTTGGATGCTTGATTCCGGTCTGGGAAAGACATGGCTTGGTAGTTTGGACTGGACTGTTCCCATGAGGCACAGGGTCAGAGCTGATTTGCATATAGCCAGTGTCTAACCCAGGGTGGTGTGGAGTGCAAAAAAACGATGGATTTAGGCCCAGATCCTTGTACTGGGGTGAATGTATGACATTGTTCTACATTCTGTTCATCAACTGTGTGTTTTTTGCAATTTTTACCCCGAGTGGGCTGGGTATGCTCAGACGTGAGCCCCAGGCTCTCAACACCACTGGAGTCAAGCTATCCAGGCTGATGAAGGCTGAAAGCCAGAAACCGGTCCTTGGATGCTTGATTCCGGTCTGGGAAAGACATGGCTTGGTAGTTCGGACTGGACTGTTCCCATGAGGCACAGGGTCAGAGCTGATTTGCATATAGCCAGTGTCTAACCCAGGGTGGTGTGGAGTGCAAAAAAACGATGGATTTAGGCCCAGATCCTTGTACTGGGGTGAATGTATGACATTGTTCTACATTCTGTCCATCAACTGTGTTTTTTGCAATTTTCACCCCGAGTGGGCTGGGTATGCTCAGACGTGAGCCCCAGGCTCTCCACACCACTGGAGTCAAGCTATCCAGGCTGATGAAGGCTGAAAGCCAGAAACAGGTCCTTGGATGCTTGATTCCGGTCTGGGAAAGACATGGCTTGGTAGTTCGGACTGGACTGTTCCCATGAGTCACAGGGTCAGTGCTGATTTGCATATAGCCAGTGTCTAACCCAGGGTGGTGTGGAGTGCAAAAAAACGATGGATTTAGGCCCAGATCCTTGAACTGGGGTGAATGTATGACATTGTTCTACATTCTGTCCATCAACTGTGTTTTTTGCAATTTTCACCCCGAGTGGGCTGGGTATGCTCAGACGTGAGCCCCAGGCTCTCCACACCACTGGAGTCAAGCTATCCAGGCTGATGAAGGCTGAAAGCCAGAAACCGGTCCTTGGATGCTTGATTCCGGTCTGGGAAAGACATGGCTTGGTAGTTCGGACTGGACTGTTCCCATGAGGCACAGGGTCAGAGCTGATTTGCATATAGCCAGTGTCTAAGCCAGGGTGGTGTGGAGTGCAAAAAAACGATGGATTTAGGCCCAGATCCTTGTACTGGGGTGAATGTATGACATTGTTCTACATTCTGTCCATCAACTGTGTTTTTTGCAATTTTTACCCCGAGTGGGCTGGGTATGCTCAGACTGGAGCCCCAGGCTCTCCACACCACTGGAGTCAAGCTATCCAGGCTGATGAAAGCTGAAAGCCAGAAACCGGTCCTTGGATGCTTGATTCCGGTCTGGGAAAGACATGGCTTGGTAGTTCGGACTGGACTGTTCCCATGAGGCACAGGGTCAGAGCTGATTTGCATATAGCCAGTGTCTAACCCAGCGTGGTGTGGAGTGCAAAAAAACGATGGATTTAGGCCCAGATCCTTGTACTGGGGTGAATGTATGACATTGTTCTACATTCTGTCCATCAACTGTGTTTTTTGCAATCATTAATGTGAAAGCAACACTTTAATCCCAACTGCAATATAGAATTAGGAAACACATCATGACTGTGGTAAGGCCAATCCCCTCTGAATTTACAAGTCTTTCATCCAACAGAATATCTATCTATCTTGTAGTTGTCGAATTGGTGTAGTTGTGAAACAACAAGGAAGGGAATAAAAAAAAAGAGCCAAGTCAGAGGGCATCCATCCATCTCGTGAACTAAATCAATATTATATGCGGAGAAAAGGCCTAGAGTTCCACAATTTAGTGGCTGCCAAAAAGAAGGCCCTACCAAACGAGCAAACTCCTTCAACTCTGGAACTACAAGGAAGGAAGGAGTCCTGGGAACTAAGGGAACAATTCGGAGCATAGAGCCTAACTTTATTGCTCAAATAAATTGGACCAGCGCAAGTGAAGACCCTTGTGAACAATGCACAGGGATTTAAAAGAGATCCTTTCTTTTGTTGCAGATTTATTTAGCGCGAACTCGACCCGAAGGTATTGGAGCGCTTTGCACAACTTACATTACACAAGGACACATTCAGTTTTTGGTCGGCACAGGGAGATTAAGTAATTGGCCCAGAATCACAGGACGCTGAGCGGATGCCAGGCTAGAAATACCTGGGGGCATATTATCAAGGGATTTATCTCCGCTTTTTTGGCTTTAAAAGCCAAGAAAGCGGAGATAAAATTATCTCCCTATTACCTAGCTGTCGCTAACACCAGTTAGCGACAGCTAGTAGGAGATAGCGACCATCTTGGGCCCCGCTTTGCATGTCAGAGATATTTATCACGAATGACATGCAAAGTGGGCGTGCCAAGATGTTAGCGACTGGAAACAGTCGCTAACATCGCTATCTCCTATTACCAACTTTTGGAGATATTCGCGCTAAGCGCGAATATCTCCAAAAGCTAACCCCTGCCCTGAGCAGTTCTTAGCCATGTTATCCAATGGGAGGTGGATAACATGGCTAAGAGCATTAGCTCGGTAATGCATGAATATCGCTGAGTTTACAGCGATATTCATGTATTTCGGCCGATTTTTATCGCTTAGGAGATAAACCTTGATAATAGCAAGGCTCCTAAGCGATGAAAATCGCCGCAACACGGCGATAAAAATATTGCCGCTAAGCCAACATAGCGATAATTATCGCTAGTTGTTGGTAATATGCCCCCTGGTTCCCTTGCTCCAAAGTCGGCAGCTCTGGCCCTAAGGCCCCAACCTGCTTTGAGCCACCGGCAACCAGAAGCGGCTTGTAAATGGTCTCCAACCCCTGTACTCAGGATTATTTAAGCAGTGGCATGGGCAGAAAATGCTTAATTTCAGCTCTTCCACTAATTGCAAAGTCGCAAACAGCTATTACGGTCTTAAGAGTGGGGTCAAGTTTAGGGTGACGTCGGGGTGTCAAAGAGCGTGTGACTGTGTTATATGATATCCCATTTATATAGCGCCGCGCGCGGCAAACTTGACCCCAAATCAAAGCGCTTTAATTTAAATGAGCATTAGTAGTTGCGTTACATGAGGACATTAATTTTTGTTAGGCAGGGGACGGGACGGTTACGTTATTTGGCCAGAATCACAGGATGTTATTGAGCAGTGTTTCCAAGACTCAAACCTGGTTCAAAGAAGGTGTGACTGACTGTGTTATATCCCATTTATATAGCGCCAAACTTGACCCCAAATCAAAGGGCTTTAATTTAAATGAGTACCACTTTCGAACATTGTGAACATCACCCATCCCAGAGAGGTCTAAAAGACAGTGTTTAAATTTGCACAAAAATCAGGGGGTGCCCCGGTGAATAAATATGCCACATTCGGCCTTTTTCAGTCGGCACTGGATTAAACTGTGCTGGGGGTGGCTGAGGGGGCGCAGCTGTGTTCTGTTTTTTGTTCTTCTTTAAGGCGCCCCCTAGGATACGCACTCAAACAATGGTTGACAAACAAAGCATTTTGCCAAAAACCTCGTGCAACCAACTACCAGATACTTTATTATTTTGCATTCCTGTATTTCCTGACAGTCCGGGAGTTTGTTCGTCTCTCCTGTGCACGTTGGCGGTTGTGCCAGCGGCGCCCCCTCCCTTCCCTGACCCCCAAGCAGTGCCCATTCACAACCGTCAAGGAACCAAACAGGGAGAAATTCAGCATTAACTCAGTCCTCATCTCACAGATGGCGAGGCAGCTCAGTGGGCCAGTGCACCCAACGCAGAGGTCTCAAGTTCTGATCATTACTCTATTTGCTTCAGAAGTAGATTAAATGGTATGGGAATGGTAACATCTAACCCTAAAAAAGCCATTTTTATGTGTGATAATCGCTGTAGGAATGGTCAAGTATACTACGAATATGTATTTTGCATTGAGTCGAAAAATGGCGCTTCCTTGTGGGCCTTCTGAAAGGTGCATGTTTGGAACACAGGCCTTGGACTCCTCCCTGGTGTGATGTGGATGCGGGGGCTTTTTGTGCATCACACACTTTGAATTGCTAAACCCTCATCAGGTGTATGAAACAGGCTCCTGTCCAGCGGCCAACCCTTCAGGGGGACGGACCCCCAACCATTCAGCTCAAAGCCTGTAAATATTTGTGAGGTATTGAAGACATTATGAATCAAATGTATCACGGACGTAATTCACGTGCCACTGTTTTATATACGAGTCAGGAGTCATGTTTAATTCTGTTGCCACTTGCCCTACATAATATATATATAACAAAAAGGGGTCTGTCTTACTTTTAATTTCACAGGACACAGGTCAGGGCGAGGCGCGGAGGCGGGAGGAGGTCTGCTGCGCACGAGCCCCTAGAGAGAAGAGAACGTCACGCGTCATCACTTACACTACAGTCAGCGGCGCGCCCGGTGCGAAATGGCCAATCACTGCATGGCTTCATATGAAGTCATACAGTGATTGGCCATATAAAGTGCGGCTGAGGGAGTGTGCAACCACCCACGTGCGGCATCCAATACTGTATTGCCTGCCCTTCTGCGTGGTGGACCAGCCAATCCCGGCGCTGCATGCAGCACCAGGATTGGCTAGGGGGGCACATTTACTTCTCGCCCTTTTCAACCCCAGGGGGTTGCGGCCTGGCTGCTGTAAGAAGCAGCCCCCCCCCCCACATTCCCTCTCTAAGGTGAAGATAGGAAGGTATGTGTATGCGGATGTATGACATTACAACGCATGCATTTACATCGCATGCCTTTACAACGTAAGTATTACAACGCAGTCCATTACAACGCATAGTGCTTTGGGGTGCTGGATAGTGAATAGTTTAATTTACTATTCCAACTCCAGTCCCCGTGGACACTAGGGAAGGTTATTGGATAGTAAATTAACCTATTCCCTATCCTAGAGCGCCCCCAGAGCAATGCGTTGTAATAGTTTGCGTTGTAAAAGTTGCGTTGTAAAGGTAGTGCGTTGTAAAAGTTTCGTTGTAAAGGCTGTTCACCGTGTATGCGCATGCTCGGGCTAGTTACAGCCCAAAAATTCACATGCGCAGTACTGCTGCAGCTGAGTGTGGACTGTCACTCAAGCTGCAGCAGCACAGCCCAGCCCCACCCCCTGTGCACTCCTGATTGAGTCGGGTGCGTCTCGGATTCGGTAGGCAGCGCTGCGGCGCTTAAAACATTTGAGGAGGTAGACTGTGCTTGACGGGGCTGCATCCATGTGGCTTAGTGGGGCTATGCCCCTACGTCATAATGGACGCACCGCGCCTGGTCGGGGCACGAAGCACATTTATGTATCTGATCTGCCATTTAGCTTCGATACCTGACATACTGGGACTCACAAATTTACAAAACCTAGCTGGTGTAAAAAATAAACAAAAGAGAGTCTTAGCATTTTGAAACGTATGAATCACTAAGATTAATAGTTGTACACCCCATTCCACATATTGCTAGGTCATACTCACTGTTACTTGTTCTGAGGGTCCAACTTCTTTAGGAAGCATGTGCTCCAAGATCATGTGGCTGGTGCTCACTATGATTACAATCACTAAACACAGCAGCAACATCAGGTGTGGAAGTTCCACATCGAAAATGGTCTCTCACTACATAGAGATGCACTACACATCTGAAGAAATACACTGGACAATACTTGAGTCCCACTCCAACATTAGCCAGCAAGCTCTATTCAACAAGGAACTATGTTTGGTTTTCAGGTTTGCCACACACATCACAGGACTCACTGATGACATCCCATGGTCCAAGGTAGGACGCTGACTATCTAGAAACCCCGGCAATTAGCACCCTGGTTCCCTTGACACTCCTTGCCCTACATATGGTATCTACACTGTTTATTTATTTGAAGAGTTTTATATTGTGCGAACAAGAACCTTGCGGGTATCAGAGCACAAGAAATATGTGAGGAGCAGTTACAAATATAGTAGAAAAATATATGATTGAGTCTAGTGCACAGAAGTAGCTAACAATAGAAAACATATACATTACAATGTTATATACATACTTTTTAGAAACATATTATCCCTGAGAATATAGAGTTTGAAAAGAGTGAGTGAGTGGCATGATCCTTGCGGTACTCCTAGAGTGACTGTGACGGGATTGGATAAGGAATTGTTGACCTTGAATCTTTGTGATCTGTTTTGGCGGAAGGAGGTGAACCAAGTAAGTACAGAGCCGGATAAACCCATTCTGTGTTTCAGGAGGTCTAGCAACTTGGCATGTTTGACTGTGTCAAAGGCTGAATATAAGTCAAGCAAGATTAGTACACAAGTTTTGTTTTGGTCAATCATTTTTAGTGCATTGTCTATTATGAGTGTCATGACTGATTCTGTACTGTGACCTGCCCGGAAGCCAGATTGGTATTGGTTGAGCAGGTTGAAATGGAATATGTGGTTGCCCAACTGTGTATGAACACATTTTTCTAGGAGTTTGGCCAGAGTGGGGATGTTGGATATTGGGCGATAGTTGTTTAAGTCCGATGGATCCACCGATGGCTTCTTTCAGATTGGGGATACCTGCCCTGCTTTAGGGATATCTGGGAGGGTTCCTTGATGGAGGGATGCGTATATGATCTTGGTCCACAGAGGTAGTACAAGTGGTATTAAGTCTTTTAGGTAGTTTGCGAGGAGAGGGTCTGTGAAGTGGTTGGAGGGATTCAAGGCAGTCAGAATTTTTTGTATAGATTCTTTTCTGTAAGAGTTGAAGGAGAACCCTGACACATTGTTTTTTAGGTCAAATTTTGAAGAGCTGAAGGAAGGGGCAAGTGGTATGGTAATTGGAGAGACCATCTGAGTGTCAGTGAGGTTTATTAAGTTGTTGAGCTCGTCCGTCTTTATGCTTTCCATCTTCCTAGTAAAGAATGCAGCAAAATCCTCGCAATTGGGTCTTGTTTCTGATTATCCGTGCCATCATACCACTGTTTTGAGTCTTTTGTGGTGACTTCTTTCAGTTGAAGGGGAGCTAGTTTGTCTAGTAGCGTGTTCATGGAGTGGAAGTAGAGATTGGTCAGAATTTGCACATCAGATGATCCTTCAAGGGGAGCAAGCTGTTAGGGGGATGGAGTTTGAGAGAACATTGGAACTGAAATTTTCTTATCCCGCTTCCAAATTTTCATTCTCGTGGGTTGTGTAGCGTGTACTTTAGTTGTTTAATTGATGTTGAATGTAGGGACGCTATTCTTGAAACTACTGCAGCGCCTTGGACGGAGCTTCTCATCATCATCTTTTAAAACCCTCCTACCTTCCTACCTCTTGCGGAACCTGCTTCGCGGGTCCCGCTGCGTGTGGGGTGTCTCACCGGCATTGAAGGAACTTTGACTGTGTCCAACGGAAGGCGAGTGACAGGCGGGGCTGCGAGCGAGTGCAGGCGCTGTGCAGGGACTACCGGTCCCAGGAGCGCTTGCCAGCCCCAATCGTGAACACCTGGGCCGCTCTCCCTGTCTGCTCCTCCCCTTCCCCTGCGCTTAAGACTCGTGCGCCTGGGGCACCATTTGGGACGCTATTCTTGAAACTACTGCAGCGCCTTGGACGGAGCTTCTCATCATCATCTTTTAAAACCCTCCTACCTTCCTACCTCTTGCGGAACCCGCTTCGCGGGTCCCGCTGCGTGTGGGGTGTCTCACCGGCATTGAAGGAACTTTGACTGTGTCCAACGGAAGGCGAGTGACAGGCGGGGCTGCGAGCGAGTGCAGGCGCTGTGCAGGGACTACCGGTCCCAGGAGCGCTTGCCAGCCCCAATCGTGAACACCTGGGCCGCTCTCCCTGTCTGCTCCTCCCCTTCCCCTGCGCTTAAGACTCGTGCGCCTGGGGCACCATTTGGGACGCTATTCTTGAAACTACTGCAGCGCCTTGGACGGAGCTTCTCATCATCATCTTTTAAAACCCTCCTACCTTCCTACCTCTTGCGGAACCCGCTTCGCGGGTCCCGCTGCGTGTGGGGTGTCTCACCGGCATTGAAGGAACTTTGACTGTGTCCAACGGAAGGCGAGTGACAGGCGGGGCTGCGAGCGAGTGCAGGCGCTGTGCAGGGACTATCGGTCCCAGGAGCGCTTGCCAGCCCCAATCGTGAACACCTGGGCCGCTCTCCCTGTCTGCTCCTCCCCTTCCCCTGCGCTTAAGACTCGTGCGCCTGGGGCACCATTTGGGACGCTATTCTTGAAACTACTGCAGCGCCTTGGACGGAGCTTCTCATCATCATCTTTTAAAACCCTCCTACCTTCCTACCTCTTGCGGAACCCGCTTCGCGGGTGCCGCTGCGTGTGGGGTGTCTCACCGGCATTGAAGGAACTTTGACTGTGTCCAACGGAAGGCGAGTGACAGGCGGGGCTGCGAGCGAGTGCAGGCGCTGTGCAGGGACTACCGGTCCCAGGAGCGCTTGCCAGCCCCAATCGTGAACACCTGGGCCGCTCTCCCTGTCTGCTCCTCCCCTTCCCCTGCGCTTAAGACTCGTGCGCCTGGGGCACCATTTGGGACGCTATTCTTGAAACTACTGCAGCGCCTTGGACGGAGCTTCTCATCATCATCTTTTAAAACCCTCCTACCTTCCTACCTCTTGCGGAACCCGCTTCGCGGGTCCCGCTGCGTGTGGGTTGTCTCACCGGCATTGAAGGAACTTTGACTGTGTCCAACGGAAGGCGAGTGACAGGCGGGGCTGCGAGCGAGTGCAGGCGCTGTGCAGGGACTACCGGTCCCAGGAGCGCTTGCCAGCCCCAATCGTGAACACCTGGGCCGCTCTCCCTGTCTGCTCCTCCCCTTCCCCTTCAGATAGATTAATAGACACTGCCACTACCGCTGCGCGGGAGCGCCGGGAGAAGCCCGGGACAAGGGCGGGGCCGTCTGTGGCCGTCAGGGGCCGGCAGAGGCCGGGCTGGGCCCCCCCTCTGATAAGGACATTACAGGGTGTGGCTTCTTATTGATCAAACTGGTAAAGTTATTTAATGGGTCACTGGTTTGTTAATGCTGTATATTACCAACTGTTCTTAGGGGATACTGCGAAGTCTTTTATATTTATTGGGTATTACTCTTATTGTAATTATTAACTGTTATTTATTTAGGGGATACCCTTTTATCTCTTTAGTAATGTCTAGCTCTGGTCCTAACCCCCTTCCTGATCGTGTAAATATATCAATTCTCGGCCCCCTGGATACATTTTTTGTCAAGGCAACTAAAGAAATTGACCGAGAGTTAGCTTTAGCTGAAAGGAGGGCGGAACGTCGCCTTTCAATTGAATCTTTAAATGAAACAAGCTCCTCCCCCGAGTAAACTGAAATCACCTGCTAGTATCGGCGAACAAAGGGAGCTGGACGCTGAGCTATTTAATACTGATAGTATACCGTTAATTTTTCAAGAAACTCCAGCATCACCAAGGGTTTTGGATGAAGCTGTGGATGGTATTATAGATCTGTCCTCAGCAACATCCGATAACCTTATTGATCTTAATACACCCCTTCCCCAGGAGTTAGACTCTCACACTATTAGTAATATTTTACCTCCACCATTAAAGATACAAACTGAGGTTGTGACATTGCGTGTTTCTCAGCCAAATACTAAAAAAAGTGGAGCAAGTGATAACCAAAATTCCAAAACCGTGATATCTTCACCGGCTAGGAAAAGAAGGAAGAAGGGAGGGAGAAGCAAAAATGGGTTCTTAAACCCATGGTTGCCTCAACATGCCACAGTATCCAAAGAAACTGTATCACAACAGGCTGTTGACAAAGATATACATGAGGTAGTTTTAAAACAAAGGGATGTAGATGTTAGAAATAAAACTACATCTAGAGAAGAAATGTTGGAGGCTATTGAAAGCCTTTTAAAGGCTTTTGTTCTTCCCCTAGTCGAAAGACTTAAGAGGTTAGACGAAAAATTGGATCGCCTCTTACCAGATGTTACCATCCCATTGAAGACAACTGAGAATATAAACAAAATCCTAAATCAAGTTGAAAAACCTGAAAATATTCGATTAAGTCAAAATAATCTCCCCAAAAAAAGTGTCCCTGATCCAACCAATAAAGAACGTAGTGCTCCAGTGGGTGCAATCGTTGGAACAGTCCCAGACCCACTAAATAAATCTAAAGTGCCTTTGGTACTGACAAAGACGGTCCCAAATAGGATCCCTGCTACCCAAACTAAATTCCCTAGTAGAAGTAAGGCTAGCCATAAAAATATTGTAGATCTACCACCAGATTCTTTTAATTTTGTCATTATCTTAACGGGTGTCACTCCTGTTTCTGAGGGAGTAATTGAATCAAATACCAGTTTAAAAAATAAAGTGATTCATTGGTTAAGTTCAAATAGACCACTACCGCCACATCTGAATGGCGACATAGTCTCAGTTAGAAGATGCCACTGGGTGGGTATACGCCCTAAGGATATAGAGGGTGACCTGGTTATAGTTAATTTCCGGGATCACAGGGTAGTATCCTATATAAGTGATTGGTTTGTGAATACTAGCAATGGGGGAGTGTCAACTCGGAACTTAACATATTTTTATCCACAAAATATGTTACCCCCTTTGAAAGAAGTCCGATCTTGTCCTGGGTGGGATGTTTCCTCCCAATTGAAATATTTAAGGAAACAACCAATCCCTAATAGAAATAATAACTACCTTCCACAGGTAAGCTATCGAGAGGCATACCCTGGGCCAAATAACTATCTTCCTATAAATCCAAAAGAATTTTGGAATATTCCTCTATCAAATATGATCCATCCACTGACCCCTATGAGTCTCAATGACTGACTGTATCCTATTTCACCACCATTAATATTGGCTTGTGATGATAAGTCCATTTCTATTCCCCTGGATCATGTGAAATGTAATTTTCGGCTGGATGGGGGTAGTGTGGAGGGTACAAGTACAATTATTGAGACATCTAAAGACCTATGCAATGATCAAGAAATAGATGGAGGAGCCGATGATCAACAAAATGAGCTTGCAGGGGGTGAGCAAGCACATCTTATAATTGTAACAGAACAGGATATGGTAGAGAGGCCTGTGGAGTCTAGAGACTTTTGTTTAATATCTTGGAATATAGCCGGTTATTCCCGCAGACTGGATGATCCAGTGTGGTTGAATTATGTTGATTCTTTTGACATAGTCTGCCTACAGGAGACATGGTGTACTGTGGATCAGAGCCTGGATGGGTTTCAAACGTTTACTGTCCCTGCAATACCATCACAATCAGGGAGAGCAAAGGGTGGGTTATTGACAGCGATTTCTGTAAGGCACAAATCAATGTGTGTGAATAGAGTGTTGGAATCACCTTGGTACCAGATAATTATGATTAAGGACCACTTTCCGTTAGATGTGCTCCTAATCAACTGGTACTATAATATTTTTGACCCCAATGATACTACAGTTATTGATACCCTACAAAAGGAAATAGTAAAATTGAGAAATAGTGTTTTTCCTTCGGCAATCATATGGTTGGGTGACTATAACTGTGAGTTGTGCAAGTTTAGTGGGTCTAGAGTGTGTGGCCTGTTGGATCTAGAAGACCAACCGATGGCCCACTTTAAACATTCTAAACAAGGAGAGTCACTTAATAGTATTATCCTGAATAATGATTTGTGTATTTTGGATATGTCCAATTTCTCGGGTTTAGCTAATATTCCCACCTTCCAAGGCACAGGCGGTAGAATGACTACAATTGATTTTGTTATGGTCTCCAGGGAGTTCTCCCACTTTGTAAAAGACTTTAAAATTGAGGTGAACCCTGTTAGTGACCATAATCCCCTAATTTTGAGTTTTGATTTGGCGTTTGTGGATAAAACGCGCCAAGAACAGCCAATAGAATATAACCAAAATAAGGGGGTTACCGTAAGGTGGGATAAGGTAAATGTAAAGCAGTTAGAGATGGACATTTTTAAGGATAATATAGATTATATAGAAGCTTGCCTGACACCTATAGTTGACCCAACTAATACAATAAAAAGTTTTGAGACCCTTTTGAGAAACGTTGCCTTACGTCTTGTTAAGACAGGGGTTAGTAACCGACATCAAGGTCCTAAATGGTTTGATGCCGAGTGTTCATCTGCCCAAACTTATTTAACAAAGGCTCTTCATCAAGACCCACGTGATAAGGATCTGGTTAGATTGGCTAGAAAGAAATATACTGATGCTATTAAAAAAAGGAAAAAAGATTTAAGGATAATGGCATGGGATGACTTAGATAAAGCTGTGGCACTAAAAGATAATAGGCTCTTCTGGGAAATAATTAATAGACCTTTTTTAAAAACAGGGGAAGCCAATACAATCAGGACACACATCCCTGAAAATTCCTGGGTGGAGCACTACAATAAAATATTCAATCCCAAAGATATAGTTCAAATTGGTACCTTGGGAGATGGTGAATATGATGGCTCCAATACTGAATCAGTAAAAACACTTAGTGATTCATTAACAATTACAGAACTGGAGTCAGCTCTTACTAAGGGGGCGGCGTTAAAAGCCCCTGGGCCGGATGCCATCCCTTTAGATTTGTTCAAACATAATCCCAAGGTTTGGTGCCCATTGCTTCTGAACGTCTTTAAGGCGGTAGTGTTGGGGCGGGTACCGTCTTCATGGACTGAGGCTGTTGTGGTGCCTATTTTTAAAAAGGGAGATAAGTCGAACCCAGGATGTTACAGGCCAATATCTCTAATAGATGCCTCCTGTAAATTAATGGGTAGAGTGATATTGGCACGCTTGGAAACCTGGGCAGAATCATCAGGGATTATTGTAGAGTCACAGTATGGGTTCAGAAGAGGGAAGGGTACTACTGAGCAGTGCCTGAATTTAGCACTGATTATGGGCAAGTACATGGGTGCCAAAAGAAGTTCTATTTGTTTGGCATTCATGGACTTGTCTAGTGCTTTCGACACTGTATGTAGGGAGAAATTGTGGTGCATGATGGAAGTTATGGGCTTTGAGGGGCCTTTGGTAATCTTGCTCCGTAGGTTGCATGCTGTTACAACAGTTAGGGTTAGATATGGTCCTGGAGGTGAAAAAACCAGGCATATCTTTTCTACTGAAGGAGTTCGCCAGGGTTGTATATTAGCTCCCTTTTTATTTTTGGTTTATACAAACGGTTTAGAAAGCTTTTTGATTGAAACTGGTGCCGATTTTCCTAAGATTAATGGTAAAAAGATCCCAATGTTGTCATATGCTGATGATACTGTGCTAATGACCCTTACCCCCAATAGCATGCAGACTTGTCTGAATGCCTTTGATTTATTTATGGGGAAATTAGATCTTGGGGTCAATTTTAGCAAATCCTTTACCATGATGTGTGGTCAAAAGAAGAACGCGAAAATCCGCAACTTCAAGGTGAGGGAGTTTGGCATACAGAAAGTTGATAATTTCAATTATCTGGGCAACCTTTTTAATAAAAAATTGAATTGGGAACCGTTGTTGTTAAACCGGGCACAGAAGGTTTCACAGCTAAATGAGGCTCTTTTTCGATTTGCCAGTAAACTGGGACAACGACGCCTTGCCGAAATGATATCCCTGTACCAGGCTAAATGTGTTTCTGTTATAACATATGGTGCTGGTGTTTGGGGGTCACAGAACTGTGACAAAATACAGATTGTGGAGAACAAATTTTTAAAACGCCTATTATGCGTTCCTTCGGGTACATCAAATTCTTTTTCTCATAGTGAGGTTGGAATTGAGTTTGTTTGTGATACTATTCATATCGCACCCTTAGTACTATGGTCTAAAGTTTGGCAATCTGATGACTTAAAATTGACGAAAGATATTCTCACAGATTGTCTTAAACTTGAGCACTTTGAGGAAATCCCTTGGCTCCGATATGTCAGAGATACCTTTGATAAAATCGGGTTAGATATTATGTTTAAAAACCGTGATATCTTGAAAAAGGACTCTAAATCTATCATTAAAAAAGCATATAGCCAAAAATTGGGATCCTTGGGTGGTAATCAACAGGTACTACGTGTACAGGGAAAATTAGTGCGCCCATTTTATTTAACATATATCTTGAAAATGCAAGGACGCTTCTATCTAACTAGGTTTCGTCTCGGAACCTTACACTTCCTTTTTGCCTTCCCAGAGCAGGGGGGTTGGAAGGCGACTTTACCTTGTTGTCCCTGTAATAATAAAGTGTCACAAAACACTCTACATCTAATTTTATTTTGTACTTTGTACAAAGATCCAAGAAATTCCTTCATTAGACCACTATTATTATCCCTTGGAACGCCTTATTATAAAGAAGGTTATGAATATTTGTTATCATTGTCTACGGAAAAGATCTGTAATGCCGTATTAAGTTTCATCAGATCGGCTCTTGCAATCAGAAACCGTTATTGATTTGTTTTGTGTAAATCAGAATTGTGTAACAATGTATTATGATGTTTCCTTTTTTTGCTTTTTTTGGAAATGTAATATTATATAATGTTATATTTTTAATTGTATACTTTTATGATTTCCTTTGAGAAATCGAAATAAAGTTATTTGAACGAACGAACAAATGTAATGATATGGTGGTCAGACCAGTTGCACGGGAGGATCGATTAAAGCACAGTAGAGGCATCTTTGGAAATTACCAGATCGAGGATTGCGTCTTTATCATGTGAGGGTCTGGTAGAGATTTGGGTGAGGAAAGCTTTGAGGCTGTTGACGCCTGGGTCATTCGGGTCATCCCAATGGAGACTGAAGTCACCCAGGAATATTTCAGTATTATGAAGTTCGATATTTGTAGCTAGGATATCCATTAGGTGTTTGATGAAGGTGAGGTTATTTCCTGGAGGGTGGTAGAATGTATGTAGTGAGCATATTGGCTTGTTATTACTAGTGATACCTAGGTAGAGGTATTCACAGGAAGATAATAATGATGGGGAGTGGGATCAGTTCACTGTTAGATTGCTTCGATGGATGCAAGCAATACCACCACTTGGCCTGTCCTAGGTGACTTTCAGAGTCAAGCTGACAACAGCCCTTGGCATGCACCAGGCCAGATCTGGTTCATTAGGCTTGCCTCATATCTCATACCCTCTCCGGCCTGTCACCTGTTTTTATCCCTGATTTCTCATGCCCGATTTTTCATCTCTGTTTTTCTACCTGTTGGTGACTTGGGCTTTGTTCTAGCCATCAAACAATTAATCAATCAATCAGGGAATTGTAAGCGCGTTACTCACCCGTGAGGGTCTCAAGGCGCTGGGGGGGGGGGGGGGGTGCACTGTTCCGTTCAAACGAAGAGCCTTCCTGAAGGTGTTCAGGGAAGGGGAGCCTCTGATGTCAATTGGGAGCTCGTTCCAGGTCTTGGCCATGATGTGGGTGAAGGATCTTCCCCCTGCTTTGGCTCTTTGGAAGCATGGCGTTTTGGCGAGTATGAGGTGGTCGGATCGGAGGTTCCTTTTGATTGCGTGGAGGCATTTGTAGGCATGGATGAGTATCTTGAAGGTGACTCTCTTCTCAATGGGGGCCAATGGAGCTTTCGTAGGTGTTGGCTGATGTGCTTGTGTTGAGGGATACCGAGGACCAGTCTGGCGGTGGTAATTTTGAGCCATCTAGAGCTTGCGGAGTGGAGACTTGTTTATGCCGGCTTAGAGGGTGTTTCCGTAGTCCAGCCAGCTGGTGATGAGTGCGCGGGTGACTGTCTTTTTGGACTCAAGGGGAATCCGCTTGAAGGTCTTGAGGAGGATACGGAGGGTGTTGAAGCAGCTGGAGGCGACGGCGTTGACCTGGCGGTTCATGGAAAGGGAAAAGTTGAGTATGATGCTGAGGTTTCTAGCATGGTCCGTGGGGGTAGAGGGAGTGCCGAGGGCGGTGGGCCACCAGGTGTTGTTCCTTGCCGATGGGGTGATTCTGAGGATGAGGACTTCTGTCTTCTCCGAGTTGAGCTTTAGGCAGCTGTTGCTCATCCAGGCTGCGACGTCCTGCATTCCTGCCTAGAAGTTGAGTCTGGTGGTGGTGGCCTCCTTGGTGAGGGAGAGGATGAGCTAGGTGTTATCCGCATAGGATACAATGTTGAGGCCATGCTTATGGACAGTGGCGGCGAGGGGGGCCATGTAGATGTTGAAGAAGGTTGGGCTGACCGATGATCCTTGTGGGACTCCGCAGTTGATTTCCGTGGGCTTTGAGAGGAAGGGTGGCAGTCTGATCCTTTGGCTTCTGCCGGCGAGAAACGACCGGATCCAGTCGAGGGCAGCTCCTTTTATTCCGATGTTGTGTAGTCTGGCTTCGAGAGTGCAGTCTGAGACGGTGTTGAATGCAGCTGACAGGTCAACTAGAATCAGAGCTGCTGTGTGGCCTTGGTCTAGGAGGGTCCGGATGTCATCTTTGGCTGCGAGTAGGGTTGTCTCAGTGCTCTGGTTGCTGCGGAATCCGTACTGGGAAGAGTCGAGGATGGTGTTGTCTCTGATTAACCTTGTTAGTTCTGCATTGACGGTCTGCTCTGTGACTTTTGCCGCAAAGGGGAGGAGCGAGATGGGCTGGTAGGTCTTCAGGCCGATTGGGTCTGCTGAGGGCTTCTTGAGCAGGGGCCTGACTTCTGCGCGTTTCTAGTCATCGGGGAAGGTGCCGGTCACGAAGGTGGCGTTGATGATGCTTTGTAGTTTGGGTGAGATGGTGGTAGTGGCTCTGTGGCAGATGTGTGGTGGGCAGGGGTCTGTGGGGGGCCCCGAGTGAATGGCTTTCATGGTTGAGGTCGTGATCGTGTCCAGGAGGATATGGTGGGTCGGCTGGTGTTGCTCACAGTCAGGATGGCTGCAGGGTCGGGCATATAGTCATTGAAATTGTCGTAGAGATTTTTGAACTTCAGGTGGAAGTAGGATCCGAGCTTGTCGCAGAGGTCCTGGGAGGAGGTGATGTCCGTGGCTTTGGTGCAGGGTTTGGTGAATTCCTAGATGATGCTAAAAAGCTCCTTGGAGTTGCTCAAGTTTGCAAGGATTTTGTTGTGGATGAAGGTCCTTTTGGTGGTTCTGATGTGTTGGTGGTATTTAGTCATGGCCCCCTTGTAGGTGGTGTTGTTTTCCGGTGCCTTGCTGTTTCTCCAGTTCAACTCGAGGAATCTGCAGGTGCGTCTGGCATCTTGGATTGCTCCTCCATGACTCTGCTACAGTTTCTTTGCCGTGCGTGTAGAAGATTTGGGTGGCTTGGGTTTGTCGATGACGAAGTGTACGCAGTGGTGGTCGGTCCATGGCGGTTGCATAGTGTGACTGAATTGGACGATGTTTCTTACTGCGAAGATGAGGTTGAGGGTGTGTCCTGCCTTTTGGACCGGTGTGGTGACGAGTTGTTTCAGTCCGATGCTGGCGAGGTTGTCACGGAGGGTGGAGGTGTTGGGGCCACTGGGGTTGGCGAGGTGGAAGTTCAGGTCTCCAGTATGTAGTCCATGGTGGTGATGGCGTGGGGTGCGATGAGGTAGGTGATGGTGTCGGCAAAGAGGGCCCGTGGGCTGGAAGGTCTGTAGGCGAGGGTGCCGCAGAGTGAGAAGTTGGGGCAGGTCTGGACCTAGAAGTGCAGATGTTCGGCGGGGGAAAGTTTCACTGGATGTGGCGAGGCGGAGAGAGCTTTTGTGTGCGATGGCAAGGCCTTCTTCCGGGTGGTTGGAGTGGTCTTTCCTCTGGATCTTGTTTCCGTGCGGGATGGTGATGGTGATGTCTGGGGTGGAAGAGGCATTGGTACAGGTTTCCTTGGAGAAGGCGATGTCGGGTAAGAGTGAGTCCAGGATGTTCCAAATCTCTATGGCATGTCTGCGCAAGGATGCATTTTAGGGCATCGGCGGTGTTGGCGGCCAGGGTGGTGGTGAAAGTCTGGGGGCAGTGGCGCCAGGAGAACTGCCTGTGGGTCCAGTTCGGCGTGGACTGCTGGCAATCGTTGTTTCTTCCTGGGTTGAGTACGTGGAGGGCGGCAGCGTCGTAGCAGTGGATGGTTCAAGGTCCAGGCTCCCTGGCGCTGGTCGTTGACAGGCGCAGACCGGCTTGCTTTACGTGCCATTAAATAGGGAAGGGGGAGGGCCGAGCAGCTGGGAGATGAGAGCGGGGACCAACTGGGGGGAGGGGCCACAGTGGCAGCAGCAGCAGGAAAATGGAGGCAGGGAGGACCATGGAGAAGTGAAAATAAGTAAATAAAGGTATAAACAAGCAAGTAAATAAAGGCAAGAAAAATAAGTCAAGTAAAACAGGCATGTCAGAATAAAGGCAGGTGGAAATAAAGGTAAGTTGAAATAAAGGCTTGTCAAAATGAGGCAAGTAGAAATAAAGTCAAGTAAAAATAAAGGAAAGTAGAAATAAGGGCAGGAATTAAGAAACTAAGCCTGCGAAAGCGGAGCTAATGGTGAGGAAAAGAGGAGCGGGCTGGCTGCCAGGCTGGAACCCAGGCGGAGGTGGGCAGCAGGAACGAGAACGAGCACCAGCGGGCAGACAGCAGCCTCAAACCTACCATATGAAGGTCAGAGGTCTTGCACAGTACCACAGAGCTGCTGGGGAGAGAGCCGGCCTAGACCAGAGGTCAGAGGTCTTGAGACCTGGTGTAAGCATATGCCCCAGTTAGCAACACATGGAATGTCTGAATCAAGTCGACACCAGCTCCTGCTATGCACAAGGCCAGATCTTTCTAACTAGGCTTGCAACACATCCCATAACTTCTCTGGCCTGTTATTAGTCTCTACCCCCGATTCTCTATCAGTTGGTGTCTTGGGCTATGGTTCAGCCATGACCCCTGGTGGAAGCCTCTAGCCCCAGGCCCTTCCTATCCCTTCTAGGACCTTAGTCCCCTTGTTGCGAGTCCCTCTGCCTCGCTCCACAGCTGCAGCTCTACTCCTTCCAGCCAGAGGCTACACCACCCCTCCATTATCCCCGTACGCATCACCCACTCCCTCGGGCATCTGCAAAAAATCCCCCCAACCCACCTCTTGGTTTGTGACTGCATACTCCTCTTGCACCCAGTCTTTTGACTCGATTCCAATATGGGGCCAACCAACATGGCGTCTACCCTTTGCCTGCATGCAAGAGTCTCTCCTCTGTAAATGCTGCCTCGTCGTGACAATACTTACGTCCCCCTCAGACAGACCCATTATACCCTCCCCACGTCCTGACACCTCCCACGATGTCCAGACATGGTTAGGCACCACGCGCAGGAACACCTATATGCAAGTAAGTATTGGCTGCACCATTTGGGCATCTACCCTTGCGCCTCATCCACGCTGTTACCCTTGAGCTCTGCCTCCCTTCCGACCACCCCCATGGCTTTACCTCCACTAAGTCACCGTAGAGGTCGCCCTCCGCTATGGCAGGCCATAGGGATATTTTCCCTCCCACCTCTGGCAGCCGAGCTATCTCACCGCTACGGCAGTCCATAGGGACATTAATCCCGCAAGGCCCCAGTAACTTAAGCAACCTCTTGCCAACTCAGGTTTTTCTCCCCCACCTCCCACGTTGTCAGGGACAGCCCTTAAGACTCTTCACCGCATCCCCCGCACCTTAGCATGGCCTTTAACATTCCCCGACATCAGCTTCCATTTGGCCAAAGTGCTCCCTCGTACAGTACTGCCTGCCCAGTACCCCCGGCATGTCAAAGCACCTCCCCCCACCCCACAGTTCAGGTAGTCTAATGCACGGGCAGGTTGCCTTCACTGCCAGCTCCCCACGGGTGCTTTCTTGAACCAAGCTAGTGCTCGAGTCCCCTTGCACCCCTCTCGACCATGCCTGCCATTAGGCCCACCACGGTCACACCCCTCTCCTAAATCGATATAACCTAGGACTCATTCTGTCGTGCTCCTCCCATCCCGCCACATAACCATACCCTACACCCTTTACTCTTGCGCTACTGCTCTCCACACTATTGTGTTTCCACACATAGATTGTTTGCCCTCACCAGTGTGGTGAGTTTCCCGGACGTCCAGTTTGGGGCTTCCCCATAACCCCTTCTAGGTGAGTCAGTTTTCTCCATTTTTAAACATAGACCGACCAGGGGTCATAGTAGCGGCGGGACAGCTCTACGGTCCCCCTCAGACAGACCCCTTTACCCTTATACAGTAGTAGGACATGTGTCTCACTCAGGCTGAGCATGCTCACCGTCATTTGTGTCTGCATGTTTTTATCTCTACCACAGGGTTGGCATGACACCATTGACACTGTGTCACCATTAACTTGATGTTTTTATTTCAGTGATTGCTCTCTTCACACTTTTTCATGTGCTGGGCCATTGGCTCATCCAGTGCACTGTATTGTGATTACTTACCCTTGTTTGTACCCCTTTCTTTCCCTCTCCAGGTATTTCCAGAGGTAGACATTTTTTTTTACACCCACCCTCCTATTGCACCTTGTATTTCATTATGAATTCTGATTTCAGGGACGGTATCTACCAGTACTCTGACTTGGCGGATCTTCATTTTGAGAGTAGATAAGGTTTTTTTCACCCGGTCCTGATGAAATGCCATTCATCCGTCTGGAGAACTTAGGTATGCAACATGTCGACCAATTGACCACTTCCACACATCACCTTTCACATTTCGCTGCAGCAGGTTTATTTCTCCTTGCCGGCCATGACTCACGAAGTTGGTTTTAATTATAGCATCAATGTCCAGCGAATAAAGGTACTTTGGACTCTCATAGCTATTTTTAGACACACACTCACTCCCGCCCTACTCATCACACAAGCGCTCCCAAACCCCTTCGCCTAGGGCCTGTCGGCATACTACACAGAAGACCTCCAGCAAAAAGCACCCCGCAGGGACAGTTGGGCATTGTAGCGCCGGTGCAACGAGGAGCTCTCCTATGACGAAGCATGACACCTCTCGGGGGTGTGAGGGCCCTTGCTCCTTATAGGAGCTCTCCCATTCCCACCTTCCTCCCTTTACCTGGAGCCCCTTGACTAGCCTTGCGTCCCCGCTTTACCTCTCACCTCTTGACATCTTGGCCTGACTATATAGGAACTGCATACCCTTGTCTGGTCTCTGGTGCTCACTAAACACAATGAGGGTCATTACGATGTTGCCTACGACCGACACTGTCGCAGAATTAGGACCGACCGACGTCCGGCCGTCAGTCTTGACCACATGAATACGATGTGACCGCACACTGTGCAGTTGCATACTCCCATTTCCCTATAGAGCTTGTGTTACGACAGTAAAGCAGCCGTAGCAGAAGCTCCCATAGGGAAATGGGAGTTTGTGTAAAGCCCTGCAAACTGTGGTGCCTGCCACAGGGTGCAGGGATTTACAGGGGTGCACCAGAGGCAGCCACGGCTGGTTCATTGGGGCTGAAGGGCTATGCCCCCCACCTTTTGCCACTCATGAATAGTGTCTGTCAGGCAGAACAAAGGTCAGCCTGAAAGACACTGCTCATTTGCAGGTCAGGCAGCCAGGAACCAGACATGCGTTGTGACCTCCTCAGCTTAGCATAGGTCCATGAGGCCCACGCCTCAGTGGCAAGGAGTAGCATCACCTATTACCTCGCACCTAAGCACTTCAGTTTTAAGCCCTGAAGCGCCCGGGGTCGATTGTCAATCAGTGACACTTCATCACAGAGTGGGGTGGGGTCAGCAGTCTCACTGACCCCATTCCACTCTGTGATAACGTTGAGACTGCTGCCTTCCCTCCAATGAGGGAAGGCAGCAGCCATAAACCTCCTGGGACCTCCGAGGCAGAGCTGCAGGTAAGTGTGTGTTTTTTAAAATACTGTTTTGTGGGTGGGTGTGTGTATGTATGAATATTTGGTAATAAGTGTTGTGAATGGATGTGCTTTGTGTGTGTGTGCCCACCCGTGTGAATGCATGGCTGTCAGTGTATGCATGTGAGTCCCATCAGCCCCACTCCCTCTTAAACTTACTGGCCGTCACTGACCAGAGGTGCCCCTCAAGCCCACAGCCATAAGCCGCGGAGACAAGGGGGCCGTGCTAGGGGCCCCCAAAGCCACTTTCCCACAGCCTTTCCATGTCAGAAAGGCCAGCACGGAAAGGCTGTCGGAAACTGACATCATAATCCCAATGGTGGAAATGCCATGCTATTGGGATTGCAAGCCGGTCTCCAGCCGGAGTGACTGGGCGGTTTCTGTTCTGACCGCCTAGATTGTAATTTGGCAGTCAGAATTGAAACCGATGGTTTTGGTCGAAAGGCCTCCAATCTAAGGTCAGAGGCTTTCCAACCGACATCATAATCGGCCCCTCTATACCCTGTGCAAATCCTTATATCCTTCTTGCGATCCAAAAACAGAATTCAATGGTGGGATTGTTTCCAAATTAATATATGCCCCCCCAAAACCATCTTAAAGTACGCTTTTAACAGCAGATAACTTTCTGCCCTCTCTGTCATAAATATAAAAACTAATTATCTGTATAATGCGGTCTGAGATGAAGAATACTGATTGTCTGGCTACTTATAGCAACTAGGATCACAAATAGCCTGACAGCACCACAAGTAGTGTTATGTATTGTGACTTTCATTTACATTTTACAAACTTGCAACGTATAAATGCAGACCCTACTGTTGTTAAACAAACTTTCTTGTGGAAGCTACCTACTTGAATTGCAAGAGACACCCAGTAGGACCTGCACCAAGACATACTTTATAACTAGAAAGTACTGACAAGATAGTTACAGCTGATCCAAAGTATTATTGATGAACTAATATGTGTTTCATCATTGCCACCCAGTAATATAATTTGACATCTGTTAAAGACCACCTCCTCCTTCCTTTCTAGAGGTGGTAATGGGTGTTTTAAAGCTGCCCTAGATCTCTTCTAATTCCAAATGAAGTCACTGATCACTGACTCTAATTTGGCTATTAATTTAGTTGATACAAGTAGACAGGTTACATCAGCTTTAACTGTTGTCTCTTAACACCACATGTGATAACCGTTCTCTTTATGAGATTATCTGATCATTGTACCATTACTGTATGAGGTATTTATTCACAAGTTTGTATAATTGTGCAGGCTTGCCATTGAGCATTTTCAATTTAATTTGATCCAGTTTATGTTGCAAATATATATTATTTATGAGGAATCCTAACTTTACTACTACTAAATGCCTTTTGTGAATACCGAAAGTCGTAAAGTTAGGATTTTGTCTTAGTTTAGCAGTAGTAAAGTTACTACTAAATTCCTTCAGTGAATACCAAAAGTAGTAAGTTTAGGATTTTATCTCAGATTAGTTCTGTGAATCAACCCCATAGATTTGTTTTTATAATAGCCCTAGTTCAATATAACATTTTCAGTTTGGTGCATGTGCCATTTATTGCTGTTGGAGGATGTCATTGTTTGCATTCGTGATGATGTATAACCGCATGATACAATCTGGCAACCATTCTCAAAAACTGCATCTGTAGCTGTTAAGTTCTTTGCTTTGCAATTACCATGCATGTGTCATGTATCTAAATCGCTGCCAGACACCACTCCCACCACCAAAAATTTGGAGGTCCTAACAGGTTTTTTGCTCTTTAAATACTATTAACTGTACATTACAGCCAACTAAAGTGCTGAAGCAAACCACAAACCTTAATTACATCTTTGGACTAAGTGTGATCTAACATACAATCTGAGTTCAAGTAATTAAAAATAGAGAGACTGCTTTCACTGAATGTTTCTTCCAGCAAAGTGCTCAATTAGAGCCTTCAAACCTGTGCAACGGTAAAAGGAAAAAAAAGCCTCAAACAATGTATCTGTTGAGGAGGTACGGTAAGTCGTAATCACAGGCACGTTCATGAATAATGCTGCAACGAAAATTGGCGTGAATTCTGCATCTAGGAGCTCTTGAAAGCGATATCTAGCAGTGTAGCTAAAGGGTGTAATCCCTGTGCAAAGCCAGGTGTGGGAAAAACAAATGTAGTAATATGTTGAAACTACAGTATGGGTTGTCTAGGTAATAGCCACGTCTGAGTGTGTGTGCATGTCAGTGTGTGACCTCAGTGAAAGCTGGTATAATATGAACACACTTTATATATATATATATATATATATATATATATATATATATATATATATATATATATATATATATATATATATATATATATATATATATATATATATATATATATATATATATACACAGATAGCCACAGTGCTTCAGAATTGCACGTGCAAAACACAGATTAAAGTGGCGTATGTTGGCGGGGAGGGAGGCGTAACAACAAAAACATACTAAATTGATGTATATTTAGAAACACATTAAGTTGCTTAGTGATACTGACTGAGATAATTACTCTATGAAGCCTTAAGCAGGATGGTTCGGCCCAAGCTTCCATTGCCTCCCCAGTCGATTATAAATCACACACTATACCTAGGGCTACGCCATTGATGTAGGGTGATTGTAGTAATGTAAGGAGCCAAAGGGCTAAGTGCGACCGAGTTACAATGGAATGTAAGTCAATTAATTGGTCTCAATCGTTCACCGTCCCAATTTTTAAGAATTGCTCACTAAGCCTAAAGGACTTGGAGACAACCATAGTATATGCCATGGATAGCTTTTACATTTATTTTAGATATAGGGCTGCTAATACCTGAAAAGTGACAGATAGCTTTAGGGTCAATGATAATAAGATAAGAACTATCTGCAACTGGAGGATAAATGACGTAAGACATACATTAGTAAGGCATCAGTATACCCCTACGGTATTGAAAAGATATATAGATTTGTTGTCAGATGTGACTAAACATACAACATACATATAAGACGTTTTTGAAAACAGTTATGCCAAACGGCGCCTATGCAGTGGACTGATATCGAGGAAGTACTTATAACATGTTATATCTAAGAAGGCCATCAGGCCGCCTCACAGGTAGCTTTTACAGCATCCATCTGTATCCTGATAAGCCACTGCAAAGGTATGACGAGCCTCTGCAAAGGCAGAGACAATGCCTTAGATCTTGGCTTCTTCTTGGGGATGTACACCTTCAGTTATGTAGTAGATAAAACACATTCATTAAGACATCTTCTCCTATATCAGATGAGAAAAACAATACCGCATGATTCAACAAACTCTGTGGTGTTAGTCATGCTGATTCCAAGAGCTAATTTTGTTCATATCTTCATGGATCTGTTGACCATGATTGTCATGAAGCCTATGAAAGAAAGCTGGAAGAATGCCTATGATGTTGTTGTGGAGGTATGAACTTTGAAAAAATAAAAGACATTGCGTATAGCTATAGTGCACAGGACCAGCTTGTCTCAGTAAGAACTTGACTGTGGTAATAAAGCACAATGATCCTGGGGTCGCACTAGGTGTACCCAGTGCACACTGATTCTATGTGCACCCATGCAAAACAAATGTGTAGTTTCTAAGGCGAACTCAGCCAGCTAGTAACTTTGATAAAGCTAGTACAGAAGACAAACATGGAGCCATAGTTCACACAACCCTTCATTTTCCTGTGCCCATGGCCCAGAAACGTTTCGCCTCCTGTCACAGACTGCACTTTCATGGAGCCTTCAGGGGACTGAGTTCCATGCAGGGTGCTAATGCATAAATACTGACACCATGGCCTCTAACACACTATCAGCATCCATGCATGGTCATGCCTGGTGAGGGTCTCCATTGGGGGAGGGGAGCGCACGGGGTGAATGCAGCCTCTAGCAAGCTGTGCACCTGGAATGGTAATATGGCCCCATGCACTGGCAAAGGCTATCCCTCATTTGCATTTGCATGTGCCACCTCCACCATGTAAACAAGAGAAGCCGACTTTATGATCTATGAATGCTGACATTGTGCCTGCCCAATTAATATCACTGAAGAGGGTCTCACAGATATTAGTGGCCTCTTCTTCTGTGACGGGTTGGTACCAGAATATTGTTGTCAGAGAACTTTCTGACATAAATATTGAGTCCTGAATATAGTTTACAAACGTATTGCTATAGCGGAGCATATAATAGAAAATATACTCCTAATGGGATGATATTTTTCCAGATGATATTTAGGACACAATACTGGTGTCAGAAGATATTCCTGCCAACGGTAGGCTGACACCAACCTGTCATACTAATTTACCACAGGAGTGCAGAAGCACAAAAATCATTTGTGCTCGTGGTTATGGCCAGAACCCATAAAACAGTCTCCGGTGTTCACTAACATTTCTACCTGTTGCATAGAGCTACTAGGACCCCATGCATGTCTTCATTAGAAAAATAAAACTCATATCTGGCAATGATAATAAAAGAGGCAAATTGCCTCCAAAACAATATGCTAATAGCTGCCTGTTATCAACAAAAATTCTGATGACAACAGAGGCAAGCATTTGCAGCGCCAATAGATCTGACCTTTCACCTAGCTGCAGCACCTCATTATTACTACAAGTCCTTCTTGAGTCATAAGTACCAGCTTGAAGTCTTTAACAAGGCTATATAGTCCTTCTAGGCATTACTGGATGTCCCCCCTCTCAAGTCAGCAGCAATTGCTTAACAAGTCACTGAAAAAGATGCAGTACTTCAAGTCGTTGATTGATGTCCCACTGGAGTTAAAACCAACTACCTGACCTCTTCACAAAGGTGCAATACCTTTGTTACTAGATGTCCGTCTCAAGTCAAACTGGAGTGCTTCAAATCTCCTTCATAAAGCTGCTGGGGCATAGCTTCACCATAGAAATTTACATATACACTTTGGCGACAATAAATGGTGTCTATTTTCTATAGGATAAATAAATATTCCAAAGAATTTATGATAATCAGTCAATGTTGCAGATTTCAAAAAAGACTCTTGATTTTATTGAAGTAAATTATAGTACCCTACTATACTTAGGTACTAGCATTCACTGGTAAATACAAGTACCCACAAATGTTTAGGACTGGGGAACTATTTTTCCAGGCCGATGTATACATGTACATAAACAAAATCTATTCACTGAATGTGAAGATATCTAATTGATGTGTTCGGCAGTGAATTAAACGTGAACAGCAGCTGAGCAGACCAAATGATAAAGAGGGTCGACTAAAAGCCCTCCATATCGAGGCATGTTTCACCTGATTTTTTTCTTTTAACATGAGGCTAGCAAGACAAATAATGCTATCTTTAAGTCAGAGATAAAAAACACAGGAAGGATGTGTGTGTAATGCAGCGATGGGAAGTCCTCCATGGCATTTAGAGGTTGCCAGGGGTCGCCAAGGATGGCAACTGCCTTTGTGACCCCCTGGCATTAGAGGTGGCAAAACAGTGCCAAAAACACAGGGACGGCTGTACACTCCTTGTTTTATGTGAATTTTGCATTAGACTATTAGTGAATAATGTGTGTCTGTGTAACCATGTGTATGCGAGTGAAAGTGAGTGAGAGCCAATGACAGGTAGTTAGTGATAATGTGTGAGAAAGAATAAGAATGAGTGTAAGAGTGCTGGGGAGTGTGAGTGAGTAAATGTTAGTGTGTGAGACGTGGTGTTGTGCTTGTGAGTCTGTTGTTGGCCCTGCCATACTGAAGGGTATTTTTGTCTTTCAGAAACACACATGGCAACAATATTGACACTAGCATACGTGAGGGTATTCTTAACATCACAGACACCTGTGGCAAAATACTGGCACTGGCAGCAATTCTTGGTATAATGGGCATCAGTGGAAAAATGCTGAAAAACTTGAGGAAATTTCAGCTATGGGTCACCCATTACAAAATGCTGGTACCATCACATTGGAGGCAATTCCTGGCGTAAAGGAGGGCAACCTGACATAAGGGAAACAGGCATCCATGACAACATTCTGACTCTAGAGCACAGATGCCATTTTTAAAATAAGGGTCACCTGTGGCATTTGGATAGTATGAATGGCAACATTCTAGCACTGAAATCTTAGGGGCCCTTACGTCATATGGGGAACCCATGAGAAAATGCGAGCCCTGGACAATGGAGCTAAGTTATAACATACGAGGCACCCATAGCACAGTCTGAAATAACATGGGGTCAACTCCTGGAGAGCAACAGGTTTCAATAGCTTGGTAGAGTATGAAAGGAGTTGAATATTTAAAGAATATTCTTCTAAAGTCTACAGCAGTTTATCAAATGTAATTGCTTTAAAATGTACTATTAGATCCTATATCTTTTCTAATTTTTCTAGGGGAGTGCAAGCCCCCAGGAGAGGTCTGTCTTACAGATTTGTTTGCTCACATTTGTTTGCTCACATTCATGGCAAGTATTATACTCCAAAACGTACAAATATCAAAGCAGAACCATAATATAGGTATTAGCGTAAACGGACATTTGTCTGTGTTCTATTGTTACAATAATCATGAAGTTATTATGGAATTTACTCATTGTCAGCTATTGTGATGTCATCAAGGTTAAGGCCAAGTGACTGAAAATAAATCAGGGTCGAGAGTCATTTGATGTCAGTTCCTGTGATGTCATTAAGGTCAAAGGGTATAAGATGTTATTTTGGTGAATCAATGTCCATGGTTAGGGAGAATGCAATGAGTATAAAAGGCCAAAATTGGGGCATGCACAGTTTTAGCTCTAGTCAATATCTTTAGGTTCCAGATAGTTGGATATGTGAAGGAGCCAGGCAGATGAATAATGCCTTTTCTTGTTGTCCACACAGTCAAACATGCTAAATATTGTCAGACCAATGAATTACTGGGACGTTGGTGGGCGTACATCTTAGTTTGTAATTTGCTGGCAGATGTGTTCATCTACAGTGGCCTCCTCTCCATACTCCATTACTTTTGCCTTGTGACTCTATAGAAAGGAGCTCTCTCACCTTTCCTTCGATCACTTTTTCAAAGATCTTCAATAGTAGCATTTATCTGCATCTTATTCTGCAATCTGTCTTGCAATACCTCGTCTCCCACAACTCTGTTGCTCACTCTGACCATGCCTTTTTGTGACTTCTGTAACATACAACAATGTCTCATAGGGTATTAATTAAAGATCAGTTTCAAACAGCACAATCAATTTCTGAGAGAGGAAGGAAAGGGGAGAAAAGCAGGGAGACAAAAAAAAATTGGGGTGGTAACATAAATTATATTTTTAGTGAATGCATATAGTTGTCATATTCAATCACATATACTCAAACATATGGAAGGGTGACACTGCCTTACATTAAATGGCATGTACTGTGCACAAGTACTTGTGAAGAGTTGTGTTGGAGCAAGTGACACGTGAGAAAGTATAAACAGCGATAGGAAGGGGCGCACAAAAAACAAGTAACATTTACATAGTTAAGATGCCCGAACAATAAATGATAATGAATACAGAAGTAATTAAGTGGGGTATCCTTAAGGAAATAGCACAGAGATTTCCGCCTTAGAAGTTGACGGCGTTTCACCCTGTAAAAGTATTGAGGCCATCATCAGGACCAGGCATGGCGAGAACCTGAGCCTTGCCGGTCCAGTGATGTGACTCGCCATGCCTCCAGCTGACTCTTCAGCTGTTTGGCTTATCGCTACTGAGAGCAATCACTCGTGATTCTTGCTGGATCTCTAGGACTCCCACATCTGCCCTTTCTAACTGAACCTTCGCTGGTCCAATTAGTATCGCTTTTAGACCCTACACAACCTGGATTTTTTGCCAGTTGCGACGAGTCGCAACTGCAATATAAGTAACAGTAACCTGGTCCTGAGGATGGCCTAAATACTTCTACAGGCCGAAATGCAGTTGACTCTACAGCGGCAATCTCAGACTTATTTCCTTAAGAATACCCCACTTAATATATGTGCATGCACTGGGAGGAAGATTTGGGGATTCCAATACCTGTGAAGGATTGGGCCACCAAAGTGGAAACAACAGCAAAGGTCTTGAGAAATGCGCGCTTTAATTTAATTAACTACTATATCCTGAATAGATCGTATCTTACCCCTGCGAGGATTATAAGGCATTTCCAGGTAGAGGAGGCAGCTTGCCCCCGATGTGGGGAAAGAGATGCAAATATATTACACACTAGCTGTACCCTGCCACGCGTTGCTGTGGCTCAGTCTGGTTAAATGGAATAGAAAGAAAAGAGTAAGCGCACGTTTCTAATATGTTTAATTTCACAATGCTTGTGGGCACACAATATGTTTTTGTGACTATTGTCATGTTGTGTATATATAAACACGCGCTAATGTTGCAAAGTGAACCAACTCCTCCCCGCTCCCTCCACCCACTTCCCGTTCTGTCATCCTGACACCAACTGTCCATCCTAATATATGTAGACTATTGTCTCTATGCGTCCTTTCCTAATGTTGCAAAGTGAACCAACTCCTCCCCCCTTCCTTCACCCACTTCCCGGTCTGCCATCCTGAGACCAACTGTCCATCCTAATATATGTAGACTATTGTCTCTTTGCGTCCCTTGTAGTTGTTGGAATCCAACGTTGTGTATATAAAAACACGCGCGTATTCGAATCCAACCTTGTGTCAAAATTTCAAAGCAATCGGTGAAGTACTTTTAGAGATTTGCGATTCTGAACAAACAAACATTTAAATTTTTACTTATATAGATAGATAGATGTTCTGGGAGAGCCCCATCCTGAGTGCTTTCTGGGAGGAGATCACATGCATAATCAAGGCTGTCATTGACAAGGAAATTGCCTAATAGGATGGTTCCTACACACAGCCAAAACTAAAGCTACTAGAAAATTCTCGAGGCTTCATTTACAGGACCACAACCGCTACAACAAGGGTGTGGTGGACTGGAACCTGGCAGAAAACCCTGGCGGGCCCCCTTTGCTCCCACCTCCTAACACCTATACCTCTGGCTATGCATATATAGGCATGCAGCAACCTATAGAGTACGCGGACATACTACTTATACTGATGGTCCTGAATTTTGACACCAACTCAGCAGGTTAGGGTGGGGAATGGGAACGTTTATTATACGGAAAGGATCAGGAAAAGGTACCTGGGCCAACAGTGGTATTGATCAACAATATGTATACAAAACCCCAATAAAATCTGTTTACAGAAAAAAAAAACATTCTTTCATGCTCTACATAGAAGCATGGGCCTTATATGAAAATAAGTTGACCAGTCATATCTTCTAGACCTGTAGGTGGGCAGCACCCAATCAATCCAATGTGTGGCCTTTAAATCCTTATAAGAAGCAGTATAAAAAATGGTTACGTTTTTGTGCCCTTTAATTGTCACTAAAAATGAAACAAATATTTTGTGAGTGTGGTGTTGACTATGAAAACTAAGAACTTGTTCTCAAATCACAAAAGACCAGGGGCAAATTAAAATGTACTCTCAAGGGCTAACGCCCATATTTTGAGTACATTTCAGACCTAATGCGATTTGTCAAAGAATTCCAGTAGGCCTGCTGGAAATCTGCTACTGTCAAAGATTCCCAGGAGTACTCTCAGATCTGTCAATTTATGCACACAAATTTTTTTACCTTTCTGCATGTGTAATCAAATGTAGTGTAAATTGTAAAGTATCTAATTTGTTTTATTTCCCCTGGAGAATAGTTTTCCCCTGTACTCCCTCAGGTTCACTTATGCTCTCTCCCAATCGCTGTCATGAAAACAGATGTATGACCTTTACTCTCTCTGTATGTTTTCAAGGTGAAAAACTACGTGCGTTTTGAATAACCACAAACGCCTACAGTTTACGATTGTTTATCCACTACTGGGGATGCACCCACCCTGGAAAGCCAACAGCCTGCGAATGAGAGAAGATCTGTCAAATGGAAATTTCATCATAATAAAAAAAAAACCTGTGAAAACAAATCAGAACATGTTTGCCCTCTTAACTGCTCGTATGAGCAAAATTAATTCCCAGTGTGATGTGCAAATATTTTTGTCATCACCCTTGGGGAAGACGCTGAACCATCTACCCTCCATATGGGACTGGACATCAAGTTCATAGTTTTTCGTTCAAACTGAGAAATAGAAATTCCAGCACTGTTTTGCCAGAACACATTTATCATCAAACACGGTGAAAGCTGCCTAGAAAAGTTATAATTGTATAGTGAATACCTCAATCGTACAGACTGCATACACCGTGTGCTTATTTACCCAGGTGTACTTTATATCAGTAACTATATAGGGAACTGATCGTGCCTTTTTTTTATCAATGTCCACGTCCGTGCTCACGTTTTCTATTCTTACTTTGTTTTCCAAGTGTAGGGATTCAATAAGAAGACACCTCATTAATATACTTAGAAATACCAGCTTCTAACTTCTTGCCCTCATCCACAAAAAGCCCAGTCAAACAACCCTAGAAATCTGTGACATTCTTTAATTTCTAGGTGGACCTCAGATAAATGTGTTTTGTGATTTTCCTTTTTAACCATTTTTGTTTAGTTACTGGCACAACATATGAACAAACACCTTTCCCTAACTCCCATTAAATATGAAAGACACGTGTAGACCAATGGTCAACTGTACAGCTAACATATAATAACAAATCCAGAAAGAAATGTGTATGGGTTAGTCAATACACATAACACACATGGACAAGAGTGTTGCTGTAACAATTTGCATATTCATAAACAGTTGTATTTTGTCAACTTTCAGCCGACCAACGATATGATCTGCTGCCAAGGGTCATTACCCCAATTGTACATCCCCAGGCGGAACCAGAAAGACACTACAACCAGGCCCATATTAAGACCAGGACTGTGGTACAATGGACATTTGGTGTACTGAATTCCAGGTTCCGATCCCTGGACATGTCAGGGGAAAGACTGCTATACTGGCCCCTATGTTGTACAACATTATACTTGCATGCGCCATCCTACTCAACATATGTGTTAGAACTAATGTACTGTGGGACCAGAAGCCTGAAGAGACTGAGCCAATGGAGGAGGAGGAGGAGGGAGTAGAGATCCACTACACAAAACCATATTGTGGCAACTTTTTCATAAATTATCTTACCTGCTGGACAAATTGTCTGCAATTGTCTGACATGTTAACATAAGAATTACATGTTTGAATTCATTCGTTGTGTTGCTTTTTATGCCACAATCAATTTAAACATCAAGTCACTCACATCTTCTCAGCTAGAAGTAGGCCTCAACATGAAACAATCATGTTGTCAGAACTGTTGAGCAACATGGGCCAAGGCTCAAAATAATAATCAATTAACACATCAATGCAATGTGATGCTGTGTACTGAATTTAAGGGACAGGACAGGCTTGCCACATATTCATATCCAAATTGACCATTCCAGTCCCCACACACTTGAGCAGTGCAGTGCTGCAAAGCTACAGTCTTCCTGTGTTCTGCATCTGCAAAGCATGCTTTAGATGGTACTTAGTGAGTGTTGGAACACAAACCAACCAATATGTCCATACCTGAGACAAATTTCCTCTTTTGCCTCACCAATATGGAAGCATGCAGAATGGTAGCTCATTGTAGTAACAAATGTTGTTGCAGATATCCTCACAGATCATGAGTGACAGTTGTCATGGACAAAGGCCAAGTATAATGTGAAGATATAAAAATGTCATTTGTAATGAAGGCATACATGTATCTGTGGCGATACTTAAAACACTACACATGTTACTCAGTTCCTCGTCAGATTGTCATATTTACCTCAACTGGCATATGGCCAGGTCTAACCTGGAGTGGCATGGTGAGCAAAAGAATGATGGATTTAAACCAGATCCCTTGACTGGGGGTGAAGTGTGGCTCACTGGTTAGAGGCGGCAGACCCGTAAGCAGAGAACGGCCCGGGACCAGGGTTCGATTCCCGACGCGGCAGGGTCGTGGACCAGGGTCAGCGGACTCGATAATTCTCGCCTCGGTGCCTACTCTAGTGAGAAACCACACTCGGCAACTCTGGGCATCAGCTTGCCTCATCTTCACAACGGCCCCCCCCCAGACCGCCGGGGATGCTTGGTCGCACCTTAGAGATACCCATGAGGGACCATCTCTCAGGGTGAGCCAGGACGGGTTCCCCAGCGGTCGAAGCGTGGAGATACTCCTCCGGGAGTCGATTCCTAGCGCTATATAAACCCACAATTCAATTAAATTAAATGTTTTGATTTGCTCTGCATTCCGACAATCAATTATGTGTCTTTTGTTTTCTTGCCCTAAGTACGCCGGGTATGCCCAGACGTGGGTACCGTGCTCTCCAAGCCACTGGAGGCAAGCTATCCTGCCTGATGAAACCGGTCCTAGGATACTTGTTTCCAGATCAGGGAGGACCTGGCCTGGCAGTTCGGGCTGGACTGTTCCCATTGGGCGCAGGGTCAAGACTGATTTGCATATGGCTGGGTTCAAACTGGAATGGCATGGTGTGCAAAAAAACGATAGATTTAGGCCCAGATCTCTGTACTGGGGTGAATGTATGACATTGTTCTGCATTCTGTCCATTAAATCGTTCTTTTTGCAGTTGTCTCCCTGAGTGGAACGGGTATGCCCAGACGTGGATACTATGTTCTCTGTGCCACTGGAGTCAAGCTATCCAGGTCGATGAGAGCTGAAAGCCGGAAACTGGTCCTAGGATGCTTGCTTCCAGTCCAGGGAGGTACCTGCCCCAGCAGTTCCGGCTGGACTGTTCCCATTGGGCGAAGAGTCAAAACTGATTTGCATCTGGTTGGGTCTAATGGCATGGGGAGCAAAAAACGGATGGATTTAGGCCCAGATCTCTGTACCGGGGTGAAATTATGACATTGTTCTGTATTATGTCCATCAATTGTTCTTTTTGCATTTTGTCTGGCTAGGCCCAATGCAGGCACCCTTGCACCGTTGTACAAGGGTGCTTCTCTTGCATGCAGGAATGTATTTGTGCCTGAAGGTGTGCCTTTCTTCGAAGCAAAATATCCTGTGAGGTGTATTTCTCCATGTACATGTGCACACATTAAAAGATGAAGCCACAAGGAGAATCAGAGGAATAAAACCTTGTTACCCCACTACTGAGAAGGTTGTACTTTCTGGCACATTCTAAGGTTTCACAATGCCGCATTGTGAAAGCTCCACACAACTCAGGTCATACATATACCCAAGTGCTGAAGTGCTTGTGCTTCTATATTACATGGAGGACCTTGTATAGCTTTGTGTGTAAGACATGGGTGACTCATAAAATCTTGTTTCAATTTGGAATTACAACTGATTGTGTTTAAAAATCCTGGAAATGTGCAAGCTAGGTGGAACATACACTGTAAAAAGGGTGAGACAATATGTGCTTCCTAAGTGTGTGACGCATTGTGACACATCACAATGACGGATTCCCCACAAATTGCATTAATAGAGAGCCTATTATTATTAACAGCGTGGTACATAGGCCTCAGAAGCCATTTTCATAGGCACATAAGATTGAGTGTGTGTGTGACATTAGCCCGATAATCGCTGCAACAACTGATGTGTGTGCCTACAGCTCATAATATTGCCTTGCTGTGCTATCATGCTGCCTACTGTTTCCAGTGGCATGGTGATGGGGACTGCATATGCTTTCCTTGGACCCAGGCTGACTCCATGGGCAATCTGATGCACCACCTGTATCTACTACGCCACCTGTTATTAAATTACAGGCACATAACAGACTTACAACCTCCCAGATACACCACCTGAAGACCACCCACAGACAATGGTCCCACCCCAGTCCTGGCCTAATGGAGGTGTGTGCAGAATGTGTCATCCAGCATCACACAGACCCCTACAACTGAGAAAAATCCTAATTTGAAGACTTTCGGTATTAACAGAAGGCATTTAGGAGTCCTAAAGTTAGGAGTCCTAACTTTACTACCACTAAATTGAGAAAAATCCTAATTTTAAGACTTTCGGTATTCACAGAAGGCATTTAGGAGTCCTAAAGTTAGGACTCCTAACTTCTGAGAATACCGAAAATGAGTAAGTGCCTTCTGTGAATACCAAAATGGTAGTAAGTTTAGGATTTTGTCTTAAATTAGTTCTGTGAATCGGGCCCGTAAGGGCCAGATCATTTAAGGTGTTGTTTATACTAATCCAGTTGAAATCGGTGCAATTGTTATTTCCCCATCCCGGGGCCTGTTCCATGTTAAGGGGTTTATTATTTGAAATATACAGGCATGTATTTGGAAACAAGACCTGAATTCACATACGTTTTTGTGCAGGAAATGATCCAAACATTTTGACACCTGGCAAAGGTGATGAATACCGAGGAACGTAATGTGTTAGCTCCTATGATGTTAACCTTCATATGTGTGCTGCATTCTTCAGCACACATAGACAGAATAACATGCCCCAGGCAAATGTATTAGTTCATTAAGGTGTCCCTTTCCGCGCAGAAATGTATACATCTTCAAAGGTATGCACCCTTACACCATGTTACATACAGTTTATACCTGTTCTTTTCCATCCCAGCACTACTCAGCACTGCTTAGGGCCAATGGCTTTCTCCTTTCGTGTCAAGGTGCAAAGATGATGCTGTCCAGCAGTACACCCACAATCTACAACCCTGAGGCATGCTTCAATCATGTGATGTGTGATATGTCTGGGCATCAACATCCTGCCTCCTCTGCCATGTAAAGTGACTAGCTGTATCTCGTATTTACAGTCAATGTCTACATATGTCTGTCCATCGTGTTGAAAATGTCAAATCACTGGAATGTCACAGTACTGTTCATGATATTTAGGCAGCGGGCCTGATTTAGATCTTGGCAGGGGGAACAGTGGCATAGCTAAACCTTTTGCTACCCATTGCGACCCTTGCGTTTGCCACGCCGCCCCTGCCAGAGGTAAGAGCAGGGGGAGGTGCTGGTGATTCCGGCGGTAGCCGCAAGTAAGAGTGGGGAGGAGGCCACCCCCCTTGATATGCCACTGGGAAGGGAATACTCAGTCAGGCATCCTGTCCGCCATATTACGATCCAGTTCTATCCTATGGAGATTGTAATATGCTGGACGGGATATCCGCTGATATCCAATTTTTGAATTTTTTTTATAAAGTTTTATATAGCGCGAACTTGATCCTGAAGGATATCAGAGCGCTTTACAAATTGAGGCAAAGATAACAAATCAAAACATTAGTCTAACATGGGGAATCTAATGGGTATTGAATCAACTAGTACAAACATAACAGCTCAATATAACCTCAGTGCACGAGTAGGAATAGGCTTTGTGCTGGAGCATAGAGAGACAAGGGGAGTACATACAATAATCATATACAGGGACAATAACCAGTACCTAAAACAATAATCAAAACAAGAGTCAAATGCGGAGTCCAAAAGGCATTGAATCAAATGTTGAACATCTAACAGACAATTTATACGGATAACTGACATAATATTGACGGACATAATATCGACTACCAAAAATATCGGCGACAAAATATCGACAGACAAAATATCGAGTTTCTATCTACAAACAGGTAAGTACTAAAATATTGAGTCAAAAATATCGTTTAAAAAAATATAGTTGGTAAAAATATCGAATTTCTTAAAAACAATGTTAAATAAAAAAAATTATAACTAAAATACACTTAAAAATACTTACATTACATTAAAATTATTAAATAATTAATTAAAGTTATAAAAAAAATACAAACATATTTATTAAACCATATATATATAGTAACATAATATAAATAAAAAATATGCAATATTATTACCGTAGGATAGCGGAAGTGAAAAAATTACTATTCCCACTCCAGAGAGTGCAACAGTAGGGAAAGCATTGGATAGCGTAGGGGTAAAAATTACTATTCCCACTCCAAAGAGTGCAACAGTAGGGAAAGCGTTAGATAGCGTAGGGGTAAAAATTACTATTCCCACTCCAGAAAGTGCAGCAGTAGGGAAAGCGTTGGATAGCGTAGGGGTAAAAATTACTATTCCCGCTCCAGAGAGTACAACAGTAGGGAAAGCGTTGGATAGCGTAGGGGTAAAAATTACTATTCCCACTCCAATGAGTGCAACAGTAGGGAAAGCGTTGGATAGCGTTGGGGTAAAAATTACTATTCCCACTCCAGAGAGTGCAACAGTAGGGAAAGCATTGGATAGCGTAGGGGTAAAAATTACTATTCCCACTCCAGAGAGTCCAACAGTAGAGAAAGCGTTGGATAGCGTAGGGGTAAAAATTACTATTCCCACTCCAGAGAGTGCAACAGTAGGGAAAGCGTTGGAAAGGGTAGGGGTAAAAATTACTATTCCCACTCCAGTGAGTGCAACAGTAGGGAAAGCGTTGGATTGCGTAGGGGTAAATATTACTATTCCCACTCCAGAGAGTGCAACAGTAGGGAAAGCGTTGGATGGCGTAGGGGTAAAAATTACTATTCCCACTCCAGAGAGTGCAACAGTAGGGAAAGCGTTGGATAGCGTAGGGGTAAAAATTACTATTCCCACTCGAGTGAGTGCAACAGTAGGGAAAGTAAATACTTCATATATTATTTAAAAAATAGATATATTAATATCTGTAAAATATTTATTAAAAGTCATTACCAATTTAATATAATATAATAATTAATCAATAAAAAATACAAATTAAAATAAACTATTACAATTAGTTACCTAGTAATACAAATTAATTACAAATGAACAATAAATTAATTAGCAATTAAAATGAATTAACAATTAATTCAAAATAAAAACCAATAAATAAATGTACATATTTAATTAATTATAATTAAATTACTTTCCACCCTGTTCCCCTATAAACCCACTACAGAAAATAACTTAGTAAAATTAACATAATTATCAATTAATCAATTGAATAAAATTAATTGCCATTTAAAATTTAATTGCCAAATAAAAATTAATTAACAATTAATTCAAAATAAATAGCAATAAATACATTTACATATTTAAATAATTATAATTAAATTACTTCCCACCCTATTCCCCTATACACCCACAACCCGCTCCAGAATTAAACTACGCAAAAATAAATAACATAAAATTCATTAATTAAAATAATTTATAACATAAATACACACTTTTCACACATATAATGACATGAAAAACACTATAAAAAATTCGATATTATTAAAAATTCGATAATTTTAATAACCTATATTATATACTTCGATATTTTGACTTTCTATATTTTTAAAATTCGATATTACATTACTTACCTTAAAAACGATATTTTTGATGACTATATTCTGTCCATTCGATATTTTGTCCATTCTATATTTTAAAGTCGATATTTTGTCCATTCGATATTTTGAAATAGATATTTTGTCTGTTTACCAATTTATACACCTAGGTGAACGAAGAATGTGCTAGACGATGGAGCACAATGACTTAAGGGGAGCAGAATTCAATGCAATGATCCAATTATCGTCTTGCAGGTCAAAAAGCAACATACACCACGGGAGAAGATGAGACCTTCCGGGATTCCAACGCTACCAGTAAGTGTAATAACTACATGGTATGTAGCTCTGTAAGGTTTTGTGTGATCCGTGACAGTTGTAACATTGCAAAGTGTATGGGGATGTATCAATTATCTGTAACAAAATTACACTCAGGGTACAAACATAAGTGAACTTGTACACAGAATAATGTTAAACGGACAAGTACATATGTCAATGTGCATGTAGGAACAATGTATGCAGTGCCACAGGGATCATACATCTTTACGTGCTATGTTGATGTTTGCTCACCTACTGTTTGGGTACCCATGACACATGTACCATCATTTAGCACTAAATCTGCAGATGGGGCAAAGATGCAAATTTGACATGCTACACATGGCACAAACATTACAAACAATGTTTCAACAAAATCTGCTACAAAGTGGAATGAGCTAGGCCAACTTGTCTGGACATGGTATGCTTGGCTATGTCCATATTTGAGTATAAAGCAGGCATAAGAAGATGATGTACGGGGTGAATGTATGACATTGTTCCGCATTCTGTCCGTTCAATTGTTCTTTTTGCATTTGTCACCCTGAGTGGGACGGGTATGCCCAGACGTCCCGTGCTCTCCATGCCACTGGAGTCAAGCTATCCTGGCTGATGAGGGCTGAAAGCCCGAAGCCGGTCCTAGGATGTTTGTTTCCAGGGAGGACCTGGCCTGGCAGTTCAGGCTGTAGTCCAACGGAAATGGCATGTTGAGGAAAACAATTGATGGATTTATGCCCAGATCTCTGTACTGCATTCTGTCCATCAATTGTTCTTTTTGCATATTGGAGTATAACACTGATGCAGATGAAGTGGAACACATTACCCAGGCAGTGTTACCAAGTGTAAACATTACGGTCGCATGTAATCTGAATTAGAGTAAGCGTGTGTCCAAATGCCACATATATTGTTTAGTTTTGCAAGATATTATGCTCATACATGCTGAATACATTTAACCTCTCCTGCAACATGAGATCAGTGTGAAAGACTATGGACGTGGTCAGACATTCATGCTGATTAGCAATTAAAATGGTTTGTCCCATATCTGTTCCTGTAGCTATGTTTGAATTCAAAGGTCCCAAATGTTACAACTTGTATGACCTAGTCAGCAGGGTAGCCATCACAAACAAATTATTCTTCCTATGATGGATGCGGTAAATGTTGTTGTGATAGTGCAAAATGTTTCCTAATCATTGATTTGAGTCATGATAGAGGACATATGGTATGTCAATATGTGAAGCTGCAAAGGTGTTAGTACATTATCCATAGGATTTTTGTTTTGTCATTTACAACCCTGAACCTGAGGTAAGGCTGCTGTAATCCGGCCTCAGGTATACTGGGTCATCCCTCAGAGTAGCCCATCCCATCCATATGTGAAATGGAGTGACAGAGGGACAATTACATAGATGCTATGGAGGCTGTAAGGATGTAGGCCTGCAACTCTTATGTAACCATGGTGTTGGACAAATCATTACCAGACTGCCTGACTGATGGACATTGTGAGTGTAGATGTCCACATGGCAGGTCACAACATCATGTCAGGAATCCTACCTCAGTGCAAACAGAATATTCTGGATCACATTGGGCACATGACACTAGTCTGCTCATGGAATTGGATTGAAAAGCCAAACTCATGGCCTCATATACCCTATGCCCCATTTCTGGGTGCCATTCATGCAATCCCAGGTAGGTAGTAAGTTTGCAAGGTTTCCAGCATCCTACACCACACAGTACTTGTACAGATGAGAATTACAGAATGCATGTATACCTGACATGCATAGCCAAATTAATAATGTGCGGGGAGGAAAGCAGCCTTGGGAAACCATGTGTACACATATTTGAATATGTTAAGGTCACCATGGTATTGCTACAACTATATACCAAAAGCTAAATGCTAGATTTTCTGATATTTGCCTGAGTCTACATTGGTGAACTGTATAACAGTTATTTCTAAAACGAGGTAGCTACCAACCCTCCATTTATTTTTTGACTAACTGCCACTGATTCAGTCAAGACAGCAATGTGTATTGCATTGTGTATTTCCAGATGACTAAAGCAATGCAGAGGCACACTACCTGGACTTAATTAACTTAATTCACTTCACATATGTTAATGAGCAAATGACAAACCTAGTTGCATGATGCAATAACAACACCAAATTGTCCACATGTGGACCATGTGTCCTATTCCATATGGACACATCATCATAATTGTGACTGAGAGCCTGATTCACAAAGGTAAACTAATACTTTTGTGAAAGATGACAAATGTTTGGTATTCACAAAGAGATTTATGAGAATTTTTACGATTGCAGAGTCTCCGCACATAAAAAGACAGGCCTCTTTGGAGACTCCACACTACTAACAATATTACTCTTAAATCCCTTTTTGAATACTCAACAATCATAAATGAGGCCTGGCCTGCCACATGTGATTGTATGACATGTTAAGCCTATTATTGCAGACATCGTGTACATTTCCAACTTGAGGTGAAATGTTATACATTTACCTCCCTAGACAACATGACAGATGAAGAAGCCAAGCAACACTATATCCATTTGGAGAGCTACTGCCTAGAGCATCCAGAATGTAGCCAAGGCCTACAAGAAATGTGGGTGATGTATGAAAATGCAAGGCTGAAGGAACATATGGAATGCAGGAAGGCGGGCCCACCAAGGACAAACTAATGGCCACAAACAATTTGAGGGTGCCCAACAGCAGGCGGGCGATCCTCAGCCCATCTCGGGACCCATCAGGTGTCAGCCACCCTGCCCATGGTCCAAACCCCTGCCACAGGATTATTATTTTAGGTGCAGACCCTGAAAGACCTGCAAGAATTTAAAATCAGGATAAATGGTATTTAGGATGAGCCATCATGCTCAGGTTTAAGAGGCTATGGAGTGCACCAGTGCACACATTTGACTCTAACTTGGACAATTCTGTTTTCCTATTATTTTACATGTTGTTTTTATAGTGTTTGTAATTAAGCCATAGTGTTAGTTAGGATGTAGTATAGGTATAGTGTAAGTTAGTGGTCGTTTTTTACATGTTTAATTAGGTAGTGTTTTTTAAGTATGTAGCTAGAGTGGTAGGTTTTTATGCCGGTGTGGGGGGCTGATGTTTGGGGTTATAAAAAATGTTTAAAAGAAAATCAAAAAAAATCTACATTTGTTTAGATTTACATTTATAGATAGTGTTTGTTTAAGATGTGGTTGTTTTCTGTATTGTGCTGATCTATGTGAATTAAGGGGTAGTGGAGGGTAGATGTTTAGCTTGTCTATTGTATATAGTAGGTAAGATAGTATAGGATAAGTTAAGATAGTGTAGTCTAGAGTTCAGGTTAGTTAGGATAGGCTAGGTAGGGGTAGGAAGTTTAAGGTAAGTTAGGATAGTGTAATTTACTATTAAGGTTAGTTAGTGTAGTCGAAATAGGTATAGGAAGGTTAGATCGTTTTTATAGATTAATTTTTTTCCTACTTTCACCACTTCGTCCTCATTTCATATTTATGAATTGCTAGCATGGAGTACGTTGAGTTGAGTACATGATCATAGCTATTCACCTGCTGGCTTTGTAGGTAAATGTTGTTTTGTAAGGGGCCTATGGCAAATTGATAGCCTGCCTGACAACTGAGTCAAGTGTGGAGCCTTTTAAAACATTAGCCAATGTAAGTGGGTCTCTTTTGGAAATTTTACTCACAGCACAACTCTGGAAGAATAGTACTGTTGCACTCTGTATGAACGTGATAGAGCAAGTACAGTTGCTATAGTTATGGCACAACAGATTACAGATTCCTGCTTGAACTGGGACACACTGGCACCTGCCAGTACCACACATACCCTTGCACCATTGTGCAAGGGTGTCATTGTTGTTGGCTGGTTACAAATCATGAATGTATCCACACATGCAAGTAGAACCTACATTATCACTGGCATTGCCTACTTGATAAGCAAGTGTTGCACTACATACATTTAAGTTTGGGTAACAACTTTTAATGATTCATGGCCATAGGTCTCCCATGTCATCTTCCCCTGGGAATGTGTTGCTTTTTACCTGCTTCTGTGCTCTGTCTCCCATGCAACAATATGTGTGTGCAATGTACCATCAATGTAATGTGTGGTTACACTCGCACTCAAAACATATGAGGCCTCTCAGGGGCAAAAGGACACATTTACCATACTTACTCAAATGAAGCATTAATCACTATCTGCCAGTTGACAATGGGTCCCAACAGTAAGCGCTTGCATTTTTTGCATCCTGACATCCAAGGTATTGCACTGGCTTTGTGCATCATTGTGTGGCATAGGTATGATACAAATTCAGAAGCAGTATCAGCATGACTATCTGCCTATCATTAGTGCAAGCATGATATTTTTGTACTTTCAGATCTCTTTAGTGTGAGCATTGAGGCTATCATATGTGTTTGATTATGTTGTCATGTTCACTGAGTTAGAAATATGTGGGTGAGTGGGACAGTGTTATTTGCTCACATGCCTCACAGACCTTATTTTTAGAAGGTAGACATTCCTGTGTTTAGTTGGAGCTTTTCACTGTCTGTCAGTCAAGTAACTGAAGCTGATTGTCACAAACTGACGTTCCATAGGGAAGCACCACATTCCTCATTATGGCATTGCAGTGGATTTACTTCGTATTGTTGCATATTAAAAAGAATTAGTGACTTTAGCTCACTCTCCTTGAGAAGCTATGAAGTGAGGTGTGTTGATACACATCCACCATGGTCAAAGTAGTCCTTTCTGCAATAAACATATGCCACTCTGTTTTTTATGAGTGAATGTATCTACAAATGTGGGTGGCTCAACATGAGCATTTATGCAGTGTTTGGGGCAACAACTCCAACACTGATTATGAGTAAAAGATGTCCGGACAGGGTCAATCTGGGAGACGTCATATGACATGGCGAGTTGAGGAGAATTTCAGTGAGAAGGTACAAGTGTCCACAGGTGGATAAGATTAACAGGTGTCCAAACAAAAAGGTACAGATCTGGGTGACAAAGGAGGTGGCATGTTCTCCATCCCTGCCCGCACCACATCAACAATCCATTGTTGGATCGTAACAACTCTTCGTTGGAAGACAACTTTGGGGTTCTCTGAGTCCGCAGCTGGGCTTGTACTTGTAGATGGGGCATGTCCTGTGGTTGGGGGTTCCTCTGGAGACCCAGCAACACTGTCATCCCTTGCCATGACCAGAGATGGAGTTTCCATGGAGTATAGGAGTTGTTGGAATTGGTAAAGGCATGTACTTATTGTTAACTTACTTGTGTGGAATCTTCTACTTTCTTAAGCACACACAGTAATCCCAAGAGTCCCAAACAGTAGGCAATGTGCATCATCGCTGAAAGGGATAGGCACCATCACACTAGAAATATGCTACCACTAAAGCTCACTCCAATTTCTCCTTACCAAAGATGCACACTGCAGAGTAGCACAAATGTCTTCACTCAGCCCCACTCACTTATAGCTGTACTTGACTCCTCTGTCAATCATTATTCAGACCCAGAGACTAAACTTACTCTCAGACACTGATGGCACCAAGAGCATGCATTGATTCTCAGGAAACACAAACACTACCTACATTTGTTACATTATGCAATTGACAAATATGCCTACCTGTATATGAGCGCTACGGCTCATGCTGAACCTCATAAAATGGTAGTGAGGATGTTCTGTAACATGTACCTACCGTTGTTTCCCACACAACTAGACCCAAACACCTCACCCTTCGACTATCCCCATATCCTGGACGCCTAGCTCACCCTGACAGTTCACAATTCCTTATTTCACATCCTCTTGCTTTAACATATGTAGCATAGTCTAACTTTACTTTGTGTGGTTTCCTCCTGTCATCTGCTACACCATCATCCAGGACCACATCAAATGCAGAATGTCATACACAAATGCCTCCTCTATGGCATCTCTTCATAGCTGCTACACAAGCGAGAAACTATCATACACAGCAGAGTGTGACTACCACTCTGGCTACCCTGTGGCACAAACATCACACCACGCCGCCTTCACATTCAATGGCTCCCCATTTAGACACAATGTGCTCAGATGTAAATGTAAATGTAATGTAAATGTGCTGGACTTGTAAAGCGCACAGCTGCCCGTGAGCGTCCCGGCGCTTGCTTAGGGAACCCGTCCTGGTATTCCCCTGTGAGAAACCCCGGCAGGGTGTCCACAAGGTGAAAGCCAGGCATCCCGCCGCAAGGGGCCGTAGTGGAGATTAAGCAAGCTATTGCCCAGAGTCGCAGAGTGTGACCCCGTGAGTTGAGTAGGCACCAGAGCGAGAATTGTCGAGTCCATGGAATTTTTGAGCCTGAGACCCGCCGAGGTGGGGAATCGAACCCTGGTCCACGGTCGATCTCAGCTTCCGGGTCTGCCGCCTCTAACCACTGAGCCACGACACACTTACATGGCAGTAAACTACCAGGGACTCACCAAGCTCACGCACAATATGTGCTGCCAACAAGCACTCATTGATCTCTGGTGTGCATTACGTGCATTCACCCCCAGCCCCAATATTCATTTGTACATGACAGGAGGTAGTGTGGTGTTTAACATGGCAGGCAACACCTGTGTAAATCCACCCAGCACACCAGGACATCTGGTTTAATGGTAGTGACTGTACATGTGGCTCTTCACATGATCCTACTTGGTGATCCTTCACATACTCAGCACCTAGATCCCCTTCTCGGGTGAGAAGTTAAGCCTCTGTCAACCCTATTCAAAACCCTTGCTTTACACTCCACTTTTGGTGGCATTGCCCTTAGACAAGTACACTTGCCTCAAGGTGCAAGGGGCATGCATTGTCACAGTCAGATTGGGCAGATTTCCAATGTCCATGCATGATGTGCTGCTCCAGTCCAGGCTTTTTGCTTTGTAATGTTGGACTTGTAGTCCTGGTCACTCATGTTATATGTTATACTACAGGTCACAGTATTCAAAGGACAACCTGGACTGTGACAGCACAAGGTGCATGGAACTAACAGAATTGGCAGGGCTGCTTTGGTCCGAGTAATTTGTCACTGGACAAAAAAACGTACATTTATGTGATGTATACATTAAAATGTGAAACATTCCTGCCCTTTACCTTGCACACAGCACAGTGCAGCACAGCAAAGTGTCTTGCTGTGCTGTACTTCATGACAGTATTAATCACAGCGTCCCTTGTTAACAATCACCCTGTAAATCTTCCAGCTCCTCAGACGCAGCACTCTCTTGTCCTTCCACCAACTGTGTTGGAATGAGTGATGCCACCTTCTTCTCCAATGGGTCCAACTCCTCCTGGTGGTCAGGTCCTGCTCCAGTCCTCTGGGCTGCCCTCAGGTTCTTGGCCAGTTTCTCTTTGGTCCTATGCTTATAATCATGCCAGCTCTTCTTGCACTCTGGCACAGTCCTTTTTGTTTGACTTACACTGTTAATCTTATCCACTACGGACTGCCAAAAAGCTTCCTTCTTTCCTTATGGCAATTTGGAGTTGACAAAGAGAAGGTGTTCATTTTTGGTCACTATAGATATTATTATTTGGTTCTCCTTCTCACTGAAATTGCTCTTCCTCTTTCCTTGGGATTCTGGTTGGACATCTTGGCTGGTGTTGAGGTTGTTGCCCTCACTGCTGTGCTTGCTTCTCCCTCCATTTCTTGCTTTTGTTGAATTACAATGCTTTTTTGTTAGTAATTCATTGCTTTTTAAGGCTTTGCACCACACGCAGCACTCCCATGTGACACAAGACTAGCTGGCGGCATATAAATTTTGCCTAAAAACCCGCAGATCAGCTTTGCCTCACATTGGGAGAAGATGCGTTATTACACTTTGGGCCATCCTTCCCTCCAATGCGTCAAAACTGTTACGCACCTTGTGAACTTACGACATGGTGCATCATACCATAAATACGGCACATCCATGTCACATCAAAATGTCATACCACAGCTAACTTTTCCAGACGCATCGCAGCGTTACTGCAGCGATGCATCAGTTTTTATAAATATGTCCCTAAATCTGTTTGCCCATTTTGCAACAGCCCTATACTGTGTGTAATACAATGTCTAAATAATCACTTGCATATTCACAGTGCTTTCAGTCGCAGGTTGGCACTTCATCACACTACAAAGTTCCCCACTATGCTAACCAGTCCCATAACTAACAGAGCTGTGATGATGTAAAAGAGTGCATTTCCTACAGAATACTTTAAACTGTATTTATTTTTTTACATAAAACCTGTGCATTATATTGTATTTGCATTTAGCTGGAGGTGAAAGGCCAACAAGCTAGTTGCAGAATACTTTGGGCCCGATTCACAAAGAGACTTCGCACTTGTGGCTGGGGGGCCCGCAGTCATGGCAGGGGCCCTGCTCTCGTGGCGTCACTTTCGCAATGAGTAACTGCTGTGCAGAGATCCCACCACGAGTGTGGAGGCCCTTTGGAAATCGAGCCCTCTGTTCTTTCCATGTCTATGACTCTATATAGGGAGCCTAGCAAATCCATTTGCACTAATTGGTCCAGTAACCTCAATATCAGGCCTACTTGCAGGTTTCATTTTGTTGATTAAAGACAGTTCAAGGAGTGCAACAATGCAAGAAGAGATCACTGATGATGATGTTTATGTCAGGCTTATAGAAATGATACTCCCTGGACGTTTACAGTTGAAGTGTTTCTGTTATCCTCAGCAGAGTGACAATGAGAATGCAGCCAAATGTGTTGCTTCTCGAGGTAGTCTGGTATTGGCCTCAACCGGTGTCTAAGGTGGCCACCTAGCCAGTGCAAAACATTGACCTCAGGCATAATCAGGCCACCTAGGCCCACTCAGGGCTAGTCGGGCCACCAAGTCAGCGCAAAATAGTGACATCTCATTTGCAAACTGAACAGCCTTGATACCCATTCATAATTATGGCAACACCTGAAGACCACTCATTTTTCATGACAGTACAGTTGTGACCTGATTATAGTGTGGGATGCCAAGAAGAAGGTTTCCTGAGTGGGGCCACTAACTGGGTAGACTATCATTGCACCATATGAGTTGCAGAGGTGTGAGTATGTTCACCGTAATACTAGACAAGGATGCGGGTTAATAATGTATGCTTTTCCTAATGTAACAAGGCAGAACAGGACACGCTGTCATTAACAAAGCAATTTTTTGCTGGACAGTATCCTTTTAACTACTAACACAGTTTACTCCATAGATCCATAGATATTAGTACACTTAACATATGAAGGAGTTTTTAGAATCTGTCCAAACAAGAGACACACTCTGCTTCATTGTCTTTCAATGCCTTAGACCTGGGCACAGGGTTTTATCTGCTCATAACCCACTTAATGAACAGCTTTGTTATGTACTGAAGAGCTGATTCACAACAGTAAACGTACGAGTTTGTGTAAGTTCACTCTTTTTCGGTTTGCTTACACAAACATGTATGTTTACCATTGTGAAACAGGCCCATGACTTGTAATTGTCAATGAACTGAATCCTAATCTTAATCATTCCTGTCCTAAACTTTAAGAAAGTTAATTATTATTTGCGGTGAGCTGTTTCCCATCTCAAAAGACTACAACAGTAAATTGTCATGGTAAATCCAAAAGTTACTAAATTAACCTGAACTCAATCCCACTTGTAGTTATGGCACAGAGCAGACAGTCTTAATTTAGGGCAATATGTAAAGTATTTATGAAACACAAAAATATTAATAAAGTCAAAACAGCAAAATATTTAAAACCCCAAACCATATAATGAATTGAATTTTAATAATTCTAATTAAAGCACTAAGTGCCAATGATAGCCTATGAAAGCAGTAAAGTGAGATCTAGGTGTGATTTCAGGCTGATAGTAATGGAGCAAGGGATGGATATCCCAAACGGGTTTCGCCCCGTCAAAGATATTACCTTCTGACTTTTTTTTTATTGGGCTCCAATTCCTCCAACAGGGCAAGCCTGAAGCTGCATCCAATATAACTTAATCAAAATCAGACGCCTTTGCCGCAAGGTCCCCCTAATGGTTCCAGGGGTCTAGGACGTCCAAAACCTTTCCCAGACCTTACTTTTCAAGGTTTCTGGAAAAGATCACTTCTAAGGGCTCCGGGCCCTTAGCGACAGCACTTTGAGGGAAGGACTTACTTTAAAAGAGGCTACCAGCAAGGTTAAAGTCCAGTTGGTGCTGGTCGGCTGGTCCCTTTACGAAAAAGAAAGGCCTCTTGCAACATGCTGTTTCCCTCTAGGTACACAGGAGTCTGCTAACTGACACTTGGAGCCCACTTCTTTGTCCTGGGTACAAGAGGTAGCAGGTCCTGTTCTTCAGGGATCCTCTTACATCACAGACAGTCAAGTTCTTCAGGGTGCCTCTCAGTTAATAGAAAGTTGGCCCAGTCTATTTCTGATCTTTTGCAGGTCCAGAAAGTATTGTGCACATGGCACACTGGGATGCCACATTTGTGACTGGCATCATCTAGAGGGTGGGGGTGGCTTCTACATGCTCCCTAACCAAATGATAAAAGGTCCCTGGGCAAACCTACCAAATTGTGTAGCATAACCTCTTTGTCTTACTGTGGACAAACCATCAGTGCTCTTCACTCCTAAAAATCCAAGATGGGAAGCCCTTCCTCTCTTGTGCAAAGCTCTTGTGTCCACCCAGAAATGTTGCCAGAGAAAGGACCAGTCCTCTCTCACGGGTCCACTCCAAACCAGTTCTGGGGGTAGCTTCCCTCTCACTGGGTTCAGAGCCAGGCTGGCTAGTGTGGGCCTTAGGGCAAAGGCTTTTCCTTTTTCAGGTCTCTCCTTATACTAAACTATGAATGGGCAGGGCTCACCTCTGTCCCTTTCAAGTGTCTTAATTTCTTGGATCCACCTTAACTGTTCTTTCTGGACTGGTGGGGACTAAATTCCTTAGGCCTCTGGTCTAGTTTGGGAGGAGCTTTATACCTCATTAAAGTCAAGCACTTGCTGGGTAGCTAATGGCAAGCTAATGTAAACAAGTCTCCAGGATCGGCAGGCATATTTATTTAAAACCTAACCAAACCAATGAATTAGATTTTGAATAAATAAGAACAATCATTGCTGAATGACTGTTTTAGACGTTTCTTACCAAAAGTTACAGATTAAAGTTTATAATCTATACTTTGATATTTGCTAGGAGCCAGCTACCACTCTGCCGGTGAAAATAGGTGTTGCTCTTGATGTTCTGGAGTGGTAGCCTCCATTGTAAAGTTAGACTGCTCCACCATAATTGGCTTCATAATCTGTCACATGATGAAGCATATGTTAGGTGACAACCTTCATGGTGGCACAAAGAGGTCTTCAGAGACCACACAAGAAACTCTGAGTCTGTTTATGATTAAGGTCAGAACATTTGCGGGAATCCTTGAGAATAACTGGTATCCTTGAAGGAGATGAATGCAGACTTGATGGCAATGGAGGATAATATAATGACTTTTACTGTAAGAAAGGACTAGGCAAGCAGACAAAGAATGACTCAGTAGGGAGCACAGGAAGAAACAATCAGCAAGGCAGAAGCAGGAAGACACATGAAACACTGGGGCAAAGAGCTGAAGCAAATCCACAATCGAAACAAACTCTCACAATGAGCCTCAGGAGTATGTATTCAGTATACAATGTATTCAGTTGTGCAGCATCCATGTCAAGGGAATTCCCCTTTCTTTTTATAGTGGCAGGATGTCAAGTAAGTGCAATGCAGGCTGGAAGGAGAGACACTATTCCTTTGCGCTGGTGCCCGAATTACAGGTCTTGCTGATCTGCTCACAGAGCAGAACACTACTCTTCAGAACCTGTGTGATACCTCCCTCCTTGCTGCTGAGATGAAGATGTTCTTGGAGGACTATCGCCTTTATGAGAACTCTGTGTTTTTTACAACCAAATACTTTTTACAACCAAATGTGCTGTGTGTCTTGACATTTTCTCTATTCTCTTTCCTAACAATGGCATACAGCAGGTCTTCTGAAAGACTAGAAACTGCCATCACCATTTCCCTAAGTTTGATATCAGAATAGTTAAATGTTCATAAAAACATGCTCTTGTAGAATAGAACTGCCTTAAATTTAATCCTTGCAGCCAAAGGGGAAAAGTCTGTGTGTTAATGTGGTCTGAATATTGCACACATCTGTCCAACACCTCCATTAATATTCACAGACATAGATCACATTCAACTTGAGTGTCATCTGGTCTTGGTGTCTTTATATTTGGGAGTTGAGGAGTGAAGATTTTTTAAATCGTTGCAGGTTTTATTCTTATAATAACACTATACATTGTGAATACATTGAATATGTGCAGCAAAAAAAGCTGCTGTCCATGTTTACCTGCTTAATCCGATTGGAAATTATGAGGGATATAACAGTCAAGAATTCACAGCTGAAATTATTCAACTGTATGCGATTGAATTGTTGTAGGAGTTTCACCTCCCACTGAAGAAGGGTGAGTTGAAAATGTGAATTCACACATATGCCTTAATATTTGTTAGAACATTGAGTGAACACAAATCCACATGCATGCCTTAGTTGTGGTAATATATTAATAATCAATTTCGATTTTGTTTTTATATTTGCTTAAGGCTCATTAGAACTTTAAAAACTTAGCTATTTTGCACATTTAGACACATTTTAAATGAACTGCCATTTTGTTATCCTGTGTTGTACAGTGCACATTTTAGCTCAATCAATCTTGTAAGCGTAGCGTTGTTATGAAGTTGACTCAACAAATTGATGATTGCAGAAAGTAGTACTGTGATATTCTTTTTACTCATGAAACGTGTAACAATCTTCCATGGTCTCACATTTTTCAAATGAGTAGAGCCCGCACCTGCTCTTAAATGCTTCTCTGTAGGTTTCTGGCTATTAGGTGTTCCTGTTCCTGCCTGTGTATTGAGAAACAGTGTACAACTGTTGTATCAAAATCTATCAATTTTAGCATTACGTGTTCCAACTGTTCAGAGTTAGAAGCACTGGTATGTTGATTTCACATATTCCTTTTTGTTTATTTTGATGTTTGCTGGCTATTTTTTAAACTAAATATGTGTACGACTTCTATGCAGTATCCTGAATGTCTATTTTCTTTTACATGGTGATGTGAAAATATAAATTCCACCCCGAACAATCTAGATTCAGAGATCTTAATTGCTTCCATTCTCTACCAAAACCCAGATGGCTGGCAGTTGTTCTCTTAAATACATGACCACAATCCAAACAGAACACCGTCCATCAGAAAATCAAAAAACTGACTTACAAATCAATGCCCTGGAACCCTGATTATCAACCGGGCTTGGAAACATGATCTATGATAGGAGTGAGATCAAAGGACAGCAGCGTACTGAAACATTTGTCAGCTCTCTTCATTATAGAATGAGTTGCTCAGCCTCCATGCTGGCAGCCTCCTGCAGAGCATCATCTGACTCATAAAAAAGTGTCACCTGAGAGATAGAGTAGGTAGGAGAAAGTCCTGCTCCACTATCAGAAACATTTGGTGCCATACATTTAACTGAGATGTGCAAGATTGATGGGACTCCTCTACCACTACCAATATTATCTCCTGCCAGATCCAGAGCAATACTTTCAGAATCAGCAATTGGAGCAACAATGCATGCTGAAATCCCAACAAGGGAGACCACAATCAATAACAGAGCTGATATAACAGACCAGAAAAAAATACTTCAAGAAAACCTTTTTAAACCAGACTAAAAAACTATGCCTGATTTACTTTCCAGCCTCAGAATACATACAGAACGCCATAGTGCAAATTGATGGGCTACCTTGGCCAATTCAGGGTGAGAGACTCTCTAACAATAAACATATGGTCTGGGAAACATCTAGGTTTTGGAAATAGCTGTTAACTTCCAATAGTTAGAAGACCTTGCTGCCTCTGCTGGAGACTAATGACCCTGTGTTGACTGAAAATGCGGAGGCCCAGTCTGGCCCTACATGCTGATTTCTTTTTTTTCTTTCTTTCTTTTTTCTTTCTTTTTATTTCAGAATTGCACAACCATCAGGATACATGGTGTCTTACGCAATTACAGTGCACGACAAGTGAAATAAATGTGTCCCATACATCAAAGAGGCATCCCGGTCCCCACAACGGTTGAAAGACCAGCCCAGTATATCGGCACATAGATAACATCTCAAATCATATGCCTTTGTGCCGAGTGTGCTGAATAATTCCTATGGAATGAAACATGCAAGAATGTACAACAATAAACAAGATATTCACAAACCCTAAAGAAAAATAATCATGGCAAAGACAGGCAGTCGGGTGTTGTACCCTACAGAATCTTAACTCATATAAGTGAGCTTGGAGACATACTGGAGTCTATCTCCCTTGCCTCCCATGTCAGACACTCAACGCAACATGCTGATATCATTTGTGATAATGTGAGGCTGTAAGAGGTCAACAGACATCTCTTCAGCAATCCTCTACTAACGTTTCTGTAAAACGAAAGGAGCGATGGGAATTAGCTTTATGAAGACAAGATAATCTAGCAGCCAGTGCGCCAGAACACAACTAACCCAAGTATTCAAACACAGATGGGCTCAAGGAACCACAAGGAAAGAAATAGCCATTTCTATCTGCATCTGAAGCTACAGGAGTGAACTTGTCTGTAGGAAAGACAGCGGAGCTCACAGCTGCACTGAATATCACTAAGCAAGTACGTGGAAGAAACATCTTACACATTTCTGCAGACAATAAAATACTTCTCAAAAAGATAGAGAGCCAAAGAGGTGGGGCACCAATAAGACCAAGGTAAAAAAAATGAAATTCTCTTTGGCACAATCACTCAATTTTCATACAACCCATATCACCAAAACATAAACAAAAAATAAAATAAAAAACACATCAAAAATAAGTGAGAATATCTCCACTTTAAAGAGACATATGTATTCAGCCAGTATCCTCTATATGTTCCTTATTAAAAAACATCACATTGTGCATTAAAAACTTTAATATGCACTATTATAATGTAAAAAACAAACATTTGTTGAATCCTAAAATACAAACATATAATGTTGCAAATAGTACAATATACATAAATCAATACAGCTTCATCAAAAAAACAGCACAGTGGGAGAACAAGTCAGACAAAATATCATGTCATTAAATCAGCACTACTCTGTGTCAGATCATTTGTTTCATTTTTATTTTTAAGAAAGACCTTTATTGTCCGATTCACAGTGTACACATCAGCATTGCTTACAACCCAGCCGGGCCAGCTGCAGTCAGTGGAGTTTGTGACATATAAAGAGAATAAACACAGCTTCAAGCTCGGCAACCCTGGGGTCCGGCAGCGTATATCAACATTTCACATATCATCATGACGTGTATATCTTTAGTGTCTAGCATGTGTGCGGTCTATGGGTTTTTCAGTATGGATACAGTGGTTCTAGGTGGGTGCGCTGAATCTACCCCCATCTGAGTCCGTAGTGATGGTCGTGCCCGTCGCTACCAATACGTGTCGGTTGCGAGTGATTCTGTTGGAGTCAGCATTAGGACGGGTGTATCATCGTGTGAGGGAGCATGAAGGGTGTTCAGCGACTTAAGGTGATTGGGGCGTGTAACCTCCATGTGTATCCGCATCAGCGGGGAGAAATGTACTGCACCTCAGCGCCCATGCGGGGTGTCCAATCCTCGGCCGCTACACCTGAGGGTGTCCTGTGACATGAAATGATATAAAGCATGAAGTTGTATGCGTATGGACATGGTCTAACAGAGGATTAAATCAGATCAACAACCAACTATAAAACAGGGGACAAGGGTTTCACGGGAGGTGGGTAGGGGTAGGTGTGTGCAGAGTTCGCCATAGCGCCTAGTAGGTAGAAGTCCGTGTCAGTATGTCATTGATGTCTCGCGGGGTAGGCAGGTGGGGGGGGCCGGGGCCCAGGGGAGCGCGGGTCTTCCGTGAAGCAGGGCCACTAGTGGGGGGGTCTTCCGAGCGGTCGGAGGGTGTGGTTTCGCGGTGCATTGCCCGGGCCTCCGCCGCCGTTGTCATGCGGCGGTGTGGCTCCGGGATTGGGGTAAGTGGCGGCAGTATGAAACATGAAAATAGCAGTCAGACAGCGTGTCGAGTTCGACGGCGATGGGAAGTCGCATGGAGTATCGTGTGTAATCAGTGTGGTGCCGTATCAGGGAAGGGGAGTGGGAGTGCATGTGTCTTCACGTGATTCCCTGTTCCGCGCATTTCTGCAGGAAGGAGTGTAGTATGCCCTCCCATTGGTGTGCAATGGGGAACTTCCTGAGCCCCGCCGTTTCCTCTCGCTGTAAAACAGAGTATTCAGCTCGCGCCCAGTTTGTCAGTGACAGGCACCAGTGTCGGAGGTGAGGGGGTGTGGCAGCCTTCCATCTCTTGGTGAGCAGTCGTTTGGCCGTGATAAGTCCGAGATCCCAGAATCTAGTTTGGACTCTATTTAGGTGTGTGCGTTTATATAACCCCAGTATACAGGCTTCCCATGCGTTCGGTACTTGTTCCCCAGTGCAGTGTCGGAGTATCTTGGTCACACCTTCCCAATACTGCTGAAGGGCGGGGCAAAGCCATAGCATGTGAAGGAGATCTGCGCCTATGAGGGAACAGCGGCCGCAGGCAGTATTAGTCACCGAGAAGTATTTATTTATTTTATCAGGGGTGAGGTAAGCACGGTGTAATATGTAAAATTGTATAATTTTAAAACGAGGGCTGCGGGGGATGTTCACTGGGCCAACGAGGATCATAGCCCATTCCTTGTCCGTCCAGTCCCGCCCCCTGTCCGTCGCCCATTTTTCCCTTAGGTGTACAGTCGCCGGGTATGTATGTAGGAGAAGCGCTTGTGTCAGCCAATGAATGATGTGGGTGCCGTTGCTCATGACATGCAAGTATTGTATGAAGTGGTGCGTCGGTGGTTCGCTAGACATGTCTCCCCAGGCGGCGGTCAGCGCGTGAACGAGAGACGCGTGTGTCAGGAACTGACCAGCTGGGAGGGACGTGTCTTCCGCGAGGGTTGCAAAGGGTAGAAGGGCGCCGTCGGAGTAAAGGTCACCCAAAGTCTCCACCTCCGCGGTGATCCAGCTGTTCAACCGCGTAGCGGTCAGGGTCCCCGCCGTCGTCGGGGTGCCTAACAGTGGCAATATCGGTGCGTAGGGTGTCGTCGCTCGCGTTAGGCGCAAACATCGGAGGAAGCATTTGCGCGCCACTGCGAGCAGTAGTTGCGATGGTCTGGGAGTCCGAGTCAGCGGGTGGAACAGTGTTTGAATTTGGGGCTGGGACCAAACGGTGGTGTCGGAAGCCGTGCCACTCAGGTTCTTACCACCCAGCCAGCACGACACCCACTGCATTTGTGCAGCCAGATAATATAACTCCATGTTGGGAACTGCCAGCCCGCCCTCCGTAGTGGGCATGTAGAGTTTCGTCAACGCTACCCGGGGTCGGCCTTTGTTCCAAATCAGGGTTCGGAGCAGGACCTCAATGTCTCGGAACACCCGGGCAGGCACATACGTCGGTATGTTCGCGGAATAGTACAACAGCCGCGGGAGTACTATCATTTTAGCCAAGGCAGTGCGACTAGGGACATTGAGTGGTAGAGTATTCCAGAACCCCACCTGCGCTCTGGTGGAGGCGATCGCCCTCATCAGGTTGCCTTCCAGGATGTCTGTTGGGTCTCGGTAGACGTATATCCCCAGATATCTAAACGTGCTGGGATACCACTGCAACCTCCCACCCCCGATGTGTATGTCACATTCGGGAACGTTCGGGTCGAACGAGTAGGCCCCCGATTTGGCCCAGTTCACTCGCAGTCCCGACATTTCCTCGAAGGTGCCGAAAATGTCGGTGAGGGATCCCGGGACATCGTTGAGGTCCCTGACATAGAGAAGCAGGTCGTCAGCGTATAAGGATACTACATGCAGTCCGTCCGCCAACGGTATTCCCCAGTCGGCTCCTTGCAACCGGAGCATCTCGGCTAGGGGTTCCACAGCCAGGGAGAACAGCAGGGGTGACAGTGGACAACCTTGCCTAGTGCCTCTCCGTACGCGGATAGAGTCAGAGAGTAATGTTCCTGTGCGGACCCGGACCGTGGGATCGCGGTATAAGAGGCCCACCATCATCAGATAGTCATCTCTCAGCTCAAACTTTTCCAACGCCGCTCGCAGGTAGGGCCACTCCACCGAGTCAAAAGCCTTCTCCAGGTCAAGCACAAGGCACCCCGCTCTCGGCCATTGTCTCGTGGCGTACTCCTGCAGGCGAAATAATCGTCGGATATTGTGTGATGTGTGTCTTGTCGGCACAAATCCGTTCTGGTCGTGATGCACCAGCGTGGGTACGAAGGGGGCCAGCCTGCGGGCAAGCGCGGAGGCAAGGATTTTATAGTCTGTATTCAAAAGCGCGAGTGGGAGATAGGAGCCCAGCTGAGTGCTATCCCTTCCAGGTTTGGGCAAAGAGATAAGTGTCGCCTCATTGAGGGTCGGGGGCAGGGCGAAGTCGTCGGTGGCTGCGGAAAACATTTTCACCAGTTGTGGGATCAGGATGACCGAGGCGGCCTTATAAAACTCGGCCGGTAAGTCAGATCATTTGTTTCATGTGGAAACTTTAGTATCTTTTGACTTACAAAGATCAGAGCATCGACGCATTTCAGTGGGTATTATAGTATCACAGCCACCTTCTTCAGGAAATAAATATCTCCCAGCATCAGTTTGTTCACTATACAGTATAAAAAAACAAAACAATAAAATATATAGAAATTATACATAGATACTGGCTCAAACACAAAACAAAACATGTATATCCTGGTGATACAGTCAACAGTCATATCATGGTCACAACCACTCTTTTTCTAACATAGCACACATAGTTTTTGTAATCTGAGAAACAGAGACATATATTTAGAATTATGCACCTTTGAGGTCCACAGCTGTCGAGAATTCGCCAGGTATCGCAAATGGTACACTCTTTGGAAAAGTGGTGAACTTGAAGTGCTTTGTGCGTATTCATCATCATTGAAGACAGGGTGTAAATAGCTAAACACCATTAAAATAGGGAACAAAGTACAGTAAAACTCAAGACTCCACACCCCCGTGGAACCTGAACGATTGGTCCCTTCTTCAGGAGTCTCTGGATGCTATTAAGTAAAAAACTTTGCAACATCTAATATACCAGTACCCCAAGATATGCTGAAAAGATTTCTGCAACTAGCCTCCAACCTGCCACTCTCAGCCAAGAATAGAGGTCGAGTCACAGGGATAATAAGAAGAAAGGCTGATTGCGTGATACAACCTTACAAGCCTTGGGCACCTGAAATAACTCCTCGCCTCTTATCTCTGGTGAGGCTTCCCCACTGAACTTTGGGAATGTTTGATATGCCACTTGAAACGTCAATAGTTGTGTTGCCAGGCTTTGGACGGTGGCTCAGAGTAAAATCAAATTGGAATAGTGCTCTCTCCTGGCACTTGCTTACCCTGTCCTTTCATTGTGATCCGACAAGAGACACACACAGGTTCAGCCAGTCATCTATGCACCGAGTCGTGACCGTAGGAATAAGAAATGCGATAAACTTTACTTTTCTGCCCTCCATTTCAATGACACTGGCTATCACCTACAGGGGTGCCTTACTGCCTTTCCATGTACCCAGTGCGTTTTGTCCAGCAGACACATTGTGACTTAAGCAGCCCAGTCTTGTTCCCTGCTCTCCCACCTCCCCACAGGCCCGCACCATCAGACATCATGGGAATATCTTCTGGATGTATGCGAGGCACGTTGACACGACTAACAAGTCCCTGTTCCTGCAAACTACGGTTACAAAGGCCTGTGGCCGCCTCTTCGGGGTGCTTTGTGGAGGAGGCTAGCGAAACTACAAAGGGCCTTCCAAACATCGCCATTCTGCAGCATATTCCTTTAACAGAGCACCTCAAAACGGCGACACCAAAAAGAGGAGCTAAAATACTGAAATCACTGCGGAAATCGCTATCAATGGCTTGTAGATACAAAGGTACCGGCATGTCATATAACTTGTATTCAATTATCGAAACACGAATATTGTTTTTTTGTCTTAAAAACAGAAGCTGCACCTCAATAGGGGCACAACAGAAAATGAATGTGGTAAATCAATACTTTTTGTGTAGGTGAAGCGGGTTCGCCTTTGTTCCGAACAAATCTGCGTGTTTTCAGCTGCTCCGACTGAAGGCGCGCGTTACAATAACATGCTTAGAATGCACAGAGCGAAGCTTGACAAAATAACAAGTGAATCAGTAGGAAGCACGGGCTGTTCCTTGAGAGTTCTTTTCCTATGATGCTTGGCTCGCGCCCAGGTTTTCGAGCCTCACCAAACATTCCCAGCTCCATCTCGAGTGTTTTGTAGTCCCTGCAGCCTGCGATCAGATCCCGAGTGTAGGTAACCTTTCCCACAGCCTTTCAGTGCATTTCCCCCGCTTTTGTTCTCTTCCTAGGATTACCTGAAGTAACACCGCGTCCCTCTCGCTGAGGGCTTGTTCGCATGATGGAAGCAGCTTTAATTTGAAAACTGCACGTGGAATCGGGAGGGGAGGGGGGCGTAGGATGCCTGCTAGAAAGAAACATCAATGAAACTTCACAAAAATGTTCTACATAAAAAAACGTTAACGTCTGACACTTTCAATGATTTTCCTCAAAGCATCTTAGCCTTGTGAACCATGTCACCACAAGATATTAATTTCTGAATAGCTTTTAAACATATCTATGTCATTTCTGCCCATCAATTTAAACGGAGGCCTTTACATGTACGCACGGTACGCACTTCTCTACACAAAAACCCACTGATCAACTCATTATTTTTCAGCAGAACCGACTATTTCCAGTTGACCTCCCCCATTAGTCTAATGCACCTGACAAAGTCCTAAACTTTGCAACAAGAACTCTGTAAAATTACCCAGGCATAACCCAATCTTAGCATACTGCAACGTTAGACAGCTGGCTCCCAGCTAAAAGCTGGGCATTTTACAAAATACGGACACTGGTTTTCAAAGCAATTAATGGTCTGGCTCCAAACACTACTCCCATATCAGATCTCAGGCAAACCCACTGAAAAGTGAGGATCCATCCCCAACTCTTTCTGGTCATTCTCAGGTGACCTTGTGGCACATCCCAGGCCTGGTCCTTCCACCGTCTTGAACTTCTGAACAGGAATCCCAGCTACAAGACATCTACTCTACACCTCTCCAAAACAGGTCAACATAGCATTGACTGGACGCCTATTGCGACTTAAAAACCGAGCGTTTCCTCTCACGCTCTACAGTACATAGGAATATTTCATGCCTTTATACTCCATTACCTTAAATGATAATGTAGCTAAGTATTAATCACAAATGGCAAGAACTCACAAAAACAATCCCTTCAGCAACTGTTATTTTCTTTAAAACATATTAGCCATACCATCCTGAAACTTCTATGTAAACGCCACTGATGGAAATGTTGCTTTTGCTAAACAAATAAAATGAATCCATAAAATAATTTTCCAAACGAAAAAGCATTTGCACACACTGCAACTTTAGAATTTTTGAAGCAGGCACAGAGCCAGAAGATACTTTTTAAAACCAGTATATCATGATATGCAGTGTATGGTATTATTATTACCAGTGCTTTAAATGGGAAAAAATAAGTGCAGGTATTCACCAAAAGGAGCAGTGGGCGGAGTTTAGGGCAGGCACAAGGGCGGGGCTGAGGGGTAACAAGGGGCGGGTTTAGCTTTTTGACCGTGCCAACGTTGTATGCACGAAATCTGCATGCATTGTTTGAATGTGGGATGTATCTGCCCATTAGTTATCTCACAATTAACTGTATTTATGTGGGACTTACTAATAAGTGTTTATTACTATCCAAAGAAACTTTTCTATTTTTAGCAACTTTAAAATAAGAAAGTATTGAGGAAAAAACAGCAAGTTTTAAATATATGCTGTCTTGTTTGCAATCAGGTCCTTGCTGCAGGTTCATAACTCACTAAGCTATAATACAGGGGTTAATTTTTGACTTGCAGGTAACACAAGGCTCTATGCAACAAAAACAGAAATCAACTAAGCTATCTATATAAAACAGCTAATCTGTGATTTACATGTTGCATGCTGTGCTTTCCAGCAGACACATTGATCCCCTACGCAATATTATGCTGAGTTGAACCTTTGATTGGAATGTACACAGATCTCTCAAGCAAGTGCACCAACCTCCTGAGTTATCCACTTCATTGTCACCTATGATGCCCCAAGCTCACTTACTTATGCTTTCTGGTTCTCATGATTGGTGAAGGCGCATCTGCGAAAAGCAGGAATTCATCAGGCAGTCTTTTAATTCACGCCACTACTGAGTACTCAGCATCACACCAAACCACTTCAAAGCATCACTTAAAAAACAACGCAGCATGGTCATCCTTCGATACCTATGCGGAAGAAGCCTTAGGCAAGATTCTCACTACTCTAAAGCCGTCCAATCACTCCTCTGACCCTCTCCCTGCAAATTCTGTCAAAGACTTGACCCCATGGCTTTTGAGCCTTTGGACCAAAATTATTAACAGTTCTGTACAACAAGGCTGTATCCCAGATACCCTCAAAATTGGACAGGTCTCTCCCATACTAAAGAAACCCTCAGCTGAACCGTCTGACCTAAACAACTATTGTCCTATCTCCAATATTCCTACCTTGGCCAAACTGCTGGAAAAATGCGTTCATCACCAACTGAATAAGCATATTGACCACTTCGACCTGCTTAACAAACACCAATCAGGCTTCAGGGTAGGTCATAGCACCGAAACAGCCATGACACACATGATTGATGATGCGCTTCAGATCCTAGATCAGAACGGAGCTTGCCTTCTCATCTTGCTAGACCTATCCTCAGCCTTTGATACGGTTAAACGTGAAAACCTGATTGATATCCTAAAACATAGAATGGAGCTATCTGGATCTGTACTAAACTGGTTCCCCTCCTTCCTCCATACCGAACGCAAAAATTCAAGGTCAACAGCACTCTCTCTAATCCAGTACCGGTCACGTTAGGAGTCCCTCAAGGCTCCTCTCTATTTCCGACATTGTTCAATCTCTTCCTGGAACCCCTCACGGAATTGCTTCATGTATCTAACGTCCAATTTCACATGTATGCGGACGACACACAACTCTATCTCAAGATTCATTCATTAGAAGACATTACAATGCTTAACACAACGCTCAGGAACACCCAGATTTGGTTGGCAGAAAACCATCTCAAATTGAACGTCCAAAAAACTGAATTCCTCCTTATTGCACCACCCGCCAAAGTCCCCATGATGCAAGACCTGGTCAAACATATTACTGCATTCAACGTCCAACCTAACATTGTAGACTCAGCTAAATCCTTGGGAATAACTCTTGACAGCAACCTTACCATGCAGAAACACATTAGTAATGCAATAAAAGGAGCAAACTTCCAGATAAACACGTTGAGGAAGCTGAAACCATTTTTGCCAGCTAACGATTTTAAGCTGGCAGTTCAAGCGCTTGTTATCCCGAGGGTGGAGTACGGATGTGTTTCCTTGTGTGGCCTCCCTAAAGCGACAACAGCACCCCAAAGTGCCTCTATAAATGCAACAGCAAGACTCATCACTGGCTCAAAGAGAAGCTCTCGTATTTCCCCAGGCCTAAAAGTCTAGAACTGGCTACCGTTTGAAGACAGAATTCACCTAAAAATAGCATGCATGACTCATAAGGCCCTACACCATAAAGCACCCAGTTACCTCGCACAGAAGTTGACGATCTCGGGTGGCTCAAGAGCTTCAAGAAACTCTGAAAACCTGCTACTGAAACCCCAAAGATTCAACAGGAAGAAAACATATAAACAAACCTTCTCTGGGATTGCGCCCAGGATTTGGTACTCACTGCCCCCAGAAACCAGACTAAATGCTTCTACCGTTTCATTCAAAAAGGAAGTGAAAGAGTGCCTCATGGCGAAACTCACCTACTCATAGTCCAAGGTATCTCTGTGACCAAGCACCCCCTTTCCTTTGACACCCACTTGGACAAAGGGCCTCCAGACTTTCTAGGTATGCACGCTGACCACGACCTAACTCAATGTTCTCATGTTGTACCCTAATGCCTCACTTTTGTACTATGTGCTTTGTATTCTTGATGTGCCTACATTTACGCATTTGTATACCCAGCCTAACTGATTGTAAAGCGCTCTGATATCCGCAAGGATCTTGTTTGCGCTATATAAGACCTTCAAAATAAATAAATAAATAATTTATTAGTGAATATTTAGGAGGATACAAGATGGGAAAACAGTATGGAGGCTGACAATACAACTTTGTGCAACAAGGAACCCGGAGGGGAGGTCGATAAACTTAAAATACTGGGCTGTAATATTGCAGGAATAAGGAATAAATGGAATAATTTGTAGTTGGTCAATTTTATTAGAAATTATTCTTTGGTTTGTCTACAGGAAACCTGGGCGATTTACCCTATTTTTAGATGGCTATTTCTCCTTTTGTTCCTCTGTCCTTAGCTCAACTCATGACAGAGCCAGGGTTGGCTTGGCACTTTAACTTTCGGTCACTCTTTTGGGGAACGTTGTTAAGAATGCAATAGAGCTTCCATTTATCAGCTGTTTTGTTATCATTTTAGGGGTAGGGGCCTTCGTAATATAATTACCTACTATAATAATATTTTTACTACATCCGGTGTCTGTGTTGGAATAGAGCTTGCAAAGGATTTGAAGGGCTTCCTTGAAATAAAGGATAAGGAGATTCAAATAATTTGGCTCAGAGATATTAATATTAATACTTGTCTGTGTACTTGATGCCAAGGAGATTTGTGGTAAGACTAATAAGGAAGGAGTGTGAGTGAATCTTTTCTTCCATGACTAATGTGGGAATGCCCTGAAGGAAATATTTCTGAAGGAAATTTTTTTTTTTTACAAATGATGCCTATCCACTATTGCTTGGTGTTCCACCGACTTATTCAGGAAATGGGCATAGTAGTACTATTGATCATATCTTAATCTCAGAGAACCTTATCCCCTGTGTTGATTAATTCCAAATCCTCCTATCAGACTTGAGTGATCAGAACCATTCATTTGTGACTCTGAAGAAGCTATATGCAGAGGCTAAATCAGAATTGGTAGTCGAAATGGAATCTCCCTAAAGTGGGAGGGTGTTGATGCTGAGAGTTTTTTTTTATTGATTTAATAAGGAACCAGAATGATTTAGTAGCTATTTGTCTTAATGATATAGCGGAGGTGGGAGGCTGTTTTGACGAGTTTTCCAAAATTTCGAATTATATTCAAAAAGCATTGACAAGACACCCAGGTAAACCTCATTTAAAAAATAAAAGATGGTCCGACGCAACCTGTAGGAAGGCCCTCGAGACCTTAAATGGAGCACTAGGGTCCATTGCTAGAGATAGGGAATATAAACTCACTCTAGATAAGAGGAAAAAATAAAATTAAAGAGGAAGCTTGAGAAGCTCTTCAGGAAGGAAGCCAGTGCCCACTCAAACAGCGCAGCATTCTGGAAAGTGATTAATGCCCCAAATGTCAGTGATTCGGCTTGTTCTGCTCTGGACACTGTAATTACAGCTGACGAATGGGTTCATCATTATCACTCAATTTATTCTAATGGAGAGTAAGAGAAGGAGGAGGGGAGTACTGAGCCTCTGTGTAAGACAGAGGGATGCCTAGATACTCATTAGGTTTAGTTTAAATGAAGTGATTGGGGTAATGCAGGCAGGTAGGAAAAGGAAAGCTCCAGGCCCAAACAGGGTTCCTTTAGATGCTTTTACTGAAAATATAGATCTATTGGCTCCAGTAGTGACAAATGTCCTTAGAGCAGTTACATTGTGTGGTCCTTTGCCCACCGGGTCACAGTCTATAATTGTGCCAATTTTTACAAAAGGGAAAACATTTGACCTAAGCTACTATAGACCTATTTCCTTGTTGGAGTCGACCCTTAAAGTTCTGGGAAGGATTGTGCTGGTCAGGCTGGAAGGATGGGCCCAGGAAAATAACATTATTATTAACGTGCAGTATGGCGTCTACAAAGAACTCAGCACTGTGGAGCAGACTTTGAATTTACACCTCCTGGGGAACAAATGCACCTTAGTTAAAAATGGGCCTTTCTATATGACCTTTATGGACCTGTCACCGGCTTTTAGTTGTGTAAACAGGTCAATCTTGTGGGGTCTTCTGGAAGATATGAGTTCGGATAAGCCACTTATTGATTTCCAACAACAACTTTATGGCAATACTAAGACCCCATCAAGTGTGTGACCAGGGCAACGTATGGGTACGCATATAGGGCATTTCTAATGTGGATGTGTTTCAGCAAGTAGAAAATAGGTGCCTCAAAAGGATGCTTGCAGTTCCCTTAGCTGCTAGAATTATATTTGTCATGCTGAATTAGGTGTCCCAAAATTAATGCAGCCCCTCTCCTCTTGTGGAGAGCAGTATGGACTAAATAAGCTGCTTCAATGAACAGGAAGATAATAGGGGACTGTCTGGCACTGGAAGATGCATTGTTAATTCATTGGCTGAACTATACTAAGAAATCCTTTGAGAATATTGGGATGATTACTTTCTTTGAGGATCCATATTCTATAAAGGCAATAACTAAAAGGGATCTCTCCTCTATGATCTTGAAGGTGAGAATTGAAGAGAGGGATGCTAGGGAACTAACTAACATGTCTGTGGTAGCACACGATCCCCTGATAAAAGAACCGGGAGTGCAGCCTTATCCTAATATGGGACAGAATGTGCAACATAGGTTCCTATTAACACGATTTCGGTTGAACACTATACACTATTTATATGCTTATAATGAGGTTAAATCTCCTAGTAGTCAAGTGCCCACCTCTCCATGTGATAGTTTGTCGGACTAATCCTTGCTTCATTTAACCTTTTATGGGATTTTTAAGGAGACCCACGGAAATAATGTATTATACTGTTGATAAAATGACTTGATTTTGTACAATGTAGACCGGCTCTAATGTATACTCACCAACCTAATGGTTGTTACATGTGCTACACGATAGTGAATTTATTTTTATACATGTGAAAAAATAAGAAAGAGGAGCATTGTGTCTTAGAGAAGGATCCTTTTACTGATTTTTAATGTTTTTATTGAATTATATTTAATTGCTATAGTGGGATTCTAGGGTATGATGGGAGTTTTATGTTGGGTGTTGTGTTAATTCAGGTATAATAGGTGTGCCGATGTTTTTATAATTATAACACACATTGTGTAAGGGACGTTGTACAGGAGTGCTTCTGTGGGCAGGGAACCAGGAGTATTGTATGTAAGTGCAATACTCATCTTAATGTTTTATGTAATATGGTATAATGTTGATTGACTTTTATGGCTAAGGTAGCCGAATCAAGTATTAGACTGACTGACATGCGTGTGTGTGCATTACTGTCCAACCAAGTAAATCTGTTTTAAAAGGCATGAGGAACAACATAACATGAGGATTTTGTACAGGGAACAACTGATTGCAGCGTGATACTACCAGATAAAATAAGCACGGTTTTCATCTACCCCTTTCACTAAGCTAAACACCACAGCTTTTTTGCTGTTGTTTCTGCTCTACATAGAACGTTTTTTTAGGGCTGGCTAAACAGCACAGCACAGATGTCTACTAAACCTATTGTGAACATTTAATTAAATTATACACACAGTGGGCTTTGGCTCTGCCCAGAGGAGTTTTTTGCTCTCACCTCATCCTATTGGCTGTTTGGTGTATCGTTCAGCCTCCTATCGCCTGCTTGCTTTGCAATGGGTGAAGGACTATTTTACATTGCAAAAGAACTCCATGGCTCTGGTTATGAGCCAGGCAGAGTGAAATTACTGCATCATTTTATTCGTTATTTTCACTCCATCCGATTAGAAGTGTTTCAACATGTGGTTTAAACGTATGTAGAATTAATGATCGGTAAAATTGCATGTGATGTATTCGCAGGTGGTAACACACCAAGAATTACCTGTAGGTAACATTTGCATGTAGAAACAAAGAAAGGAATTGTAGTTATGAATTGTGTGACAAAAATAAAAGTAATTAACAACATTTGTCCGCCCCATGACTAGGGCAGCTGCAAATCATTTTGAAATACTACAAATGTTTTGGAAAGCATATTTGCTGTCCACATTTAACCAAAAGTGAATAATATCAGAAGTACACATTGAAAGTGTTTCTTTTTTTTGTACAAGCATTCAGAAGTGAAGCATTACACACAGATGATGCAACTTAACCAGAGCTCTAAAAAAGGACCCTATACTCAAAGTTTCTCACACTTTTTACTTTCCTGTAGACCATGGAGCATGAGTGCATATCACAGAATTTAGCCACGCTTGAGGTACAACTCTTCGTTCAACAAAGTCCTCATCCAGGCACAGGAGAAGGATGGGGCACGGCACCAAAGAGGCAGGGCACACAGAAGGTGCAGGAGAGGGCATAGAAAACCTTACCCTTTAAACGTGAACTCCATATTTTCAAGAAAAATAGGTTAGTCATGGACACCATCAACCACCGTCTCTCTATATTAGAGGAAGTATTGGCACCAAATATAGCCATTAGGATATCTGTACACCCTACACCCAGAAAACTACTGGCTGCATTACTTTTTTTGCAACCGGAAGAAACCACAGCAACAGTTGCACATTTTTATGGAATTTTCCAACTAACTTTAGTAACTCAGAAAGGTGATGGTACACGGCTCACATTAGTGTCATAACACACCATTTTCCCCACAGACTCCCACGCAGTCAATGCCACTAAAGTAACATTGTTTTCCACTGGAGTTTTCCAAATGTTTTAGGGGCAATAGATTGCACATACATAAGCCTAATACCACTAAGGGCAACTGAACAAATACACCAAAACAAGAATCAACAACTTATCATAAATGTACAAATGGTGTGTGATGCAAGTTAAGCTTTTTATACATTGCACTATTTCTTGGAACAACCCACAGCTTCATGATCCTTCAGAAAAGCAGACTTCCGTACACCGCAGAAACATACAAACCTAGAAGGACATGGCTACTAGGTGTGTATATATTTATGTACCTATTTAATCAATCATACTCCCCTTTCAATACCCATGTCTGTAATCATACAGACACCAGTAAAGTGATCAATGGTATCTGCATGGTAAGTCTGCTAGTAATATACCAAAAATCACAATATAAAAGTTGATTTTATAAAACAAAAACATTGTTAAATCATCATGAGAATACATTCAGCATTGAGTTATCATCTACCCTAAACATACGCTACAAATCCTTCAGATAACTCTGTATGCACCCTCAGACCACGACTCATGACTCCACACCATAATATTTCCACACAAGCAGTAAAGATATATATATATAGTGAAGTCCACATCCACACTCACAACACAATCGAATATGCATTTGGACTACCAGGACATGCTGCAGGTGCTGCCCCGGCTTATCCACCAAAAAAGGTGTGCAAAATTGCTCTTGTAAGTTGCACGCTCCACTACATTTCTATCACATGACCTGTGCTTAAGCTCATGGAAGATGGAATATTGAGATGTAGAGCCTGGATGGAGATTGGCACCCACATGTAGGAGGACAACAGCCATAGTCTGCCAGTACAATAGGAGTCAGAGACTACCTAATAAACAATGATTTTTGCTTTAGTACTTAAAATATTTTTTTCCTTAAGAGCACCTTTACACGATGACTGTGTTCAAAGATTGTAATGCTTACAACTATATAAAGAGTTCACCCTTTAAAGGCTACGCTATAAAGGAAACATAAACCTTAAAGTTACAGTAGCTAATGACACACAATGTACGCCACTCATCAGTAAAACCACCACGTGCCCAATTCTTTAATCCGACACCAACACATAAAAATATATGAAATAAAAACAAACAGCTGTCAAGTACAGTACATCAGAATAGAGAAGTTACTCTAATGCAAAATTCACTTTTAAGGATCCCTTTTTCTGGCAGGTGAATCGGACATTACTATTAATTGAGCGGTATGGGAGTGTCTCCTACAAGGCTGTCTAGGAAAGACCCGTTGAGAAGAGGAAGTGGATACTTAAGGGGGCGGGGGAATGGCTGCTGGAACTGCTGGCAAAACCACGCCCTGAGGCAAGTAACTGTGTAAATGGTCCATTGGTGAATACGTGTGCTCCTCCAGTGAATGCAATATGGACATGTCATTAAACAGCTAGTATTGTGAAATGGTGTGCGGCATGCATCATATGGCTTTTGTTGGTCCCTTTTGCGCTGCATGATCAAAGAAAGGTTGGCATTGGGCCTAGCATAAGCCATGTGGCAATTGAATGCGATAATGTGTTTTAGAGCGATGCTGGCACAGGCTGCATCTCTTCCTCTGTAGGGGCGCTCCACTTTACACCACCTTCCTTTGGCAGCAACATAACCTCACCTTCCTCCTCCTATTCCCCTTCCTTCATGGGCACAGCCCTACCCTCTAAGGGAATGGGTGCGGACAAAACTGGTTTAGTAATTGAGATAGCAGACAATTGATGTCTCTGTTGGAGTATGGGCTCACCATTGCAGACTGAGAGCTGCTAACCACAGCGCTTGAGGTAAGAGTGGCAAACATAGTCAGTGTATTGATTGACACTGTGCTAGGGAAACAATAGTGGCACTGGCTTGTGCGATTACTTTCTCTTTCAATGTTTTGCAAGTGGGTGTTAGTGCACAGCGAGTTCTGTTTTGAATATTCTTCTGTGTTACCTGTAATGATAAGGGAAATGTCTTTTTCAACATTTTGTCAAGGCCAAGGCCTATCTCAAGAAATACAACTACTATTTTACTTTCACCTCGGACACAGCACATTCTATTTTACTTCCAATGACATCTCGGTATATCTATTTTAAAGGTATGTGAACATCACTCATACAATTAACATTTTGTGCATGCCAGGTAGGTCATTGTGCCATACTGATGCATTGACGTATATGGTATTGTGGTGTATCACACTCACTAGTCCCTCTTCTCCTCCTTCCTCAACTCCTCCAATGCAGGGGGTTGGAGGTGCCGCCGAGCCGGTTTTCGGCTGATTTTGGTACAGGACCGATTTTGCAGCTACGCTGCAAAAACGGCCCTGTAACAAAAACGGCCCCCAGGGGCTCTAAACCGCCCCCCACCCGTGCGGCGCACCGGGGGATTGCCCGTTGCCCGCTATGGCCAGTCCAGCCCTGAGTTCTGGAATTGTTTTTTCACATTCTTTCACAGTCCGGGGAGGTGCAGACACAGCATCGACCTTCGGTGTTATTAGTTACCAGGTTTTAGTTCTAGGTGTGAATTTGGTCTTGAACATTAAAAGTACCATCAGGTGTGCTTCTTCGTTCATGACTTCCTCTGCAAGCACCACTATTTCAGGCTCACTGGGGGCCTCATTTATGAGGTTTTACCATAAGGCAGCGCCTCAAGCCTTCCTGCTGCACTGCCCTACGGTAAAAGAAAAGGGCCGCAATGCGCTGTATCTATCATGCATTGTGGGGATGATTATTTCTGTGCAGGAAGGAAAACCATCCTGAACAGAAACAATCAGAGGAGGCTTTTTCCTCTTTCTATGTGTGCTGCAGAATGCAGCAGACATAGAAGAAGGAAAAACTAGGAGAAATAAAGATATTTCTCCTCATTCTGCCTCCCTTGGAGGCGTAAGTTTTTGGCGCTGCCTAAGATTTACGATTTCTCATACATTTTGGGGCAGTGAAAAAAAGCCATGGATACCACCCATTGAACGCCCCTTTAATGCCAAAAATGGCGTTAAAGCAAGCCATATTTACAAGGCAGCATTAAAACCAAAAAAGGGGCTAAGTCCTGCCGCGTAAATATGGAGCAGGCTCCTGCGCCATGGAACGTCACAAAAAGTGACGTTCAGGTGGCGCGAATGGTCTAATAAATGAGGCCCTGAGTTTATAGTTTCAAAGGCAGTTAGAAGACATTCTTCCAAGTAGAATATGCTGATGGGATGGATAGATGTTTACTTTGGTGGACTACAATGGATTGTGAAGATGGCTTGGAGACGGTAAATGAAATGAAGCTGACTGTCAGAAATAAAGTTAATATTGATTTAACCACTCAAAGATCTCGCCATTACACTGGCAGTGAAATGGGAACACGGAAATTACATATTTTCTTTTTTTGCAAATCACTTCTTGTTGATGTGGTTTTTCTGTGCAGGTGTCCGCTAGAAACAGTTTTAACATTCTGTTGGCTAAACCTATTGTTTCCAATACATTTAGGGACCTATTATAAATCTGGTGGTCCAAGGACCGCCAGACTTGTGGTGGCACAGCAGTGGAGGATCCAGCCACAGCAGCACCAGCGGTTCGACCGCCCAATTAAAATTTGGTCACCTGGACTGCTGCCTACACCAGGAAACCGCCGTTCCCTGGTGTTTGAATGGTTGTCAAAGGCTGCAATATGCTTGGCAGGACCACTGTGGTCCCACCAAGCATATTACAAGTTTCCTCTCCTCCAGTCTTTACATGGAGGTTCTTCTTCCATGTAAACCTTGGAGGAGAAGAAACAAAGAGGGCCCTGCAGGGCCCCCCTGTGCCTCAACCCCATGTGGATGCACATAGGGGGGGTGTATAACATGAGCCTCTCTGTGTGGTTGCACATATATTTCCTGCCAGCAGGGACTTTCGCCCCATTGGCGGGCAGGAACATTGTAATGTGGTCCAATTGTGGTGCCTTTCACCGCCTTTAAAAGAGGGACCGCCATGGGACCGCCAGCCACCCCCCTTGCAGACTACTCAATAGTCGCAATCTGGCAGGTGGGCGGGGGGAACCTTTGGCGGAGTGCTGGCACGGCGGTTTGCACTGCCATGCTACCGCTCAGCCAGGCACAAATTCGTAATCGGGGCCTTAGAGTAGATTTTATTCCGTTACTCAGGATTGAAAGGCTTTGTTGCCTATCTCACCTCTCAGCTACTGAGTTGATGGTTTCTATCCCTCCTCATTTGTTTGCGCCACCCAGGAGGATTGCAGTCTCACAGTGTTCTCACTGGATGACATTTATCCTTCTATTGCTGACCTTGCTTGCATACAGGGAGCTAGCACTCCATCGAAATGCATGCGTTTTCTTGCTCTCTCCTCTAACTGTTGCTTACCCCTTTACACCCCAGTGCCTCACTCCCTGTGTTACTTCCTCACCCCTTCCAGCTCATCTGTTGATTTCCCTGTTAAACCTCACCTTCTTCTTTGTTTTAAATTTGATTTCTGCTCTCTCCTTCAGTGTTCTATTCCATTATTCCACACTTGAGCAGTCCTTCCCCGTTTATTTACGGTGCGTTTTTTCAAAGTTTTGGGCACTCTCCATGCCATTAGTGGGCATCTATCTTGAAACGTTTTTTTCCATTCAAGGTAGCTGGCTGTAAGTGCACATGCACATGTAGCAGGCACCTGTGAATCAGAAATGTCTTATTGTAAAAACACATTTAAAGATGGCCACCGCAGATACTCCTCTACAATGGCCATCTTAGATAGGGTTTGATAAAAAAAATCAAATTCAGTCAAACATGGCCACTGTGGATGAGCCTGCATTCACAATTTTTGATTGGATTGGTAAAAAGTTTACAGATGCATTTATAGATGGCTACAGTAGATATGTGCTCTTGTATAGTTGCCTCCTTTGAATTCCAATTGTATTGTTTTAACAAACCCAGTTGTAAGATGACCACTACAGATGTGTGCACATTGGTGGCGGCCATCAAACAATTACTTTAATATACTAACAGCTAACACATACAAATTGCATTTGCTCATCCCTGTATTTGATCATTAAATAGGTGCTCTGCTCCTTTAGGATATTCTGTTTAATTCACAACTCCTTTCTTGTTCTGCTGGCTACACTCTATTTGCATTTGCTGATAACACATTTCATGTTGCTTTGATAATCTTTCATTGGCTGTTTACTCTTGACTATGGAGCCCAAACATTTCTGCTGTATCCCTTCCTGTATCGCTTGATGATACTGACGATGCTGTGGATATAGACTGCTCAGTTCATCCCCCAAAACGTTCTGGCCAGTTAAAATTATGTACCTGCTTTTCATTGTAATAAAAATTAAATTAAAGGCTGCCTTTAATTTCTGACATTTACAAATGTCACCGCCACAATTAATGCTACGGCAATACTGTGACAGCAAATTCTCTTTTACCTAAAGGTTTAGTTATAAACTTTATACTGAATAAAAGTTGGTTAATATATACAGAAATTGCGTCTTTTGTATAATATTGTAACCCAGCTGAATTGTTTCGTCATAGTGCCAATGGGGAGGGGCGATACATGTGCCGTTGAAATCGAGAGTGAACACATTGTTATGCCAACAGCAGTGTCACCTACATCCTGTTCTAGTATTTGCTAGAGAATGTGAATACAAATTTAGTTGCCACAGACACCCCAGTTTGGATGAGCACAAACTGAAATCTGTTTGGGCACATTGAAGCACATACCATCAAGAGCTTTCCAAAATAGTCCTTGCAACGGTTGACATGATTATCGTCCGGTTTAACACCAGGTTTGTAACACTGTTAATTTACCAACATCATTGCTGGTGTCCTGAGTTCAGTTTATCTTCTGACTGTTATTAAGTACATACACTTCGGGAGAAGTGCCAAGCATTAAGTAGAGCACCAGCCCTCCTGTGTCCTTAGGGTGACAACACTGTTCCAATTTGAGCAATGGATAGACCTATAGTGGAATTTTTGGAACCCCTTGTCTGCCTATGAAGAAGGCTTAATGCTGTCAGTGCCAATGCTCAAAAAACATTTGACCCCTGCTTTTATTAAGGGCCTTATTATGAGTTTGGCGTTCCTCCTGCAGGCTGCCATGGCAGTGCTCTGCAGGAGGACAGCCAGAGCCATAGTCACACTGCCCGCCGGATTCAGAGTTTGTAGTGATGATGTCCACACGGATGATGATGTAAAGAAGTTTATTTATAATAAAGTAGTTAAGTTGGTAATAACGCCCCACCAGGAACATCTAGCATGATGCTCAGCCCAATGCCAACTGAACTCTTCAGTCCAGAGAGCCCCAACATTCTACAATGCATCATAGCTGCAACATTCCATAAGCTGGGGTAGAGAGGGATATAACATGTAATGCATTAACAGGATACCAGAATACTACATTTCCCCTTTTGTCCGAAATGAAAACAAACAGAGAAAGAACACAGATCAAAAAGAACTTCGGTAAGAGAGAACCAATGAAAGGTAAAACAAATAGAAGAATAAAACCCATTCTCCTTTAGAATAGAAACATGAATAAGTTAGGAAGACAAAAAGAAGTAAGCAAACTTATGAGAATCTATCCACTCTCCCTTCAATAACAGAAGAAAGATAAGAAAACAGCAGAAAGGAAAATGAAAATTGAAAATACCAACGGCTAACCGACATACACACCTACTGGCCAGACAGGAATGTAGGACGGATAGACAAAAGTATAAGAACCAAGATAGCGTTGAAAGTCTAACCCTCAAATATATATGGTAAAGAACCACAACACAAGAGTGAGAACAATATAAAAACAAGAGAAAACGAATAGAATTGTAACATCAAAAGAAGTCAAAATTACCTATTCCCTCACTAAAAAGTTAAACATAAGCATGTAGAAAAACTATTAAAATGAAGAAAAACTCTCCCAAAAGAGGGATTTAGCATTTCAACCAGAAAAACAATAATTGTAAGGCATATTAGACCTAAAAATTAGAAACTTAGGTGGAATTAACACCCCCTAAACAGGTGGGACTGACATCCCCTAAACATAGGTAAGTCCCTTAGCACTGAGAAAATGGGACTAAGACCAAAATTGGAAACATAGGTGGGAGTAATACTCCCTTGCTAGGTGGGATTGACACCCCCTAAACCTAGGTGGGACTAACACCCCCTAAACAGGTGGGACTAACACCCCCTAAAAATTGGATAATTAGGATATAATCCAACTTAGTGCAAAGGTGGGACTCAAACCCCCTAAAAAAAATTTACGAATGATCCTGAAGTCTAGAAAAACCATAAACTTTAAAAATAGGATATGGGACTTAAAACCCATCCCTAAGGACTATGGGACTGCAACCCATTCCTACAGACAAAAACACACAGCGTCAGCACAAAAAATTGGAAATTACATCAAAAGCAAATTCCAAATTGTAAAGTACTCCTTTGCAAAAAATTAACAAACACAATGCTTAAATAAATAAATAATAAATTGAACGTTTTCCTCTTAAAACACTACTACAAGGCAACGTAATTTTTTTTTTTTTTGCTTCGTTAAACGATCGTGCTTCAACATTAGTCTTGTTAAAATAAACTTATTACTGTATACTATATCCAAAAACTTAAACAGCAGAATGTAAAACACTACGAGTAATAAAGTACTAGTGAAAGACTATAAAATTAGACTTTATGTGAAAAGAACTCCGATGTCTTTTCCAACGATGTCTTGCCAACTCTGGAAAGAAATGTCTTGAAGCACCTGAAAGTACCTTGAAAATCCAAAGTGTGCTACGGCAACATTTGTACTATTCAAAACGTTTGTGAAGTACCTTATCCAAAATAACTGCTTAGATACACGGAGTTGTCAGCCTTTCATTGTGTGCGTAAAGTTTATAGATGATGTTCGTAGTGATGAAGGTTGATCCTCGACATATGATCCATGACATATATATCGCGTAACGTCACTTATTTTTTATTTTTATTTTTTAACACCGAAGATTCTTATAGAAAGTCTACTTCAAAGAAAAATGGTGGCACGTAATGGACGTAATGCCGGTAGGTTTAAGGTTGCAGCGTGCGCCGAAACGTTTGACAGCAGCGCTGTAGTCGATGCGTCACACTGTCGAATGTCGAGAACATGCAGAAGTTTCCAGAGTGTGCACGAGACGTCAGAACTTCTCTGAGGTAGGCGCGAGCACTATTCTTTTTTAATTTAAGAGTGACTGTTTGAAAGTGCGACACACTTGAAGAAATATTATCAACAACATTAAATATATCTAAAAACAATTAAAACATTACAGTTTTGATCGAGAGTCTGCCTGGCTTGACAGTATGTACACGATGTCTGTAGTGTTGGACCAAACATATGTAAATTTCGTATTATCTCCGAACATTAATGTCAATGAGCTCTACTAAAAAGGTTGGCGCTGCGTGCCCCCAAAACTTATCCCGTGACTTGATTTCACTCCTTCTGGTATCACAACAGATTAGATGCGGGAAACAGACAAAAGTTAAGCGGTTTCCTTTGTAAGTCTATAAGTACTCAGATAATCAACAGCCAAACACTTTGGGAAATGCGAGTAAAATAATTAAAATGGTTTACTATACTTTAAGAGTGTCTCTTTGCAGTTCTTAACTCGCATGTAGAACTAAATTGTTTAGATACTGAATAGCACGCATCAGTTGATGCAGAATATCTTTTCAATAATGTCTTTGTGCAGGATTTATTTGTTTTATAGCAGACACAAAGAAGGAACAAAAACGTGCTTACTCTTGTTGAGTGTCCAGGTGAGCCATGCACAACACGCTTGGGCAGGGCTGTCCGATTTGAGGGACACTGGTGGGGCATCAAAGCGTGTTGATTTTCTCTTTGTGGCTCCATGGTACTTGGCTTTTTATGTTCCTTAGTTTCTTCATTAGTTTCATTTAGCTCACGTTTGTTGTGGCTTCTTGCTGAAATCTGCGTCATGTGTAGTTGCTGTAAATTGCGCCAGTTGCTGTATAGACGTAATGTAGAGGTTTAATTTAGTTTTTTGTACCTTGAATTAAGCGTAGATTCTTCTAGTCCTCGTCGCCATAAATAATGTAGTGATGATGTCCACACGGATGATGATGTAAAGAAGTTTATTTATAATAAAGTAGTTAAGTTGGTAATAACGCCCCACCAGGAACATCTAGCATGATGCTCAGCCCAATGCCAACTGAACTCTTCAGTCCACAGAGCCCCAACATTCTACAATGCATCATAGCTGCAACATTCCATAAGCTGGGGTAGAGAGGGATATAACATGTAATGCATTAACAGGATACCAGAATACTACAGAGTTGCTGCTGCTCATAGGAGAGCCTTAGACGGGCACCATCGAGACACAGCTGCAGCACGTTCCTGCCCTGTATACATGCACCATGCAGGAATTGTGGTGCAAATTTACAGGGGGGCAAAACATGTGCCCCCTGCATGCACTCCAGGGCCTGAAGCGGCAGGCGGCCCTATTAGGGCCCCCTTTGTTGCCTCCAAACCATCATTCCCATGGCAGGCTCACCACCATGGAAAGGGTGTTGAACAGGCAACTCGTAATATGCTAAGCGGTGCCGCAACCGCACTGCCAGCATATTACTATGCCAGACCATTGCACCACTGCCGCTGGATCCAGGATCACCTGCGGATGCTGCGGTCTTGTGGTGGTCCGACCTCAACTCTTGTAAAGTAGCGCATGGTGCCTCAGTGTGGCAGTGGTTGTCAAGATGAGAACTGATTGGTTGCCACTACATCAACAATGATGCGGTGGTGGCTATCTAGAGACTCGGTACTCAGTCCCTTGTCCTGAAAAATTGTAAGAAAACAATATAAGGAGGCAGGGTAAGGATACTCTGTCTCCCTAAGCCTGGTGGGGTGGGAGGTGGTCCAGGAGGGACCCTCCCCCTCCTGTGGTCAAAAACGATTACATTTTTTTACCACAAATTAGGGCTCACTCGATTGAAATACATAACGCCCCGGGGTGGGCCGGGGCCCAGTGTATACAAACATTTTCATAAGGGTGCATAGCCCCTCTCCCCGAGCCTCTTTGAGGGCCTGTGGACCACATCCCCAGAGGGCCGATACTAAATTGAAGCAGAGGGAAGCACACAGCCCCCCTTCTCCATAGGCCCCCAGAGAAGCCATTTCTATGGGCCGAAATTCCCTAAAAGGGAAGGGGTGTGTGTCACACTGTTCCAGACCTTGCCGAGGTCCCAGGTACCCCCATCCCCGAAGGCCAATAATGAATTACAGGGCAAAAGGGTGCACAGCCCTCCTCGCCAAGCCTCTCTGAGGCCCCAGACCCAGTGCTATTGTTGTGTCCCTAGGTGCTCACCCCTAGGACACCGTATCTCTGATTGCGAGAGCGTGGACAGGGAAAAAAATGTGTGCTCTCACATGGCGGAGCTGTAAAAATTAGTACCAAACCATGATTGACTTTATAATAGATTGAATGGTCTTTAGTGGCATTGTCCTAGAGACGTTTTGATCTTACCTGAGAAACAGAGCTCCTTTAGACTTAAACATAAAACTGAATACCAATTTTATAATGCACCAACTTAAATTTGATTCTGACTTTTTATTTACCTGATCAAGTAAATCATTTGAGTTGGGGACAATATGTATAAGCAATTGGCTGCTTATTAAATAACATCAGTTTTTTAATAGTTTCCGTGCTAGTGCCATCATCCTTCCGCCTCTTTGATGTAGGTAAGGACTGGAATGAGAGACCAATCAAATAGCTCCTTATGAGGTATTTCTCAGTGACTACAAGCCTGTCTGTTACCCTGTTTTTAATATTTTGTAAAAGTACAAGTCCAGTCTTCAGGTTCTCATTTAGTGAGTTGTCAATGAAGGAGAGCTTCCTCTGTAAGAGTGGAAGGCAATCAAATGCAGCAGTTGGAATGCCACGGGTGCCCCAATATTCTTTTAACATTGTGCCATATTTTCTGGTATTGCAGCTCCTCCTGTCATTGCAATAAGGATACTTTGTAAACTTGAACTCCAAGATCGTGGTCTGCTGCTCTGAAAAGTTTCAGCGCTCAGTCCTTTGTCTCTTTGTTCTTACCCCAGTTAACCCTACATTGGCAGAGTATGCCCAGACGTGGGTCCCCTGCTCACTTTGCCACTGGATTCAAACTAGCCTGCCTGAGGAGGGGTGTTATCCTGAAACCGGTCTCAGGATGCTTGTTTCCGGTCCAGGGAAGACCCTGCTTGGCAGTTTGGGATGGACTGTTCCCTTGAGGCACAGGTTAAACACTGATTTGCATATGGCTTGGTCTGAACTGGGGTGGCAAAGTGAGCTAAAGAACAATGATGGATTCAACCGATATCTAATGGTGAATGTGGGTGAGTGTCTGAAAGGTTTCAGCGCTCCAGCCATTGTTTGTGTTTGCTGTGTTTTCCCTAAGTTGGCAGGCTATGCCCAGAGATGGGTCTCTTGCTCACTTTGCCACTGGATTCAAACTAGCCTGGCTGATGAGGGGTGTTATCCTGAAACCGGTCTCAGGATGCTTGTTCCGGTCCAGGGAAGACCCTGCTTGGCAGTTCGGCTGGACTGTTCCTATGAGGCACAGGGTCAAGACTGATTTGCAAGACTTTTCTGCAATACTTTTCTGTTCACACGGTCTTTTGGACAAGATAAGTTCTGACTGAGTAGGCACTGGGATGTGTAACTCCTGGTATTGTTCTGTATTCTCTCACAAGCTCTAAGAGACCGTTGGTGATTTTGCGCTTTACAAATGGCATTTAACATAACATAAAATATGGCTTGGTCTGAACTGGGGTGGCGAGTCATCTAAAGAACGATGATAGATTCCACCCAGATCTAGTAGTGACTGGGAGTAAGTGTCTGAAAAGATTCAGCACTCCGTCCATTGTCTGTGTTTGCTTGGTCTGCAGCTCCTTGCCTGTCTTCCTTGCCTCCTTTCACAGCCATTGGCAAGAATTCAAAGGTGAACTACTGTCTCTGTACATCTGGACTCGCACAAAAGACTGGCCACATCAAAACATCTGTCTAGCAGGAGCGAGGCAGCAGACAAGAAAAAAAGCCCCCCTCGGTCAATCAGATCAATTTATTATTTGAAGTTGTGTGCCCGCTGGGCAACTGCAAGTGTGCCATGAATTCAACCATGCAGATATCTATACATTTTGAACTTTAATTTTTTTAAATGACCAAACAGATTTATACCAAATCACAAAAAGCACACTTTCTGGGTAAAGAGCTAGATTCCTGCTAAATGTTGAGTAATTCCAATCAAATATCTTGGCTGGAGCGGTGTCTAAAATTACCTATGGAGATTTCATGGGGCATTTGCATTTTGGGACCCACCACTTGTTCTCGGCACCCCCAATGCAAAGATTATCATTATCTGTGATCTGGAGGGTGCCATCCACTATATGGATGGTCAATGTTTCTGTGATGCATTCTGCCCTGAAGCAAGACTGCTTGTTGTTATCTGGTTAGTGACAGCTTTTTCAACAACCTTTCTTTGAAATTGTAGGCGAATGTTTAAGCAGTAGGTGGCAAGGACATTATGATCTACAATATGTTATTTGGGGACTGGGAGAATCTGTTTGGTCCTAAGAGCATCTGGAAACATTCACTGCAGAAAAGATATATTGATCATGTTAATTATTGACACATGGGTTGCTCTTGTGAGTTATTGAGTTGCCCTTGGATGCTACAAAGCAGCTTTAGGGAGGTGGGTTAACGGGCTGCTCTGTGAGTCCACTCTTTTAAATGGAGTCTGAGGTTTTGTTTACTAAGGATGAGTTCATGACTGCATCATGGTACACAATGTTTTCATTTTTAAGGATGAAAGTTTTAACAAAGTATTTGTATACATTATCATGTGGAATTTGAGGTCCAGTAGGAGGCTTACATTATCGGTTGGGTTTAGAGGAAGCTGCAGTGATTTCTAGACCATTGTGAAGAGTTTCATGTTTGGTCGGAAAGATCTGCTCATGCTCTTAGCTGTCTTTTGTTGGCCATGGAGAATTGGTGTGGAGTAGCTCTGTTTGACAGTCAAGTTGTTGTCCAGGGTGGCAGCTGATCCTCGTTATCAGGTTTTAAATATGATCCCAGTTGTCAGACTTGCTGTGTGTTGGCTGTCACACTTGCTGTGTGATGTCGGCAGTATCAAAAACGTCATCCTTCATGGTCTTTCCAGACACATGACCTGGGAAGATGAAGTCACTGGGAAAGGTGATGTACGGCTGAGCTTGAGCAGTCTGCTGTGGTGGGAATTGATAAAGCAGTGATGAATGCCTGGTGGGGCCTGGTGGTCAATAAGAGTAGTTCAAGGTGACTCTATGTATTGTGGTCATGGGAGAGCGACAGCCGAGAAAATCAAAGGCCATGGGTGGTGGTAGTTACTGAAAAGTGCACTACCATGACAATCACTAGGTGACTGCAGCACCCTCACCTGTAGGATTCGGCCTGCCAATGTACTGCATAATTTACAAGGAAAGATAGATAGGCACGTACCCAATGTAAAGCCCCCTTCCAAGCTTTACTCAATCTAATTCATGACGACAAGATCCAAGGCTCCATTTTAATTAGAATCCATTTGCAGTAATTCATGATGTTGTCAAATAAAACTCAAAGGACAGGTGATTTGCAACTAAGAAGTAGAAGGTTTCTTCATCTGGGCTTGTTTTACATTATTTACTGTAAGCTTTAGTCTTGAAGGACAACGAAACTGAAGATACAGGAATAAATGAGGTTTTTGTTATATATATATAGGACCGAACCAGGTTTTTATACAGAAAATTTGTTCAGATAACTCTTACTTCAACAGCTTCACTGACAAAATCACATCGCCAAAAAGACAATTACTAGCATGGATAAATGATTACTAAACAACAGTTCAAAGAATTGTCTCTTCTCTCTAGTATTGATTCTACTAAAGCTTTTATTAAAGTAAAACAGTTACTGGGAATCACACTGCTGGTTTCAAAGGCTCTAGGTTGGTTGGTTCTCTTGCAACACAGGGTGCATCTCCTGAGAGAGCACACCACGATGCCTCGAAAAGCGCAAGAACTCCGGCAATCTGACACCATAATATAATCCTAATAGCATCATAATATAATCCTGAATAAAAAAAAACTCTGAGTAACTAGATTTTGGGATGCATTGTGGGGTCTTACCTGACTAGCAACAAATAAATCTTCTAGTGACATGTTTTTCTGCCCCATCAATGAGGCATCAAGAACATTTTTTATTTATCTTTACAACTATTTCAGTACGGCAACAGTCTGAATAGATACACTGTTAGTATGGTTGTTTGAATATGTACTTACAGTTGCATGTTATCCTGAGCATTCTGTCTTCATGGCAGATGACCTGCAACATGGAGAATATTGAGAGAAAGGAACAATTTATTCCTACTTAGTGATTTGTGGAGTGGCTCAGATGGCCATGCTAGTTCTGAAAAAACATTTCTGCTATATTGTTTATTTAGACATCTGATTCCTGTGAAATCAGAAGATAACATTTTCAACCCAGGTAAGTATTAATAGATTGCAATGATGTCACATGAATGGTATTTTCCCCTTCATGACAGTGATAATACAGAGTAAGAATGTGCTCCCTAGCCATGTATTTAATTGTCATTCATGAGCAGAATTTTGGAATGGAGTGAAGAGGAAAACATTCTTTATTATAGGTGTCATCACAAAGAACAATTTATGAAACAAGTTACTCACCTAGATTATAATCTCCAAGCATAATCTCCAAGGTAGATAGCATAATCTCCAAGGTAATGAATATGAGACTTGCCTACAACAGACGATGGAGGTTTGATAGGTTTTTAGGAATTTCTTAAAAGTGACAAGGATGGGTTTGCTAATGATATCACGTGGCAGTGAGTTCCAAGTGACGTGTGTTGCTCCTGGAAGTCAGTGTTTTGGGTATGAGAATTGTTTAATCAGTGCTCTACTATCTGTGAGGAGTTTCAACTTCTGAAACTTGTTTCACTGCATGAGAAATTGATAAGGTTAGTAGTTTGGAGATGTATGTGGGTTTGTTGAGGCGAATAGCTTTGTAGGTGGGGCAGCATAATATGAATTTGATTCTTACTGAGTTATCTACCTAGTCCTAATTAGCCACTTCTCTAAATAATGCAACTACAGATTTACTGGTAGTTTCAATCGAGGGGAGGTGAATCCCTCGAGTGTGTTACTTCTCGTACACAACCAAGAATCCTTAGGTCAGCTGCTAAACAAATTGAAGACTAAAGGGTTCCCAATCTCACAATCATGTTTGAAAAGCTGTGCAATGATGGGTTATATGACCAAAACTCAACAAAAACAATATTTATTCACTACAATAGCGGCAAACACAATATTGATTATCAAAATGTCGTCATACCATACATAACCAAAAAATACACAAATATCAAAACCAAAAATATTACTCTCAAAAATATCTAAAATAAATAATATAATCACCACAAATGTTTTTTTTTTTTAAAACAGTCTTAATGATTTTATGTTACCTTAAGACATGTTCACTCCATTATATCGTACAAAGTTATATCACTGCAACAATGGGTTAAAGAGCGACGTCCGTCTATGTGTTTGTCTCGGTTGGTGTGCCGTTGTCAAATAATTCCTTTAAATATGTAATCATAAAATTGAACGCTGAGCACTGGTCAAAATGCTTATTTTGACAATGTTATAACCACATTAATTAACCACTAAACTGCTGAGCTATTTGATCTTAGTGACCAACATTGACAAATGTCCAGAGGGACCTGTTTTAGAACAAAGATATGTTTGTACTCTTAATGCTCTCAAGGGGTCGAAGGGAAGGATTACGTGGTATGGAATACTCAGGTTTAACCACAAAGAGTCATCTTCTACCTGTGCAGGCAAAAAAGAAAAAAAAAACAACACAGCTGCTACCATCCAACCTGCGACAGCCCCTTATAATTTCTTCCCATGCTAGGAGAAAGCTAGATGGGCGCATTACCATTTTTAACTACAGTCTTAACAAGTGACATGATATTCCACCCATTTATTAAGCACTGCCACTAACTTCCTGTTGTCTGTCTCTTAACTTGAGCCAAAGCTGGTCTATAAACCTTCAACAGCTCTGGATCGCTGGCACAATCCCAGGTACTTGTTTAAACAAAAGTATCTTTAAGGAAACAAACAGGGATATTGAGGCAAGCTATGACTGTAACTTAAATAAAATCCCCTTTGTCCTTATTTTTATTTAACTCCGAAAATGAGACATGGCTTTGACCAACAGGAGGGTAAAACATTGATACAATGCTTGATCACTATTTCCGCAAGGGAAGTAGAAGGTTAGAACCAATGATTTACGTTAGAAAGTTGCTGCCAGGGCGGGATTCCGCGAGAATTCTCCAGGTCTAAAATCGGGTCAGACACTAACAACACTAATTATATACATTTTCTTCCAGAGAAAAGTTTTAGGAGTTGTATTGACAACACAGGCATCCTTCTCTCCCTTTTTTATTTCTGTAGACCCTACCTGTGAAAGGTTTCGCCATGACTCAATAGTGGAAAAAACATACATAGAGAGTATCCTGCCAACTCTATTTTTAAGGTATGGAATAATATCACATGCTAGCACAAAATAACAAGTAATATGATCAAAGAAGCTCATACTTCTTGTTTAAATTTAACATCTAATGTATTCCCTCATATATTGAATAAACCATGGGAATACATGAGAACATGGATTACCGATGTTGAATACTGAACCTTGTATTGAGCAGAATTAAAATTACCGCCCTAGACTAAAGAGCAAATAAGGTGAGGACACTAATAAGATAATTATCGAGAGGTAAAAATTATAATAGTTGAGAGTAGGGTGCAAAACATGTTATTAAATTATATCTCTAGAAATCATTTGAACCTCGAGGCAAGATATACCCGAATAAGATGGAGGTATTCACCCTGTGTTAAGTTCCAACAATAGGATACTTTCCCCTACCCTTATATAGGAACAATGAGGTGAGGAGCCATGGTCAGTTTGCCACATGAGAGTGAGAGAGAATGGAGACATTTCTGTGGTTTAAAGTGGGTGAGCCCACTAAGCATGTATTTGTGAGAGAAAAAAATTAGTTGACACAGGGTCTATGTGCATATGGCTTTGGCAACAAGGAAATTGGCATTTATATGTAAAAGAAATGTTCATTGAATGAGGGATAGAGAGTGTTTTATCCATAATATGTCTTGTCCACAAAGTGAAATAACTAATAATGTATGTAAATAGGGACAGTAATAGGAGGTTACTTCTATTCCAATTTTAACAGTGTGTTAGACATACTACGTTTTAATGGGCCTAGGCCACTAGTTTGTTTTTAGGCATGTTTGTGAGATGTCAGATATGACAAAAATGTTGGAATATCATGATAAACACAATTCCAGTTACGAATATTGACATTTATGTTTCATTACACAGGCATTTGTGGATGTCCCAGAGAGTCATTAAATACAGTCTTGAAAAAGAAGGTGATATAAGTCTACACATCGAAATGCGTCAACGCTTCCAGTTTTGTAACACAATCTGTGAAGAGTCTGGAACTATAGATCACGCATCAAAATGTAACATTGTGTTCGAGTTTAATTACTGTAGCATAACAGATGTGTATGTTTTTATGACAAATGGTGCCATCTTTAACTTTTACTCTCTGTTTAGTGTCAGTGTTGTTTCCTTTATGTATTGTGTTGTGCTTTATGAAAATTCCTTTTAAATATCTGTGAAAGCAATGACTTTTTATGATTTTTAGAACTATAAAATGAACTTTGTATTTGGATAATTTTTTAAATAGAAAAGACTCATACCTAACCACTGTTTGTTTTAATAATTGTACGTTGAGAATGACTTTTCCCTTGTATGCGTTGGGGGGAGTGGTGTTTGAGTGCATAGGATTGTGGTGTATTGGCAAATGTGGGCGTGGACTTTGCATGCAGGCCATTTAGATTCGTCCAAAGGAAAACCTTTTTTGTGATACAACAATCCCAAAAGCACACTGCTGTGATTGTGGGAATTTTTGTATCCTTGGCGAAGAGAAAAAAATTAACTATTCTCTCCCAGTATCCCAGCCCATATGGAAAAAAAACACTCCCTCTTCTCCATTCCGGGGACATTCAGCCCACGGCACAGAGAAAATGTGATGAACTTTCTTGGGGAATATGTAGACTCTATGCAAATTGTAGCATTGTATGACTCAACATCTGGTGTTCCAAGAGACTTTAGGAGTACATATCAGCACTGTATCCTACTCAACCTCCCTCAGATTCATATCCAGACCTTCAGACCAACTGTCCCGCAGCTCTCCCGGATATTACTTCAAGAGGTTTAGGAGCGAGCTATAAAAAAGGGTCAAAGCTCTTGTCCTGTCATTGAATATGTTTAGGTCAGTCAAACTACTATGTGCGGTGGGTTCCTGTGTACTCTGTTTCCACCACCATTGTAATGTTGCTAATAATATATCATGAAGCACAAGATTACTACTTGGGATTGGCAAAAATATTCAGAGGATTTGGCTTTTGTCCGATTTCATATGCAGACAATACTCAGCTCCTATGGACACGTTTCTCCACCTGAATGCTGGAAAAACAGAGATCATGCTCTTCAGGGACGCCCTTTCGCTCTGGTCCCCAGAATGGTGGCCCTCTGAGATGGGCACTGCCCCCCCAACACTGCAGTTAGGAACTTCAGCGTCAGTCTTGACCAGAAACTCACCATGAGGGGTCAGGTGATAGCAACTGTTGGCTCCAGTTTCAATATGCTGCGCCTCTTAAGCAGAGTTTTCCCTCTCCCTCCCCTCTCTGTCCATAAAACATTAATTCAGGCACTTGTGACAAGCCATCTGGACTATTGCAATGCCCTTTTGATTGCAGCAAATGATTCTTATTTAAATATACTTCAGGAGGTACAAAACACTGCTGCCCGTCTCGTTAAGAATGCACCAAACAGAACTCCCTCCCTCCCCGTCCTTAGGGAACTCCATTGGCTGCCGATACACAAGAGAGTAAAATTCAACATTAGTTGAATTGTACACAGATCTTTGAATGACAGAGGTCCCGCTTATTTAACAGAAAAACCTATCCCTTACCAGTCGAATAGATCCCTTCGATCAGGAGAAAAATCCCTGCTTGTCATTCCTTGCTTCAGGAAAGCCCGTATAGGTGGTGAAGCCTCTTTCTATTTGGCCCCCCAGTACTGGAATGAGCTACCAGTACATCTTCGAAAATGTCCAGACTATTTCCTCTTTTGGAAACTTCTTAAAACAAAATGCTTCTGAGTTTAGGTCTCCCGTCTGCACTGTCTTCTATGCTTCTAATAGCGAGGAGATACCCCTCCGGGGCTGATTCACGCGCTCCATAAATTAAATAAATAAATAGATATCTTATAGAGTTCGCTGAACTCCATGTTGCTCCCATTTCTGTCTGGCTGTGCTTTCCAGGCTCCAGGTTCACCCCAGTTCCCACTGTGTGGTAGCACCGACCTCGATTTTATAGGGATGCTGTGAGCACAAAAGAGCCCTGTGTGTGTCCCCTGAAATGGGGTATCTGATTCCTTGTGTTTTAAAAATATACATAGGCATGGGAGGATCATAGTTTCCTTCACCGATGAAACCTTATAGGAATATAATTGTTTACTGCTGTTTGTGCCACTGTGAGAAATATATAGATTCATACATGTTGCTCTCAATGTAATATTAAAATGGGGGGGTACATATTATGCAGAAACTAATACCTAATAAACGAACAGGTGATAAACCCAACCTACTATCAATTATTTTGTCACATTTCCTAGTCTTAACAATTATCAGTGCACATTCTCACGTACGTGAGGTGCTATTTTTGCCGAATTAGAGGTCCTTATGATGGAGTGAATATTTTTAACAAGATTAGCCTGTACATATTGCTAAGAAAAAAAGAAAAAAAAAATATTTTGTATTATGTATCTTTATTGTTCCCGCTGTTAATCATGATGGCATTTGTAAAGGAAACTTTTCTTCCATAAATTCACGTATGATTTGTATCCAAATATTGTCATGATCCATGATGCCAGAACCGGCTTGTCTTATCATGAATTTGAATTTAGCAACTTTATTGTTCAAAGCCGGGGCTTCATGAGGAATAATGGATATTCATTTAATTCACTTTTCATTGTCAATGATGCATTTTATTTTTATTCCTTCAACTTTTCTGAATAAATATTTAAAATGCAAAATAATCGTTTTCATGAAACAGCTAGATAAATAGGATTTTACCTTGGAACGTTTGTCAAAATGCACTACGGTATGTCTTTCATTTCTATGATGCATTAGGGCTATTTCTATAGACATTTGGGCACTGTAAAGTGACTCGAAAAAGGCTTCTGCCGAAACGCTTTGTTGTATTGCATAAATAAATCCTTTTATGCTGTCTGGAGGTGTGCTCCAGTGATTATTTTTGGAATTCCAAGAACTGCCCTAAAGCAAACAAATTGTGACGGAGGCTTCTGCCGTCACGTGCAGCGGTACTGCTGGAGAGAGAACGGTAAGAATTGAAGAAGTGGCACATTGGTAATATATATATATGTATGTATATATATATATATATATATATATATATATATATATATATATATATATATATATATATATATATATATATATATATATTCACTGAAAAAACATAGGTTACAGGGCAGTTATAGTTAGCTGGACATTTCACTCGTACAAAAAAATTTAAATTCCTCCGTTATAGTTAGTTCTGCTAACTATAACTCGCGCGCCTGCAGTCCACTGCTGATGATGTCACATATTACATCATTCATGACATGGTCAGTGACATCACTGATGACATCTCAAATGACATCACTGATGACATCATCCAGTGAATGTGTTTGTTATTTAAATATGTATTATATATATATAGCAATCTACATTGAAGAATGAGTGGATATATAAATATAAATATCTGGATGGAGGATTTAGTAGCAGTGTGATTGACTGTTTACTTGACTAATTTATAGTGTCTCACTAAATATATTGGATAGTGACTAAACTGTGTGAATATCTGTATCACTTTGTCAGTTTATGTGTAAACTGCTGCACCAGTTAGTTACTAGCTATGTGAAAGTCTATAGTGGTTATTGATTAGTTACTTGAGTATTTGTATGGGAGAGTGAATGTGTGTGTGGTTCGGTGGGGGGGGTGTGACTGCCCACAGATGTGTAAATAGTTGATTTAGTAGGTATATGAGGTTAAGACTACATGTTATAACAGTTGTTTGGGTGAGTGAAGATCTTTATGGGTGTGGTGATGAGCAAATATATCTCTCGATGGTACATGTCCAACAAACTAGAAAAATAAAAGGCAGTGTATGTGACAGTTGTTGTATGTAAATAAGAATACCTAATACTCAGTGATTGTATGAGTGACTGTATGGATAACTGTATACTTGTAATAGTGATTTTATAACACACTAAGCATGAGTTACTATCGATATGAATAAATGAAGTGGTGTTTGTATAAGTGTGTATCTGACTAAATGTAAGTATGATCCATTGTTTGCATAAGTGAGTAGGATGACTGCATAAGTGAATAAGATGTGTGCTGGTGTGTAATGTCGATATAGGTGTATAAGTATATTTGATAGTGTTCTATTGATCATTGACAGCATGTATGAGTGAATTTATAGGTAAGTGATTAGATGTGTATGTAGATCTAGGAATCACTGAGTGGCGTTTTAGACACTTGTATTGGTGTGTCAATGGATTCAAATATGGTACTCTGTATTTAACAGGGAGTGATGAAAGGTTATACTAGTATATGATGAGGTGTATCTGATTGTCACGTGGATGATGTCATCAGTGATGTCTTCAGTGATGTCATCAGTGATGTCATTTGAGATGTCATCTGTGATGTCATCAGTGATATCACTGACCATGTAATGAATGATGTAATATGTGACATCATCAGCAGTGGATTGTGGGCGCGCGAGTTATAGTTAGCAGAACTACCTATAACAGAGGAATTTCAATTTTTTGTACAAGTGAAATGTCCAGCTAACTATAACAGCCCTGAAACCTATGTTTTTTTCAGTGAATTTCTAAGGTTTTTTAAATGCTAATTCCTAACTATAACATGTCTGAAACCTATGTTTTTTCAGTGAATTTTGAAGGTTTTATAAATGATAATTTTTAAATGTAATAATAGTCATATGTGTTTTTTATCCTGATTTTCTACAGTTTTTAACTGTTTATTTTTACATATATTGTATTTTTTAACTTACATTATATAGTTTTAATATAAATGAAAATAAAAATGTTTATTAAAATATTGAAACTGAAATATTGTTTTTTTTGTTGACTGTATAAGTGCAGAACTATAAGTGTGTTGGTTAGTTAGGGGACTGCATGCATAGTAGATAGGGGTTTGAAGCAGTCCATGTGCTAAGGCCTGGCTCACTGCATGAGTACTTGGGTACTGACTGAATGATTAGAGTACTGCAAGGAGAGTGCCTGGGTTAATTTATAAGTGTTTGGGATTTGGTGTAGTTTTTACAATTTTTTCAGTTTTCAGACGGGTACTGGTGGTAACTGACTCTGATTAAGCAGTCATAGAGCCAGTGCTATGCTAAAAGACAATTAGAATACAGTTAAAACACCTACATACACTAGGGAACACTATGCAGTGGGGTACTCCTGTGATTAGAAATACCTCCCCTGTAAGCCCATAGTACATAATAGGGCAGGGGGATTAAAACTACCTCTTGAAACGTGCCACAGGGCGCGTTTGCACACTGGTAAAGGGAGGAGGGGGCTGAGCTGACGTGTGCAAACACGCCCTGTGGCCATATTAATTTGGGGGATAAAGTCCCCTTGAATCCTGAGTGTCCCTTGGATCCACCAGGTATCTCCAGTTAGCGCCACAGAGCTGCGTTGCAGAGAGGTGTAAAAAATGGCACGGCCTGGACCACCTCTGTGCAACGCAGCGCAGTGGCGCTTACTGGAAGCACCTGGTAGACTAGTTGGCCCCCAGGGTCCCTCTGGATTGGAGGGGAATTATTTCCCCATCTTAAAACCCGCCACAGGGCGTGTTTGCACACGTCACCTCAGGCCCTATCCCCTCCCTTCACCACTGTGTAAATGAGCCCTGTGTCCATTTTAAATAGGGAGAGTAAGTACCCTTGAATCCTGAGTGTCCCTAGGGTCCAAGTAGCCCACTAGATACCTCCAGTAAGCGCCACAGAGCTGCGTTGCAGAGAGGTGTAAAAAGGGGCACAGCCTGGGCAACCTCTCTAAAACACAGTGCAGTGGCGCTTACTGTAAGCACCTGGTGGACTAGTTGGCCCCCAAGGTCCCTCAGGATTGAAGGGGAATTATTTTCCCATCTTAAAACCCGCCACAGGGCGTGTTTGCACATGTCACCTCAGGCCCCATCTCCTCCCTTCACCACTGTGTAAACGCGCCCTGTGTCCGTTTTAAATAGGGAGATTAAGTCCCCTTGAATCCTGAGTGTCCCTAGGGTCCAAGTAGCCCACTAGATACCTCCAGTAAGCGCCACAGAGCTGCGTTGCAGAGAGGTGTAAAAAGGGACACGGCCTGAGCCACCTCTCGGAAACACAGCGCAGTGGCGCTTACTGGAAGCACCTGGTGGGCCAGTTGGCCCCCTGGGGCTCTCAGGATTGAAGGGGGATTATTCCTCAACTTAAAACATGCCACAGGACGTGTTTTCACATGTCACCTCAGGCCCCATCCCCTCCCTACACAACTGTGTAAACGCGCCCTGTAACCATTTTAATTTGGAAGATTAAGTCCCCTTGAATCCTGAGTGTCCTTAGGGTCCAAGTAGCGCACTAGGTACCTCCAGTAAGCGCTGTTGCATAGAGGTCTAAAAAGGGGAATGGCCTGCACCACCCCTCTGCAACGCAGCACAGTGTCACTTACTGGAAGCACCTGGTGGGCTAGTTGGCCCCCAGGGGCCCTCAGGATTGAAGGGGAATTAATTCCCCAACTTGAAACACGCCACAGGGTGTGTTTGCACACGTCACCTCAGGCCCCGTCCCATCCCTTCACCACTGTGTAAACGCGCCCTGTGTCCGTTCTAAGTTGAGAAATTAAGTCTCCTTGAATCCTAATCAATCAATCAATCAATCATGCCATTTGTATAGTGCACTACTCACCCGGGAGGGTCTCAAGGTGCTTGGGGGGAGGGGTATGCTACTGCTCGAACAGCCAGGTCTTGAGTTGTTTCCTGAAAGCGAGATGGTCCTGGGTCAGCCGAAGGTGGATGGGGAGGGAGTTCCAAGTCTTGGCAGCCAGGTAAGAGAAGGATCTTCCTCCGGCGGTGGCTCTTCGGATGCGTGGTACGGCTGCGAGGGCGAGGCTGGTGGACCGTAGCTGGCAGGTGGGCGTGTAGAAGGTCAGGCGGTCGTTGAGGTACTTGGGGCCCAGGTCGTGGAGAGACTTGTGTGCGTGGGTGAGGAGCCGGAACGTGATCCTCTTGTCGACGGGGAGCCAGTGCAGGTTCCTCAGGTGGCTGGAGATGTGGCTGCGTCGGGGGACATCCAGGATGAGTCGGGGGCGGAGGCGTTCTGGATGCGCTGGAGTCTTTTCTGTAGCTTGGCTGTGGTTCCGGCGTAGAGGGCGTTTCCGTAGTCCAGTCGGCTGGTGACGAGTGCCTGGGTGACAGTCTTCCTGGTCTCGGTCGGGATCCAGCGGAAGATCTTGCGAAGCATAAGCAGGGTGTTGAAGCACGATGAGGAGACGGCGTTAACTTGTCTGGTCATCGAGAGGGAGGGGTCCAGGATGAAGCCCAGGTTGCGTGCGTGCGTGGTCGGTTGGCTTGGGTGCGGTGCCCAGGGCTGGGGGCCATCAGGAGTTGTCCCAGGCGGAGGGCGAAGATCCCAGGATGAGGACTTCAGTCTTGTCCGAGTTCAGTTTAAGGCGGCTGTCCTTCATCCACTCGGCGACGTCTTTCATCCCTTTGTGTAGGCAAGTTCTGGTGGTGTCGGGGTCTCTGGTGAGGGAGAGGATCAGCTGGGTGTCGTCGGCGTAAGAGATGATGTTGAGGTTGTGCTGGCGTGCGATGGCGGCGAGAGGTTTCATGTAGATGTTGAAGAGGGTGGGGCTGAGTGAGGATCCTTGCGGGACGCCGCAGATGACTTCGGTGGCCTCGGAGCGAAACGGGGGGAGGCGGACTCTTTGTGTTCTACCGGCGAGGAACGAGATGATCCACTCCAGTGCCTTCTCTTGGATACCGATGTTGCTGAGGCGCTGGACTAGGGTGCGGTGGCAGACCGTGTCGAACGCAGCGGAGAGGTCCAGGAGGATGAGGGCCACTGTTTCCCCCTTGTCGAGCAGGGTCCGGATGTCGTCGGTGGCTGCGATGAGGGCGGTCTCGGTGCTGTGGTTGGCTCTGAAGCCGGACTGCGAGGGGTCGAGGGATCCGTTCGTCTCGAGGAAGGCGGTCAGCTGTCTGTTGACGATCTTCTCGATGACTTTAGCAGGAAAAGGGAGGAGCGAGATGGGGCGGAAGTTTTTGAGATCGGTGGGGACTAAGGGTCCCTAGGGTCAAACAAGCCCACTAGGTACCTCCAGTAAGTACCACAGAGATGTGTTGCAGAGAGGTGTAAAAAGGGGTTCGTTTTTGGTGTATTAGTTACGCGTTCCTAAGCTCACTGGCTATGCTGGGGCCCCCACTAGCTTTTAATGACTATTTCCAGCGTTACTTTAAATCTTTGGTAGCAGGTTTATGAGCTCATAGCTTTTAGCAATCACATGCGTGTCATGGTTAGCAGTTTAATTTTGTGATTTGTTTTTTGTTTAGCTGGGTAGCATGGTTCTGACTAAAGGAGTGTTAACCGGGATGCCTTAAGAATAGCAAGCCACCTGCTCGACAACACAGCCCTCCGGAGCGTATTTTAGAACATATCCCTACACCAGAAGATCCAAATGACACTCGTATTGTAGCTAATCAATTTTCACCATTGTCTCACGCTTTTCGAACATAATAACGTTCTCTCCCCCTGCACTGGAGACCGGCTGCCCTAGTTGTACGCAAACGCCACAAGCAGGCCTGTTGCCATGGTAGACGCACTGCGTCTTTCATATTTCAGAAAAGCCCCAGGGGTGGCGGTCCCTGGGGCCCCTCTGGGCCCCCCATTACATAAAACATATTGCCCCCGGGACTTGACCGCTTTTGTCTTATTTTTTTTATCGGCAGGATATGAGCACCCTGCGCGGATTTTGCAGATTTAAAAGGACCCCCTAAACAGGCCTAAGGGGTCAGGGTGTTTCTACCCTGCCCCCTTTTTGCGTTTTGTGTTTTTTTCTCTGCTTTCTTGTGCCTCAGTTCTACCGAGGCACAAGATGGCTGCCAACACTTCTTGATTTGGAGTGTTGACAGTCAATTAGCATACAGCTCGTGATTGGGAGGGTGCACGGATCCTCCGCGGCCATAGATATATATGTGATTTTACTTTTGATTTTCTCAGCAACTACTGAATGGATTTACACCATTTAACAAAAAGGCACGATTTTGAACCAAGGGCTACCTCTTTGCCAAATTTGGTGTTATTCCGTTCAGCAGTTCGGGCTGTAGCTGCGGCTAAAGTTTCCTATGGAAAATTGCAAGGGGGAAACATATTTTGGGACTCCCCTTTTTTCTCGGCCCCCACTTTACGAATCATCCCAAAAGTTTCAAGATAGCAGCGAACAGGATCGCCCCACAAGTTTTGAAAATTTCGCAAAGATTCGTCGACCGGTGACAAAGTTATTGGAAATAGAATGTTGCGGATTTCCTATGGAGTGGTGTGGCTCACTGGTTAGAGGCGGCAGACCCGTAAGCAGAGAACGGCACGGGACCAGGGTTCGATTCCCGACGCGGCAGGGTCGTGGACCAGGGTCAGCGGGCTTGATAATTCTCGCCTCGGTGCCTCCTCCAGTCAGGGACCACACTCGGCAACTCTGGGCATTAGCTTGCCTCATCTTCACAACGGCCCCCCAGACCGCCGGGGATGCTTGGTCGCACCTTAGAGATACCCATTAGGAACCATCTCTCAGGGTGAGCCAGGACGGGTTCCCCAGCGGTCGAAGCGCGGAGATACTCCTCCGGGAGTTGATTCTAGCGCTATATAAACCCACAATTAAATTAAATTAGCTCCTAACTATAACTACCTACTGGCGTCTGCCAGTAGGTAACATATATATACATTTTAAATAGTATTAAAGTAGCATGGACTTTTATTACCAGCATGCAGCATTATGCTGTGATTAAAGGTGGCCAATTGGAGATCAATTAGAGGTCATGTGCTGAAAATGCTTGTTTAAATGAATTCCGCCCCATTGCATGTTCAAATGCCTGTGCCCAAGGGGACAGGGGCCCCCAAAGGCATAAGGCTACAGAAACCAACTTTGTACAGGAATAAATGCAGTTCTGCCTCGAAAATATTGCTGGTGTTGGAGTGCGCTTTCATATCGAGGATGCTTTGTGTAACAAAATGATGGATGCAGTGGCATTCCAACCGCCAAAACGCACCGTCTCTGATGTCTGAGGGCCATCTGGAGACACAGAGAATGTTCGAAGTCTCCAGATTATGGAATACCAGCTGGCTGTGGAAAAAGACTGCAATTCGTGTCAAGGACCCACTGGAGGGTTGTGAAATGGATTCAATTGTGCAATGGAGCGGAGCCTACTATAGGTAACACTGAGCAAGACATTTTAAATAGTATTAAAGTAGCATGGACTTTTATTACCAGCATGCAGCATTATGCTGTGATTAAAGGTGGCCAATTGGAGATCACTTAGAGGTCACATGCTGAAAATGCTTGTTTAAATTAAGTCCGCCCCATTGTATGTCCAAATGCCTGTGACCAAGGGGACAGGAGCCCCGAAACGCGTAAGGCTACAGAAACCAACTTTGTACAGGAATAAATGCAGTTCTGCCTCGAAAATATTGCCGGTGTTGGAGTGCGCTTTCATATCGAGGATGCTTTGTGTAACAATATATATATATATGGCGATAGCCAGTAGGTATATATATATAGGATTGTTTTCCATAGGGAAATCGCAACATTCTATTGGGAATAACTTTGGCGCCGGTTGAGGAATCTTCCTGAAATTTACCTTAGCTTTGCCTCGCGGCGCTCCGCTCCTTCCCTGAAAGTTTGGGGGGGATTCGTCGAGCGGGGGACGAGATAAAAGGGGGGTCCCAAAACGTGTTTTCCCCATGTTAATTTCCATAGGGCGGTTGGACTCACTTTTAGCCCGAATGGCTGAATGGTTTTCCACCAAACTTGGCAAAATTGTAGGGACTGGTAGCCCGATGTGCCTTTGCTATGTCTCAAGATATGTGCTCCAGTGGTTTTTACGAAAATTAACTTTGAAAAAATATATATTGGGCTACATTGGGCTATATATATGTTAGAGCCCAAATGTAGCCCAATGTAGCCCAATGTAGCCCAAAGATGGACACCAGAGACAAAAAAAAACAAATGTAGCCCAAATATCAGCCAGATGTAGCCCAACTATAGCCCAATGACAGAATGTCCCAGAGTGTTCTAAAGAACAACTAGAGCGCTAACAGTCTTACTTATGACAAAAGTATGGCACACCTGAAGTCATCTTGATTGGAATAAAGTGTTAACACTTAAAACATTTAATTTGCAAAGGAACAAAATGAGGGGGCTCATTTTGCCATAGAAATTATGATTAGTGCTGAAGAAAGAAAAATTAGGGCACATTTTGAGTGACTTCTCAAATCCTCTTATATTTCATTAAACAAATTCTGATATGCAGTCTCCCGAGATGGCCACCAGAGACAAAAGAGCCCAAATGTAGCCCAAATATCAGCCAGATGTAGCCCAACTATAGCCCAATGACAGAATGTCCCAGAGTGTTCTAAAGAACAACTAGAACGCTAACAGTCTTACTTATGATAAAAGTATGACACACCTGAAGTCATCTTGATTGGAATAAAGTGGTAACACTTAATACATTTAATTTGAAAAGGAACAAAATGAGTGGTTTCATTTTGCCATAGAAATTTTATATATATATATATATATTTACTGAAAAAACCATAGGTTACACACCATTTATAGTTAGGAATTAGCATTTAAAAAACCTTTGAAATTCACTGAAAAAACCATAGGTTTCACACCAGTTATAGTTAGCTGGAAATTTTACTCGCATAAAACCATTGAAATTCCCACGTTATAGTTAGTTGGACTCACTATAACTTGCACGCCTGCAATGCACTGCTGATGACGTCACATATTACATCACTCATGCATATATTTAAATATTTAAACATTACTTGCTAATATATGTATTCACTAAGATACACTCAATAAGCCAGTTAACCAATCAATTTTTTTTTTTAAAACACTGAAAAAACCATAGGTTTCAGGCATTATATAGTTAGGAATTAGCATTTAAAAAACCTTTGAAATTCACTGAAAAAAACATAGGTTTCAGGCCTTATATAGTTAGGAATTAGCATTTAAAAAACCTTTGAAATGCACTGTCATCAGTGATGTCACTGACCACGTCATGAATGATCTAATATGTGACATCATCAGCAGTGGATTGCGGGTGCGCGAAATATAGTTAGTACAACTAACTATATAGGAGCAATTTCATTGGTTTTGTATGAGTAAAATGTCCAGCTAACTAAACCACCACTAAAACATATAGTTTTTTGAGTGAATTTCAAAGGTTTTTTAAAAGCTAATTCCTAATTATATAACTCCTGAAACCTATGGTTTTTTCAGTGAATTTCAAAGGTTTTTTTAAATGCTAATTCCTAACTATATAAGGCCTGAAACCTATGGTTTTTTCAGTGAATTTCAAAGGTTTTTTAAATGCTGATTCCTAACTATATAAGGCCTGAAACCTATGGTTTTTTCAGTGAATATATATATATATATATATATATATATGTATATATATATATATATATATATATTCCAGGAATAATCCGATGTAGCGCAGAGATTTCAGGTGTGACCGCCTTAGAATGGCTGTTGGAAACAGACTTTGGGGGCCCATAGCAGGACCCTGTCCCACTGTGGCCTCCACCATGATGCCTGGGGGGACCAATATCAATCCATCATTGCCACACTTTGTATGGATGTTTAAAAAGTGCATATTTCCTATTGCGGCTTGTGCTGCAGCCCGCAGTACAAGTCGTAATAGGGAATATGCACTTTTCAACTGCCATGAAGGTGGGCGCATCCTAATTAGGGAAGCGGGACCGCCAACCCCTTGTCGGTCGGATGCTTGTCCAACCGGCATCGTAATGTGGGCCTTAATGAAACTATCTCAATGGTAAAACTGGATGTTGGATGGGACCTTCAAAATGTGTCCCAAACCATTCACAGAAATATACACCATACATGGTGAATTTGAAAACACCATTATCCCTTTTGTATATGCTAAACTACAAAACAAACACAACAGCAACTATTATAATATAAAACAACACATAAACATCTACCACCCCCAAAAAATAATCATAGACTTTGAGCAATCCAAGATTTAAATAATTCTTAAAATATACCCCCTCACAGTCATACAAGTATGTTACTATCTCTTTGATCAAAGTATATGGAGACACCTCCATATATCTACACTATGGGCCTGATTAAAAGTAAGGCGATCCCAAGACCACCATACCCACTGTGGCGGTCTGACAGCCGCAACCTCGGCGGTCTAACCGCCCGACTATGAGTTTAGCAGTCAGACTACTACTAGCCCGACGCCACGGCCAGGATCCTAATCCCTATGGGGCGATGGGGGTAAGCAGCGCTGTACATATTACGACCTGCCTTTCTGACAAGCTGTTCATGGCGGGCCCCACCATGAACAGGTTGGCGGAAAGACATAGAATAGGGCCCCAAACAGGGCCCCAGGGCATTTTAGCCCATGGGGTGTGTGCATCAAGGCACATGTTGCACCTCTTTCTGCTTGCACTGTCATGCAAGGGGCGCTGCCACGGTGGCAGCATATGATTCAGGCTCTCTATGAGCCGAAGCAAGCTGCTATCGTTGCACCGCCGACACAACAGTCATAATACAGCGGTCTGGATGCCACTGGCTTGTCGGGCGGCATCCTGCGGATGTCCAAATCAGGCCCTAAATGTAGAATATGCCACTAACAGCCAGCGAACTCGCTTTCAAAATAAAAAAAACATTATAGCACTTACCTACATCCCTGTCACAGAGGTAATCAACCACTATAACTTACTAATAGAAAGCCCTTTCTACCAACAAAATTAAGACAAACTTTGTGCCTGGTTACGAGTTTGGCGTTCCGACCGGTGTACATCTTTAGCGGCGGCCTGATGAAGACCACTGCGGCAGCGTTCTCCCGCCCACTATATTATGATGTTTCTGATTTGCAGCCAGCGGTCCTTCTGACGGCAGAGAATGTTTTTTTTTCATATTTGTCAATGCATGTGTATATTTTGACTGCACAAGTGTCGATTGTACACATATGCATGACACGTGAAAAAAGACCTACTATCCATTGCTCGAGTCTGGACCATATATGCCCAGTCTAGTCAATGGGTATTTGGTGCAAAACGGACTTACCTGGTTTCTGGTGCCAAAAGGGTCATTGTCTTTGGGTTCAAGATGCTGCTGTGAAAGGGGGACCTGGAGGAAGGGATCCACGTCAGAGACTGAAGGGGAGAAAGGGAAATGGGTAAGTATGCACCCAAATCCTTAGTTTCCAACAACTCAAAGCAGCCGGTCCCACCACCCTGGTCGGCTCATAGGAAAGCCAACTTATAATTTAGACAGTGGTGAAACTTCGCTGTACTGCCCTTTGAGAGCTGCTCTCCCCCGATCGACGCCGTGGTGGTCTTCATATGGCTGTTGGTGTCAGAGGTGCTCCACTGGTCTTTCGAACAGCAATCAGACAACATCATAATACTGCAGGTGGACTGATTAGTCGGTGGTGGTGAAACTGACATGACCGTGAAGGGGGGGCCAACAAACTCGTAATAAGGCCGTTAGTCTCCTAATGGACTATTTGGAAGATGCATATGTTTGCAGACTGCATCGGTCAGGACACAGGCTTCAAGCCAAGTACCAAATACCATGGTGGAATGTCTATGACAGCACATTGGAACAGAAAGCCAAAAAAAATGCAGGGGAAGGATGGCAATGCCTTCCTATCCACACTAGGCAGAACTCAGCCTACATTATACAAATTTCTCGAAGCATTACAAAAGGAACAAAACTACCAAGAATGAAGAATAAAGCAATCAGTTACCCAAATTGGCCCTAAAGTAAGCAAACAAACTAAAAGAATGTACGACATGTTACAATTTAAAGTCAAACTCTTCATAATTAACAAAGGACTACGGGGCGGATGTATGGAAATGCAAAATGCAAAATGATATATATGAAATTACCGATTTCCTAATAGCGATTCCTATTAGGAAATCGCAATTAAGAAATCCCATGCCATTCGTACCGATGAGCCAGTTATGCATTTCCAAAATAGCGATTTCCTATTTGGGAATCACTATTTTGGACGTGCCAAACCAAGGATGTCTATGGGCAAAAGGCTAACCCTGGGCGTAGTACTATGCTATGCTCTCGGGGCGTGCGTAATTTGCGCTGCTATGCACTACGCGAATTGCACGTGGCACAGTGCAAAAACGCGTAAGCGTAGCGGGCATTTTTTGCTTGCTCGCGGTCCTCAACGTCAAGTTGGCGACCGTGAGCGAGCAAAATCAACATCCCGGCAAGACGTTTTCCTCGTTCATGATCAGCAACATCAAGTTGCCGATCGTGAGCGTAGAAAATAAACCTCCCGGTGAGATTCTCAACGCGGGAGGTCAGGTTTCTCATTGCGAGTGGTCAAGTATGCTCGCAACCACTCGCGATGAGAAACTACCAGTCCGCGTTGAGAAAGCTGCAGCTGCCTAGGGGCATGTGTGTGCTCTATTGCTCTTTTTTGGCGTGCTTTTTTAAAATTACACATGATTACTATCGACTTTGAGACAATGGTAATTGCATTTCCTAAATACTCATTTTGCATTTAGGAAATGCTTTGTACATGTGCTAAAAAATCACAAACAGCAAATCCCTATTTGCGATTTCCTATTTAGGGAATCGCAAACTTCAATTTCAACTGGGTAGAAATCCCATTTTGCGATTCCCTAAGGGCCTTTGTACATAGGAAAAGGGCGTTTTGCATTTTGTAATGGGCCCAAAGAGCGATTTGGCCTGTTAAGAAATGCAAAAACCCTTTGTACATCTGTCCCTACATTACTTAGAAATTAAAGCCGAAAGCATGCTATAAATAAAATATAAACCTACCAAAAACCTCAGAAACTACAACAAACTATAAACTAGCAAATCAAAATCTTTTTATTTTTTTAACTAGGAAAATAAATATTTTATTATATCAGTGAAACAAATATATAAAATCACCATGTTCTTACAACACTGATATATAAAATATATATAACAAATATTTTAAAAAAATATGACAATAATCCACCAACCAATGTAAAAAATGTCAATACATAACATCAAAAAAATACAATATATATTCAAAATAATTGCACATCATAATAACTTACAAATTTGCATAAACAATATAATATCACATTTCTCACCCAGACAAATTAAATGAAAAATAAAACTTACAGTTTTGTAGCTGCAGATCTTTTTCCATTCCTACAAAATAAAAAATAGGAATCCACAAGAAAGGTCAAAGTCCGGAAGCAAAAAGCCCCACAAGAATGCAAACATGAACAATTCAGTTGAAATCCCTTGAAGCTATCCAAAATCTGTAGGTTCCCCAAAAAAATGAAAAGTATAAAAAAAAAAAACTGCTCCAAAAAATCCAGAAAAAGGAAATCGAAGTAAAAAACATCAGTTTTTAATAAACCAAAACAGATTTGCTTAAAAAAAACATATGCAAACTCCTATAGAAATTATTCGGGAACAAAAGCTTGGAAATCTAACATTTAAAACTCATAAAAGATCACAGTCCCAAATATACAAATGCACAACACCTAATTACAATGTCGGGCGGACAGACGCGGTCCTGGGACCAACCGAACTTTGGTCGGCGGTAAGCATGGGCGTAAAATCCGTTCCGCTCGCGGAATTTGCGGATTTTCGGTAAATTCGCAATCCGTGAACTCTTGCGAATTTGCCGATAATCCGTCAATTCTTACGCGGCGGATTTTTTTGCTTGGTGATACAATATTGCGGCGCGCGGCGTGGCGCACGGCGTTCACTTTCCGTCATTCAGCGTTTGCCGAGTTGTTTTTCTCGATATTTTGCGAGTGCTGCGCCATTTTGGATCTTGCTGCGGGATCCCGCAGGAGTTGGCGCCCGCGAATACGTAATCGCGGCTTGCCACCTTACCTTGCACAGCACGCATCGCGAGAGTTCGCAATTGAGAACAATCTCGCACTCGCGAAATAGAGATTTTGCAATTTTGCACAAGAAATCCACCAGCAAACAGCATAAACCTTCAGAAAATGATGATTTTTATCAGAATCACTCCTCAGGTTGACATTTGCCTGCACTTTTTTTTGCAAGGAGTCCATTTTTGGGGGGGGGGGGGGAAGGAAGTGCCCCACAGTCTCCAACTTCCTGTTCCTGTCCAGCAGGCTCCTCCCAGTGCTTTCTTCATGTGCTGGTCACTTTCATTTGGACCTTGACCTGGAAGGATTACTTTTTGTGGGTGCTGCTGGATATTTGGATTTGAGGCCTTTTTGACTTTCTTTGGATCACTTTTGGATTAGAAATCAACTTTCACAAGTAAGTTTGTTTGGGGCATTACAGTTGCTGCAACTACAATTTTGGAACTTTTTCAGAACATTAAATAAAATATATTGTGGGTAGCCACAGTATCCAGTAGGACCAGGGTTGGTTATGGGTGCATGATACAACTGTTTTGTTGAATTTAAACATCATTGAGGCCATGGATGGGCTGGGATTGTGCTTAATTTTGTGTTTTTTGTCGATTTTTTGGGGCTGCTGTTGGGGCCTTTTGCCCAGGGGTAGTGAGTGGTGCATGGACTGAGTCTGCCTGTGGGGTCTTTTTAATGTAAACATTCTGGATGGCATTGGATTGTGGTGATTTTTGTGTGTTTTTCTTTTTTTTTGGGGTGTACTGTTGATTTGGACTGGCCATGTGGGTGGTGGTGGTGGCCATCTTGAGTGCGTGCCGGCAACATGTGCTTGGGGTGCAAGGGGCCATTTTGAAGAGAGGCAGTGTCTGAGGCCTTCACTTATTTTGCCTAGCTTTCATCCATTATGCCCAGGGGTAGTGAGTGGTGCATGGGCCTAGTCTTTCTGTGGGGTGTCTTCTTGAATTTAAACACCATTGAGGCCATGGATGGGCTGGGATTGTGCTGAATTTTGTGTCTTTTGTCTTTTTTTGGAGCTGCTGGTGGGGCCTTTTGCCCAGGGGTAGTGTGAGTGGTGCATAGGCCTAGTCTTTCTGTGGGGTGTCTTCTTGAATTTAAACACCATTGAGGCCATGGATGGGCTGGGATTGTGCTGAATTTTGTGTTTTTGTCATTTTTTTGGGGCTGCTGGTGGGGCCTTTTGCCCAGGGGTAGTGGTGCATGGACTGAGTCTGCCTGTGGGGTCTTTTTAATGTAAACATCCTGGATGACATTGGATTGTGGTGATTTTTGTGTGTTTTTCGTTTTTTGGGGGGTGTACTGTTGATTTGGACTGGCCATGTGGGTGGTGGTGGTGGCCATCTTGAGTGCTGGTACTGGCAACATGTGCTTGGGGTGCAAGGGGCCATTTTGAAGAGAGGCAGTGTCTGAGGCCTGCACTTATTTTGCCTAGCTTTCATCCATTATGCCCAGGGGTAGTGAGTGGTGCATGGACTGAGTCTGCCTGTGGGGTCTTTTTAATGTAAACATCCTGGATGGCATTGGATTGTGGTGATTTTTGTGTGTTTTTCTTTTTTTTTGGGGTGTACTGTTGATTTGGACTGGCCATGTGGGTGGTGGTGGTGGCCATCTTGAGTGCTGGTACCGGCAACATGTGCTTGGGGTGCAAGGGGCCATTTTGAAGAGAGGCAGTGTCTGAGGCCTGCACTTATTTTGCCTAGCTTTCATCCATTATGCCCAGGGGTAGTGAGTGGTGCATGGGCCTAGTCTTTCTGTGGGGTGTCTTCTTGAATTTAAACACCATTGAGGCCATGGATGGGCTGGGATTGTGCTGAATTTTGTGTTTTTTGTCGTTTTTTTGGGGCTGCTGGTGGGGCCTTTTGCCCAGGGGTAGTGTGAGAGGTGCATGGGCCTAGTCTTTCTGTGGGGTGTCTTCTTGAATTTAAACACCTTGGAGGCCATGGATGGGCTGGGATTGTGCTGAATTTTGTGTTTTTGTCGTTTTTTTGGGGCTGCTGGTGGGGCCTTTTGCCCAGGGGTAGTGTGAGTGGTGCATGGGCCTAGTCTTTCTGTGGGGTGTCTTCTTGAATTTAAACACCATTGAGGCCATGGATGGGCTGGGATTGTGCTGAATTTTGTGTTTTTTGTCGTTTTTTTGGGACTGCTGGTGGGGCCTTTTGCCCAGGGGTAGTGGTGCATGGACTGAGTCTGCCTGTGGGGTCTTTTTAATGTAAACATCCTGGATGGCATTGGATTCTGGTGATTTTTGTGTGTTTTTCGTTTCTTTTTGGGGTGTACTGTTGATGTGGACTGGCCATGTGGGTGGTGGTGGTGGCCATCTTGAGTACTGGTACCGGCAACATGTGCTTGGGGTGCAAGGGGCCATTTTGAAGAGAGGCAGTGTCTGAGGCCTGCACTTATTTTGCCTAGCTTTCATCCATTATGCCAAGGGGTAGTGAGTGGTGCATGGACTGAGTCTGCCTGTGGGGTCTTTTTAATGTAAACATCCTGGATGGCATTGGATTGTGGTAATTTTTGTGTGTTTTTCTTTTTTTTTTGGGGTGTACTGTTGATTTGGACTGGCCATGTGGGTGGTGGTGGTGGCCATCTTGAGTACTGGTACCGGCAACATGTGCTTGGGGTGCAAGGGGCCATTTTGAAGAGAGGCAGTGTCTGAGGCCTGCACTTATTTTGCCTAGCTTTCATCCATTATGCCCAGGGGTAGTGAGTGGTGCATGGGCCTAGTCTTTCTGTGGGGTGTCTTCTTGAATTTAAACACCATTGAGGCCATGGATGGTCTGGGATTGTGCTGAATTTTGTGTGTTTTTTGTCGGTTTTTTGGGGCTGCTGGTGGGGCCTTTTTCCCAGGGGTAGTGTGAGTGGTGCATGGGCCTAGTCTTTCTGTGGGGTGTCTTCTTGGATTTAAACACCTTGGAGGCCATGGATGGGCTGGGATTGTGCTGAATTTTGTGTTTTTGTCGTTTTTTTGGGGCTGCTGGTGGGGCCTTTTGCCCAGGGGTAGTGTGAGTGGTGCATGGGCCTAGTCTTTCTGTGGGGTGTCTTCTTGAATTTAAACACCATTGAGGCCATGGATGGGCTGGGATTGTGCTGAATTTTGTGTTTTTTGTCGTTTTTTTGGGACTGCTGGTGGGGCCTTTTGCCCAGGGTTAGTGGTGCATGGACTGAGTCTGCCTGTGGGGTCTTTTTAATGTAAACATCCTGGATGGCATTGGATTCTGGTGATTTTTGTGTGTTTTTCGTTTCTTTTTGGGGTGTACTGTTGATGTGGACTGGCCATGTGGGTGGTGGTGGTGGCCATCTTGAGTACTGGTACCGGCAACATGTGCTTGGGGTGCAAGGGGCCATTTTGAAGAGAGGCAGTGTCTGAGGCCTGCACTTATTTTGCCTAGCTTTCATCCATTATGCCAAGGGGTAGTGAGTGGTGCATGGACTGAGTCTGCCTGTGGGGTCTTTTTAATGTAAACATCCTGGATGGCATTGGATTGTGGTAATTTTTGTGTGTTTTTCTTTTTTTTTGGGGTGTACTGTTGATTTGGACTGGCCATGTGGGTGGTGGTGGTGGCCATCTTGAGTACTGGTACCGGCAACATGTGCTTGGGGTGCAAGGGGCCATTTTGAAGAGAGGCAGTGTCTGAGGCCTGCACTTATTTTGCCTAGCTTTCATCCATTATGCCCAGGGGTAGTGAGTGGTGCATGGGCCTAGTCTTTCTGTGGGGTGTCTTCTTGAATTTAAACACCATTGAGGCCATGGATGGTCTGGGATTGTGCTGAATTTTGTGTGTTTTTTGTCGGTTTTTTGGGGCTGCTGGTGGGGCCTTTTTCCCAGGGGTAGTGTGAGTGGTGCATGGGCCTAGTCTTTCTGTGGGGTGTCTTCTTGGATTTAAACACCATTGAGGCCATGGATGGGCTGGGAATGGGATTGTGCTGATTTTTGTGTGTTTTTTCGACTTTTTGGGGTGTATAACTGATGTTCCTCTGTCTTCCATTGCTTGTAGGTGCACAAGAGAACCACCAGTGTCAGGAAGAAGTCCTGCTGCGGTGTGTGCAGCACAACGTCACGTGTGTGCGTGTGGCCACAGACAACTCTGCAACTTGTGCAACTGCGGCCTGCTGTTCAGAGTGACATCTGAAGAAGATGGCTCCAAAAAAAGTTGCCCGTAGCTCCTCTAGCAAGAAAGTTGCCAGTAAGGAGCAGAAGAAGCAAGTGGCACCACTTACCAAGGAGACTGGTGTGATGACGACCGCCAAATTTTTTGGGATAAAAAAAAGTACGCCTGCAGCAGCAGCGGGGTCTGCTTGGGACCAAGCTGGGAGCAGCACCTCCGCTCAATTGGGCTCAGTGCCACCACCACCACGCCAACTTAGGTCCAAGTCCTTGAGTGCTGCAGAGGCAGCCAGTATAGTTGATTAATCACCATCGACCAGTGATGTTGGCTCATCGCAAGAAAGTAGCAGCAATGTCCCTCAATCAACACAGGTTGTTGTGACTCATCCGACGAGTGTTGAACAACCACAGCCGCAACAACAATCACATGTGCAAGTACAAGCCCAAATACATGTGGAAGGAGAGGCGGCGCAAGGAGAGGAGCAAGCAGAGGAGCATGGAGGGGCACAACAAGTGGCCACAATAGTTGTTCCTCCAGAAGTAGGGGCACATCTGGAAATCGACAATCAAGCCGAGGTATCATTCGAGGAAGCCACTCCTCCTGATGATCATTCATTGTCTTCCACATCCCGAGCAAGGAAAAGATCAAGGGTGTTGGTGTCTACATCTTCTTCAAGCCCACCTCCTTCTGATGATATGGATCTTACTTGGGAACCAGCACCACTACCGTCTGAGAGTGAGGTTGAGGAGGCACACCATGATCTGACAAAGGTAGCTAAGCGTAAAAGGAAGGTCGTCGAAACTCTCAGAGTTATGGAGTGTGATGACCCTCAACAAGAAGTGGCGTATACTCCTGCTGCTGAAGACTCTCACGAGGACGACGCAGTCATCATCACTAACGTCACTGAAGCCCCAGCGGGCATGCAGCAAACAGACATTTTGACCCTAGCTCGACAAGCTGCTGAGCGTGATGATGAAGTCGACGAGGAGGCAATGGGAACACCAGAATCATTGATGTTAACTAGTACACCACAACCTACCGCTTCCATATTTCTTACTCGCCAGAAGGGACCTCCATCCACCTCGACCTCAATTAGTGGTGGCGAAAGTGCACAACATAGTAAAGTTCAGCAATACACATCCTCCACTTCATCTGGCATTAGCAGCACGGCCACCACCAGTATCGCCTCCTCCGGCCCCCACAGACATTTCAAGTCCGCAGTTTGGGACTTCTTTAGTGTTTGCACAAAAAGGGAAAACAGAGCCATTTGTAGCATTTGTAAGCTTGCAGTTAGTCGTGGTAAGCTTGGTACCAACTATGGGACTGGAGGCCAGAGAGGTCATCTTGAGAGACAGCATGCTGTCCAATGGTTTGCGCACCTAAAGGAGATCAAGGAAGCCCGAATTGCAAGTCGAGAAAACGTTGATGTTCCATCTGATGATGACGAGGAGGAAGAAGTGTCACACACTTCACTTACACCCAGTACCCCTGGGAGCCACACTAAGAGTGTGGGACAGAGTGAGACACCAATGCGAAAAAGTTCATCAGCGAGCGTAACTGGGTCGAAGAAGTCATCATCATCATCCCGTAAAATGGTCTAGGGCAACATTAAAACAATGTTTTCTTCAGACGCGCCATATGACAGCAACCACCCAATGGTGCGTCTGTATAACACTAAGCTGGCTAAAATGCTAGCGCTGGATCTTCTCCCTTTTTCTTTTGTAGAAGGGGTTGGTTTTCTCGAATTAGTGGCAGCGCTCTGCCCTAAATGGAAGGTTCCTAGCCGGTACTATTTTGCCCGAGTTGCGGTTCCAGCACTACATGAAGATGTGCTGGAGGTGATTGGGGCAGCTTTGCAGAAGAGTGCTGTTCACACTATACATCTGACAACAGACATGTGGACCAGTGGCGCAGGCACTGATTACATGTGCATCACTGCACACTGGGTCTCTTTTTCAGGGGTTAAAGCAAAGCTAAACGCAGGTGCTGACCTGGACCACGTTTTTAAAGCTGCTCGGAAACATGCAACACTAGCCATGTTTGGCTTGGAGCTACGTCATACAGCAGAAAACATTTTGAATGAGTTCAACACAAAGGTCTTTCACTGGCTGTCTCCAAAAAAACGCGGCATTGTTTATGTTTCCACGGATAATGGCGCCAATGTAGTTAAGGCCATGGAACTGGGTGACTATTTCAGAGTGCCGTGTTTGGCGCACTGTATAAACCTGGTTGTGAAAAAATTCTTGGAGAAAGACAGTCCAGCATGCCAGTTAGTGGTCACCTGCCGAAAAATGTGCAACCATTTCAGCCATTCTTTTAAGGCCCGGAAGCATCTGAGGAGCCTACTACATGAACGTCAAATGCCAGTGAAAGCACTCATCCAGGAGGTGCCAACACGTTGGAACTCAACCTTCTACATGCTTGAGCGTCTGTATGAGCAGTTTACGGTACTCGATCAGTATTTCTTAACAATGGGTACAGCTGTGAAGGAGGACCTGAGGTTAAATGCGGCGCAATGGGAGCTAGTTAAAAGCCTGACAGACATGCTTCGTCCTTTTGAGGTCTTCACGCGTGCAGTCAGCAGGGAGGACTGTAATTTGGGAAAAGCTATCCCATTGTTGCGCATGCTGGAGCACAAACTGAAGGCGGTGTCTTCAAAGTTTCAAAAAGATGAAGAAAAGCAAGAAGCTTTTGTTTTGGCGGAAAAATTATTAGAGCGTCTACTTGGCGATGAACGTCTTCAAAAGATCCACTCAGAACAGCATTACATTTGTGCTACTATTCTGCATCCACGCTACAAAAAGGCGCTGGCAGGCTGTGCATTATTTCCTTTTGGTGATGAAGATGTTAAAAAGTACAAACGTTGGATAGCCTGGTCAGCCATCAGGTTTGAAAGAGAACGGAAGCAAATTGAAGGAAAAGGCAGTACATCAGCAGGCCATCCCCAGTCAAAAGACTCCACTTCTGCACCTGTGGCTGTGGCAGAAGTGACCTCCCAGCCGTTAAACACACCGGCAACCGCATCATCTGCACCAGACACAACAGAAATATCGGGTGATGAAGAGGATTGGCTAGCTGAGATTGGTTATGGTTCTCAAAAGGTCCGAGCAAAAATTCAGCAAAGTGGAGGAACCGTGGAGAACTTTGAGTCGATGGTGCAGGACTATCTGAATGACTCAACAGAGGTCTATGTTAATGCTGACCCATTGGCGTATTGGCATGGGAAAAAAGAATTGTGGCCAGAGATCACCCGCCTGGCTATACATTACTTGTCTTGCCCACTCACAAGCGTGTCTTCTGAACGTGTTTTCAGTGCTGCTGGTGGCATTGTAACTTGCAAACGGACCCGCCTCTCGCCCAAAAATGTGGAGATATTGACAATGATCAAGATAAATGAGCACCTCATACCACCAGATTTCAAAGTACCAGATCGCACGACTGAAGAAGACGAGGAGGACAGCAACTTAGATGAGGGAATTTCTTCTGTGTTAGGTGACACTGACCTACTCCTGCCTGAATTCGCAGAGTATGAGGACGAACTCTTCTTCCCTTACACCGAGGCTTGAAAATGAGCCAATGAATTCAGAAATTTTCTTTTTCGTACTTATTCACTTTTATTCCTGTGTTTCTGTCTTTCTTTTTTTTGCACAAGTTAATATAATTAAAACTTTAACCACATTTTTGTACTTTTGCTTTTTGGCTGTTTGGGAGTCTTCTACTTGTTTTCGCCTGGGTTGACGGCTCTGGGGCCATTGCTGGGAAGGTCTAATACCGGATAAAACTGGTTTAAACAACATCCATGAGGAAAAAGGTTTTGGCTTTTCTGACTTTTCGCTCAATGTAGCGTTTTCGGAGGCCTGTTTGGGGGGCTTCCTGGTGTTTGTGGGTGGGTTTCGGGGTCTGGGAGCACTACTGGGTATGGATGGTTTAGATAGCAAGAGGTTTGAAGGAAATCCATGGAGGCAGAGGGGAGTTAGGGCCTAGCTGCAGAGTGCGCGCTGAGTGATTTTGGAAATTTTCAGAAAAGTGACTAAGTCCACATTTTTGTACTTTTGCTTTTTGGCTGTTTGGGGGTCTTCTACTTGTTTTCGCCTGGGTTGACGGCTCTGGGGCCATTGCTGGGAAGGTCTAATACCGGATAAAACTGGTTTAAACAACATCCATGAGGAAAAAGGTTTTGCATTTTCTGACTTTTCGCTCAATGTAGCGTTTTCGGGGGCCTGTTTGGGGGACTTCCTGGTGTTTGTGGGTGGGTTTCGGGGTCTGGGAGCACTACTGGGTATGGATAGTTTAGATAGCAAGAGGTTTGAAGGAAATCCATGGAGGCAGAGGGGAGTTAGGGCCTAGCTGCAGAGCGCGCGCTGAGTGATTTTGGAAATTTTCAGAAAAGTGACTAAGTCCACATTTTTGTACTTTTGCTTTTTGGCTGTTTGGGGGTCTTCTACTTGTTTTCGCCTGGGTTGACGGCTCTGGGGCCATTGCTGGGAAGGTCTAATACTGGATTAAACAACATCCATGAGGAAAAAGGTTTTGGCACTTTTTGTAACTTAGGGTTCGTTAGGGTTAGCCCTAGCAGCAGGATTGCATGTGTTTCAGGGTGTTCTTGATTTTTGCAACTGAGTTCTGGGGTTTTAGAGCACTCGTGGGAATGTGTAATTTTTGTTGCAAGTGATTTGAAGAAAATCCATGGTGGGAAAGGGGGGATCACTTACTCTGTGAGAGGCACTTAGTGTTGAAAACATTTAGCCATTTAGACTTAAAGGAAGAAAATGACACAGACTTAAGTTTCAGGAAAACAAACTTACTGTTAAAGCACCACCCACCAGACTCAAAAGCAGTAGTATGGTGGGAAAGGGGGGATTTGGCATAGTTAAAGAAAGCCTTTGCCACTATTCCTAACTTAGGGCTCGTTAGGGTTAGCAGTATTTCTATTGCATGTGTTTGGGTGGGGGGGTTTTCGAGTCTTGGAGCGATGCTGGCTATGGATACTTTTGCTTGCTTGCAAGTGGTTTGAATACAATCCACGGTGGGTAAGGGGGTATTTGGGCCTACTTTTACTTTCAAAGTACGTTTTGTCACCAGTTTTCTGCTAGGCCTCGTTTTTTGAGATCTGATTGGGGGTCTTCTACATTTTTGCGACTGGCTTTAGTAAGGGTCTGGGTGGGAGCACTGCTGGGAAGGTCTAATTTTGTTCTAAAACACAGTTTACAGTACACCTAGCTTGAGGGGAAAGATCCGCTAAATTAATTTGCCCATACTTATTTATCCTTCAAAAGGTGACTCAGACAGAGTACGCACTTTCAAAAATATTGTACTGTCTATTAGGAAAATCAAAGTGTGACTTTTTGCACTACACAGCGTACATACCTTATATTTATTTATCAGTGGTGTTGTAATAGCACTTCCTGTTTTTCGTTCAATAATTACAGGCCGGGTTTCAGTCTGTGCAATGGGGAAAAAAGGATGGAGTCAGGCTTCACTTTAGCGAGCCGCAATTCAGCATCCACCAGGCAGGCAGTGGACAGGGTGTCTTCTGGTCACCAACATTGATGGACGAAGCGTCAGCTGGAATGGAGGAGTGCCGCTAATAAGAGGAATTGTTTGCTGCATGCAACTTACTTACCAAATTCAACAGGACAACTACAACAACATACAGATACAGTATCCATTGTTTTCTTCTATGAGTGTGACTGCATTTCTTGGATCTCTCTCTGCTTCTAAATTGATCCCTACAGCCATTCTATAGGTTTTACTTCGGCTAATTTTTAAACCTAATTTAATGTAAGAAGTGTTTCTCTGAGTGCAGAGATAGGCAAGTGAAAACGCTGCAGCCCTGTACTGTCGCATTCTAGTACTACTTACTTTTCAGTAACAATGCATGCAGTAGGGCATGCACTTCCTTTATGTCACTTAAAGGATTTATGGTTAGCTTTGTACCCAAAGATTTCTTTATCTTCAATTATTGTTTGTCCATGCTGTGCTTTTTTTTTTCTCTCAACAAAACCTACCCAAAAAGAAACCCCCATTCCCATCCATTTTCCAAACCCTAACCCTCTTCCCCCGGGCTGTGTGGTTTTGCTTGATGTGTGACTAAATGACATCAATCATTCCACACACTTTCTGGGGAGGATAAGGTCAAAGCAACAGGCTGGTGAAGGAATCCGAGGATATATTCTAGACTTACTCAGCTTCAGTACTATTTCTTGTAGTAGTAGCCAATGTCAAAGAAATTCAACGCAAGTACTAGTTATACTTTCAATACTTTACCATTTGTTAGGCTCTGTGTGGCACTGTTCTAGTGTACTGTCACCTGCTATATTCTCTATCGTACCGTTGTAATGCTACAGTAAGGACAAACCAGGTTTCATTTTCTTTTTTTCCATAGGCATGCAACTGCCACTGTGTCACACCACTAGTACCACCGCAATGAGGACATTTCATCCACCCAGGATTGCCAACCTTAATTGCCATTTCCCGTGGAACCAGCCCTGGGCCTAGCCCTACTTTCAAACACAAATTACAGGTAAGATAAGCGTTTGGTGGGAGGTAGTATAATGGAGTATTAGGAATAGACGAGAGATTGACGGTAGTACTACTAAAGTCCTAGGACTCTTCAGGAAAACAAACTTACTGTTAAACCCCCACCCACCAGACTCAAAAGCATTAAAAAACAGGTCTGGTCAGATAAAGTTTCAAAAAATATATTTTTGTAGCCCTAACAAAATAATCTCCCGCAAGATCCTCCCTAATCCCAACGATTGTCCTTCAAAGGTCCCAAAAACAACCCAACTCCCAATTCCCACCCCCCAAAAGTCTCTAAAAAAGGGGCAAGGGACACTACACTACGGGAGGGTGCTGTTGACTTTAGCGGCCAGGGCATCATACTCCTTGCGGAGGGTGACATGGTCGAAGCGGAGGCCCTCCACCAAGTTCTTATAGGTATGCACCTCCTGCTCCAGGTAGGACACTCTGAGGCATAAGCGGCGCTGGCGTGCCTTGCAACTCCTGTGGGGGGCAGCTGCTGTCTTTGCTGCTTGGCGGTGGCGGTTGGCTTTGGTAGCCCGGCTCCGTACCGCTGGAGCACTGCGCTGGCTGGCAGCCCGTGGGGGCACGGAGGAGGATGCAGCTGTCCCAGTGGATGTTGTTGTTGTACCGGTAGACTGCGTCTCTTCCTCCTCCAGGGCCACCAGCCGCCGATATTCGGTGACAGTGGCATCCAGCCTCCGTTGCCGGGCCATTTGAGCCAGCTCCCTCCTTGATGTTCTGTTTGATTTGGAAGGAGCAACTATATGAAGAAAGAAAGACATAGTCTGTAACCAATGCTCCTTAAGATTAACACAAAATGATTGAGCAGAAAGTTGTGTCACAGTACAAGTAGCAAATTGAAATCACAGTACATAACTATTGAGGACAGTATCTATATAACCTCCCACTTCTTCATCCTTGCTCTAACATTAGTGGGAGTTTAAGGAACAAATTCTACGAGCACTATGGACTTCCATTACAGTCGACTATGACAGTACACCAGTCTTATTCTTCTTCTTCTCTCTTGTTTAGGAAAATTGGTACGTTATCTTATGCAAGCCGGCATAATGCCAGCGCAGTGAACTTGCACCAGAGAAAAACAGACGCACACCATGATGAGTGAGACAGACTTGCGTTACTGTACCGGTCCAGTACATGCAGGTGGTGAAGCTCTTACTTTTCTATTACGGGTGGCACTGAGAATACTCTGTTAAAAGGGCTACTGCTTAATTAATTTAGCTTTCACCCTACAGTGCAAATGAGTACTAGAAAAGGAAAATGAAGAAGCTAAGTAATCAGATTATCTATCACTTCACATGGGATGTATTTGATGACATATGGAATGACTTTAGGTGCTTTGCTTATTATTGAGTGAACAGTGATACACCTACACATGAATGACGTACTACTACTAAACTAAAGTTATTAAGAGAGGTAGGGAGTGTCCACCGTAATAACCGGATATATGCTGTGCTTGCAGTTGCAATACAAACTACTGCTACTATTCATGGTAGTATTTGGACAAAATTACAACTTCTTTTCCTTGCCTTTCCTACACTGGAACGGACGTGCGGGTGCGGTGTTACATGCTCTTCAAAGTAACACTTAGTTCATCCAGTGACCGTCTACTCTCTCTAGATACACATATGCTATCTAAGAGTCAGATAATACCATGATCCAGGCATCCATCCATTCAAAGTATATGCACACATACAGTTTCTGTTTCACCCACCCAGGCTGTTCTCCTTCCACCCATCCTTGCTTCATCATTCACCCAGCCATGCACCATACCATATTCTTTCCTTCCCAGCCACCTCGGGGACCAAGCAAACACATATCGTTCTTCTTTGCCAGTCATCATTACATTTCTCGTCCTTCCACACTTACTTACACCCTTCTTTCGCTTTTCGTTCATCCCATCCATCAAGTTCATCTCAGATCTTATTGGGATTCTTCTCGCCAAAAACTTCACAGCTAAGTCGAAGTACATTTAGAGGAGGCTACTACCTGGTTGATTTATAATACACCCGTGCAGAAAGCACACTATGCAGTCTTCAATCTCAATAAATAAGGAATATATAGCTTACCTCTGCCCGCCACCACCGTGTGAACCCTCACAGGCACGTCCGGCACTTGCACCGCCTCCTCCCCAGAGTTGGTCCCCTTGTCCAATACCACCACCTCCGCGCTGGCCCCGCCACCAGATGTTCCACCTACAAAGTACATTTAAGAATGTTAGAATACACCACTCACTACTATATAATATTTGGTCTAGGAGGAATAAAGAAATGTGAAAAAAACAGAATACAATGTAATAATTTGTGACTGTCTACTCTAAAGTAAAAATGTCCCTTTTTCCAGGGAAGGCTGTTGTCTTGCTGCACTTTTTGGCACAACCGATGAATGCTTGCTTTTTATTTTTAACACGCACCACTTTTTCTCCTAACAGACAGAAGCTTGACTTCTAAGAACACGAGTAGGATCAAGTTCAAACCAGGTGAGAGCTCGGCTCGACCACAAGAAATGTGTCCAATTAATCGTCAGCACTAAGCACTTTTCCATTTTCAGTTAAACGTTTAGTTTTATGACAAAGTTGATTTTAATAAATGTGTTTACTTTTAATAAAGCTTTTAAACTTAAATAGACTCTTTGGTTTTTGGTCCTCCAGACTAGAGTGGATGAGCTAAAGGTTTTGGAATTTTTGCAAGCATGAGTCCGTGCCTCTGACACTTCTTGACTCTGACTCCGTACTCTTGTCCTGCGTTGGATAATCTAATCATCATTGGGGATCAATCATCGGTGACTTTGGGAGCTAAATGACTCTGCCACACTATCTAGTCAGTAAGGAGATTGGGGGTTAAACTACAAAGTCTGTTATCACTGAGGTATGTGGAAAGTCTAACAGCACCTATTATAATTGATAAGCTAAGCAATGCATTATTTAGTGTCCATAGTTCTGTTTGTGCAGATTTGTCCCTGCAACAGTAGTAGAATAAATTGTCCTACTATCCAAACCCAAAGTAAAGTAGTATCTTATTCTTTCTTGGTGGTCATTCACCTTTTTATTGTTGGCAATTGTCAAAGCATAAACATTTAGAAGACTTGAAAAGACATTATGGACAATCCCAGAGGACTGCACTCAGTGCATAGAGCTATTGCTGACTAGAATGGGAGTCCAATGGAATTGCCAAATGTGAAATCTTAGTTAGCTACACAGACAGACTAATAAGAATAATCTAGTAATACCACAGGGAGTCATAGTCGAGGCAGGATAAGAATTTAGATCCAGTCTACAAGAAGATCAAAGACGATTTAGAAAAAATCGAATGAGGAACGCTAGGAAAAAATAGGTACTCTATATTAAAATTAAAACTTACTGGGGCCAGCAAAGGAGCCCTCGCCTGCCCGATCCTGGCCTGCATCCTGAACAGCACCCTCCTCCTCCTCCTGTGTCCTCTTGCCCCTGGGGGGAGCTGATGTACAACATGAAAGAAAGAAAGACCAGAAAACATGGATGATATTTGTCAACCAAATCAAACATTTCAAAAGAACAATAACAAAATATTTTGGCGAAATAGCAAATAGACAACTATTCCACGGGATATATTGACCGATCTCATGTGGTCTACTACGTTATTAGCATTGCTTGATTTGCGGACCGTTGACTTGGAAAGTTCCTATGTAACTCAGTAAACAAACTACTAAAAAGGTTTCCCTAGGCCTGGCAGGCAGCAGTCCGCAGCACGCAAAGTGACAGACAAAGTCCATCGTGCTTGCAGATCAGTGAATACTCAAACTATCAATCCACCGACCACCACCACTATTTCTTCTTATAGCCATGTGTCTAAAGGAAGGACTGGACTTTTGAGTCTGTAGGGGCTGATTTAGAAGCCCCTTGCGGCTCTTTTGCTCCATTGTTGCGTGACTTTTGTGACGCAGCGGCAGAACAAAAGAGGCGCCATGGTGCGGCGTATATTGACAAAGTGACGCATATGGGAGATGCATCACGTTGTAAAGCCCTGCGCCATCAGGGGGCGTTCCGGCGCAAGGGAGGGCATTCCTGAGCAGGAACGAATCCTAAAAGTGGCTGAGGGCAATCTACAAGATGTCAATCAGTCACTTTTAGGACAATGATGCGTGACTCAAACCCTGCGCCTGCTTGAAGCCGACGTACGGCTTGATGCAGCATTGGGGAGATAGGGCACCCCAGAGCATTGCTGGAGCTGCGCCATCGTTGGCACGCAACTCCAGCAATGCGCCGCCTTTACGACACAGATGCGTAAGGCTTCTGTGACGTTTTGGGCCCATGGTGCGCCACATTGTAAATACGGCGCACCATGGGTGGTGGTGGCATGGCGCTCAATAACTGGCGCATCCCTGCTACTTTGCAGGGATGCGCCGGTAATTGAAAATCTGACCCTTAGTGTCTAGCATTACGCAGTTCTTTACACTACACTCATACATAATTTCTCAGGCCAATGAAATGAACACAAAATAGAAAACAAATAAGCATAGTAGCAAGGCTACTGAGAAGGAGAGCAGTGCACCTGAAATGCATAGAAGATTTTGAAATATAATTTACCTACAATGTAATCGGCAGCATTATTGCTCTTGGTAAAAAACAAAAATTTGCAATATAATAACACACAGAGCGGGATAAAACAGAGTAGGGATGAAATAGATAGAAATAGCTACTACTACTCACCAAGCCCGGGGATCTCTACGCCGAGCACATCCAGCAAGTCGCGTTCCCGGTCCATGAGATCCGTGCAGCGGTGGGTGGCCTGGTTATAGGTGCGCCGGACCCCAGAGTGTTCAAACATGGCCCGGCACACCTTCTCCCACCGCTTCCGGCGCTTCCGGATCCCGTAGCCGGTAGCGATCCTGCCGCCTCCCATGATGGTCTTGGGGAGGCGGCGCTGGACGTGAAAGACTAGTGCGGCCACCTCCTCCGCACTAAAAATCTCCCGAGCTACAACTGTCTCCCCCCTCAAAAGCCCGCACGGGAGCCGGGCACGGGGTGCGGGACCCTTCCCCTTTGCGGGCTTCTTCCCGGCTCCCTTTGCCATGGTCTGGGCAGAAAGGAAGCAAAATAAGAAGGAAGAAATAGAACAGGGAAGAAGAAAAGAAAAGCGTTTAAAAAAGTAGTTTAAAATTAACAAAAAGTAGCAGAAAACACAAAAATATAGAGCTAGAAAAATAGAGGGATAGATATTAAGTAAAATAGATTAAAAAAAAACTTCAAACAAGCAAAGGATGGCAGAGATTAAGAAAGGATACAGAGAGCATGCCCAGAACCATAGCAATGAATGAGAAACAAGATGGCCGCGCCCGTTCACGACCGCGTGGGTAAGTTCGCACGAGATTTTCCTCGCGATCACACGCGAACATGTACGAGCGAGCCGCACACTTTGCGAGATTACACATAGCACCCGGAAACGGAATTACGTCACGCAAACAAGATGGCCGCGCCCATGTATGACCGCTAGGGCAACTTCGCAAACGTTGCGCTACAAGCGGCTTGCGAACATGCAAAAAATCACGCGAACAAACACGCAGCATAAAACAAATCGTGTATTCGCACAAATTCGTGGCTTCTGAAATCGATCTCGCACGGATTCGCGCCCTGCAAATCGCGCGAAATTGCAGAAAAACGATTTTTGCAAAACTGAAAGCAATCAGCAGGTGCAAAAGTTCAATCTTAACATTAGTAACCATTCACTCTAGTGCTTCCTGAGGGGCCCCTCCAGAGTTCAGTTGCCTATTTGCAACTATTCTATGACCCTGCTCTGACCCTCACAGCAGGCTCATAGAATAGCTACAAGTAGGCCATAAAGGTCCTGTGAAAAAAAATTGCACTGCAACAGAAAGCAAATTACAGATAAGGAAGGAAGCAGGTGCCAGCCAGATTGGAAGTTTAAAAATCAGTGACACATTAATCAACCCCAAATTAATTCATGGCAGTTGAAGCAGGGCAGGTGTGCTTGCTTTTTTTCACCCCCATAATCTACAGTGATAAACCAACCAGAGGGTGGCAGTGAGGATGTACCAGAGGGTGGCATGGGTGTACCAGAGGGTGGCAGTGGTGAAACAGAGGGTGCTGTGAACCTGTGATGATGAACCAGACGTAGAAACAACATAGTCGCGGCCGTTGCGAGCCGAAAAGTAAGTTCGCAATTGCGAACTGGTAAACAAACCTCGCGAACTGGCAGAAACGCTTGGGAACACAAAAAAACACAAAAATCCGCAAATTCGCGAGAGTTCGCGGATTTTGCGGATTGCGAATCCGTAAATACGCAAGTTCGCGTACGCCAGATTCGCAAAATCCGCCCATGCTTAGTCGGCGGTACCGACTGCCTAATTAGGAAGCGACTGAACACTGTTCGGTCACATTCCTACATTTCCCTATGTAAACTGGAAGTAAGACATGCTCCCATAGGGAAATGGGAGGTGCTGGTCATCCCTACTGATCATCCCTGCACCCCGTGGTAGGCACCTCAAGGTGCCTGCCACGGGGTTTAGGGAGAAATAGAGGGACGCCATAGATGCCCCCTCGTCCCCCAACCCGAGGCCACACACACAAGGGGGCCCTGCTGGGGGCCCCCAAACACTTTGCAACGTGGTTTCCATGTTGGACAGACCGGCATGGAAACCACGCTGGAAACCGTGCATTGTAATCTCAAGGGTGGAAAGGCCCAACCTTTGGGATTATGAGCCGTTCTGACTGCCTGACGGGCTCCTTGAACCCATCAGAAGCCAGCCGGAATGACCAGCCGGTATAGGTTCCAGCTGCCAGCCTTATAATCCAGTGGTCGGAAAGTAAACCGAGGGGCCGATTACGATGCGCATCGTAATTGCCCCCTTAATCATCAAAACTTACATAACAAAACATAAAACATTCATACACTTACATCACATTTTAGAAATATGCAAAACACCAAAACAGTGCAAAACACAATAAAAAAAATATCTAAGGGCCTTATTGCGAGTACTGCAGTCCTGGAACTGCCACACTCACAGTGGGGGTCCAACTGACATATTATAAGTGGGGTGGTTTGGACTGCCATAATCCAGAATGCAACTGTGGTGGTGGTCTCAAAAGGGGATGAATATGTCGACACCACCAAGTCCATAATGACCCGCATTTCCACTGCCATTTTCATGGTGGGGACCCTGCCATGAATAAGGTGGCAGACATGCAGGTAAGTGGGCCCTAATAGGGCCCCTGGGTGAATTTGGGCTTTGGGGTGTGTGTTAGGGGGCACATGTTGGTCCCCCACGGCATTGTACGTTCGTTCCTGCACAGTGTGACATGACATGGTGCCACACCGCGCAGGAACGTGCTACAAGCAATATCACAGTGGCCATATGCTGTTTACGCTCGCCTATGAGCCTAAAACACCTGCTGCCATGAGTCCACAGCTGCACCTTCTACCCCCCTAGATTAAAGTCATAATCTGGTGGGCTGGTTCACCACTGGCTTGGAGGTTTTCTAGGCACTACTTCGGTGGCAGTCTATCGCCGAATTTCTGATCGCCTGCCTGATGCGCATTGATAATTGCGCGCTAATTAGGCGATGATATCCGGCGATAGCCGGCGATACGGAGAGGTGCGTTGTGCGTTTTGCAACGCACATCTCGGTAATATGCCCCTCAGTTTTTTATTTTCTATCTCCATTCCTACAAATCAAAGTATAGAGACAGAATCTGTGAGCGACCTACACAGCCTTCAGTGGTTTTCTTTGGGGCAAAGAGAAGAAGCCTATATTTTTTGGGCAAATCAGTACTTGGACATGAAGGTCATGGGTTTGGCTTTCCTCAATTGGGTCTGTATATTTGTAGGTATATGTGTAGTATTTTTATATTGCAAATTTAGCTGAATGCAGTCCACTGCTGTATAGGGTTGGAGGCAAAGATAAAATGAGAGAGTGAGTCTAGAAGGGAGGACTCGGTTCTGAAAACAGAGGTGGAGCTCTTTCCTAAAGTAAAGAAGGGTAATGACACAGCTGGTGGATAAAGCAGGGGAGTGCCACTACACGGAGTTCTACAGTGTTGAAAAACACTCAGTGGAACTCCGCTCCGCTCTACCCTTCCTAACAATAAAAACAGGAAAGAAAATCACTTACCTGCTCTGGCGTCTCCAGGCAGCCCTCCTCCTTGATGTGGTCTCTCCTCCTCGCTGCCCATGTCCTCGCCAGTCGCAAACCACTACGTTGTACATTCAGGGAGGACTGTGTTCATTACTTGGGATTTGGTTATGTTTACCACTAAATCCAAAGGAATCCAAAAGCCTTTGGAGCCCTACAGATGTACGGGCTAATAGGATGGCATTGCCCGCGTAGAGGAGCACAGAAATGAGCCTGCCCCCTACCTGGGGTATGTCCAGGCTAGCCACTTCAAAAAAATTGCCCAAACTATTAATATACAAAGTAAAAAGTAGTGGTGCTAAAATACAGCCTTAGAGAACAACTCTCCCCGATGTAAAGTGTCTTGTGCATTTTCCTTCTTGGTTGACCCTCATCCTATGTAGGTCAGCCAGGAAGTAGACTAAGGTAGGGTCGATGCCCATATCTAACAGGATTTACTAAAGCTGGGATCTGTTTACCAGGTTGAAAGCCGATGAAAGATCCATGAAAGCCAGCTGTAGCGTCCCTGCTTTAGCTATAGGGTATTTGCTAGATAATAAATATAAATTAAGACACTGATCCATGGTACCCCTACCACTTCTAAAACAATATTGTAGGTTAGATAAAACCTAATTTTCTTCTAGCCAGTCCATTAATTTTGTTAAAATCACTCTCCCTAAGACTTTTACTGCGGAGTCTATAGTGAAATCGGCCTATAACAACGAGGGTCCCTTCTCTGACTCTTTTTAAACATTGGGATAATAGTAGAGGATACCCTCGATGGCGGGAAACCCTGGCAAATGTTGGACTTAACAATGAGAGGACTTGGTGCTAGCAGAGGTCTATGATTGGTGAAGCATATTTTGCAGAACAATGTCTGCCAAAGCAAACCTCTGATCTTGCAGTCTGTCCACCAAGGGGCCGCAAGATTATAGTGACTTTATCCTGCCCTACTAAGGGCAGGGCAACCGTCACTCATTTTCCCCGCTTTTCTCTACCAGTCAATCAATCAATCAATCAATTACATTGCATGGCAGGCGCAGGCAGGAAGAATGCAGAATGGCCTCTAGGTGCATGGAGAATAGCTTCTGCACATTTGGGCCCATTTGTTTTTTGTTTAGAGAAAAAAACCTCTTGCTTTGTAATCAAAAAAGATTACAGAGTAGGATGTTTACACCTGGCACCCAGTCTGCAAACGCAACATCTTCTCTTCCGCCGATGACACCCAGCTGATCCTCTGCCTCACCAATGTACCCATAGCCGCCAGGAAACCACTTCCAAAACTTGCCTCCTGGATGAGAGACAGCTGCCTCAAACTCAACTCGGACAAAACCGAAGTCCTCGTCCTGGGACCCAAACCTTCAGCTTGGGATGACTCCTGGTCGTTCATCGAGCTAGGAACACCCCCCACAACCACGGACCACGCACAAAACCTTGGCATCATACTGGACTCCTCGCTCACAATGAACCACCAGATCAACGCTGTCTCCTCATCGTGCTTCCACACACTTCCCCTGCTTCAAAAGACCTTCAGATGGATTCCTACTGAATCCAGAAAGATAGTCACACACGCACAACCAAAATACAGTCAGCAGCAGACTCAACTACGGCAGCATACTTTATGCCGTCGTCACCCAGAAACTCCTCGGGAAACTACAGAACGTTCAAAAAGCTCAGCAAGACTTGTCCTCAACATCCTCCACTGCAGTCACATCACTAAACGACGCAGGAGCAGCATATCTGTACCACTACCCCTCATTCCACATACCCACCAGACAACTCTGCTCTGCCAAAATGGCCCTGGACACCGTCCCATATTTCTGCAAGACCAGGACCGGAGGAGCATCCTTCTCCTACCTTGCAGCCAAGAGCTGGAGCACCATGCCTCTCCATCTCAGGCAAGCACCGTCGCTGACCCAATTAAGGAAGGATCTTAAGACTTGGCTCTTCTACTGAAGCCCAGATGGATCAGCAGCCCCCCATCCTCCTCCTAGGCGCCTTGACACCCTCACGGATATACAAACCCTGATTGATTGATTGATCTCACTATAGGGTGGATCGTGCCTTACACTAATTATATATTTTTAGCCTCTGCCTCCAGTTGGACTTGTGAATCATTCACAAGGGTCCTACTTAGGTATTCTTTGCTTACTGCAATGGAGATAAACATGAGCGGGCTTTCACCTTCACCTACTAGAAGGTGAATGCTCTATCTGTAGCTTCAGCGAACGGTTTGCTCCCTTATTTTATATGACTTCAGTGACTTAATTTTTGGTTGGGCAAAAGTGTTGCCGGAGTGCTATATGAGCTAGAATTATGGGGCATATGGATTTTTTTAAAGTCATATATTGACCTTGTTTAAAGAATATTGGGATGGTAATATCCACTGCATGGTAATCATGGTCATGCCCCTACCCCGAGTACCCGACTGCATGTGAAACTTGTATCCTGAGTTTTTTTTTTACCCTGGCATTACGCTAATCTAGCATATGCTCAAAGGCCTACAACTGTCCTTGTCAATACGAGCTCCTGAATCTGTTCTGTGACCTGGAGAGATACCTCAACTGTGTTTTCATATGAGGCAATGGACTACTGTCTTGGACCTGGGTACATCACATATAACAGTGGTGGTGGCATATCATGTTTTGTAGATTTTTAGTGTGACTAAAACACAGCCCACTTAATCCTACTGTGTAAAGTTCTGCTGTTATGTAATACCAAGACTCTTGCGTTGATGTTCTTTGTGCATATCCACTGTGTGTGTATGTGTAATTAGAGTGTAGCCAATGTCTCGTAGGAGGATTCTGTGTGTTGGGTGAGTCAGACTACTAGGCCAGTGGGATTCATTTTGATGCCCCTGATTTTATCATCGCACCGTTTGAGGGTAATGATAGCTGTTTCTGACGGTAGAGTCTTATTGCCTGCATTCCTTTAAAAGGGCTACTGGTTAGTTTTTCCTGGGCACTGCCATTTGGTGAATACGGAAGGAGTAGGACTGCTATGTCTAATGTTCAAGGTAAGGACATTTATAGGCAGGGCCTCCACTTTTGTTTGTCCCTGATTACTTCTTCAGAAAGGTGATGGCAGCCATATATAGAGAACTGAGACTTCATTGCGGCCATGTTTTATGCACTTCTACTTGGAGCAGCCCCAACTACTACAGGTGGTTAATGCCATCACTTTCATAAAGGGTGTGACTGGAAAACAGACTCAAAGGGACACCTGAAAGAGAACCACCCCAAACCACCTCCCTTGTCTGGAAAGGTATATGCAAGTAGGAACCACAACCCCACTTGTTCTATGTCCAAGTTCCATTTCACCAAGGAAGAAAGTGCTGCACACAGTACACAAAGACCTGCTGTGTGATCAGGGCTGGTGTCTGCTTGACAGGTAGTGGTCAGTGGAAATTATCTGAAGTCTGTATTTTCAACTGGAAGAGCTGGAGAACTACCTATAGCCTCGAGTCCGTCTGTCACTCAGAGAAGGGAGGAGTACATCTGGTCCTGCAGGGCAGAGACTGCCCTGCAGGAGACGTCCACTGTGTACCTGGCGTAGGAACTAGCAAGACAGAGTCATAGACAGCAAGAAAGTGGTGTCTTCAGTGTCAAATATGGTCCGCTGGTCTCCCTAACCGATTCTCTTTGTGAACCGCATCGTTTCCACAAGTGAGTAACAATCAAGCCAAATTGGCAACCCGCTGCAGCTGATAGGCTGGTGCTGCAGCTGCTGATGTTGGGAACATTGGAGTGCTCCAGCAGCACCAAGATGTGGAGCCAGATCGGCCCAGTGGCTGCTCTGCCAAGCTTATCTGTGAGGTGGAGATCGGCCAAGAGGCCATACCTGCCGAGCCAGGTCCCTTATGCACCCAGCTTAGGGAGGCCACAACTATTTAAGTCTGGAATGTGCAGGAGGAAATTGGTGCATCAAAATGCCCTGAAGTCTTCAAGTTTGCAGAAAAGCCACGGATGCGACTGAGACAGCTTCCAGGATGCAATTGCAGGAACCATACCTGTGTCCGGATATACCCCGCCAGGCCTCCAACTGCCAGAGATGGGCGATGCAGGCCAGAGCCTGAGAAGCGGGTTAAGCCTGCCGCACGGGCTGAGGCTTTTGTCAAACTAAGACAGCACAGAGGGCGAAAGAGGCCTGAACTGTTTGGTGTGCATATGTCCTGGGGAGTGTTTGAGTGACTGCACCTGACTAGCAACCAGGGAACACTGGTGCCGGGGTACTCCGTAGATTGCATAATACGGTGCAGCTGTAAAATCATGAGCAGGATTTTATTCCTTTATTGGACTTCCCTAATTACACGGTGTACAATTTAGTAAGACTGTCTGATTAGAATACTTACAGACATAGAAGGACAGACCCAAAGACACCTGCACCAACCAACTGCAACCACCGCGGTAAGAGACCAGAAGCCCCTGTCTGCCATGTGGCCCCTCAAAGGGGGTGTGACATAGACTGATATAGCAAAATATAGTGTTTTAGGAAATGTTGCACTTTGGTCCTACTGATACTGAATAATCATGATACAGCAACAGGCATAAAGACATGTTAACAGAGTACTACAGGAGCATGTGTTTATGTACTCCAAAAATCCTTTGTTAATAGGCCCCATATGAAACATCTTGTTAACGTAAGTTTGAGGATTGCAATTCACTCAACCAGCCCATAAATAGCCTTAAAAAATATCAACAATTATATGGTCAAAGAATAGGTTTTAGTGATGCCACAAGTTCACTTACTCTATTTCACATTACTACGGAGCTAAGACACATGACCTATAGGTCTGGCTTTTGCATAGTTCAGGAACGAAGAGGCAAAAACCATATGGGCTGACAAAGTACACACAGACTAAAAGACATGCTTATACTCGTGTACACAAAAAGATCTCCAGGCCAAACGCATACTGGCCAACAGACTATGGACGTCCATGCATACAAATCCTCAAACATAGGCATATAATTTACAGACCAGCAGTCATACATAACCTTCAGCAGCAGAGGTCTCATAATGATGTAGATCCGGGAGAGACAGACTAGTGTGCATCAGGAGAGACATGTCCATTAGGAGCGCATATGGTGCTAAACACTAGGAGATAACATGGCACTGTGCACATGGGGAACAAATAGTGATGCGAAGTAACGGAGCCCAGGCTGATGTGCCTCAGAAAAGCATCATATGATGTGCCACAAGGGAGCATAAAGTAATGTGTCTAAAGGGGAGCACCAGGTGTTCTGCATTAGGTGAGTAGTGGGAATGAACAGTTCAAGGGCATACAGGCATGCAATATAATTCACAGGGTAATGTCCAAATGTTATTCTTGTTACTATTCAATTGTTTGAGTATGGATAGCGATACATAAATAATAATACAATAATGCACATTTTTTCCTTGTGCTTGAGTTTTTTTCGTGAATACACTGAGAGGCAGGTTTATAATTAAGTTGTGTCGCCCTTGCGCCACACAAGGAGGAGCATGGATAACACAACTACCATTTCAGATTTATCAAACCAGGCAAGGCCACCTTGAGTGACCCTGCGTTGCTTGATAAATCTAGAGTGACGCAACGCAGCGTAGATCGTTGCATTACTCTGACCCAGGGCGGCATTCTATGGGTGGAACGTGGGTGTTCCAATGCATCCACCCTTGGATTTTGGTGCATTCCCAAATTTTCCATTACTGGGAGACCTGGGAATTCGTCACAATGCCTCGCCACCCAGGAGAAGCGTAACAAGGAGAAATATCTTCTTTCTTCTTTCTTCTTTCTAACTGTGCTTCACTCTGCAGCACAGAGATAAACTGGAAAATACCTGAGAAGGTTGTTTTTGTGCAGGAAGGTATCTGCAACACATGCTCTCTATCCTTGCACCACGGCCCGAGGGTGCCTGCGTTGGCACAAGGGAGCACATTGTGCGCCACTGCAGGGAAAGGACAGTGGAATATGATGCTAAATGCAGCACATTCCTGCCCTTTCAGCAGCGGAGCAAGGTGGCTTTCTGAGCTGTGCTGCTTGAAATATTAATAAATCTGCCCCAGAACCTACAGCATGTGTTGTACTATGCAGTGTAACCTCGCGTACTGGGACCCCACGTTCGAAACATGGTTTCACTCCACTGTAAACAAATACACAGGCATATCCACTTCCAACCATAAGCTTACACCCCTAAATTGCTGCTTCCAGTGTATACATTGCAAAATTTCATGAGCGAGGGGTTTACAGTCAACAAGCAGCACTACAAACAAGGGCAAGAATGTATAAACAGTTCGGAGAACACAAATGCAAGGCCAGTGTGCGCCGCACACAGGCTGTTTGTTTATCCACTGCACATAAGGTCCAGGGAAAGGACATTCGAAAGAACTTTTTAAACAAAGCGTCTTCTTGCATTAGTTTATACCCAGGGGTTTCGTCCAGCATTTTTTAAATTTCATAATGAGATATGCATGTGTTTGGATTTGATGCAGATGAAAACAAATAAAAGAGCGCTGTGGAAGTGAACGGGTCACCCGTGACTTGAGATAAGAAACCCGCCAGTATCAGGACTTTCTAGGTCAACATGTTCCGGTTGTTTGTCTGTTGATAAGGTAATGCTCGAACTAGGACACGAGGCTGAAAATATATCGCATTCTTTGTATTAATTAGCCATGTATAGTTCTAAGCTTATATGGAAATTACATACTCGTGTGGAGGAGATTGTGTAAAGAGTCGCCGTCTAAGGATGTGTGAACTTTCTGTTACACAAGCAAGATTTTGTGTAATTCCCGATTACTGTGTACATCTTAATTTGTTTAATTTCTGTTTGACGGTGTTCAATAAACTCTCACCTGATGGGGGATTAGTTAGAGCCTAGAGGAGAAAGAACTACATGACCAAAGTCTTTTTTTTTTATCGCAAATGCCCGAGTTACACAATTCGCCGTTTGTAAAGGCAAAAAGGTTTTTTTGTATGCTTATGCACAAACCACAAATTGCAATATGGCTTTGCGACCAAAGTCTGAATTGGTATTTGAAAGAGGCGGAGGCGTAGTGAAGGTGTCCTTTCCAAAAACCTATTCGCAGTGGTAGGTATTAATGTTTTGCGACCGATTCCGATTGTAAAACATTAATCTTGTACCGACTACCCCTTCCAAAACATGTTGCATTTAAAAACAAAATGCTGTATTTAAAATGAATCACAGACCTTCCCCCAGCACTCATTACAACAGAGCATTCCATGCTCCAAACCAAACTCACCACAGCAGAATTACAGGAACAGTCTCTACATTGGATTCAGCCCTTTATTAGCAGTCAGAACCAATTAGTCTCAAAGATAAAACAGATAAAGTTAGCTGCAGGGTCCCCCAAGGTTTCAATCTGTTTCATGCGTGTGTGTGAGTGTGTGTGTGTATATATATATACACACACACACACACACACACTCTCACACATATATATATATATATATACACCAAGATTGCTTCAGTAGAAGAAACCGGAGGGACACAGCAGGGGAATCCAAAGAGAGAAACTTTTATTGCAGAACAGGCAGCATGACGCGTTTCGGCAGTTGTAGCCTAAATCATATGCTTTACATCCAGGAAACTGCATCGGTCTGCTATTTAAATACTAAATCGTGCTCCCATTGGTGGAAGCCCAGCTAAGCCTTATACCTTGAAACGTCATCGCAGCCTACATCGGTGAACTACGACTCCCAGAGAGCACCATCTTGGCTGAACGGGAGAACGTCTTCAAACGGACTCGTGAAATCCCAAAGTGGGTGCTGGTAATGGTAAGTAGCGTGAATATGTGCAGCTCAAAGTGTCCTGGTGCTGTGACTGCGAAAACCTTCTCTCTCTGGCCCCCAGACGCCTTACTCCTGCGGTACTGAAGACTCCGCTACTGTTAGCTGTTCTCCCCGTGCAGTCACGGGCTGTGACTCACAGCAGTGTTCCGCTGTCCTTGGATGCAGGGGCCGGGCCAAAGCCAATCCCTATATATATTTTACCTACGGTCAGTCACCAGTAGGTAGTTTTAGTTAGGACCTATTTTCCAAAGGAAATCCGCAACATTCTATTTGCAATAACTTTGGCGCCGGTTGACGAATCTTCACGAAATGTTCAAAACCTATGGCCAGCTCCGGTCCGCTCCCATCCTGAAAGTTTGGGGGTGATTCGTTAAGCGGGGGGCGAGAAAGAAGGGGGTCCCAAAACGCGTTTTCCCCATGTTATTTCTCATAGGAAATTTTAGACACGGCTACAGCCCGAACTGCTGAACGGAATTACACCAAAGTTTGCAAAAAGGTAGCCCTTGGTTCAGAAAGCACCCGTTTTTTAAATGGTGTACATCCGTTCAGTAGTTCCTGAGAAATTCAAATAATAGTGGTGAAAAAATCGTTTCCCATAGGAAAATTTAGACACTGTTATAGCAAAAACGGCTGAGCGGAATTACAGCAAATTTGGCAAAAAGGTACTGCTTGGCTTAAAAAGCGATCTTCTTAAAAATGGTGTAAATTTGTTCAGTAGTTTTTGAGAAATTAAGGAATAAAGATAGAGATATCTATGGCCGCGGAGGCTCTGCGCACCCTCCGCTCACCCTCCAGAGCACGAGCTTCATGCTAATTGGCTGTCAACACTCCAAACCAGGAAGTGTTGGCAGCCATCTTGTGCCTCAGCGAGGCACAGGAAATAAGTGAAACTAAGGCGCAAAACGCAAAAAGGGGGCAGGGTAGAAACACCCTGATCCCTAGCCTGCTTAGGGGGTCCCACAAGGACCCCCAGGGCCTCCAATTTATTTATTTATTAATTTTAAAATTCGGCAAAATCTGCACAGGGTGCATGGATCCTGGAGAGAAGAAAAAAATGAAGCGCCGGCTCCCGCGCTTCGTTGCTATTTAGCCCCCGGGGGGCCAAGTCCCGGGGGCAATATTGTTAATTGTAATGTTGGCCCAGAGGGGCCCCCACCCCCAGGGCCTAATAAAAATATGTGCGTGGAGCGCACAGACCCCCAACCCCGGGGACCTCCACCCCCGGGGCTTTATCACAATATATGCGGGCGGCTCAAGGCCCCCCCGCATCCCCGGGGACCGTCACCCCCGGGGCTTGTGTTTTTTAAATTTTAAAATAAAAAATTACCTGTGTGGGGGGGCTCGAGCCCCCCCACACACCCCGGGGACCGCCACCTCCCCCGGGCTCTAAATATTATAATTGTGGAGTCCGTGACAGACCCCCCAGCCCCGCCTCGTGGCTCCCGCCCTTCCATAGCAAAATGCTTTGGTTTTTCGGAAGATAGAGCAAGAAACCTGCTCTCTCTTCCAAATACCAAAGCAAATTGCTTTTCGAAAGGGGGAGCTGCATCTTAGCAGCTCCCTGTGTGGAAAAGCAATGCCGGGTCCCGCAGGAGACGGGGAGCCGGCAGGACCGTGGGGAGATTGGGGACCCCGCCACGGTCCCCAACGTCGAGGGCCAGCCCCGAGGAATGGCGTCCGCCGGGCTATTAGTGGCCCGGGAGGGGGGTCAAGTGGTCCCCCTCCTTAAATATTAAAAATTGAAAAAAGAAAAAAAAAGAAAGAAAGGCTGGCCCCGGGGGATGGGGTCCCCGGGCCATAAATGGCCTAGGGAGAGGGGCCAGGCAGCCCCCCTCCAAAAAGATAAACTAAAAAAAAAAGGGCCATATCGCAGGGGATGGGGTCTCCCAGGATGAGTATGGCCTCGGGAGGGGGGCCACGTGGCCCCCTTCCTGATTTTTTCATTGTAAAGAAAAAAATAGGGGGAAGGCCCTGAGGGATGGGGTCCCCAGGGCTAATAAATTAGAAGAAGAAGGGGGGCTATGTAGACCCCCTTCTTTAAAAAAACAAAAAAAAAGAAAAGATCGGCAACCCGCCAGAGGCCACGTCCACTTCTTACAGCACTCTGCAATCGCGCCCTCTTGCGCGTTTGCAGATGGGGAACGAATTTCCCTTGAATACAAGGGGATCACTGGGGGCAAACTAGCCCACCAGGAACCTCCAGTATGCACCAGGGTGCTGCGTTACAGAGAGGTGTTCTGAGGCCACGTCCCTTTTTACACCTCTCTGCAGCGCAGCTCTGTGGCGCTTATTGGAGGTAGCTGTTGGGCTAGTTGCACCCCAGGAACCCTCAGTATTCAAGAGAAGTTAATCCCCAAACTTAAAACGCACCACGGACGCGTTTGCAAAGTGGTGAAGGGAGGGGGCGGGGCCTGAGGTGACATATGTGCTAACACTCCCTGCGGCGCGTTTTAAGTTGAGGAATTAATACCTCTTCAATCCTGAGGGTCCCTGGGAACAACTAGCCCACCAGGTACCTCCAGTAAGCGCCACGGAGCTGTGTTGCAGAGTGTTGTGAAAAGGGGAATGGCCTCTGAACACCTCTCTGCAACGCAGCTCTCTGGCGCATACTAAAGGTACATGGTGGGCTAGTTGGCCCCAGGGACCCTCAGGATTGATAGGAATTAATTCTCCAACTTAAAACGCGCCATAGGGCATGTTTGCAGACATGTCACCTCAGGCCACGCCCCCTTCCTTCACCATTGTGCAAACGTGCCCCGTGGCGAGTTGTAAGTTGGGGAATTGATTCTCTTTCAATACTGAGGGTCCCTGAGGGTCAACTAGTCCAAAAGATATCTCCGGTATGCACCTGTGAGCTATGGTGCAGACAGGTGTTCAGAGGCCACGCCCCTTTTTACAGCTCTCTGCAATGCAGCTCTGTGGCGCTTACTGGAGGTACCTAGTGGGCTAATTTTCCCCTAGGGACCCTCAGGATTCAAGGGGACTTATTCTCCCAACTTAAAAGGGGCACAGGGCGTGTTTACACAGTGGGGCCTGAGGTGACGTGTGCAAACACGCCCTGTGGCAAGTTTTAAGTTGGGGAAATTATCTCCCTTCAATTCTGAGGGCTCCTGGGGGCCAACTAGCCCACCAGGTTCTTCCAGTAACCGCCACTGTGCTGCGTCTCATAGAGGTGGTCCAGGCCATGCTCCTTTTTACACCACTGTGCAATGCAGCTCTGTGGCGCATACTGGAGGTACCTAGTGGGCTACTTGGACCCCAGGGACCCTCAGGATTCAAGGGGACTTAATCCCCCAACTTAAAATGTGCCACAGGGCTTGTTTGCACACATGTCACCTCAGGCCCCCCCTCCCTTCACCAGTGTGCAAACGCGCCCCGAGGTGCGTTTTAAAAGGTTGTTTTATCTCCCCTGCCCTATTATATACAAGAGGCTTACAGAGGAGGCCATGCTAATTACAGGGGTATCCCAACGCATAGTGTTCCCTAGAGAATGTAGGTGTTTTAGCTGTATTCTAAGTGTCTTTTAGCATAGCACTGGCTCTAGGATTGGTTAGTCAGAGTCAGTTACCACCAGTACCCATCTGAAAAGTAGAGGGTACAGGATGATTTTGCAACAAGGCCTCTTTCTGCTCCTATTTGTTCTTTCTGCACGTCTTCCTTCTTCCTGCACTTGTCTTCGTCTTTAAGGTCTTCTGTTGCTTCTTTCTGCTTTTCTTTTGCTTCTTTTTGTGTGATTTTTCTTCTTTCTTCACATGTCGTACCTCTGTAGGCATTGGTAGAAACTAGCATTTAAAAAACTTTAGAAATTCACTGAAAAAAACATAGGTTTCAGGGACGTTATAGTTAGTTCGACGTTTCACTCGTACAAATAAATTCCCCCATTATAGTTAGTTCAGCTAACTATAACTTGTGCGTTCGCAATGCACTGCTGATGACGTCACATATTACATCACTCATGACATGGTCAGTGACATCACTCATGACATCACTCATGACATCTCAAATGACATCAGTGATGACATTACTAATGACATCATCCTTGTGATAGAGTGGCAGACCTCCTCGCACCCTAATATAACCTTTGATACACACTCAAAAATTCAAACTAACATTTTCAAAACAATGGACATACCAATACCAGTTACAACACACCTATTCAGTCATTCCAAGATCTGCACACACATCCACTCATTCACTAACAGTCCCTATCCAGTCACTCATACATGTACTCACTCATCATATGTATTCATACACCTATACATCCTGTTACACACCAGCACTCATCCATAGAGTTACTCACACACATAGTCACACATGCAAAGTATCAAACATCAATTTACCTGCATATACAGTTATACGCACACTACCACACTTACTTCTACAGAAACTTACACATATTTACTCTCTTAAACAATCACTTTATAGAAACACTTACTTATTTGTGCAGGAACTCTTCCAATCTCTCACTCTCACATATACTCACTTATATACACCAATACTCACATATACTAGTTTAAAACATATGTAGGTACTCATAAGGACACTATTGAGACAGTCATTCACTCACTAACACACCCATACACACACACATCCATCTAGACAGTCCTGCACACATGCTGTCTTCAACACATACAAACAGTGAATCACTCATTCATGCATCTTTGCACTAAGTAATACCCCCCACCGAACCATACAGACACTCATACTGATACTCACAAAAACAACTAATAACCCATATAGACACTCATGTAGCTCACCAACCCATGCAGACACTTATACACAAAGTGAGAGACTGATACAGATTACTCATTAGTCACTAACCCATGTATTCGCTAAGATACATTTAATCAGTTATACAATCAATTTTACAAAAATAATCATCCATTTAGACACTTAGATACCCATTTATTCTTCAATCGACCTTGAAATATACATATATAAAACATATTTAATTTTCTGAAAAACACACATTCACTGGATGATGTCATCAGTGATGTCATCTGAGATGTCATCAGTGATGTCATCAGTGATGTCACTGACCATGTCATGAGTGATGTAATATGTGACGTCATCAACAGTGCATTGCGGGCGCGCGAGTTATAGTTAGCTGAACTAGCAATAACGGGGGCATTTCTATGGTTTTGTATGAGTGAAATGTCTAACTAACTATAACGCCCCTGAAACCTATGTTTTTTTTCAGGGAATATATATATATCCACAGACGGACACGGATCCAGGTTCAGTGCAAGATATTTCTTGTTCCTCTTTCGTCGCCATTACACGTTTCGGCTCGTCAGATATATGAATATATATATATATATATAGCATTTTTTTTCCAGCAAAATCCCGTCCAATGGACAAAAGAATGCGGCACACCAATTAATGTGCAGTAACCAAACAGCAAGTTTTGCCTGGAACGGCCAATGTTAAGTTGGAGGCAGCTGCCCAACGTCCCCCAGAAATACAACTGACGTCACAATAGATACAGAAAAAAGTTATTGTGAAACAGGTAATGTGTGATCATGATACCAAAAATTATTCAAAAAAATCTATTAAATATTCACACATCCATTGATTTAAGGAATTCATATTTCTTGTGATACCTCTTCATTGCATCATTGAATAATTCAACTGACCGACAGAGTGTAATCCACTCTCCCATCAGTAAACATTGTAAAAAGACTTCCAGAACCCTTCAAACAGTTAGTGCCTTTATCAAAGTTATGTAATTTCACCTAAGACATTCATTCAAATCGATACAATTTATGGAGTCTCCAGTAGATTGTATTCACACCCAATACATCAATAAAGTGCGTGCAATATTAAAATCACAAATCATTTAATCACAAGACAATATATGAAATCACAATCCGGGTATGTATATCTTTTTGTAATGAAGAACAAATGTTCATCCTTTGTTCTCAGCTATTTAGTTCCATACTTAAATCAAAAATAGGATTCATCATATATCAGGCAAGTGCCACAGCTCCCTATTGGTGAGATTTCCATGAGAAGAATATTCTCATGACTAATTGGGAACTAATTCATAAAAATCCTGTGTGTTGATCTATCCAGTATTGGGCAAGTGGCCCTATTGATGACTAATGAAATTACGTGGCAAATGCCCCATAATGTCAGTCTTCGATCATGAAAGGTGATGTGATTTAAGTGCAGCCAAAATTTTACAAAGAAAGAAGAAAATGACATAAGAATAAACATAGGCATTTATTAAAAGCTAATAGCAAGATGTCATTCATACAAGGGTTTGGCCAAGAATGCCAGTCAACGTCCTGTATCTTTTGTCGGTTCTTCCTACCTATTCAAACCAAATGGCATCCTGCTTTGCAAATCCAATATATCTCGTGATTCAAGGATGTACATTTGTTTTTCTCTGTCTCCATCCCATATATTTTTCATCACTTGATCTATTCCAAGAAATTTTAGGAGTTTATTACCACTCTTATGTGTATTGCAACACGGTCTTGCCACCGGATAATTAAAATCCAGATTAGCTATAGCCCTACAGTGTTCGAAAATATGCTTCTTCAGCTGTTACTTAGTGCTGCCTATGTACCTAAGGCCACGTGGACACTCTAAGGCATAAATCACAAATTCCGCAGTACAGGTAATGAACTTATGTATCTGCCTCTCACTCCATCATGGGTCTTATAGCTTTTACAGCTAAAACTGCTTCTACATGCTTTGCATGAATTACATTTACAAAAACCCTCTCGTGATTGTAGCCAAGTTGTGGGGGGCTCTGCCATTTGGAAACTGTAAACTGGATTATCCTTAATTGACCTTGCTCTTCTATAGGTGACAAATAGGGGCAGTACCCACACTTTTTTCCAGTTACTGGGTCAGCACAAATGAGGCCCCACTGTTTCTGTAAATTGTTTTAAATGTGTTGGTTCTCTTAGGTAGTAATCATTCCAGGTATGCCTTCTGCTTGTTTCTTTTGGGAATTTTGAATGATTTTAAACATAACATCTTCCTGTTTTACATTAAGCAGCTTATTTTTTGCTTTGGAAGGATTTTGTTGGAATCTTTTCATCGTGGTGTCCTGTTTTTTAATGAAATCCTCATTTGAGCTGGAAATTCTTCATTCTCTTAGTAATTCACCATATGCAATGCTGTTTATAAGTGAAGTGGGATGTGGACAGTATGCATGTAGCGTACTGTTGTCAGCTGTTTCTTTTCCAAACAAATTGGTAACTAATTTATTTTCCCTAACGGTAACTGCCACATCTGAGAGTTCGCAGGATGTTTTGCTGATCTTATGGGTGAAGCTCAAATTTAAGTTATTTGACAAAATGTCAATAAATTCCAAAGCTAGATCTTTCTTCCCATCCAGAATAAGAAAAAGGTCATCAATGTACCTTATCCACAAAGGTACATGTTCGGTATACTTTTCATTTGCTTCCACCCAAACTCCCTGCTCTTCCCACCAGCCCAGGAATAAATTTGCTAGGCTAGTCTGGGAGAGAAGTAGGTGCCAATGGCAGCACTGGATCGTTGGTGATATAGTGTTTTAGATTCTCAGCGAAGTTAGGAAATAAGCCAGTTAGGGAAATTCTTACGCTATATAGAAATAAATGTGTGACAGGAACTTGCTTTGGGGCTGCTATATATGGGGCAGGACAAATTATGTAAACTTACAAAGCCAAGAAAATACATTTTTAAAGAGAGTGTTGGCAGTTCCAAAGTCACCAGCTAATTATATAGTGCATAAAGAGTTGTCTGTACCATATGTAAGCGATTTTATTAATTCAGCGGGGCTTACCTTTTGTAGAGGAATGTGTGTGAAAGAGGAAACCAAGTTAACTAAGGACCGAATAAGGGACTGTTTGTCCCTTGGCCATGGAAGAAAAGTTCCATGGATAGAGTATATCTTCAATGTGCTATCATACTGCAAGTTTTATTTTGATAATGTGAATCCCAAGCTTATTCAGAATGTTAGCAAAACTGATTTAACGTTGAGATATGCCATCACAATGGAACATGATAGAATGAAAAATATAAGTAAAAAACAAAGTGTTTTTAACTACTGCGAAAACCATTCTGGATTGGGTATTCAAACATATCTGTTCCTGGTAAGCAATACCCAACACAGATTTTATTTAACAAGGCTTAGATTTGGTACATTGCATTATATAGTAGTGTTTCCAAGTATGGAAAAGTGGTCCTATAAATTTCAAAATTGCCCGTGTGATGGAAAAACCTCACAGACCACTTTCCATTTCCTATTGTTCATCAGTTTTTATACTGAGATCAGGAAAAAAATTCTAAAACCACTATTTCTGATTAATAGAATTTACCAGTATAAATGGCTTTTCACTATCTATGTAAATTGGAAAATGTAAAAACAGTGTATTCTGTCATTTCTTTTATACAAAGCGCAATTAAGATGAGAAAAGATTTGTCTCACTTAGATGCCTTAACATATGAAGACCTCAGTGATTGAATTTAATCAAATTATTTAAAATGATTATTATGTACTCTTTTTTGCACATGGGGAATTTTAAGAACATGTATTTTGTATTCTTTAAATCTGATAAATAGAATGACATTAACTATTGGTACTTTTAACATTGTACATTTTTAAATTGCTATTTATAAATTGATTAGTGTATTTGTTGAATGCTTTTATGGCTGTAAATCATACTCCGAATAAAGCTGATTTGACTTGACTTTAGTGTTTTATCAAATAAGAAAATGTTTTGTTTCAAACACTACAACATCATTTCTTCAAGCATATTTGTATGGTCTAACAAGGAGATGGGTCTACTTTGGAAAAAATAGATACAGGCCTCAACTTTTTTCTTTTCATCTATACCGGTGTAAAGTGATCAGATATCCAATGACATCATCCAAAACCTTTCCTCCCACTTGATATCATGTATCCTTTAAAAAAATCTGTGCTGTTCTTACAATAAAAACGAAGATTAGTTACAAAAGGTGGCAGAAAATGATCAAGAAAAATCAATGTATTCTCTAAAAGGCACCCATTGGAGGATACAACGGGCCTCCCTGGTGGTTTCAAGGGATGTTTGTGTGCCTTAGGTAAAAAGTATAGGCAAGGCAATCGTGGATTATCGGTCCTTAGGAACTGGTGCTGTTCATCTCCCAGGAGGCCCACCCTCATCCTTTCTATCACAAAATCATGGTACTAGTGTATTGATGTTTCATATACTTCCCAATTGATTATCTTATAACAGTTGGAATCATTAAGCTTTCTTGCAGCTTCTACTTTGTAATCATCCGGATTCATCACAACAATATTGCCCCCCTTATTGGAGAGCTTGATCACTATGGTTGGATCCTGCATTAGGTTGGTGAGGGCTTCTTTTTGGTTTTGGGAAAGATTATCTTTAATCCTATAATCATGTTCATTACGTAATATTAGTAATGCATGACTCATGACGAATTAAATTCTTCAATATTATCATAAGTAACATTTGGATTATACCTTTATTTTGGATTTAAGCCACTGTTCTGAGTTGTGTTGGGAGTGTACCCCAAGGTTCTCAATGTTTCACTTACATCAGTGACAAAAGTGTTGTCATGGTTAGCTTCTAACTCATGAATCATCAGATTCAATTCAATATCTCTCAACAGAAAATGTGTAGAATTTAGTTGAATGGAAGGCCTTTATGGTGGCGGTCTGGGGCCACTGCTTAAACCAATCCATCGGGTGTTCATAAAAAAATGAACGGGGACTTCGGACCCTAGATGGCAAATTGCATGACATGGACAACTCCCTGGATACCAACGCAATGGCATTAGACAGACTCCGAGAGGCCTGGGAACAATATAATCCCAGATTAGAGCGGCTGCAAAGCCTCGATTACAAAAACTATGTTGCCAGGGCACACAAGGAGGAGGGATGGCCAGGCAGGCTGTTGGCCTGGCTTATTAGGCCTAAAACCCGGGGGGTCCCTATAACACATATCTGGACAGGAGGTGACAAGTCAAAATCATAATCAAAATCAGCTTTTATTTGATTTCATATTTTAAAATCATAAAAGTGTACATTTAAAAACATTATTAAATAGGTTTCCCAATAACATGCACAGATCACAATGACATTGCAGATTTACCATATAAAGCAAAACAGTTACAAAGTGCAAGTGACATTAAACCTCCCAGTTTGAGACAGAGCTAGGCTATCCATGATTTTTCTACAGTTATAAAACATAAATAACTAGCTACATAATAGCAGATTGAAAGAGACAGCAGTGTCTATAAAAACAGGCACGCAGGATAACATTACTGTATGAACGGTGTTAAAAAAAATGTTTCCTTAAATCCTTAAAATAGATACTGAAAAACATGGTAAGAATCGTACTCTGAGCTGATAAATTATCACATGGGCACCTAGGAATATTGTCTGGCCAGTTATATGACGATAGGGAAAGTTACCAAATGAAGTATGTTAAATCGAAAACGTGTCAGAACGGACTTGTGGTAGCTGTTGTAAACAAACTTTAGATATGGTTGGACATCAAAGGTAATCAATATCAGTTGGTTCCTAATGACACTCAATTTTATTATTTCCGCGGCCAACCTTGCTTCCCCATACATCCATATCCACATCCATATCTATATCCATATCCATACATAGACTTTACAGTGGCAGGGTTTTAAACAAATTCAAGGTGACCCAGGTCTGAATAAATCTGATTGCAGTGATATAGCCATGGTATACATAAATGGTCAGACAAGTTAATATAGTCGTTAATGATTTGGTGATTTAAACCAGTGTCTTCACAGGTCCAAAGCTTATGCCACATTAAACTTACCTGGGTATGAGCCATGTCCAAAATAAATGACATCCCCAGTTTTGAGTGACAGACCTGGGATGAGCAACTCTGGGGGCCTGAAAGTAATTTCTTGAGAAATACATTCTCAATTACTTGTAGGGGATTGATGTCACAGTAACCCTATAAACCTGCCCCATACAGTGCTATTGCTACACATTAAGTCTTATAAACAGTTAAAATTTCGCTAGCAGGTTTCTTACTTTCTTTGAGTGCAAAAGTTAGCAATGCTGATGTTCCTGGCTTTATTGGCATCCCTCCAGGACCCATTATTCAAAAATAGGACTCCCAGATAGGAAAACAACTTAGCAAAACCTATTTTAGTGTTGTCACAACAACCATCCCGCACTTCAATGCAAAAGTCTTGTACAGGTTAACTATTAGACCCAATTCCAGAATAAAGTTGGAGAAGGATGTAAGTAGGTGCTGTAGACCCATTGATGTACGAGCCATTAGTACATCGACAACCGTATAGAGGAGAGCGGTGTTTGACATTGTCTAATTTGTGAGAGGTCCCTGTAACGATGTAGCAGCATGTCTTGCAAGCTGTTAACTTACAGGTTGAATAAAAAAGGTACAAGGACACAACCCTGTCTGACCCCCTTCTACCCTTAAGGACGATGTGCATTTGCCCCTAAGCCCAACTGTACCCTTTCCTGACTCCCAATATAATTTCCCTAGAAACACTATTCGCACAGGGTCTATACTAAGCACAGGGTCTATACTAAGGTCCTCCAAAGTAGACCATAATTTGTTGTGCTTTACACAATCAAACACACCGGACAAGTCAACAAAGGCCAAGAACATCTAGCCCTCCCTGGGAAGAGTTTTGTTTCCAATGAGTAGATTGAGATTTAGGCTTTCCTCGATCGTTCCTATACCTCTTTGGAAACCATAGTAGATAGTATTTAATTTTTTTGAGCCCACTCTTCATTCATTTATTCAGAATAAATCTCCTTGCAATCTTTACCAGAGAATCCAGCAAGGAGAATGGCTGGTAACAGGCAGGATCATAGGGCTCACATTTTTTAAAATAAATTGGGACAATTAGACTTTCTGAACAGGTACTTACAAAGCCTGCTCTACAACACACCCTAAAAACCAACACTAACAAAGGTCCCCACAATGCTAGGTTGGCTTTGAAAAGATCTACTGGGAATGCCGTCAGGACCTGGAGCCTTCCCACCCTCCCTTGCCATGAGAGCCCTGTTTACTTCATGTAAAGAAAAATGAAGCCCTGAAATGCTATGTAGCAAGTCCCTAGAGGGGACCGGCCTGACATCCTCCTGGCTCTCAAGAAAAGAGCTGGGGTTAGCATGGGTTTTAGCCTAATGATTTATATATGACCCAGCACTTTTTAGGTCTCCTCATGTGACCTTCAAGCTTCCGTGGGTTTACTGCCATCGATGTAGGGCCTACCAGGGAGTATCTATGACTTTGAGTCCAGGCTCTGGTGTCTTCAAAGGCTTTGGGGGGTGGGAGGTTGTGATGACAAATCAGATGATGAGGTCCCACTACTGTCTATGTGCCGCTGCAAAGAGCCATTAAAAAACTGGCCAGCAAGAGCTTGGGATCCGGGTTCAAGTCTCGCATTGGCACAACATCCTGTGATTCTGGGAAATCCTTCTGCCCATGGAGAGCACCTGAATACCCTCACAAATGATAACAGCGCTATGTAAATCAACAAACATTACCTTTAACTTAACAAGCAGAGGAAGTTGCATGTAAGGGAGTATTTTGTGCAGCAGCCACACCAAACACATCAGACTATCGCGTACAAATTCGCTCTTCCACACTTATAATCTCTTTGTCAATAGCCCCCATGGCCCAGATATAAAGTCCAGGCTCAGCCGCGGTCCTTGCAGGTAACAGCAGTGGGGCAGTGGGGCCGTGTAAGGGGGGATTCCAAGGATTATTGCCGAGGGCTAATTAATTATTTATTTCCTTTTCCCTCTGCATCGTCCCGCGGAACTTCGCATTACACGGCCCCACTGCACCACCACTGTTACCTGCACGGACCGCGGCTGCTCAGGATTGATGTGTGAGGATTGGGCTTACCAGGTGGTATGTTCTTAGCCACAGCTGAAGCATGCAATCTTTTACCCTATTGATCGTTGGCCGCAAGGAGTTCCCTTGGCCCAACAAACAACGGCAATTCCTTTCCCATGCCGCTGCCCATGCCGCTGGAAGAGTGAAAGCGCTTTATGCTTTGGATTTCGCAAGATGACCGCCAATGCAGGACCAACTAAATGTAGCTCCCGGGGTCGGGATCATTCATCCTCAAATATCCCAGCAAAACCTGCAGTAGTACTTGTTTTTATTAGATATTGACTCTCAGCTCACCTTGCGGCGTCGACAGTCAAGGCTACATCCATCAACCTCGGTGGCATGGGTAAGTCCTTTAGCAAGTCTACATAGAAAATCTCCGGTGGAGGCGGAGTGCGGGCTGATCCCTCCCTGAGCTCAGCCCCGGGTGTTTACTCCTGTTGGCGTCCTGCTATCTCCGATAGCCCAGGGTGTAGGGGGCAGATGCAGTGGCCCAGCAAGACAGTCCTGCAGTCTCCTGCGCCCCAGGGGGAGGAGGGCGGATGCAGAGTCCAAGCAGGTCGGTCCTGGAGCTAATTTAAACACAGAGGAGACGCTCACTCCCCCACCCAAAAAGGTAATGATCAGCAGGATCAATTAATGGCCATTGTGGCGTGGTTATGGGGCCACCACAGAGATGTCTATAGTCCAGGTTGGGTGGGGGGCCTGATCACAGCGCCCAATTTTAAAGTAATTTGTCCAGGCTCTGTTCTATTCAAACTAGCCATTTTGGAGCCCCTCTTTGCTTCCTCAATCTGTGATGGAGGCCCTCCATTCAATCTAAAGTGAAAAGAAGGACTTAGACATGCAAAAAAAAGGGAAATAGGACTACAGGCACTCCAAAGAGTCCAGGTTGGGTGGGGGGCCTGATCACAGCGCCCAATTTTAAAGTAATTTGTCCAGGCTCTGTTCTATTCAAACTAGCCATTTTGGAGCCCCTCTTTGCTTCCTCAATCTGTGATGGAGGCCCTCCCTTCAATCTAAAGTGAAAAGAAGGACTTAGACATGCAAAAAAAAGGGAAATAGGACTACAGGCACTCCAAAGCAGAAACTTCCTGGTCTAAAGTGTCGTCCCTCTTTGAAAGGTACTGACTGATCCCACTCTGAATGCATTACCTGCAACAAGCCTGTAAGTAAAATGATCCGAACACCCCCAACCCCCACAACTAAGTAGCTCCCTATATGCTAATGGAATACCCACCTTTTTAAGGGTTAGGATGACACTGTTCCCCGTTTGACAAGCTACCATACTATAATATCGTAAGCATCCCTTCCGCACAACTGAGGACTCTCACCAGGATTTTAGTTTAGGATGCGTTATCACTGCATGCATTTACTTCCTGAAAACCCACCTACAGTCCAACAAACAAAAATCATTAGATCCATACATGCCATTGTCGACTAAAAATATTGCAACCCTTTGAGGATCATAAGGGCTCCAATTAAGACATGGACCCCGCGTTATACCACTCACCCCACAACATCCTAGATTTAGACAGCCGCAACACCCAGAAAATCAAATACCCACATAATCTAACAAAAAAGGCCCCCAAAGCCCTCAAACACCGACTTCTAAAACAGAACCCAGAAACACTTATATCTGGCCAATACTTCTGTACATCTAAAAGAGTCATAACTAATGTTCTCATGCTTTACACACAAAAAAGAGCCAAATGGATAAAAACCCTTTACTCAATGCTTTCTATATCTACATCTAGGAAAACCTCTTACAGCCTAAGACTTTCAGAAGCCCCCACACCTGCCCTCAATGCTAATTTAACCATCTCCATTTTTAACAATGGGATTATTCCCATACAGTCATATGACCACAACCTCGACTTATTCAATGAATTCTTCCCTATCATCAAACAGGAGATAAAGAATATTAAGACCACCCCAGATCTTCACTTGACCAGTCGGAGCCCCATGTTTTATCCTCCCAAAGCTTCACCACCACAGACAGTCCTTCCCCTTCCCCACCACGCTCTCACCACTTCTAGAAGGGCCATAGAGCGACGCCACCTCTTCCCACATACTAGGCAATATTATAAGCCCAAAGCCCCCACCACACATCCCTCTCCCCCTCCTACTCTTCACAACAACGAGACTCGGGAAAAACACACACCTAAGTACACCATGCCCCAAACCCTTCCTCAGGTTACCACGCCGAGATTGTGTCTAGACTGGAGGAAATTACACAGGTACTACAAGAACTCAAATCTGACCTACAGAAGCTAACGAGCATCACCACGAGCGGGCCTACAACAGGTGACCCTCAAAGATACCTGCGAGTAGTAGGCCGATCCTCCCTAATATTAACATACACCATTCTGACCTGCCATGAAACACTTACAAATTCCAGACACCCTGGGTCACAAGATGACGATCCACACCCTTCCACAATGCCTGGTCTAGACCCGCCAGGACCAAGAACTCTCCATCAGACAATGATATCCAAGCACTTCTCTGCACGTACAAGAATGTAAAAAATGAACTTCCACCTTGCCTGAATCCCATCTTAACAATTCTCGAACCCACACAGAAAACAGACACCAAACAGCAGAGAGCTAAGCAAGGCCAACCTCAAACCAGTACCCATCACAGAGAAAACCTCAACAAACACCAAACATCACCTGAAATGCATGCTCATAAATTGCATAAAATGCATAAACATTGTGAGCAACAAAAAGTTCCCTATGTAAATTACATTTGATCTACCACCCTCCAGGCAACAACCCTGCATTCATTAAAAAAATCATGGAAATCATCCCTTCCAATATGGGGCAACAGTGCTCATTGGAACAACGACAACAACCCCACAGTTAAGAAGCCCAAAAACCATCCTAACTGACCTCAACCTGGTCCAAATCTGTGACAGCCAAGCGCACAACCTGGGTGCAACACTGTATCTTGTCATTGCTAGGACAAACTCCATCAACTTGAATGGATCGTCCCATGTGACTGGACGGACCACCACTGCATCACCTTCCTTATCACCTAAGCAACGAAGGCACATAAACTCCAACTTAAGAAACCCAAACAATGGCAAAAGAACACTCACAATATTAACTTCAATGACCTGACATCCCTCAGCAACAATATACTACCGACACCAGCAGACATGACAGATGTCCATGACCTCACATCTCACTATAAAAACTCGATAACTTGCATTTTTGATGCAGTTGTGCCCTTTCAGCTGAAAATACTGCCCTCTAAAGACTCCAAACCATGATACAATGGGAGCCTAAATTATCAAAGGCGCAACCTAATGCTAGTGGGGCAGGCATGGAGATCTTCACTGTCCCTAGAGCACCTTAAGCAAATAAGATCAAGGACGGGCAACTACAACAAATACACTAGAATCTCAAAAGTGAATTTCTTCAAAGACCAACTAAACAATGCTAGAAATCTACCAAGAAAACTGTTCGAAATGATCAATTAATCCATTTAACAACCGAACACCTCCTCACTAGGTCCCAATTAGCTTACCAAACTGCAACACATTTACCTCATACTGTTTTTTTTTAGGTCATGTGGCGGATGGGATTGGGGTAACTCTAGGTCAAGCTACTTTACACTATTCCGAAAGCACGGGTCAAAACAGGCACCTCCATATGCCTGCAAAAGAACGTACACTGGGGGACCAGGCAGGGGTGCCTATTATATCGCTTTTGTTCTCCCTGGCCATTGAACCGCTGGCAGAGCTTTTCTGGCTACAGAGCAAGGGTACTTGACTATTTTTATTGGGTTGAGAGTAGTACTCCAGATTTATTCTTAACTACGGTGTTGAGGTTATTGTTGTTTTAAAATGTTAAGTTCTTTGCAAAGGTTTTACCTGCTTTATTGGTATATTTGAATTTTTTCATCTTGTTATTCTGGACCCAGCTGTGTGCTCAGGTGTTTATTATTTATTGTGTTCATATTAGAAGAATTTTTGTTGGGATTTAATGAAGTTATATTCTAATAGTGTGGCACAATGAAATAATGTTTTAACAGTTTTTAGTCAATCTATTTCTGTCCCGAAATTGTACCAATTTTTTGATTGGCTTCATTTTGCTTGAAAGTAATGGTGCTTCCCTTTGCTCCCGGCCCCATATAAACAACAAGCTCAGTAACTACTTGAATCATTAGAAAATTAATTCTCTTCTCATCATCTGAGGATACATGCCCCCCCTTGACACCCGGATATCCTAAGCCCCATTACAGATAGTATAATGCGAACACCTGTATGAAAGAACGGCTCTCAGTTGAGACCTTCTCCTACTTTACCTGAGAGATGGACCTGCGGATTCTGTAGCTGGGTTGGGCCTATTAGGGGGAGTTTGAGAAGGTCTCTGGGTTAATAAAGGCAAGACCCATGTGTTTCCTATGTGTTTCCTATGTCCCCAGATGCCCAGAAGACAATAGATCTACCTTTAGATGATTATTCTTCTTGATTTAAGTGCCGCATTCAACACCCTATCCTCATGAAAACTCTCGAATCCTGTGGCATCATGGGCTCGGCCCTGGAGTGGTTATCTAGCTTTTTGACAAACAGAACCTTTCAAGTTTTTTCTGCTTCCTCTAAATCTAAAGTTCAGGTGTTCCAACATGGAGTTCCGCAGAGCTCTATACTGAGCCCTCTGCTCTTTAACATTTATGTTAGCCCTCTAGCTGCTATTGCGGAACAAGCTGGGCTCACGGTGTACTCTTACGCCGGTTATACCCAGCTTGTTTATTCGCTTTCGACCAAATCTAACAACAACATCTCCTTGCTGAAATCTGGGTTGTTAAGCATTGCAGACTGGATGCATGACAATAAATTAAAATTAAATGGTGACAAAACCGAGCTCCTTCTTTTTGGCAAGAATAAAACCCTTTGGGGCCCTGAACATTGGCCTGCTCAGATGGGACCACTCCCGATTCCTGTACAATCTGTCCGGAATCTTGGTTTCATGGTTGATGACCAACTAACCATGAGGCAACAAGTTGGCAAGGTAGCCTCTGTATGCTTTGTCATCCTAAAATGGCTGAAAAAAATCCTATGGATGCTTCCCTTGCCCACTCAAAGAACGGTAGCCCAAGCTCTTATAACATCTAGACTGGACTACGGTAACGTTCTATATTTGGGAGTGGGCAAGGAGGTGCTACACAGGCTACAAGTAGTACAAAATGCTGCAGCCAGAATGCTTTGTAATCTTCCGGCAAGAACATCAGCTTCAGCCGCATTACGGGATCTCCATTGGTTGAAGATTGAGAATCGGGTTAAGTTTGAAACTTTATGCTATATGCACCGGATCAATGCTGGAGCAGCACCACACTATCTTCAGGCCTTAATGCATCAATATCATCCTATGCGCTCCCTTCGATCCGCAAATCAGCATAATTTTCAAATTGCAAGGATTAAAAACCCCAAAATGGGGGGACGCTCTTTTTCCCATCTGGCTCCAGTACTCTGGAACTCTATGCCATTTTTGCTGCGTATTGAGCCACAGTATCAGAAATTCCGTAGGGACTTGAAAACCTGGCTTTTTAATCAATAGATTATCCACTGGTAGTGAGTTTAGATGTTCCCTTTTGTTTCATCTCATCTTGCGTTCCTAGCGCCGGGAAACCTTCGGGTAGCTGTTGCGCTCTATAAAATGAATTAACATAACATAACATAACAATTAACAGAGAGAAGGTAACTTGGAAAAGACCATCTGATCCCCTAGATTCTGTATCCCCTTTGGCGTTCCCTTAAGTGGCCGATCATTGCCCTGATCTCAGTGTCTAAGATGGTCCTGCTTGCAAGATGGCTCTATTCATTCATCAACTTCTCGGTAGGGTACCGGTCTCTTGGTTCCGGTAGCTAAACATCCTGCTGCGTGAATTGATATGAGATGGAAGCCACACCAGGGTGTCCCTGGAGGTTCTCTGATGCTCCTCTGAATAAGGGGGCCTCTGTGCCCCTGATTTTGAACTTTACTTTTTGGACTCACAGGTCCAGTGGATTGCGCAGTGGCTTGATGGGGTTCAACACGAAGAGCTAGGTTTGATTGGGGAGTCCATACCTCTAGGTACGCTATTAGCAAAACTGCTCTGCCCAACAGTGGAGATTCCACACCTGAGTGTGTTAATGAGATGCCTGAGACACTGTGTGCTAAGAACCATGGGGACACCTCTATGTGCCCCGGCACTGTCTCTGGTGGGTCTTCCACACGGTCACCAGCAGGGTGACCTGCTCGAATTAGAGGACCGGATGGACCAATACGACCTGCCCCCATGACAATTCCTTACCTACGGGGCACTGATTCAAACATTTAAGGATCTATAGGCCGTAGGACAAAATGAGCAAACAGCCATGCAGTACTGCAATTATTGATATCCTTGGGCACAGCTAGACATTTAGTGATGTGGTTTTATTACTCTCTATCTCAAATGGTTTAAAAACCACTGTTGACACTATAACGGCAGTGGGGGGATCATGGAGCGAGACATTATGGATTCAGAGTGGCGTAGGATATTGTTTTATCCATAAGAAGGTCTCCAGGAACATGAGAATGAAATATACCCAATTGAACAGTGTCCACATGACATATATGACCACACACACAATCCAGGCTAGTTATGGTGGGGGGTCACGTCCTTGCCCGAGGTTTAGGCACTTCGGTGCAGACTTCGTCCATATGACTTGGTATTGCCCTCAGCTATGAACATTCTGGGACACGGTGATGAACAGCCTGAGCACCACTCTGGGATGCTCCCTTACCTTCTCCTTGGAGGCCTGTATACTGGTGTTGTTCCCGAGACCACACACACAAAAGGTGGGGCACTATATTTTTACATCTGGCCCCAGTGTTGGCCAAAAGACAAACACCTATGGCATGGAAATCCGCCATGGGACCAGAGCTGGAAACCTGGACGACGGATGAGAGAGCTGAGGAGCGGGCCTTGCTCAGGGAGGACACTAGAGGGGTATGGAGATGCCCTATTACGGGCTTATGGTCAGAGGCTTTAGAAGCCTAGGAGCACCTGGAGGGAGGTTCGGAGCCAGACCCAGAAGGTCAAGAGGACCTAACAGAGGGGAGCGAGGTTGGCTCTCCGAGGGAACCACCTGGGGAAGATGATGCACATTGAACCGAGAAACATGCTGATCAGCAGTGATCTAGCCTTCTCTGCATCATGGAGAGGTCAATGCCAGACCCGCCCTTTCACATACCAGTGTAGGCGCTCAGTCCCTGCTGCTGGGGTCCCCCACCGGCAGCCCCTAATGGGCTGCTTGACCACTGCCCCCACTCTTATTTGTAAATAGGCCTTACCAGTGGCAGCCGAAAGAGTTAAAGACTAGTGAGGAGGGTGGAGGGGGCACAGGGGTGGCTGGCGGGAAGTTCACTGGAGCAGAGCGAGGTGGGTGGGGGGGTTAATAATACATGTTTAAAAAACAAGACTTACCTGGTGGTGCCGGCTGCCTCATGCTCATCTATTACTGGTCCCAGCAGTCCCTGGGATAGCATTGGACTCCCCTGAAACGGCCACCGAAACTGACAAGCACACTTAAAAGTACACATTTATCACTCCTCCTCCCGCTCCCATGGCCTGGCCCTGCCCCTCCCTGCACACGCTGGCTCAGATCCAGCAGCTGAAAAATAAAACAATAGTAAAATATTGTTTATATTTTCAGCTGCTGGCTCAGAGCCAGTGAGGCGACGCTCCTCCGCAATTGCGGAAGAGCCGCTGCTGGGCCTTACCTTAATTACAAGAATAGAGCAAACTCTTACCTTAATTGGTTGACTTGTGTTTTTTATTTGCTTTTATTTTTTATTGTGATTTATATTTATCAGACGCCACAGTTTTCCTTCTAACATTTCATTAAATTGAACTTCATCTAGGTAATCCCGACAGCAAAAAGTGTTGGAGGTTTTATACAAATTGTACATGGAGCTTTGCATAGCTGACCATTGCCTAAATCCTAATCGACCATTATGAACCTGTTATGCCTTGTTTGTTGATGCTATATTGTACACTTGTTTACACCCTAAGGTGTTTATTATAAATGCAAATAAACAGATATTTTAAAGAAACCAGTAGACACTACATGAAAAGGCTGAAAGGAGTACAGAACATGGTAGCCAGATGCGTCAGGTCTCTCACAATAACACACATTAATCTTTACAGTTTGATTGTAAGTCCAATTAAAAGATCTAACCATTTCACACTGTGCTATCCACCAAAACAGCCAATGTTTTACAGCAGCCACACTTTTGCAAACTATGGTCCAGTCAATACCTGCATAAAACACCCACAATTAGAGCTGCAACCTACGGAGACCTGTGTTCTCATTGGCAGCAGCCAAAGCAAGCATTCTCTCTTTGGAACTCTGGCTTGAACCTGTGCTATTTACCTAATGCTCAATTCATGAGTTTTTAATTCTTTAGTTAATTTATACAAATAGATTCATAACATATTATACCTTATAGCTCAATGCCGATGGGTATACCGGTTTACAAAGGCTCTGAACCCAAGTTATAGGCTGAGTCGCAGGGAAGGGCCTATAACGTAGGAGAGCACTTTTAACAACCAGTATAGCCCGAGGAAGAGCTATAAGTCTATCAGAACATTCCATCCACTGAGAACAGAGGTGAAGATTTACAAGAAACTGACGCATCTGTAGAGATGCGTCAGTTTCCCTGTGCCAGCCTGCGATACCCTTGCACCACTGTGGATGCACTGTGTTTACAATACGGCACACCATAGCGCATGGATTGACAGATGCATCAGAAATTCTGATGCATCTTCTGGCCCAAAAGTCACTCATTACTGAAGTTGTGTCGCAAACACATCCCAACTCCAGCAATGCATGTTGAGGCCTATACTTATTGTACTGCGTCACACCTTACGCCTGCTTCAAGCAGGCGTAAGGTTTTGACGCAGTGGTGTTCCAGAAGTGGTGCAGTGAAATCTTGTAGATTTCAATGCGTCACTTTTACAAAGCTTTCCACCGAGAGAACGCCCACCCTACATACATTATCCCTGGCGAAAGGTACAATGTGATGCAGGACTTTACAACATGTGACCTCAACCTAGAGGTGTCATGTTGTAAATTGGCCTCATTGTTTACGCCGCTGCTGCATCACAAAAGTGATGCAACAGCAGCGCAAAAGGGTCGCAAGGGGCTTGTAAATCTGCCCCAGAATGTTCTAAATTAAAAAGGGAAAAACCGAAAAACAAACATTAGGCTGTCGCAGCAGAGGCCTATACCAACCGTTATTAACCCTGAGCCACTTCATTGTCTTCAATTGAGCTCCCACCACTCTTGTGTTCTAATATAGCATAATGGTGACAAGTTTACATTTTACTCTTTGTAGAGCTTCTTCAAGACAGTTGTGGAAATGGATAAACACACATAGCTGTGTGCTCGGGTGTTTATTATTTATTGTGTTCATATTAGAAGAATTTTTGTTGGGATTTAATGAAGTTATATTCTAATAGTGTGGCACAATGAAATAATGTTTTAACAGTTTTTAGTCAATCTATTTCTGTCCCGAAATTTTACCAATTTTTTGATTGGCTTCATTTTGCTTGAAAGTAATGGTGCTTCCCTTTGCTCCCGACCCCATATAAACAACAAGCTCAGTAACTACTTGAATCATTAGAAAATTAATTCTCTTCTCATCATCTGAGGATACATGCCCCCCCTTGACACCCGGATATCCTAAACCCCATTACAGATAGTATAATGCGAACACCTGTATGAAAGAACGGCTCTCAGTTGAGACCTTCTCCTACTTTACCTGAGAGATGGACCTGCGGATTCTGTAGCTGTGTTGGGCCTATTAGGAGGAGTTTGAGAAGGTCTCTGGGTTAATAAAGGCAAGACCCATGTGTTTCCTATGTGTTTCCTATGTGTTTCCTATGTCCCCAGATGCCCAGAAGACAATAGATCTACCTTTAGATGATTATTCTTCTTGATTTAAGTGCCGCATTCGACACCCTATCCTCATGAAAACTCTCGAATCCTGTGGCATCATGGGCTCGGCCCTGGAGTGGTTATCTAGCTTTTTGACAAACAGAACCTTTCAAGTTTTTTCTGCTTCCTCTAAATCTAAAGTTCAGGTGTTCCAACATGGAGTTCCGTAGGGCTCTATACTGAGCCCTCTGCTCTTTAATATTAATGTTAGCCCTCTAGCTGCTATTGCGGAACAAGCTGGGCTCACGGTGTACTCTTACGCCGGTGATACCCAGCTTGTTTATTCGCTTTCGACCAAATCTAACAACAACATCTCCTTGCTGAAATCTGGGTTGTTAAGCATTGCAGACTGGATGCATGACAATAAATTAAAATTAAATGACAAAACCGAGCTCCTTCTTTTTGGCAAGAATAAAACCCTTTGGGGCCCTCAACATTGGCCTGCTCAGTTGGGACCACTCCCGATTCCTGTACAATCTGTGCGGAATCTTGGTTTCATGGTTGATGACCAACTAACCATGAGGCAACAAGTTGGCAAGGTAGCCTCTGTATGCTTTGTCATCCTAAAATGGCTGAAAAAAATCCTATGGATGCTTCCCTTGCCCACTCAAAGAACAGTAGTCCAAGCTCTTATAACATCTAGACTGGACTACGTTAACGTTCTATATTTGGGAGTGGGCAAGGAGGTGCTACACAGGCTACAAGTAGTACAAAATGCTGCAGTCAGAATGCTTTGTAATCTTCCGGCAAGAACATCAGCTTCAGCCGCATTACGGGATCTCCATTGGTTGAAGATTGAGAATCGGGTTAGGTTTAAAACTTTATGCTATATGCACCGGATCAATGTTGGAGCAGCACCACACTATCTTCAGGCCTTAGTGCATCAATATCATCCTATGCGCTCCCTTCGATCCGCAAATCAGCATAATTTTCAAATTCCAAGGATTAAAAGAACCAGAATGGGGGGACGCTCTTTTTCCCATCTGGCTCCAGTACTCTGGAACTCTATGCCATTTTTGCTGCGTATTGAGCCACAGTATCAGAAATTCCCTAGGGACTTGAAAACCTGGCTTTTTAATCAATAGATTATCCACTGGTAGTGAGTTTAGCTGTTCCCTTTTGTTTCATCTCATCTTGCGTTCCTAGCGCCGGGAAACCTTCGGGTAGCTGTTGCGCTCTATAAAATTAATTAACATAACATAACATAACAATTAACAGAGAGAAGGTAACTTGGAAAAGACCATCTGATCCCCTAGATTCTGTATCCCCTTTGGCGTTCCCTTAAGTGGCCGATCATTGCCCTGATCTCAGTGTCTAAGATGGTCCTGCTTGCAAGGTGGCTCTATTCATTCATCAACTTCTCGGTAGGGTACCGGTCTCTTGGTTCCGGTAGCTAAACATCCTGTTGCATGAATTGATATGAGATGGAAGCCACAACAGGGTGTCCCTGGAGGTTCTCTGATGCTCCTCTGAATAAGGGGGCCTCTGTGCCCCTGATTTTGAACTTTACTTTTTGGACTCACAGGTCCAGTGGATTGCGCAGTGGCTTGATGGGGTTCAACACGAAGAGCTAGGTTTGATTGGGGAGTCCATGCCCCTAGGTACGCTATTAGCAAAACTGCTCTGCCCAACAGTGGAGATTCCACACCCGAGTGTGTTAATGAGATGCCTGAGACACAGTGTGCTAAGAACCATGGGGACACCTCTATGTGCCCCGGCACTGTCTCTGGTGGGTCTCCCACACGGTCACCAGCAGGGTGACCTGCTCGCATTAGAGGACCCGATGGACCAATACGACATGCCCCCATGACAATTCCTTACCTACGGGCACTGATTCAAACATTTAAGGATCTATAGGCCGTAGGACAAAATGAGCAAACAGCCATGCAGTACTGCAATTATTGATATCCTTGGGCACAGCTAGACATTTAGTGATGTGGTTTTATTACTCTCTATCTCAAATGGTTTAAAAACCACTGTTGACACTATAACGGCAGTGGGGGGATCATGAAGCGAGACATTATGGATTCAGAGTGGCGTAGGATATCGTTTTATCCATAAGAAGGTCTCCAGGAACATGAGAATGAAATATACCCAATTGAACAGTGTCCACATGACATATATGACCACACACACAATCCAGGCTAGTTATGGTGGGGAGTCACGTCCTTGCTCGAGGTTTAGGCACTTCGGTGCAGACTTCGTCCATATGACTTGGTATTGCCCTCAGCTACGAACATTCTGGGACACGGTGATGAACAGCCTGAGCACCACTCTGGGATGCTCCCTTACCTTCTCCTTGGAGGCCTGTATACTGGTGTTGTTCCCGAGACCACACACACAAAAGGTGGGGCACTATATTTTTACATCTGGCCCCAGTGTTGGCCAAAAGACAAACACCTATGGCATGGAAATCCGCCATGGGACAAGAGCTGGAAATCTGGACGATGGATGAGAGAGCTGAGGAGAGGGCCTTGCTCAGGGTGGACACTAGAGGGGTATGGAGATGCCCTATTACGGGCTTATGGTCAGAGGCTTTAGAAGCCTAGGAGCACCTGGAGGAAGGTTCGGAGCCAGACCCAGAAGGTCAAGAGGACCTAACAGAGGGGAGCGAGGTTGGCTCTCCGAGGGAACCACCTGGGGAAGATGATGCACATTGAACCGAGAAACACGCTGATCAGCAGTGATCTAGCCTTCTCTGCATCATGGAGAGGTCAATGCCAGACCCGCCCTTTCACATACCAGTGTAGGCGCTCAGTCCCTGCTGCTGGGGTCCCCCACCAGTAGCCCCTAATGGGCGGCTTGACCACTGCCCCCACTCTTATTTGTAAATAGGCCTTACCAGTGGCAGCCGAAAGAGTTAAAGACTAGTGAGGAGGGTGGAGGGGGCACAGGGGTGGCTGGCGGGAAGTTCACTGGAGCAGAGCGAGGTGGGTGGGGGGGGTTAATAATAAATGTTTAAAAAACAAGACTTACCTGGTGGTGCCGGCTGCCTCATGCTCATCTATTACTGGTCCCAGCAGTCCCTGGGATAGCATTGGACTCCCCTGAAACGGCCGCCGAAACTGACAAGCACACTTAAAAGTACACATTTATCACTCCTCCTCCTGCTCCCATGGCCTGGCCCTGCCCGTCCCTGCACACGCTGGCTCAGATCCAGCAGCTGAAAAATAAAACAATAGTAAAATATTGTTTATATTTTCAGCTGCTGGCTCAGAGCCAGTGAGGCGACGCTCCTCCGCAATTGCGGAAGAGCCGCTGCTGGGCCTTACCTTAATTACAAGAATAGAGCAAACTCTTACCTTAATTGGTTGACTTGTGTTTTTTAGTTTTTTTTTTTTTTATTGTGATTTATATTTATCAGACGCCACAGTTTTCCTTCTAACATTTCATTAAATTGAACTTCATCTAGGTAATCCCGACAGCAAAAAGTGTTGGAGGTCTTATACAAATTGTACATGGAGCTTTGCATAGCTGACCATTGCCTAAATCGTAATCGACCATTATGAACCTGTTATGCCTTGTTTGTTGATGCTATATTGTACACTTGTTTACACCCAAAGGTGTTTATTATAAATGCAAATAAACAGTTATTTTAAAGAAACCAGTAGACACTACATGAAAAGGCTGAAAGGAGTACAGAACATGATAGCCAGATGCGTCAGGTCTCTCACAATAACACACATTAATCTTTACAGTTTGATTGCAAGTCCAATTAAAAGATCTAACCATTTCACACTGTGCTATCCACCAAAACAGCCAATGTTTTACAGCAGCCACACTTTTGCCAACTATGGTCCAGTCAATACCTGCATAGAACCACCCACAATTAGAGCTGCAACCTACGGAGACCTGTGTTCTCATTGGCAGCAGCCAAAGCAAGCATTCTCTCTTTGGAACTCTGGCTTGAACCTGTGCTATTTACCTAATGCTCAATTCATGAGTTTTTAATTCTTTAGTTAATTTATACAAATAGATTCATAACATATTATACCTTATAGCTCAATGCCGATGGGTATACCAGTTTGCAAATGCTCTGAACCCAAGTTATAGGCTGAGTCGCAGGGAAGGGCCTATAACGTAGGAGAGCGCTTTTAACAACCAGTATAGCCCGAGGAAGAGCTATAAGTCTATCAGAACATTCCATCCACTGAGAACAGAGGTGAAGATTTACAAGAAACTGACGCATCTGTAGAGATGCGTCAGTTTCCCTGTGCCAGCCTGCGATACCCTTGCACCACTGTGGATGCACTGTGTTTACAATACGGCACACCATAGCGCATGGATTGACAGATGCATCAGAAATTCTGATGCATCTTTTGGCCCAAAAGTCACTCATTACTGAAGTTGTGTCGCAAAAACACATCCCAACTCCAGCAATGCATGTTGAGGCCTATACTTATTGTACTGCGTCACACCTTACGCCTGCTTCAAGCAGGCGTAAGGTTTTGACGCAGTGGTGTTCCAGAAGTGGCGCAGTGAAATCTTGTAGATTTCAATGCGTCACTTTTACGAAGCTTTCCTCCGAGAGAACGCCCACCCTACATACATTATACCTGGCGAAAGGTACAATGTGATGCAGGACTTTACAACATGTGACCTCACCCTAGAGGCGTCATGTTGTAAATTGGCCTCATTGTTTACGCCGCTGCTGCATCACACAAGTGATGCAACAGCAGCGCAAAAGGGTCGCAAGGGGCTTGTAAATCTGCCCCAGAATGTTCTAAATTAAAAAGGGAAAAACCGAAAAACAAACATTAGGCTGTAGCAGCAGAGGCCTATACCAACCGTTATTAACCCTGAGCCACTTCATTGTCTTCAATTGAGCTCCCACCACTCTAGTGTTCTAATATAGCATAATGGTGACAAGTTTACATTTTACTCTTTGTAGAGCTTCTTCAAGACAGTTGTGGAAATGGATAAACAAACATACAAAATGAACTCATTTACAAGTGAAATTTACTAGAGATAACAAGAGGAGTTTAAAGGAGGGGCACTGCAGAATTTGGACTGAAGACAATGAGAACCAGAGTTGAGGCACATAGTTGGTAGATAAAAAAACCCCAGCAAAGACGAAGAGAAGCCGAAGAATGATTGTTTGAATGCAAAACATAGAAAGCGTTGTTAATCCTATAACGTCAACAGTGGTCTGACCATTAGCACCCGTTTTGGCAAGGGGTTTCTTTAGCAATTACAGCACTTATGAATGCTTGGGCATTACTAGAATGGTCCATTAGTGGTAAAAACTTGGGGGTATACTTTGAGTTAAGCGACTTTATAGCAGGCCTCAGGAGCACCAAGGCAGAGGCCACAGAAGGTTGCTTGTGGGCCATTGATACTTGGAGAGACCTGTTGCAAGCATTCAAGATGACAGGCATATCAGGGGAGAACAATGCCAGATTGGAATCAAGTAACACAGGAAAAGCGCGAGCGCGCGGTACAAGATGGCTGCCTCCCCCTAAGCAGCGATAACATTTGCCCATTGAAGACGATTTAAGGATGGATTACCAATGGCATTCGTTTTTGTTTTACAGACAACAACTTTATTGAAGTGAAAGTTGGTCTGCACATTTCCTTTTTGTGCATTTTCCTCATGTGTAGCTGCAGTTGTTGGAGATGAGCTGCTCTCTGGTGTGTGGGGTTCTTCTGATCCAGGATTTCCTGTGGGAGGGTTGGAGAGAGACTAAGGAAAGGGCACTTACTTACTTTGGCAGCATTTCTCTTCTATTAGTATTATTCATTAAATATTGTTCTAGACTACTCCTTCATTATTGCTGCATTTATTTTCTTGTACTCATTGAAGGCAAGCAGTCTCACAATATGTCTCCTCCACCATTTAAATTTAAATTAGTGGATATGAATGAGCCCTCATTATCTACTTTACTGGAGGAGTGGCAAGCGGTACGTTCAAATACAGACAATAATGCAGCTGAGATCAAATATTTACCTAAAGACATATCTTTCTATGAAGGTTTCTGATCATGCTATTAAAATTCAGGACAATAGAGCTGAAATTGACCATCTTCTGCCTATTGCAGTCAAAGTTGAATCAATGAATAAATTATTATTAGAATTGGAAAATCGCAATAGGCAATATAACCTGCAAATCGTTAATTTACCAGAGGATGTGGAAGGTAATGATTGCAGGGTTTATTTGGAAAACCTACTTCCCGGTCTTTTGCGTATTAAATTTCCTGAAAAATTTGAGATTGATAAGGAGAACACAATAGCTTTCTCATCGCAACCCAAGACAAGACAAGCCTCATCAAATGATTTTCAAGGTGTTACGTCGTAATCATCTAATTTTAATATGAAAGGCTGGCAGAGATTTCCCTTCGTTAATAGTCAATTGGAATAACATTTTTATTCATCAAGACTTTGCTAAAGACATAGTCAGTATTCGTAAGGTATTTGCAAAACTTCCTTCGTCCCAGGTTGAGAAATGCTGGTTATAAATACGGTTTGTTTGATCCGTCCACTATGCGAATTTGGAAAGATGGGTTTTCGAAATCGTTTCAACATCCAGAGGAGCTTTGCTGCTTTCTGGATTTGCAGTGTCAGTCATGTATGGAAACCAATGAGGCTACTACCTGACTTTATTGCTGCTTGATTGTATTGCCAGCATGTTTAATTAATTAGAGTATGTTTTCAGGGCATGTGGAGTATGTTTTTCTTGACATGCGTGTGTGTGATTCAGAAGTTCCATATATGTTTGTTTATATGCTGTATAGTTTTTATTTTCGATGTTTGTTGGTGTCTCTTGTGTTCTCTTTATATTGATACTGGAGCTACTATTTATTTTTCATTCTATCTTTCTAATCAATCTTGTTTTCTATCTTTTCTCTTTTTTCAAAATGGCAAGTGGTAATGGTAGTAAAATAGTTTTATTTAATGTTAAGGGTTTACGGCACCCTGTTAAACGTACTAAGGTTTTGGATTATTTAACTAGACATAAAGCAGATATATGTTTAATTCAAGAAACTCATGTAGATGGTAAGGTTTTATCCTACATAGAATAAAAAATGGGTAAGGGCTGTTATTTCTTCTCCGGCCCTCAATAGGAAAAGTGGGGTTGCAATTCTTTTTGCAAAAAAACTTACATGTTCAAATTTTGCATAAACATTCTGATTCAGAAGGTCAGTTCATTACAGCTCATAAAATTGCCAATAAGGTTTTCCACCTAATTAATGTGTATGGGCCTGTTAATGATGACCGGGAGTTTTGGTCAAGATTTACCTCAGAGGTTCTAAAATTGGGCAATGCGCCTCTGATTGTTGGAGGAGACTTTAATCTTATATCTGACCCATTACTGGATAGAATATCACAACCCAAATTTTGGCTCCCCAAAAGCCTTTTTCTCTCTCAAATTCTTTTGTAATACTACAAAATTGGTTGATATTTGGCGTCTCCATAATCCGACTGACAAACAGTGTACTTTTTTTTCTAATCCGCATGACTCTTATTATAGGTTGGATTATTTTTTAATTTGTCGTAATCTAGTTGCCTTCATCTCTAATTCCGACATTCAAAATATAGCTTTTTCTGACCATGCTTTAATTTCCTTCATTTTATCTAGCGATTCCAGTCAAAATAGTCATAGTCGCTGGCGTATGAATACCATTATTGTTCTTATTGACAATAACAAACCTAGGGGCATATTAAGAAGGGCTTTATCTCCGCTTTTTTTGGCTTTTAAAGCCAAAGAAGCGGAAATAAAAATATAGCCCTATCAACAACAGGGTGCTAACATGCCAAATCGCATGTTAGCACCCTTTTTCACTACGCTTCCCTTTGCATCTCTAATGAGATGCAAAGTGGACATTCCAGAGCAAAATAATAGGAACAATGTCACTAAGGAACATTTCTCCTATTATCAAGCTTCACGTTAACCCTGTTAGAGACAAAAAAAGCAGCGCTAACCTCGGTTAACGCTGCTTTTTTATGTCTGCTAATTTTCAGATTTAGCCATGTAATCCAATGGGAGGCGGATTACATGGCTAAGTCCACTATGGGCTATCAACAAGGATATCCCTATCATTTTAGTTTTATTGCTGCATTATCAGCAATAACCTCCCAAAATGCCGCTATCGCTGGATTTTTTATCGCCTAGGAGGTAAGCTTTCTTTTTTTTTTTTTTTTTTTTTTTTTTTTGCACCACTTCATGCTTTATTTATGTATTTATTAAAAATAGTAATAGGTTTTAAACATGATTTGGGAAACATGCCTGCCCCACCCTGATGATAACGCTGTAGGTTAGCTTTCTTAATAACGCGATAACTAGGCGATATTATCAGGCGATAGCGGGCATTAAAAAAACTTAACGCTAAGCGCCCTTAGCGTTCATTTTCCCTGTTCCTTGTTAATATGCCCCCTAGACTTTTATCAGCTATTCAAGAATTTTTTTCATTCAACTCTGAAGATTCCACGTCTATTACTAATAGATGGGATGCATTTAATGCATATATTAGAGGCAAGACTATTTCCATTATGGCACATGAAAATAAATTATTTAACACTAGAATTGAAGAACTGGGAAAGCAGATATCTAAATTAGAGTGTCTATATATTACATCTAACAACCTCCAATATAAGGTTAAATTACAGAAATTTCGTTATGAAATTAATTCTATTTTAAGCAATAGAGCTGTATTACAAATCTCTAACAATGAAGCTAAATTGGGGGGTGGAGCTAGCTCGCAACCAAGATGGCTGCTTGAGCCCGGAGCTCCCCCGTCTCACTAACGATCCTACAATTATCCTGCGTGTTTACCCCTCTCTGGAGGCTTCAAGAGGTGACCTGGTGACGCTGCCCACATACCGCTCCTGATGAGAGAGTGCTTGGCCCCCCCGCTGGTGTGCTGCGCCCCTTGGGCCTGAGGGCAGGTTCACAAGCACGAGCGGCGGACTGTAGTGAGGAGGCCGGCCGCCGCTGTTGACGTGGCTGCGGCTACTGGAAGCTGCCAAGGGTGACCCAGACGCCTGGAGCGCCTGGAGAGGCCGACGCCCTGCGCCTGCTGGCGGCGACCCACTGCCCTGGCCCCGGACTGCGGGGTGCCCGAGCATGCCGAGGAGCGCCGCGCAGCTGAGAGCTGCGACGGCGCTAGGGAGAGAAGATTAGCGCTCCCTGGGGGCTATCGGGGCCGCGAGGGTTGCCGTAATCTAGGCAGCGGCTGTAGCTGGCGGTTGCTCCCGCCCGACGCTGTCTGTGTGCCCGGTGCGGGCTTAGGGAGCAGGCCTGAAGCGCGGCCTAAGGAGGGACATAGCAGCGCGGTGACACGGTAGGGTGCTATCCGCTGCGATTGGAGCCCATAGGCGTACCGCATACCATCCCCTTATACTCCCTGCCTGACACGAGGGTCTCACTACACCATCTTTAACGGGCCTGGCAGTTAGAGAGGCCCAATAGAGAGATCTACGCTGCCTTGCTGTTGATGGCCGGGGCCCTGGGACGAGGGGGCGCCACGAGAGGTCCAGTTTGAATTGGGGCCCTAGGGAGCTGGAGGGGTGAACACGCCTGGGCACGGCTGACGGCCCTGGAGCTGTTGGGCTAACTTTGAAACTGCGTAGAATAGTGTGTCAGCGGCAGAAGACGGTCGAATACTGGGTCCGGTGAGAATGGGGTGCACCGACAGGACTCGGACGAAGCTGTCCTTTGATCCTAAAGGCACTAAAACAGGTGATACCGCGTCAGGGAAGGACCAAGGTGACCGTGAATCACCGGAGGACCCCCCCAGCAAGATATACGCAGCCTGCTATTGGCAATGGAAAAGAGCCTCCAGGGGGGTATAGCTTTCCTGGGCACCAAGATGGACGTGCTCACCTACTGCATGGATCGTATGGCGGAGAGGCTCGATAAACATGCCCGGACATGTCCGAGCGTAGCTTCACTGAGGTGGAGGAGGCCCAGACCACTTTGGACACTGATGGTAAACAACTGGCCAGGGCGATGCAGTTGCTCCAAGACAATACGGAGGACTTAAAGGCCCGCTCCCGGAGATGCAACCTTCGCATTATGGGTCTGCCGGAGACCGCGCAGACCGGAAATCGAAAATCTCCTAAAGTCCCTCCTGGGAGACACAGCCTTCTCTGCCATGTTTGTGGTCGAACGCGCTCACCGATCTCTTGGCCCGAGGCCAAAGCCAGGAGCTCCCCCTAGGCCTATCATAGCCAAGCTGCTCAACTACAGGGACCGCGATGTGGCATTGCGACTTGCAAGGGAGAAACAGCCGCTTTAATATGAGGGCTTGACCCTCTCACCGTTCCCGGACTTCACCGCAGGGTACAGGAGGCACGGCGTCAGTTCCAACCGATGAAAAGACAGCTACGGAAGATGGGCGCTGACTACGCGATGCTCTACCCAGCAAAGCTAAGAATCAACAGGCATGGGAAATCCATGATATTTACGGACCCTAAGGCGCTGCAGAGGGCTCTAAAGGGCTGGCGGAAGGAGAGCCGCTCCTCCCAGGATAGATCGTGTGATGCCACGGGAGGTTCCATGGACGAGCAGGACTAACTGGGACACTTGCAGATAAGAAACAGTTTCTGCCTTACGCTTCCTGGGGGGCTGGTGGTGGGTGGGAGGGGTTGCCGATGTGGGACTGGGAGGTGGGGGGAACGCTCCCCGGTCTCACTGGAGGGTTCCAGCTCCCTGGATTGTGGTTTGCTTAGGGGGGTTGTGTAGCTGGGTGTTAGGCATGCTCCCTAGAAACATTTATGTACCAGCGGAAGTGCCAGATGTTATGGAGGCATAGGCCTCCTACCCTATTCTTCTAATGCATTGGGAGATGTACTGACATTTATATTGAATGCAACGTAATAGGGTCTTGCCGAGTTATCATTATTATTGTGCTTTTTGTTTACACACAAAATGTTTTTTCTTTTAGTATAGAGACAGGGGAGGGGCAGCATTTGCATTTTTGTTTTTACAGAGAGCTTGCACACTGTTGGCTACCTTTGCCCCTGCCTGTATCCCACTGAATTTGGTAAAAGTTTTGTTTGGGTTTTAGAGGGTTTGGGGGCTTTTTGGGGGGGAGGTTTTGGGAGGCGGGGAGGCTAAGATGGGGAGAGGGGTTGCTCGCGGCCTAGTTGGGGATGAGCAGGCGTGGGTGGGAGTGGGAGGGGGGATTGGTTGGCATGATGGAGTTTTTCTTTTGCGATGTAGCAAATGTTTGTTGCCAATGAGCGTTTCTTATAGGCCACATCACATGACTAAGGTACGACACAGTGTTGGGATTTGCACGCAGGCAAACATTCTGAAACAGACTCACAGACCGCCGTAGATAGGGTGGACGCCCCTAGGGACAACTTGGACACTTTGACATTGATAACATGGAATATTCGGGGACTTAACGACCACAGAAAGGTTCACAAGGGGTTACAATATTTTGCACGGCATCGCCTTATTACAGGAGACGCACCTACATCCCAACAGCCACATACTTCAATACAGGGGCTTGGAAGGTAACATTCATGCTGCTTGGTTCACAACACATGCCAGGGGGTGCTCACATGGGTCAACCCGAAGACACCCTTTAAGAGGAAGCCTCTGGAGACTGACAGAGACGGGCGCTACACAATCTCGAGGTGCTGTGGGAAGGGCATTGACATTTGTGTAGTGAACACTTATGGCCCCAATTATGACAACCCTGACTTTTATACGGTCTTGGCGTCTAAGGTCACAACACACTCGAGAGGGGATGTGCTCTGAGGGGGGCCACTTTAATATGACTAGACAGCCACACCTGGACAGATCAGATGTCCCCGATCGCCGTCCCTCGGCCTCAGCTAGAGTGCTAGAGTCGCAAATGGTCCGGCTCGATGCAGGACATTTGGAGACACGGGCACCCTACCCAAGGGGGTTACACACACTATTCGGCCCCATATAATATATACACCAGCATAGACTATTGGCTGGCCACGGCGCACCTCACTCGGATGATACATGCATGCGCTATATTACCACGCACATATTCAGACCACTCCCCTTTATTGCTGACGATAGCTGCCCCGACAAAGCGTATCCCGCCATTCGCCTGGCGCTTCCCTCCGTACTCACTGCTGGATGCCTCCTTTAAGGGGGAGCTGGCGGAGGCTATTGAGACATTCTTTGACGTTAACGTAGATTCGGTTGATTCGTTCCAGACAGTATGGGAGACGTTCAAGGTGTACGTCAGAGGGGTCACCATCTCAAAACATTCGGGATTTCTCAAATCGATAAGGGGTAGGCTCCGCACTTTAGAATCCAGAATAGAGGAGCTGGAACAACAGCGTGTACACGACAGCGGCGAGGCCCTTACCCAAGAGTTAGCCCAAACTTTACGCGAATACAACGAGGAGGATGACGCCAAAGTTAAGCATCTAGGTAAATATGCTATTGCCAGAACGTACAGAGAGGGAGACCGCCCTGGTGCAGTCCTTGCACAGCTGGCTAAACGTCACTGAGACAGAACATCGACCCCCGACATGAGGGCGCCCACAACAGAGGAGCTGCTCTCCGATGAGCAGGTGGCAGAGCGTTTCAGGGAGTATTACGTGACACTGTACGCCTCGAGAGGCCCTGTTCCCGAGGAGCGTATCCTGGATTATCTTACCCATATAGAGCTCCCCTGGTTGCCCAACACGCACAGAGAGTTTTTGGCGCGACCGATAGAGCGGGAAGAAATAGTCTGGTCATTATCGGTGATGAGAGCGGGTGGCGCCCCGGGTAGTGACGGCCTCTCTGCCGCCTTCTACAAGGCTTACTCGGACTTACTGATCCCACGTCTCCTCTCCCTCTGCGAGGATATGGCGGACACGGGCACGATGCTGCCTACCCTCCGTGAAGCCATTTTAGTTGCTATTCTTAAACCCAAGAAAGACCCAGGGGACTGCGCTTCCTACCAACCCTTGTCGCTGCTGAATGTCGATGCGAAGATATTCACAAAAATAATCTCCAACCGCCTCGCTCCCATGGTAACTGAGCTGGTGGCCCCGGAACAAGCCGGTTTCGTCCCGACTCGGAATCTTACTTATAATCTTCGGATGGTTTTTGCTGCATTTCAACATACACGCCCGGAGGTCTCCGCGACAGCGGTCTTCCTCGACATGGAGAAGGCCTTCAATTCCGTTGAGTGGCCCTTCCTGAGACACGTCCTGAGCTGAATGGGGGTGGGTGCGCTGTTCCTACAGCTGCTAGCCACGCTGTACACCTCCCCGTCTGCCTGAATACTTTAAGGTTCTCTCACCACGGACCCCATATAGATAAGCTGGGGTACGTGGCAGGGATGTCCCCTCTCCCCTATATTATATGCGCTGGTCGCTGAGCCGCTCGCTTATGCCCTGTACGAATATCACAGCCACAGAGGCATTTGCTTCCCCACTTATAACCTGATTGTGTCCACATATGCTGACAACACTCTTCTGTATGTCAGGGATCCGGAGATGCACCTGCCTGCTGTGCTCCGTGAGGTGGTCCTGTTTAGTTTGTTGTCGGGGGATCCACATCAATTGGAATAAGTCCCTTATGTTCCCTCTCACGCCGGCTACGCGGCCTTTGAGCCGGAATACCCCATTCAATGGACCACGGATGCAGTACGATATTTGGGGATTAGACTACATACGGATTCGGAAGTGGTCCTACGTGAGAATTATGGGGTGGCTGTCCCACATCTTGAGGAGGATGTCGAGAGATGGATAGCTCTCCCGCTATCGCTGTTGGGGCGAATCTCTCTGATGAAAATGGTAGTCCTTCCGCGTTTCTTATTCTTATTCAGTAACATCCCAATGGTTTTATCGAGCCACTGCTTCAAGCAGCTACAATCCTTAATAGTTCGCCTGGCCTGGGCTGGGAAACATCCCTGAGTAGCTTGGGAAATATTAGTATGTCCGTACGAGCTGGGGGGGCTGGGCGCCCCTGATTTGGAGCTCTAGTATCGCGCAGCGCAGTGTGCACACGCTTACCACTGGATACATGGACCTGGTGAACATTCCACATGTCCGTATCGAGTCAATAGTTGCGGACCTTGACTCCTTGAATGTAGTCACACTTGCATAGCATTGCATGATGGATATCCAAGCGTGCAGTCTCCTCTACGCCCCTAACGCTCTCATGGCTTGGTGCACGTGGCTGCCCCCTTGTAGGTATAAAGGGATTGTTGAGGCCCTGAAGAGGCTACAGATACATACTATGGGGGACCTTTTCTCTGGGGGGCGCGCTCGTGGCTGGAGTGAGATTGAGGCAGACGACAACCCGCACTCTTTGCTATCACGCTTCCAATTCCACACAGTGAGGCTTGCTCTTAAAGAATTGCTAGGGGAAGGTATGGAGGAACCTACAATTGTGACAGCCTTTGACTACATTGTCAATGCCAAGACCCCCACCAAACTAATCACTAACCTATACCGCATTGCTCTTTCTGAGAGGACAGCGGAGTACCCCAAACCGAGACTGGCGTGGCAGGTTGACTTGCGAATTGAACTTGGGGATGAGATGTGGCGATACTGCTGCACGAGGACGAGACGGATATCTCTGAACGGTCGTCATAGGCTGCAGCACTTTAAATATCTCCATACTGGGTTATTCCAAACCTCTCCGCCCGCTGCATAGGAGACTGGTGGATATGGCCATCCTTATTGCCAAACGTGTATTGCACGTAATTGGATGCGGGGCCCGGTCCCCACCTTAGCACAACGGACAAGAGAAATGATGTTCTGCTGCACACAGACGGAGCTTTATAGCGACCTACTCCCTCCAGGCAATAGGCCCAAAAATGACTGGTCCCTGTTCACTGACAGACACCGTGGATGTGACTCTGGGTTAGAGGCGGACATCCCTGGTCCGACGTATGACGCTGCTCTGACTGGAACAGTCGAGATCACCACATAAACAAATTGTCTCTGCCTGGCTTTGGGATGGGAGGGGAGATGACCCTCGATGGTGTGACGTGCAGGAGGACCCCTGGAATCCTGGGAGAGTGGTGCCCGAGCTGAATATATTGATCCCTGGATTCATGGTGTCAAATCTGTATCATTATGTAATGTATATGTGATGCTCTGTTGCCTGTGTAAATTTGACAGTGTTTTTTTACGAACAGGATCTGCTTTACTGCTGTTTATGCTGACTGTCATGTACTGTGATGGTTGCCCATGTTTCCCACCTATTTTTTTTCTTTTCAAAATCAATAAAGAAATTAATAAAAATAATAAATAAACCAATGAAGCTAAATTTTGTTTTAGCGCTACTAGTTCTGGTAGGCTTTTAGCTAAATATTTACATATAAAAAATGATAAAAATAAAATTAATGCTATTCACTCTCCAAATTGCTCTATAGCTATATCCCATGATTATATAATTGAGGAATTCATGAAATATTATTTGGACCATTATAATAAGCCACCTTCATTGATAATTGTTGTAGTATGACTTTATTCGATATACAAATATCACAACAGTGTACACAGTTCATTCATCAGTGTTATAAAAGGGAAAGGTATAGTTTTGTCATACATACAGTACAAAAGGGAATTAAGGAAACAAGATATACAGGGTATAAAAAGTTCGTTAAAAATTATGCAGGGTTTAAGAACAATTTATATACAATAAAAACCACAACGACAAAGGGGACATTGCTGGAGCTCCATGAACTACATCATGTTCGCCCGGAGGAGCTTAGATCTAGTTAACCAGGCACATCCCAAATGTTTTGCTGTCCCACAAATTACGCTGGGGATGGAGGTGTCCGTTGAAAGAATGCACAATGCCTCCCTATGGTTCTTGGACCCCAGATTGGAACACACAGGTTTTAACCATTTTCTTCTCGCCTGTTTGTACACTGGACAGGCAAAGAGAAAATGGGGGATAGATTCCGTGGGAGAAGCACAGCCAGGGCACCCACTATTTTTCTCCCTCGTGTGTGTCCACCCCACTGTGAAGTCATTCAGAGGGAGTGTGCCAGTCCTCAACTTCAGGTAGAGTGCCCTGTCTCTCGGGGATTCAATAAAATCTAGAAAGGGTTCCAGTTTAGGGGTGGGCTTGAAGTCTAGAAACTTCTCCATCAGAGAGCCATGTTTCAAGTTTCATGTGGCTTTGTTAGACACCCACTCCCAATAGGCCTTCTTGACTACTTGCTTTGGTGACGGGGTCTGGCTTTCCCAGGCATCTGCCAGACCAATGTCCCCCAACAGCTGTTTCAATTTGGATACCAAGGATATCTTGTGGCCTGTATCTATTCGGACCAGTTCGGTCAGGGCGGAGGCATAGTTGCACAGTTCCGGGGTCCTTCTGAGACGTACCCAGAATAAAAGAGAGCGTAGCCTTGCTATATCGCTTATTGAGTGTTTCCCATAGTCATGATGGAGAGGAACCAGTGGGATCGATGGAGGAAGCGAGACCAGGTCCCTGTAAACTTTGTTCTCCGATCTCACGATGTTCTCGAAACCCCACAGTTCCGCCCCGTATAGGGATGAGGGCAAGGCTTTCCCCTCATAGACCTTGATGGCAGGGGCGACAGGTCGACTGTGGGAAAGACGCTGGTGTCTTGCAATAGCCCCGACACACGTCTGTGATTGAGTAGCATCTTTGACAGATGGGAGCTCCATTTCATCCAGTTGTTGACCCGTACACCCAGATAGTCGAAAGCTTCGACTAGTTCTACAGGGGAGTCATCCAACTTGATGGTATTTCTGAAACGTTTAGATGGAGCCAGTGCCATTAGCTTGGTTTTAGTTGTATTTATGCACAAGCCTCTGGAATTGCGAAACTGGCTAAACCGGTCTAACAGTTTTTGTAAACCCATCGGGCTTTTAGAGATCAGAAGGGAATCGTCTGCAAAGAGCAGCGTAGGCAATTCATTGATAATTTTTTGGAAGGATGTGGGTTACCTAAAATATCATACCAGGCAAGATTGCCCACTAACTCTATTACTTTTTCTTATTGCTACTGAACCCCTATTATTTGCTATTAGGAATTGTACTGAAATTGAAGGCCTTTAACTATCCAACGTCCCTATTAAAACGTCAGCTTATGCTGATGATATTCTTTTATATATTGCTAATCCTGAATCGTCCATTCCTCCAATGTTGAATTTAATGGATGTATACTCTAAACATTGCAGGTTATAAACTTAACACTAACAAAACAGAATTTCTTCTGTTAAATATTCATTGTTCACCTGATATGCTTACTAATAAGGATATTGTTTGGCAAAAAGTTAAACTTAAATATTTGGGTATATGATCCCTTTGCATGCGGGGGTAATTCCCCCCCGCTGTGCTGGGGGCGGGGAGCGCGCACAGCGTCCCCATGCTCATGACATTGTTGCTGTTAAAATTGGCTTGGCAGCCACACTTGTCAACGACATAGGAAAAAGCACTCAACTAGGTATGATTGTGATTATTTATTTATTTTTAAGATTTGTAAAGCGCGACGTATACCCGTAAACGTCTTGGCGCTATAGCTCAACTTATTGTCTCAATAGGAACAGTGTCGAACTCTAAAAAGTAGTGAAGTAAAGAGGAAGATTACTGGTCAAACAACCAATCAATCAATCAATCAAAGCATTTATATAGCGCACTACTCACCCGGAGGGTCTCAAGGCGCTAGGGGAGGGGGGTCCGCTACTGCTCGAACAGCCAGGTCTTGAGCTTCTTCCTGAAGGCAAGGTGGTCCTGGGTCAGGCGGAGGTGGGTCGGGAGGGAGTTCCAAGTCTTGGCGGCCAGGTAGGAGAAGGATCTTCCTCCTGTGGTGGCTCTTCGGATGCGGGGGACGGAGGCGAGGGCGTGGCCGGTCGATCGAAGCTGGCATGTGGGGGCGTAGAAGTTGAGGCGGCTGTTGAGGTATCCTGGGCCTTGGTTGTGTAGGGCTTTGTGTGCGTGGGTGAGGAGCCGGAAGGTGATTCTCTTGTTGACCGGGAGCCAGTGCAGATCTCTCAGGTGTCCGGAGATGTGGCTGCGTCGGGGGATGTCCAGGATGAGTCGTGCAGAGGCGTTCTGAATCCGCTGGAGTCTCTTCTGGAGTTTGGTGGTGGTTCCGGCGTAGAGGGAGTTGCCGTAGTCCAGACGGCTGGTGACGAGAGCCTGGGTGACCGTCTTCCTGGTCTCGGTGGGGATCCACCGGAAGATCTTACGTAGCATGCGCAGGATTTTGAAGCACGACGAGGAGACGGCGTTGACTTGTCTGGTCATGGAGAGGGAGGAGTCCAGGATGAAGCCCAGGTTGCGTGCGTGGTCTGTTGGTTTGGGTGCGCTGCCCAGGGCGGGGGGCCACCAGGAGTCGTCCCAGGCGGAGGGTGAAGATCCCAGGATGAGGACTTCCGTCTTGTCCGAGTTCAACCAGGTCTTCAACAGTTTTCTGAATTAAAACAGTGAAGGAGTAGATCCAATCACCAGCGGAAGGGTGTTCCAAAGTCTCGCTGTAGTGTTAGTAAAACATCTGTCTCCCCAGATAACAGTCCTGGTCCGTGGCACCACTAGTTGGTGTTACTATATTGTATGTTTGTTATGCACTGTCTTGTTACAAAATAGTCTAAGGCTTACAAAACAGTGATGTGTAATTAAGGCCAATATATTAGGATTCAACTTGTTTGTAGGAAACTAATTAATAGTGATTTTTTTATTCCTGATATACCTAGAAGATATAAGAGTAATGTGTTAAGTATAAATGTTTCTATCTATGAACATACAATCACAGCATTACAGGTTAGATCAACTGTGTTCTTTCACCCCCATTGTTTACTAAATGGTGATGCTGTGTATTCTAATATATATAAAAAAAATATACAAGAATATAATGGGCTCCCACCCCTGCTCCTAAAATTGGTTATGCAAATATTATGTAGTGTTTAATGGCTTCCCAACGCACTAACTGTTGCATAAGACAATCAAGATGTCAAATGTCTGATACGCAGTACTAGAATACTGTTCAACTATATGAAATTATTAAATGGTACACTTGTAATTAATTTGAAGTTTTAAATGTGTATATATTGTAAATAGTGTTTTTGTAATTACCCCAGCCCTGAAGAAGTCCCATGAGGGATGAAATGCGTTGGCGGCAAAGCAATTGGGTGGTGTTGTAAAAAAATAAGAAGAAGGAGGATAACTGCGTAACAATAAAGGATTTTATTTGACTACAATCAAGACATCTGATTGATTAATAATTTTGTTTCAGAAGTCTTTTCTGTTTGGGAAATTTGTTTTTATTGCTCAATACTATTTACACTATACTAGTTATACACATAAGAACACGATTTTCTCAGGTGCTGGGTCAGTTTAGTATAAAACAGGATAGGTTTCTAGAAGAAGATAGGTAGAAGGAAGTATAGCCACTCCCTCCTACTCAGCCTGCATCCATCGACTGACACACCACACAAATCCAGGCAACCAAGCGTTCCGTGACATCATCACACATTCCAGCTCTCATCCTGGCTGAGAAGTAGGGAAAACACAGCTTGGGAAGAGGAATGGCAACAAGTAACTTATGACAATGGACCTTGATGCAAGAGGTCTTTTGTACATTCTTAAATATGCTCGAATGATTACCTGGTCGATATCACAGCCTCTTTTTTTTAACACACTTTATTATTGACTGCAAAGTTGACATGGTTAATCACAGGGTCATGAAACAATATACAGTCCTTTTGAATTGTACCCCTCCCAAATCTGCAGAACAAATAAAAACATATCATTGTTGCATGTAATACAGTGTATCTTGTCGGTAGCTAATCATTACTTCGTGGACATGACCCAGCTTATCATATGAGGAGTGTTCTCGGTACAATTCAAATATCAGTGAAATAACGATTATTGTTTAGAATTAAAAAGGAACTCCTATAAACCTGCTAACCAAGCCAACCCTATCCCGCCCCCCCTCCCACTCCTGGTCTTCCCATTCCTGGCATTTCCACCCATGGGTAATCCCAGGCAGTTCTCAAACTATAGGGTACATGGAACAAAAGGAAATCGCCTGTGTCAGCAGGGCGGGTCATCAACTCCAAAGTACCTGGGGCTCCTGCAAGTTACTGGGATCCAGCCACATGTGTTGGGACTAATTTGAGTGTTTCTAGTGCGATCAGCATGGCTTCCCATTCCAGTGCTATAGGTTGTTTTCGTAGCCCTCTCGCTTCCTCCCTCCGAATGGCCGCTCCCTCTGCCCGACCCCACTGCAACAAATCAGCCTGCCACACAGTCACCGCAGGGGATCTGGTGGACTTCCATCTATCTCATTGGTATGACCTTTATGGCCAAAACAAGTGCCAAATCTAGGAATTTCAACTTCATTTTTTGCTTCCCTGATCGGCGTCGTAGTCACGCAAGGCAGGGCAGGATCTCGGTAGGGACTGGCAGTTGTGTCACAGTCATGAGGGCTTGGCAGACCTCTTCCCAGTATCCCCGTAGTCGAGGGCAAGACCACATCATATGGATAAAATCTGCTTCATTTCCCCCACAGTGACGGCAACAATGAGGGGAGTTCGGGAACATACGATGTATTCTCTTAGTGGTGAGATATGATCTATGGAGAACCATCGTTTGAATAAATTTAAGTCTGACATTACGTGACACTCTTTTGGGGTGTTCTAGTATGGTCTTCCATGCTTTGTCCGTGATTTCAGTATTTGCGTCCTCCGCCCAGCAATCCGGGGGAATCCGGGTCTTGGGCAACAATAAAGAATAGAGTTCTCCGCGGTCAAGCCTCTCCGGTGTGAAGCCAATCTCATGCAGATTCCTACTTGCAGTCCAATAGGAAAGCCATTGGAGCTGATATCACAGTCTGTTGAGGAATAATAGAGTTCCAAAACAACAATTTTCTGTTGCTTGTAAATGCTATTGGTCGATGAGGTGTTTCCAGGTATGTACAGTATGCAACAGTCTTAAGCTGTTTAGCAGCAATGTGCGAATTTGATGGATTTTCAGACCAATTTATAAGAGATCATTTTATCCATCAGCAGAAACCGAACAATAAGCCAGGCTATAGCTAATGCAAGATTTGTAGAGCACTGTATGACAAATGTTGGTGCATTAATAGAGTTAAAAATAAATTAACAAGGTAAAGGAAGTGTATTCAAGCCAAGTCAATGAGAACAAGCATTGAATTCCCAAAAAATGAAGGGATGATTGTAATAGCCTCTGACTAATCTTTGAATTATATGAAGATTCTCTTCTGAAAGCATCACTATAGTGAACCATGGTTATTGTTACTACTTGGCTGAAACTGGGCATTCAGCCCTTCCCCGTTCAGCCCTTCCCCAAACACCTGCTTGCTGAGACCACTGCATTATGTTCCACACAGTTGAATGACTACTGCACATAATGGCTCCAAAGTGAGGAGGAAAGTTTCCAGCTCCACACCTACCCAGCACTGGAGACACACAGGTCATCTGCTGAGGATGGTTGGTAACCTGCCCGGACACATTGATAGCTCAATCCCTGAGGCACAGACACAACCTGCTATTGTCCCCCTACCCTAGCATGGCCTTCCTCACACCACCACCGCTGACAGTAAGATATTGTCTAAGCTCGGTGGCCCCATAAAGACGCTGAGGTAATCAAGGGTCTGAATTTCTTGAGGAGTCCACAGCTTGCACCATGCTGTTGTCACCTCCTGTGCCTGTAGTCAATGGTTCAGCACCAATAAAGGAAGGGCATATAAGATAGATGGTGAGACCTTGTGCCTAGGCATGCGCCTTCTACATCAAGACCTGCCAGAAGTGCTCATCTGCCCCATGTCCCATCCTTGATCTGAGGCATCACAAAAAGTGGATGGCTCCCACCATCACCCCAGTTGGAAAATCACAAGGCCATACAACTAGACATGAAAGTGCCCGCCTCACTGATGAGCAGCTGGCTATGAGATGCTCTTAGAAATTGGGTTACTGGTTGGCGGAGATATGCAACCTGCCCAAGCATGAAACACAATTCTAGTCAGGGTAAATCAGATACACACCGTACATCACCCGTGCTCACCCTCTGCTAGTTTGGCACAGAGCAGGCAGGCTTATCTTAGGAGGCAATGTGTAAAGTGTTTGAGCAACACTTCAAACAATAACACAGTGAAAACAACACAAAAAGACTCCATACCAGTTTAGAAAAATAGAAAATGATTTTATAAATAAAACAAGACCAAAACAACACAAATCCAATAAGTAGAAGTCTAAATATGAATAAAAAAAAATTAAAAGTGTCAAAAGCGCTTAGAAGCAATAAGCATCTATGGTGGTTATCTGGCCATGCTGGACCGGGGCAAAATCAAGAGTTGAGGCAGACTGCGATGTAGCGTGAGCCAAATATAGGAGCTACGCAAGGCCCGCTGAACAAAGTACCTTGATCCTGGTCGCAACAGTAAGATGCAGGGTGCAGCCGAGCTATACGTCGGTGCCAGTCTCGCAGTCGAGGTGAGGCATTGATTTTCTCCACGCAACAATGGCGATGTGCCCGTTCCAAAGACATAGCAGCGAAGCCCGAGATACATTGGTTCCAAAACCGATATGCCAGGTTTCATTATGCAGTCCAGGGAATGCGTTGATCGTCTCTCACTGGAGCAGAGGCGATGTGGCAGTTCCGATTCATTGGTTCTGGAGGTGATGAGCTGGTTCAGAGTGCGATGTGCAGGCTTGGTTCCTGCAACAGCAGCGATGCGACGATTCTGCTTCACGCAGAAAAGGGTGCGTCAGTTCCACTGGAACAGGAGCAGGAGGGGAGACTTTGATATCCCTGACTCTCAAACCAGCAGGCAAGCCAGTATGCCCTTAGAGATCACTCTGGGTTCAAGCAAGAGTCCAATTCTTCATCAGCAGGGGCAGAGAGCAGCAAGCAGAAGGGTAGAAAAGCAGTTCTTCCAGGGCAGCAGTCCACAGGCATGTGGAATTCCTATAGCCCTACGCCGAGGACATATTGTTTGGGGTCAAGGGCAACAAGTTTTAATGTGTATTTTGTCCATGGCACAAGTAGGCCCAACTCCTTGCAGCACAAACCCTTTGGCTGCCAGTTTTCAGTACCACATTAAGGGTCAGGGAAGGGCACTGCCTGCAGTTAAGTTAATGTTTGTGTGCATAATTTAATGTTGTTCAACCTTGTATTTATGGTTCATTAATTGAAAGCTTTTATTATTAGGGTGAGCGCTCTAAGTAAATCTAAGTTCTGACTGCATTACTGACAGTGGTTCTAGTATAAAAATGTGTACACACAGTTTCAAAGTTTAGCAATATGAGGATATGCATAATGCTCCCAGAAGGCTCTGATTAGATGCACATATTAGCAGAAGCTTGAAAGCAAAATTAATGATTCTTTGCTTTCAATATAAAATGTTCCTAAACAAATGAAAGTAGGGAAAACATTTGGCTAAACTACTGTAAAATTTCAGGTACCCTTTCTTAGCAGAATCATTTAGCAAAATGTGTTGATGCATGCTAGTATTTCGCAAAAATATTCACATTGCAAAATCAGTGTAACCAGTTTCCATAAGGTTATGGGAAACATAAAATTAAACTAGCATTGGCAAAGCCAGTAGGTCTGAAATTGGTGGTCGGCCTTTTAGTTTTGGCAATGCGTGACTTGTTTTGGCATGGTTTTTGTAAAACCTTATTGATGTGACAGCTACCAGGCCCTCACCATTATAACAAACATTGGCAAAAGCAAAAAATAGTTTTTGTCCTCAAAAAAGCACACACTGCCACATTAGTATTGGCACTAAGCAAAACTACTCTGTGTGCCGATATGTTCCTTGTAAAAGACAGAATGCTGTCACCACAGTGAAGCCAGCCGATACAGAGAGAGAGAATTTTAATAAACACAAACAGTCATGGTTAACCCCAGACCAAATTAGGGGCCCAATTATTAAAGAAAGTCTCAAAAGTGCACCCTTGCATTAAGTGCAGCTATATGTATTTCGTGAATTCACAAGAATTTACAGAAGTAGGGCAAGAAATTGTACTCCTAGAAAATATTTGTAAACTGCGTTTTAGCATGAGCAAATATGCATGCATAGATTTGCTAATGCGAAAACATGAGTGTTTGCAAGTTCATTTTCCCTCCAACCACTTTTTTCCCCAACTCTGGAAGAAGGTTTACCTCTGCCATTGTCAGGAGTAAATTCCCAACATTTCTCAGTATGGGAACATATTAGAGAAGAGTTGTTGAAAACCCTTAAAATATGCAAGTTAGTAGGTTTGCACAGACTTAAAAGGGAATTCCAACCCTGGATCTATTGCTTGCCACTACCTTCAGTCCCAGTATGTATATCTGCGGAAACGTGGAAGAATATAGGGATTGCTAGTATTCAAACAAGACTATGGTATGAGCCCTGCATAATCAGAGAGGCTATATAAGAGCTCCAACATAATGAGATTGGTGCCATGTGTTGCTGCCACTACATGGCACCAGAGAGACAAGTGGATTTTGTTACAGGACAAGTAGATTCATGAAGCAACCTGCCCCATGGACTAGTAGATATTTTCATAAATTCCACACCCCTGAGTCCAGCAGAGTTGTAATCGTTGTAGCAGCACAGCAGTCCTTCATCATGGCAGAGCTTCTTGAAAGGTCCAGTAGTGTCTCTTTTGGTGGAGTCAGAGACCTGCTACTTATACCCAGTTGTGTTTTTAAAGCGGAGGTGACTTCAACGAGGGCTTTGAAGTGCACAGAGGTCCTCCCTTCCCAGCTCTGACTCCAGACTTACTACAGATGGGGCTATACAACCCTTTGTGGAGGGACAGGATGCTGCCCATTCAGTGTGAGTGCCAGCTCCTCCCTCCCATTTTGCCCAGGATGACCCCTCATTATGCAGGTGGCAACTCAGTCGCACCTAACATTCCTTTTTGTGTGTTGCTGTCTAGCAAATGCACAAAGTTCAGATGTCACCTACCCAAGAGGTGTATTTAAGACAGGCTGTATGCACACAGAGCTTTAACAGCAGAGAAATCGCATCTTTCTGAAAGGAAGAGGGGTTGGGACAGTAATTAATACTGTCAGCAAAGCTAGACATCTGAAAACTATTAAAAATACATATGCCAGTACTAACAATACTTTCACAAGATCCTTGCTTACCTTCGTGATCATGCAAGTGAATTGATGTGATCACCATTATTAGTTGTCAAAACACTTATTACAAGTCCAGCTGTCACTCACCCCAGACGTGTATTGGAGAGAGGCTGCAGAAACACAAAGCTTTAAGAGCAGAGAAATGGCACCTTTCTAAAAGTGGCATTTCTAAAATAGGAATGCTAAATCCATCTTTGCAAGCAAAGATGATTTATCATTACTATTTCAATTATCCGCTTCGCTGCAGCGAACATTCCGGAAAAAAGCGGTGCGGAAAAAATTATGCGTGCGCAGTTTGGACGGCCGGCGGCCGTCCTCCACACACACCCACCGTGACGTCGGCCGGATGCATGGAATAGGTTAAACTAAACATAAGATAGCTACTCCTTCTCAATCAGGAATTACCGCTGCTTAAGAGTGTAATAAGAAATTCCCAATGTTAATCTATGAGATGGGTAAGCCTCACAGTAGTAAAAAACGAATTTTGGTATTTTGTACTACAAGGACATGTAAAACTTAAAAGTACATGTCCTACTTTTTACTTACACAGCACCTTGCCCTATGCGTTACCTAGGGCCTACCTTAGGGGTGAGTTATATGTCATAAAAGGGGGGTTTAAGGCTTGGCAAGGGGTTTTAAATGCCAAGTTGATATGACAGTGTAAACTGCACACACAGGCTCTACAATGGCAGGCCTGAGAAAGGTCTGAAATGCATCTTGTGTCTGTGGCACAATCAGTGCTGCCGGCCAACTAGTAGAATTTAATTTACAGGCCCTGGGCAAAGGTAGATCACTTTTCTAGGGACTTACAGATAAACTAAATATACCAATTGTGGATGTGTCAATTAAATCATGTTTGGAGGAGAAGGCACAAGCACAAGCATTTTAGCAGGTCAGCAGTGGTAAAGTGCACAGAGTTCTAATGCCAACAAAAACAAATTCAGCAAAAAGGGAAGGTGGAAGGCATACGGTTTGAGGTGACCCTTCGGAGAGCACCATTTTCCAACAGATGCTGCTGGTGTAATGTGTTCCCCGCCTCAAGTAGTCTTGTATCAAGGTGCCTTCCTGGGCTAAAGACACAGACATTTCAATATGGAGACAAGCCACACTACTGAATGGTCAGCTGACAAAGACCCATGTATACAGTAGAAGGAATTGAACACAACCAGCTTTTGCAGGATATTCCAACAACCACTATGCTTTTTGGTTTGTATGAAATGTGAAACAAAATATTCCCCAATCCAAGATGGCAACAACAGAACAGTAGGTCAAAGGTGCAGACTGATTGTGTGATGGCCATTTTCAAACAATGTCATCATCTCATTCTTCTTTTCCGGCATCATTATGCAACTTCACATTGACCCGATCCTGCAGCTGCTATTCCGAGAGCCTGTCCCCATCAGAGGATTCTTCAGCCACTGGTGGCTTCCCGTACCATACACTGAGCATCCTGTCCTTCCTTCTTCAGCAGTAACCTTTAAGGAGGCTGAATGTTGAGTTCAAGAAAGAGATATAAACATACACGTCAACAACACTTCCACTTTCTATCTCAGTTGTGAGGAAGGAAGCTTGCTTTCAGTCTGCCTGCATATCATGGAGTGGCAGATCTATGGTTACTGCAGTGCTGAGGGATTCCCAGGGTGGAATTATTTTCCAATACCCACCGCAAGCTGCACAACTGTGCAGTACTCAAAAGGGGTGATCCACAATGTCACAGATGTGTCAAGATGCAATGGCTCAGGGGTCTTACACAAGAGGGACCCACAGGAGAAGGGAGTTGACACCCTCTATGTCTGTTTTAAAATGTTGCTGACATGAGCTCTGCCCACACTTAAATCTGTTGGTAGCCAGATCTTCTAAAGGCGAAACTTATTGTGTACAGAAAATTAGGAAATAGAAAATCTCTGTCATTGAGTGATGTGTTATGATTGAGAGGACATCCAAATGTTAATGCCAGTAAAAGAGTTGTAAACGGTGTTCTGAAGTCTAACTATTAACGAGAAAGAAAAAAAGGTTTGGGAATCACATACATGGAGTGATACGACAAATAAAAGAAAAATATAAGAGAAGTATAGATAAAAAAAATTAGGGACCTTACCACACCCCCTGAAACATTTATAGCAGATGATTAGTCAAAGAAAACAGCCTAGGTAATGTATTAAACCAGCCAGATAGATAAGAAGAAAACCAAGAAACCTGATAAACAGCTAACTAAGAGATGTCATTAGGCTGAGAAGAATAGAGTGATACACTGTGTGTGTCAAAAACAGATGATTCATGACAGCAAGGAGAGATGTGCAGATTACCAGCCTCCAGAGACTCCTCTGGCGCAGAGTTTGCTATATAGTTTATATATATTCAGTGTCAAGCAATCAGTCAATCATTTAGTAAATCATCCTTGATACACGTGCATTAAAAATGCTGTCTGCACATTATTATAAGCCTTCAGTTGACAAAACCACTTTGTCATAACAAGACGAACTGGCTTAGAACAAACTGTGGAAGGAAATCAAATAGTATGTCCCCATTTTTGCTACAGTGCGACATATTTCAGATTTTTTTTCTACATTACCACGTGTAAGAAGGAATGCAGGTTTAGAAGTTGTTGGCTCATCTCGTTAGCGCATTTTCTGTAATTTTATGCAAGTGACTTAGTAAGTGGTATAGCTGTGAAAAAGCCTACAAATTGTTAACAACTCTGAAATGAGGTCTTGGAAATTAGTGATGCATGTACACTGGCGGCATCTTTACAAACGTGGAAGAAAAGCATTTTCAAGGGAGAAATTAGTAATAACTAGCTGAGTTTCCAAAGGAACTTCAAATAAAGGCGAATCCAGATTTGTATGATCATAATGCTACCTAGTGTCTATTCACTATGGTCCAAATTTGGAGAAGATATTGTTTAAGTACAAACTCTTAAATCTTTGATGCTATGAATGGATTTTTCTTGACATGTATTCACAAACCCCTATGAGTAGGCATCGACATCTACCAAAATCATAGATTCTCATGCTTTCTTTTCCTCTATAGTTACACCTGATGATTATCCACTGGGGACCCTCTCTAAGAGTAACCAAACGTTTGAACCTGCTATTTTTTGCTATTTAATTTAATTATTGGTAGGTTAATAAAAACCCTTACAATATGACTACAACAGACAGCACAACATATATTCTACCCTCCCAATAAAAACATTTAAGAAAATTATAAAGCAGACTAAGCAGTTTTAAGAGTCGATCTACCTTCTAGATAGATCATGCGTAATAGACATAAACAGAAAGAGCCCCTGCCAGACCCTTTCGATATGAGACGACCCTTACTGAGAATTTATAGGTAATAATGAATGATCAAAAAATCTAGGCCCATGATGACGACTCGGCCAGTTCTGACACTATACCTCTGGGCTTTTATATTGGCAGTTCAGAGAAAAAAAGTTTGATGAATCCTATAATATGGGACCCTTTAAAAATAACAGATGACCTAAAACATGTCTGCCTGTGGCAACTGATGTAGGTTTTCTCCAATCAGATTGTTGCGATGTCCAGAAACTTTAGAAATTTAGTAAGAAGCTGTATATCAGTTCCATGCAGGCATTCATCTAGAGCTAATTTGGTGCAACTGATTCCATTGAAGTAGGGACGCAAGAATTTCCTTCTGAGGTCAAAGATAAGGCGCCAAGGCAGATTATGTAATGATTCTAATCTAGTGCCACACCCCCAAAAGCAAGGGCAGGTTTCTTTAAATTTACAGGGTTGGCTAGACTTCTATGGTAACAGTAGAAATATACATCTGAGGAATTTAAGGTGTATTGGATGTTTCAAATTGATACAAAGGTACAGTTGTTGAGTAAGTGATGTTAAAAATGGCAATAATAACTGTACATTTTGGTAATTTAGCAAAGGCTTCTACGTTTGTTCTGAAACAAACACTCTTGGTAGCTGCTTTGGCCATTCTTTTGAAGATGGTTGTTAGACTTGTCATCCTTAGGATGGCCTTCCCCCAAACTTTTTGCCTGCTTACCTCCTGTTTTTGCTGTATCTTTTTTTTGGCCTTAGGACTCTGAGCACTTTACCACTGCTGACCAGTGCTAAAGTGCATGTGCTTCTCCCCTAAACATGGTGACATTGGTGTATACTCAAATTACATATTTAGTTTATGTGTAAGCCCCTTGTAAAGTGGTATACGAAATACCCAGGGCCTGTAAATGAAATGCTATTGGCAGGCCTGCAGCACTGATTGCGCCTCCCACACAAGTAAGCCTTTCAAACTTGTCGTCACAGCCTGCCATTGCAAGGCAAGAGTGTGCAGATTACTGCCACTTAAACGTGGCATTTATAACCACTTCTCAAACAATAAAACTGCACTTATATTACACATAAGTCACCCTTAAGGTAGGCTCTAGGTCCTAAGTGCAGGGTGCTGTGTAAGTAAAAGGTAGGACATGTACTGGTAGTGAAAAACAGCTACATTCTTTTTTCTAACTACAGAGAGATTGCCCTAGTTTGATATAGATAGTTCTTTCCTTTGAAGAATATTAACTAGGATAAAAAAATTATACATCAATTTAACTAAAATGATTTTCTTCACCCTAAATACCTTGACATGAATCGTTTTTTGTTTTCTGGTATAGAATTCTAACATATACCATCAATTAATACAATTTGTCTTTCAGACAGATTTTTGAAGAGATGTGCATTCATTAATGTCAAAAACGACTTTGTCCATGAGGCAGTGATTCCACACTTACCTTTGACGTCGCGATTTGTTGTGTAAATACAAACAAAAAATATACGGTCAATCCACAGCTATGCTCTGATAACATGATCATTTATAACCGTGCTTTGATAATTCATTCCCCCATTTCCTTTACAGTACAACATATCAGTGACTCGTATTGGAGCAATCTTCTACAACTCTACTGCCCATTTTTAGGACAACTAAGTGAGCAACTTCTATCTATGCATGACTACTAATAAGTATCACTTTTTTATTTTCTATGGAAATTAAAATCTGTAATCTATATATCTTTTCTCCAAATAAGGATGTTTTTATTCAATTGAGACTTTAGTCTTCTAAATCCATGCAACTTTAGCATCTTTTTACTAAGGCAGGTGTTAAAACTTTTTGTTCTTTGGTGAAATTGAAAGTATTTCTAATTTGTATGAATTGTGTTAGTTACAATACTTTTTTAATTTAATAGGAGGGGTATGTTGCCATTCTCTTGAAAAACCTACAGACCTGAAGATGGGCACATTGACGTGCAGCTACAGAGACCGAAATGTCGATGTAGTGTCCAATTTCCTTTAAAAAGTTCATTGTCATAGGTGCTATTTATAACTCAGGGGGTCATTACGATGGCGGACAGACTTAAGTCCGTCCGCCATCGTCACAGGAATTGGGACTGGCCGCCTATATGCGGCAGTCCTGCACATGGAATTACAATGCGACCGCCACCGTGGCGGTTGCATTGGGCATGTTACCGTTGCGGCAGGTGCAGCAGGCTGCAGCACCCGCCGCGAAGGCAAAAATGCATGTTGTGCATTTCCCTGAACTACGCGGCAGGCACCACACCGTGCCTGCCACCTGGTGCAGGGATCTGTAGGGGGTCACCTATGGTGCCCTCCAAGTGCACAATGTCCATGTCCCTGCACAAGGGGGGCACACAACAGACACCCAAAGTCAATCTCCGCCAGCCTTTGAATGGCGGTTGAACAACCATTCAAGGCTGGCAAGGATGAAGCATCCTAATGTGGCAGACGGTTCCTGTTAGGCACCGCCACCATTCTAGGTATGCTTTCCGGGTCAGACAGGCAATGGTAACGATTGCCTGTATCAGACCCGTGTCGTACGGGCTTTCCATCCGCCAGCACTCTGCCCGCTATTCTTATCTTGCAGGCGGAGAATGGCCACACCATGGCGGTAAACCCCCCATGGCAGGCTGCCGATGGTGGGTTCACCGCCATCGTAATGCGACCCTTAGTTCTAATTTGTGAGACGGTTTCAAATTTTGTATATAGGATTTGGACACGTAACACATTGACGTGTGGTTCTACAAAGTATGTAAAGTGCATTTATAACCGTTATGAATGTGTTTCTGAGATTTATCTTTTGTGAAGCCCTTTGTATGAATATTTAAAATAATATTTTGAATATAAAATATCAATCTATAACACCTGCCTTAGAAGCATTTTCTTTTCCTATAATGCAATATTTCCTTCCTGGATTGAGTATTGAATAATTGTGAATTGTATTATCAATGTCATAACTTAATATATTATTTTTTTAAATCAAACGTTTGTGCAAATAAATCTTTTGTGTGCACTCTTTATTTATAATTTCATTGATTACCCAGGCCCCCAAGGGAATACTGGGTTGCCCTTTTTCTCTTAACAACTTCAGAAAGAGGGCATTTCTCTGTTCTTACTGCTGTCTGTGCCTGGCAGCCTGTCTCCAATACACACCTGGGGTGGGTGACAGCTACACTTTGTAGATTCCCTCTAGACAGCCACAAACACAGGAAGGGTGGGTGTGACAGATAACTCATCTTCAGTCATCTGCATTCTTGTAGTTCTTCCTGGGCCAGAAGAGAGGGGGAGGTGACACTTACACCGGAATAGGCAATGTCCTGTTTCCTCCACAAAGCGCAGATTACACCCTACTGATCGTCTGGAGCCAGGGATGGGAAGAAAGTGGGACCTGTGCTCTTCAAGGGTCTGCCTTGATGTCACCCCCACTTCAAAGGCACAAGTGGATGTATGTACTGAACCTCTGACCCTAACAAGACAGTACACTACTGGACCTGTGAAGAACTCTGGCAGGAGTAAAGACTGCTGTGCTATAAGGATTGCCACTCTGCTTGACTGCTGCTCTGGAGAAACTGCTTTGCTGTGCTGTCCTGCTGCACTTTGCCCTGCTGAGGACAGAGACTGGACCCATCTCACTTGAACGCAGAGTAATTTAAAGAGCTTGCTGGCTTGCCCCCTGTTTTGAAGTTCCAGGGTCATCAAAGGAGTCCTTCAAACCTGTAACAGCACCTGGACTCTGCCATCTGTGAGTCCTGCCCTGTCATGTGGTGCCAATCCAGTCCTGGGCCCTTGAGAGGTGATTTCTGCTGTTATGATCCTTCAAAACAGAAACATCGATAACTTTGTGCTGATCTGAACCGACACATCGCCCTTCGAAGCCGACTCAGCTGCCACTTGACAGCATCACCTCGACGGACTGCGTAGCTCAACAATGACGGACTGCGTGGCTTGGGAATGATATATCACCTGCATCGTAAAGAGGGTTCATCGACGAAGCCTTCATTGACTGCGCGGATTAGAGTCGACACATCACCTCCATCCACAGGATCCACAACGACACCTCACCTCCTCAGATCCTTGCATGGAGTCTTCCCCGTCGGCGCTTCCTCCATCCAACGTACTTTTTCAGTGGGATCTGTGTGAGTCCTGTAGCCAGCCTGCCTTCCATTTTCCACAGTCTAGCATGACCTGATGTCTCTGGTTCGCATTTTATGAATCTAAGCACTATAAATCCATTTAGTCTCTAAAATTTCACAACTCTGGTTCTACTACTTGGACTTTTGTTGTTTTGGTCTGGTTTTATTCATGAAAATATAATCTGTTTTTCTAACACTGTGTGAAGTGTTTTTATGGTGTTTTCATTTTGTTACTGTGTGTGTTTTGCACAAATACTTCACACTTGCCTCTTTAGAGAAGCCTGACTGCTCTGTGCCAAGCTAACAGAGGATGAGCACAGGTTATCTCCTAGTATGTGTCTAGCTTATCCTGACTAGAGTGCTGGTTCCTTCTTGGACAGGGTGCATACCTCTGCCAACCCGCAACCCAATTTTTAACAATGGTACAGCCCGGTTTAGACTCCCACATGTCCTTTAAGTGGAGATTATCCATGATCTTCTCGAGGTGGCACAACTCATTGGTTTGATGAATCATGGGTTACTAGTTCTTTCCGAATCAGGCTTTTTAGAGTCTCTTTGGGTGCTCTACTCAGGCTGCGCCAATATTTCACGAAGTTGAGATCAGCTAATGAAATTATATTCAATATGCCAAACTCCAGCCTCTGCTGGCTAACGGATGTTGTTTTTGGCAGCGCAAATAGAGCTATAGTTGCTTCTGAATGAATACTCTGTAGGCTCTTATGAAGTCGCAGAGCCCAGATTGGGGAGCCATATCTGAGTGTTGGAAACACTTTAGCTTTGAATATGTCCAAAATATAACAGCCTATGGGGCATTTTAGTTGTGTGTAGGGGAGCCACAATTGGTTTTGCGAGAAAAAGCGACAGGCAAACGAAGTTTTACATTGGTGGCTGAATTTCAATTTGTCCTCAAACCGAACCCTTAAATATTGAGATGCCACAGTTGATGATAGGGTTTGATTGTTGATACTCCATAAGTGTCTGGTCTTGCTAGAAATAAATTTCCCAATGTTTGCTTTTGCCAGATTAGTTTGAGCTCATTCTTGGTGTTAAAGGTATTGAGGCGGGATAAGGCCCTTTGAAGGCCTATTTGAGTTTGGTCAAGCTAAATGGTGTCATCGCCATACTGTAGTAAGGCCACATGCTGACCACTTAGTCTCAGCAGATGATTCCTTAGGTTGATAAGAGATGGTAATTGGTCAGCAGAGTTTGAAGAGAGCTGGAGCCAATACACAGCCTTGCTTCAAACCCAGTTTGTTGGAATTTTCCTTGAGATTGTGGAGCCAGTCCCCAGCTTGATCCAGACCCAAGTGTCCAAGTGAAGCAATCATTTTTCCTTGAGAAGCTGATTGGGAATACCCCATTGTAGGAAAGTGCCCCTTTTTGCATGGCTACCCCCACTTTTATCCTGCCATCTGATGCAACCTGACTTGGCAGATTTTGTGCCACCCTGAGAGGCCCTGCACCTTAACCCACACACACTGCCTCTGCAGGCTGCATGTTTTGGTGCAGAGAAAAGTGAAGAGTCGACATGGAACACATCCCTGTGTGCCTTGCTTGTAGTCCACTACCTAAGGCCTAGGTAAGTCACCTCTCTATCAGGGTGCACTAGTCCAGAGGTGAGAGTACCCCTAGAGTGTCTAAGTCCATTCTTAGACATTGTAAGTGCAGTAAAGTCATAACGAGTATATGGTCTGGGAGTTGGTCACTATGAACTCCATAGCTCCATAATGGCTTTAATAAAAACTGGGAAGTTTGGTAGCCAACTTTTCAGCACATCAAACCCACACTGATGTCAGTGTGGGATTTAATGTAAAATGTACTCAGAGGGCATCTTAGAGATGCCCCCTTAAAATCGTCCAACCCTGGTGTGGTTCCTGAAAAGCTGCCTGCCATTTGCCACCACCAGACAAGTTTCTTGATCCCTAGGTAGAGAGCCTCTGCTCTCTGGATCCAGAAACAAAGCCCATTCTGGGCAGAGGTGTCATGCCTCCTCTCTCAGGATGGGCTAGGCCCACAGAAGGGGAAGCTTCAAAGGTCTGCCAACCCTGGACGCTGTTGCTGCCTTTTGCTGCCCCCAGTAACTGGCTCCCAACGGTTCTGGCCCCCACTTTTGGCGGGAGAATCGGCGGGAAATCCAAGCTAGGAAGAGAGGTGTCCACCTTTGCAAACCACCCCACCCCTCAGGTGGGGGAGGCAAGGTGAAACACACATCTCAGTCACCTCCATCTTGAAGATGAGGGAACTTAGCCACTTAGGAAGAGGCTCATGCCTCCTCCCACTGGAGGGGGACATAATAAGGGGAGTACCCACCCCAAAGAAGGGACCCATTGGTCCACACCTGCACACCATTTTAAGACCCCTAAATTTAGTATTTAGGGGTGACCCTGAACCTTGCCTCCTCAGATTCGAGGAAAAAAGAATAAGGACTGAAGAGCTGTGCTGACCTAAGAAGAAGAAGAGGACACCAACTGCCTTGGCCCAAGTCCGACTGACCTGTCCCGTCTATGACCTGCCTACAGCAAGAACCCTGACAAATCCAGCAGCCAGCAACCCCAAGAGCATGGAAGACCTTCCCTGTGACCTTCCTATAGAGTCTGACTTCCGTTAACATCGGATTTACTCAACCAAAGACTTACCTCCAGAATACGGATTCCGGGACCTCTGCGATTCTGCAACACTTTGCACTTGATGGCCACGGTCTGAGATCGAGTGACCCAACACCCTAAGGAGTTCTCTACAGTAATCCTGACCTGACATCTGGTGGTCCCCGACCTCTCTCAAGCCTCAAGCCAACACCTGCAGCCTCAACCTGAAGGGTCCCCCTGACGGTGACCGGAGCTTGTAAGAAAACCTGACACCGGAAGACACCCCTGCACCTAACACCCCACACCCGTGGGTGGCCCAACCATCGGTGTGTAGGCATCCCCCAAGATCCCAAATTACCTCTCCAGCCATTGGTCACCTTCAGGAAGCCTCCCTGTCCCAGTCTGCAGCATCTGTGTGAAGGTCTCCATTGGGAAACACAGGATCCCAACGTTCTTTTTGCACCCTGTCGCCCAATGCCACTGGCGGTGCAGCGCCTCTGCTGGTCATTGGCCCTGCAGTGCTGACCTTAAGCCTAGGAGAGTTGCTCCCAATCCAGAGTGGCCTGCTCAACAGCACTCCCTAAGTGAAGACCCCCTTTCCCCCATTGGCTAACATTGGGCCCCTGCACTCTGCACCCGGCCGCCCCGTGCCACTAGTGCTGCAATTAGAGTGCCCATCTAGACCTTGGGGAACTTTGTTCTAACCCCCAGAGCTCACTCCGTAAGTCGAGTACTTACCTTCTTAACCGATAACCATTTTGCTCCAGTAGGAACCCATGCTATAAGATTTTGGGCCTAAACATGTTCTAAGTGCGGAACTGTTAATGTATTGGGAAAAGTGAATCAATTGCAAAGTATAAAAAGTCATACTTACCTTGTATGTAGTGATCCTAAGGTGAGCTATCTTGGCATATCATCCCCAGTACTCAAAGAAATCCAAAGTAAACCAAAAGTAACAAAAAAGTAATTACTGTGTAATTTAAACTGTTTTCAAAGCATTTCCCAACCTGTAACAATTCTAATTTCAAGCACAACTGTCTTGGATTTTGAAAGTATATATCACTTAGCTCTTCCAGGTCCTGCTTGGTTCTAAAATAAAACATAAGTATACCTTTTTTATACTTTCCTAATTGGTCTGGATTCTGTCTCTGAAGACACACTATGTACTAAACTTAGGGACACCGCGCCCAAGAAGAACAAAGAACGTACTGTTAGTTTTATTACACAGATTAACTTAAACAGTGGTAATGTCTATAAGATTCTGAAGAAGAATTGGAATATTCTGAGGGACATTCCTGGGCTCTCAAATACCTTGTCAGAAAGGCCATTGGTAACCTACAGCAAAGAGAGGTCATTACGAGACACTCTATGTACCAGCCATGTAACAACTCCACGTGACACATGGCTACCACCTAAACCACATGGCTTTTTTACCTGCGGATCTTGCAACATTTGCCCTTTTGGTCTGAACAAAATCACGGACTTTATGTATAACACCCCTAAAAAATACAGGATTAACAACTACATCAATTATAAGACAACACATGTAATATATGTGTTGGGTTGCAAATGTGATATCATTTATGTGGGCAGTACGGTGCGTCCTTTAAAGGCCCGCATCCAAGAACACCGCAGAGCCATTCTTAACAAGGACAGCCGATATCCGGTGAGTGTACATTACAGAGATGCACATCCAGAAGACTTATCGTTCTGGTTTCACGGAATTGACCATGTACCACTAGAAAGCAGAGGTGGTGACCGTGAGCTAACAGTCAGACAGAGGAAAGCTAAATGGACAAGTCGTTTCAAGGCCACCCAGATTGGCCATAACACAGATAGGGAACTCCATTACTTCATTGGTTAGGTGGATGACCTTGTACATTTGTTTTTCGTCATTAATGTTATCTAAAATGAACTGTGTTTATATCTGATGGGACATAGACTCTACATGTTTGATTAATATTGGACACATAATCAATAATGTATCCTTCTCTTGTCTTGCTGTCCCTTTTTGGTATTCAGTTACGAGCTGATGCTTGGAAATACAGAGAAACTTTCCCTGATTGCTTACAGTATATTGGATTTTATGATATTTCATTGATCAGAACGTTATCTCTTTACCCCTCTTTTAATTATCTTACCTTTTTCCCCCCTTCTTTCCTGCTTTCACACATTTTTTTCTGTGTTCTCCACCTACTAATAGTAATTACATGTTTTTTTAAAAGTATGTTGTAGTCGAATTTATGAGGGTGACACTTGCACCACCGCGATACACATTTGCTGTTCTTTTATTGCACTATGTATTCATGATGAGAGCTTATGCTACATACTTTATATGGACTTCTCATACCATTCTGTTATTAGATCTAATTATTGAATTGCGTTTTATTATGTATAGAGGCTACTGAACTACTTAGATCATTTTCCATGGGACATTTGGTATGTGCCAGTTGGTGCCACGGTGGCCTCATAAATCACTTTTTTTCATCCAACAACTATAATTAGATTTTTTACGTGTTCGCTTCTGCTGCCTTACTTTGTCATTAACTTTAATAATTTTAACCAGGACGGGTATTTCTGTCTTTTAATGTAGATGGTCTTATAATGTACCATTGGGTACTCACCCTTTAGCTGTGGGACACGTTTGCGAAAGAACTAAAGATGGTGGTATCACGGTGCCACTTCGCTGAGATAAACAGAAGGTGATGATATTGCGGTGATAATATACACTGTATATATCGACTTTGTTCTCCTTGTGTACTCTCACGGCCTTTTTATATTGCATATATTCTTTAACTACACCTCGGTAGTTCCTATATGGTAATACACTATGAGCGGTTGGCTCCATCTTAAAACGGCCCCCACATTAGTCCACTAATACAGTGGAGAAGCGTGGCTCAATGGTTAGAGCGGCAGACCCTGATGCAAAGGTCTGGCCCGGGACCAGGGTTCAATTCCCCCCTCGGCGGCTCTTGGACTCAATTTCCCCGGACCTGATAATTCTCGCCTCGGTGCCTAGTCTAATCATGGGTCCCACTCTGTGACTCTGGGCAATAGCTAGCTTAATCTCCACAACGGCCCCAGCAGCCCTGTGGATGCCTGGCTTCACCTTGGGGGTGCCCAGGAGTGGACATTTCACAGGAAAGCCAGATTGGGTTCCACAGCGGTATGAATACAGAGCTACGAGGCCTCCAGGTAGAAGTGCGCTATATAAATACTCTACATATAAATACTCTACATACACACTCAAGACTTTGGGATCATTTCTCGAGCGCACGTGACATTTTTCGACAACATATGTAATTGAGTGCAACTTAAAAATGGCGCTGAACGACGGGTTTCGAATTTGCTGGCTATCGCACGTACGGGAAGACTGCGCCTTATCAAAGGTATGGGGGGACTATGGGCTAATTTGTGGGGGCGCAATTCGCCCCTTATAGCATTTTTTATAGATATTCTGCCTTATATTTAAGAATAGGTGCCGGGGACTTGCTTCATCCGTATTACGGGCGAAACATTGATAGGGTGGACGTCGGGTTGTATAGAGGGTGACGTACATCCTGTACCTCCGGTCCCCTTTCTCTGGAATGGTGCCCTAAATTTAGGTATGTTCAAAGTGTGGGCTCTCTTAATCTGGGCAATGTCGATTATGTCTCACTACTCCTGGAAATGTACTTTAGGCAACGTTGATGCAGTAGTTTTTTGACGCCAAATATTGGGAGGGGCGTATCCGATGATCACTGAGCCTATTGGGCAAGCATTTAGAGGTAACTGTGGCATATATATATTGCTCAAGGTGATATTTGATCTTTGTATACCCTGTGTATGATTGTATGTGCTTCGATCTTTTGGACTGCGCCTAACATTGGGTGGGGTGTTATGATACTCGTGACACTGAAGACCTCTGCATGGTTACTATATGTGTGTGGTGAATATTGCAATTTCTCTCAAGACAGCAGATTTTGAAAGTATGGGCGGTTTCATTTTTTGAGCTCTGGGCTGCACTGTCGATCATTAATATATGTATCCTTCACACTTGGAGATATGATTCACTAATACCGAGGTAACTTATCCATGAATCCTACTACCCCAATCTGAATACGGTGCTCTTCAAGAGGTGAGAAGTTACCTGATCTGGGTTCTTATTGCCTGATCGTCCTGTGAATCTAAAGCTAAGACTCATTTGGTATGGAGCATGTTAATACAGTATCCCATTTTCATTTTCTAATTTTCTCTTAACAGTTTGAACGTGAATTCAGACCACTATCCAGGTTTTGGAAAACAGTGGTTTTCTGCCAAATATATTTTCAACAGGTTCTGGTTCTAAGTTTGGATTAGAAATTAGGTGAGATACTGCAGAGATATGAAATGAAAATATTCTTAGGCACCCTTAACATGGCTGGTGCTATATTGTAACAGGGCAATTAGTTGCCTTGTTGTGTGACATTTTGGTCATGAATTTCTGCTTCTTTGAATTGTATTCAGCCTACCATTATCTATTAACAATCTAATGTTAGAGCGTGAATATTTGGGATGACTCGACCATGGTGACGTACTCTAGTAAGGACTGTTGTTTACTTGTCTCAGATTACTACCATTTAGGTGCTCTCTGTGTAAGGTGAGATGCTATCGGATGACGCAATTTCCTTCTGATACATATATCAGGACTTGGTCCCAATTTTTCTTCTTTTTTCTTCTTTCTCCTGTTTTTCTATTTTTTCAATTTTTTCTACTTTTAACTATTTCATTTGTTTTTGTGATATGATCTACCGATTTGTGCACTGCAATAATATTATTGCAACAGTTCATTTTTTTGTGATAATGCTGATTTTGTGCAATGTAATACTGAGGAACTAATATGTTCTTTTTGATAGTCTTGTTATTATTAGTTTTTTGTCACATGGTAGAATTTTTCATGTCTCTTGGTTTTAATAATCTAAATGTATTTTATATGTATGTCTTGTGAATATATGTGTATATATTCTTGATTTGGGTCTATACATATGTTGTGTAAGGTTTAGGTGTAATGTGTTGCTTAATGTTAATTTTGTATTGTGTATATATGTTTTATACATGTATATTTATGTTTGTGTATATCATGATTATTACAGCCCTGACGAAGTTCCCGTGGCACTAGGGGAACGAAACGCGTTGGTTGTGCCGTTTTTATGAAATATTATGAATATGAATAAAGAGAAGAACCTTCAAAAAATCTTTACACGCAACTGACTTTATTGGAGTGCACCTTCCTTTTTCTATGAACATTCTGTCTCTGAGTGTGTTTATCAGTCTATGATTGAGAGAATAAAAAAATGCTTAATGCACCCTCTGGATAAGCCTAACTGCTCGCCCACACTACCACAAAGAGAGCTGTTTGTACTTACCTAACTTAGCCACTGCTATACCTCTGGGGTATTCCTCATTGATATATTTAACGTATCTTTCAGTTCCTAGTATATGGTACAATTGGTACCCAGGACCTGAAAGTTAAATGCGACTAGTGGAATGCATTACCTATTGTGCCACCCACAACAGCTTAAACATTGCAACTTAACTTTTAAAAACCCATTTTACCGTTAATATCCTCCGTTTTAAATATTAATAAGTCACTCCTTTGTAGGCCTTGTCACCCACAAGGCAGGGTGCATGGCATTTAAATGTAGGAAATGTAGAAATGTAACTTAAATATGTCTTCACACAGTCTAGCACCCAAAAGCAATATTTCATTGTGGCATGCCTAGCTGTCCTATGTAGAAAGCTAGAGTACAGATTACACACCCAAATCGGTATCTTGTGAATGACGCTTACTAGAAAAATAAGTGAACAACTAGTTTTATAGTTACTGAAAACTCAATGGTGTGGTTGGATTTGTAATAAATGGTGAGGAAAAGTAGCCCATAGAAAGCTACCTTTTCCCTGCCCGGATCTGTTTCGGGGCATCAGACCTCATCAGCCAGTCAAACTTGAATCCAGTGGCACTGTGAGTACAGGACCCACGTCTGGGCATATCGGGCGCACTTAGGGCGAGAAAGCAAAAGACACACAGATGAGGGACGGAATGCAGAGCAAATCAGACATTCATCCCCAGTCAAGAGATATGGGTTAAATCCATTGTTCTTTTGCCTGCCATACCACCCCAGTTTAGACCCAGCCATATGCAAATCAGTCTTGACCCTGTGCCTCATGGGAACAGTCCAGCCCGAACTGCCAAACCAGGTCCTCCCTGGACTGAAAACGAGCATCCTGGGACCGGTGTTGGGGAATAACACCTCATCAGCCAGGCTAGCTTGAATCCAGTGGTACAGTGAGCCGGGACCCACGTCTGGGCAAACTCGGCGCACTTAGGGTGAGAAAGCAAAAGACACACAGATGAAGGACAGAATGCAGAGCAAATCAAACATTCACCCCAGTGAAGAGATCTGGGTTAAATTGATCGTTCTTTTGCTCACCATGCCACCCCAGTTTAGACCCAGCCATGTGCATATCAGTCTTGACCCTGTGCCTCATGGGAACAGTCCAGCCTAAACTGCCAAGCCAGGTCCTCCCTGGACCAGAAACAAGCATACTGGGACCGGTTTTGGGGCATCACTCCTCATCAGCCACGCTAGCTTTAATCCAGAGGCACAATGAGCTAGGTACCCACGTCTGGGCATACCCAGCGCAGTTAGGGCGAGAAAGCAAAAGACACACAGATGATGGCCGGGATGCCAGGCAAATCAAACATTCGCCCCAAGTCAAGTGATCTGTATTAAATCCATCATTCTTTTGCTCATCATGCCACCCCAGTTTAGACCCAGCCATGTGCAAATCAGTCTTGACCCTGTGCTGCATGGGAACAGTCCAGTCCAAACTGCCAAACCAGGTCCTCCCTGGACCAGAAACTAGCATCATGGGACCTGTTTGGGGGCATCACACCTCATCAGCCAGGCTAGCTGAATCCAGTGTCACATTGAGCCCGGGACCCACGTCTGGGCATACTCAGCGCACTTAGGGCGAGAAAGCAAAAGACACACAGATGAAGGATGGAATGCAAATCAAATCAAACATTTACCCCCAGTGAAGACATCTGGGTTGAATTCATCGTTCTTTTGCTCACCATGCCACCCCAGTTTAGACCCAGCCATATGCGAATCAGTCTTGACCCTGTGGCTCATGGGGACAGCCCAGCCCGAAGTGCCAAGTCAGGTTCTCCCTGGACCGGAAACAAGCATCCTAAGACCGGTATCGGGGTTTCACCCCCATCAGCCAGGCTAGCTTGGGGTAACACAAAGAAAGTTATTACTTAAGTGTATACATATATTTTTTGGGGCTAAGAGAAAGGCATGTTGTAGTAGCTCCCTTCTCACAAATCAATAATCATTTGGTCTTCAACTGTATATAGGGACATATGTTATCTTTGCCACATGAGTCCCTTAAAGTAAGAGGAATCAGTGAGACGAGATTGAGCAAGCAAACAAGAACCCAGACAACAGGTGTCCAAAATAGGCGCAGAAAGGTCAGATCTATTCCAGATTTTCAGTATATCTAAGTAACATAAATTTGCGAAGACTAAATTCAAATGGCACCTACATAGTTTGTGGTTACCCTGAAAATCTGGCACTCCTGCACTTATCTTGACCAGCCTCACCTCAACACTACAAGACATGCATAGGAAACTGATAAGAGGCAGGCGAACTCGACTTCGGTGTTTAGACAAGTTGAAAAATGCCTACACCAACAAAACATGCTTTTTAATTCTAACTTCAATTCTGGATGTAGAATGAACAAAGGAATAAAAAGTAGCAATATTCTAGAGATTAGATTCTCTCAAAAACATGGTATGGTCGTACTATACATTGTACCTGTGGAATGGATTGATGGACCTGTTGTCAATACGCATAGTCATACCTAATTGTTGTACCAAAAACATTAAGTGGATTCTCTAGTTCCCAAAGTGGAGCCACCATTTTCCATGCTAAGTTTCCAGATGGATCCAGCTCCTTTGAGACTGTGTGTTACAATGGATCATTGATGTTGCTTCACTGTTATCAACTGACATCGGTTGGCTCCCTCCCTTCTGCGGCTGATTGCAATCTCTCATGCCCAAACACCACAGGCCTCAGAGAAAGGGTAGAAAGCTCCAAGATTTTTACTAACTGGTTGTCAATTCACCACCCGATGGAAGTGAGATCACTGGCACTTTGCCTGCTGATGACGTCACAGCGTTGATCTTTTGCCCCACCTTAACCCCTCAGACACTGCTCAGGGGCAAAGGGAGGGACAGTCATTGAAACTACAGAACGTGACCATGGATGTTGGAATCCTGTTTACTTATTGTTCCAACCGCAGCTTTCCTGTGCCTATACAAGAGGGGTAGTAGCAAGGGTACTGCCAGGTGCACCAAAGGGCAAACGAGGGGCAGCAGGTATTGCCAGTGGCCACTCCTATTTAACATATTTCACTCACTAAATCATCACATAATCATAATGATTCATAATCATATAGGAATCCATCCCGCTTTAATTGCTGTTAATATCGTTTTGCTGACGTGTGTAATCTGTGAGAATTGAGCAATATTGCGAGACCTACTTGTAATGTCAGATTCTAAAATGGCAAACTTCAGCAGTGTGTAGGTTGTCTCGTCTTTGTGCTTTTAACTGAAACCGAACTCATGCTAATGTAACCTAAGATACACTATCTTCCATTTTGAAGTGATGCTGTACAACACCATGTGATCATCATTGTTGTTGTTATTTCTTGGCTAAATAAAGAAATTCGATCTTCCCACTGAAAGACAGCGAGTGTTCCCAGGAGATTCTCACAGACTTGTACCTTCTAACAGAGTTGTACTTACCCAAGGACATCCTAGGTATTATTTATACAATGTGCCGACTAATGTGCTTGAATAAACTAAGAGAGTGATTGTATTTAATGTAGTATTACTATGAGACAATTCTCAAATATATTCTGTACTAAAATATTTCTTCTTGTTTGTTTCTTAATGGTGCATATACTGAGAATCATGTAATTGCTTAGTAGAGTTTCAATTTCTGTGTCTAAAGACCTATACAATGACATATTTTCCTCTGTAACTAGGATACCCCACTCACCTTTTGAAAGGTGAATCTATGCTGGATTTACCATTGAACTTTACAGGGTTCTTTGTACTATGATATACATTCCTTATTGTTACCCAGGCTGATGATGTATGTTCTTGATTTTTCTTTTCAACAATACTTTACATATACTCCGTGAAATCTTGACCCATGTCTTTCATTCATAATGCGAATGCTATAGTTCTGATTCTGGTTTTGGGCTCAACAGAGCTACGTACAGGTCCAATCAGGGAGCACCAAAATCAGTATAGGAACTACATCGCTCACAGGCCGAACAATTGGTAGGCCCATAGTAAGATTATGAGAAGACTGGTTTGTGCGCTGACAGGAGCGTATGGAAATATGCAGAGTTAGGTGCAGGGCACGAGTCGGGGGTACACGCGGGTGGACGGTGTCCACCCACTATTTTCATAGGCTGTACGCCGTCCACCCAGCCAAGATTTTGGGCCCCACTGAATAATGTGCTGAACTCCTCCCGGTGTAATTTCCAAACACCAGTACACTTTCAGCAGGGCTTGCACATTGTCTGCTTTCCATCAGCAACAATCAACAACGTGCAGGTGGGGACAGGGCTTTCTTAGTTAAGACTCCTGCTGGGCCCATAACAAATGCCGATTTTGAGGGGTCAGCAAAGCACACAAGATGATGGACGGAATGTTGCACAATGGCAAAACATTCACCCCCAGTCACAGATCTGGGTTTAATCCATCGTTATTTTGCTCACCAAGCCACCCCAGTTCAGATATGGCCATATGCAAATCAGTCTTGACCTTGTGCCTCATGGGAACAGTCCAGCCCGAACTGCCAAGCCATGTCTTCCCTGGACCGGAATCAAGCATCCTAGGACCAGTTTCTGGCTATCAGCCGTCTTCAGCCAGGATAGCTTGACTCCAGTGGCTTAGTGAGCACGGGACCCACGTCTGGGCATACCCTTCCCACATAGGGTGAACAGCAAAACACACAAGATGATGGACGGAATGTTGCACAATGGCAAAACATTCACCCCCAGTCACAGATCTGGGTTTAATCCATCGTTATTTTGCTCACCAAGCCACCCCAGTTCAGACATGGCCATATGCAAATCAGTCTTGACCCTGTGCTCAGACGTGAGTCCCTTGCTCACTTTGCCACTGGATTCAAGCAAGCCATGCTGAAGACGGCTGAAATGCCAGAAACCGGTCCTCGGAAGCTTGTTTCCGTTCCAGGGAAGGCATGGCTTGGCAGTTCGGGCTGGACTGTTCCCATGAGGCACAGGGTCAGACTGATTTGCATATGGCCATGTCTGAACTGGGGTGGCGGAGTGGGCTAAAGAACGGTGATGGATTAAACCCAGATCTGTTGACTGGGTGTGAGTGTTTGATTGGTTCAGATGCTCCGTCCATCACCACCCCCTTTTGTACCACTTTGTTCGCCATACATTGGCAGGGTATGCTCAGACGTGAGTCCCTTGCTCACTTTGCCACTGGATTCAAGCAAGCCATGCTGAAGACGGCTGAAATGCCAGAAACCGGTCCTCGGAAGCTTGTTTCCGTTCCAGGGAAGGCATGGCTTGGCAGTTCGGGCTGGACTGTTCCCATGAGGCACAGGGTCAGACTGATTTGCATATGGCCATGTCTGAACTGGGGTGGCGGAGTGGGCTAAAGAACGGTGATGGATTAAACCCAGATCTGTTGACTGGGTGTGAGTGTTTGATTGGTTCAGATGCTCCGTCCATCACCACCCCCTTTTGTACCACTTTGTTCGCCATACGTTGGCAGGGTATGCTCAGACGTGAGTCCCTTGCTCACTTTGCCACTGGATTCAAGCAAGCCATGCTGAAGACGGCTGAAATGCCAGAAACCGGTCCTCGGAAGCTTGTTTCCGTTCCAGGGAAGGCATGGCTTGGCAGTTTGGGCTGGACTGTTCCCATGAGGCACAGGGTCAGACTGATTTGCATATGGCCATGTCTGAACTGGGGTGGCGGAGTGGGCTAAAGAACGGTGATGGATTAAACCCAGATCTGTTGACTGGGTGTGAGTGTTTCTTTGGTTCAGATGCTCCGTCCATCACCACCCTGTAGTGTTTTATCTAGGAAACCTGAATCGATATTCCTATTTTATGCCCTTGTACGGTTATAATCAATAATGTCCATACAATGGCATAATAATCATATCCATAATTCAGTTGTAGCACATGCTGTCACATTAAGCAAGGCTACTTCTCCGGCCACTTAGTAAAGCACACCGAGTTCTCTAAACAAAACCAAGCCTCCAGCAACCTGGGAAATCCCCCTTGCTATTGTTTTGATTTCGTCCTAGAACTCCTGCAAAAGCACTGTAAGAATGGCCAGTTCTTAGTGACATCTTTATTGACGTCTTATGTCGTCAATAAAGTGGAGAAGTGTGGCTCACTGGTTAGAGGAGGCAGACCTGAAAGCAGAGGTCAGCCCGGGACCAGGGTTCAATTCCCGGCTCGGCGGGGTCTTGAGTCCTAAAATGTCCATGGACTCGACAATTCTCGCTCCGGTGCCTACTCGATTCACGGGTTCACACTCTGCGACTCTGGGCAATAGCTTGCTTAATCTCCACAACGGCCCCTCGCGGCGGGATGCCTGGCTTTCACCTTGCGGATACCCTGCCGGGGTTATCTCACAGGGGAATACCAGGACGGGTTCCCTAAGCAAGCGCTTAGAAACCGCTTGGTGATTTGCGCTATATAAATTCCTGTACATTTACATGTCCAACCTTACGTCAAATCCAGGCACCTTTCAGGTATAAATATACCAACGTTGCCTTAAGCAAACACACAGTGGTAATTCTGGAGCAGAGCAGCTATCTACTTCCGAAAAGCCCAGCTGATGCGAGAGCCCACGGACGCTGCCCCTCCTCTTTGACGCGCTGAGAAAGGCGCTGTCTTTTCTCCTGCCGAGAAATCCAGCTTCGGTGTTTCCAGATACCTTCGCGGGTTACTGGGATATCGAGTCCTGAGAGAGAGATACCAGACCTCCAGCTTTCTAATACAGAGCTGACTAAACCCTTAAAGAGAATTCTTGAGTTAGATTCTTGGCAAAACGAACTTAACTAAATCTGCTAATTACTTACTCCTTCCCACGTATTAGGCTTAGGTCCGGTACACAGGGGTAGGCGTATTTAGAAGCACCAGTTGAGTAGGTTAGTCAATGTATATATGTATATATATTCTATCTATTCTAAAGTATCTTATGGCTAAGAAACCATATCAATGCTTTTACAGTATTATTTTATAATCCTCCTTTTACTGAACGCACTTTACTTTACCATGAGTATTACAATCGTGGCAATTCATTTCTCTCGTATGAGGAAAAAGACTGCTCAATAAATAACACCTTTTATTGAAAACGCCCGTCTCTCTTTTCTCTGCATTTTGGTGAAACTAGGTACGCACATTTGACTGAGTGAAATAGCTGTCTTTTGTTTTCACACGACTCTAGAGATACATTCTTATTCAGGGAGAGCAAAGTTGTCATGTTTTATGGTTGTCAGAAGCTAATCCCTTCTTGTCTATCCAGGGAGGTTAAACTCCTCCTCGTTTATTCGAGAAAGTTTCTAGTGACCTCTGAGCTAGCTGGCAAACCTTAAGTCTAATATAGTCAGTAGAGACCTAGATAACCTCAGTCCTACGTCTACACTGCTGAATATATTATTCCAATGCGCAGAGCCTATTGGGAATATAGGAACTACACTACAACCCCCTTTTGTACCACTTTGTTCGCCATATGTTGGCAGGGTATGCTCCGACGTGAGTTCCTTGCTCACTTTGCCACTGGATTCAAGCAAGCCGGGCTGAAGACGGCTGAAATGCCAGAAACCGGTCCTCGGAAGCTTGTTTCCGGTCCAGGGAAGGCATGGCTTGGCAGTTCGGGCTGGACTGTTCCCATGAGGCACAGGGTCAGACTGATATGCATATGGCCATGTCTGAACTGGGGTGGCAGAGTGGAATAAAGAACGGTGATGGATTAAACCCAGATCTGTTGACTGGGTGTGAGTGTTTGATTGGTTCAGATGCTCCGTCCATCACCACCCTCTTTTGTACCACTTTGTTCGCCATACGTTGGCAGGGTATGCTCAGACGTGAGTCCCTTGCTCACTTTGCCACTGGATTCAACAAGCCGGGCTGAAGACGTCTGAAATGCCAGAAACCGGTCCTCGGAAGCTTGTTTCCGGTCCAGGGAAGGCATGGCTTGGCAGTTCGGGCTGGACTGTTTTCATGAGGCACAGGGTCAGACTGATCTACCTATGGCTATGTCTGAACTGGGGTGGCAGAGTGGGCTAAAGAACGGTGATGGATTAAACCCAGATCTGTTGACTGGGTGTGAGTGTTTGATTGGTTCAGATGCTCCGTCCATCACCACCCCCTTTTGTACCACTTTGTTCGCCATAAGTTGGCAGGGTATGCTCAGACGTGAGTCCCTTGCTCACTTTGCCACTAGTTTCAATCAAGCCGGGCTGAAGATGGCTGAAATGCCAGAAACCAGTCCTCGGAAGCTTGTTTCCGGTCTAGGGAAGGCATGGCTTGGCAGTTCGGGCTGGACTGTTCCCATGAGGCACAGGGTCAGACTGATTTGCAGATGGCCATGTCTGAACTGGGGTGGCAGAGTGGGCTAAAGAACGGTGATGGATTAAACCAAGATCTGTTGACTGGGTGTGATTGTTTGATTGGTTCAGATGCTCCGTCCATCACCACCCCCTTTTGTATCACTTTGTTCGCCATAAGTTGGCAGGGTATGCTAAGACGTGAGTCCCTTGCTCACTTTGCCACTGGATTCAAGGAAGCCGGACTGAAGACGGCTGAAATGCCAGAAACCGGTCCTCGGAAGCTTGTTTCTGGTCCAGGGAAGGCATGGCTTGGCAGTTCGGGCTGGACTGTACCCATGAGGCACAGGGTTAGACTGATTTGCATATAGCCATGTCTGAACTGGGGTGACAGAGTGGGCTAAAGAACGGTGATGGATTAAACCCAGATCTGTTGACTGGGTGTGAGTGTTTGATTGATTCAGATGCTCCGTCCATCACCACCCCCTATTGTACCACTTTGTTCGCCATAAGTTGGCAGGGTATGCTCAGACGTGAGTCCCTTGCTCACTTAGCACTGGATTCAAGCAAGCCGGGCTGAAGACGGCTGAAGTGCCAGAAACTGGTCCTCGGAAGCTTGTTTCCGGTCCAGGGAAGGCATGGCTTGGCAGTTTGGGCTGGACTGTTCCCATGAGGCACAGGGTCAGACTGACTGATTTGTATATGGCCATGTCTGAACTGGGGTGGCAGAGTGGGCTAAAGAACGGTGATGGATTAAACCCAGATCGGTTGACTGGGTGTGAGTGTTTGATTGGTTCAGATGCTCTGTCCATCACCACCCCATTTTGTACCATTTTGAGGGTTCACCATGCCTTCTTTTGTGAGTCTCTTGGCTGGGAGCAGTCAGGAGCCTCACACCTAGATGCAAATGAAGAGGAGGGGAAACAAAGGTTAGCACTTCACACATACTTAAGAAAGGCAACGTTTCACTTTGTTTTCACTTTGTTCAGTCCCTGTTTAGTAGATATGCGTGCACTGAAAGAATGTCAGATGTGTTGGTCTATCCCAGTATTTACACATACATTTCATTATATAGAGCTTGCTACACCTGAGAAGGCATTGAAATAATTTAAGTACCATTATTTTTTCTTGCATAGCCATACTCATCTCAATGCAGGGTGTCAGAGCGCTTTACATCAACACGCGCACATTACATGTACAATACATTATACAAGTTTGTAAATGAATGTACAGGATGTGTTACATAAAACTGGGGAATTGCACGGTGTAGAAGTCACATCTCATCTTCCATTGCTCATGGTGCTTTTATCCTCGCAATGCGCTCAAATGTACACATGATATACCTGCTAAACATATATGTGAGGGCTTTAGACCTGATGTCACTTCTTGTGATGCTACTTCCTGTAAAGTCATGGCTTGTGATATGACTTTATATGATGTCAATTCCTGTGATGCCATGTATGATGTCGTGCGCTGTGACGTTGTGCGCCGTGATGTCGTGCGCCGTGATTTCACTTGCATATTGCCTAACTAGATTAGTCCCCCCACTTCTTTTTTTTGGACTTGTGGCCTGGTTAAGCGACACTGCTGCCACTTGCAGAAATAGTGAAAGTTTGATTTTTGGCTCTCTGGAACTGACTCTTCCCATATCTCAACAACTGAGAGTTTAGAATGTGGCCTATCAGGCTGCCCCATTTCTTTGACTGTTAATCTTGTGTGAATGAACTTTTGCAAGAGTTGAGTGAGAGGCCGAATACTTCTGTGCAGATGCATTATCTGATTTTTAAATGGTTTTACCACTGGGGTATGGAAACCTTTTGCAATCAGAACAACGTGGAGTGTTGTGTGGGTCTGACTTCCGTACCAGAGGCCTCATTTATGAAAAGTGACGCATCGCTGCGTGAAAACAGCGATGCATCACTTTTCACTGCGTCCTCCTTTCCGACAGCAATGATGCGTCATATTAACAGTATGACGCATCATGGCGCAAGGAGTTACAGATACGTCAGTATTTCTGACGTATCTGTATGGCGCAAAAGTGATGCATTGTTGGAGTGTGTCACAAAAGTGACGCAACTCCAGCAATGTATCCTTTCACATGGGGCAAGCCCCATGTGAAAGGGCCTGCGTCAGTCTTACGCCTGCTGTGAGGCAGGCGTAAGAAATTGACGCATTTGTGTCTTAGAAGTGGAGCAGTGAAATCTTGTAGATTTCACTGCGTCACTTCCATGACCCTTTCTTGCGTCAGAAAGCCCCCCCTGCATACATTATACCTGGTGTAGGTATAATGTACTGCAGGGGTTTACAAAGTGACGGTAGATGCGTCACTTTGTAAATATGGTGCAACGAGGCACATTTTTTACGCTGCGTCACAAAAAGTGACGCACCGGCGGCATAAAAGTGACGCATGGCCTCATAAAGGAGGCCCCAGGGGCGTAACACAACGACGGTCGGGGGTCCCTCACCACTGCACTTCTGCCGGAGAGCTCCAGATTGATCCTGGAGGGGGCCCCCTAAAGTTTCATTACGCCACTGTTCTGTACCACTAAATGTAAACCTTCTCTTGGATTGCTCCCAGCTAATGTGAATTATAATAATTTCCTCCCACATGCAAATCATTTTTTGAAAGAGATTATGTTCAAACCTAAAGACCCCTGGCAATCCTCTGTCTGTTTAGAATAAATAGAAGGTGCCATCTGCTAATGGCTTGGTAGTTCGGGCTGGGCTGTTACAAGTGGAGCAGGGTCAAGACTTATTTAAATACAGCTGGCTCCAAACTGAGATGGCATGGTGTGCAAAATATCTATGGACTGGATGCTGGCCCAGTAATCACAGTGGCTGGGAATAATTCAAATATTCCACCCAACACTTTTTTTGTATACGTTAGTGTATAGCCCTGTGTGGGATGGGTATGCCCAGACGTGGGTCCCAATTACGCTGTGCAACTGTAATCAAGCTATACATGGCTGATGAGCCCATAAATAGGATGAAAACGGTCAAGACTGATTAACATATAGCTGAGTCCAAACTGAGGTGGCATGGAGTGAACAATAACAGTGGACTGGGATGCCGTAGTTACAACTGGCTGAGATTAATTCAAGCATTCCATCAATGACTTTTTTGTATACTTAGTCTGCTAAGTTTGATCAGCCTGTATATTTTATGCTGTAAGGCAAATTTTTATATATAGATGACTTAGCTCCAAGAAGCAATGAAGCAAATTACAGAGAAATATATTATTATTATTATAGCAGAGGATCTGAAACAAGAGATGAAATACATACGACAGTCAAGTGTGTCTGTTTGAAAATACATTACAGCAACTTGGAAGTGATAGCGAGGAGTGTGGTAAACTATAAAGGACCTGTACTATATAGCACACTGTACAGTCGTTTTTACACTAAGCATATTAACATCAAGTGTTTTTCCCAGAACCAAACTTTATTGCCTATCAAAACCAAAACTAGAACCCAGGTCAACGAGTTTAGAGGTCGGCAACTTAGTTAATTGGGCATATTTCCTACCTATGTTGAGATTCTTGTCTTCTAATGTGGACTCTCTTTATATTGGGCTGTAGAAAGATTAAGTGGATGTAGTAATTTCCTGCTGCAAGGCAGGCATAGTGCACCAGTGCTTAGACTACATGACATTTGGCCTGGGGCAGTGGCTGCTCCTCCGCTATGACAGAGGTGTGTCACCCCACTGCTTTCAAGCAGTGCTAGAAGAGGAAACATAACATGATAATAACTTTGAGCTATTATCATGTTATGATTTGCGGGCGGGAGGGTGGGTGGGTCTGCTCTGCTCACGGACCAGGGCAGCGGTGGAGTGGTTTGCCGACTCAAGTGTGCAATGACTGGTCGGCCCTCTCGGGCCGTCCAAATCAGTCATGCACACTTTTTCCTTCAGGCAGCATTACAGCCTGCAGGGAGGACATGCCCACCTCTACAGTCCCTGGCTGATTGCCATGTCACAGCGCTCAGACCAATCACAACGCTCCATTGGAGCATTGTGATTGGCTCGGGGATGGGAGCCTGGCTGCATGTTTCCTTTTCGGGAAAGTGGACTCAGGAGAGCAGGAGCAGGGACTCGGGACCCGGCCTGAATATAAGTGTAATTATTATTTTTTTATTTCCAACCCCGCTGCCCCTAGTGTGACACCCCCTGTAACCCCCTCTGTGCGCGACCTCGTGACCCCCGCAACCGCCCCTCGAGCCCTGTCGTCCACCCCTGCCTGGAGAGTAGCAAAAATGCAAGTTATTCTGCAGGATACCACTGCTAGATTTAAATTGCAGGGAGTTATCTCTCAAGCTTACTAGTTTCAGGAAATGCTTTGAGAGAAATGTGTGCCTCCTACTAGTGTAAGGGGTACAGTTTAATTTCAGTAGCAGCTGGTGATTTTGAAGGTTTGAGGTTAACGGGTCACAAATATCCACCCCACATTTCACAGAGAAAGTGGATTAGGAGTGTTCACAAGTTAAGTATTGGACTTTACAGTACAATTTTCACGTACATGTAGTAAAAAACAACAGGTTCTAAAGAGGCATGCTTGAAATATTCAAGTACTTGCACTCTATGCCAAGCAAGCTAGACATCCACATAGGTGTTGAGGTTTCACCGTTTCCACAAAAGGTTTGAGAAAATGGTGCATTTTACAGCATGATTTTCCATAAAATGTCTTAGAAACCATATCTTATTTGTGCAATCTGAAAGTAGTAAGGCTGAATATTAAACTGCACAAGTCTAAAAATCTTATTCCATGGGGATCAATAGCAAAGCAAGAAAGTTTTAATGGATCATACAGCTGTACCATCATTCATATTAAGGAGAATTTACAGATTTGCACAACAGACCCATTAAAGCATAATCACATGACCAGATGTTCTCCTGCCATAATGATTTTGTCACAAATACCAAATATAAATATATATTTGGAAATGAAATCATGTTTTCTTTGTAATATTTGCTTCTTCTTTTTACTACGTATATGATTGATGTCTAAAGGACAGTTTGTAATTTTCATAAAGTATTTGTATTATGTCATGCATGATAGGTTGTGTTTTACATGCACATGTTTCAACATTTTATGCCAGGAAGCACTTCACACGACAGAAATGAAGGTATTATGTTAAGGGAAGCACCATTATGAAAAGGTAGCACAAAATATTCCAAGAATTATTACCATTACACTAAGTGGCCGATTATGATCTCGCTAGGAAAGGCCTCCGTACGACTCTGATCCGGAAGGGTTACCTGGCGAATCGCGCTGTGCGAGTCCGACCGAACAAGTACAATGCAGCCGTATGCTGACGAACTCAGTGTGCTCGGACCCCTATTAAATTCTATGGGAGCCTGTGTACTGACGGGTACAGAGGCTCACATAGCAAAAAAGGTGTGGGTGGGGTAAAGCGTACACCCTGTGGCGGGCACCCCATGTTGCCCGCCACACTGTACATGCGTTGATCGGGGGGACCCTTGCGCACCCCCTTGTAACTGATTCAGGGGTCTCCGGATGAAGGGGGCCTGCTATGGTCCCTTGAAATCCGATTCAGACAGCCGTTTCGTCTCGCTGAGATCGAGTTGATAGAGCTGTCCGAATTATGCACCGTGCTCGCTCGTTCGGAACCCGGCTCCATTGCGCGGCACAATTCAGCTCAGATGGACATGATCTGGTTCGGAAACAATTCGGTCGACGCGGATGAGTTCTTCGCATTGTACTTGGTCGTTCGGAGTGGGGGACGACTCGGTAGGAAACATAGGCTCCGAATCGGATTTGCTCGTTCCGGAACCCGTCTGGAGGCCTTTCTAGTGAGATCATAATCGGCCCCTAAAGCCAGCATTACATCTGGGTACGGCATGTGCATACAAAGGATGCTAGCTATACGTTACAAATGATTGTATTACCACCATTATGAATAAAAAGGATAAACACCATCACAGCAATAATGCCCACAATTTACAAAGACAATCAGGAAGTTCAACAACATCCTATGCAACAAAGTAAGCAGACAACCAGTCCCATCCCCTACATTGTACATTCTGAATCACTTACTTATAATGGCCAAGATTCATAATACATCCCCTTTCCCCCCTAGCTAGTCCTGTATCACTGATACCATCCTACATCACTATTGCTTTAATCAAATTTGTTGAGGCATCCTCTCCTCCCATACATGGCCTCCATACACCAGTCAATGTTAGCCATTGCTCCTTAGTTGGCATCTGTGAGGATACCCAATATCTCAAGACATCTCACTTTGCTACTATTAAACCCAACATACAAAACAAGAGTTTTTTCCGTGGAAGATCCACACCACTTGGAATACCTAAGAATATGAACTGAGAGATGAAAGGGTCTCAATTTCTAAAATGTAATTCACTTCTTAAAGTGTAACTTTCCAATTGTCTTAGAGCCTACAGTATTCCCAAACTGTATGGAAGAAAGAACCCTTCTCTTTGATACACTTCTCTCAGGTAGAAGTCAGGGATCTCCCCATTCTATGGCGATTATATCTATTGTAGTTGGCCCTGTAAAGTGAATCAACACGAAACCTTGCTTTAATAGCAAGCTCTCTGGGATACAGCAGGGCCACCCCCCAATCAATATCCTCCAATTCACCAAGATTCTGTACCCATCTCTGTCAGAGGGCCACCAGCGTGTCTTAATTAGGGTCTCATGTTTAGAAAATACTGCTCCCAATTTCGTCAACAAAATCCAATTTTGAAGTGAGTTGTAGCCCAGCAAGTCAGACTCAAACAGTGTTTCTGCCTATTGGGCCTGTCTGGGCTGTGTATTTGTATATAGCTGTGAATGAGAAACTTCTATTCCTTTTGCATATGCCAAAAAGTCAGTCAGTCAGTCAAAATACTTTATTAGGCTCTATATGAGCCATAAAAGTGTGCACAAAATCCAATTCATTTTCATCCATTTACATATAAATTCACGAATAAATACATATTACTTTCATTTAAAAAAAAAAAGAAAGAGAACTTAATATACATTTAGTATTTACTACATATCCAAAAGGTCTTAATGTTTCCATCCTCTACTATGTCTCACACATTAGAGATTCCAATCAATGTTTTTTCCCATTTAACCCACAGATATAATGCTGGTGCTATCATACTGCGCCTATCAGGCATCACTACTGGGTCGTTTTCTGGGTCATTTATCCAATCATTCATCAGCTGTAGTTTGGAGGCCCAGTAATATGATCTTAAATGTGACAGCATCAATACAATATTTGTTTATAGATCTAAACAGGGTTTTCAATGCTATCCTCGGTGGTGGAGAAGTGTGGCTCACTGGTTAGAGGAGGCAGACCTGGAAGCAGAGGTCAGCCCGGGACCAGGGTTCAATTCCCGGCTCGGCGGGGTCTTGAGTCCTAAAATGTCCATGGACTCGACAATTCTCGCTCCGGTGCCTACTCGATTCACAGGTTCACACTCTGCGACTCTGGGCAATAGCTTGCTTAATCTCCACAACGGCCCCTCGCAGCGGGATGCCTGGCTTTCACTTTGCGGATACCCTGCCGGGATTATCTCACAGGGGAATACCAGGACGGGTTCCCTAAGAAAGCGCTTAGAAACCGCTTGGTGATTTGCGCTATATAAATTCCTGTACATTTACCATCCCAACGCAACGAACTCTGCTCTCTCTCAAACCGAAGGAAAATCTCTTCGGGTATCAGGAACTATTGTAGTACCGTTTTAACACCTTGGCTGCTGGGATTTCTCCCTTCCAGTGCTGAGCTCTTTTTTGGCTGTTTGAGATTGTTCATGCTTAGGCCCCATAACATTTTGTCCACATAAGGCTTCCACGCAAAATATGTCTTTTTTTGCCATCATCCTAGGGATTGTAAAGGTACCCAGGGTTTGTGGATTCCCCTGAAGGGATCCATGAAAATGGCCAAAATCTTGAAAAATGTTGGGTTTTTGGGTAAAATAAGGAAAAAAAGTGCTCTGGATAAAAGTGTCTGGTTCTTTTCATAAAAATGGCATCATTGAACAGTTTGCTGTCTTTCAGGAACATGCGGAGCAGAATCAAATAAACAATTTTTTTTACCACAGTTTTGGCATTTTTCAAAGCGGTAAACCAATTTTCCTATTTTTGTGCTTTCAAACTACTTCCAGTTTCTGATGGAAACTAGTGTAAAACCCATGGGTGATCCAGGAACGCGAAATATTTCTGAAAAGTAGACAACATTTTGAATACAGCAAGTTGTCATATGTGAAGATAGCTTAAGGCATTCCAAAAAAGAGTGCAGACCCATATCTAGTAGGTCATGCAAAGCCACTTTACATAGCTTTGCTTTTCATGGCATCGTAGATATGAAGTAAGTCAAAGCAGCGCAAGTCACTCTGTTGTCTTACTCTGCGCCAATGAAGCATTCCATGGGAGTTGCGGTGGGTGTTCCCACGCAACACCCATGGATTTTGATGCATTACCAGAATTACAAGGACGTGTGAATCTGAGAATGCATCAAAAGCCTACGCTTCCCAAGGGGAGGCATAATAAGCAGAAATAACTTTGTTGCTCCTTGTTATTACCTCTTTCTTTGTGTACTGCATTCTGCAACACACATAGAAGGAGGAAAACGCATTGATTGCTTTTGTGTAGGAAGGTGCCCCTTCCTGCACAAATACAATTATTCCTACAACACAGATACCCTTGCACCATGGTGCAAGTGTGCCTGCGTTAGCGCAAGGCAGCCAAAACAGAACCAGTGCAGTGGCAAAGGACAGGAATGTGCTGTTTATCGATGCATTCTTGCCCTTTCCTTTTGATGCAGGCCAGCACAGTGAAGTGACTCACTGCCCTGCCGTACGTCAAAACATATAAATGAGGTCCTAATTGGTGAAATAAAGAAATATGAAAAAATGAGTTGGGCAAAACAGCCATTTGTGACGTTTTCATCTGTAACTTTTTGTCACGATGGTTGATTTACAAAAAGCAGTATACCATTACATTCAATACACCCTTTTGGTTGTGGGGATACATAGGGTTTGTAGGTTCTCATAGAACCTGAGATACCCAAAGCCAACAACTGAGCTGCACCATACAGTGTTTTTTTTTATTGTGCATAGACCAATTCATATGGGGAAATATGTAGAATGACAAATAGTATCAAGATAACCAACATTTTATTGAAATAGGCACAAGACATGGAATTTAGGAGCAGTAGTTATTTGTACATCTCTGAAATTGTGGGTATCCAAACTAGCCTATAATTTAAAGAGTATTTTTCAGAATTTCTGTTTTCTTACACACTGGCTTACATTTGGAAGGCACAAATACAGCTAAATCAATTTGGTAATAACAAATATCCGACTGTTCTATGCTCCTACATGTCTTCTGATAAAAATGGTACCTCACTTGTGTGGGTAAGCCTAGTTATTTATACGCCAAAGACCTAGTTCCCAAAAGGCACTATTGTGAGGTCCTGTACCACACGTTGCACCAAAATTACAACTTGCTCCCCTCTTTAGAGTCTATGCGGTGGGGGTATCAGAACCATGCCAATTATTAAAATCAACCACAGTCCCTTAATTCAACAGTTGTGAAACAAACAAAAAACACACACCTTATTTGTGTCTATGTGAGAAAAAATGTGTGTGAAGGCGAGATAGCACCTCACGGGCGCACCACCATCGGGGAACCTGGCAGGTACTCACCAGGGTTGCCCTGTTCTCCTCATCGGTGCCATCAAGCCTTGAAAATGAAAAGTGTCCTAACAAAACATACAAGTGTTTCTGAAACAGTGCAGTGGAGACACAGTGTATTACACAGACAATACACAGTGATATGACACAACACAAAATGTAACAAACAACACCAATTTACCAATTTTATTCCGTATTTTTCGAGTTGATTGTCTATTTAAAAAAAAATAAAAAAATAAATGTGAGCACGGCTATTACCTATCAAGCCAAACTCAACTTGCTGACATGTTTCATTGCCATATGTACTCGTGGCAATTTCTTCAGGGCATTAGTTTTTTCGCCCTGTGTCAGACACTCCATTCTTCACAACTGTGTTAAAACATATAATAAAAAACCTTTTGACATATACTTTACTTCATATAGCCAGCCAATAGTGCACAGAAACACCATATATTTATAATGTTTTGTAAATATGAAAAATGGCGGTACACCACAGGAGCCTCAAAAAAAACAAAAAGCGCTCAGGTGGAGACAGGGGCTTGTAAATATGCCCCTTAGTTTCACAGACGTCTTGCATTTTCCCTGTGAGAAGACCCTGCCACCTGCTCGTTAGATACATTTCCCTGAAAATAACAAGTTTCTGTCACATGTTTACCTCCATAGACTTGTACTGATCGAAAAGTGTATAAAAACTGTTTAGATTTCTATGCATTGTAGCATTACACGCTCCATCAGGCTGCTTTAGGCGAGAACTGAATCAGTTGAAATGACAATTGTCTCTTGATTACTTGCTGTGCTGCTTGCTATTTTTGCATGAAATGCATGCTAGACTTTTGGCTCCTGGTGTGTTGTGTTTCATTATAACTGATACTGCACTGTTGGTGGGAAATCGACTTGGTAGGCAATAGACAAGGGAGCACTGGACCAGACTACACAGGATGATCCCCGTCACCAGAAAAAAAAGGAAAAGTTTCTTTAAGGGGACTAGGTTGGAGGATGGCCCAGCATTGGTCCTTGTGAATTCGCTAAATCATGAGCATGATTTACCCAAAGCAAATTAAGGTAAAGTCCAACTGCACTTACAGTATATTTGTTCGCTTTACTTAATTTGTATGGCCTGCATTGTTTTATGCTTGTACACATGTTGTTTAAAACAGGAGGAACACAATTGTTGTCTGGGTAGGATTTGACAGGGAAAATAAGTTAGTTGGGCAGGTAGGATTGGGAGGAACCCAGAGAACACAAGATGCCTATAAGTGTGGATCCATGGTCTAATGTGAGAAGACTCTAGAAATAGTGTGGTATCTGGGATAATCAGCATGAGCACCAGAGCTTGAAGCACAGACCCTTGAAGGGTGAATGTGTGGGAAAAGAGGCCCTCTGATCTAGCCACCCAGCTCCTTCACTAGCTCCTCCGGATGTTGACTAAAGGTTCACCGAAGGCAAGGGGATACCTGGTTTCTGTGCATGATACCTTTCCTCGCCCCTCTCCACCAGATCGGTTAGAAGATGCATAAATGAGAGAACCCTCTTTTTGTCTCCTTCCCTACCTCCCACAGGAAGACCTGTGGGCACAAGGCTCAATCCTACCCGTGTGTGAATAAGTAATAAGGAGCAGAGATGGGGGCTTAAAAATCTAACTGTCGTGAGAACCCACTAAAAGGGACTCATGTCCGTACTGTGTACAAACAATACTGTGCAAGTATTTATGAGAGTGGGTGGGACACACTAACAAGTCCTTTCCTGAGCATGTACAGTTGAAAACTAACAAGCATACAGAAGAAACTGAAGGCTCTAAAAATAAAATAGATGCAATCAATAGACTCCTTTCTGACAAAGGCACACAAAGGTAAGATGAATTCTCAAGTCTGAGGTATGAGAAAAACCCAGGCGAAACTAAAAAATACAAAATTACCTACTTTTGGGACAGAGTTAGGGCTTATGCTTTGACTGTTCAGCCTCCTCCATATCTGTTCCCCTAGATCACTGAATAACAGGAAAAAGAGAAAGAAAGGGAGGACACTAGGAAGGAGGATCTGCTGAATATCTTCTCCTTGCCAGCCGAAGGGGCTTGGAGTGCAGCCATAGAAGCACCCAGAAACAAAGCAGCACCTGCAAGACCATTAGCAACTGAGGCACAAGGAGGTAATGCACAAATGAGTGTTGTGCTACAGCGGACTGACAGCAAGCACCCAGTAGAAGAGTCTGAGCAATAAGACAAGAGACTGGTTCCACCACAGTGGACCAGGCCAAGCCTTGTGTACAGTCTGACCAAGGGTGTAGGGACCATTGAGAATTAAGCCCCACTATTACCCTCGAAATTTGGAGACAGACTGCAGATGACTGTCTAAAAGATTTTTCCATTCTTCCCACTCAAATGACGCTGTTTATAAAAACCCTTCCTCTTCCACTCTTCTTCCCTTGAGGGACTAACCCTCGAAAGGGGCTACACTTATGGTTAATGTCCCTTGGAATCCTTCCTTTTTAATGAATATTAAGAAACAATTCCCTAAAATCAAGCAATACTATACTCACTGCAGAGTGTATTTGACATATCTACACTTAACTGGGTGGATGTGAATTAGTTGCTGCAATTGGTGATACTGAGTAAGGTGAGAAAAAGATTGGTGGAGAAGTGGAGGTGGCCGAGTGTGGCTCTGCCAATGACGTAGAGTTGACTGCAGAAGGCATGCATTGTTGAATGTGATTGTGAATGGAAATCGACTGGACTAACATCTCGAAAAATAAAAAATAAACATAGGGTTGAAGCCGTGGCTAATTATTTAGACAGACTTGAGGATGTGTTTAAAAGGTACTCTGGTATACTCTGTCCAACAAAGATGGTTCTGGAAGAAGTAGGTTCCACTGTTTTTGCAGGAGCTGTTACTGAACGCTAGAAGTCAATTAATGACTATCTGTTTCAGATGGCAGACTAAGAAATTGGCAAAGTCGATGAAGGTTGCTAACCACTGTGGAGTTTCACAAGAAAGAAACAGGAGAATGTAAAATTCAAACTGAAGTCGCAAAACTTTTAGAATATGCAAAGAACTGTCATAGGAGTGGGACTGCAAGTGCCGTAAAAAGAGGAAGAAAGGAGGGAGGAAGGAGGAAGGGAGGAAATAGGAAGGGAAGAAGAGAGGGACCTGGGAGAGGAAATGGAAGAAGCAGGGCAGAGGACCGGGGAGCAGTAGGATCATGTTTTGCTTGTGAACCACTGTGGTATTGGAAACTGAACTCTCCCAACATTATGTCTAATGCAACAGTTCTCCCCAATCGGTTCGGATTTAATCAGATTACTGAAACTTTTTATCCACAATCATAGGACAGCCCGAGAGGTTCAAAGTTTGCCATGTGTTGGAAGCTAAATATGTCAGGTCACCTAGGGTAGCTTGGCCTAGGGTAAGACACTATCACTAGAGGCATATGTGTGAAGGTTGCAAACCACCCAGCAGTAAACCAACGTAATTTCACTCAAAAAGGACGCTACACCAATGTTTGGAAAAATATGGATTGCTTTATAAAAATAATTAGGTTCTTCTGTACATCTCTTTTCTTTTTACACCAATATTTCTCCTTATTCCTTTTCACTTTGCTTAACAGATAACATTTACAATTTCATTTCACATTCCATTGGTCAGTTTCATTACAGTTCAATATGGCTTCCTTTACATTTACTTAACAGTGCTATACATTTAATGAAGAAGGAAAGAGTTAAAGAGACCAATCTATGCTGTATTCTCATTGAACAATGGCCTCCTAGAAGTATTTCCAGGAGCTCACACCAATGATTTCCTTAACTTTTAACTCCCACACCGTTTCAGGGCTACTGGATAAGTAATATATCCTGCACTACATTCCTTGTGCAAGGAGACTACCACTCCGTCTCCAAACAGGTACTGTCCTCTCTTAGCAACTCCCAGAGGACTTATTACTGAGGCAGAATTCCCCTCTACCCCCGTTTATCTGGCGCCTTCTGCTCTGAACTCGTGTAACCACCCACAGCGGCTTCCTCCTATTAAAACAGGCAACCCACTGTTACCACGAAGGGAAACCTCTGACCCGGCATCAACGGAGAGGTGTAGTTCACTCGGCCGATACCGGCCAACTGGGTTACTCAGGGACACCCCTTCACTCACTGGCTGCTGCTGACTTACTCACAGCCCTTATTCAGTTGGGCTGCCGGTGTGCTTGGGGCGGATCCCACTCTTCCAGTCACCCGACAATCCTCTTTCACCTTTTCCCCCCTTTCCGCCACCTTACTTGGCTGATTTGACACAGGGAAGAGGCAAAGTCCCTCCTGGTTCGTACTCTGGCTGGACCTCTACCGGACTACGGGTTCTCCGCACTTGCTAGAAGGACGAAGGAAGGCCAGACGGGGGCTGCCGGTGAAGTACTCTCCCGCGCTGCTGCCGTCGTTCCTTCGTTGTCGGCGCTTCTGCTCCTGCGCGTCGGAGTAGTGTCTCTGTCTGGCAACGCCTCAGAAGCCCGGGGTTCCAGGACACTCCCCGGCCTGCTCACGTACAGCGCCACTCCTCACACAAGGCCGGTATCACGGAGCCTGCGCAAGACTAAGCGCTCCTCTGCTCATGCGCACCGCCTGCCACTACCACAGTCAACGCAGGACCCTGTGACTCGCTTGAATCTCCCTCAGATCAATCGGTAAGGGGATCTGGCGAGGGGGCAAGAAGCAGGGAAGGAGCTTCTTTCAGACAGCGTCACTTAAAGCAGGGGTTGCAGGATTCACAAGAGCCAGTCAGTGTTCCACCAATGTCTCCAGCTACCAAGCCTTAGCAAGAGGGTTTGGTCAGGGATGAACGGGGGAACGTCTCCTTGGAGAGGCTGCCTATTCCACCAACAAGCTAACTTCTCCTAGCGCGTCCACCTCCTCTCACCACCGCCTCTCTCCTCTAGCTCAACAGTCTACACAAAATGGCTTCCTGACCCCTACCCTTATATAGCCTATCCTTACAGGGTCCAGTAAGGTCCAGAAGGTTCTGGAAGGCCTAATACTAACCTATGGGGCACTCTAGGGGACTGACAGTTGTGGCAGTTAGAAGCCACCATTTTGTTGAATTAAGGAAATTCCTGTCGGGAAGGGCACCTAAACTGAGGTGAATGATTATGAGGGTAAAAGAGCACCTATCCCCTTGACCAACACCTTGAAAAATCTAGTGGACACAAAAATAATTAAAGGCATGAGGGGCAAAAAGGGGACAAAATAAATAATACATTGGAGGGACTACGCAACAAGTCAGACAGGTCTAACACGCGTCCCCCCCAGCTGAAAGTGGGGAGAGCAACCCAACCCCTTGGGAGTCCTCTTCACTAAGGCGGAAATACCTGAAAAGACCGTCTGCATTGGCGTGGTCCACTCCAGGTCGATGTTCCACCCGGAAGTCCATTCCCTGTAGGGAGATTGACCACCTCAACAGCTTGGGATTCTCCCCCTTCATCTGCATTAGCCAACGAAGGGGGCGGTGGTCAGTCTGAACCAGGAAGTGCGAGCCAAACAGGTATGGCCGCAGCTTCTTCAGAGCCCACACCACCGCAAAAGCTTCCCTCTCAATTGCACTCCACTTCTGTTCCCGGGGAAGCAGTCTCCTGGATAGGAAGACTACAGGCTGATCCAGGCCCTCTTCATTCAGTTGCGATAACACTGCCCCAATGCCATGTTCTGATGCATCTGTCTGGACAATGAATTCCTTGGAGAAGTCTGGGGCCCTCAGGACCGGTGCTGCACACATTGCCTGCTTCAGTTTCTCAAAAGCTTGCTGACAAGCTTTCGTCCAAACTACCCGTCGAGGTTGTTTCTTGGAGGTGAGCTCTCTGAGGGGCGCTACCATAGTGCCATACCCCTTCACAAAGCGACGGTAGTATCCTGTGAGGCCCAGGAAAGCTCGGACCTCAGTCTGTGTCTTGGGGGGTTCCCAGGCCATGATTGCCTCAATCTTTGCCTGCAGGGGCTGCACTGTCCCCCTACCCACCAAGTGTCCAAGGTACACAACCGACCCCTGCCCAATCTGGCATTTGCTGGCTTTGATTGTCAATCCAGCTTGTTTCAGGGCCTGGAGAACTGCTTGCAAATGTTGCAAATGGTCCTCCCAACTGCTACTGAAGACAGCAATGTCATCCAGGTAAGCAGCGGAGAAACCCTCCATTCCAGAGAGGACCTGATTCACCAGCCGCTGAAATGTGGCAGGGGCATTTTTGAGCCCAAAGGGCATCACGCAAAATTGGAAGTGTCCCTCAGGCGTGGAGAAGGCTGACCTTTCCTTTGCTCCATCTGTCAAGGAGATCTGCCAGTACCCTGAAGTGAGGTCAAAGGTACTTAGGTATTGGGCAGCTCCTAGCCGGTCAATTAATTCATCCGCCCTAGGGATCGGATGAGCATCAGTCTTTGTAACTAAGTTCAGTCCCCGTTAATCCACACAGAACCTCAGTTCTGGCGTGGTGCCTGGTGGAGCGGCTTTTGGCACTAGCACCACCGGACTGGACCAAGGGCTGTTGGAAGGTTCTATAACTCCCAGCTCTAGCATCTTGGCAACCTCTCCATGGATGCTAGCCTTCACCTTGTCGGACAGCCGGTAGGTCTTCGACTTCACTGGTGGGCTGTCCCCTGTGTCCACATCATGGGTACACAGGTGAGTCCTTTCCGGGACAAGGGAGAACAACGTAGAGTACTGCTCCAGTATCTGGCGGCAGTCCTCCCGCTGTTCAGGAGTTAGAGTGGGAGAGAGAATCACTCCCTCCACTGACCCATCCTTCTCTTGAGACGAGAACAAGTCTGGGAGAGGTTCGCTTTCTGCTTCCTCTCCCCCATCAGTCACCATCATTAAAATGACCTCGGGCCTCTCATGGTGGGGTTTGAGTCGGTTGGCATGCAGCACCCGTAGGGTCTGTCGAGGGGTCCTAAGGTCCACCAGGTATATGGCCTTACCCTTCTTCTCCAACACTTCAAATGGGCCTGTCCAGCGATCCTGGAGGGCACTAAGCTCTCCAGGCTCCATCACCCACACTTTCTGGCCAGGCTCCAATTCCACCTGGTGAGCATTGTGGTCATACCACTCTTTCATGACTGCCTGGCTGGCCTCCAAGTTGTCAGCAGCTTGCTTCCACAACTTCGCCATTTGGCTCCTGAAGGCCAGCATGTAGCTCACCACATCCTGGGGGGGTTTCCTGGGAGACTTCTCCCAACCATCCTTCACCAGGCTGAGAGGACCGCGTACAGGGTGCCCATACAGAAGTTCAAAGGGACTGAAGCCCACTCCCTTCTGTGGCACTTCCCTGTAGGAGAATAGCAAACAGGGTAGGAGGACGTCCCATTTCCTCCGCAGGCTTTCAGGCAGACTTATGATCATGCCCTTCAAGGTTTTGTTGAACCTCTCAACCAGTCCATTCGACTGGGGGTGATAAGGAGTGGTGAACCGGTAGGTCACTCCACACTCCTTCCACATTGCCCGCATGTAAGCTGACATAAAGTTGGTCCCCCTGTCAGACACAACTTCTTTGGGGAAACCCACTCGGGTAAAGATCCCCATTAGGGCCCTAGCCACCACAGGTGCAGTGACAGTCCTCAGAGGGATTGCCTCTGGGTACCGTGTGGCATGATCCACCAGAACCAGGATAAACTTGTGACCAGCTGTTGTTGGTGGATCCAATGGCCCTACAATGTCGATGCCCACCCTTTCAAAGGGGGTGCTAACGACGGGAAGTGGTTCCAGGGGAGCTTTCAGCTTCACCCCTGTTTTCCCACTGGCCTGGCAGGATACACATGTCCGACAGTAGGTGTTGGACGCCACTTTCATCTGAGGCCAGTAAAAGTGGAGGACAAGCCGAGCAAAAGTCTTGTCCTGACCTAAGTGTCCTGCCAAGGGTATAGCATGAGCCAATTCCAGCAGAAAGGCTCGGTATTGTTGCGGGACTACCAAGGCCCTTGACCAACCAGGTAAGGGTACCTTGGGTTCACTGTAGAGGAGTCCATCCTCCCAGTAAATGTGGTAGTGTCCCGTAACATCACCTGCTGCCTGGGCTTCAGCCTGTCGCCTCAGTCCCTCAAGGGTAGGGCACTCCCTCTGCCCCTTACAGAATTCCTCTCTGGTAGGCCCTCCCTCCACATGCCACTCAGCAGGGATGGGTAGGTCCTCCAGCGAGTCTACTTCCCCCTCCACGGACTCCTGGTCCACCACCGCAGGTGGCCGATCTGTCACATGGGGTGTAGAAGCCGAAGCAGGCTCTTCCTGACTTCGGGTCTGTCCCTTTTTGGCAGCGGGTTGGGCCATTGTTCCAGGCTCCAACCCAGGCGAACTCCCTCTCCGGGCAGTCGCAGACCTTGTGCTCACACAGGCCCAGTCAGGTGTACCCAGCATCGCGGTGTGCGTCCGGTATTCCACCTCTCTCCAAGCGTTGTGCTCCATATCATTCCCCAGCAGACAATCAACTGGCACGGCAGGGCTTACGGCAACTCGAAGTGAACCTGCAACACCTTCCCACTCAAAGGGAACCTCAGCCACTGGATAGTGGCCCATTCTGCCGTCAGCCATCGCGGCGGGGTGGAGTACATTGGGAACCACCTGCTCTGGAGACACCAGTTGACTTCTCACCATAGTCATACTGGCTCCTGTATCTCTCAGAGCCTCCCCTCTCTGGCCATTGATGGTGATCCACTGCCCATACTTAACAGTATTTGGGGGCACCTGGATCTTAGGAACCATCTCCCATTCTCCCAGGGACACTAAGGTGACACCCGCCCACTCACCCCCCTCATCTAAGGGCAACTCCTCCCCGAGCGCTACACTAGCTACTCCTGGTGGTTTTCCTCCGGTGGGAGGGGGTGGTCTCTTTGGGCATCTGACATCTCCCTTATAATGTCCAACACCACCACACTCAAAGCAGTGGAGAACCCTTGGCTGCTGGCTTTGGCCAGGATTAGGGTTTCTGGGCGGGTTTGCCTTAGGGGTGAAACCTGTTCCCTTTCCCTGGAAATTGTTTTGGGGACCTTTAGAGAACTCCCGCTTTTTATCTCCCCCCTCCTTCTTCTGAGGGGCGCCCTGTCCGGCCTTTTGGGAATCCCCTCCAGTCCCCTTTGAGGACACCCGGGTACTTGCCCAGATGTCCGCCTCCTCTGCAAGCTTCCGGGGATTGGTCAGCTTGCTGTCCACCAGGTGTTGGCGCAGCTCGGGAAAGCATTTCTCGAGGAGGTGCTCTTTCAAAAATAGATCATACAACCCCTCATAATCCTTCACCTCACTGCCCTTTACCCAGCCCTCTAATGCCTTTCTTGCATAATCAAGGAAGTCCACCCAGTTCTGGGTGCTTAACTTGTGGCTCCCCCTGAACTTCTGGCGATACCTTTCTGGGGTAAGCCCAAACTTCCTTACCAATGCTAGCTTCATGGTGGGGTAGTTGGTTTGCTCCTCTGGTTCCAGGGCCAGCAAGGTGTCCCGACCAGTAGGAGGCATGTACTTATACAAACCACCCCCCCAGTGCTTCTCCTGCACCCCATGGGCTCTTAAGGAGACCTCATAGGCAGCCAACCATTTGGCTATGTCATCTCCCTGACTAAAGCTAGCAATTAGGTCTTTTGGCAAATAGGGTCTGGACTCCTTGGCTGTTTCTTTGGATTCGCTGCCACCATTCATTACAGGAGAGGACCCCCGTTGCAGGGCCTGGAGTTTCAACTCTTTCAACCTGAACTCATGAGCCATCCTCCTCTCTTCCTTCTCCTGCTCCAGCTTAGCCAACTCCCATCTTAATTGCCTCTTTTCCCTCCTGTCAGTGAGCTCGGCTTCGGTCAAGCTTCCCCCGGAGGCACTACTGCCCTTCCTGGAGTAGGACACTGGTCCTGGGAGTAGGTTTTCCCCCTCGGAGTGGAATAATCCTTCTATCTCCACAACCGTGTCCCGGTCTGTCCCTTCATCCTCCTCCTTCCCTTCTTTGCGTGCTTCCACCCAAGCCCTTAGACTGGTCTGGAGTTCCCCCTTCTTGGCACCATGCTTAAAAAATACCCCCATTTGTTGGCAGAAATCTTTCAGCTGAGCCACCGAATAGGTGTCTAGTTTTTCTAGTGCAAACTCCATTTTACCACAGGCAATTCAAAGCTACACACACAAGAAGAATAGAGTTGCAAGGGCAACCTGAAGCTACCTCCACCCCACCACCAGGAACAAATTTGAAAAAAACAAAAATAAGAATTAGGAGGGCCGCTAGGAGAAAACTCCTGGTGTAGGCTAGTGAATTACGCTCAATTACTACAGAGTAGTTGCAACCACAGTCAGGATCCCACCGCTAGACACCAACTTGTTGGAACCTAAATATGTCAGGTCACCTAGGGTAGCCTGGCCTAGGGTAAGACACTATCACTAGAGGCATATGTGTGAAGGTTGCAAACCACCCAGCAGTAAACCAACGTAATTTCACTCAAAAAGGACGCTACACCAATGTTTGGAAAAATATGGATTGCTTTATAAAAATAATTAGGTTCTTCTGTATATCTCTTTTCTTTTTACACCAATATTTCTCCTTATTCCTTTTCACTTTGCTTAACAGATAACATTTACAATTTCATTTCACATTCCATTGGTCAGTTTCATTACAGTTCAATATGGCTTCCTTTACATTTACTTAACAGTGCTATACATTTAATGAAGAAGGAAAGAGTTAAAGAGACCAATCTATGCTGTATTCTCATTGAACAATGGCCTCCTAGAAGTATTTCCAGGAGCTCACACCAATGATTTCCTTAACTTTTAACTCCCACACCGTTTCAGGGCTACTGGATAAGTAATATATCCTGCACTACATTCCTTGTGCAAGGAGACTACCACTCCGTCTCCAAACAGGTACTGTCCTCTCTTAGCAACTCCCAGAGGACTTATTACTGAGGCAGAATTCTCCTCTACCCCCGTTTATCTGGCGCCTTCTGCTCTGAACTCGTGTAACCACCCACAGCGGCTTCCTCCTATTAAAACAGGCAACCCACTGTTACCACGAAGGGAAACCTCTGACCCGGCATCAACGGAGAGGTGTAGTTCACTCGGCCGATACCGGCCAACTGGGTTACTCAGGGACACCCCTTCACTCACTGGCTGCTGCTGACTTACTCACAGCCCTTATTCAGCAGGGCTGCCGGTGTGCTTGGGGCGGATCCCACTCTTCCAGTCACCCGACAATCCTCTTTCACCTTTTCCCCCCTTTCCGCCACCTTACTTGGCTGATTTGACACAGGGAAGAGGCAAAGTCCCTCCTGGTTCGTACTCTGGCTGGACCTCTACCGGACTACGGGTTCTCCGCACTTGCTAGAAGGACGAAGGAAGGCCAGACGGGGGCTGCCGGTGAAGTACTCTCCCACGCTGCTGCCGTCGTTCCTTCGTTGTCGGCGCTTCCGCTCCTGCGCGTCGGAGTAGTGTCTCTGTCTGGCAACGCCTCAGAAGCCCGGGGTTCCAGGACACTCCCCGGCCTGCTCACGTACAGCGCCACTCCTCTCACAAGGCCGGTATCACGGAGCCTGCGCAAGACTAAGTGCTCCTCTGCTCATGCGCGCCGCCTGCCACTACCACAGTCAACGCAGGACCCTGTGACTCGCTTGAATCTCCCTCAGATCAATCGGTAAGGGGATCTGGCGAGGGGGCAAGAAGCAGGGAAGGAGCTTCTTTCAGACAGCGTCACTTAAAGCAGGGGTTGCAGGATTCACAAGAGCCAGTCAGTGTTCCACCAATGTCTCCAGCTACCAAACCTTAGCAAGAGGGTTTGGTCAGGGATGAACGGGGGAACGTCTCCTTGGAGAGGCTGCCTATTCCACCAACAAGCTAACTTCTCCTAGCGCGTCCACCTCCTCTCACCACCGCCTCTCTCCTCTAGCTCAACAGTCTACACAAAATGGCTTCCTGACCCCTACCCTTATATAGCCTATCCTTACAGGGTCCAGTAAGGTCCAGAAGGTTCTGGAAGGCCTAATACTAACCTATGGGGCACTCTAGGGGACTGACAGTTGTGGCAGTTAGAAGCCACCATTTTGTTGAATTAAGGAAATTCCTGCCGGGAAGGGCACCTAAACTGAGGTGAATGATTATGAGGGTAAAAGAGCACCTATCCCCTTGACCAACACCTTGAAAAATCTAGTGGACACACAAATAATTAAAGGCATGAGGGGCAAAAAGGGGACAAAATAAATAATACATTGGAGGGACTACGCAAAAAGTCAGACAGGTCTAACACCATGAATATCTTAATACAGGTATATCAAAAGGGCCTTATGTAGATTGTGTCAATAATGATAAGCATGCTACTTGACTTATTGACACATGCGCTATGTGCTCAGCTCTAAAAACCTCCAAATTCCCGACTTTACCTCTCTCAGGCATGTCCATAGTCATATAGCATAAAGGAGAAAATAGATCTGCCCCGTATTTAATCAGGTATCGGCTCTATTAGAGTCCAGAATCTTCAAAAGTCACCCATTCTAGACCTCACCAATTAGTCAAGGCAAGATACAGTTTAGACAGAAGCATTCTTATAAAAAATATATCATTTTTATTCTTGTTTCCTTCATATATTTTTATATATAACACAATTATACAAGTTCATTTTTTAGAAAAGTTTCACAATGTTAGGGTAAAAAACACATGTGTATATACAACCCTTCAACCTTCCAGCATTCAGACTTCCACAAGTTCATACATCGCAACCAATCATGCTCATATAAGACTCATTCATACATTCTACTCAAATTGCTCTGAGATCATCCTGAGTGTTCATCTCAGCCGTAGGCCGGGGATAGATGGTAATAAGTTCAGGGTAGATGTTTTCAACGCCGACGCGCGTTTCGGTGCCAGGCCTCAAAATAGGCCGCACCTTCGTCAGGGCAAGAAAAGGGAAGGAGGGGTTGTGCTTAACAATAGGATTAGTACTTCTGGTGTTCAGGCACTCTGTAGAAAGAACACATATTTTAGTATTGTGTTAAACCCCCATTTACAAACAACATTTAATAATAATACATTCATAGTTGTTCACATAATCACTAATTTACAGTGAAGAATCCACAAGTACGAGAGACACTCATTGGTTATCCTCATCCTTTTCCTTTTTAAACAGTTTTCGTATTATCAAAAAATAGGGGAACTGGTCCCGTGATACTTCAATACATAGGGGGCATTGGTGAGTTCGAGAGATGGGCGACATACAAAATATGGCTAAATAACAAACAATTAATAATAAGCATTTATGAAATCTTCAGTACCCATGCAGTGGACCCTCGCATACATACCGATTCACCTGTTGCATTTCTTTTATACATTAGGCATAACTCATATGCACATCCATTCATTCATCTATCTTTAGTGTGTATAAATATACACACTGGCATAATCCATAACAAGGGACCTGGTTTTTTAGAACACTAAGTCTTTGAAGTGTGTTTCTCACCCCCATAGCTCATCACATTAATTTAATGAGGGCGCTACCTGGCATTAAACTATACAAAAGCATGTAGCGTGCGGTTCCTCCCTAGCATGTCACATTAATTTAAATGACGCTATAACGTTACCTGGCGTTTCAAATACACCTCAGCATATAGAGTGGTGTTGGAGAGTGCTTTCAATAGATGGCACGTTTTTAGCGCTTTCCAGGGGTCCTATACAGAAATGAATATCGTTTCTCAGATTCATGTTTAACGCCTATTGAGCCGCTGTTCTCTAAGATTAAAAGAACTCCCTTCTTACCTGAACGGATGTTTGTTTTCGATGGGCGAGACGCGGGGAATATCGACAAGTTCGAATCGCGTTCTGCCTAAGAATAGAGGGATCAGTTATACACCCCTCCTTTTCAAAGCTAAGATCAAAACAAGCATGAAAAGCTAGGGGTCAGGGGTTACCTGCTAGAAAGCGTTTCGCCGTTTAAATGATAACATCGCTTTTCGTCTTCTATGGGTCAAAGTGGTCTGGCGTTTAGCAGCTCGCACTACGCATCCACGTTCTGTTAGAAGGACAGCCCACGCGGCGTTTTCACCAGGAGGTGCCGTCAAAGTCTGCCTAGAAACGTAAGCATAAAAAGATTTTACATTTATGTTGCATATTGTCACGTAGATACGTGTGGTAAGATAGTTTAAAAGACATCGTGCCTCACTACACTCTGGAATTGGCATTGCTCGATAGAGAGAGTATAAATGCCAAACCTTCAAAGAACCTAAGCTGACCAGGATTACATCCGTTTAACTAGAGAGAGCTCTTCGGCGTTTGGTACTTACACGGGCGGTGCATGTGGGATTTTCTCTTCGTTTCGCATCCGGCAACCGGTGGACGACAGCTCCGCTTGCCGCTTTCCGCCTTTTTAAAGGGTGGAATCAATGCCGAACGTTTTCAGGTGCGCTCATACAATGAGCAGTACAAGTGGGTTGGAAGTCCCGGGTCGGATTCCTTGTGTTGCACAAAACCCGAGATGGAATATACCAATCCGGATCTTTATTTAGATTTCACAAGGAGCTGCGGTAGCAAGCAGAGTTTAAGAGAGTCATATTTTTCTCCTCATGCAGGCATCATTTATGTCTGAGTTCGCCACAATTCGAGTTTTTATTCGAATTTTACTTAATACTATAAGTAGCATACAGGATGCTACGTAGTGCTAAGGAGGCAGGCGGGGTTTAATAAATCGCATTTTCCCACGGGCATGCCTCATTCAGGCCTGTGTTCGCCGCATCCAATAAAAAGATCCAGAAGACCTCCCTCTTTTTCCGGATGCAGGTGGTGTTCTTACCTGGGACTTCTCGGATCTTTTCTAGTATGGACCATCTTATATCATCTTCAGTATGTTTCATTTTAGTCCAGTGGGCGACGAGGGGGGCACCCTGCCTTTCATTTCGAACGTTTCCTTTATGCTCACCCACTCTAGTTCTACATTCCCGACTTGTTTCGCCTACATATGGCAATCCGCAGGGGCAGATGATCACATAAATTATGTTGAATGATCGACAATTACTCATGGAGTTCAGTTTTATCTGGCGATGTCCGATGTTGAGGGATTCGCCTACTATGGCATTAGGGCATATGTGGCAGCTGCCACATCGATGGTTTCCTTTTATTGGCGGTAGGCCAAATATGCCAGATTGTTTAGGGCCAGGTAGGCTCCGAACTGCACCTTGTACAAGATGGTTTCTCAAGTTCTTGTTGCGCCGAAAGGCAAAAATTGGTTTGGTGAGAATTCCTTCACCCTCATTGCCATTCAAAATATGCCACTGAGAGTTTATAGCTTGGTGGATTTTGTCATTCACCGTAGAGTGGTTGGTGATGCAAACCAGTCTGTCTAGTTCATCTTTAGTCTTGGTCTGGAACATGCTTTCACGGTTAAAGTATCTAGCCCTCTTGAAGGACTCCTTAATTAAACGATGGGGGTACCCTCGTTTCATGAGCTTGACTTTCAGAAGGTCAGATTGTTCCAGGAAGTCACTCATCCGGGAGCAGTTTCTTCTTAATCGTAAGAACTGGCTGAACGGGATCGAGTCCCGTTGACAGCGGGGGTGGTAGCTTCCATAGAGCGTGTTTTTGGCGGTGGGTTTAATGTATAGTGACACATATAGGTATTCGCCATTGTGTCTCACCCATACGTCCAAAAACTCTACTTGTGTGTTGCTTGCCTTGGCAGTGAGTTTGATATGTTTATCTGCTAGATTGATCCATTTAATGAATTCATCTAAAGAGTCCTGGTCACCACTCCAGATGAAAAAAATGTCATCTATGAAGCGCGACCAGGCTCTCACATTTTCCGAAAACGGGGCCATTTCATTATAGATGTTCTTGTTTTCGAATTGACCCATGTACAGACAAGCTATACTCGGTGCACATGACGCCCCCATGCTCACCCCCTTAACCTGGTGGTAGAACTGTTGGTTAAATTCAAAATTATTTTCGTTCAGAACGATTTTCGAAAATTCGATAAGAAGCTGGGCATTGGGTAGGGCATCTTCCTTCAAAAGCAGTTCTTCCAGGACCGTAATGGCTCCTTCCTGTGGAATATTAGAGTATAATGATTCCACGTCCATGGTAACCATAAACTCTTTGTCCGGATTGAATGCACAGTTCTCCATTTTTCCAATAAAATCGCTCGTGTCCCTAATGTATGATTTAAGTTTACATACTAGGGGTTTCAGGAACTTGTCTATATATTTAGACAGTGGTTCCGTAGCCGATCCAATGGTAGAGACAATTGGACGCATGGGCGGATTGGTTTGGCTTTTGTGCACTTTGGGGAGCCCATATATGATGGGCATTCTTGTATGAGTGGGGGTAAGATATTCAGCTTCCTTCGTGCATATTATTCCCTCATCTGCTGCTTCAGTCACAATAGCTAAAATTTGTCGTTTCAAGTTCTCCTCAGGGCATCTAAGGATCCGTTTGTAGTGAGCATCTGAGGCCAGGAGGTTGTCCATCTTTTCGATATAGTCTTTGGTCGCAATAACCGCGATCCCTCCGCCTTTGTCACAAGGCTTAATTGTTAGGTTGGAGTTGTTTCTTAGGGCTTTCAAGCCCATCTCTTCCTTGACAGTGAGATTACGTTTGGGGGAGGGCACAAACCTAAGAGCTTTAGTCAGTTTAAGGACAACCGCCTTTTCAAAAACCCCTACTTCAGGTCCCACAGTGTCAAGACCGGGTGTAAAATTAGATGGAGGTTTGAGTCCAGATATATTGTCGGTGTTCTCACAATCAGGTCGATTGAGAAAGAATTTTTTTAGACATATCTTTCTAAAAAACGCGTGTAGGTCTCTAAATATCCCAAATCTATCGACCTGGGTGGATGGGACATAAGATAGACCATGGGTAAGTATGGATAGTGATTCTTCAGAGATATCAAGGTCAGATAGATTAAAGACCGGGATCTCTTTTACCTCCTCCAGTACTGTGTTTGCCGCGTTTGGATGTATCTCTGCGGAGGTCCCTGGCCTCGGGCAAATTGAGGTCTCCGATTTCTCGGACGATGGTTGCCTCGGCGATTGCCTAAAAAATGATCCTGTCCGCTTGATCTGTCAAACTGTTCCGGGTATTGTTGGTACCCATAGTTGTAATTAGGGTCATTGTTCATTTCATTTTCACCTTCCGAGTCTGTTGAATTAGAGAATGTTTGTACTCGTCTCTTGGTGTCTCTCTGTTGTCAGATTGGTTGGTCCCTGCACTGTTGGTATAAAATTGGGGGTTCAGGTACGGATATGCTTTCTCTTGCGAAAAAAGTCTAACATCTTTTCTGAACTTTTCAACTTTTCTCTTTAGCAGGTAGTCAGAAAAGGAGTCCAGTTCGATGTTTATTTCTCCGAGAATCTGTTTCCCGAGATCAGAGGGATTATCCTTCTTCAGTTTTTCTTCTAATTCTTGGATCTCTTTTGCTAGCATAGACAGGACCTCGCGTGCGGTCTCAATAATAAGCATCATATAGTCCCTGCTACATCTGTTGGAGATTAAGGTCCATTTTTCAATGAAGTGGCGTAGTTCTACAAATAACCCAGGGATGTTTTTAACCCTTAGGCCTATAGGTATTGTGCCTGCCTTCAAATAGTCTAACATGTATTTCGCATGGGCTTCTGTTCTTATAGATTTCTTTTTTAAGTTAAACAGTTTGTCCCATTCACCATCAATCTTTTTGGATGGAGCAAAAGTATTAGATGTTCCCTCTGCCCCAATCATTTTAGAGAACTCCTCATCCGAGAAGCCAAAGGACTTTATGCTGTCCATTTTTGGATGGTATAAGGGGGAAAGAAACCTCAATGGAGACTCACTACTTAGAGGAGTCAAAGGAAACAAAATAGTGTCAGTCTCTGTTTTTGGTTACGTACACATTCACACAACAGTTGCACATATAAAGCTAACCACACTCACATCAAATATCCGAAGTTTCAACTAGTTAAGGGAGGGTCCCTGCAAGCACAGTCAAACAGAACCCCACAGCACAGGGCTGGGAAAAGTATCTAATAAGTCACAAAGTGAGGGGCCCCCCGGGGGTAGGATGTGAGGCAGATCGACGGGGGATCCATAGTCATAGTCAGAATTTCTAACCAAAGACCTCAGCGTATTTATGACCCAGTGACCATCTACCTACGACCCATCAGCGACAAACATTCTTTTTTGCTCACTTAATTTTCCCAAGCTAATCTGGTAGGCAGATACATTCTTTTCAAATTAAACTGTATTATGCTTTGCACTCCAGAATATGTGTTTTCAAACATACACCCTCAACATGAAAATTAAGAACTTGCACTATTGAGTGGGAGCATGAATTGCCAAAGTGATGTGAATGAAACTGCTTTGTTTCCAGATTTAACTGAATTAATTTCACAGGTAGCACGCACATTGTGGTCCACAGGGGCCAACACTGTGTTGACCATATCATGGATATCATCGATGAAACCAGTTATGGTGAAGGTCGATTCACAGAAGAAGCTACACATAATAGCCATTAAAAACTGAGGCAGAGGAAGACATTCGCCCTATAATATTAGTTTTGATTAAGCAAGGGCTTTTAGAGTCTATTGTTAGTAGATGCAATACCCTGATTCTGTTGATATGCAAGGTGAGGAAATCCAATGTGTACAGGTTTGAGCAGAACATTCGGGCCATTAACAATGTTGTTATTCCAAGATTCCCTGTAGTCCCTATGCCAGTACCATCTTTACTTCAATCACCAACTATGCCCAATAGATTACAGGGGTTAATTTCTGCTCTGCCTTATTTTCCATCCCCATACGAGGAGAAACAGCATCTCTTCATGCTCACATTTTTAGGCTCCCTACTTTTGTAGACCTGTTTTCCTTAAAGATTTACAGAGTCCCTTTAAATCCTTTCCCAAGACATAAAGAAGGATCTAGACATGTTGGCTTTCCCCTGGGGTACTATTTTAGTCCAACATTTTACTTATGATTTGCTACCTGCATCTTTTACTCTGCATCACTGCAAGGTGGACTCCATCAGCCTCCTCATTGAATTGGCTAATAAAGGACATAAGGCATAAAAGGATAATTGACAGTTCTGATTTCCCTGAGTTTGATAACTTGGTCATGAAATCTATGCTGGTAAGCGACACGTCCTCTGAACGAGTTGAAGCCATTCTCAAGTTGCCCCACCATGTAACTGTATACCTTTCTGGACATGGTAGGTTATTGCAGACAGTGAATCGTGGGCTAAACTGGAATAGCAAACTCTTGGCAAGATTATGTCAGAAAAGACAGCTCAGAACCTTTACAGTGGTCTAGTGAAGCTGAAAATGCATTTGTGAAAAATAAGCCAATATTGACTTCTGCACCTGCTTTAGAAATCCCTGATTATAACAAACATTTTATTTTGTAATGTCATTGATGTAATCGATTTGCATTTGAAGTGTTGGTACGGAGCCATGGAGATCAGAAGAAACCCATAGCTTATTATTCTTCAATATTGGACCCAATTAAGGCTGCGCTCCCAACATGTGTATAATCTGTGGTGGTTGCTGCAAATCTTGTTGAGGCATCTGAAAAAATGGTGCTGAATTCTCCTTTAACTATTGTAGTGCGCATCCTGTGGTAGCTCTCCTTCTCATGACAAAAAGCCACCACCTCTATACAGCCCAATTATCCCATTATGACATTGCGCTGCTGTCTGCTTCTCATATCATACAGTGACCAGCCCTTAACCTTGTATCTTTAATGCCCACCAGTGAAGAAGAGGAACCCCCATGATTGCCTCCTTGACACTGTTCATGTAATCTAACCCATCTGGATTTAACTGATGTGGCTGGTCGTAACTGTGAGTGAACGTATTTCTTTGGCGGAACTTGTCCCACAAACATTGATGTTATGCTGTGTATATAGTGTGTATCAAGTTGTAGAAAGCTGTGAAATGTGCTCAAGCTGCACAGCTTGGGTTTTGTACACTTTCTACTTTTCACTGCCTAGAGGAACTCTTACCTACCAGCAGGGGGGCCTTTTTCTTTACATTGGAAAATGTATTAAGATCATCCCTACTACTTGTCCTTCCACTTGGAGTCCCTTTGTGCACCTTGGGATGCATGTTATCCAGATGGAAAGATATGCTAACTACTCGTTTAGTTATTGTGAGTATGTTTTCAGGATGAGTGGAGATGTATCCTTCTGCACGTGCAGATGCCATCACAGTAGCTAAACGGTTAATCGAGATTGCATCCCACGTTGAGGAATTCTGTACCACCTCGCAAGTTCCGATTTGTATCAGCAGTAGTATATGCAGTTTGAAAGGCTCTAGAAATAGACCGGCATTTCCATGGTGCATACCACCCAGAATCAGTGAGCAAGATTGAAAAGAACAATGGTACTCTCAAGAAAAAAGAGAGCAAAGATATGTTCAGAGATTCAACTGAAATGGCCGGGAAACATCCTTTACAACGCAACTTTTACCACGCAGTGCCTTTACGACGCAACTATTACAACGCATGTCATTACAACGCATAGCGCTAGGGGGCGCTCTAGGATAGGGAATAGATTAAATTTACTATCCAACACCTTCCCTCCTATCCACGGGGACTGGAGTTGGAATAGTAAATTAAACTATTCACTATCCAGCACCCCTAAGCGCTATGCGTTGTAAAGGCATGCGTTGTAAAAACTGCGTTGTAAAGGCATGCGTGGTAAAAGCATGCGTTGTAATGTCATACATCCAAAATGGCCTGCTACACTGCCACTAGCACCATGGCCCGTCAGAGGAAGTCCTTCCTACAAGACAAAATTCAGCCCATGATGCTTCCTTCAAACCCCCAGCCTCAGTTGCTAAGTTACATTTCCAGATGAATGTTGATGCAGTCTTTCAGTATTGCATAAAGTGTATACAATATCGCTACAGTTTCTATTCTCCGGTTCAAAATCACTTACCTGAGTGTCCAAGAGAGGCCTACTACTCCTTTTAGCCCAGTGAGTGGGTGCACATATTTGTGCACCAGAGGATGTATACATTGCAGACTCGCTGGTATGGACTCTTCCAGCTCTTGCTCATCGCCAACAAAGCCATTACATGTTGTGATCTAGAGATATAGAACCAATCATCCCACTACAAGAGAGCTGCTCCTCTTAGAGACATTATTCCTCCTTCATCTTCAGGACCTGTGACTGATCTCGGATCTGGATCCCTGCCACAACTATTTCTGCTGCTATCCTGCATTCTGCCGGTGGGACTTGTCGTCTGTGTTCGCCTTTCTTGTCTGCTCCACCATGACTACAGTTGCTCATCGTTACCACCTCAGTCCGCGGTATCTCAAGTGTCTGGTCTATGGTACAGTACATCCTCTCTGCAGCATGGCAATCATTCCAAATCCTAATTGTAGCAGACTTAATCTGTGCATAGAGCTGCTGCTCCACCTGTGGGTTCATCTCCTACATGCTGGTGCTGGAAACGTACAGACAATCTTTCTTCTTGCCGAATGTTCCTGCACTTGTCTGTTGATGTTGGGGGTGGTACCCATATGATTGGTATGCTCATCAATTTTAATGACACTTGCCTTGACTTCACTATCTAGGCACTGAGAGCTAGAGTGTGCTGGTACGCACCCCACTTCTTATCAGGCCTTAGAAAAGTTTAACAATCCGTTTCCCCAGAACACGCCAGACGTGGCTCATCTTGCACCGACTGAGACAGGATTTATCTGTGAGCACAGTAAAGCAAACACGTCCGGTGTGTTTGCTGAAAATAGTGCATGTGTCCGTGTGGAAGAGAACATTGGGTTCGAACAGCCCCCTTACGAATTCTATCTAACTCATGGATCATTGTTTTACAGGAACCATCAGCAAGAGGCATGCGTGCATCCCAAGTCTATCCATGGCTGCCCTTCCACCATACGGTATAATGATTCCCTAGATTGGGGAGATCATGGAAGCTATTGCTAACGCGACTGAATTCGCTTTAGGATTAGTGATAGACCGAATAGATGCCAGGCCAAGATTCAGAAGAGGATGGCTTTATATTACATTTTAGAAGTCGGGTGTGTGTTATAAACACACACCCGACTTCTAAAATGTAATTTTAGAAGTCAAAGGGAGGGTTTGTGCTATTGTGGCTTTCAAACGCTGCACATTCCCTGCTACCAGTACATCACTTAGCATACATAAGCAAATAGACCACCTTAAGGATAGAGCTAAGAAGCTACACAAATTATAAAACGGGCTACATTTTTATATCAGTGGCATCTGGACTGGCTAACAGGAATATTTAGGCAATGGGGAATTTGAAATATTCATGCTAATCATTTTAATTTTGGTTGTTCAATACCCATTAATAAAATAAAAAATGTGCATCATCCTAAGCACTTGCACAAATAAAGGCACCCAAAAATGCTACTTTTGCAGATGATGAGGTCAGTGATAATGCAGATGGGAAAGCAGAAGTTTTGATACTATTGCAATTGCATGATGTTTTTTCACAAGACACAAAATTCGGTTTTGTGAAAACACAGGGGCATATTACCAACAACTAGCGATATTTATCGCTAAATGCGCTTAGTGACTTTTTTTATCGCTGCCTATCGCTGGATATTTTGGCGGAGAAAACATGCTATTAGCAACGTTTTTCTCCATAGCGCTAAAATATCCAGCGATAGCGGCATAATGCGAGAATATCGCTGAGAATATAGCAATATTCTCGCATTAGAGACGAAATGCTCTTAGCCATGTTATCCACCTCCCATCGAATAACATGGCTAAGAACTGGTCAGAGCAGGCGTTAGTTTTTGGCGATAGCGGGAATATTTCCATCGCTACGCCAGCCTTGTGAATAGGCGATAGCCACGTTATCGACTGCTTTCAGTCGCTAACGGGTTGGGTACGCCCACTTTGCATGTCATTAGCGATAAATATCGCTGACATGCAAAGTGGGCCCCAAACCGCTTGCTATCGCCTTCAAGCTGTCGCTAACTGCTGTTAGCGACAGCTTGATAATAGGGCGATAGAATTTTCGCCGCTTAGCGGCCGAAAACGTCCGCTAAACCGGCGAAAAGTGCCTATCGCCCCCCTTGATAATATGCCCCACAATTTGGTATTCCTGTTCTTTACTGTTAATGTTCCCCTGCACCGGTATAACAGAACGCGCACTGATATATTTTACCATCAAATGTGAGTGTTTTTGTATTAACTTGAAGTGTCTTTAGCCTCGGTATTCTTACTAAGTTTCATGATTGCAGTATGCCTAGAAGCCGTTTGATTCCAGCTAGTACCTTTGCACATCTCCTGCATCTCAGAATAAAGCCTTCCACAGTGGCAACAAGAAGCGCGATTTTAAGAAAGGAATCAAGTCAGCAGTGTGTTCATGTATTGTATCTAAATTTCAAGGGTGCTGTGTGTTTTCTCTGTGAGAAGATACTGCCACCTGCTCATTAGATAAGCTTCACTGAATGTTACAACTTTGTCACATGCTTACGTTTCATGAGGTTTGTGCCTGGGAACCAGCTGGATATTTGTGATGGCTCAATGCACGTGGCAGAGAGCAATCGCCAGTCATCAACTGGAGAGTGCAGTGACAACCTGTCTGTTCCAGGTGGCGTAAGACTCAGAATAGGCACACTACTTGGAGATGCCCTGTAGCTGTTATCTGAGCTGCTTTTCAAGTCTCTGCCTACGATGTGGGTGTGAATGTCTGATTTAACGTTATGTTCATAAGGCATTCACCTCATGCAGTAGGTTTGATAAGCAGTACCCGTGATCTGCAAGCAATGCAGTGCAAGATGAAGAGGTCAGAGCAGCAGAAGAGAAACAGAATGTAAGTTAAGCTCCACATAAAAGGCCAGTACTCATTTGTCGAAGATTATTAATAAAAATGCCTGGATGAGTTTAGGCTCATTCCAGGAGACCCTGCTTATATGTACATGGAACTGACCCACTGTACTCCTGGTGGAAGCTTACAGCAGCTAGACTAAGCAACACATGTTACTCAAAGAGAAACCCTGTTGGATTAGTGGTACCAGTTTCCCACAGATGCAGAAGAGAGTGCGAACTGAAATAGCATACCCTGGAGCAAGTACCCATGTGAAATGAACACCAAGACAGATGATACTGTGGCTTCACTGAGACCAAAAGGAACATAGCCCATTTTCAGTTAGAGAGAAGCCAGGTGAGTGTCTAGGCCGGCAATCAGAAGATGGGCTTTCACCTTTGGTTCACCTCTGATGCATGGGTCTAAGAATAGGTCTGTCATCTGAAATTGCATTAATGCAGAACCAGTCACTTTTTATCTTTACTGATCCAGAATAAGTGCCACTGTTCTAAACCCATGCTACCAGGATGCAAAATGTAGCCTCCCAAGCTCGAAGGATCCTGACTGGACACCCACGGCATTCACTGAGCGATATGTCAAGCACATCTTAACAGAACCATGGATGAATCAAAAGAGAAAGGGCTCAGGGTGCCACAGTACAATTCACAGAGGAGAAAAGGCTAAAGAAAAATACAACATCGCCATGGGCAGTGTCTATAGAGTACTTAAAAGAAGACAAAGGAGAAGTAGGGTTCAGGTTTCTTACTGATGTTTTTGGCTCGCCAATATAACCATGGAGCACCTACAAAAAAGGGGAGACCGGATGAGTGCCAAAACAAACATTATAACCACTCTCTCCATACCCACAAAGATTAAGGGTGGGTGAATGGATACCTTCAACATTAAAGATTACGAGAATAATTCTTATCTGTAGATGCTACCACTGCAAAACCAACTATCCAGTTAAGCACACTCTAGCTCAGGTATCAAAACTTCATGTCCATGTTGCCAAATCATAATCTGTAGCTTCACAAGCACCATTACAGATCTCTGAACTGACAACCATTCCAGGCACCATGGCAGGTACCAGCCTCAGCTGCCTATAACAAAAGAAGGATTGTCATGCAGAGATAGAGAAAAGATCCATCCCCACTTAGAAAAGGTGTTCACATGGAACTTGGAGAAGAAAAAGAGGAGCTAGGGCAAGAAGTAAGATGACTTACTGATGCTTTGATCCCACTACAGCTGAAAAGTATTCTCAATAATCCACAGAGGATCCAATGGTCTCTTCCACTCCAGCTCTTGACCGCAAAGGAAATTCATTTCCATTGGTTGACTGTGACCGAGCAGCCTGTAATGTTCAGGACCAGCTACAGTAATTTTCAACCCCACTGCTAAGAATGAGTATATCTAATTCCTTGAACAGACATTTGCACTGTGCCATCCCTTCAGGAGATGAGTCTGTGGTCCTTGGAACATCTAAACGGTGGGTGATAAACCATGTGTACAGAACTCATTTTAGAAGAGGAGAAGTGGGAGATAGACTGAGTGCTTCCCAACAAGGCACCACAAGATTGTGTCCTGGAAAAAATCAGCTGGGCAGTTCTATGTCAGAATATGATTGGCAAAAATACCATAGAACTATTGTGTCTTAAGTATCATTTACAAAAATATTGTCCCATTGGGTGTAGATTTTTTATTATTAACTCCAATAAGGCATTATTTTTGTAAATGAGATTTATTTTTGTTACAATATGCTGGAACCTACCATATCAGTCGGACTGAAAAGAAAGTCCAAAAAGAGTAACATTCATGTGGGGTTCTATGCCAGGACTGGAAGCTCATATTATGCGTATCACTTTCATTTTATTAGTCATTACCCTTAACAAAAACACTGCAATCAAATACTACAAATCCCATGTGTCTTTGCAGTAAAGTCAACAGAACAACCATAGCGTGAGTCCCATATAAATAGCATCAAGGAACAGCACTTCCACTTTCTTCGCTGCTCAGCAGCCAAATAAGTGCCTTTCTTGATGCTTTATGTGCAAGTTGTTTGATATTCTGGGTATTGAAAGGATGACTTGGATATTGCTTAGAATTGCCTTGAAAAGTGATTTCCCTCAATCCCTTGAGTGCAATGGTGCATTGCCGAGGACTCTTCAGAGCTGCCTGTGGTAGCTCGCTGATACCACTCGGGGTATCGAGTGCGAGCTAGTTTAACCATGCAGCTTTAAAGCAGTTCAGTTTCACTCATAATCTCTGAGGGCCCCTCTAGGGGGCACGCAATCTATGGCCGAAGAAGCTAAGCTGCGAGCAGCATTCCTCAAAATGTTTTCTCCACTGTACCGCCTGGAGTCATGGGGCGGTGAAGTTGCTAGAGGGCTTAGGGGGCGACACCTGCCATCAGAGGCGAGCACGCCCCTTTGCATTCGTAAACTTCCATGGCATGCTAAGCACTGACGCGGTCTTCCCCTTCCGTCTATTTGCAAAGGGAAGTCATTCGTCAGTGTACGCTTGTGTGACGAGCCTGTTCCCTTGATTAGTCTTCTGCTTCAGCTAGGCGGTTGCTTTCTAGCCGCGGAGCGTTCTTTACAAGCAGCCCTATTATCTTTCAAAGGGTAAACCCTAGCTGTTCCGAAGGCGGTTTACCAACAAGCATTGTCCCAAACATTTAGCTAACAAGCAGTGGCCCCAACATATACTACTTAGGTAAAGATTTGTGTAGTTCTCTCCACTGTTTCTACAGTTATACTTACTTATTCACCTGAGCATCCATGGTAGATACATTTGATGAAGTTTGGGTGTCCATGGAGGAGGGGAAGACACTCCTTCTCATCCACGAAGAAATGGTGGATGCCATTGATGCAACTCTTGAGAGGGCGGTCTTCTCAGTATTAACTCCCCTGAGTTAGAGGATTATTCAAATAACCGTCCAATGCGTTCTGTTACCCCCATATGGGGCAGGCCTGAAGCGTCCGCCTCCTATTGACACTCAGGAAGTCCCCAAGGGCAAGGGCAAAGCCAGACTTGCCTCCATAGTTAGGGCGACCTATCTCTAATGCCTTAGAGAGGCTTTGCCAAGCATTTGTGAAGAGGTATAGATGCCCTAGGTGTACAAGAAGATTCCCAACCTGTGTATACCCCCGAAGAGGATTCCTGCTCTCATTCAGGAACAGATGACAATGCCGGGGACAACTCAGACACACCTGACAGGGATTTGGGTGATGAACCAGGTCCAAGAAGACCTTGATGGCCAGAAGGTGGTGCCAAGAGACTCAGGTTGGAGGGCAAAGGAGAACAGGAATCCCAAGGGGTACAGGGCATGCTGATCCTTGAAGACATTTATCACCCCAATATGCGGACTGGGTCCCTGCCTATAAGGTACCAAGATACATGGCCAGCCGCATAAGGAAGCCCATGGACCAGGACATAAGTGGGTGTCTGAGGGCGGAGTGCCCTAGGCCCTCCTTGGTCAATGAAGTGGCATGCAGCCCAGATATCGACCTAAAAGTGGTGACGTTTATTGTCCTGCCAGGACAAGTACTGGATGTCTGGGCCCACTTACAAAACTTCGTGATTTAGCTGAAGATACCAAAGATTCTCACCACATGATTGACCCCACTGTCTTCTCAGAATGGGCCCAATGGGTCCTGTATTTGCTAGGCAATGCTAATTGTGCCTTATCAACCAAGCATCGACGCTCGCTATTAATCAAAATCAAACCCAGATTGGGGGAGTTGGTCACCATGGAGGCTGGGCCGGTTGCGAATAGGGGTCTCTTTGGGGAACCCTACATTAAAGAGCTCTCTCGCGTTGTGAACAAGGTGTTCAACCAGCAGGTTTTTGGAAGGGCCAGAAGAGGTAGGGGGCACTCCTCCGGCTGGGCGTATCCTTTCAACCCCAATGAACTCCAACCTTGCTGATTCATCCAGTGGCAAGACCAGGAGACGTTTGGAGGGCTCTACCTCTCTCGAGAGCGCCGCAGAGGCCGGGGAGGTAAAGTAGCCTATGAGGAGCCAGTAACACACCTGGTGGCACTACCGGTAAGCAATATCCCTTCTTCCCTACACAGGGAAGTGGCAGATTGCAGTGGTCAGACAAAACTGGGTGGCTGTCACAGGGCATGTGTGGGTGCTCCAAACAGTGACAGGATTCCACATAGAGTTCTACAGTTCCCCCAGCCAACACCCCCATCCCAGACCTCTAGTGTTCTCTCAGGAAGGAATGTAGGCTGTTGACAGGGAGTTGTCAGAACTCCTAGAGAAAGGGGAGGTTACCCACTGCTCTCCTCACCTCAGGGGGCTCCTGAGCAACACCTTCCTTGTGGAAAAGAAAGACAAGGGCTTGTGACCGGTAATAACTCTGAAAGAGTTCAACCAGTGGGTGGTGTATCGCCACTTCAAAATGGAGTGGATACATCTCCTCAGGGACATTTTGTTGCCCAATGATTGGTTAGAGAGGCTAGACCTGAAGGACACCTATCTTACCTTCCAATCATCCCACCCCTCAGGTTTTTCTGCAATTCGAGTGGGGTGGACAGGTACTTGAATTTACATGCCTTCCGTTCAGAACAAATTATTTTTGTGTATAGAAAGAGGGGCCTAGACCCCAAACTTTTAGATCACTTCTGGAAATCAAGAGGAACCTTTACCAAGGAAAAGAGCCGGAGAAGATGAGGAGGAATACTGCCCCTGTGCTGTTTGCTGTCTGGGGTTGGCCTGCAGTGGCTACTTGCTGTCAAGGAAAGGGGAAAAGAGACTTTACTGTCTGTTTTGTAACCTGCTTGAGTAAAAGATCTCCAAGGGCTTGAAATTGAGCTTGCCGCCTGTTGTGAAGTCTCAGGGACACAAAGACTTAATTTCTTCTGTCTCTCTGCATCTGAAACTGCTGTTTCAGCTGCCACAGAAGGACACTGCAACACCAGCGAGTGACGCCGTAACCTGCACCGAAACCGTGGGCACTGCTCGTGAAGAGAATAACTCACCGGCCTGACTTGCACCACAGGCCTGACACCTGCCGACTTGCACCGTAGGACTGACACCTGCCAACGCCATGCCGCGTCGACTCCGAAACTGTCACCGAGGCTGCTGCCTACACTGGAGCCAAGGACACCACTCGTGACGTCCACAATGAACCGTAGCCCCAACTTCACCAACACTGGGGCTTCATCAACGAGGAGCCGATAGTCGACCTGGGTGACTCCTGACTCCATCGACACCGTACCGTCGTAAGGAACCGCTGTCGCTGTGCCGTCACCTCCCAGACATAGTAAGGAACCAAGGTCTCACCTCCCCTGCACCGCAGTAAGGAACCGAGGCTTCACCTCCCCTGGGGTTGTAAGGAACTGATGACGCCCGGAGCCAACGAAGCTTCACCTCCGTGACGCCATGCACCGTATTTGCTTTCATCAATTCCAAGGTACTGTTCTTTGGCGGTCTGCTGGACTCTGCGCCTGGTGCAGCGCACTCTGCCGTCAGGACCCTTCTTTGGGATTTTCATCTGTCACAACGTCATAATAACTCCAGGTGGAGTTATTTGTTGCTACAAACTTTAATTGAGTGAATAACCTATTTTTGAGGATATCCTGATAACTGTACTGTGGATTTGTGTCGTTTGGTCTTCTTTTGGTTTAGAGAAAGACTACTTATTTTTCCTAAACTGGTGTGGTGTCCATTTGTAGTGTTTTCCCTGTATTACTGTATGTGCTCACAAATGCTTTACACACTGCCTCTGAGATAAGCCTGTCTGCTCGTGCCAAGCTACCAAGGGGTGTGCAGGGGTTATTTTAGAAGTGCATCCCCAACCCTGACTAGAAGCAAGGGCCCCTATTTGGACAAAGATACCTACCTCTGCCAACCAGAGACCCCCATTTCTAACACTTCTCAAATGTCGGGAACTGCGCAAAACGCTGGAGAAGGAGATGTTCCCACGACGCCATCTGGCCAGGATTGTAGGACTGCTGTCCTCATCCATCAAGGACATTTTTCCAGGCCAACTCTTCAAAGGCTGAAGGACCATTACAGGAGAGGCCTGAAATATGCACAGGAGATCTCCCTCTCTCCAGAGGCCTGTACGGAACTGTGAAGGTGGCTTGATCATATGCAAGCTTGGACTAGCAGGGCCATATTCGGGTCAGCTTAGGATATAGTAAATGAATCCGATGCCAGTCGACAGGGATGGGGCACGCTGTGGGGATATTACCAAAGGAGGACAGTGATCAGAACATGAGGAGGCTCTCCACATCAATTGTCTAGAACTCCTCACAGGGTCCTTTGCAGTGTTCCAGCGGTGCGGAATGTCCACCGCCTGGGGGGCACTCAATCCAAGGTCCTGGCCAGAGACTTCTGGAATCACTGCCTCGAGACTACGTTATCAGTGATAGCGGACTACCTACCAGGGAAACTCAATTAAGCCGTGGACTAGCAATGTATACACCTGAAAGATTACAGTGCATGGGAACTAGATCCCTCGTTGTTTCAGAAGATTATGGACTGTAGGGGCCCATTTCAGGTCGATCTGTGGCTCAACCATTAACTACCGCGCTTCTTCAGTTGACATCTGGATCTGATGGCAGAGGCTATGGATGCCTTCTTGCAAGGCTTGAGTCAGATTTGGAGGCACACTTTCTCGATGACTGCCAGACTCATGTGTTAGTACAAGAAAAAATGGCTCCAGTGGACACAAACTTAGAAATGACATATAAACATTAACAACACCTGTTAATTCAATTATAAACTATAATGTTCATGTTAAACATATTTATTCATATTGAACACTGGATTCTCATGTTCAAAAACATCACATTTGTTGGATACAATCATAAAGCGGTGCCCCAGAGGGGAGGGAGGGGAAAAAGTGCTGCAGTGTGCAAGTGTGAAGGTAAGTGAGAGAGGGAGGGCAGTGAACAATATATACATCCAAAATATAACAAGCCAATCCAGCCTTATCCAAGGCTAACCTATTTACAAAACCATAATCGAAAGGGGACACAGTGAATCTATCACTATTGCCCAAAAAGGTCAACACAAAATAAAGCTGTCGACGTTTCGACCCAGGGATTGTATGTAGGTAAATGAGGTCCTTACAGTAGGGTCTTCATTAGGACCAAGCAGGGGGGCACCCGTTAGGTCACAGTTGTAGTTGGTGAAGAGATATAAGGGTCCTCAGGCTCCAAAGTCAGAATGGGACGTAATTGTGTTAACAGGTTAATGAAAAGACATCCTGTGTCTGTAAAATTTCTTCTATGTCAATTTTCAAGGGGCTTGAAAAATCTAATGCTCCATAAATCTTTCTTGAAAACACATCAGTTTCACAGCAGTGTAAAAAAAGCCTCACAGTGTTAGTCAGGCCTCAGAAGGCAGGGTGATTCTGGTAACGCCGCTTTGGAAATCGCAAGTATGTTATCCAGTTCTTCTGGTACTTTCCATGGGTTTTCCAATTCCACTACCCACATTGCTGACGGATCTGCATAGCAACTTGCACTAGCTTGTGCAGGACGTATGTCTCCATTTGATGTCTGGAGGATTACAGGGGATGTTGGGAAGTCCCAAGCCTTTTGACAGAGGTTTCCGCTCCTGTCAGAAGATCATGGGCTGACACTACAGTCAAGAGAAATGGCCTGGCTTGACACAGATGGTCACGCTGTTGTCTTTGAAACTTTCTTGATCCCGTGGGGACAGGCGTAGTGCATATCATTAAATCTTTGTCTGAATTGGTAAGCAAAGGGTTGCCGTATCACATTAGTAATGCATATAGGTCAACGATCTCAGCAGGGCATGTGCCTCTCCTTGACATTCCAGTGGGGGAACATCCTCTGGTCTGTTGAACTTTGAGGGACAATCGCTTGTCTTTTCCTCCTGCTCCAAAGTACTCCTTCCTATGGGATGTTAACATAGCGCTACCAATGATTCAGTCCTGGCAGGATAGCCAATACATGACTCATAAGAACTAACTAATAGCTAAATTGGCAATGCTGTTATGCCTTGTAAGAGGGTGTCTGACCTTCAGGCACTGGATATTACAACCCGTATGTTCACCCTGGATGGGGTATCCTTCACCATTTCCAGACGCACCAAGTCCCACACCAAGGTGGTTCTTTATGCGGATTTCCCACCACCGCCATCGCACCGAAGCTACGACACACCATCAATGCCACCTTCGAAGCCGGCACTTTCCCCGATGACTGGAAATGTGCAGAAGTCAAGCCCCTGCTCATGAAGACCTCAGCAGATCCAATGGACCTCAAGAACTACCGGCCCATCTCTCTCCTCCCTTTCGCGGCCAAAGTCACAGAAAAGATCTTCAATGTCCAACTAATGAAATTCATCAAAGAGAACTCGATCCTTGACCCCTCCCAATCCAGATTCCGCAGGAGCCACAGCACCGAGACTGCCCTACTCACCGCTACAGACAACATCTGCACTCTCCTCGACCAAGGCCACACCGCAGCCTTGATCCTACTCGACCTCTCTGCAGCTTTTGACATCGTCTCCCACCGCACTCTCACCGCCAGACTCCACGATGCCGACATACAGAGAACCACCCTCGACTGGCTCCCTTCTTCCTCACCGGCAGAATCCAAAGTATCAGACCTCCGCCCTTCCTCTCCGAACCCACAGAGACCAACTGCAGAGTATCCCAAGAATGGTCGCTCAGCCCGACGCTCTTCAACATCTACATGGCCCCCCTCTCATCCATCATCAGACAACATGAACTCAGGATAGAAGTCTACGACAACGATGCCCAACTCATCCTCTCCCTCACTAAGGACACTCTCACCACCAGATTCAGCTTCCAGGAAGGAATGAAGGACATCGCATCCTGGATGAGCAGCAGCTGCCTGAAGCTGAACTCGGAGAAGACAGAAGTCCTTGTCCTCGGACCCTCCCCCTCTGCATGGGACAATACCTGGTGGCCCACCACCCTCGACAGCTCCCCTAACCTCACGGGCCATGATCTGAACCTAGGCATCATACTCAACTCCTCCCTCTCCATGATCCGACAGATCAACTTCGTCGCCTCCACCTGCTTCAACACACGCTACATCCTTGGCAAAACCTTCAAATCAATCCCCCTGAACCAAGAAAGAATGTCAACCATACACTCATAACCAGCAGACTGGACTACAGAAACACCCTCTATGCCGGGATCAACAAATCTCTGCTCCACAAGCTCCAGACCATACAGAACACAGCAGCCAGACTCGTCCTCGGCATCCCTCACCACAAACACACCACCCAACACCTGCAAGACCTCCACTGGCTCCCTGTCGAGAAGAGAGTAACCTTCAAGATACTCACCCATGCCTACAAATGCCTCCACAACACAGGACCCCAATATCTCAACAAGATCTCCACGTACCCAAGAGAAACCTCGATCCGCCAACCTCGCCCTCGCCGAAACACCGAAACACTGCGCATCCGCAGAGCTAGAACGGGTTGAAGAGCCTTCTCCTACATCGCGGCAAAGACTTGGAAAGAGCTCCTGATCAACATAAGACGCGCCCCCACTCTGCACATCTTCAGGAAGATCCTCAAGACCTGGCTCTTCGACTGACCGGAGCACCCCCTCTCTTAGCACCTTGAGACTCTTACGGGTGAGTAGCGCACTTCACAATTCCCTGCCTGATTAATTGGTCACCCCATATTGTGCACATTGTGTGTGGTGCGAAGCCTGAGAACATATGAGACCATGACTGAGGAGTATCGTCCTCCGTGGATGACCCAGCTCTTCATATCTCTCCAGAAACCTTTCCAACCGGTCTCGGTTACCACTATCGGATGCTGGGTAAGATGGGTGTTACACAAAGCTGGTGTGGATACATCAGCCTTTGGGCCTCACTCCACCAGGGGCAATGGCTTCAAAGGCCTACTCCTTGGGGCTTCGTTTGGAAGACATTCTCCAAGCAGAAGATTGGTCTTCAGACTCTACCTTTAAGACCTTTCACTTTAAGCCCATTGCAGGTACAGCTGCACTGGTTGTTAATCAGCTTTAAACTAGCATAATCTGAGCCTCCAATCCTCACATAGAACATAACATGTCCTAGCTATCGTGAAGGAAAGTTTTGATTCTATTAAGGACACTGAGACGAGGATTATCCTTCCTGAATTGATTTCAAATATAACCATCCCTTTATCAGAAGAAGATTCCAGCCTTTTGGGATTAGTGTAGTTATGATTAATACTGGCATGTTACTGTTGAATAATTGGTGGCAATGTTTACCTTCTGATGTTTTGAAAGAATTGTTAATTGACTCATTGGTCTAGTATGATACCAATGAGATACTTTAATTATCTTATCGTACTGAAAGAACTTATACTCCATAGTTTGTTTTCTTAAAACCAGTGAAAAAGAAAGAATTCTGAAAGAAATATCAGGATGTTTGGCGCAAAGAAAGAGGAAGTGCTGCTGTTTATATGGGACTCACTCTATGGTTGTTCTGTTGATTTTAATGCAAAGACTCATGGGATTAATAATCTTAGATTGCAGTTTTGTTAAGGCTACTAAGTAATACAATTAAAGCGATAAGCATAATCCTCGCCTCTGCGTCCCTAACAGAATTGAACCTTTCCTTCACGATGGCTAGCAAATGTTGTATTCCCCTCTGCAACTGACTTATCCACAAGGTAGGGCACCCAAGGGCATATTGGGCACATAAATGCTTCAAGCACATGCTGACGGTGTATGACAGTGTTCTCTTCCTGCAAGATCCCCAGCACATTCACAGTGCCTGTCAGATCAAGATACATTTTTGGCCCCATGACAGCAGTGTGTACAAACACTGGAGTCCTAGCCATCCCTCTGAAGTCAACCATTTAAAAGTTCATCTCCTTAGCACTTGCATCTGTTCATTGCCTGCCCAACCTCGTTCGAACTGTAAGCCTTGATTTGGCTTTTTTTGCTCCACGTTCCAGAGTACAACACCGTGATCCCTGGTATAGCCAAAGTTTGTCCAGACTATCGTTGGACACCATTAAACAGATGTCACTAGAGATCAAGCAGATTTAACTTTACCGATTACAACACAAAAATGGCAGGTGCACTCCTTACTTTGGCCTGCCCTAGAGCTAAAAATAGAATAAAAATTAAAAACAATGTCCTACAAAGTGATATTTTTAGTATCCTTCCTTAAAAAAGGCCTTTCTATGTGTTGTTTTTCTTCACCTTTTGTGTGAGACTCCATTGGGTTATGGAGATGGTAGTGAAGGTTGGAGATGCTTTCGGACTTTTCCTGGAGTTGGAAGTCTTGCTTGCGACCCCAAATATGGTTACCGGCCAAGACAGGCATTGGAGTTGCTGACTGGTATGCTGCCTCAGAGACAGGGCCTGTGATTAGGTGGCATGATGATCTGATTACATGTTGTGGTTGTGAGCTTGGGTTGGTCAGAAGGGCACCTATGATCATTATTTCTTTTAAGGACACACATGTTTGTGGTTGGTTACATCAAAGTCATGACTAGCTTGAGGCATGTATGATTGGATACAATGGGTTCCCGTTGTGGTGTGGGTATGAGTGGGATGCATGTATGCGTATAAGTGTATTTAGCCATTTGTAGTGATTGTTTTGGGGTTTGTGTTAGTTAGCCAATTGGTGGCTCACTGGATTGGAGGGGGCCTCCTACGGCATAAAGCGATTAAGGGGAAAGTAAGTGACCGGTGGTACTAGGGGAAATTAAAATTACTTTCCGGTACCCTTGCAAAAGTACCTATTTTCAGTTTATAGCTATATCATTCACCAACAAAAAATGATGTTTACAAACAAATAAAGAACAGTGTTCAAGAAAATTCCCAAATTGCTGCTGATGAATTCACTCGTCTGTAGCCCACTCATACTTGTGAAGAAGCCATAAAAACCTGTGGCCTTAGGATACGCTTCTTCTCTGTGCACGGCAGTGATATTGAAGCCTTGAACCATAAGGAGCAGAATTTGGCATACTGTAGTGAACAGAAAGTACAGCCCATAGAAAATGTTACTTCATTGCGTTTCTTGGAGAAACGCCAACAAAAGCCACATCTAGCAGTGCCCCCTGCATCGCTGAAAAGCTCATGACCAATGCGGTTGAACCTTTTCAAGCATTTCGCGAAAACCCAAGCTAATATTCATCCCAGTGAAGTGCCACGTTAGTGCTTTTGCCTCTTCCACACATGCATTGTTTACCTAATACATGAACACAATGGAACAAGAGCATCGATAGACCCATGTTCTTCACCCATCTTCCACAAATAAAGCATTCTTTCAACACGTGCATTCTTTGAACACACTGCCATTACAACATGAATAAGGCTTCTCCGTTTGTTCATTAAAAGGGAATTCGTTTAATAGACCAACCCTTTGAAGAGAGCTTTCACCAAGGTCTTTACTTCAATACAGTGTGCATTAAAAGCGGATTCAGCACATTTATCCCTTCGTACACAGGTAATTTAGATAGTATGCATTTAACAGAGCTTGTGTTAAGTGTACTGTATTATGCCAGGATCTATACATGACAGCCATAAGTTGATTGATGTCAGAGTAATAGTGGCCTTCACAAAAATATAATCTACTCGACATTGCTCCCGCTTTTTAAAAAGTAACTATTTGCTGCTATTGCTGATTATTGTTGAATCTGTGATTTTTTTTAACTGTGTACCACTCGTTTTTAGGAATTCACTTATTTTTCAGCAAATTCAAGTTGCACTTCCTACCTGCATTTTAAATTAGTTGGGGCTCTTGGGTGCCACTCTCTTTCGCTGTCCGGGGCCAGAGATCGGACCGGCAGCTACTTCCTGGATCCCACCATGACATACTAGAGATGCCATTTTAGGTCAGTGCGTGCTCTAGTTGTCAGAGGGGTAGCCCATATGAATATGCGCGCTGCAGGGACGCGCCGCTGGCGCCCCTAAGGTGTGCCTAAGGCAAGCCCACCTGTGCCGTCAGCGTCAGCCATGCTGCCCACAACTGGTCCCACATTACAGGAAGGGGGCTGTATTGTAGTAAAGAACTGTATGCACTTCGCCCGCCCCTATGTTCCCACGTCAGCAACTGGGATGTTCTGGAAGGTAAAAATACAGTTTGCTCCTCATGTGGCTTTAGATGTAGTGCAGGCTCTGTCGGACCTGATCTAGTCAGGGCTGCTGATAAAAGGAGTAAGCACAAACCAGCCATGCACGCTGCTCTCATTAATGTACACTCTCTTGAGAAGCACTATCAGGATACCTTTGATCTTTTGGAGGATAAGAAACTAGGGGGCATATTATCAAGGGGGTTTATCTCCGCTTTTTTGGCTTTAAAAGCCAAGAAAGCAGAGATAAAATGATCTCCCTATTACCTAACTGTCGCTAACACCAGTTAGCGACAGCTAGTAGGAGATAGCGACCATCTTGGGCCCCGCTTTGCATGTCAGTGAAATGTATTACTAATGACATGCAAAGTGGGCTTGCCAAGATGTTAGCGACTGGAAACAGTCGCTAACATCGCTATCTCCTATTACCAACTTTTGGAGATATTCGCGCTAAGCGCGAATATTTCCAAAAGCTAACACCTGCCCCTGAGCAGTTCATAGCCATGTTATCCAATGGTAGGTGGATAACATGGCTAAGAGCATTAGCTCGGTAATGCATGAATATCGCTGACTTTTCAGTGATATTCATGCATTTCGGCCGATTTTTATCGCTTAGGAGATAAACCTTGATAATAGCAAGGTTCCTAAGCAATAAAAATCGCTGCAGCTCGGCTATAAAAATATTGCCGCTAAGCCAACATAGCGATAATTATCGCTAGTTGTTGGTAATATGCCCCTAGATGTCCTGTTTATTACAGAGACATGGCTGGATGAGTTCTCGAAACCAACCATTGCACTGGCCATTCCATCTGGCTACAAAATCTCTCGACTGGACAGATCAAAAGGGAGAGGAGGATGGGTAGCTATAATATATAGAGATAAGTGGTCCCTCTACAGGCTGTCTCGACACTGGGAGGAGATTGCGAAGCTCTAGATATTAGTATTAATGTTTCGCCTCATTTTACTCTAAGGGGATCTTTGATTTATAGACCTCTGGGCCCAGCAGGTGTGTTTACCAAAGCCCTGGGAGACGCTATTGTTCACCGAGCTTTGCTTTTCACCCATTATATCATTCTCAGAGATTTAAATATCCAGTTTGACCTCGTAGGCTCAAAGAACACTCTAGATGTATCAGACATCTTGTCCCTCGCTCAGCTCACCCAATGGGTTGGCCTTCCAACGCATTCAGGGGGCCATACCTTAGACCCCTGCTGTTCAAATGTTCCTATTGCAGTTGAGTCTCCCACTCCTGTGCCTTGTTCAGATCACTTTTTGACATATTTCTCCTGGGTTCCACCAGATGGTAACTTCCGTCCCGGTCTGAGCGCGAGCCGGGGTTTGCTAAAAATGACCCTTTGCTTTTCAGCCAAGCCCTGGGGTCTCCCAGACCTCCTCATGCCAGAGATCTTGCAGCTGGGATTGCTGGGTTCACAAGCTGGAGCTCTAACACTTTTGATCTCTTAGCTCCAGCTACCCGGCATAGGCACTCTAGGGACTCCCAGTCTAACCCCTCGTTCAATCCGAAGCTGAGGATACTGAAGCAAGAGTGTAAGAAAATTGAGAGGAAATGGTGCAAGGGTTATCATCTTGAGGATAAACTTATGCTGAGAACTAAACATAAAGCCTATTATACGGCTATTGCACAATGCTAAAAGCCATTACTATGGGAATAGAATTGACGCAGCCAAGAATAACTCTAAGGATATCTTTTCTATAGTTCAAAGTTCGCTGGCCCCAAAAGCACAAGCTAGTACGATTCTATCTTCGGACTTGTGGTGTGAAGATCTCTCCATTTTCTTTATGGAGAAAATCTGCTCTATACAGGCATCCTTTACCTACAGCAATAAAGTCCTGGATGCTCTCCTGGCTGGCCGCTTACCCCCATAGACCTTCCTAGTTCCCTTAAAATTTTAAAGGGTCTGAAATCAGGATCCCCTTCGGATCTGTGTGCAGCTAGACTTCTGGCTGACGTGGCGGACACAGTCAACCCTGAGGTCAACAGATTTATTACCAGATCCTTTACAGAAGCTCTTGTCCTGGCCATGTGGAAGCAGGCCTAGATCTTCCCTCTTTTGAAAAAACCCTCACTTAATCCTCTATGTCCGTTAAACTACAGACCAGTCTCCCTTTTGCCCAGTACGGCCAAGGTTTGTGAGAAAGTGGTCACCAGACAATTGACCGATTATGTTGAAAGTTCAGGCCTTCTCCACCCAGCTCAATCGGGCTTTAGGGCCTCATTTAGCACTGATCCGGCGTTGGTGGAAATCTCCAAAGCCATCAGAGACTGCCTGAATGCCGGCAGGGGGGCGCCTTGGTTTTGCTGGACCTCTCTGCTGCATTCGATACTGTTCCCCATGCTTTGCTGCTCTCCCGAATGGCGGAGATAGGTGTATCAGGTAGCGCCTAGGGCTGGTTCCAAACCTTTTTGGAGAATCGGACACAGGAGGTATGGCTCCTACAGTTTTCCTCATCACCGAAGAAAGTGACCACATGGGTTCCACAGGACTCTTCTCTGAATCCTCTTTTTTTTATATTTCCTCACTCCTCTGGTTCAGCTGGCGGTGGACTTGGGAGCGAAGAAAGTCACTTACGACGACAATACCCAGCTCCTGTTCACTTGGAGGAAAAACAAAGAGTCTACTTCGGCCGCCAAACTCTGCCTGACAACAGTTTTCCGTTGGCTGGCAGGGCTGAATTAAAAAGCAATGAGGAAAAATCGGAAATTCTCTTATTTGGCAATTTTCCTGCCCGGTTTAGGGAATCACTCTGGCCCTCCGACTCTGCATTGTCTACCTCATCGGGGAACCCAGTTAAGAACGTAGGGGTCTGGTTCGAGGAGAATCTTCGATTCTCGACCCAGATCAAGAAGCTGGCAGGAACTTGTTCTGGTCTCTTAAAGACCCTCAAGAAGTTTCTTCCACTTCTTCCTCAGGCGGCTAAGGAGTCAGTGGTGCAAGCCCTTATTCTTTCTCGGTTAGATTATGCCTACGCTCTTTATGCTGGCATCCAGAGCTACCTAATAAATAAATTGCAAGTGGTGCAGAATGCGGGAGCCAGCCAGCTCGTGAAAGTTTCCGCCAGATGTAGCGTGAGACAACACCTTCGCACCTTACACTGGCTGCCTATGGCAGAGAGGGTCAGATTTAAGATCCTTGTTATCGCCCACCGCGCTCTTTTGCCACGGAGCCTGGCTATCTTCAGAACAGGTTTTCCTTTTACACCCCTGCAAGAGAACTGCGTTCCTCTACTCAACTCCTGGCCCAAATCCCGTGTTTCCGCTTGCAAAGGACAGGTAGCGGAGCTTGATCTCGATCTGCCCTTTGCGCTTTGGTGCATTCAGGACCCAAATCTATTCAAGAAGAAGGCAAATACTCATCTATTTCCCTAATCTTGGCTCCTCTTCACTCTCTCAAGGTTCACACCGGACACTCTTGCCATAGCTGTGCGTGTTAGAAATATTAAGTAACATAACATAACATGAATGCTAGTGGGTGGCCTATGGGAGAGTAGAAATGAATGCTGCTCCCAGTGTCACTGCTTGCATGTAAAATTTCCTTACAATAGACCCTGGTGCTTTAATGGACACAGGCTTCTTAAATAAATTCACACGGAAGGATGCAAAATCAAGGATGGAGGCTACTGTCTCTTTTAAACCTCAATCCCTGTGCTTAGAGGCTACTCAAGGAGGTTGCAAAATGCCTCCTTTCTCCTATATATTAATAAGGCAGAATGTTTTGTGACCTACTGCCTATGTACATTTTGCAACACAACTTTTTAGTATATTAGTCGGCAGTCGCATGGCAAAATGAAGCCCAGGTGTGCAAAAGTACCGACTGGTTTCTAACCTGGGCCTAGTTACTTAGGCTGATAGGTCTCTTGATGATATTTTACTTTAATAATGCTGGCAACCATCCTTCCACATAAGGTTAAGGCATTTGCACTGATGATGTATATTTATGTTTTGTAAATCCAGATCCAGCAAACCTTAGAATAATTTAGATTGAGTAGTTGGATGAGAAGCCTCGCCAGCATCGACAACTATACACTTTGGGGCACATGCATCAGAGTTGCATTTTGCGATTACCAAATAGCGATTTTTAAGAAATTGCTATTTGGTATGCGCAAAATGCAATGCAAAAAACAGGCAGTAAATAGCGATTCTCTAATTGCGATTCCTTAAGAATCACTAACAGCCTGATTCATGTACGGGCCGTTTTGCGTGGCCCTAATAGCGAATCATAGCGACTCGCTATTGAGGACACGCAAAACGGCATTCATGTAGGAATTGCTAAATCAATAGCGATTCCTACATGTTCTCTATTTGCGAGTAGCAATTTGCTACTCGCAAAAAAAGGAATAACTCCCCATTCATTCCTATGGGCCAAAAGGCCCATAGGAATGAATGGGGAGTATCCCTTATTTGCGAGTAGCAATTTGCTACTTGCAAATCAGATAGCGATTTTAAGGGTGCCAGGGGTGTCCAAAGGACACCCTGTAGCACCCCTAAAATGCACATTTGAACAGGTGTTGCGCACACACATGTCCAAAGGACATGTGTGTGTGCAACATGCAACTTAGAAAAATGCTTTTAAAAGCATTTTTCTATGTTTTTGCTATTTACCGAGAGGTCTGACCTCTCGGTAAATAGCGGCCCAATTTTGCTAAATCGCAATTTTTGCAAGTGTCATGAATAGCATTTAAGGAATCTCTAATAGAGATTCCTTAAATGCTAATCCTCGCATATTTGCTAATTCCTCATTAGCGATTTTTGCATTTGGGATTGTGAATCCCAAATGCCAAAATTGCACTCGCAAAAGGCAAGATTCTGAGAATCTTGCCCTTTGCGAGTGCAATTTTGCTTCATGAATCAGGCTGTTTGGTACTTAAGAAATCGCTATTTGCAATTGCAACTCCATTCTTTCCAATGAGCCTCAAGGCCCATAGGTGAGAATTGTCTTGCATTACCTAAATTACGATTACCTAATTGGTAATTGCAAATTAGGCAATGCAAAGGCAAGGGTGTCCAGGGGCCTAAGGCCCCCATGAAGCGCCCCTAAAAAAAGGTGCACATGTAAGGTACATACATGCCCTAGGGGCATGAGTGTTGCACATGGCACTTTTAAAAATGCAATTTTTGTGCATTTTCAAAGTATGCACGTGGTTAACATCAAATTCAAGTTGATGTTAATTAGCGTTTCCTAAATGCATAGTTCGCATTTAGAAAAGGCTTTTTGCATGTGCATTAGGAAATTGCAAATTGTGATTCCCTATTTGCATTCGCAATTTAGGGAATCGCATAAAATTGTGGTTACCTAAATTGCGAATGAAAAAAATCTTTCCTGCATTGGAAAAGGCCATTTTGCGATCGCAAACGTACGATTTTTGCGAATCGCACTTTTTGCGATCGCAAAATAGCTTGATGCATGTGCCCCTTTAACTCCACAAAAAACATCAATTGAGCCTGACCTCTAGGTTCGATATAGGCAATAAAACCTTCAATGAACCACAGCAGTACGCACCTGAATGCAGGTCTTTCTCTTACCTCTAGTAATTTCCCACATTGAATGCGTGACTATTTTGGGATGAGACATGAGGAGCAAGGAATGATTAGAGAGACAGAAGGGGTGAAACTGATAAAATGTAAGACTTGAGGTGTGTGGGATGAAGAATGAGGGATGAGCAATGCGAATTGAGGAGTGGGCAATGAGGGGTCGGAGTTGAGGGGCAACGGTGGGGGAATGAGGTGTTCAGAAGAAGGGATAAGGTTAGATGATTGACGGATGACAAGGGTGAGTTGAAGGATGGGGGTTGAGTAGCACAGAATGAGGAGTGTGAAGTGAGGGAAAGGAGACCATAATGTGGGAGCACAAAATAAGGGAGGGGCTCATGCTTAAAAGATGTTACCCGGCTCATCCCATTACCCACTTGAGCAGTTTACTCAAAGTTATGTGTAGGGGCAATGGTAAGTTACAGTGTCAGTGTGCAGCTGCTATTAATGTTCTTGGGTGCTATCTGGCAATTGCCAAAAAGGTGAACTCACTAGCAACCCCCCTGGATCCCAGGTTAAAGTGCAAATGCTAAAAAGGTGTTAAAATTAAACATGCACAGAAAAATAGGTAAAAAAAAGACAGAAGTCATGACCAGGTTAGCATTGAGATTGGAGTTAAGGCTGAACTACTGCTAGCAGCCTGGCCCAGTGAGATTTGTACTTTTGTTAATGGCTTTACCGAGGGGCCCGAGGGGCACCAAGCGGCCTGAGAGATTAGAAGGTGAAGTCAAAATGCAACAGAGTGGAGTGCGGGCCTTCCAGTAAGTCGGTAATTTAGACATTTATAAAGATGCGGCCAGCCCCCGGTTGGTCGGCAAGTTCACTGGGCCACGGTGCAGTAGTTTTACTTGCTTGGACAGTTTTAGTTCAAATGTGTTTAAGAATTTAATGTAGCGACAGTTTGATATAGGGTCGTCTGGCCCTAGAGAGAATTTCACAGCATGCCTACATGCACGGATTCCATTACTTTGAAATAGGGGCTTGAGTAGGTGTCTCCTCTCCGATGCCAGCTCTGTGCAGAGCAATTGTTAAGTGCAGGAGATGCTCATTGTTTGCCCCGCGTAAACGGCACCCTTTGTTTCCAGAGTATACCCATGCTGGTTTTCCACTAGCCCAAGCAGCACTGCAGTAGTTTAAGTTTCAGATGAAGCGGGTAAGTTAAGGCTAGATGCAATGCTCGCGATAGTTTCATGTAGCTATTAATGGCCATCCAGGCGTGATCTCTTTTGGCAAACTCCGTGTTATCCTTTAAAATAGAGATCTTAGCCATTGCGGAGTTCACAAAAGTTTTGAAGACAGTATATGAGGGTGTCACCCAAGAATTCTTTAGGGCTACTGCTGCAGCCCTATGTGTTGTAAGATGTTGTTTAGGCGGTTGGGTTCTGCTTGTCTTAATTAGAAGTACGTTTTGACTATAGATCCCTGCCGCCCAATGGATTGCCTTTTGAGTCCGAACTCCAGCTGAATTTGGCTAGGGGAAGTGTTCCATGTTAGGTTAAATATATACCAGTAGATTTTTGTTTGGAGTTCATACAGTAAGGCCACATCGCGGCCCAGAAGAGCCTTGCTACCGTATGTCAGAGTAGGGAGAATCTTTGCCGTCATAACCTTCAGCAATTAGGAGGTTGCTCTTATTTGTGAAGGCTCGAAGCTGTTTGTTGGCCTTTATTCTATCATCTAGCAAAAATCCTAGATTTTTGTCTTTGTTTACTGCGTCTAAGGTGTGCTTGTCAAGATGACAGGTTACATTTTTCTTAGTTGCCTTGCTGACCATTGTCGCCTCGTCCCCAATAAACACAGGAGCCGAGAGTAGCATTCAGGCACGTCTTTATTCTGCTCTGATCTACTCGTAACTAACTCGCACCCTTTCCTTCCGCCCTCTGCCCACGCCCCTTCCAGCCTTGCCTGCCCTGTCCCTAGACAGAGGTCAGGCAACGACGATACAACACCTCCCCTTTTGTACAAAGTCTTACTGTCTCTCAGATTTCTTCAATAAGGCGCGCTGGTCGTTTGGCCTGTCGTCTGGGGCGGCTGAGCTGTTCCGGTGTCCTGGTTCGGTGGCTCATGAAGTCTTCCTGTCTTGCTGGGCTAGGATAATTTCTGTCACTGTTTTCACTTTGGCTCCCTGAGTCAGTGGAGAGCTCACGGGGCTGGCCTTCATCGTGGTTGTTAGAGTTAAATTTTTTGAAGTGTGAGATATTGCGAGTTGTCCGTTTGTGATCAGCCTCTGCTGTGATCATGGTTCCTTTCCGACTACTAACTTTCAGAGGATGAGCGAGATAGCGACTGTCCGCTTTCGTTCTTCGGTCACGCCGGACCATCACCCAATCTCCTTCTTGGATGTCAGTATGTTTCGCGCGGCTGCGCCGGTCGGCATAGGTCTTCATTTGTAGTTTTTTGTCATAGTCTATTTTGACTAGTGTGTCGGGGTCGACGTTCACAGTTTGAGGTTGGAGAGCACTGTCCAGTGTGAGCAGTCGAGTGTGAGGGACTCTTCCTAGCATCAAAGTGGCTGGGCATTGGTTGGTAGTGTTGTGGGGCGTGGTGCGATATGCCCGCAGCACTTCATTCAGAGCTTGTTGGATGTCTCGGCGAGCCAGTTCCGCTTGTTGAATCGCTTTCTTCAAAGTTCCCATAAAGCGTTCCACCATGACGTTAGCTTGAGGCCATAGAGGTGTGATCTTTTGGTGCTTAAAATTAAGGTGTTTTGCGAATTCTGCAAATTCGTGGCCATTGAACGGCGGCCCATTGTCTGACTTGACTCGCAGCGGAATACCCCATGCCGCAAAGGTTTCATTGAGAACTGAGATCACTGTGGTCGCCTTGGTGGATGACACTAGGTGCGCAAACGGAAATCGGGAGTATTCGTCCATGATGACGACAATGTATTGGCCTGATTTTAGAGGGCCGAAGTAATCGATGGTGACCTGCTGCCATACTCCTTCTGGTAGCTCTGACATTTGTAGAGGTGCTGGTTGTTCGTCACCGCTCACCAATTGGCATGAGACACAGTCCTTGAGAGTGGCCTCCACCATTAGATCAAGTGTCGGGAACCAGAGACGCTCCCGTAGGGCCTTTTTGGTGGCACTTATCCCTCTGTGGCCTTTATGAGCAAGGTTGATCACTCCTTGCCGTAGTCCTTGTGGAATCACAATCCTCCCCCCTCTCAGGAGCAAACCATCTTCACTGATAGATAGCTCTTCTTGGATGTGCTTGAACGCTACCAGTTCTTGGACACTCTGACCAGAGTTCTGGGGGTTGTCTTTCACATGTCGCCATGAGTTGCTGCGTATACGATCTATGACGTCTTGTAGGACCGGATCTTGGTTGGACGCTTCCCGGATCGCCTCTAGGGGAACTGTAGGAGGACAGGCAGTGTCGATGACAAAGTGAATATACTCTTCCGCCAGTGAGCACTGTTCACTGGTAGTTGTCTGGGGTTGGCGGGACATGTAGTCTGCCGGATTTTCTGACTTCCCCGGTTTGTGGACGATAGTGTATACATAGTCCTGGAGTCGCAGCCCCCATCGTTCAATGCCTGGAGGCATCTTGGCTTTGGGGTTACCAAAGATGGTGACAAGAGCTTGGTGGTCCGTAATGATGGTAAAGTGCTTGCTGTACACGAAGAGGTGGAAGTGCTCGCAGGCCCACACCACCGCCAGACTCACTTGTTCCGGTTGGGAGTACCTCTTCTCAGTGCCGGTGAGACTGCGACTGGCATAGGCGATAATGTGGCGTTGTTCTGAGTCCTCCTGATATTGTGCCAGAATGGCACCCAGGCCCACCGGGCTGCGTCAACAGTAAATTCGGTTCTTTTCTTAGCGTAGAAGTATGCTAGGTTGATGGCAGAGCTGACAGCGTGTTTGATTTTGTTGAAGGAGTGTTCACAGGCAGCCGTCCATGCAAATGGCTGGCCTTGTCGGGTGAGTTCCCTGAGGGGATAGCTCATGGTAGCGAAATCCCGAATGTAGCGTGCACAATAGCTTGCCATTCCAAGAAATGAACGGAGGTCACTGACGTCTCATGGTGTTGGAGTGTCTGCAAGGGCAGACACTTATTCTGGGTCTGGTTTCATACCGTCTTTGGAGAAGATGTGACCATAAAATTTCAGGGTCGTCCTGTGGAACTCGCATTTGTCTGCGTTCAGAGTTAAGTTGGCATTCAGTAGCGCGTGGCATACTCTGTCTAGAGCGGTGTCATGTTCGGTCTGGTCTTTCCCGAACACTAGGAGATCATCACTGTAATTGAAAGCATTGGGAATCCCTTGGATTGATTGAGCTTTCCTAGCCCTTTGAAGAGGTTCGGAAACTTAGTGACAATGTCTGGGGCATCTTCGGTCATGTAAAGGAGTTCCACGAGCTTCAATCTTTTGGCCGTTGGCAGACTGAGCAGGCAGTCAGCCAGGTCCGGGCCTTCGACGACATGAATATAAGCTGGAATTTGTCGGTCCTTGTATGACAGAGTTGTGCTGAAACGGCCTAGGCATGGCAGTGGCTTTCTGGACATCCAGGTAAGTATCCGGACAGCTGCAGGTTCTAATTTAGGCCGTGGTTTCATACTTTGGTATTCAAACGCACAGATGTAATTTAGAGAGGCTCCCGAGTCTAGGACAAACTTGGCGGGATGGTCTCCGATTCGGATGTCTAATTTTGGGTATTTCTTTAGCCGGTCTGGGTCTGACACCATACAGATGTATTCGTCACTGTCTTGTGACACAGGCATGGGTGATGATGACTCACTGGATGTCGATCTCCGTGATCGATATGAGCTTGCAGAACGGACGCTCGACCGGGATGTACTAGAGGAGCGTTCTTCTCTTCCTTTCACAACACGAGCGTGATGTTGCGTGATGGATCGAGGCGTGGATGATCTCCGCCCCGATCGTTGAGTTTGACAGACCACTTCAAAGTGATTCTCCCTGCCACAGCGATGACATCGCTGACTGATAGCCGGACACGGTCCTGAATGGGGATAGTCCTGGCCGCACCTGTAGCACGCTGGTGCAGTTTTGCTGGACTTGGTGTGTCGCGACTCCTGCCGTGATGACGTCCTCCGGGAAGTTGCGAAGCGTGTCGGCTTGCTTGACTTGTGATGATCCGTCCGGTGTTTCTTCTCCTTGTGTGCTTGCATTCTGAATGCTTGTTCCATTTTGTCAGTCTTGTTGGTCTCCATTTTCCTTGCGTGATCTTCCGCTTGGTCATTGATTCGCGTCATTTCTTCGATTTCTTCAAGAGTGGAGTGCTTCTTCAACAGTCGCTGGCGCAATGATTCGGATTGGCAACCTTCAATTATGCGCAGTCGCAACGCGTCTTCAGTGGTGAAAGTGTCGAACTCGCAGTGTCGAGCTAATCTCCTGATGCGCACAATGAAGTCACACATGTGTTCATCTTTTTCTTGGGTGGCTAGATTAAATGTGTAGCACTCATAATCTAAGTTGCGTTTATGTAGAAACCTCCGGTCAAGGGCTCCTTTTACGTCGTCGTAGGAGGCAGTAGTCGCATTAGGCAGTTCTTTGATGATCTGCGCGATGTCTTTTCCCACTAAATTTCGCAGGACTATTAATTCTTGCTTCGGATCTTGTACCTGAGACCCGGTCATATAGTCCTCAAAGTCTTCAGCCCAGCTCTTCCACTTAGGCCCCATACTATTGCCGCACGTCAACTCTAGAGGGTCTGGTTGCCGCAGATATGGTACCCCCATGAGTACCAGGGGAGGTGGTGCCAGCGGTGGTGGGGTATTCGGAGCCGCTGCTCCTCCTCCTGACGCACCTGTCGAGCTTGTGACGGACATTTCCGTTTGATCAAGTCACTCAGCTGGCTATCGCTTGGTGTATTCTGCAGTTTGAATGTATAGTTCAATGTTGATTGGCCTCAACAGTGTTTATTTATTCTTTTTTTTCTTCAAAATTAATGTTGCCTGACTCCAAGATGGCCGCCCTCAGAAATTCAAGGGGTGTCTGTGGCTGGTGCCTGACTTCAAGATGGCCGCCACTCGGGACACACAGTATGGCATGTGGGAGTCAAATTATTTCTTTCTTGTCTATTATTCAGAGAGTTCGAGTTTTTGCCGGTTAATCCTGTGCTCTGGACTCACCCTCGCGCTCTCCGCTCACTTGGCAGGGTCGGGGACATCTGCCGGCGTCTTCCACCGTTTTCGCGCCGTTTTCCACTCGGGCGCCAGATTTTGCAGTTTATCTGGCCAGGCAGCCTCGGTGCATCGCTGAAGCTAGACGCAGGCGGTGTCTGTGATTTTCGGAGCCGTCGCACTCCTAGGCAGCTTCTGACGCGGCGTGTAGAGCGTCTCTCGCCTTTTCGCGCTCTTTCGTGCCGCCGGTAACGGCTGCAGGCTCTCTGTCGTCGGGGGGGAAGTATGGACGGCTGGGGCTGTTAAGGCGTGAGATGAGTGTTCGGGTGATCCCACCCACGTCGCCAGTGTCGCCTCGTCCCCAATAAACACAGGAGCCGAGAGTAGCATTCAGGCACGTCTTTATTCTGCTCTGATCTACTCGTAACTAACTCGTACCCTTTACTTCCGCCCTCTGCCCACGCCCCTTCCTGCCTTGCCTGCCCTGTCCCTAGACAGAGGTCAGGCAACGACGATAGGACAACCATCAGTACTTTAGTTTTGGTCTGATTGATGACCAGGCAATTTTCTGTTGCGTGCTGATAGAGCGTGTTTATTAGTCTCTGAAGGCCAGCTTTGGTGAAGCTGGATAAGACTACATCGTCCGCATATAAGAGATGGTTCAGAGCAAAGTTGCCAAGCCAGGGGGCATGGCTGTTAATTTCATCAAGAGCGGGGAGAGAACAGCCAAAAAAAGATTAAAACGACATGGGGCTAACACGCACTCCTGTTTTTGGCCTTGATAGGTGTGTATCCTACTTGTAAGGAGGGTTCCATCACCGATTTTAATCCACACCCATGTGTGTCTGTGTAAGGCCTCGATAATTCTTAGCAAGTGTGAGGGTGTGTTCCAAGCCCTGTGCTTCCTCGAGAGATTCGCTCGGTTTATACAATCAAACGCTGATTTATAATCAACAAGCACAGACACATCCACTTTCCCACTTCGCCTAAGATGCTTGACAGGGATAAGATGTTAGTCATGGTGCTAGAGCCCCTCTGAAAGCCAGATTGAGTTATTGGCATTAGTAGATTAGAATCAGCCCAGGCGGTTAGGTCATGAAGAATAAGGGATGCACAGTATTATGCTTTATTGTTAAAGGTGCATATTATCAAGGGCCTTATCTCCGTTTTTTTGGCTTTAAAAGCCAAAAAAGTGGAGACAATGGTTTCGCCCTATTTACAAGGCAGTGCTAACATGCATTAGCGCATTTTAGCAGCCTTTGTAATGACCCTTTGCTTTGCATCTCTAATGAGATGCAAAGTAGGCGTTTCTTCAAAAAACAACAGGGAAAATATCACTCACAGCGATTCTCCCTATTAACAAGATGGCACAGGAAAGCCATGGCGATAAAAAAATCCGCGCTAACCGCGGTTATAGCCATTAGCTAACGTCTGCAAATTGTCAGACTTAGCTATATTTATTAAGGGATTCTTAGCCTGAATCCACATCTCCCTATTTACAAGGATTCCCTTATAATTTGTATCACTGGATTTCAATGCATTTGTATCACTGGATTTCCAGCGATGTCCCCTTATTCTGCCGCTATCACCGGATTGTTTAACGCTGTGGAGATAAACGTTGATAATACCGCGTTATCTCAGCGTTTCAATCCAGCGATAGCCGGCATTACTATAAATAGCGCGCTCAGCGATATTTTTCGCTGTGTATTGTTAATATGCCCCTAAAATCGTTATGAGGTGGTAATTTTATGGGCATGTTTTATCCCCTCCCTTGTGTAGTGGGGTGAGAACTGCCCGGTGTCATGTGTCGGGTACGTGCCATGAGAACTACATTGTAATAAAGGGGGGCCAGCTTCATTGTCCAATACGGCGGGTCTTGCTTGTAAATGTCCTAGGGTATTCCGTTTGGCACCAGGACGATGTCTTTCTGGCTTTTTAATGACATATCCCACCTCTTGTTATTGCAGTTGCACACCTACTGGGTTGAAGGAAAAGAGCAGTTCCGCTTCTAAGGACAGTTGGTCAATTGAGCAGGAGTCTGAACTGTGACATACCCCAGGTTGAAAGCTTGATCTGGTGGGAAGGCATTTGTCAATGGCTTGTTACCTGTCTGGGTTACTGCGAGGGAGAATTAACGGTGGGTGGAATTTTGCAACTCAGTGCTCCGAGTTCAGCAAAAAACTTTGATTCCGCCGCGTAGCAGAGTTTGCCTCCACAGTCCAACATGAATGTTAACATAAAAAATATAAAATCGTATTTCTGTGTCAAGTACCTTGAAACACCTGCCTCTTATGAGATCATAACCATCCTATTCCTAGTGTACATCATGGAGAGTTTCAATAGCCGTTTTCAATGTCTAAACGGAAGCAGGCACCCAGTGCGTGTGCTTCCGCTCATTGTCACTTCTGCCCAGAATCATTGGTGCTGCCTGTTGTAATCTCCATTCCAATATATGTACGGATGGTACATCCCGCACCCCCCCCCCCTCCCCCCTGTACCATTCCCCTTTGGTACGCCCCATTAGAGTTTGACTTAGAATGTTGGCACAACACTGCCCTTTGGACTTCTCACCACGAATGCTTACTTCACTAATAAGACTTCTGACTGAGCTGTATCACTGGCATTTTACCAGCAGTAAAAGGCATGAGTCTACTCAGCACTCTTACTCCGCCCGAGAAGGGGTCTGACGGCAGCAACCTGACACAGCGGCCATCCTGGAAGGCAAAGGGCGTAACACCGGCACACTGTACATCGCCGAGAGGTGGGTTGGAATGCACATGAATGGTAGGCTAAGCATCAGTAGGCAACCAGGTACAGGTAGTGGCAGACAAGAGATGGTGCCCCTCTAACATCTCTAACATCTGCAGCCCGACTGGCTAAATGAATTCCTTTATTTATTTTACATATGTATTTTTTATTTTAAGGGGAGTTGATTGTAGGGGTGGGCTATTAGAGGAATTCGACCCACTCGTGGAACTGCATGGAATTCCACAGAGTTTTATGCAACTCCGCAGAATTCCACCTAGTGCAACTCCGCGAGCTCCGTCCACCCCTTGGGGGAACTTGGTGCAGGAGGCTGCTAGGCCGTCGGGTAGTGGCATGGCAGGACGAACTTCGATGTGGGTTGTTAGTGCCAGTTCTAATCCCGCCAAGATGTTTTTCTTGAAAAATGTGACCCAGCACTCTTCTCTGATTGGAATGGTCTGAGGAGCATACTGCTACTGGTTTAAATTATTCATAGTTTGCCAAAAAGATCGTGAATTAGATTGATTGCTTTTACAGATCAGCTTAGGCCAGAAGGCATTCATGTATTTTTTTTTTTTGTTGGACCAAACCGTCTTTTGCAATTCCGTTTTTGCTGTGTCTATGTTGACGTTTTTTGTTGAAAGCTACTTCTGCGAACCAGCCACAGGGCTTGGTTTAGCTTTTTCCTGGCTAGACAACAGGCTACTGATTTCTTGTTGTAATTTGGGCGGAGTTCTGGATGTGCTAAAACCTTTTGCTTAGATGAGGCGGCCCTATTACTGTCGCTGTAAGTCAAAAGACGGGTTGTAAAGTTTTCCCAGGTTTCTAGGAGAGGTAGGTTTAAACTTTCACATTCTTGACACTAGTAGAAATTGCAGCAATAGATGATTCCGACCATTTTAATTTTGAATAGTTCACAGTAGATTGGGAGCCAAGCATGGGTGATCTGCTCTCAACGCCCTCCCTGTTAAGTTTCGGCATCAGTGTTTGTAGCAGTGACTAATAGGAGGAGCGATAAAAAAGTATAATCAATGATAGAGGCCGAGTGTGGGCCGATAAAAGTAAGGTTTGCTGGGCAATTCATTATTATTATTAATTCACATTTGATAGAGCGCATGGCTACCCTTAGGCATCCCAGTGCTGGTTGCAACTCGTAGCAGTATACAGTCTATAGGCAGATTCTGGAAGAGCCATGTTTTTAATTGCTTCCGTAAGGAAAGATGATGGGTCATTGAACGGAGCTGGATCGGGAGCGTGTTCCATAGTCTTGTCGCATTGTAGGAGAACATACGGCCTCCGGCTCATACTCTATATTAACTTTAGGTACTGTTGCCAGGAATAAATTGGCAGATCTCAGGCTAGGTGAGGGACGATGAAAGGCCATCAGAGCGAGATTGATTTTTGGGCCTGTACCCCATAGGGTTTTGTGCACTATGCATAATGATTTGAACATTATGCGTTCTTCTATTGGTAGCCAGTGCAATGCTTTCAGCGCCGGTTTAGCCGACTGTGCTCTGTGGATGTTGTGCTGCAGCCTAGCTGCGCAATTCTGCACAACCTGCAGTTTTCTTGTGGTGGCCTTCGGGGTGCCAAGTTAGAGAAAGTTTCCATAGTCTAACCGGGACAGCACCAGTGCTTGTACCACGATCCTACACGCAGTTACAGGTAGCAGTGGCAACATCCTCTGCATTTGTCTGATAATGCCATAACAAGTGGCTGCTAATTGAACTGCTTGATGGTCAAATTTAAGTGACCTATCTAGCCAAACTCCTAAGCTTTTGATCCTTTCTTTGGGTTTTTGGAGGTGTACCCAAACATTTGGGCCATTTCAGTGTAGGAGTAGTGATATTCTGATTACCAAGAATCATTAACTCCGTTTTGTCTCCGTTAAGCTTCAGATATGACTGTCCATCCAACTGGCCACCGTTCCCAAGCAAGCTTCTAAGTTGGCTGGCACCTTCGTAGGGTGGCTTAGAGCTACAACTAGCTGTGTGCCGTCTGCATAGCTCACAATCTGGATCCCATATGGCAGGACTATCTCAGCAAGGGGTCTTAAATATACATTGAAAAGGGTGGAATTCAAAGAGGACCCCTGTGGGGCTCCACAAGTTAGAGGAACCCTTTTTGAGGTGCGGTTGCCTTCGAAGATCTGATATGATCCATATTTTAGAAAGGATTTGATCCAGGGGAGGGATTTTCCTGACACTCCTACCGTTTTGAGTCTATCAAAGAGAATGTTGTAGTTGACAGTATCAAAAGCAGAGCTCAGATCAAGCAGGATGATCGCCGTTTCTGTACCGTGGGTGGGTCGAAAGCCTGTCTGGGAAGTATGTAAAATCAAGTGGGATTCCAGGTAATCAGAGAGGAGCTTATTTACGTAATTCTCAAAAATATTACTGGTTATGGGTAAGCATGAGCGTAAAATCCGTTACGCTCGCGGATTTTGCGAATTTTCGGTAAATTCGCAATCCGTGAACTCCCGCGAATTTACCGCGAATTCGGAAATCCGCGAGCGGCGGATTCCGGGGGCAAAAGTTCAAGCCTTGCTGGCCTGTTGTAACTATTTTACGATGGAGCCGGCAAGCTGCCAGCGCCATCCTAAAATAGTTACTAAGTTAGCTTCAACAGGAAGCTCTATCCTGTTGAAGCTAATTTAGTAACTATTTTAGGATGGCGCTGGCAGCTTGCCGGCGCCATCGTAAAATAGTTTCAACAGGCCAGGCAGGTGTGCCTTCTTCCCAAATATACCATCGAAAATCAGCTGTGATGCTGGACAGAGGCCCTTGCATCCTTGACTTTCACGAGCGCAATCCTCGTGCTGTTCCTGTGGCCAGGAGCTTCTGTATCTTCATCTGCTGCTCTGATCGGTCTCTGACCTTTTATACACACAAGAGGCATGTGCACTCGCATGGAAGCCCCGTCCGTTTGGCCCCGCCCACACACTCGCGGTGTGCACCGTCTTCCCGCCATTTACCCACTATGATAGCTCACTCAAGGGACCCCTGCGCCCTTCGGCGCAATTGCATAGTACCACACACCTGCTTGCTGTAGACAACTCTCTGGCACTTTAGGCAGCTGTAGTGTAGTAAAAGCACTATACATTTACCCAACGAGGTAGCACTTACTGATTATCCACTATAAAGTACTCCAGTTGAGTAGAGGTATGGCACAAAACGGTGGCGTCTTCTTGAATAAATATGAAGGGCAGGGTTCATTCTGGCACGATGGTCCTGGTACAAAAATTAAACCTCAACCGGAAGCACTTACAGATATCAATTAGGCATGTGCCCTAGTTGAAGCTTAAATTCAGTGACTCATTCATCGGCCCAAAAAACAATCGTGAGCGTTGTCAAGGCAGGGCAGATGTGCCTTCTTCCCAAATATACCATCGAAAATCAGCTGTGATGCTGGACAGAGGCCTTTGCATCCTTGACTTTCACGAGCGCAATCCTCGTGCTGTTCCTGTGGCCAGGAGCTTCTGTATCTTCATAGGCTGCTCTGATCGGTCTCTGACCTGTTATACACACAAGAGGCATGTGCACTCGCATGGAAGCCCAGCCCCAAATCCGCGGATACGCAAATCCGCAAAATCCGCGGATTTTGCGGATCCACGATCCGTGAATACGCAAATCCGCGAATCGTGGATCCGCAAAATCCGCCCATGCTTAGTTATGGGGAGGAGCGATACTGGCCGATAGTTGCTCCACAATTCAGGGTTGAGGTTAGGTTTTTTTAATAGCGCTTTTACCATGGCATATGTCCATGACCAGGGAACTTGGCTGGCGATTATGGAACAATTTAGTACTTCCAATAGCACAGGTAGTATAGCATCCTCTACCCTGTGCAAGAGGTGCACAGGGGCTGCATCTCAGGGGGATCCTGATTTGATTTTAATAAAAATTTGGGAAAGCTTGGCTGTGTCTAAAGTGGGAAAATCTTCTAGATGTGTAGATCCATCCCCTGAAATTTCTGATTCTGTGTCCTGGTTCTCGGGGCCCGAAGCTAGGGGAAACGAGTAGTAAATAACCAGAATTTTATTTTTTAAAAACTCTGCTAGTTCCTTACAACGTTGAGGTGCAGATTCTGTAGGTAATTCAGGTGAGGGACAATTTGTCCATTTTTTGCTATTCGAGAACTTTCCCTCAGAGCGTTGTCTGCCACTTTGATTTTCTCCTCATAATATTGAGCATGTGCTCACTTAGGGCCCGATTCACAGAACTAACTTAAGATAAAATCCTAAACGTACTACCATTTTGGTATTCACAGAAGGCACTTACTCATTTTGGTATTCACAGAAGGCACTTACTCATTTTGGTATTCACAGAAGGCACTTACTCATTCCGGTATTCACAGAAGTTAGGAGTCTTAACTTTAGGACTCCTAAATGCCTTCTGTGCTTACCGAAAGTCTTAAAGTTAGGAGTTTTCTCAATTTAGTAGTAGTAAAGTTAGGACTCCTAACTTTAGGACTCCTAAATGCCTTTTGTGAATACCGAAAGTCTTAAAATTAGGATTTTTCTCATTTCATTTGATAACTTTATTTCGGTCAAAGACCATAAAAGTGCAATAAGATATGTACAGGCACGACAATAAAACCATAAATACAGTCAATTAAAAAAGTTATTAAACGTTGAGTTATCAAAGGGTGAAAGTAAAGTGGATAGTAATGGGCCGTTATTTCATATTAATAAAGAGAGTTCTTCTCTGCCACATGCCGTGTAAAAAACGGGAGACAGCAAAAACAATCGGAGGGGCAGTATCATAGGTTAAAACTCTGGAAGCTTGTGCACATTGTCTAAAACCCAGATTTTTACACAGTGGAAGGATCCAGCATTTCCGAATTTCACTGAATGCCGGGCAGAAAAAGAAGATATGTACAATGTCTTCCTTCCAGTAGTTACAAGCAGGGCAGTTGGCCTCCGTCGATTTTGCCCATCTGGATGTTAGTGCCCCTATCGGTATAGAGCCATGCCTCAGTTGGATGTATAATTTTCTTGCAAGTGGAGGCTGCACCAAGTCCAAGAACACCTCCGTCCTGGATTCAACTTTCATCAATAAGAACTCTGTAGACAGCCTGCCCAGGGAGGTCGAGCAATATAATGTTTTAAGGTTATATGACCTTGCAGCCGCCACTAATAGAGACCTTTGCGTCCTCACGCAGCTGTCCTCTGGTGCGTCCCAAAGTTGGGGCATACCAATTTGGTAGAGGAGAGCCTTCACATGAGCCAACCAGGGTATATTCTTATTCTTTAGCTGCCCCCAAATTGCAAAGAACTTTGCTCTAAAGGATACAAGCTTCGGCACAGACGAGAGCCTTCTCCAATAGAGCAGAGGTCGTGCAGCTGCCAATTCGTCAATGGGTTCCAAGCCCAGGTCCAAGCGTGGTGGTATGAGGGGCGTGCTTTGGGGAAGGGCAACCAGGTGTCGCATGAAGGCCTGTTCAACCTTCAATAAGTTGTATACATTCGTGTGTCCCCAAAGTTCTGCAGCATACAAAGCTGCAGACCTGACCTGTGTTTTATATATCTCAAGGGCAGGGGTAACAGGTTTAAAAGTTGAGGCTCTATGAAATCTACTTATGCCTCCCATAATCTGGGCCAGTCTCAGGGAAGATTTAGAGATTTGGTGGTCCCATGTAAAGTGCTCAGTCAGCGTGACCCCCAGGCATACAAAAGTCTTGACTCGCTCTAGGGGAGTTCCGTTCAGTGTGGGATTAGGGCGGGTGTGCCTCGGGGGATTGAAGATCATGAACTTGGTTTTCTCCAAGTTGACCTCCAATCCCCGTGAGGCACAAAAGTACACAAACCCGTCCAGGACCCGCTGGATGCCCGTTGATGTTCACGATAACAACAAGGTGCCGTCCGCGAACATCAGGGCGGGCACCCTACCAGTGGCCAGGTGAGGAGCATTGTTATCCCTAATGCCATTGAGTACATCTATCAGACCATTGACATACAGGCTAAAGAGAGTGGGGGCCAGTACGCAGCCCTGGCGTACACCCCGGGTAACGGGGAAGCGAGCTGATAATTCCCCGTTCCTCCCACACCTCACCTGTGCATAATTCCCAGTGTGGAGTCTGATAAGGGCATCTAATAAGTAGGGAGGGAGACCAAGCTCCTCCAACACCGTCTAGAGCCTCTCCCTGGGAACCAGATCGAATGCGGCCCGCAGGTCCACAAAGACAAGGTAGAGGCTGCCACCCTCTATTTCTCAATTTAGTAGATGTAAAGTTAGGACTCCTGTCTTTCGGACTCTTAAATGCCTCTGTGAATACCAAAAGTCTTAAAATTAGGATTTTTCTCAATTTAGTAGTAGTAAAGTTAGGACTCCAAACTTTAGGACTCCTAAATGCCTTCTGTGAATACCGAAAGTCTTAAAATTAGGATTTTTCTCAGTTTAGTAGGAGTAAAGTTGCGAAAAATCCTAACTTTAAGACTTTCGGTATTCACAGAAGGCATTTAGGAGTCCTAAAGTTAGGACTCCTAACTTCTGTGAATACCGAAATGAGTAAGTGCCTTCTGTGAATACCAAAATGAGAACGTGCCTTCTGTGAATACAGAAATGGTAGTAAGTTTAGGATTTTGTCTTAAGTTAGTTCTGTGAATCAAGCCCTTAGTTTCTGTCTGATAAATTTTGATAGCTTATCTGTATTTCAGTTTTTTCTCTAGGCTGTAATCTTTCCTCCATGCCCTCTCTAGTTGTTTACATTTTTGTTTAAATTCACACACTTTAGGGGTGTACCATGGTGATCGTTTGTCCTTTGTTTTTATTTAATCCATTTGTGTGGTATAATGGAGTCCAGTGACGATTCAATCCATAGGTTAAAGTTGTCAGAGGCTATACCAGGGCGGGGTCACCTAGAGGTTTAGAGTTCGATAAAGTTGTGGACCAGCCCTCAGGCGCAAGTTTTGCCCATGCTCGGTCCCAGCTCTTTGCAAGTTGAATGTTAGTAGTTGAGGTTGACGACTTCCAGTGCATTGGAATTACAAAGTGATCCGACCAAGGGACTGGGGAAGGACTATCTACTGAGAGCTTCTCATCATTCTGGAATACTGGATCTAGGATGTGGCCCTTATCATGCGTTGGGCTCAAGACTTTTTGTGTTAGTTGTAAGGCATGTCAATTTTGGGCAAGGCTCAGAGCCTCAGCTTCATTGGGGTCCTCTAAGGGCAAGTAAATGTCACCTAGAATGGTAATGTTTGATGCAGTGCTTGCCTGTGTTGCCACAGTGTATGTAAGGGATTCGACAAACGCCCCACACGGGCCCCGGGGCGATATATCAGAATTCTTGATAAGGAGCATGTGGGGGAGAAGGTGAGTGAGAATACCATACTTTCACAGTCTTGAATGATATCGGCCTCGATGCGTCCCTCCACCTGATCCTTAAAGATAATGGCAATCCCCCGCCCTTTCGTAACACCCTATCTTTCCTTAAAGTGTAATATCCTGGGGTAGTGCTTGTACCACATCAGGTTCCGCATCTTTATGCAGCCTGGTTTCTGTCAAGAATAGGGCATCCGGCTGTTCGTCACTAAGTAAAATGTTTATTTTTTAGTCATATTTTGGCAATGACCTACAATTGAGGAGGACCATTTTAAGCTCTGTCGTATTCTGCTTTACGGCATATCACTGCGGGGGGTAGCCTAGATTAAGGGGCAATTAGAACAAGCTTTGGGTCCAGTTATTAAACTAATCGAGTGTCTACACTTGTCTTTATTGGGTGTACGTAATGCATACAACTGGGGTGCTGATTATCTTTAAAGCCCTGTAGTTGGGCCGGTGGTCCTGCCCCCTGGTCCCGGATGGGTACGGACAGGCGCATACGGCTTGCCTTAGTAGTCAGTGGCTCTGCCTCCTGACCTGTGTCTCGCCTCCTTTCTCCATCTCCCTCCACACAACCGGAACTTTCCGTGGTGGACCAGGGAATTGGCGTGAATGGAGGGACAGGGGCGTTTTTCTAAAGGGCGTAATGCCTGTTTAAAATGCCTTAAAATCAACAGCCCCTTTAGCGTCCAAGTTAAAATCTTGCTAAACAGTTCACCACTGGTTAAAAAGAAGGTTAAAGTGCTAGGTGCTGGAAGAGCGTGTGCTCTTGTGCAAAGTTGCAGCGTGACTGTAATCAGGCGTGCTTGCTAATTGTCTGACGTCCTACCATTAAGTGCTCTCAGACCTAAGTACTCAGTGTCAAGTACAATATTTTCCCTGTGCCTATCCTTCCGGTTCCTTAGGATTGTTGTTTGATGCTGAATGTTCCACTAATTGCTCTGTTGAGAAAGAAACTCATTGTTCACTTTTGTACTGATCAAGTTCATGTTGAAATCCCCTGTGGTGATAAACTCGGGTTCTGGTATACCACGCTTTTGAGTCAGAATGATCCCTATCATTCATCTTAATGATTGTATTTTTTTGAAGTGGGAGAAGGTTAAATGTAGATGTTTAATATAAGAAAGGAGCACTTGATATTATTGTGATCAGAATACCTGGGTCTGGTTCTGATATCATCTCCATGTGCTATGCCAGAGTCGGGGATATGTAGGTTGTCACCCCTCCTGCAGGGCGGACACATTTTTTAACTTTTTTTTCTGCCCGTTTATATTGAGCTTAGTATCCTTGGATGCTGGAGGGAAAAACTGCCCATGTCTCCTGTAAGGCAACTATATTATACTTTTTCAGAAAGGGGAAAATATAATCACTCCATGGTCTACTTTCAAGACCAGCAATGTTCCAGGAACAAATCCTGAGGTTGTGTGGTGAGGCCCTTCCCCAGTTTCTGCTCCTATTTGTTAAAGACACCAGTCTGAGCTCATGCTGTTTGTAGATTTTTTGTGTGGGATGGCTGACTAAGCCCTTGATTGGGGCTTGTGAATAACTGCAAACTCTTCTTGGCACCGAAAAGGTGATTGGGGTGGAAGTACTTGCCTTGAAGGTAAGGGTTAGAGGCTGGCAGAGCAGGATAGCAGGTGGATGTAGGACAGGGTTATTATCCCCCAGTTCTTGAAGAACTAAATGTGTTTGAGGACTAAGGCCTGTATTTCTGATGAAGAAAAAGTAACCATCGTTGACTCTTTCAGGGGGAACCTATTTTCCATGTAAAACTCGACTGAGGTGATGTCCTCTGAGGTAGACTGTGCTAGGGGAGGGAGAGGCCTAAACAACTTTAAAAGGTTTCCCCAGTTTAGTGGGGCCTGAGAATCTTTGGACTTAAACTCGGGATAAAAAATGGGCTTTGCCTCCCCATGATGACGGCTGAGGCAGTCTGCATTCGGTGAGGCTTGTTTGTTGTAATTAGTGTAAAGCTTTGGTTCAAGCATTGCAAAGCAGCTGCTACGGGATTCCTTAAGTGATCAAAGCCAGTTATCTAAGTGGACGTGCAACCAGAGTTCATCTCCTGAGGTAGCACTGCGTTGTTAGGACCTCACGTTTTGGCTGTTTTCCTGATCAATAAATCTTGCAATGGAATTTTCTGAGATACAGTGGGCCCGATTCACAAAGGTAAACTTAGACATTTGGTCTGAACTTAGACCAAACATTTACGTTTACGACTTAGGGAATTCACAAAGGGCATTTACGAGTAATAACTTTACTATCTTTACATACGTACTCAGGGTGGATCTCTGCCCCAAGTGCAGACGTAAAGATACTACTTTTACTACTACTACTGAGTTTAGACCAAATGTATACGTTTAACTTTGTGAATCAGGCCCGCAGTTGGCGTAAAGTGGGCTGGGAGGCCCCCAGATGGGTCTGTGAGGGGTCCAGAACAGAATCTGCTAAATGAGGCTGCCTGTCAGGAGGGCTATTTTGAGAGGCCTCTGGTTGTAAACAGTGTGCGTTTCCACCCCTCCCCCAATGAATATGCGATGTTACATCGTATGCGCTACATCGCATGACATTACAACACGGTCGTAACAACGACAGCGTTGTTGCTTCGCATACCTTTACAACACAAGTCATTACAATGACTTGCTGTATGAGGCGCTGGATGTTGGAATAGTATAATTTACTATTCCAACTGCAGTCTGTGCAACAGTAGGGAAGGTGTTGGATTTTAAATCCAACACCTGTGCCCCCTACAGCAAGTCGTTATAGTGACTTACGTTGTTAAGGTATGCGATGTAACAACGCAAACAACCGCGTTATAATGGACTGTGATATATTGCATGTGATGTGTAGTATGTCCCCCCCAAAGTGTCATTAGATGCTTATTAAGTCTGTTCATGGTTGAATGCACAATGAGGTATAGTGCTTTTTAACTTGAAGGGTGGGGTTTTATTGAGTTGTTTTGTTCAAAGCTGGGGTACAGCTATTTGGGTTGTGTAGAACTTAGCGATCTTGTGAATTTTGTTTTCTGTAGAGTGTGTTTGTTCCCGGCCTTCCTTAGTCTTTTCTTTTGACGCTTGAAAGAGGTGCATTTGGACCTGGGGTTACTGTACTAGGCTTTGAGAGTTTTTTGTGGGACCTACAACTGACAGGGTGTCGATTGTGATACAGGAACCGGAACTGGCCACTAGCTGAGCAGTGGCTAATGTGTCAGGATTGATAGGGAGGCCCAGCCTAAAATCTGCTTTTCCCTCAATCTCATCGAAGACGTTATCTGGGTGGCACCTTGGTGGAGTGCTCTGTGCAGAAAGTGAAGGCCGGGACCTCCATTGTGTCCACTTTTCCCTCAAACTGAGCGGATTTGTCTACCTGGTTGCCTGCCCTGGGGTAGGCACCTATGCAAAGCTTTAAATCAGTTGAAAATGCTCTTGGTAAAGTTTCTAGTTTGTCTATGATGTTAGAACATGAACAGGTGGTTTAATGGAGATATGTGGCTGTCTGAGCTTCGATTAATAAATTATTTAATTTATACAGTTTAAAGTCGATACATGAGGCATGGGCAACAAGTACGTTGAGAAGGTCTACTTGAAGGTCCAGCTGACTGAGTGGTAATTTAGAGCATCTAAAAATGCTTGAAAGGTTTTAACAGGAGAGACCAGGTGTCTGTGCAGTCACTGCTTTCGCTTGCGATCCTAACGGAGGAGCCATGCATCAGTGGTACGTGGGCTGGGACCCGATTTGTGCACCATGTCTACCATGATGTTGTTGCTTGTGGGTAAGCTGTCCTTTCCCTGCTCAATTGCTGGGGAAAGTGTGCCTTTGATGGTGTCAGCCTTGTGTGCAAGTGTTGACTTCATCAATGAAGTTAGTCCTGGAAACATGAATAGTTGAGGCTCTTTCTCTAGGCTGCCACCCCTCGAGTAACAGGTGGCATGGTTTAAACCCGATCGTCAAGCAGTACTTCTGGGGCTATTGGCTCTGGCAGACCTTTTTGTTCCTCAAATACAAATAATGGCTCATTGTCTTGCACCTGAGGAGTTGTAAACCTGAGTGGGGTAGCCTGGCATGTTTTGAAACAGTTTAATTATGGGGGTTGTTAGGCCGGTACCAATCCTTGAAATGTATATTAAAGGAGAGAAAATGTCTATGGATATGAATCACTTGGGCCAAAGAGAATAATAATTGAAATTGATATGTGAATGAGTGAAATGCCTGTATATAAATCAATTTGAAGTGAATATAAGAGTCCTTGAAAAAGATATGTGAGTGGAATGTCACGTTATAAATCCATTTGAGGAGAACAGAAGACTTTTTGAAATGAACTCAGATGTTAGTGAAATGGCTTGGAAATGATGAATTATTAATATAACACATACTGAGAAGCACATTACTCTGACAATGCCACAAATGGGCCTGGCACAGGGGTAAGTCATACAAGGCCTACAGCACAAAGCCAGCATGCCCCAAACTTACAGCATTGCCACAGGTATACTCAACCTTTCATTTAAAAGACTGGGTGGACATACTTATTGCTTCTGAGTCCTCATTCATCAATCCTAATTTGTTATGCTCATTCTTAATCCAGCACGCCTCGACCCTCATCCCTCATACTTTACTCCTTACATGTTGCTCTTCATACTGCACACCTCATTTGTCACTCATCATCCCAAACTCTGTAATCTGTTTCTCTTCCCTCTGTTCATCACCATTCCTCAGTTTTCATCTTTCTTTAAGTTTACTCCTCATCCTTCAGATGCATATCTCAATATTTGTTCGTCATTTTTTAGCCATCACTCAATATATTTCACTCATCCCTCACTCTCTCATCCTTTACTCCTATTTTGTTACCCTTATTCTTAAGTTCTCGTCTCTCATCCCACATTCTTTCATCTATACTCCTCACCACCCCCTCCATTATCAATCATAATGTCAGTGCATATTATATTCATTTTAACAAATGCAATATTAATTTTAACATATGCCATATTCATTCAAGCATAGATCATATTGAGGTATTCACAAGTTATAATAATTTTAAAGCATTTATTACAATTGTCAATTTATTTCACACTGATTTCAATACTCTCCATATAGATTTTTATGTATCACATAAAACAATTCAGAGTGTGTCAAGTCCTTTTTTCATGCATTTCATATTCATTTCAATGTACGTCACTTTGCTGTATTGATTTTAACTGGCTCCATATTTATTTTAATAGATTCATGGCTTATCTATGTTTTCAAATGCATCACATACATTCATATTTGATTCATATTCACTTTAAAGTATCTAATGTTCCTTTCAATGTATGTCTTACACCATTTTAAAATGGGTCATATTCATTGTGAGTTACACTGTCTTTCTTTTCATTATTTACTGTTTTCTAGAACTTGGTCTCTCTATCTCCATTCCACTCTGCAGCCACCGCCTTCACCTGTGCGATCTCACAGTGATCACTCAGTCTGACTTTATTTCAATTTATATATATCCCCTCTGGCATCCCTGATATGCTCTCTCATTTTGACAATATGTTATATTCTGAAGACACCCTGATCATTCTGTCCATCTCTGACCATCCTGGCTTCTCTCATAGTACATTTTGTTCTTGCCTGAGTGCAGTAGCTCTTGGATGAAGGATCACTGTCTTATACCCATGACGATGAAGCTGTGGTTTAGATATTTGAAAGTCTTATGGTGGCACCAACCTTAGGTCTCCCCAATGTCTGCTTACTCTGCCAAACACGTAGGCTGTATCATCTATTAAAGCTTTCTCTTTGCCCTGCAAGTTAACCACATTGTAGGAGCTGCTGCTTACTTTCATGAAAGCCTGGGAAACTAATTTATCTCATTCCTGAAGCTGCCGGAAATGTATTGTTTATCATCTCTTCACCTTGGGATGCCAGAATATCTCTTTAATCGTCTCCATATTGTGCAAGACACAGCAGCCCAGATGGTTCTGAATTAAACCATCACATCTTCAGTTCCATTGTGTCCGAAGGACCGCAACAGGCTCCCAATCCATAAACAATCAGTATCCAAAGCTATTTGCAGGATGCCCTTAACAACTCTGGTCCGATCTACCTCAAGAAGAAATTTCAGCTTTACTACCCCACCGGCATTCTTCATTCCTCTTTTACCAGTCAAGTTTACATATCACAAATCAAAAGGAGCTGCATTAGAGGACCTTCGTTTTCATATCTAGCAGCTAAGCACTGGAATTCTCTTCTGACCACTTTTGACACTGTTATTTGTTAGATTCTCTTCACTACGTATCTCAAAACACGGCTGTTTCAGTAAGAATGTTGACCTGACGCTGTCATTTCTTTGCACCAGGATGCCCTCTGTGGTATATATAAACTATATAACTTAGCATAACATATGTGTAATTTTTCTTTCACATTGCGTGGTACTTCTTCCAATATGTCTTATACTATGTATTCATTTTAATATGTCATATTAGTTGTATTGTGGGTTATATTTATTTCAGTAACATGTCATATTACTCTTGAAACGTGCCAGTCATTTCATCAAATGTCATATTCTTTTTAATACATGACAGATTAATGTTAGCGCTCACTATATTTCTTTCAATGAGATCCGTATCCATTCCAGGGTTGTTGATATACATTTCAGAATAAGTCTTGCTCAATTCAATGAATGCGTAATTCATATATTCCTCCAAGTAGCATATTTAGCCTGACATTTATCATATTTGTTTTGATATCTATTACGCTAAATCGGCCATAACAAGCATTCATGAAGCTAATAAGTCTGGCCTTTTGTTAGGGGAAGCCTTTGGTAACAGTTGGGCAACTCTGTGTATTCCCATGATGGTGAAATAACATGATAGGCTACAATAATAAGGCAGCAGGGAGTACGGCCCCTTTGCTAAACAGACGGCATTCATAGAGTTAAGCTGTACTCTCAAAGAAGATATTATTCAAAGAAGATGAAGTTTGCTGTGTAAATGGTGAACTCAAATTCCATATACGGCAAATTATTAAATGGTAGATACTGTTGACAAAAGGCCAGCATTGTGGTTTTATCTTTAAGAAAGCCTAAGTGCCCGCATGCCTTAACCTTGTGAACAAAAAAGCTGTAATGACAACATGTTATCATGACAGCAAAGTAAAACAAATGAATGCACAAGGATGATTTGTGAATAGCACTGTGATTTTATAACATTCAAACAGCAACACTTTCTAAACAAGAAAGTCATACATAAGCTGATAAGCTTTTAAAATGTCATTATGTCAGCAAAGTAAGTACATCAAAGAATACATATTGGCTCTTAATTGGACATCATGTTGCATCTGCAGCGTAACAAATGCACTATTTGATCTCCATCATCAAATCCTAATGGTAACACAATTGGATCAATGTAATCAGTCTCAAATGTCATGAGCTTGATAGACAGCAATCCAAGCAGTGGCAAAGCATGAAGGAAATATGGAAGCTGCTATTTGAAGGGGCTAGCTGAAACCCTCCTTCCGCATCCATCTGTACCTTTATCGTACTTCTGTAGCCAGCGCTAAAAAGAGTATGTATTAATAACCCTAGATAAATACACATTCGAAGATAATAGAAATATAATGTCAGATAAAAAGGATGTAGAAATTCAAGTGTTAAACTATGGATCATAAATTAGACCTACTGAACTCTTGGGCAGAATGTTATGCAGAAAATAGGAGAATATTGAGAAGTGATTGCTCTCCCTCTCATGCTACTAGTGATGAAAATAATGGCGAAAGATAACGATAAGCCAGGCTCAGCAAAAAAAGTCTGACTCCTGAATAAGTCCCGATATCTATCTATAACAATCAGGAAACACCCACACCATTTTTAGGAGAGATCCCACTAACAGCAAATGTGGACACAGGATATGAAGAGGAAAGTGGAATATGGAAAGTGGGTATTGCACAGCCGAACGAAACATTACTGACCAACAATGTACTATCACATTAGCCTAGAGAGTTTTAAGTTTTTGTGCAACGGATATGACCCTCAAGTTCTCTGCACTAAATCTGGACAGCAGAGGACATGACTTGCACCCAGGGCTGGGAAACCTCCGAGGGTGCAGAGGGCTCCTGCTTTCACTTCACCATCTTGGGTTGTAAGGGAAGAGCTTCACCTGCAGTCCATGTCTTTTTCTTTGATGACAATAGAGCTGATGTCATCAACTGTGAAAATGAAACTGAAATCTCCCCCTTACCTTGGCCAGTTGCTCTTTCTTGCTTATTCAATAACGAGAGGGCAGCTATCTTGGCACCAGCCTGCACACAGTCCCTCCCCAAGCACCAGAAAGTTTTTCTGAACCATTTGGGGTGGCACACTGGGAGGTTTATCACAAATGTGCCTGCTCCAGGGGCGCAGAAAGCCCACTAGACAACGGGGACTGGTTTCAAAATAACAGACAGGTCAGGGAGATATCAAGTCCTGGAATTGGCAACACTCGTCACCTCCATGGACCAGACAGTTTTTCGGCACCCTGTGGCGGGGATGGGACTGTGGTATTTACTTATAATCAGCCCACTCCAGAGCAGCAGAAGGCTGCTAGAATAGTTAATTCTATAACAATGAATGGGGAAAGTTTTGAAATAGCCATGGATAGGTTTTGGATTTGCCTGGCCAGTATTTAAAGTTTGTTAGATTGACTGCAGCAGTGTGTAGGTGTTGGCCCCACTTTTTAGGACACCCCCTAGAATCACATACATCAACTGCCGTTATGGAACTGCAAGCTGGGGGCAGATATGTCTCTGTACTCTATAAGGCATTATTGAAGGACTGAATACATAAGCCCCTGATAATAGGTGTCAAATTGGAGACTTGATTGACGAGCAAGACTAGGATAGAATACTACGATACCATACAGTGGTTTGAAATAAAGCTAGATTCCGTCGTTTACAGTTTTAACTCTTGCATCATGCATATTTAACCCCATATGTCTTTGGAAAGATTTACCCTACGCACACAAGGGCAGATTTTTTGCACATTATATTTTTTGCCTATGATACGGCAATTAAACAATATTAGATACCTTTGCCAAAATTTCCTTGTTAAAGGATGAAAGAACCCTGAGACACTCTATACTAGGCTTACATTCTATGCCACAAACGTCCAATATAAGTTCACATCACTGGTACTGTTACTGGCCCTGCGCAGGATTATGATACATTGGAGCCAGCCCAATGGCCTTCCAATATAGATGAGGTATAAAGATTTCATAGAGTGGCTGTTGGCATGGGTATACAAATGAAAATTGTCCGTATTAATGTAAAGCTCCTTGAGGACATTCATGACTGCCGTTCAATGAAAGACACACTTCTGGAGGATGATGTGCCCCCTCCAAACTTTTCTCCAATGATGACGTATCTTAGTGGTCTTTAACTAAATCAGTTATACAATTTGTTGGTATATGTATAATTGATCATATTAACAACTGGATGAATCGCCTATATATTATCTCTCTGTAGTACTGTGAGCACTCTAACAAAATGTTTGTATGGACTGTAATGTTTCAACCAAAAACAAATAAAATTGCATTAAAAAAACTCCTGAGATGACCTCTCCATCAAACCAGAGTAAGTAATAAGTGGCCAGGCATGCCTTGCGGCCTAGGCCTGAGGCTACCGATAAACACATCACAGGTAGGGTGGCAGGTAACCAGCCAGAAAAACATGGGAACAGGAAAAACCCAGATTAGGCTCACAGATAGGCAGCAACACCATGATGGACCCAGGACATTGTCTCTAATAAAGCACATATGGCCGGAGGGGTGCTCTGTTCCCCATATACACCATAAAGTTAGATGCCACATGAAGTTAGGAACACTGAGCCAATCAGAGCACAGCACACACAGTATATGCAGCAATCATCAATCCCCATACCGGACATCTGGACACTTCACCCACTGGCCATTATTGTGCACACACAAGGTCAAAGACCCACCTACCATGTGGCCTGATTTACAACCCCTGACAGGCCTGCATTCCTTCCTCTAAAATAATATCTAGGTTGTTTTACGATGCTCCAAATACTGTTTACAATGCCACTTAGAACTTGTGTATGTTGAGACAATCCTCAGACCCATTTCTGTGGTCATTTGCCAACCAAAATCTTTAATTAAACCAACTGACCCTATTTTGCCAAACTCCTTCTGCCTTTCATTTTTTCAAGGTAAATTCATATTCCAGCAACATTTTGGTGAGCCAAATAGGAAGGATTTGTTCTTTGAGCTCGACTGCAGCCATCGAAACAGGATCCCACCCACATGGATCCACATCTGCGCAACAAGGAAGTTGACCAGACGCCACCATTTATGGAAAGTTCAGCTGACATCAGATCATTTGGCGTATGGCACACTAGGAGGAATCACTGTTGGTTTCTTAACACTGTTAGTATCTGAAAGAAGTGGAAGGTGTTATTCACTTGAACTGCTGGGCATGACACAGACGGTATGTATTGACCCCTGGGTGTGACATAGGGTGTAATTTGAATGCTAGGGAAAATTTGGTTCTTGGAAACTAAGGGGCCGATTAGGATGGCGGACGGACTTGCGTCCGTCCGCCACCCTTGAGGAGGAGGGAACGTCCGCAGGGGCTACAAGCTGCACCCGCCGCAATGTTAAAAAAGCATGTGTTACATTTACATGCACAAAGCGGCAGGCACCGCACGGTGCCTGCTGCTTTGTGCACGCAAATGCAGGGGGGTACCATAGGTACCCCCCATGTGCACCCCCCACTCACCCAGGGGGCCCGCAACGGGCCCCCAAAGTGAATGTCCGTATGCTTTTCCATGGCGGAAAAGCCGCCGTGGAAAAGCAGTTTTACACGACCATCATAATATGGCGGACGGTGTCTCATAGACACCGCCTGCCATGTTATAGACCGCGGCGGAAAAGCGGCGGACGGAATTCCAGACCCACCAGCCATCCTAATTTGGCGGTGGGTCTTTGGAGCCTCCGCAGAGGATTTTCCGCCTCCTCCGGCCCGGAGGTGGCTTCCGCCGGCCCGGAGGAGGCGGAAAGTCCTCCATCCTAATCGGCCCCTAGGTGTAGCTTGTCTTGGACCAAGGAGAGCCTATGGCTGGAAAGTTGTTCCTTCTTCTACTTGTAAACGTTTTTTTTCTTTGTCCCACAGTCAATATTGACAGACTAACAGGCTCACTTATTCCCATGTACCACGCAGAGCCTCTCCTCGTCATCACGCAGCATGGGCTAGGAGCGGGCTGAGGTCTTTTTGACAGTTACGAGGTTTTTTTGCTCTCTCTCTCTCTCTCTGTCTGTCTGTCTCACTCTCTTGTCATTACAGTGATCAAATGCTACATTCCCGAAGTTTTGGATATTCTTGATGTTGTGGTGCTGGTAAATAATTGTAACTGTGATTTATGTTGAACGTTGTGTCTTGTTAATGAGTTGATGTACGCGTGAAGAAGTTACCATTACCACAAACTGTTGTTTCATATCTGCTATTCAACTGCTAAAAATTCAGTGTTTTGCATTTCACCATTGCACTTTCTTTCAGGTTGTGACTGTTGCATTGTTATTTTGTTTTTTGTGAAAAGTCTGTCTTTATGCATCTTTGTCTAAAGCTGAGCTCGAAGTAAGGAGTTATTCCTGGCATAATCCTGTGTACATATTTCAAATCAGAGTAGAAAGTTTAGGAATATTTTGACCCGAGAAGTTCAAGTACATTGTTCCCTTTAAAGGTTCACAACTAAATCATGGAGTCACCTCTGACCCACATGCAAGCTAGGTTCCCCACACAGGCTAAAAAATTACATAAATTATGCAGTGAATGGCATGCTCACACTGAAGCATACGCGTTCCAGTGGCCAGAGGGGGGAACATTCAACAGCTATATAATAGAACACACGAGAACACACATTCTGACCAAATATGTAGTACAAAAGAAAGCTAGAAGAGAGGCACTACTAGAACTGTGGCTATCTTTGAGGTAGCCCAGATAGATAATCCCGTCTCAGGGAACGCAAGTAAGGCATTCGCTCCTCACCCATCGTATACAGTAGTGGAGGTGCTCTCTCTGATGCTTGCCAGCCCAGCAGCTCCTGCAAAAGGATACACCAATCTGCCAGTTGTGGGAGCCCTAAGGCCGCCAGATCTAGGATTGGGAGGCTTCTGGTCTGTTAAGCCCAGGCAATTCCAGCCTCACGCCAGCTCTTTGCTATAGTTTACCAAAATTCGATCTTCCATCCATTGCATTCAACACATCAAGCCCCAGCAGCACGTGAAGCCTGAACTCCAACCCATCCACTGGAATTCCCTCAGGTGCCTGGAAGTTTCATATCCGTTCTGGACAGTGACACCACTAATGGGAGTAGGCCCCAGTCTTCCGAGGGGGAAGCAACAGGGTATACCCTCCCGGGGTATGCTTAGGCATTGGAAGAGGCAACAGAAAATGACAATGAGGGCAAATTCCAACCAAGAGGATCCTTGCACAGCACTGAATGAAGGAGGCAGCACAGGCGGGAGTTAGAGGAAAGGCACAAGTTAAGGATGAGAAGCGAGAAAGCACTCGCCGTGGGAGTGCCAAGAAATAACAGAGCAGCACGCCCTCCGGCGGGGGAGAGGGGGCCAGGCCGAAGGCTTCACATGCAGAGGAGTACGAAGTAGAGCCAGAGGGGAGTTACCCATTGGGAACTCGAGCCTCACTAGATCGTCAGTGTAGGAGAGGGGCTGATCAGGAAATAAGGGATCATGGTAGCCCAGTTCAAACTCAATTAGGATGTAGGAGACGTAACATGGCCCCTTTACGAGCACTCAAGGAGAGCAGTGACAAAGGTGTCTGCCGCTCCCCAAGAACGCTCTGGTCAGACAAACTGACCTCCAGAGAGATAGTTACTAGAGAAGAAGGCAAAGTCTTTGCATGATCATTTTGCCACATGCGAGTCCGTCGGACCAAAAGGAACAGTCAATATGACAGACCCTGACGAAAGGAGGGATCCTTTGCAACAGAGGACATGGCCATCACAGAAGACTGAATCCGGCACTGAGGGGGAGATCCGAAATGGAACTTCCCCTACAAGCAGGATTGCTGAGAAGATGGGAGCTGCTCTAAGCCAAAATATTGCAGAACAGCACAACAGGGACATCTATGTGCCATGGGCACAGATGGATGAAGAAGAGGTCAGGGCTAAACTTGCCCTATTGATGGACGGGGAAGGAAAATGGATCTTGTATTTTGAGTAAAACACAGCAGGAATAAATCTAGCAGTAGGCGATGTCAACAGTCTGTTCAGCAGGGAAACAGAACAACACTGTGTTTACCTGAGCCCCCATCCCAGCAGTCACGCTGACCAGCATTGAGACTGAAGTGGCTGCATTCAATTCTTTCAGGCACCAGATACGGATGGCTCTGAAGGAAATGTTCCCTGACTACCCCAATGTAAGAGGATTGATGGCAGAAAGCATGAAACCTTTGGAGACCGTAACTGACTTTTTGGACAAATGAGAGAACGGTGGGGACAGGAGACAGGATAGCCATGGACCGACACAGGCCCCCAGGTTGTGTTCTTTTATAACATCCTCAAAAAGGGGCTGACCACCCAAATTCAGGGTGGACTGGGCAGTGTAGTAGGATTAGACACCAAATCCTGATGAGAAATAGAGGCCCACATATTACGCTACTACAGAAAGAAACAGGAGACGGACAGGTAAAAACAGGAACAAGCCCAACGAGACAACTCTAAGCTGGCCCAAAACAAATTGAAAAAGAGCATTCTTAAGTGGGACGCGTTAGCTGCAGCCATTAAATGGCACCAGTCTTGAGGGGTGCTCCACTTCAGAACCCCAGAAGGTTTCCACCCCGCCCTGACAGCAGAGGTTGGGGTGGCTGGCAGCAGACAGACCTCAGAGAATGTTTCTATTGCCACAAAATAGGCAACATGGCCTACTGAGGCCAGTTCCAGGCGTATCATAAGCAATAAGCCTAGACCAGTCCCTGCAAAATCTCCATTCACAAAATCAAGCCCAGACCAACCCAAACCCACCTTACATTCAGCTACAGCGAAATCAGTTGGCAACCACACCACTGCAACAAGGACCAGGTGGTTGGCCGAACACATGGCCACAGCAGCAGCAGACAGGGAGCCCAGCCCAACAAGGACAGGGGCTGCAACCCTATCAGGGAGGGGTAGCAGTGCCTTCAAACCAAAACAATACTGAAATGTGCAGTACATTCAAACCCCCAATGCATAACATATGCTTCACGCACACCTCAATACACATTTCAGATTAAAGATTAGTAACACAACACAACTTGCGTTCGGGAAACTATAGGCTGCTGTACGTTGAGCCGATCAGGAATCCACGCTAGAGTCTGCCCTTTGGATCTAGATTTCCTGTGCACTTGGAATAATGATGTCCCCAAAACTCTGAAGTCCACGCACATAGTCTGACAGATTGCGAGGCACCATATGATGCAGAATCGGTGAGGGGTTTGGGGGTCACCAAAACCACTAGCCCTCTCAGTCCATTTCCCGCATTGGGCGACTTCTGACAAAGTTCTGGCCTTGCACCGGACTCTCACCTCAGTGAAATGTTGCCTTCTCCTCCTTGCCTCAAAATTGTCCAAGCATCCAAAGCCTGCTCGCCGGGTTATGGCCTTCCAGACAACAAGAGTAGCATATCGCCAGTCAGAAGCTTCTGGCCACAGCTGGTGGCAGCAGGCCCAAATATCCTGCACCCAACGGAGAGAGGGTGCCAGGTGGGAGGAAGTCTGCAAATATCCATCACAGCTCCGTGCAAGAAAACCAGAAATAATGTCTCACCGCCCGGCCTAGTCATTATCCAACTCACAAAACCTAACACACACCGTCCAGGAACACCCATAGGTTACAGACACTGGCACAACAGCATCACGGGCCAGGATGCAACTCTCCAGCCCCGTGTGGTACACAACAGTTATGACAGCAAATCACATTAATATCTAGGGAAGCACCAAAAGACCTTGCAAATAAGAAGCCCAAAACCAGCCCAAAAGAAGTCCCCAGAAAATAGGCGTGACCAGGGCACCTGGAGCCACTGCATGCCAGAGCTGGAGGGGCAGACACGTGAGCACGATGCGAGCATTAACAAAGGCCCATTTGCGATCCACCCCCTCTTCTACATTGCCCCATGTAATCATAGGTCAAAAGACATCCCCCGCATCAATAAAATTACCTTTGTGCACAATAAGGAAGGTCGGAGGCTAAAAGACTGACGAGGCCCATACCGAGCAGCTAAATAGATGATATCACCTGTTTACTAAAAAAGTCCTTCCTGCTGCGGTGAGGAGGAAGAGACAATGGCTTATAAGTAAAAAATTCCAGGCGACCCATGAATAACCATTTCCACTGAATTTCTAAATAATTACCACAACTGGGGCCACCTTCCGGTATCCCACTAAAGTTGTGCAAATACAAGAAAGAAAGAAAGCAAAACCCCAAAATATGAATGGTACAGGAAACCCAAAGGTTGATGCATAATACATAAGGATGCATGTTTTTTTAAACCATACTACAAACAACAGCTCTTATCCAACAGGTAAATTGTAAAAGACATACTATGATATTTTCATGATTGGGTTGTTTATTTTGATTTTGTGGCAATTCCTGAATGGAAGGATACAGTCTTTGGGCAGGCCACTCTTTTTGTTCCACTTTTTGATTGAAACATACCTTTTAGGGTCACCAGTAAGCGTTGGCCACCTGTAAAAGTTAGTGCAAGTCCCTACTGCACACGGCTGTCTGCAAAGTACAGCACAATGATGATGATTTCATAGAAGATGGGTGCGGTGGGTGCGGTATATACAGTGGCGGCTCCTCCGCTACGGCGGAGGAGCATCACCCCACTCTTTTTCTTTCAGCACTATAAGAAAAAAATAAAATGATAATAACTCAGTTATTATAATTTTATTTTTTCCATTTTCATGCACGGCAGCTTGATGAAGCGGGATGGGCGGGGTTGACAGCGCAGCCGACTAGTGGTTTGCCCCCAGTGCACATGACTGTTTGCTGGCCCTCTCAGGCCCAACATAACAGTAATGCACACTTTTCCTCTTCTCCAGCCAGACTGCATTACAGCCTGGGTGGAGAACATGCCCAGGCCACCATGCCTAATCTGAGCTCCGAACCACGGCACGCAGATCAATCACAATGCTGCATTGCAACGTTTTGATTGGCTCAGTGGAGCATGGGTGCTTCCAGGCTGCTTCCTGTTCCTGCTGGCGGTAGGAGAAGAGATGCGACCAGGAGGGGCGGCAAGGAGGATGCAGCAAGCGGGGAAAATGAATTAATTTTTTCATTTAACTCCA